>NC_137772.1:157701678-158901678 GCF_963455305.1 Plecotus auritus | reverse complement strand
GTGAGATTCAGACCATCTTTCTGTTTTACTTTCCTCCTACACACTACAGGCTTATTAATTCACTTCTGCTACTGTTGTGGCAAATGGCCCAAGAGAACGACAGCCGGCACCCAGAGGAGTCAGGAACGTAAACCTTTATTACGTAGCGCTGCTAGTCCTGGGGACTCTGATCCAAAGCCTGAACTGACAATATGGGAGGTTTTGATATATATATATCTTCTTGTGGTGGGCCTCTCAGGGTGGGCTTTGCAGCTCCGCCCAGGCCAGTTAGAATGGGGAAGTAAGATTACTGTTTAACTAGATACTGAGCTAGGCTGTAGCCCCCAAAGTTGCCCCCTTATTTTCCTTCTCACTACAAAACACTTTAATAGGCCCTCGATGGAATCTAGATGTGAATATGACAAGGTTCCCTGGGAGTTCACTGCCACCGTATGCATGCTGTGGATGAAGCAAAATGTCAGATATGTGTGTGCTCTGCTACCTAATGTAACCATTAAGGATATTGACATTTTAAAAATCTAAAATATAGTTAACGTAGAATGTTACATAAGTTTCAGGTATACGACATAGCTATTTAACATTTATATACCTAACAGAGTGATTACCACACTAAGTCCAGTACCATCTGTTACCACACCAACTTTTTACAATATCATTGACTGTATTCCCTGTGCGGTACATTACTACACCCCCGTGACTTGTTTATGTTATAACTGGAAAATCGTCCCTCTTATTCCCCTTTACCTTTTTCTCCCTTCCCCCACCCTTTTCCGCTTTGGCAGTCATCAGTTTGTTCTCTATATTTGTGTCTGTTTCTGTTTTGGTTTGTTTGTTTTGTTTTTTAGATTCCACATATAGGTGAAATCAGATGGTATCTGTCCTTAGGATGTTGACATTTTGTCATTACAACACCACCAAATTGGGGTGTTGAAGTGTAACTGAATCAGTTCCTAATGGAACTGTTTTATAACAAACAGGTTGCAAGTATGACTTCTAAAAAACAAGTTGCTGAAATCCCAATAATGTCCTCTTGTATCTTACAAAGAAATTGCTACCAGATCAGATGGCATGTTGCTGTCAGAAAAGTGAAATAGCAGTCAGAGCAATGAGTTTGGATCACATTTAAAGTGCCAGGGGTGGGGATGGGGAAATGGGTGAAGGTGGTCCAAGGGTACAGGCTTCCAGTTAGCAGAAGAATGAGTTCAGGGAATGTAAAGTACAGCATGGCAACTATAGTTAACAATACTGTGTTGTGTATTTGCAAGTTGCTAAGAGAGTAGGTGTTTCAAGTTCTTATCACACACAAAAGGTTGTAAATAGGTGAGATGAAGAATGTGTTGATTTAGTGTGTTGACTGAGTCAACACATTCTTCACCTCACATATTTACACTATATACATATATCAAATCATTACATTGTGCACCTTACACAATGTCTTAGGTCAATTATATTTTACTAAATCTAGGAAAAAATAAATACAAATAGAATCACAACAAAAAATAACAAGATGCCAGTAATTTCTGCAAAACGGAGACCATCAAAGGCGGCTGGCTCTCCAGAGGTTTGGGGAGGGTGGAGGTATCTTTCTCTGGAAAGTTTAGAGGTGCATGTGAATGATCTAGAGATCTCATTAACATGCAGATTCTGAGTCAACAGGTCTGAAGCACAGCCCAAGAGTCTGCATTTTAACACGTTCTTGGGCAATGCCAATGCTGCTGAATTGGCAAGGGTTTACTGTGGTAAGTGTTCCCTCTCTTGCACTTTCTGCTTGATACCAGCAAAACCAACGATTGAAGAAGAGTAGATCAGAGCCTGTAGGTATGAGATTTCCCTGAATTTAGAAAGAGTCCAGGGAAGTTACACGGCATTTCCTTCACAAATATTTACCTGTTCTGATCCCAAGTTGCTCCATCTACCTGCGCAGTCCACGTGTTTCGCAATCATAGGATGCACACAGTGATGTTAAAATAAAGTTCTTTTTCTAGGGAACCATGATCTTAAAATATGAAAATCAAAGGAGTTAAAAGACACGATGGTTGACTCACCATTTATGATGATGTTGTCATGCTGCTTGTCAGTATACGCCAGACATCTATTCCAGGGAGCTATCAGTTCACCAAGTGCAAGTTTGCGAAAGGTATTACCCACCTGAGATTTGAAGAAAGCAGAAATAAGGTGCTGGGGATGAAGACTGTGTTAGAAGATGTGCTGGAATAATTTTTTTTCAAGAAGCTACATGGCAATGATAACTTATACTTGTTTAAAGATTTTAATTTTGGAGCAACTTATGTCATTTGATCTTTAAGAAAACCCTCAGAGGCAGCTTTTCTTTCTTTCTTTCTTTCTTTCTTTTTTTTTTTTTTTAAATAACAGATGAAGAAACAAGGTCTGAGAGGTAAAGTAATTTGTTCAAAACCAACTGCTAGAGTGGAGCTGGAATAGAATGGAGATCTTCTAACCTGGTCCTTTTCTCATTACAACATTGGTAACCATATCATGTTTGCCCTTGTTAACATAACAGACTTTCAAACCTGTAAAGAATTTTGGTGAGTTTATTTGAGCCAAACTGTTGACAATTATTGGGAAGCAGAATCTCAACGTATTGGGATAGTGCTCCAGAGAATGACGGTTTTCACCTATTTTTATGCATTACAATCAAAGGAGGAGACATAAGTGGGTTACTTGAAACCCACTGGTGACAGATTGGGGAGGCAGGAGAAAGCAAATCGGGAAACCTCTGTGATTGGATAAAAAGGAAATAATAGACACAAGCTTCTTTTACACAGGTGGGTACAGGATAGTTAACAGTCAACGATTAACATGGTAACAATAACAATGAAGGAATTTGTGGTCTCAGTCCTGGTGCATTGGTTTTGCCCGGAAGGGTCTGGAAAAAGGGAAGTTACAAGTTACCTTGACATTCTGATGATATGTTATCATAGATGCAAGAGACAACAGACAGGCTTAGTTAAGGTAAAGATTGACTTTTGTCAGGGACAAATCTAGCCTAGGACATGACTACCTGCTTTTAGTTAAAAAATTTTAATTTCAGACCATTCTTTGTGGCTACTTTAGTCTCTAGAGTTTGCAAGGCCACCACAGAGGCCTTCCCTGAACTAGTCAGGTTTGCATGCAGCCCCTTTTCATCCACACCCTCAATATTCTCTCCTGGGCAGACATCAATAATTGATCCAAAATCCTCTCCCACTGAGCTCTTAGCCCACAATCTTCCCAATTTTATGCCCCACAAAGTTAGAAAGCCACTACCAAGGACTTGGACCTGGTGTGGAAAAGAAGGCGATTTCTCTCCTGGCAGTGCTGCTTTCAGCATCCGGGAGGACGGACTACAAAGAGAATCGCTGTCCTTGGAGGTCTGTAAAAGGACAAGCGTTCGTGTTTCAGGTGTGGTAAAGGTTTGTTCCTTAGAGTCAGAGAATGCCTCTGGAGGTCCTTTCCCACCTGCAATTCCATGAGGTTAACTTCGTGGTTATTATTTTCCCATGGCTTTTCCCTGAAGTTATAGTGAGAGAATGCATGCTGAGGTAGGCAGGATTCTGAGTCCTCTGATCCCCACCTCCTGATGTTCACACCCTATAAAATGCCCCCTGCCCTTGAGTTTGGGTGAAACTTGTGACCAGCTTTTATATGGCAAAGCTGAGCAGATTTTGCACGTGTAATCCACATCCCAAATCAGTTGATTTAGAGTTCATCAAAAGCCCCTGGATGGGGCTGACAATCAAGTAAAAGTCCTTAAAGGAAGACTGGGTTCTCCCTTAGACACTCTCTTCATGGCTGGCTTTGAAGCATAGTGCCATGTTGTGAGAGAGCCTGTGGAGAAGGCATGTGGCAAGGAGCTACAGGTGACCTTTGGAGCTGAGAGCAGCCCCTGGCCGTAACCAGCAAGAAAACAGGGAACCTCAGTTGAACAACCACAAGGAGATGCTGAGGGAGCTTGGAAACAGATGCTTCTTTGTTTGTGCCTCCAGGTAAAAACACTGCCTAGTCATCACCTTGCTTGCAACCTCCTGAGACCTTCAGCAGAGGACCCAGCCACACCACGCCCAGACTCTTGACCCACAGGACCAGTCAAATAATAAAAGTGTATCTTAAGCTGCTTGATTTCTTTTTTTTCCCTTATTTATTTATTTTTATTGTTTAAAGTATTACAAATAGTAGTACATATGTCTCCTTTTTTTTCTGCTCTGCAGCAATAAAAACTAATATGCATGCCTTATATTGCACTTGCATTATTAAATCATAATCTTGGTCTCTTCCTCAACTGTGTGTCTATTTACCTATTCAAAATGCTAGTTAAAGCTCACCTAGACTTCATTTTGTCTGAACTCCAGAAAGGTGAAGCACAATAGCACCCTTAAGGTTGCGGAGCTCCTTCCTGGAACAGAGGGAAGACTTCACCCCACACATCCCGCCACATCCCCACATTTCTGAATAACACTGCAGCCAGGTGACAGTTGGCTGTGAAATCACTACAAACAACAGAACAGTTCTTACACTTTGGTGTGATTCTCCAACTTCACTAAGAACCACCACAACAAAAAGGCACTTAACGATACATATTCTGGGCATTCCTGCCTGAAAGTCTGTTGGAATAGGCAATTAAACTTGACTTGGTTTTTAGAAGGCAGACTAAATTCTAAGTTTTCTTAGTGAGACTTTTCAGTATGGTGTAGGCTTAGGAGATACATCCAGTCATGGAATCATGTAGCATTGACTGGGCCACGTGCAGTCCTGGGGCAGTGAGAATATAAGAGTGATTAAGATAGGGCATTTGAAACTGGTTTGGCTCAGTGGATAGAGCATCGGCCTGCGGAATGAAAGGTCCCAGGTTCGATTCCGGTTTAAGGGCCTGTAACTTGGTTGCGGGCACATCCCCCATGGGAGGTGTGCAGGAGGCAGCTGATCGATGTTTCTTTCTCATTGATGTTTCTGACTCTCTATCCTTCTCCCTTCCTCTCTGTGAAATATCAATAAAATATATATTAAAAAAAAAGACTCATTACTGTCAAGTACAAATAGAGACATGCACATTTAAAAAAAAAAAAAAAAGATAGGGCATTTGCCCTCAAGTTGCTAGTGTCAAGAATATAGGCAAGAAACCAACAATTCCAATGCAGTATGAATGGAAAGGGTGGTGGGTACGTGAAAACCAGGAGTCTGCAAGAAAAAAACTATCTCCCAAAAAAAACTATCTCCCAAAATTACTGCATTGAAGTTCCATGGCTTACTTGTGTCTCCTAAGAGATGTTGTGAGGCTTCTTGTTATTACTATCCCTTATATTCCAGATACTTAGCAACGTCTGCACAGAGTAGATACTCAATACTGTACACCAGTATATAAGCCTAGCCAATACACGAACACCAGGGGGTAAGGGCATGAGTGGGGGGAGGGGGGGTTTGGGGGAGTTAATGGAGGGATGAGGACACATATGTAATACCTTAATCAATAAAGAAATTTAAAAAAATAGTAAAAAAAAATACTGTACACCATTAAAACTAAGACACCATTAAGATTATAGCATTATTTTTATGTCCCATCAAAAAGAAAAAAATGCTGCTAATTAAACTACAACGCAACAGAGATCATAAACAGATTCTGGTTTTCAAGATGTTCAAATGTGGGGGGAAATGCTTACCTTAGAATTGATTTATAGTAAGTAATCACTGAACTATATTTTGAAATTCTAGAGGGATTATGGGTGTAAGAGTAGAGCTTTCTGAGTGGATTTCAAAGATATAATGTATGTCCATGGTCTGTTATCTAGCACCGAACACTGTCAACTCAATCCAGGTTGTCAGAAGAATGACCTCCTAGTTCTTGACCACAAGACAGACAAAGCTATGTGAGATATCTTTAAATACCTTGAAGAGTTGTAAGGTTCTAAAGCTATGGAAGAATGCAAGATCCCATAAAGTTTAAAAGTTTTTAAATTATTAGGTAGAAAATACATTTACTTATATTAAGAACCTGTCTAGTTCAAAGGTCTTTATAGCTAGACACACATACATACACACAAAAAAGCATCGACTGTTATGGGTTGAACTGTCTCCCCACCCTTCAAATTCATGTAATAAAGTCTTCCCCACCCCACCCCCCCACCCCCGTGAAAAGAAAGGAGGCTAACGAGGCCTGACAAGCCTAGTGACAGAAGGTGATCACAAGGATGGTCTGAACATTAACTCCTAACTGGGCCGGTCACGGTGTATAGTCACATCCCAGGCTTACAGCTTCCTCCGTCAAAGGTTACTCTCTACCTTCAGTGAGCCCTGCCTTTGTTATTGTGCCTCTAGGTTAACATACCTTTGAAGTGTGCGGGCAGTTTTCTCTTCCAGACCCTCAAAAGCAGACTCACTGGCAACAGAGAACAATGACACCAAATTCCCCTTCCTCCTGGTTATCTTGGTGCCCACATACCACCTCTATTCACTCTAGTTGTTAACTGTTAACTATCCTGTGCTCACTATTATAAAATAAGTAAGTATATCTCTCTGTTATCCTTTTTATCGGTCCTAGAGATTTTCCTGCTTTCTTTTCTCCTGCCTCCTTAATCTACCACCAATAGATTTCATGTAACCTTTCGTTTCTCCTTTGATTCTAAATGTATAAAAAGAACTGTAGAATGCTTCCTTTCTCTGGAGCATTTTCTCAATTCATTGAAATCTTGCATCCTGGTATGTCCTCAAAATCTTGGCTCAAATAAATTCTTTTTTTTTAGAATTTAAGTTTTTTTTTTTAAACATATTTAATTGATTTTTTACAGAGAGGGAGGGAGAGGAAGAGAAGGTTAGAAACATGAGAGAGAAACATCAATCAGTTGCCTCTTGCACACCCCGTACTGGGGATGTGCCCTAAACCAAGGTACATGCCCTTGACTGGAATCGAACCTGGGACCCTTGAGTCCACAGGCCGACGCTCTATCCACTGAGCCAAACCAGTTAGGGTTCAAATAAATTCTTATTGAGACTTTCCACAGGTTTGAATGTTTCGTTTGTCAACACCCAGCACCTCAGAATGTGGCCTTGGAAATAGGGTCATTGTAGATGTAATTAGTTAAGATGAGGTCATGCTGGAGTAGGGTGAGTCTTATTCCGATATATTTAGTATCCCTAAAGAAAGGAGAAATTTTTTAAATTGGCTTTTTAAAATATATTTTTATGGATTTCAGAGAGGAAGGGAGAGGGAGAGAGAGATAGAAACATCAATGATGAGAGAGAATCATGGATCAGCTGCCTCCTGCATGCCTCCCAACTGAAGAGCCAGCCCTCAACCAGTGCATGTGCCCTGACTGGGAATCAAAATCAAACCATGACCTCCTGGTGTATAGGTCGATGCTCAGCCACTGAGCCACACCGGCCAGGCCAGAAAGGAGAAATTTAAGCACAGACAAGCACATAGGGAGAACATGTCTGAACATGAAATCAGAGATCACACTGCCGAAACCGGTTTGGCTCAGTGGATAGAGCGTCGGCCTGCGGACTGAAAGGTCCCAGGTTCGATTCTGGTCAAGGGCATGTACCTTGGTTGCGGGCACATCCCCAGTGGGAGGTATGCAGGAGGCAGCTGATCGATGTTTCTCTCTCATTGATGTTTCTAGCTCTCTATCCCTCTCCCTTCCTCTCTGTGAAATATCAATAAAATATATTAAAAAAAGAAAAAGAAAACAGAGATCACAGTGCTAGGTCCACAAGCCAAGGAATGTCAAAGATTGCCAGCAAGCCACCAGAGGCTAGAAGAGAGGCCTGGAATAGATTGTCCCTCTCCACTTTCAAAAGAAGCCAGCCCTGCCAACACCTTGATGTCACACTCCAAAACAGTAAGACAATACATTTTTGTTGCTGAAGCCACCCACCTTGTGGTACTTTGTTACAGCAGCCCTGGGAAACTGATACATCTACATATCTTCAGAGCTAAAGGAAGGCCACAGCCAATCACATGACTAGCTTGGGTGGAAGTCACAGACTTCTATGAGTAGGTAGAACTAAACAGTGTGAGTCAGGAGACTAAAATCCTCTCAACATTTTGAAATCCATGACACAATGTCTATAAAAAAGACAACCAGACAGGAAGAATTGCTCTGGATGTCTGCAGCTCTGATTAACACCTCTGATCATTAGAATCCTCAAATAGCAGGGTGGTAACTACCACCCTTAGTAGCTGGGCAACCATAGTTGGGATAAGAGCTCTCTTCCCAGTCTTCCCATTTCAGGAAGACTAAGAATGGATATAGAAGGTTTAAGAGAATCAGAACCAAGATATGGAAGAATGCAAGATCCCATAAAGTTTAAAAGTTTATTTTGTATTAAAAACTATCTGCACAGCCCTATCCAGTTAGCTCATTGGATATGAAGGGTCCCAGGTTTGAATCTGGTCAAGGGCACATACCTCGGTTGCAGGAGGCAGCCAATCAATGTGTCTCTCCCCCTCCATTCCACTCTCTCCAAAAATCGATGGAAAAATATCCTTGGGTGAGGATTAATTAGAAATAAAAAGTTAAAAACAATCTGCACATATTTGATATTTGCTAGATGTTCTCCTTCTCATAGAACTTATCACCCAAGCGTAAGAGGTGCGGAACTTGTGTGGACCATGAGAAGCAGGTTGGTACACTTTCAGGAATTTTGCAAGCTATTTCTAAACATTGTTCCACTCCTTGCAACTACACAAAGATCTAAAATGATGGCTAGCACAGTTGCAATAGTGCCGAAACTGAAAGAGGTGACAAGTTAGTGACTATAATTTGTATGAGGGTGAGAAATAGTTTAATGGCAGGTGACTTATCAAACTTAATGACAATACTTTTACTGTGAAAAGAGCAGATTGGGATGCAACTCCGTTTGTCAAATCATGGTTGAACTGCCACTAAAGTTTGGCTACAGATAGGAGTTTGTCAAAAATCCTCAAAGGCATTCTGTCAGGATTGGTTACAACAGATATTGTATATTTTATTATTACTTGGAAGTTCAGTGCTACATATATTTACTCTTCTCCTCCTTTCCCATAGCCAGTTATTAAGCAGTTACCTCCACTGGGAAGACAGACCATTGACAAATACTCAGATACAAAGTAAGTTCGTGTGGTGGTCAGTGCTGGGAAGGCGCTGAAATAGAGGGACACGGTGGAGGGTGGCCGAAGCTCGGGGAAAGCTCGTGGAGAGGTGAATGCCCAGCTGTAGCCAGCCATGTAAAAGCAGAGGGAATGTTTTGGGTAGAAGGAAAAGCAAGTGTAAAGGCCGTGAGAGAGGAAAGAATTTGTGTTGCTAATACTGCTGTTGTTAGCAGAATCTGCATGTGAGGTCCCAAATCTGAGGCTTCCATTCATTTCTTTCTTCCTCAGTCTGTATCTGGGAGCCACTCAGAGTCATTGTCCATTTGGCCCCATGGAAACACCTGTGATTCCTGGCTTCCTCCACAGACGATCAGAGTTCTGTGTGGTTTAGATAATAATTGTACCATGCATTCCTTTCTTGTTTCTCATGTGAGGTGGAATCCAAAGCCATGGAACCTATATTTTCCCGTTGTCCCTGCCCCTACGTTTGCTACACAAGTCTAAACGAGACTCCCATCTGAAGCCTGAGATCCGCCTCCCACTTTCTCTAACAGTAGAGCTGTGATTCCCTGCAAGTGCCTCCTTGCTGGGCTGTTTAATGACATGGTTAAAGGCCAGCGAGTCCTCGTCTGTGCCTTTTACAAAGTGTTTCTTCTCCAGTTTGGCTTCGCAAATTGACAGCTCCTAACGTAAAAGGAGACAGCTTGGAGCAGATGTTTTGATTTCCATACCTTCAGTAATCCCACTTATTTAGTCACTTCTGCTTCCAGAAACCCAGGGGCCTGTCTGGGCTCCGCGGAAATGCTCAAAAGGATGCTGCCTTTTGTGGAACAGCACCACATTCAACTCTTAAATGCCATGGCTCTAATCCATTTCTTAATGCTGGTGCAAATGAGTTGAATATTTCACATTGTAGACGTGTAACTCTCCAAACTCCATTAAACAAAACCATTTACCGTGATCCATTCAGCCCAACAGATAAGTGCTTTGGCCGCAGCACAAAATAGCTAATTAGTAATTTAAAATATGATGCCTCTCCTCTTTTCCCTTCTGGTTTGTAAGAAAGGGAAACGTTCTCTGTGGGCTGAGGGCTGTTTCTCCTCCCTGGCTGCTTGTCTTCCGGAGTGCTTCGGTCACTGCCAATGCCATGAGCTGCGAGAGTGTTTCGCTTAGCTTGTGAACTTATCGTCAGGTTGATTGCTGACATTAGAGCCAGCTGCTTGAAGTGTCAGCACAGCTGCTTTGTGGGAGGCGAACAAAATCCTACCACTGCTCCTTGTTGTAAGGCTGGGCTACAGGAAAATGGCTGATTACGAACCAAGGGGCTCACAACACATTCGTTTTTGCTCCTGCCACCAGCTCAGATTTCTACTTAATGAAACCCAAGTTCAGGAATCTGGAAGCAAGAGCACAATGCCCCCAGGGTTCTCAAACAGCGCCCTGTTGCTCAGGGGTTCCAGGACCTGGTGTTCTTCTGTGACTCACTGAGTTTTTACCCCCATTCACGTAGATAATGAAGGTTCCTCCTGGGTTAAGAACAACAGTTCCTGCTCCGGAAGGACTGAGGATTTCATAGCGCTGCACCGTCTGAGCAACCCCGGCTCACTGTGAGGCTTTGCTTCACCTTGTGCTGGCCCTAACGGACCCAGAGACTGGGATGCCAAGATGCCTAAGTGGAGCACAAGGAAGAACTGAGCAGGACATGCGCCTCACCACGGCCGTGGCTGAATGAGGCAGAGGGGAGGCCCTGTGCAAGCCCAGTGATTCTTTCATTCTTTTTAGCCCCAGTCTGACCAGCCATGGTTGCTTTTTCTAGGCAGCGGAATTAGGTATTTGCCACATGTGTAATTTAAAAACAAACTATGTGTGTGAGGGGAGTGACAATCTTTTCTTCCCTCCGTGTCTTCTCCTTCTCTTTCTCCTTTCCTCCTTGGTTTTTAAAGATTTAAAACAACAACAACAGCAACAACCCCTTCACCAACTCCCTGCTGTTCCAGTCTATCCTAGCTGCCCAGCAAAACCAAAAGACAGAAGTTGGCCATAATTCAAGAGGGGAAAAAAAAAAGACTTTATGACACACTTTAACATGTGTTGGGTGATTTAACAAGATCATGGTTCCTTGTCTCATTTTCTTTTTTTTCTTTTTTTGTCTCATTTTCTAAGACCTTCTGAGTTCATCCTCTCTTCCCCCCGCCCCCCACCCCCATTTTTCATCATTTTCGTTGACATTTTCTTCTAATGGCCACAAGATTATCTTTTTGGGTTCTCTTCACCATGCTTGTGCCACCAGTTGGGTGACTCTGGCCAATAAGTCCTCAAGTAAGAAAACGGGAAAACAATTTTTTAAAGATAAAACAGAGATATAAGTACAAAGGGCATGAAGTGCCTACCAAGGCCATGGTTCTCAAGCCTGCTCCCATGTGCCCTGCGGGGCTGCCGCAAACTCACACAGATGCCACGGATATTTTTAAATGTGAAGAGAAGCCCGGTCCGTGTTGCTCAATCTAAGAGATCACGATTCAATTTCCGAGATGCAGGCTCAATCCCCAGTAGGGCATGTGCAGGAGGCAGCTGATCAATGAATGATTCTCTCTCATCTTCGATGTTTCTATCTCTCTCTCCCTCTCCCTTCCTCTCTCTGATATCAAAATTATTGCCCTAGTCCATTTGGCTCATTGGATAGAGCGTTGGCCTGCAGACTGAAGCGTCCCGGGTTCAATTTCTGTCAAGAGCATGTAACTTGGTTGCAGGATCCTCTCTGGCCCAGGCCCTGGTTGGGGCTTGTGTAGGAGGCAACCAATCAATGTGTTTCTCTCACATCGATATTTCTCTCTGTCTCTCCATCTCTCTAAAAATCAATGGGAAAATATCCTTGGGTGAGGACTAAAAGATAAAAATATATACATATGTATTAATTTAAATGTTAAGAGAAGCGCAGTACTCGGCATCTCCCAGATGCCTCATCAGCTGATGGGATAGTCCCCAGCATCAGCATGAGGTTGGGTAGCATTCTTTTCTAGGATATCATATGCTGGTGAAGTTGGGGTCGCCATTTTGATGTGCAAAGCATTATGGGACAGGGAGTGAGGCCCGTGATGTCCAGTCTATTGAAATAAATGTCTAGGCTCACGGTAGAACTGCTCCTGCCCAGGGTGCCGTGTGATCAAGCCAAAGCTTAGATAACGTTCACACCCCTGTAAATGCTCAGCCAACCCCCAAACACCAAGCCAACTTTGGACTCTCTACTTATTTTCTTGTTTCTTATTCACTTTTAATTTTTCCCATGCATGAGCTCTGTAAGTTCTGCACTGCATCTTGGGAGCTTTGTTCACCTGGATGTGCTCTAGAGAATTAACATCTAAGCCCTTTAGTGCAGCGTTACTCTCTGCATTTTTAAGCATGTGCAGCAAAATTTCAGCACTCTTTTTGGGCCACAGACCCCGTGTCCAGCTCCACTGTTTGGCCTGGGCACACCTACCCACTCCACCATTACAATGTCGGAATGGCACACATTGCTCGGTAAAGTGACATCCTCAGATACCTGGTGGCTTTACAGATACGCACACCCTTGATGGCCTGGGCAGTTTCATGAGTGCCCTGAAGGTGACACCAACATTTGAACCTCTTGATTTGCATGATTTTTGTGGCGTTTTCTGGATCAAGTGAATAGCGCACCATTTTCAGACATCACTGCAGGCTGTCTTCTGGAAGAGAAAAAAAAAGAGTTCTTCTGAGTAAACACCTAAATTTTAGCTGTCTGCAACTTCAACTGTGAGCCAACCATATAATTGAATTCCACGGCTATTCAGTAACCTCGTGTCAAACTCAGCTAGATGCTGGAGAAATTTAACATTCACATCAAAAAGGAACATAGCCTTCTTGACCCTGCATTGGTCAGATCACGTCTGTGTTGTTCAGTTTTAAGAACCGCTTTTTAAAACAGGCAACGTTGTGATGAACAAACATTAGTTCTGCTCTTCTGAGCCCTCTTTTCAAGTAGGCCTTGACCTTGGTGTCAGTCCTGTTTTCAGCCTACCCAGTTCAGTTCTTACCTAGTAGCAAGGATCCTGCTAAGTCAACTTAGTGAGGAGTCCCACCTTTGATGTCTCCTCTTAGTAATTTTCATCCATTGACCCCCTCACTCAGCTCATTGGCTGTAAATCCCCAGCTGTCTGTTGTTGAGCTGAATCTCTCTCCCCTATTACAATACCTACAATTGTCTTAATAAAGTCTTCCTTGCCATTTCAACAAGTGTCAGAATAAAGTTTTCCTTAACAATTGACACACTATATAAAGTATCCTGAAAGGATGGCCAAGAAGTAAAGAGTCTTGAAATCACATTATTCAGGGTACAGTGAAAGGATTTAGGATTTAATGACAGAGATACTATTTAAAATATAGCACGGATTATACTCTGCCTATATTTTACTTACCTTGCAGCAAGAGTTCTCTCTCTAGAGTCTAAGGACACAGGAGTCAGAGGACTCAAGAGTCAGACACTCTCGGGCATATCTGGATGTTTCCCTCCAGGAGAAGATCTGTGGGAAGAACCCAGGAGGCCTGTGGAGGAAGGAAGCCAGGCAGAGAGCAGCGACTCCCGGGATCAGGCTGGAGGAAAGCGGGATTGTGTTGCTCACCGTATTTTCTTCCTCAGGGACTGTTGAGAGAGTCCTGGGAAGAGGAGGAAATAAAAACAAAAATAGTTTTATTAGCATCTCTATAAGAGAATGGCCACTCTACTTAAGCTCTTCCTCTTGGGTGGAGACAGAAAGCAGCTCATTCCGTCACTCCAATGAGGCATTCCTATGGAAACAGTTTTCTCACAGCTCTTATCTGGACTCAACCCCAGCTAAGGGACAGACGGTGCAGTAAAAAGGCCTAAAAATCAAGTAGGCTGGGGGAGAGGGCATGGAGACATCACCTGGTGTCAGAAGCTCTACTTTTTTTTTAATATATATATATATTTTATTGATTTCAGAGAGGAAGGGCAAGGAAGAGAGAGATAGAAACATCAATGATGTTAAATTTCTCACGCCCCGCCAGGGAGGGAGCCTGAAACCTGGGCATGTGCCCTTGACCGGAATCAAACCCGGGACCCTTGAGTCCACAGGCTGACACTCTATCCACTGAACCAAACCAGCCAGGGCAGAAGCTCTACTTTTGCCAGCAGAAAAATGGAACTGCATGCCAAGCTGAGAGCACGTGTCGGCAAGCAAAGCGGCACACTGAATTTAGAAGCACTTTGAGAAGAGCCAGGGTCCCTCTAATTGGAAGGAGTGGGAAGCAGAACCTAGAAATACAGCTCTGGGACTGTAGTGTTGACACTCTTATCCCCAGGCTGGTGTTGCCAAGGAGAACATGGTTAACCCTGTAAAGACATGGATAGTGATGTCTAGGGGCACAGTGACAGACTTGCACCTACTTTCCTAATCCTAAACATCCCTTCCTAGTGCAGCGCCTGCTACATAATAGGGCCTCAGACAATGTGGATTTAAAATAGACTTCAGGAAGCTTTATAAGATAGTCGTTTAACTTTAAACCCAATTTAACAGCAATAATAATCTATCTATATAAAAGCCTAAGTGACCATCGCAACTGAACGGACGACCGAACAGGCTGTGTGGGGTGACCAGGCTGGCAGGGGGGTTAGTGAGGGACGACCAAACAACCAAGCAGCAGGCTGCATGGGGCGACCAGGCCACCACAGGGTGCAGTGAGGGGCAACCAAACGACTGAACAGCAGGTTGCATGGGGCAACCAGGCCTGCAGGGGAAACAGTTGGGGGCAACCAGGCCAGCAGGGGGAGGGGGAGCAGTTGGGGGCAATCAGGTTGGCAGGCAGAGGCAGTTAGGGGTGATCAGTCTGGCGGGGGGGGCAGTTAGGGGTGATCAGGCAGGCAAGCAGGTGAGCGGTTAGGAGCCAGTGGTCCAGGATTGTGAGAGGGATGTCCAACTGCTGGTTTAGGCCCGATTCCCCCCCCCCACCCCCTGTGCACAAATTTCATGCACCGGGCCTCTAGTCCTATATAATAAAAGGGTAATATACAAATTGACCAAACAGTGGAATGACGGGTCGCTATGATGCACACTGACCACCAGGGGGCAGACGCTCAAAGCAGGAGCTGCCCCCTGGTGGTCAGTGCACTCCCACAGGGGGAGCACCGCTCAGCCACAAGCCGGGCTGATGGCTGGCGAGCGCAACGGCAGTGGCGCTAATGATGTCCAACTGCTAAAGGGCACAGGCTGGGCTGAGGGTACACCTCCTGCCTCAGTGCACAAATGTTGGTCACCAGGCATCTAGTAATAATAATAATAGGTAATGTTGACCAAGCATCTATGGGCTTTCAGCACACTGTCTCATTTAATTCTGTGGGCAACCCTGCCAGGTGATTTTTGCCAGAGGAGAAAACTGAGATCCACACAGTTGGGTGGTAAATTCCTCTGTACTCCCAGTGCTTTTTATTATTATTTTTTTAAATATATTTCTTTATTGATTTCAGAGAGGAAGGGAGAAGGAGAGAGAGATAGAAGTTTTTTATTGATTTCAGAAAGAGAAAGGGAGAGAAAGAGAGAGATAGAAACATCAATGATGAGAGAAAATCATTGATCGGCTGCCTCCTGCACGTTCCCAACTGGGGATCAAGCCCACAACCCCAGCATGTGCCCTGACAGGAAATCAAACCGTGACATACTAGTTCATAGGTCAACGCTCAACCACCGAGCCACACCAGCCATGCATTCTCTCCCAGTGCTTTTATATGCAGCTGTATGCAGATGTTCCATAGAAAGCAGACCTCCATTAAAGAGGGAGGCTGATATTTGGGGTCTGACCATATAAATGCATACAGTTTCTATCACTCTTTTCTAGAATGAGGCCTTTTTGACCTTCCTCTCATGTGCCAAGTCTTTCATGGTAGAGGAAAGAGGGAGAGAGTTTTCTTTCTCTAGAAGCCCACTAAACTGAACCAAATAGAGAGCAAAGTCCATGCACAGTGTAATACAAGATAGCATTGTTATGGCAGAAATCAGGTCAGTGGGAAGCAACAAACCATACGCACTCGGAGGTTCAGAAAAGGACTGTTCATTCCAGTACTGCTGGCCGTATAGGAGAGCAGCAGGTCATCCACAAAAATCTGCTCTGCTGCCCCCCATAAGCCAGCTGCTTATATAGGGTAGGACAAAGATTACACAGGGAAATTGGATTATAGGCATGGGGAAGGTGGGATTACAGACATGGGGAAATAGGAGGCTGGAGTGGGACTCCATTGTTTGGGCAACAAGGGTGTTAACCTTTCCTTGAGAATGGACCTTATTCCAAGGATGACTCCCAGATCCAAGGTTGACTTCCAGGTCCTGGGGTGTACAACTCCACGCCAGGTCAGAATGTCCTTTCTTTAATCAACACAAGGCAGTCATGGTTAACAGAGCATGATCAATATTTCCCACAACCATAGCCAGTCCCCAATATTCCTTTCTTGCCCCTAACACTTTAGGCAGAGGCCTGTTAGCTAGGCACCCCTGGTGTCCCTTTGTTTCTGAGCCACCTAGCAAGAATCTGCCTGCCAAGTATGTTTTGCTTTTCCTCACCTACCTGTAAATCACTCATTCTCACTTCGGAATTCTAAAACCTGGTCTCCACCCCTTTCTCCTTTGTCCAAAATGTCTTATATACCCAAGGGTGCCTCATTGTTTTTAGAATTTCATGCTTATGTGAATTCCCCATGCACATGTATTAAAAATTTGATTTTTCTTTTGTTAATGTCTGTATTAATTTGATTATTAGCTCAGCTAGAAGAACTTAGAAGGTGGGGGGAAAAGCATTTCTTTTTTAGCCCTGACAGTTTTGGCAAGCCAGCAAGGAGAATTCACTGGCTGGGACACAACGGGCTTTCTGGACTGCTACAGCTGGAAGATCATGAACATCTGACCACAGCCAGCGGAAAGGGTGAGCGTTTTACCCTGTCAGCCTTTCTGGTCTTTTACTGTGGGGTTCAATGGAATTACTAGTAATTGTTAGGTCTGATCAAATAATTGAATCGATACCCCCTCACCTGGGAACTGACCTTTAGGCCACTTCACAATGGACATTCCACTTGCTTAGAACACATTCTACTTGCTAAGACCATTATCTCGACCCTCCGGAGTTTCCCAGTATCTGGACCTGCACAGAGAATTCCCTGACCAGAAAAAGCCCGCCTAGAATCCTTTAAAAACCTCTGACTCCCCATATTTGGGGGGCTGGCGCCATTTTGAGGCTCACCCCATCTGGTATCCAGATTACCTAATGAATTCATAATTCTTTACCTCCTTTTGGCCTCGTGCGTTCCTCCTTTGGTGACCCTAACATTAATGAGTGAATCTTTTTCTCTCTTCTAAATTTAGATTGTTAGGAGAAACTATTTGTGAAGTTAGCTTCTTGGACCCAGATCCTTTCCTCCTGGAAACTTTTTTCCCCTTCTATGTTCCTTATGTTGTTTGTCATAGAAGAAAACACAGGCATAGAGTCCCTGTAAGCCCTTTGCTCAAGCCTTATTTTTAAATTAGAGGCCCGGTGCACGAATTCATGCACCAGTGGGGTCCCTTGGCCTGGCCTGTGGGATCAGGCCAAAACTGGCTCTCAGACATCCCCTGAGGGGTCCCAGATTGCGAGAGGACACAGGCCAGGCCAAGGGACCCCACTGGTACACGATAGGGGTGGGGAGGGATGCGGGAGGTTGGCCAGCTGGGAAGGGACTGCGGGAGGGCTCCAGGGCGTATCCGGCCTGTCTTGCCCAGTCCCAACAGTCGGATCCCAGCAGCAAGCTAACCTACCAGTCAGAGCATCTGCCCCCTGGTGGTCAGTGCACATTATAGCATCTGGTTGACCGATTGACTGTCTGCCCCCTGGTCATCAGTGTACATCATAGGGAGCAGTTGAGCAGCCTTAGTATATCATTAGCATATTATGCTTTGATGGTTGAACAGACAACCGGATGACTGGATACTTAGCATATTAGGCTTTTATTATATAGGATACAGGTTCCTGAGAATATTGGCAGCAGTGAAAACGACACCAGGTGTTAGACTGGTAGAGTCAGACTGGACCTCAGTTCAGTACCTCAGTACTTGAATTCCAGCTAAGAAGGAATTCAGAGCCATGACTCAAACTATAAGAGAAAGATCCTATATAATAAAAGGCTAATATGCAAATCGACTGAATGACAGAACGACCGGCCACTATGATGCACAGTGACCACCAGGAGGCAGACGCTCAACACAGGAGCTGCTCCCTGGTGGTCAGTGCACCAGAGCCTGGCTAATGGCTGGCAAGCACAGCAGTGGTGGCGGGAGCCTCTCCTGCATCCGCGGCAGCACTAAGGATGCCCGGGGAGTGGGCCTAAGCCATCAGTTGGACATTCCCCGAGGGATCCCAGACTGTGAAAGGGCAAAGGCTGGGCTGAGGGTCTCCCACCCCCCCAGAGTGCATGAATTTCATGCACCGGGCCTCTAGTTATTTAGAAAGTCACAGAGGTAGAAGAAGTGAGTGGTAGAAGAAAACAAGTTACAGAAGCAAAAGAAGGGCCTTTGGAGCTTAGGAGAGATAAGGGTAAAGGTAGCACACCTTGAGGGAAGAAGACAGGTGGGGAGAGAAGGGAAAGGAAAAGGCTCAGGCCTGCTCCAGAAAGGGAGAGCATTCTGGGTCCTCAGTCCTGCAGGCTTTGAAGAATGGGGATTTTAAGGGAGGTCCCAATGGAGGACCTTAATAGAATATTCATCAGCTTTCCAGATGTGTCCTTTCAGGGTTGTGTCTCCACTGATAGGTCGGTGCCAGGGCAGGAGGTCATCAGTCAATGCAGCTGGTCCTGATGTCAGCTGTGGCATTGCTTGTTCGGTTTTGCTGCTTTTCTGGGCCTGGAGCTGAAACACAACTGAGGCCTAGATGTGTTTGATTCCAGTCAGAATGTCATTGTCCTGGGGGCTTAATGCTTAAAAGGCTATTCTCCAGCTCTCTTGTTTGTTCCCCCTCTCAGGTGGTCTAACCTGCATGACTAGCAACATGCCACGGGAGGATAGGTCAGGAGAGAATCTGAACCACATGAGCAGGGATATGAAACGTCAGGGGGTCTAAACCACAGGACCAGAGAGATGCTAGGGGAGGAAAGGTCACCCTGAGGACGAGGTCATTTTCCCCCCAGTTTTGCCCGTTGCTAGGCACCCAGGGCTTTTCGCTCTGGTGACCTGTACTGGCCTATTGTCCTTGCTCTGCTCATGTCTGTCTAATGCTTACCACAAGAACAAATTTTCAGATCATACCTTTAAACTAGATGAAGATTTATAGAACTCTGAGGAATAACTGGATTCATGAGATACGGGCTTGCTCAGGATGAACAAGAATTAATTTTATGGGACTGAATAAACTGAAGATAATTATAATTCATATGCCTTTTTATTTGGAATATTGCTGATTTTTAAATCTTTTTTTACCATATATAATTGAAACTTGTTTTTCTTAGAGAAATTTAGTAAATTTTTTTTTTTTTAACTATGAGCAGTATTGAAACATTTGTATTTTTCTCTCTGCCTGATTCAGAATTTGGAAACTCTTAACAAGTGAGTATTATATTCATGGCAATATAGTTGTTTGTATACATTACATAAGAATCTGTTCTCTTTAAACTAGGACACAATTTGGAAACTGGTATATTAATTAAGGCTTTGAATGGAATGTCATGTTTGAAAGAGACGTGCATAGATTAGGATGCCACCAGGAAGCTTTAAGGAATTAAGATTGACTTGGGAAGCCAATAAAAACCCCTTAGAAAAACATCCTGGTACCTTGCTTACATGACCCACAGCAGTCTTTCAAGGTAAGGAACCAAGGTTGCTTTTTCTGGAAATGGCAAAGGAAGAACCTCAACACCTTTTGGGGGCCCCGAAGAATTCACCCAAATCTATACATATCTCAGAAGTCTGATGGCAACTGAGTGGCTTGGCTTCTTAGCCTTGGGAGGCTAATTAAAGTTCAATCTGGAGCTTCCTATGAAATTTCAGCAAAGCAGATTCAAAAAAGAGCATATATGATCCATTGCTATTCTTGTTACATTTATACAAATAAACAGGACAAATTTACTGAAACTAGTCTTACTTTGACTATCTTTGAGAAAAATGAGGGTTTTTCGAGAGAAAAGTTACGTTTCAACAGAAACTCTAGAACACAGTTGTGGATATTAAATTCTAGTTCAGCTAGCTGTCTTTAAAAGTTATTTTTCACCTGTAAACTGCACTGGATCCTAAATTTTCTAGTTTTCTTTCATGTTTGGCTACAAACCACTGAGTTAATGTATCATTTTTCTCCCATCATTTGACTTGGAATTATTGAGAACTAAAACTTTTTTTTCTGAGCCTTGCAATCACAAACTGCTGCTAGACAACATGATATAAACTTCAGAGAAATCCTCACAACAGCTCACGCTTAAACAGTCTCAGTGACTGATGCTGTGTAAGCCACAGAGAATTTACCTGATGACATCACCAGAGATATTCAAACTGCAGACCTGGAGAGTCTATCAGATTGTCACTGTTCACCTTCATTCCTGTTAAGATAAGAAATTTTCAAACCTGTAAAGAATTTTGGTAAGTTTATTTGAGCCAAACTGTCAAAACAATTGCTGGGGAGCAGAATCTCAATGGATTGGGATAATGCTCCAGAGAATGGCGGTTTTTTACCTATTTTTTAAAAGTATATTTTTATTGATTTCACACAGAGAGAAAGGGAGAGGGAGAGAGAGAATCATGGATCAGCTGTCTTCTGCACATCCCCACTGGGATCGAGCCCACAACCCAGGCATGTGCCCTTGACTGGCATCAAACCCGG
This sequence comes from Plecotus auritus, assembly GCF_963455305.1. Classification (NCBI taxonomy): domain Eukaryota; kingdom Metazoa; phylum Chordata; class Mammalia; order Chiroptera; family Vespertilionidae; genus Plecotus; species Plecotus auritus. The sequence goes on along the minus strand of NC_137772.1, from coordinate 158,880,761 downwards.
GACCCTTCAGTCCACAGGCCGACGCTTTATCCCCTGAGCCGAACCCGCTAGGGCTCACCTATTTTTATACATTACAATCAAAGGAGGAGACATAAGTGGATTACATGAAATCCATTGGTGATAGATTAGGGAGGTGGGAGATTGGAAAAAAATGTAAAATAATGGACATACGCTTCTTTTACACAGGTGGGTACAGGATAGTTAACAGACAACAGTTAACATGATAACAATAACCATGAAGGAATTTGTGATCTCCATCCTGGCACCCTGGTGTATTGGTTGTGCCCTGAGGGGTCTGGAAAAAGGGAAGCTACCCAGACATTACAATGATAAGTTACCATAGATACAAAAGACAACAGACAGGCTTAGTTAAAGTAAAGATTGACTTTTGTCAGGGACAAATCTAGCCTAGGACATGACTACCTGGCATAAACTGCTTTTAGTTAAAAAGTTTTCATTTCAGACCATCCTTTGTGGTTACTTTAGTCTCTAGAATTTGCAAGGCCGTCACAGAGGCCTTCCCTGAACTAGTCAGGTTAGCATGTGGCCTCTTTTCATTCACAGCTTTGAGCCTCACGTCTAGAAATCTTCTCAGCTTAGAAACTGACTTATAATTTGCGCTGATCATTTACCTTTTTTTTTTTTTTTTTTTTTCAGACATACCTCCTGTTAAATACCTGATTGCTTGCTTACATGATTTAGGCCTCACTCTGAGAGCCCATCTGCCTCACCACCTAATAAAATGAATGAACAACTTAACTGAACTGACTTATACTCAGGATTGAATGATTGAATCAGTGAAATGTGGTGGAATCTATCAACTTAGCTTCTGGAATGTGAACCTTTTATTTAAAGTTTCAAAAGTGAAACTGAAGGTGTTAATAGTGAATGGCACCAGATGTTAGACCTTGGTCCATGAGTTTTGGTAAGAAAAAATTCAGAGCCAAGACTCAAATACAAGCAAAAGTTTATTCAGTAAGTCACAGAGGTGGAATTGAACTAGCTGGGTTGGGTGGGCTCAGGAAACAAGTCACAGAGGCAAAAGAAGGGTCCTTGGAGCTTAAGAGAAAGAAGGCAAAGAAAATGTGGGAAAGAAGGGGATGGGAAAAGGCATGGGTGTGCCAGAGAGAGAGAGAGAGAGAGAGAGAGAGAGAGAGAGAGAGAGAAAGAAGGAACCCTGGAACCTTCTCTTAAGGGGTTTTGTCTGGAGGTCTCAGAGGAGGATCTCAATAGAATATTCATCAGCTTTTTAGGTGTGTTCTTTCAAGGTCATGGTCTCCACTGATTGGTCAGCACTAGAGTAGGGGGTCATTAGCCATCACAGCTGGTCCTGATGTCAGCCATGGCATTCCTTCCTCTGCCTTTGATGCTTTTCTGGGCCTGGGGCTGAAACAACTGAAGCCTAAATATTATTTCTTTTTTTTTTTTTAATGTATTTTTAATGATTTTTAAAGACAGAGGAAGGGAGAGGAATAGGGAACTAGAAATATCGATGAGAGAGGAACATCATCAATCAACTGCCTCCTGCACATCCCCTAATGGGGATTGAGCCCTCCACCAGGACATGTGTCCTAACTGAGAATTGAACCCGTGACCTCTTGGTTCCTGGGTCGATGCTCAACTGCTGAGCCACACCAGCTGGGCCTAAATATTATTTCTAATTTGACTAAAACTCTGTCTCTGAGGTTGACAGATCAGAGGCTTTGTTTTAAGATTATTTATGCTGATCAGAACATCTTTGTCATGAGGCCTTAAGGGAGTGGTTGTGCAAGGGCTTGTATAGGAGTTATGTGAGGCTATTCTCTGGCCCCCTTTGTTACCTCATGACTAGTGACATATCAGGGGAGAAAAGGTCAGGGGAGGGTCTGAACTGCATGACCTGTGATATGAAAGGTCGGGGGGTCTGAACCACATGACCAGTGTGATCTGCTAGGGGAGGAAGGGTCACCCTGGGGGTGAGGGCCCACCCTATAATTGTCAGTTGCTGGTGATCTTTCTTACCGGGCCTATCATTCCTACTCTGCTCATGCCTTTTTAACTGCCTTCTATATCAAAGGGAACCAAAATTCTGCCACCCGAAGCTGCTTTCTGGGACATTGATTTCAAGCTGTCTATTAAGAAACAAGACTCAGAAAGAAACTTTGACCCTGCCTCCTTTCCTGCCCAAGAGATTCAGACAGAGAAACCTGCTTCAGAAAGGAGATTTTAGTATGTTCACCTGAGTCTAATTTGAATTAAGTATGGTAATAGAGAGCTGAAGGCAGGGACTGTTGGCGAGATCCCCCCTGGGTCCCATTGTTTCTGAGTTGCCAAGAATTTTCCTGCCATGTGCGTTCCTCTCTTCCTCTACCTGTAAATTGCCCATTCACATTTCTGAAATCTAAGACCCAGTCCACCCCCTTTTCTCCTTTGTTCAAAAAGATCTTCTATACCCCATGTTGCCTCACTGTCTTTGGAATTTTGTGTTTATGTGAATCTCCTATGTTCATGTATTTACAACTTGATTTTCTCCTATTACCCTGTCTCTGTTAATTTGATTATTATCCCAGTTAGAAGAACTTAGAAGGTTGGAGGAAAAGTATTAGTTTTTTTAGCCCCAACAGTTTGTTAAAACACACATGGCTGGGATCCACCCCCAGAGTTTCTGATTCAGTATTTCTAAAAAGTTTCTGATTCAGCATTTCTAAAAAGTTTCCAGGTGATGCCACACTTTGAAAACCACTGCTGTAGGCCAGAAAAGGAATTAGGAAATTCTAGGTAATCCCAAGGATGACTTGAAACCCACAGAAAACATTTGTGGGTAGGGGGCTGAGAAATAAGAAACTCACCTCTGGGGGTGCTCCATATCTGGAGGCATATCCTGGTAAAACAAAGAATTTCAGCCATCCTAGGTCAAGTGCTACCTCCGACTCCCTGGGGTGACAATCTGAGCAGCTCAGCCTGGCCTGTCTTCCAAAACACACTGGGTGGGACTACTTGACTGATTGGCAGGACAAGTAATCATTCATTTCAGACCATCCCCTGACCTTTTCTCCCTTGCCAGATTGAGCCAGATTCTTAGGAAAACTTGGAGGTGTACAACAGACCAGAAATAGTAGGAATGAGCAGAAGACTTGTATTTCTTTTAATTTTAATTTTTTTTATTATTTTTTAAAATCTTTATTGTTGAAAGTATTACAGATGTTCCTCCCCACCCCACGCCCCCACCCCATGGTCCCCCTCCACCCAGTTCCTGCCTCACCTCAGCCCTTCACCACCCTATTGTCTGTGTCTATAAGTAATGCATATATGCATAGAAAATCTTTGGTTAATCTCTTCCCACCCCACCTCCCACCTTGCCTTTGAGATTCATCTGTCTGTTCCATGTTTCCATGCCTATGATTCTATTTTACTCATCAGTTTATTTTGTTCATTAGATTTCTTGTTTGTTTATTTTTATTTTTAGATTCAATTGTTGATAGATATATATTTATTGCCATTTTATTGTTCATATTTTTTATTTCTTCTTCTTCTTCCTCCTCCTCCTCCTCCTGCACCTCATCCTCCTCTCCTCTTCTTAAAGAATACCCTTTAACATTTCATGTAGTACTGGTTTGGTGGTGATAAACTCCTTTAGCTTTGTTAATGACAAGTGGGGTAACAACAAGAAAGAAGGAAATGGATTAAAAGACTTGGTCAGGAAAGGAAAGACAGTAGGTGAGAAAACTGGAGACAGAGAAATGGACCCAGGAACCCAAAAGGTGCGTCTTTAAATATTTGATCTTGCCCTAGCAGGTTTGGCTTAGTGGATAGAGCATCCACCTACGGACTGAAGAGGTCCCAGGTTCGGTTCCCAGCCAAGGGCACATGCCTGGGTTGCAGGCTGGATCCCCAGCAGGAGGCAGCTGATCAATGATTCTATCTCATCATTGATATTTCTATCTCTCTCCATTCCTCTCTGAAAAAAAAAAAAAATATATATATATATATATATATATATATATTAAAAAAGTAAATATTTGATATTTAGGATTATTCTATTTAGCTCTTGGACAAAAAAATAGGACAAATAGGTAAAATTATGGAGATCTAGTTTGAAGGTAATGAAGTACACTTTTATTTATTTAACTTTTTTTCTGGATTTATTTATTTATTTATTTATTTATTTATTTATTTATTTTAAATAAATCTTTATTCAGATTATTACAATTGTTTCTCTTTTTCCCCCCCATAGCTCCCCTCCACCTGGTTCCCACCCCACCTTCTGCCCTTACCTCCCCCACACTGTCCTCATCCATGGGTGTATGATTTTTGTCCAGTCTCTTCCTGAACACCCCCCATACCCTTTTCCCCCTGAGAATTATCAGTCCACTCCCTTTCTATGCCCCTGATTCTATTATATTCACCAGATTATTCTGTCCCTCAGGTTTTTAATTCACTTGATTTTTAGGTTCACTTGTTGATAGATATGTATTTGTTGTTCATAATTTTTCTCTTTACTTTTTTCTTCTTCCTCTTCTTTAAGAATACCTTTCAGCATTTCATATAATACTGGTTTGGTGGTGATGAACTCCTTTAGCTTTTTCTTATCTGTGAAGCTCTTTATCTGCCCTTCAATTCTGAATGATAGCTTTGCTGGGTAGAGTAATCTTGGTTGTAGGTTCTTGCTATTCATCACATTGAAAATTTCTTGCCACTCCCGTCTGGCTTGCATAGTTTCTGTTGAGAAGTCAGCTGACAATCGTATGAGTGCTCCCTTGTAGGTAATTAACTGTTTTCCTCTTGCTGCTTTTAATATTCTCTCTATGTCTTTTGCTCTTGGCATTTTAATTATGATGTGTCTTGGTGTGGTCTTCTTTGGATTCCTTTTGTTTGGGGTTCTGTGCACTTCCTGAATTTGTAAGTCTATTTCTTTCACCAGGTAGGGGAAGTTTTCGGTCATTATTTCTTCAAATAGGTTTTCAGTATCTTGCTCTCTCTCTTCTTCTGGCACCCCCATAATTCTGATGTTGGTACGCTTGAAGTTGTCCCAGAGTCTTCTTACACTATCTTCAACTTTTTGGATTTTTTTTTCTTTTTGCTTTTTCGGTTGAGTGTTTTTTGCTTCTTTGTATTTCAATTCTTTGACTTGATTCTTGTGTTCCTCTAGTCTGTTGTAGGGTCTCTGTATAATATTTTTTATTTCAATCAGTGTATGTTTAATTTCTAGTTGGTCCTTTTTCATATCTTCGAGGGTCTCGTTATTATCGAGGGTCTCGTTATTATCGGCCTTTTATAGGATATTCTTGAAAAGCCTTATAACCGTGGTTTTGAATTCTACATCCAGTCATTTGTTTTCCTCCATTTCTTTCGTTTGTGATCTGTTTCTTTGACATTTTCACTGCTTCCCTGAGTTGGTAGGGTAGATTTGTGTGCTAGGTTTCCTATATGGCCCAGTGGGTCGGCCTCCCCAGTTAACCTGAGGTGGACACTCTTGGTGCACCCCTTTGTGGACTGTGTGTACAGCCTTGTTGTAGTTAAGTCTTGATTGTTGTTGGTATCACTGGGAGGAATTGACCTCCAGGCCAGTTGGCTGTAAGGATCAGCTGTGTCTATGCTGGGAGGAGTTCGGTGCTGGAGACAGTCTTATAGGATTTGACTTGCCAATTGCAATAGCCTCTGTGCTCAGCTTGGATGGGGTGGAGTCTCAGGGCGGAGCAGACAGTCTTGGCTTCCAGTCAGCCTTGCCCTTGCGCGCGTGCGCTCCTGCAGACCTTTGCCTTCCCCAGCTCCCAAGTCTCCGCCCGAGAGTCCAGATTCCCCCCATAAGAGCGCAGGTCCCCAGGGGCTCGCCTGGAACTGGGGTTCAGTGCAGTCAGAATTGGGGTTTAGTGCAGTCAGGAGTTTCGGACTCCCTTCTGCTAGGGAAAGCCTGTGGCAACCTCCGCAGTCTTTGTGCACACTGGCGCGCGCTCCTCCAGAACCCTGCCTGCCGGGGTTCCCCCAGGTCTCCCCTGTGTCTCTGAGTCTCCGGGTGCCTTTCTCTCTACCTGACAGTCCAGACTCCCCCTGTATGAGCCTGGGTCCACGGGGTTTCGCCCGGGACTGGGGTTCAGTGCAGTCAGAACTGGGGTTCAGTGCGGTCGGGGGCTTCCTTCCCCCTTCCGCCAGAGAAAGTCAGCCAGGCTCTCAGCCGCCTTTCCTCTCTGTGCGCACAAAGACCCTTTGCCGTACCTCCAATTCTCTGTGAGCTTGTCTCTTTCCTTCTAGTTGTAGAATTTTCACTCAGCCAGCTTTCCTGTGGTTCTGGATGGTGTCCGTTCTGTCTTTTAGTTGTAGTTTTGAGATTGTTGTGCGAGGCAGCAGTTTAGGTGCTTACCTATGCCGCCATCTTGGTTTCTCCTCTATTTATTTTTAAATAAATCTTTATTGTTCAGATTATTACAGGTGTTCCTCTTTTTTTCCCCCCATAGCTCCCCTCCACCTAATTCCCCACCCCACCCCATGCCTTTACCCTCCACCACTGTCTTCATCCATAGGTGTAAGATTTTTGTCCAATCTCTTCACACACCCCTCACACCCCCTTCGCCCTGAGAATTGTCAGTCCACTCCCTTTCTATGTCCCTGATTCTATTATATTCACCAGTCCATTCTGTTCTTCAGATTTTTTATTCACTTGATTTTTAGATTCACTTGTTGGTACTGTGTTTCCCCGAAAATAAAACATCCTCCGAAAATAAGACCTACCTACAGGTTTCCTTCTGAGTGAAATATAAGGCATCCCCCGAAAATAAGGCCCCAGGCTCTGTCTCAGAATGAAAATTAATTTACCTTAAACTGGTCGCTAGGGCTGCCCCGACTGGCGTCTACCAACCAGTGACGTTACGCGGAGTCCTGACGTCACTGCTGTGTGGAGGTGGAGCGGAGGTCGGAGTGAGCGGTGAGCACGGGGCAGGAGAGAGGAGGAGACTTTCGCAGATGCGTGTAGAAGAACAGGAGGATTAGAGCGGACGGGATGCGGCGAAGGTGGTAAGTGCTGGTCTGTCTCTGGTGACACTACCTGATGCTCGTGGCCGCCTTCATGATGACTGAAGGTTCTCAGTCAGTGGCAGACCCTGCTCCAGCCCAGATCCAGGCCCCAGCAAGCCCAGTGACAGTCCCCAGGCAGGCCCCAGGGGGTAAATGTCTGATAAAGGGGTAGGGGAGATGTCTGGTGAAGGTGTTCAGTGGCACAGGGGTGGGGGGAGGGGGATCACTTAAAATGACACAGGAGGATCAGAGCAGGCAATGAAAATGACACAGGAGGATCAGAGGGGACAATCAAAATGACACAGGAGGATCAGAGTGGACAATCAAAATGACACAGGAGGATCAAAAGGGGTTACTAAAATGCTAATCCCCACTCTGATTCTCCTGTGCCATTTTGATTCCCCCCTCTGATCCCCCCTGTGTCATTTTGAGTGATCCCCCTCCCCCCACCTTGATATCCCAATTCCTTTTTTTATACCCCTAGAAATGAGCGCAAATAGAAAAAGCTACTCCGTGGAGTACAAGAAAGGAATCGTGGAAGACTCTTGGGGCCAAAATCTTACTGCTTTCTGCAAAGAGAAGATGTTGAGTATCCGATTGGTCCGAAAATGGTGAGCAGTGTATGGTAACCTCATTGAACAAGTGGACAAGGGAAATGCTAAAAAGCACAAGTGTGGGTCAGGTCGGCAACCATTACTTTCCGAGCTGGAAGACCTGATCTGTGAATGGGTTGTTGACAGGAGAGCAAAGGCTTTGGTTGTGAATAGGGCTCAGATTCAAGAATTTGCCCTTGCAATGGCACCACAGTTTGACATAGCCCCTGAAGACTTCAAAGCATCACAACACTGGCTGGATAATTTCCTTCAGCAAAGTGAACTGTCTTTAAGAAGATCTATAACATTGTTTAGGTTGGAAGATACTCAAGTTATTAAGCAAGCACTTGCATTCAAGTCCTTTATTGATGATGCTGACTTCTCTAAATACAATCTTTCCAACATGATTGCTATGGATGAAACTGCAGTGTTTATGGGCCAATCATCTCAAACAACAATTGAACAGCGGGGTGCCTCCTTAGCGTACATTCCCTCCACTGCTTACGAAAGTGCACGTGTTTCCTGTATTTTGGCAATTCGTCTGGATGGCACTAAAATCCCACCTTTAATCATTTCTAAGGGCAAGAAGGAAAAGATTGAACGTGTTTTGGGCGTTTTTATTCTTGAAACTGAAAAAGCCTGGGCCACACAAGCAGTTATAAGGAAGTGGGTCAATTTAATGCTGCCGCTTGTTATGCGAGGGAGCCAAAGAGGTCTGCTAGTCTGGGATGCAGCCAGCACTCAACGCGCTAAAGACATGAAGACATTTCTTCACGAAAGAAAAATAGATCAGATAATGATTCCCGCAGGATGACGGCCTATCTCCAGACTCTTGATATTGCAATAAACAAGCCATTCAAAGACAATTTGCGCATGGAAATTAATGACTACATTGAAAATAGAATGGAGAGAAATCAGCGTGGAAACTTTGTGAAACCTAAACTCCAAGAAGTTGTGACTTGGGTGAAGAATTCATGAGAGAAAATCACTGACAGCTGCATTGCAAATGCACTGCGAGCAGGCTACCTTGACAAGAAGTACTCATTTAAAGACAGTGCTATTGCTAAACATGAGAGATTTGGTCCACTGATTCTGAAAGAAATGGAGTCACAAGAAATTCACCAGGAAATTCAGGAATTGGATTGTTATGATGATGTTCCTGAAGATGATGACATGATTGTTATTGAATAAATGAGTAAATTCTTGATACTGTAGGATTCACAGTTTGTCTGGTTTGTGTTGATAACTACCGTACTACCGTACCGTATACAGGTAATAAATTTCCTTTATTTTCATTTAACAATAAATGTGTACCGTATTCTTCTTCATGGAAAAATAAGACATCCCCTGAAAATAAGACCTAGCGTGTCTTTGGGGGCAAAAATTAATATAAGACACTGTCTTATTTTTGGGGAAACACGGTAGGTATGTATTTGATGTCATTTTGTTGTTCATAATTTTTATCTTTACCCTTTTCTTCTTCTTCCTCTTAAAGAATACCCTTCAGCATTTCATGTAATCCTGGTTTGGTGGTGATGAACTCCTTTAGCTTTTTCTTGTCTGTGAAGCTCTTTATCTGACCTTCAACTCTGAATGATAGCTTTGCTGGGTAGAGTAATCTTGGTTGTAGGTTCTTGCTACTCATCACTTTGAATATTTCTTGCCACTCCCTTCTGGCCTGCATAGTTTCTGTTGAGAAATCAGCTGACAATTGTATGGGTGCTCCCTTGTAGGTAATTAATTGTTTTTCTCTTGCTGCTTTCAAGATTCTCTCTATGTCTTTTGCCCTTGGCATTTTAATTATGATGTGTCTTGGTGTGGTCCTCTTTGGATTCCTCTTGTATGGGGTTCTGTGCACTTCCTGGACTTGTAAGTCTATTTCTTTCACCAGGTAGGGAAAGTTTTCTGTCATTATTTCTTCTAATAGGTTTTCAATATTTTGCTCTCTCTCTTCTTCTGGCACCCCAAAAATTTGGATGTTGGTACACTTAAAGTTGTCCCAGAGGCTCCTTACATTATCTTCATATTTTTGGATTCTTTTTTCTTTTTGTTTTTCTGATTGGGTGTTTTTTGTTTTCTCATATTTCAGATCTTTGGTTTGATTCTTGGGGTATGTTGATCTACAGTTGAGTTTCTGTATATTCTTTATTTTAGACAGTATATGCTTAATTTCTGACTGGTCCTTTTCCATTTTTTTGGCATTCTCATTAAGGTCCTTGAAGGTCTCACTAAGCTCCTCGGAGGTCTCATCAAGTTTCTCGGCGGTTTTTAGAAGATTCTTGAGTAACCTTATAAATGTGGTTCTGAACTCTATGTCATCCAGTAGTTTGCTTTTCTCCATTTCTTTCATTTGTGACATGTTTTTTTGTCTCCGCATTTTGCTGCTTCCCTGTGTTGATGGAGTGGCTTTTTGCGGTAGGTGACCTATAGGGGCCAGTAGCTCAGCCTCCCCAATCACCTGAGGTGGACGCTCTTGGTACACCCCTTTGTGGGCTGAGTGCAAAGTCTTGGTGTAGTTAAGCCTTGATTGCTGGTGGTATTTATTTACAGTCACTGGAGGATATGTTTATTGATTTTAGAGAGAGAGGAAGGAAGAGAGAGAGAAACGTCAATGTGAGAAAGAAACATCCATCGATTATCTCCCATATACACCCTGTCTGGATATCAAACCCACAACCTTTTTGGTGCATAGGATGACACTCTAATCAACTAAGCCTCCAGGCCAGGGCTATTGTCACTTTAAATTCACCTCTAAAACTCAAGAGAAAATGTGCCTAGACTTTAGCTGTACGTGAGGTGTACCATTTCCGTTGATGGACTTCTGGTTCTGTCAGTTGAATCCATTGGGCATCTCATGGAAGACCTCTAAACTGCTAGAGGATACTTTTTCAAAAAGCTAAAATCCTGACTCTCATTCAGGTATCAAATGAATATGTGTTAAAGATTTTATTTAACTCTTTTTTGCTGAGGAAATCAGAGAGATGTTATAACCAATTCAAAGAATAATCCGAAGAACAGACATTTGTATAGATCAGGAATATCGAAATGAATTTACAAGTAGATACAAAACTGACGTTTTCACAGTGGGGGAGTGAGGGCTGTCCCCAACCCAGATATAATTTATTTTCATGTCTGTGGTCAAGAATTATCGACATGCCGCCCTAGCTGGTTTGGCTCAGTGGATAGGGCGTGGGCCTGCCGACTGGAGGTTCCTGGGTTCGATTCTGGTCAAGGGCACGTGCTCGGGTTGCAGGCTCGATCCCCAGTAGGGGGCGTGCAGGAGGCAGCTGATCAATGATGCTCTCTCATCATTGATGTTTCTATCTCTCCCTCTCCCTTCCTCTCTGAAATCAGTAAAAATATTTTAAAAGGAAAGAATTATTGGCATGCCATCGCTTTGCTACAATGTACAAAAGTTGTCAGAGAGCTAGACACTTCCTTGGAGGCACTAGCATTCCATTGGCAGGATAGACAGTAATCCCTTTTGCTTATTTTAAAGTCTTAAATGTTTCCTTACACTGTGTGCCCCACAGTTTTGTTGACTCAATTTTTCAATAATAATACATTCTTACAAAATGAGAGGCTGATATGGTTACAGGTGAGGACTCCAGAATAGCACTGCCTGCACCCCTTGGTGAGGCTCCACCATTTTTAGCTGTGTGGCTTTGGGAAAGTGATGAAACTCAGCACACACAATGGCCCAAAGACCAAGTTCAGCCTGCTGCCTATTTTTGTATAGCCCTTGAGCTAACAATGGGTTTTAAATGATAGGGCGTGGGGGGCGGGGATTTAAAAAAATATTTTGCAACACATGAAAATTATAGAAAATATAAAATTCAGTGCTCATAAAACATTTGATTAGCATACAACCATGTTCATTTTTTTAAAAAGAAATCTTAATCTCTTTTTAAAAAAATTGATTTCAGAGAGGAAGGGTGAGGGATAGAAACATTGATGAGAGGGAATCATTGGTCAGCTGCCTCCTGCACGCCCCACAGTGGGGATCGAGTCCTGACCAGGAATCAACCAGTGACCTCTTGGTTCCTGGGTCAATGCTCAACCATTGAGACACACCAGCCAGGCCCATGTTCATGTGTTTACACATTGTCTGCTGCTGCTTTCATGCTACAGCACAATGTCAATTAACTGTAACAGTGACCATATGGCCTGTAGAGGCTAACATATTTACTATCTAGTTCTTTACAGAAAAATAGTTGCCAATATTTGCACCCTCTGTACTAAACTTCTCTAAGCCTTGGTTTGTTCATCTGTAAAATGAGGATAAAAATGGCGCTGACACCTATAGTTGTGGTGAAAATCCATTGAGGTAACACATAGAAAGCCTGGCCTATAGTAAACCCTCATTAAATCTTAGCTAATTAAAATGCCTCCGCAAAATGGTGTATGCAGAAAAATTGTTATAGATGCTGTGATATAAATGTTCCCTCTTTCTTTTGGGGTCACTAAGTTAGAACGTTATAAGCCTAGAATTGTCTGCAGTCATACCTCCCTCCCTGCCTCCTCCATTAAAAAAACAAACAAACAAAAAACATCTAATATAGCTTACCCTTACTGAGCACATTTTATGTATCAGGCAATGTTGTGAGTTCTTTACATTTAATCTTTACATCAACCTAATAAGGTCGGTATTATGACTTTCCCCATTTCACACATATGGAAACTGAGACTCAGAGCAGTTCAGTAACTTATTCTAGGGAAGTGGTAGAGCCAGATTCAAACCTTGGCAGGCTGACTAAAGAGCCATCAGCTCATACTGCCTCCCACGTGGAGGACACCCATCTACCACAGAAGGAATGAGGCCAACTTACTGAAAGGGGCCAACTCACGAGATGGAGGAAAGAGAGCCCTACTAAAAGCCTTACCTCTGTTGCCAGTTTTTTGTTTGTTTTGTTTTTTGTTTTTGTTAATCCTCACCGGAGATGTTTTTCCATTGATTTTTAGAGAGAGTGAGAGGGAGGGGGAGAGACACACAGAGAGAAACATCTATGTGTGAGAGAGACACATCAACTGATTGCCTCCCGCACGCACCCTGACCAGGGCAGGGGATCCAGCCTGCAACCAAGGTATGTGCCCTTGATCAGAATCGAACCCAGTACCCTTCAGTCTGCAGGCGGATGCTCTATCCACGGAGCCAAACTGGCTAGGAATGTTTTGTTTTGTTTTGTTTTATTTAGGCCAATTTGAGTTTGTTTTCTGCCACCAAAGAAAGATGTATGCTGAGGAAATAAAAGATAAAAATGACATGGGCATTTTCCTTCATTAACCCATAAGACATGGGAGAGATAAACAAACAAACAAAACCTACAAAGCACTCAGGGCTAACGGAAAGGCATGCTTTGAATGCTGTGGGAGGAGGGGATTTTTAACACAGCATCAATCCAGGCAAAACTCGTTGTGTACCTTCCTGGATGCCCTTTGTTTGATTTCTTTATATGTTTCAAGCAGGATACAAGTTACTAGATTCAACCTTGAGTCTTTTATTTGTGCCTTTTCTGTGTTGGCTGTAGAATTGCCGTGTGGCCCGGATAGCATCCATGGCTGGACCATCTGTGATGTGGCATTTCTTGTGTTAACTACGATTGTACTATGCCAATGATGCTACAGCGAGGCCCACAAATGGGCTGGGGAAAGCACCTGTTAAAATATAAAAATGTAATTTACAAAACGTCATGGGTGTGTTTCCACGAATCAAATTATACACTTGCTTGGATTTTAAACACTAGCTTATTAAAAGGGGGCCCCAATTTCATCTCCCTTTCACAATGCAGTCAGTTCTTCAGCCACAATTACCTGTTGTTATAAAATTGCACACACAAATAATTGTGCCCACAACTGTCTAATTGTAGGCTGGAAGTGAAGGGCAAGCAGCTAATTATTTCTCAGATGTCTGATGTTGCTTGTCATTAGCTGGTTGGGGCACAAGCGATTGCACAGGCTGTTCTTCACCTACAAAGGGTGGGGGCCCGGGTGACACAGTCCACTGGGCAAGGACTTCAATAGTAAAACCACCTTCTTTCTTCTGTGAAAGTGTGCTTTTCTCTGAAGATATTTTTATTTTCCCGATCAATCTTCACCTAGTGCTAGCTTACTTACTTTTTATGTCTTGCTTCTTCATCTGTTCTGATTTCCTTAAGAATCGTCTTGTCGCCCGCCCAGCGTGGCTCAATAGTTGAGCGTAGACCTATGAACCAGGAGGTCACGGTGCGATTCCCGGTCAGGGCACATGCCCGAGTTGCAGACTCGATCCCCAGTGTGGGGTGTGCAGGAGGCAGCAGATCAATGATTCTGTCTCATCATTGGTGTTTCTGTCTCTCTCTCCCTCTCCTTTCCTCTCTGAAATCGATAAAAGTATATATTTAAAAAAAGAATCATCTTGTCAGCTTTTAGGATATGTCTGTGTTATTTACTTTATTCCATTTTAAATTATTTTCTTCATTTCTCTATCCCAACTTTTCTCACATAGAGTAGTATTATTAAAATTTTCCTTTTTATATGAGAGGTGAACCTGGGAGAAATATATGACTCCCTTATTGGGATCAGTTTGTTCACATTAGGAAGAAAAAGTAAAAATATCTAATAATAGACATAAATCATATAAAAAAACAACAACAACCAAGGGTCTGGAAATCATGAGCATTCCTGTAGCAGAGTTCATGTAAGAAGGTTTATTTATGTGGTGATGTCACTATTACTCACCCACAGGACTGTGTGGGAAAATAGAGAGCATGCATAAGAAACAATAAAACAAACATTCTAATTTGAGCACTTTGTTTTTTCAAGAGTGTAATCATTGGCTGGAAGAAATGGGAGCAACTCTGAATGCAGTGATATAGCATCTAAGTGTAATAACTGAGATTAGAATTCTGAATTATTATCTCTGGGTCTAGAGCATTACCTCTTTCCCTACCTGCTCATCTGCATCACCTCCAAGATATGTTAATTTCCACAATAAACAAACACTGTCATGATAAACAATCTTATTAAGATTTCTACTCCAGAGAGATAGAGTACTGGGATTTAATTTTCTTTGGTCTCTTCTCAGAAATCTATCTTTTTCTTTCAGTTACAATGAGATCAAAGTGTGTGTGTTGTCTTTCAGTTACAGTGAGATCAAAGTGTGTGTGTTGCGGGGAGGGGGGGGTGAGGGAGAGGGGAGGGGGCAGAAATTTCTACAATTAAATGTGCTATTTCAATGACCATTTCTCACTCAGAGTCTTAACTTTTTGTGTATCTAAATTTTGGGCCTATTCCTTTGATAATCTCTATTATATCCCTTTGTGATTTATAAATTCCATTCCATTTGCAGATATGGGAAGATAATGGATAATGAAAGTTGAAATAGAGTTTCTCACAAAACACTACATTTGAGGAACTATTACCAAGTACAATACAATTGTCTTCACTATTTCAGGCAGGGATTTATTTATTTATCTATTTATTTATTTACTAGCGACCCGGTGCACAAAATTCGTGCACCGTAAGCCTGGCCTGTGCCCTCTCGCAGTCCAGGAGCCCTGGGGGGATGTCCAACTGATGGCTTAGGCCCACTAAGCCATCAGTCAGACATCCTAAGCATTGCCATGGAGGCAGGAGAGGCTCCCACCACTGCCGCTGTGCTCGCCAGCCATGAGCCCGGCTTCTGGCTGAGCGGTGCTCCCCCTGTGGGAGCACACTGACCACCAGGGGGCAGCTCCTGCGTTGATTGTCTGCCCCCTGGTGGTCAGTGCACATCATAGTGACCGGTCATTCCACCATTTGGTCATTTGCATATTAGCCTTTTATTATATAGGATTTTTTTCAGTCAGGGTTCTTGATTGCAGACAACAGAGGTCACTCTAGCTGTTGAAGCAGGAAGAGATTTATTAAAGGAATATTAGACAGATTCTCTAGAGTAGACAGAGAACTAGGAACAATGAGACCAAGAAGTAGTCAGAAAAATGCCCCAACACACCAAAGGACCTTCCTAGTAGGACATGATTGCAGCCGTCTCTAGCCACTCAGCACTCTTGATGCTAGAATCGCATGCAAGAACCCTCCCTCTGACAACTTTCCTGGAAAAATGACATGCCACTAGTTTTCTTACCAGAAAATTTGATCTCCCCACATGCGGCTGACTCTTGTGAGTCATTTCCACTTGTAAATCTGTGTGCATAAATCTAAGTTGTGAAAACTAGGTCCCTTGCTCCTAGCTGTGAGTAAGTCTGGGGAATGCATTTTATAGCTTTTCATCTACATCAGGGATTGGCAAATATTTTCTTGAAAGAACCAGATAGTAAATATTTTAGGATTTGCAGGAATATGGTCTCTGTCACAACTATTCAACTCTGCTACCATAACACAAAAGCAGCAATAGATGATAACAAAACAAATGAGCCAGGATGTGTCCCAATAAAACACTTTTTATGGGTACTCAAATTTGAATTTCATAAAATCTTCACATGTAACAAAATATTCTTCTTTTTATCTGTTTCAACCACTTAAAAATGTGAAGAACCCAGAAATAAATTCTCAAATATTTTATCAATTGATTTTCAATAAAGGTACAAAGACCATTTGATGGGGAAAGGACGGTTTTTTTTCAACAAATGGTGCTGGGAAAAAGTATATTCACATGCAAAAGAATAAAGTTGGGCTGTTACATCACATATGAAAATTAACTCAAAATGGATCAAAGACTTAAGAGCTGAAACTAAAACTCTTAAAAAAAAACATAAGAGAAAGTCTTCATGATATTGGATTTAACAATGGTTTCTTGGATATGACACCAAAAGCACAGGCAAAAAAAAAAAAAAGAGGAATTAGACTTCATCAAAATTAAGAACTTTTGTGCATCAAAGGACACTGTCAGATGGAGTAAAAAGGCAACCCACAAAATAGGAGAAAATATTTGCAAACCACGTATCTCACAAGAGAAATAATATCCAGAATATATAGAAATTTCTTAAACTTAACAACAACAACAACAACAACAAAAATTCAAAAATAGACAAAGGGCCCTGGCCAGGTAGTGCAATTGGTTAGGCAGGGGTCCTCAAACTTTTTAAACAGGGGGCCAGTTCACTGTCCCTCAGACCATTGGAGGGCCGGACTATAGTTTAAAAAAAAAAATATGAACAAATTCCTACGTGCACTGTGGGCCCGGGACAAGTTGGCTGCTAAGCAGGACAGGCAGCGGCACCCAGCGGACCAGATAAATGTCCTCAGCGGGCCACATGTGGCCTGTGGGCCGTAGTTTGAGGACGCCTGGGTTAGAGCATCGACATGATACACCAAGGTTATTGGTTCAATTTTCTGGTTAGAGTACATATAAGAATCAATTAATCAATTAATGTGTAAATAAGTGGAACCACAAAACAATGTTTCTCAAAAATAAGCTTTAAAAAAATGGATAGAGAGAAACCAAGATGGTGGCATAGGTGAACACCTAAACTGCTGCCTCGCACAACAAGTTCAAAACTACAGCTAAAAGACGCAACGGACATCATCCAGAACCACAGGAAAGCTGGCTGAGTGGAAATTCTACAACTAGAAGGAAAGAGAGGGGCACACGGAGACTCAGAGGAGCTGCAGGAGACTGAGTTACGGAGACACGCACGTGGAGAGGATGGGCGGCTGAGTGCCTGGCTAGCTTTCTCTAGCGGGAGAGAGACGGAAGCTCCCGACTGCACTGAACCCAGTTCTGACTGCACTGAACCCCAGTTCCGGGTGAGACCCTGGGGTCCCAGACTCATACGGGGGAAGTCAGGCCTGTTGGGAAAAGAGAGGAGTGCACAGAAACTCAGGGGAGCTGTGAAAGGCAGAGGTCTGGAGGCGCGGGCACGAGTGTGCACAGAGAGGACTGACTGCTGAGTGTGCTGCTGGCTTTCTCTAGAGGGAGGAAGGCAGAAGCTCCCAACTGCGCTGAACTCCAGTTCCAACTGCAATGAACCCCAGTTTCGGGCGAGACCCTGGGGACCCAGACTCATATGGGGGGAGTCAGGACTGTCGGGAAAAGAGAGGAGTGCATGGAAACTCAGGGGAGCCGAAAAGGCAGAGGTCTGGAGGTGTGGGCACGAGTGCGCGCAGAGAGGACTGACTGCTGAGTGTGCCGCTGGCTTTCTCTAGCGGGAGGAAGACGGAAGCTCCCGACTGCGCTGAACTCCAGTTCCAGGTGAGAATCTGGGAATCCAGATTCATTGGGGGAGAAACTGGACTGTCTGGCAGGGGGCAAAACTTGAGGGCGGCTTTCTCTCAGAGGTGCTTGCAGTGATTACCAAGGGACACTGAGACCCAGGGGCCTCATAGGGCAGGGCTGACGGGAAGCCAAGGCTATCTGCTCAGCCCTGAGACTCTGCCCCATCCAAGCTGAGCAGAGAGGCTTTTGCAATTTTGCAAGTCTTGTCTCATAAGGCTGTCTCCAGCACAGAAGTTCTCCCGGCATAGACAGTTGATCCTCACAGCCAATTGGCCTGGAGGTCAATTCCTCCCAGTGATACCAACAACAATCCAGGCTTAACTACAACAAGGCTGTACACACAGTCCACAAAGGGGTGCACCAAGAGTATCCACCTCAGATAACTGGGGAGGCTGAGCCACTGGGCCATATAGGACACCTAGCACACAAAACTACTCTACCAACTCAGGGAAGCAGTGAAAATGCAGAGACAAAGAAACAGATCACAAATGAAAGAAATGGAGAAAAGCAAACGGCTGGATATAGAGTTCAAAACCACGGTTATAAGGTTTTTCAAGAATTTCCTAGAAAAAGCCAATAAATTTAGGGAGACCCTCGAAGATATGAAAAAGGACCAACTAGAAATTAAGCATACACTGACTGAAATAAAAAATATTATACAGAGACCTAACAGCAGACTAGAGGACCGCAAGAATCAAGTCAAAGATTTGAAAAACAAAGAAGCAAAAAACACTCAACCGGAAAAGCAAAAAGAAAAAAGAATCCAAAAATTTGAAGATAGTGTAAGGACCCTCTGGGACAACTTCAGGCATACCAACATCAGAATTATGGGGGTGCCAGAAGGAGAGAGAGAGCAAGATACTGAAAACCTATTTGAAGAAATAATGACTGAAAACTTCCCCCACCTGGTGAAAGAAATAGACTTACAACTTCAGGAAGTGCACAGAACCCCAAACAAAAGGAATCCAAAGAGGACCAAACCAAGACACATCATAATTAAAATGCCAAGAGCAAAAGACAAAGAGAGAATATTAAAAGCAGCAAGAGAAAAACAGTTAATTGCCTACAAGGGAGCACCCATACGTTTTTCAGCTGATTTCTCAACAGAAACTATGCAGGCCAGAAGGGAGTGGCAAGAAATATTCAAAGTGATGAACAGCAAGAACCTACAACCAAGATTACTCTACCCAGTAAAGCTATCATTCAGAATTGAAGGTCAGATAAAGAGCTTCACAGATAAGAAAAAGCTAAAGGAGTTCATCACCACCAAACCAGTATTATATGAAGTGCTGAAAGGTATTCTTTAAGAAGAGGAAGAAGAAGAAAAAGGTAAAGATAAAAATTATGAACAACAAATACTATCTATCAACAAGTGAATAAAAAATCTGATGAACAGAATAAACTGGTTGACTATAATAGGATCAGGGGCATAGAAAGGGAGTGGACTGACAATTCTCAGGGGGAAAGGGTTGGGGGGGGGGATGTGGGAAGAGACTGGACAAAAATCGTACACCTATGGATGAAGACAGTGTGGGGGAGGTAAGGGCAGAGGGTGGGGTGGGAAGCGGGTGGAGGGGAGCTATGGGGGGAAAAAAGAGGAACAATTGTAATAATCTGAACAATAAAGATTTATTAAATTAAAAAAAATGGATAAAGAACTTGAATAGACACTTCTCCAAATAAAATATACAAATAGCCAATAAACACATGAAAAGATGCTCAACAGCCCTAGCCCGTTTGGCTTAGTGGATAGACCACCACCCTGGGGACTGAAAGGTCCCAGGTTTGATTCCAGTCAAGGGCATATGCCTGGGTTGTGGGCTTGATCCCCAGTAGGGGGTGTGCAGGAGGCAGCCAATCAACCTCTCATCATTGATATTTCTATCTCTCTCTCCCTCTCTGAAATAAATAAAAGTATATTTATAATAATAAAAGTATAATATGCTAATTAGACTGGATGTCCTTCTGGACGACCTTTCGGACGAAGCCGGGGTGGAGGGAAGCCAGTGCTGGCAGCCGGGGGGAAGGAAGGCCTATTCTTGCATGAATTTCGTGCATCGGGCCTCTACTATATATATATGTTCAACATCACTAGCCATTGGGGAAATGTGAATCAAAACCACAATGAGTACTACCTCATACCTATTAGGATGGCTACTATAAAAAAGCAAAACAACAAAAAAACAACAACAGAGAATAACAAGTGCTGGTGAGAATGCAGAAGAATTAGAGTCCTTGAGCACTGTTGGTAAAGGAAAATGATGCAGCTGCTATGGGAAACTTATGGCAGTTCCTCAAAAAATTAAAACTAGGGTTAATACGTATATGACCCATCAATCCCACTTCTGGGTATTTACCTAAAAAGATTGAAAGCAGGGACTTGAACTGATATTTGTACATCCATATCCATAGCAACATTATTCACAATAGCCAAAAGGTATGAGTTACTCAAATGTCCATTGACAGATGAATGGGTAAGCAAAATATGGCATATGCATACAATGGAATATTATTCAGCCTTAAAAAAGGAGAAAATTCTTGCTATCTTCAGGTGCATAGCATCAGAATTGAGTTGATTGTTGGACACCCTGCTGGTATCCTAGAATTTCTTGGATGTGTGTGGAAAAACCCCAGATACAGTGGAATTGGTAATCAGATCCCTTTAGATACCTAGACTAGTCAGATCCATAGAGACAGAAAGTAGAATGGTGGTTGCCAGGGGTTTGGGGAAGGTGGGAATGGGGAGTTATTGTTTAACGGGTACAGAGTTTCAGTTTTGTAGAATGAAAAAGTTTTGTGAGTGAATAGGGTGATGGTTGCTAAACAAAGGGAATGTACTTAATGCTAGCTTAATATACATAATGTGTATACTAAAGTATAGCATGTACACTTAAGTGTCCTTACTAATGTCATTAAACATAGTTAAGATGGTAAATTTTATGTTGTATATATTTTACCACAGCTAAAATAAAACACAATGAGCCCAGTCAGTGTGGCTCAGTGGTTAAACATTGAAGCAAGAGGTCACTGATTCAATTTCCAGTCAAGGCACATACCTGGGGTGTGGGCTCCTTCCCCAGTGGAGGGCATGCAGGAGGCAGCTGGTCAATGATTCTCTCTCATCTCCTTCTCCCTTCTCCTTCCCCTTCCCCTCTCTCTAAAAAGCAATAAAAACATATTTTTTAAAAACACAGTGAGATATCACTCCACACCTATTAAAATGGTTATTACTTTTAAAAAGGGAAATAACAAATGCTAGTGAGGATTCTGAGAAATTAGAGCCCTGTGCACTGCTGATGGAAATGCAGAGTGGGGCAAACTGTGGAAAACAGTTTAGTATTTCCTCAGAAAGATCACATAGAACGTGACCCTGCAATTTCACTCCTAGATATAGACCCAGAACTGATATTCACAGCATTATTCACAATAGCCAAAAGGAGGAAATAACCCAGATGTTCCTCAACAAATGAATGAATAAACAAAATGTGTTATATCCATACAATGGAATATTATTGACCTTAAAAAGGAATGACATTCTGGTACATGCTTCTAAATATGGATAATCCTTGAAAACGTCATGCCAGGTGAAATAAGCCAGATACAAAAGCACACATATTGTATGATTCCACGTATATGGGGCACGTAGAATAGAAATAAAGTTAAGAGATTCAGAGAGACAAAAGTAAAATAGAACTTGGCTGCAAGGATGGAACAACGGAAAAGGATTGTTTAATGAGTACAGAATTTCTGCTTGGGATTATGAAAAAGTTCTGGGCGTGCATAGTGGTGATGATTGTATTACATTGTAAATGTGCTTAATGACACTGATTATAAACTTAAAAATTATTCAAGTGGTAAATGTTGTGTTATGTATATTTTAGCACAAACATATGAAAACCATTCCCAGCTCACAGGCCATAGAAAATCAGGCAGTAGGCTAAGTTTGGCCCGTGAGCGGTATGCGCTTGTCTCCAGGATCGGAAGACAACTAGCCAGAAGCTAGGGTGAGTGAGCCAACTTACCGTATCTGCCACAATGGGTAAGATAACATGCTTCCTGTTAGTCAGCTAGGTTTATTGTCCTTCCGGAAAGCAAAGTTCCCTTGCATGAAATTCAAGAACTTCTTCAGCTTATCACCCCTCAAATTTTTTCTATATTTTAATCAATGATCTTGTTTCCTTTCACCTCAGGCAAAATATTCTTCTTAGAGATGGACCCCTATGTCTTTTCTCTTGATTCCACCTCCTCCCATCCTTCTCCTAATTTTTGCTCCATGAATCATCTCTTCCTCTCCACTGCTTTCTTTCTCTTAGCAACAACTCTGCCTTGTTTCCTTGAACAGAATAGAAATTTCTTTCAACCTCACAGGCCCGGCAAGCTATTGTTTTATCTTTTTCATTCTTTGCACTAATTTCTAAAAAGAGTAGTTTCCACTGTACTTACTAAACTAAAAAGAGAAATATCTACCCACTCATTCTTTAATTTACTGCAATTTGACTTCCTGTGGATGGAAACATCCCTCTAGAGGTGTTTCCTGACTGTGCATCCAGTAGGCTATCATCGGTGCTGCCCCCTTTGACCTTTCAGCTGCATTCAATGTGGCAAGCGCTCCTTCTCAGTCTCCTCTCCAGGATCCTTCAAATCCATCCATACTTACTGAGCACTCACCACCTGCCAGTCCCCGTGTTGGGTGCTGGGACACTCTCCACCCTCTGTAGCTCTAGACTTTCCCAATGTTCCCAAGACTCTTTTGTTCTTGCTCTGTATTCCTTCCCTAGGTTATTTAACAACTCCCTTCGTATTGAGAAGCCTGCTTTCTATGCCCAGCATGTTCCAAGTGCTTTACATAAATGAGGCCATTTAATCCTCAAAAAGCATTCCATCAGGTAGGTGCTATTAACACCCCCATTTCACAGATGAGAAAATCGAGGTACTGAAAGATAGTCCAGGGTTCTACAGCTAGTAGATTGCTGATAAAGGATTCCAAGCAGACAGTCTAAATGGAGGACTTGCCTCTTTGCATTTTACTGCTTCTCGCTCAGCTGCAAACATTCCCTCCATGCCGACTGCCAAATGCATGGCTCCAGTTTTGACATGTCTCCTGGCTAGTCCTCTGATGTTTGTGGAGCCCAGACAAAAGAACAAATTGAAGGCCCACATTCCAAATGTCAAACTTCTAAAGTTATAAAAAAGTTAACAGCTATTAAATAAATACATTCTATCATCCCATCTTGACAAGTATACCTTCTTAACTACCTGGTCAAATTGAGAATTCCTACATGCTATGGAGTTCATGCTGGACAGAGCCTGGGTGAGCCGGCTCTTAGTCCCTAGTCTCCCTCTTCTTTTCCACCTCGCACCGTGAGGGTCCTTGTGCACACATGGCCTGCACATCCTAGCTCTGCTCATATGCCCCATGAACACTGGAGGTTCAGAACTTCACCCACGGGTAGTACCGTTCACTCTCAGTAGTGTGTTCCCAGAGGCTTGCATGGGTCCTGCACACAGCCCCAGGGCCTTCAGGACTGGCATTCTTTGGGTATAGATCCTTGGCATGTTCCCTTTGTTTCATGGACCCCTTGTGCCAGACTGGGGCAACATTTCTCAATCTGTCCTGAATGATCTTTCCCCTTTTTATTTCCAATCTGTTACAGATCAATACTTCTTTTAATACAATAGTAACGCATTCCTGGCAAAAGAAAACAAAAACATACAGAATGCAAGTTCATGTTTTTATTGTTTATTAATTATTAGATTGTTAGACATAAAATTACATTCCAATAAATGGAATCAGAACAAACATTTCTTGAGAGTATATGAACAAAAGATTACCATTTGTTAGGCAGTCACTACTACCTTCAAAACTTTTGGTTGTTCCATGGTCTTAACTAAACAGAAATCTATGAGTAAAATAGGATTCCCGGTGTTAGACGCCTGTCTGCACACTTTGAGAACTGCTGTGAAGTCTCAATCTTGGTTGGGTTGATGATACCGCTTACAGAGAGCAATGTATATCTACGTGTTTCCATGCTGGGTTTTAATAAAGAAACCAACCTCACAAGGGGATTTTTGACAGAATGAAAGAAGATATTTCAGAGTAATTTGAGAAAGGTTAGGTTGGTCATTTTAAATTTTTATATAAAATGGAGCAAAATTTGTCTTCAATCCTTCAATGACTTGTAAATCATCTTTCTGCGAAAGAAAGGAATTCCGGCTCCGCACATTTCCCGTTCAGATGATTTTGTAGTGAAACTTTCTGGATGAAGGAAATGCATGTTGATTTACGTCCTGGCACGCGTTCCTGAAATGGGGTAACTAATCCAGAATGCTCTCCAGTCAGTGCAGCTGTGCCATCAGAATATAACCCTCCTCGGAGTCCCAACTCCAGACGCATTTATGGACAATGTAATCCTTTATAGCTTCATGCAATTCACAGTTGTGTGTATTGGCCACGAAGCTGAGAAAATAAAAGAAGTATTTCTTCCCATCACGGTCATGGTTAACTCATACATATACTAAAAGGATGGTCATATTAACAGTATTTGTGCATTCATCTTGTTTCAGTGAAAAAATACTTTGACAGTTTTATTATTTTCTGAGTTAGCCTTTCATATCATTAGTCAGTTTCCAAATATGTTGACTATCCTTTCACGGGAAATGGCATCTAAGCTACCTTCTTTGCCACAGTATCACCCAACATTTTAAAACCAACTGGCCAGCTGTGTCTATGCCTGGTCTTACCTACCCCAAATACGGCTTCATAAGAAGCCTGAAAACCTGCTTATATGTGAAATACTTAACATTTGCTCCTCTGAGGTTTTTTTCTTTTTAATTCAATACTCTCTTTCAAATAATTTTTTTTCACTTTCCTTTCATTTGATATGCAAAAATCACTTATGTTTTGATGGTCTCAATGTTCCATTAGTTGGTACATTTTCTACTGATAAAACTGTAGTTTTTAAAAATATATATTTTAGAGTTAGATTTCTTGTATTTATTTATTTATTTATTTATTTATTTATCTATTTATTTATTTATTTATTTTATTATTGATTTCAGAGAAGGGAGAGGGAGAGAGAGATAGAAACATCAATGATGAGAGAGAATCACTGATGGCTGCCTCCTGCACACCTCCTACTGGGGATTAAGCCCGCAACCCAGGCATGTGCCCTTGACCAGAATCTAACCCGGGACCCTTCAGTCTGCAGGCTAAAGCTCTATCCACTGAGCCAAACCTGCTAGGGCTAAAACTGTAGTTTTAACGCTTCATGAATTATGGCTACTAATTGAACTCAGTACAGGAGGAATCATACTTCTGAGTAAACGTAGAATTGAACCCTTTTGGCATTCATTTCCTCAGAATCATTTCTGTTGTTATTATTTGGTTTACTACTAGTACTACTACCACATTTTGAAATGTGTCTTTTCTTTAAAAAATGTCCTATGAAACTTGTTTCCAAATCACTAAATTAGGGTTTAAAAAATAAATGATATGTTTACTTCCATACTTTAGCTATTGGGTTAAATTGTACATAAAACAGCTGGTTTGATTAAAAATGAAAATGATAATAGAAATAATGTTACCAAAAAAAAGGTGCTTTCATTTATTTCTGTTTTACTCACTTTGGGGTTAATGTGACTAACTTTAAAATACCACATGTTGAAAAGTGATCCTACTGCCCACTATAGTATGCAATCCATACCACATATTAAGAAATGCAATGGTTAGTTTTAATTTTAGTGGAGTTATATATTTCCAATAATGCAGGGAAGACTTAAACAACATGTGATTTAAATTCAGGGACAGGGTCTATGACACTGACTCTTTTTGAAAGATATGAGATCCTATCATGAGCACTATTAATAGGTTCAGGCTCCAGGATTAAGTAAGAGAATCAAGACCTGCCATTTGCACAGAAGCTTTCTCTGTACAATAAAAAACAGTGCACTAGGGCAAGCATCAAATACAGTTTGGTCTGACCTAATTATTTCCTCATTGGAAAGACTTATAATTAAAATTTTAAAATAATGAAGTAAAAAAACACACACCCAAATTATTTACACATTATGTTACATTTAAAATTTAACATACATTTGATGTTTATCAAATGTGTATATTTGATATTTTAAATATTTGGTGTATTTAAGAATTTGGTATATTAAGGTGTCTAGCAAGTTGTGATTCTAATTTAGAATGAGTTAATTGAATTAAATCTCAGAGGAATAAGATAATTTTGCTTGGAGTATAAGCAATAATTGGATAATTAAAAGAACTTAAGTTTAACTATTTTTTTGTAAATTTAATTTAGTAGATGTATAAGAATTATGTTTGAATTAAGTATATAATAAAGTTTATTTGATAAGCAGACAATTAAAGCATAAATAGTATGGTATTATAAATGCAATTTTAAATGCCTAAAAGATTATTTAATTAAGTTGTAAAAACTCCATTAAAAGTGATTATTAAACTCTTCTAGACTTGTAAATGCAATAATAGGATTTACAAGTTGACATCTTAAGAAAGAACAAAGCTTTTTAAATTGTAATTTAAAATATGAAGAAAATTAGAAAAGGAGGTGAACAAACTTTTAAGGGCATGAAACTCATCTCCAAGCACACCATAACACCCATGATCATTTTTCTATTTCTTCATTGCCCTGTTGCTGCCCTTTTCTTCCCTTAGTGCCAAAGCACTATGCATTTTAAAACAAAATGCAAAGACAATAATCTTTAAGTAATCCTATATAATAAAGATGTAATATGCAAATGGTCATTATGCCGTGAAGTGTAACAACCGAAGGCATAACAACTGGATCACGGATCAGTAGGAGGGTGGGACAGCGAACTACAAGTGGGCGGTGGAGAGCTACAGGAGGGGGCAGGGCAGCAAGCTATGAGGAGGGGTGGGGGGAGCTACAGAAGGGCAGGGCAGCAGGCAGAGAGCTACTAGAGGGCGGCAGCGAGCTACTGGCGAGCTACTAGAGCAGGGGTGGGCAAACTTTTTGACTCGAGGGCCACAATGGGTTCTTAAACTGGACCGGAGAGCCAGAACAAAAGCATGGATGGAGTGTTTGTGTGAACTAATATAAATTCAAAGTAAAGGAGCGGAGGGGAGAGCAAGAGAACCCTCTGCTCTTTCAGCTCCGCGGGCTGGATAGAACAGCCGAACAGGCCGGATCCGGCCCGCGGGCCGTAGTTTGCCCACGGCTGTACTAGAGCATGGATTTGTATGCAGGGCTACTAGTAATTTATAAAATGTTTTATAAGTTGAAAACAAACTATTTGCTTTGTAGAAACTTCTTTCATGTGGCCATTTCCTGGCCTGATGGACATTTATCTATACGTGTACAGAAGCGGCTGAAGTAAAGGCAGTAGCAGTGACCTATCAAAGTAACACTAAAGCTGCAGAAGCTGCAGAGTGCACACTCCTCTGCGCGGGTGGGGCAAGAGGACAGTAGACACGCGGATAAATGAATCTTTTTAAATCTGGGATCTCTGCGCTTGCTTTGCCGTGAGATAATGATCCCCAGTATCCTTTATAAACTTCTTTTGCAGGTGTCAGGTGATGCTCTTCCCTAATCTGAGCATCCTTGACATTGGACTGTCTAGTATGAGGTTTCCACTGAGTCCATGGGGAGCAGTCAAGCTCTGTCCCTGCTCTGCAAGCCCTCCAGCTTCCCCAGAGACTCCGAGGGGACAGGCGGGGCTTCAGCCTGAGCAGCTTCACTTCACTCCTGTCTCTCTGAAACACTGGGAGTCTGTCAGACTTCACGGGAGAGAGGCCGCCACAGCTTTGCAGGATTTGAAAACCACCCTGCCACAGTGCGCTTTTTTTAGAAGCAGGGCAGCACTGTGTGAGGGAGAACACGTTATCCCAAAGACGGCCAGGCCAGCGGGTAAAATATAAATTGCACAAGGAGATGGTTGTGGGACCTTTGGTCTGTTTTTCGAAAAAGTAAAGAACTTCACAAACATGGACTTGGGGAATTTACCAGCTCTTTAACCAAACGGTGGGGTAACCACCTTGCTTTTAATTTATTTCATTTGGAAATGGGATTGGTCTTGGATAATTTAAGATTCTCCTCTGCTTCTGTTCAGAAACCTCTCTCATATTATCTGGCACTGAGGATGCTCTCTAGTTGTGTACCAGTGGGTTACCAAGGTGGCTAATGTGGCAGAACGAGTCTTTTATACCTTCTTTCCTAGAACTCAACTACTACTGAGACCACAGGAACAAAAGGTAGCGTTCTTTTTCTAAGATAGCTTTTTTTTTTTTAATTCTTTATTGTTTAAAATATTACATATAAGAGAAACCAAGATAGCGGCATAGGTAAACACCTGAACTTGCTGCCTTGCACAACCACTTCAAAACTACAACTAAAAGACAAAACGGACATCATCCAGAACCACAGGAAGGCTGGATGAGAGGAAATTCTACAACTAGAAGGGAAGAGAAGAGCACACGGAGACTCAGAGGAGGTGCGGAAGTAAAGTGAGGAGGTACGGAGGTGCACACGCGTGGAGAGGGCTGGAAACTGAGTACGTGGCTGGCTTTTTAATCGGGAGGGAGACACAAGCTCCTGACTGCTCTGAGCTCCAGTTCCGGGTGAGACTATGGGGACCCAGACTCATAGGGGGGGAAACTGGACTGTCTGGCATCGGACCAGAACATGAGGGCGGCTTTTTCTCAGAGGCAATTGCAATGATTACCGCGGGACACTGAGACCGCGGGGCCTCTTAGGGCAAGGCTGAAGTCAGCCATTGCTGTTTGCTCTTCCCTGTTGATTCCTTGAGACCCCGCCCCACCCAATTTACAACCCTACCCCAGCTGTGCACAGAGGCTTTTGCATATGAATGGCTTGGCCCTTTGCAATCTAAAATTGCCTAACAAACTGCAGCTGGGTCAGAGAGCCCCAGAACTCCCAAAAGAAGGCCCAAGGCTCCACAGCAGCTTGCATTGCTTCACAGCTAGGCCTCATCTGGGCACCTCCAAACCCCAAACAAAGAAGAGGAATCTGCAGATCTCTCCATAGCTCCTGCTGGGTGGCCTCAGGCAGAGGCTAAATTAGCACCTCCTTAGAGATCCAAGAGCCAGTGTACCCAGTGGTCAGAGTGGGGCCATCCATATTACAACTCCTCAGATCCACTAGGGACACACTCAGGGGGCAGACACAGTGAGCACCAAAGCCCCACCGAAGCAAGTCCTGCCCCATAAGGGTGTCTCCAGCACAGAAGTTCTCCCATCGTAGACACAACTGATCCTCACAGCCAATTGGCCTGGAGGTCAATTCCTCCCAGTGATACCAACAACAATCAAGACTTAACTACAACAAGACTGTGCACACAGTCCACAAACGGGTGCACCAAGAGTGTCCACCTCAGGTAACTGGGGAGGCTGAGCCACTGGGCCATATAGGACACCTAGCACACAAAGCCACTCTATCAACACAGGGAAGCAGCCAAAATGCAGAGACAAAGAAACAGGTCACAAATGAAAGGAACAGAGGAAAGCAAACGACTGGATATAGAGTTCAAAACCACAGTTATAAGGTTTTTCAAGAATTTCCTAGAAAAGGCCAATAAATTTAGAGAGACCCTCGAGGATATGAAAAGGGACCAACTAGAAATTAAGCATACACTGACTGAAATAAAAAATATTATACAGAGATCTAACAGCAGACTAGAGGAACACAAGAATCAAGTCAAAGATTTGAAAAACAAAGAAGCAAAAAACACTCAGCCAGAAAAGCAAAAAGAAAAAAGAATCCAAAAATTTGAAGATAGTGTAAGGAGCCTCTGGGACAACTTCAAGCGTACCAACATCTGAATTATGGGGGTGCCAGAAAAAGAGAGAGAGCAAGATACTGAACACCTATTTGAAGAAATAATGACCAAAAACTTCCCCTACCTGGTAAAAGAAATAGACTTACAAGTCCAGGAAGCGCAGAGAACCCCAAACAAAAGAAATCCAAAGAGGACCAAACCAAGACACATCATAATTAAAATGCCAAGGGCAAAAGACTAAGAGAGAATATTAAAAGCAGCAAGAGAAAAACAGTTAATTACCTACAAGGGAGCACCCATATGACTGTCAGCTGATTTCTCAACAGAAACTATGCAGGCCAGACAGGAGTGGCAAGAAATATTCAAAGTGATGAATAGCAAGAACCTACAACCAAGATTACTCTACCCAGCAAAGCTATCATTCAGAATTGAAGGTCAGATAAAGAGCTTCACAGATAAGGAAAAGCTAAAGGAGTTCATCAACACCAAACCAGTATTATATGAAATACTGAAAGGTATTCTATAAGAAGAGGAAGAAGAAGAAAAAGGTAAAGATACAAACTATGAACAACAAACACGTATCTATCAACAAGTGAATCTAAAAATCAAGTGAATAAAAAATCTGATGAACAGAATGGACTGGTGAATATAATAGAATCAGGGGCATAGAAAGGGAGTGGACTGATAATTCTTGGGGGAAAAGGGAAGAGGGGGGTGTGGGAAGAGACTGGACAAAAATCGTACACCTATGGATGAGGACAGTGGGGGGCGGTGTAAGGGCAGTGGGAGGTGTGGGAACCAGGTGGAGGGGAGCTATGGGGGAAAAAAGAGGAACAATTGTAATAATCTGAACAATAAAGATTTATTAAATTAAAAAACAACAACAAAAAGAGGTTTCAATGAGGCAGCCAGCTTTTTTATATCCAAACACCAACCAGATAGAAAATAAATAGGATGAAAGAAAATAATTCACTTATAATAGCAATGAATGCAACACTGTACTTAAGGACTATTCAATATAATAAAGATAGCAATTCTCCCTAAATCTATAAATAACATTAGTTTAATGAAAAGTAATGACAGCATTGTTTTGGTAACTGGACTGGCTAACTTTAAAGTTTATATGGGAAAATAAATATGTAAAATAACCTAAAAATTCTAAGAAAAGCAATGAACAAGGATTACTTTTGGAATTTCTTTTTAATTTTTTTAACTTCACTGAGGTAAAATAGACATACAATAAATTTAAATACACACACACACACACAAAGAAAGAAACATAAGTTTGACCCTTCTACATGGAAGTTAGTGAATATTCTTCAGCATTCCAAGTATATGCTTGACTTAAAACAGCAAAATTCTATTTGGGGCCCCTGGTTGTGGTACTCAGTGGTTAGAGTGTCAACTCACAAACCTATGGGTCACCGGTTCATTTCCTGGTCAAGGGCACATACCTGGGTTACAGGTTCAGTACCCAGCCCTGGTCATGGGTGTGTGCTGGAGGCAACCAATTGATGTGTCTCTCTCACACTGATGTTTCTCCCTCTCATATCCCCTCCCTCCTTCCCTTCCACTCTCTAAAAATCAATGAAAAAAAATCCTCAGGTGAGGATTAACAACAACAAAAAAATCTATTTGGGGGAGGTTTGAACCATTATCTTAAGATGTGGCAAAAATCCAGGCATGATTCCCTTCTCTGGGTTAGATCATACTTCATTTTTAAAAAATCACAATTAGCTGGTGGTTCAAGGACACTAAGGATCCAGCTGAAAGAATTTTACCATTTCTTATTTTCTCCTTGAAATTCAAGGCTAAACAATGTTCAGATCATACGCCCACCTCTTGCAGCTCTGGTCTGAAAGGGGACTTTTCACGTGTCTGCTTGGGCCCAAAGCTGGCACTACCCTCCAGAGCAGTGCAGTCCAGCCGAACTTTCTGTAATGATGGAAACCTTCCCTACTTCCACTATCCAATATAGTAGGTACTGGACACCTGGGCCATTATTGAGCATTAGAAATGTGGCTAATGCAACTGAATTTTTAATTTTGTTTAACCAATTTAAATGTAAATAGTCTCATGTGGCTAACAGCTAACAGATGATTGCAGGTAGACAGGGCAGGGAGCACTCATGCATTGTTGATGAGCCCGGTGGGCCTGGAGGGCTGCAGTTCCCACGGGGAGGTGTTCTGACCCATTTTATTCCTTTCTTTCAGGGAGTAAATTATTAGCCCTTGGTGACAGCCACTCATAATTTTCCTGTCTCATTTGGGACACTGAAGGGCAAATTTCAATGTATTTCTGATAGAAACGTAAGACAGCAAGCAGGCGTAACCTCTAAGACTTTGAACAATATAGAGGCTGTCTCTGGGAAGCAGCAGTTAGAGAAAGTAACGCTTTGCTTAAGAACCAGAACCAATAGTCCAGTCTCTTCATTCTACCTGCTTCCTGTGAGAAGGAAACGTTGTCACCTGGTGATGTCACATGTCTCAGAACCTGTGTGGGGGAATTTCTGAGATTGTCTCTCAAAATTGCCTCTCTCTAATGATGGGACCTTACGCTGAAGAATATTCCTCTGCCCAATAGAGGACTTTAGAACCCGTTATTGGTACTTTGAGCACTAATTTTTTGGATTCCTCTTATGTACCAGGCACAAGGATTTTCTCCTGTAATTATTACAAAATAAATGCTATTATTACCCAATTACATTACAAAAAAAAGAAAGAGGCTTAGAAAGGTTAATTAACTTGACCGAGATCAAAGTGAGTAGTAGAGCAGGCTGGGAAAGCCATCTATGTCTGAGGCTACAGCCCATGTCCATGGTAATAATGAATCTGCCTGGTATATGTGGTTGGAAAGCATGGGCTTTCTCTGCTGCACTTATTTCTTGCCATCAACCTGTTCATAAACTATCAGTTTCCTTCCCTTTTTCCTAAGTCAGTGCTAAGGGAAATGGAGCACAAGGCATGTGACAAGCAAGCAGAAGGTAAGAATCAGGATTCAATTCCAGAACGTCTGTCCCTTCCAGACCCTGGGTTCCCGAGTTGGCCATGCTTGCCCAGCTTGCATGCTTCGTCATCCAGCCTCCCGACCCTGAAGAAAGCCTCCTTTCACTCGAACAGCACCTGCGCCCGGCCCAGCAGTGGGTGGCTGCTGTCTGCACCCAAATCCATTGCTCAACACTCTTCTCCTTGGCATCCCAAATGCCACCTCACTTCTGTCAAAGCCCATATGTCTCAGTGTCTTGATAGTAAACATATTTTTGAAAACAAATATGTGAGCATTGTTTTGTTTTATTTCATTAGCTGTCTTCTGTTGCAGCTACAGCAGGTTGTGTCTAATTCAAAAATAATACTATTGTCTTTTTCTCTTGGAGGCTCTTATCTATTTACCTTGATTGTAACTGGTTAAAAAGAGTGTTGTAGAAAAACAATGACCTTCAAATCAGGCAGACCTGGCTTTGAATTCCAGCTTTATCATACCAGCATTTAAAAATATGTATGCAGGCTCTACTATATGCCAGGAATTGTTTTAAGTGCTGGGATAAAGCAGTAAGTAAAGCTAAGATCCATGTCCTCATAGAGCTTGCATTGGATGCTATAGATATTAAACAAGACATATGAAAAAATATATATATATAGTACATTAGCTGTGAAAAGTACCGAAGCAAGGAAGAGGAATAGGAGATGTTAAAGTTGGCTAGCCAGGAAAGTCTAACTGAGGAAGTGTCATTTGAAGGAGGGAGACAGTGAATGTGCATGCATTAGTTGGTGGTGTTAGGTAAAAGTTAACAAAATTTCTAGATACTTGCTTTCCTCAACTCTAAAATGGGAACACAAGCCACCTTGTTGGTTCGTGCTGAAGGATCAGGGCCAGCTGTGGAGAGTGTCCGGCCCAGGCGTGGACTAGGAACATGCCAACAGCTAGTTACACTGTACCCATCAGCATCGTCACCATTATAAAGAGCCCCTTGCTGGAACTGGAGGGAGGTTACTTACGCATTTATTATCCCCAAAGGAGCCTGCTAAGGAACCTCAGGTCATAGTTTAATTCTGAAGATTGAGCGAAGGAAGTACTCAGCCTTAGAAGAGGGACATGTGGTTTAAGTAGTATTTCTATCCGTCAGTTCTTGACAGAAAACAGAAAGCGCCTCAAATGGGGTAATTTGAGGAGAGTTTAGTAAGAGGACTGTTTGAAAGAAGGGCAGTGTGAAGGGAAACCCAAAGGGTACTGCACTGTCCCAGAGTTAGTAACAATGGAGCACTCCGCTCAGGCCCAAAGGGATGAGGGGAGGAGGGTCTGCTTACCAGAAGCCAGGACCAGGGTGAGACACAGGGAGAGGAGCACTTAGGAGGAGCTGTGGTCCTCAGCGGAGAGACGCAGCAGCCTGCAGTGACTCCACGGGGAGGGAGCTGGGAAGTGAATATGCCAATGTCACTCCTATTTTCTTCCCATCTTTCGTCTGGGCTCCCCATTGGCCAATCCCAAAGAGAAGTCAGAGGGCAAGAGAGCCTGGGGAGCAGTGCATCGGGCACCCTTCCAGGGGAAAGAGCAGGTGGCAAAGGGTGAGAGGGGAGCCAGAGGGGCCATGGAAGACACCCAGCGTAATGCTGAAGGTCAAGTTAGACACAATTCCCTGGTTCCATTGGGAGCCTTGAAGTCACTATTCTCTGTACTCGTGGGAAGCAGGACTTGTCTCTCCTTCATCAGACGTCCCTTTAATCACACTGGTTGCGTTCCTCTGGGTCCTACTCTTGGCTCTTATAAAGTTCAAGATTTGGTTAGGGGTTTGGACAGAA
Source organism: Plecotus auritus (assembly GCF_963455305.1). Classification (NCBI taxonomy): domain Eukaryota; kingdom Metazoa; phylum Chordata; class Mammalia; order Chiroptera; family Vespertilionidae; genus Plecotus; species Plecotus auritus. Next base: position 158,846,406 of record NC_137772.1, on the reverse strand, counting down.
AACCACCTTAATAAAAAATCAAGCCCAAGGTCTGGCTTGGTAGCTCAGTTGGTTAAAGTGTCATCCTGATACACCAAGATTGTGGGTTTGATCCCTGGTCAGGGCACAGCCAAGAATCAACAAAAAAATGCATAAGTGAACAATAAGTTGATGTCTCTCTCTCTCCTTTCCTTTTTCCCTCAAATCAGTCAATCAGGCCCAGTTGTGTGTCAGGCCAGAGACTCTATTGCTGCCCACCCAATCTCTCCCCAGGGTTGGGCACTGCTACCAAGGACGAGACAGTCAGCCTGCCACTCACCAACATGAAAAAGGCAGGGCCAGAGGGAGTTCTGCCCCAGAGCACAGCAGTGTCACCATTTAATTTTTTTAGTGAGGTTTAAGCAATGACATTAAGTAGAAAAGAGCCAGATATAAAACCATATAAACAACACAATCTCAACCATGTGAGAAATACGGATATGCACATATTTAGAAATGTCTAAAAAATAATCAAATCATTTACACTATGAACTTGTAGATCATGATGTTATTTTCTTAATCCTTTTTTATACTTTTCCAAGCTTCATCAGTGAGTATGTATTCCCTTTAAAATAAATAAGAAATCAATAAAAAACTTGCAGATTAAAGGGAACATTGTTTCCTATTTTTCATTGTTTCCTATTTTTCATTGTTTCCTATAGTAATAGTTTTAAACTTCATTTGTGGATTATATATACTAAGTTTTAAACTTAATCCAGGATTATATATACTAGTATATAAATAAAAGAGCTGCTAACCTGATTATTTTGATTTTCTTTTTTAAAGAAAATGATTTTATGGATAACTTCTAAAAAGAGAATGCTAAGCAATGCTATACTGGTTTAATTTTAATTCATGTTTATATGTAATATTAAAAGTACACTTCAAGAGTTTCAGTCCATGGGTGTCAAATTCTTTCTCACCAGCTACTAAAATTCTTAAACTGGAAATATGTAGTTATAAGACAGTAAGTAATATAATGTAATTAATTAATAATAATTTTATTACGTTGGATTAACCACAAAGTGGATACAGAAATATCGCTGTTTCAATACAATTTAATGTTTATCTTCATTCTAAGACCAATTCTGTTCAGGTCAACAAAGCCTTTTTGAACACATGGCAGGTGGGCCTGGCACTGGATTACGTGCTGGGGACACAGAAAAGAAAGAGACAAGCTTCCTGCCCTCAAGGACACAGAGCAGTGGAGACAGACAAGGAAAGAGATGATTTCAATCCAGTGTGGTAACTGCAGATAAAGCTACTGCAGGGGGCACGAGAGCCCAGACACAAGGCTTAATGGAAGAGCTACTCAAGTTAAAAAAAATCAAAAACAAAACCAAAAACCCAATGCTGGTGAGCCAGCCAACTCGTTGATGACTGGAACTCTTTGTTTTTCCATTTTTATTGGGCTGATCAGGATGGAAGCCAGTGTGACCAGGTGTGTGGTGGTGAGTGACATCTTAACAGGCCTGATCCTGCTCAGCTGCCCACCCTCCACTCCCCCTTGTCACCCTCTCAAAGGTGGGGATAGTCACATACATCAAGAAATGGGAGCTAGCACTCACTGAAACCAGCTGCCTCCTTCAAGACAATGTCTCTTCTGTGGAACTGTGCTCTGCTTGCCTGGGGGCACCACCTTCTTAAAAGTCGTGGAGAAGTTGTCAGTTGCCTTTGGTAGTGAAACGGAGAAAGTAGGCAGCAGAATAAAACAACCCCCAAAACAAAGAACTAGGTTTTATCTTGGAAAGTGTGGAATGCTCTGAATGGTAGCTGAGTTGCTGCAGCAGGTGAGAAGAGCAGGGGCAAGGGATGGAGGTGGAGCTGGTATTCAGGTGGGACCTACTGGGTCAGCCATAAGCAGATCAAGGTGGGGTCTGTTCTACTCGGTCGGTGCTTGTGCTCTGCCAGTTATTTAGTATGTTGACCATCTCCTCTTTAGGGAAGATGCATGTCTAAATAGCTGTGTCAGGGGACCCGTACCTTTTTCACAGTTCTCTTAAAACTGTTTAAGCACTGACATATAAATTTTTATCATAATGCAATATTGTCATACTTTTTAGTCCAAATATCACTTGCATTGGGGCTTACATATGACTCACTTTAGATTGCAGATATTTGATTCTATTAGACTAGTTCATCATGTAGACCATTTTTCAAATAGTCTCCTAGAAATTTTTGGTGAATTTTGCCTAGATCTTATAACCAAGTTTTAATCTTTCAAATACAATTAAATCATTCTCTCTAAACCTGTAAATTCTTCAACAACTTTAATCTTTTATAATTATCTGAAGCTTGCCTTCTTTAAGAGGTCTTTCATTATTGCTTGGTAATTAGAGCCCTCTAAATATTTTAAAAGCTTCTTTGTCTGGAAAAATGGAAAGTCAGGATTCAAAACCTATTAAAACTCTGCATGGCTGTCCAGCTGTCCCGGCCACTCTTTTAGCTAAAATCCTAAAATCTGTCTGAGATCTGAAGGAGACCTGGAACAACTGGGCCTCAAAGGCTGTGGAAATCAGCAGATTGGCCACACTTTCCTTTGGTTTCATTCTGTCAATATCACTCGAAATTGTCTATTTCAGCCCAAGGCCAGAGTCTCTGTTGACTGCCCACAAACGCAAACCACAGGAATGACTTCCTCTGCCAATTCTCCATCCCGAGTTAATAAGTGAGAAATGTTAGGACCCCCTATTGAGGAGTGAAAATGACTTTTCTGTCTTGCTTTTTTTTTCTTTCTCTTCTCGTTTCTCTCTCCTTGGAACAAAGATTAAGACCATCAGGATTATAATACTAGTTAAGACATCAATTTGCTACTGATAAGAAACTTAATGAGCAGAAGGGAACATGTAACAGTAAAGAAAAATGGAAAGAGCGTCTGGCTTCGGAAATGCCCGTGGAATTGCTAATATTTGTAAAACCATCTGCAGTGTACTTATATATTTTACATATATAACCTTATTTAATCCTTGCACCAGTCCTGACAGGTGTTGCATTCTTCTCTTTACAGGTGAGGGGCTGGAATTAAGCAGATAAATCTAGACAATGGCAGTCATTGTCCTAACAGAACCAGCTCTCCTGATCTTAGGACGCATCATGTGGAGCCACAACTGCCTCATGTGCGTGGGCACGGGTCCAGAGGTCGGAGATGCAGCTTCAGCCAAAGGAAGAAGTAACCAGAGAGGAAGAGCGTGGGGTGTAGAAAGCATGGTGCTGTGAAGAGGTGTTGGGGTGTGCAGGCAGTCTCTGGGAACTCCAGCAATCACACTGAAGTCTGTGTCCTCGCAGCTAACAAATGGCACACTCGTTAACCAGTGCCTTTGCAAAGATGAGGAGGGTAATGCTCTCTGTGACTAGCATCAGTAGGAAGCCATTAATAGGACCTGCTGTGAAGGGGCAAGCTAAGGAGCAGTTATCAGACCCCAGTGAGAGCTGTGGCTGATGGATTGGGGCCACATGACAGGTGCTCTGACTTGGGTACCAGCATTAGGCATTAGGTGGAGAAAAGGAGCCACAGTTAAACCAGCCTGCTAGAGAAAGAACTGAGAGAATAGGTAACCTGGATTCTCTCTCCTTGCCCTCTGTTCTTTTGCTGGCGCCTCTCATTGGCTAAGCCCAACCCAGAGTCAGAAGGCACAGGAACCCAGGTAAAGCCAGCTGTAGAGGTCAGCCTCCCATGGCACAAAGCAGGGTGGGGGTGAGTGAAAAATAGATCTGAGAGTAGTCAGGGGAAACAGAGAACATCTAAGACACGGGCAGTTTTAAGACTGACATCATATTATCCTGCCCTTTTGAGGACTTCATTTCCTAGTGGGGACTTGCAAGAGGCTTGTAGGTCTTCAGGATTTTTCTCTCTCTCCCCCACCTCTAATTAACCCCCTTTTCTTATCTCAAGTAATTGACTACCTGGAAGTTGCTAGGTGCTTTGAGGGTTGGGACATAAAGGTAGATCCAAATTGCTTGTACTATAGTAGAAGAAATAATACATTATGATGATATTATTCAATACCATGTCACTTTCTTTTACGTGTGTCTTTTTATACTATAAATCCTGGAAAGTTTTTTTGTTGTTTTTTTTTTAAAAAAAGAGCAAAAAATGCATTTCCCAGATTCTATTGCTTCTAGGTTCTAGATGTGGTTTAGGTTCAACCACTCATATTATGTACTTGAGGGAAATTAAGAAAGCAGAAGAAAACTAGAAGTCATGGCAACTTTTCCTGCTCTCTGCTCACAACCATGCTCACTGAGTTGTTGGTTGTGGGTGTTCAGGGCATCTATTCTGCTGCTGCAGATTGCAGCCCACATGGTGTGGTTCTGGGGCTGAGACAGCACCAGATCGTGGTGACTTAGTGATTGTGGTGCTTCCCAATCATGGCAGTGGTGATACGATTCAAGAGCCAGTGGCTTTTTGACCACATAGGAGGGAACAACAAACTTAGTGGCTTGGCTCTGCTGTTCAGTCTAGAATGTGGTTTTTTTAGTGCTCCCAACAATTTGGCAAGTCATTTCACAGACTGCAAAAATTTCTTCCTGCTTCACCTAGCTGGTCTGGCTCAGTGGATAGAGCGTTGGCCTGTGGACTGAAAGGTCCCGGGTTCAATTCCGGTCAAGGGCACATGCCTGGGTTGCGGGCTCGATCCCCAGTAGGGGGAATGCAGGAGGCAGCCAGTCAATGATTCTCTCTAATCATTGATGTTTCCATCTCTCTCTCCCTCTCCCTTCCTCTCTGAAATAAATAAAAATATATTAAAAATTTAAAAAATGTCTTTCTGTTTAAACTGCATTCTGTCTTTGCAATTAAGCTTTGACTGTTATAGAAATAAACTTAAATATCTTAAATGCAGAGTAGAAAGGGGTAAGCACTATTAGAGGTTTGAATTAGGCACTATGAAATCTTGGAGGAACTAGATATTGGGCTTATATAATGGGTTATATGGAGAAAAATCTCCTTCATGGAGTCTGGAACCTCTTCACAGTCTCATGTAATGAGTTTTCCTTTTCTAGGAAAGCAGATGAAATTAACAGACACTGTGACTATTGTCTGTTATCTATACATATAAAAGGTTAAGTGACTGACCATCCACCCGTCCATCCGACTGACCGGCCGGCACATATGACGCGCACTGGCAATTTAAAAATAAACGTTGACTCACGCATGCGCAATACATATAAAGCTCTCAGCACCAATCCCACTCATGTGTTTCGATCTGTCATTGTCGATCGTGAATTTGGTTGTTGTTGTTGACATTTCTATTATAGAGAAAGGGCAAATAGCAATATTAAAATATTACTTCTAATTAATTTCCTTTCAATGTGCCTGAATCCATGCACTGGGCCCCTAGTATTTCAATAAGCACACAAGTCTGTGTATCTATTTCCAGAGATGGGCTGCAAGTCTGTAATGAGGAAAGAGAAATACTACATTTCCAAATCCCCTGACAATAACCCCTTTTAATTTTAGAAATAATACTTACTTGCTTTTTAAGTGTCTATAAAAAATTTAAAGCAGATATGCTTATCAATATTCTCAATAATGCTATAGAAATTTAATATCTTCTGTGAGGGAAACAACAAAAGGGATAAGGGCATTTCATTGTCTACCTCTGCTCCTGTTATCTATTGCTGCATGACAAATTAACCCCAAACTTAGTGATTTAAAATAATAACTTCATTATATATTATGATTGTATTGGTCATAAATTTGGACTGGTCTCAGGTGATTTTTCTTTTCCAAAAGACATTGATAGAGATGATTGGTAAAATTCAGCTGGTGGAATGATTGGTGTAGAGGATCCCAAATGGCACTGGTAGGGATGGCTGGAACGCTGACCAGTCTACTGGAACACCTATACTTGGCCTCTGAAACGTGGTAGCCTCAGAGTAGTCATAATTCTTCCATAATGGGTCAGGCCTCCAAAAGCAGTCTTCCAATGAACAAGGAGGAAGCTGCATGACCTTTTATGATCTAGCCTCAGAAGTCATGCAACAACACTTCCACTTACTCCATTGGTCAAATGCACACCCAGATTCAAAGAGTGGGGATCTAGATGCCATTTCTAGATTGGAAGAGTGTCAACACATTTGCAGCAATGATTCAGAAACACCACAATTCCCCTACATCTCTTGCCTTTACATGTGTCTCTAAGAAAAGCCCTCCTTGCTAAGTGAGCCTTGACTAGAATGGTCTAAAACTTGAAGAATCTCACCTTCAAGTCAAGAACTAGAAGCAATACAGGTAGGGGTGCTCCTAGCATTGTGTTTAATAGGGAATTAAAGGTGAAATATTTTTGTCTAGCTTCTGGATGTCTTGCAATTTCCATTATATTGAGAGAGGGAGGAACCTCCCTTTGGTAGTACTGGGACAGCATGCTTTCAAAACAGAAACTTGGACACCCAAAGTATGGATCTAGTGCTGAGTTGGTATTATGTTCCTAAGACCAAAGCCCAGCCTCTATAACTGGGCATACGTATGTTCAGGGCAGATCGAGCATCAACGTCCATTTGATTCTGTATCACCCGAGTAAGATTTCCATCACATTCTCCCGGGTGACTTCGGGGTGGTCTCAGAACCCAGCCAGGCTAAGCCTGGCTCTAGGTGCTTTGCTTCTGGGTCAGAAACAGTGGTATTGTTCAACAAGTTCCACATAGTCAACACCAGTGAAAATACATCTGTTGAGTAGATACCTTGTGCTGGGCATTGTTGGGCCTAGGGCAGATGAAATATTGTCTTTACCTTGAAGGATCTCAAGTTTAATAAGTGAGACAGATGAGTACACAAATAATCACAACACTGAGTGGTAAAATAGAATACTTTAATTAAATGTTGTGTTATTCCTATAAACACAGAGGAGGGAACGGCCAGTTTTAAAACCTTTCTTAAGAGGTGAACTTTGAGCTAAGTTTTTTCAGGTTGAGAAGGAAGGAAGAACCTCTTGGGTATAAGAACATCCTGTGACCAAAATCGACTGTGTTATATACAAGTAATGGTGGGTAGTCCTATGAGGTTGGAGTGTAGAGTTTAGGAAGCTAGATAGTGGATTTGGGCTGGATTGTCAAGATCTTTGTAATTTCAGGCTAAGGAGTTTGAAGTTTTACCCATAGAAAATAGGGAAGAAAATATGGCAAGGTATGAATATTAGCTATTTTTAAAAAGGGAAGCCAAAATATTCCCCATTCTTAGAGCTTTGTCATCTTTGATATTTTGTAAATGTCTATTGGAGCCAGATTCCAACTGAAAAATTATAGACTTTCTGTTATGTTACTGACCTTGTATTTTTCAAACAGTTTAAAATTTTATATTGCTGCCATGTTCCATCCAGTGAAGACAAGATTACATACCAAAAATATCTGAAAGGCAAATAGTATATAGTTTAACCCATTTTTTGGTCCTACCCTTCACTACCAAGTAAAGAATAGATCAACAAACAGACAAAATTATTGTTGTTCCGTGCAGAATAATTAAATGGTTAGCTTCGTATGTGTTGGATTTTTTTCTATGTGTGGTACAAACTGTTTCCCATAGGCAAATTATATAAGTCACCTCAGGAAACCACAATTCATATTTGTGCAGCCAGCAGTGGGAGGTGTGGGTGGCAGGGGATGCCAGGTGACTCAGTATGTATGGCATTTGGGACAGGAATTTCTCTCAACTGATGATAGAGATGTGGCTACCATAATAGTCGCTGCCTATGGACTGCCATCAAATCACTGCGCCTGGTATGTGCTATATGAGGCAATTCCAGATTGGTTTTGAGATTAGTCGACACTTAAAATGATGTAGCTTCCTTCATTTTTTTCCAGCTCATTCAGCATGGACAGCCTGGAGGATTTGTTCTCGTACTAGCTTCTTAGATGTCTAACTCCTAGTCAGTAGTAGTCTATCTTGAGTTTAAATCTTTCCAATATTGACATGAATCATCACACATTTGAAGTTTTTAAGTGGTTCAACCACATGGGTAGCTAGATGCCCAGTGTAGGAGGACATTAATTTTCCTCCCCCCACCTCCTTTAAGTGAAACTGTCACGCAAGTGTAAACAATGGATGCTATTTTCATGAGTATTGTTTCTCTTTCTGCCTGGGCCTATATCCTATATCAGTTGCCTTGCACAGATGTTCTTTGTCTGGGGAAGCTGTACCTGCTTGGCTCCTTTTAGAGGACCCCAGATGTTGATGTTTCTGGGAAGAAATGGGCAAAGTACAAGGGCCAAGGAGATTTGAAGGAGAGGGGTACGGGCACCACCCCCTTCCTTCATGTAAATAGAACATCTCTAGTGGACTAAACTGGTCCCTGTTCAATGTCACCAAGCAGGAGGGCACCTGACCCCAAAAAGAAGCTCACGCCTAGTAGGGCAGTTGGATCTAGTGGCTCAGTTTCTCTTCTGGGCCTGAATTGTGATGAGAGATGATTCAACCTGTAGCTGAGGTTAGAGACTCTCCTCTCCCAGCCACTCTGTCACTGCTGGTGGCCTTGGGGAAATGATCCAGAGTGCATGCAAGCTGAAAGAGCTGTGTAACCAAAGAGCTGTAATGTGGGAGTCAGACCCACTTCTTCATTTTACATTCACCTCTTGCCGCCTTTAAAGGAACCACTATCTGCCCTGGCCTATTTGGCTCAGTGGATAGAGCACTGGCCTGGGTTTGATTCCAGTCCTGGGTTTGATTCCGGTCAAGGACATGTACCTCAGTTGCAAACTCCTCCCCAGCCCGGGCCCTGGTCAGGGCTCGTGCCAGAGGCAACCAATCGATGTGTTTCTCTCCCATTGATATTTCTCTCTGTCTTTCCCTCTCTCTTCCACTCTCTCTAAAAATCAGTGGAAAAATATTCTCGGCTGAGGATTAAAAAACAATAAAGGCACCACTATCTATGTCTATCATCAAAGCAGAGGCTCGGAGCAAGAGTCTGTGTGTGTGCAGGCACGTGTGTGTGTGCGTGCGTGCGTGCATGTGTGTGTGATCAATTATTTATTTATTTGCACTTGCAAAAACATATTTATTACATGTATCCTTAAATACTTCTCTACATGTATTACAGAACTAGTGGCCCGGTGCACAAAATTCGTGCACATTAAAAGGGGATTAATTAGAGGAAATAATTTAATATTGCTATTTGCCCTTTCTCTATAAAAGAAGTGTCAGAGATGAAAGAAAATTAGTAAAATGTATATGAAAACCTTCCTCCTGTCAGAGTCTGGGGCACACCACGGGACCCAGAGTCAAGTCCCCGCCCACCCACACGCGCCTCAAAATCGCGTGAGACCCAGACCCGGCCGTGTACCCCCCCCCCCCCCCAATTAGGATAGATCCAGACCTGGCTAGTCCCACCCTTGTCAAGCCCCGCCGGGCAGGGAACATAGCCTCAGGTCCCCTGGCCCGGCACCAGGACAGGGGGCGTGGCCTGAGGTCCCCCAGCCCAGACCGGGGTGGGGAGGGCGTGCCTTGAGGTCCCCCATCAAGCCGCACCAGGAGGGAGGAACAGCCTCAGGTCCCCTGTCAAGCTCCATTGGCAGGGGGGTGCAGCCTCAGGTCCCCCGTAGGCGGGGGCTGTGGCCTGACTTTCCCCAGCCCCGCACTGGGGGTGCACCTTGAGGTACCCTGTCAAGCCCCACCAGGCAGGGGGGCACAGCCTCAGGTCCCCTGGCTTGGTGCTGGGGCGGGGGTCGCGGCTTGAAGCCCCCTGTCAAGCCCCAACTGGTGGGGGGCATGGCCTGAGGTCTCCTGGCCTGGCACTGGGGCCGGGGGAGCAGCCTAGAGGTCCCCCGCCAAGCCCCACTGGGTGGGAGGCATGGCCTGAGGTCCACTGTCAAGCCCCACCAGGTGGGGGGTGCGGCCTGAGGTCCCCCGGCCTGGCGCTGGGGTGGGGGGAGCAGCCTGAGGTCCCCTAGCCCAGCAGCAGGATGGGAAGTGCACCTTGAGGTCCCCTGTCAAGCCCCACAGGGGTGGGGGAGGGCGTAGCCTCAGGTCCCTGCTAATTGCTTGTTAAGGCTCCTTATGGGAACTTGGCCTCAGCTGTGGGTGCAGCCATCTTTGTGACGGAGTGATGGTTAATTAGCATATTCCCTCTTTATTAGATAGGATGTCCATCACAGTGGACCACCTCTTTTGTCAGGAACCTCAGCAATAGCCATGGAGAATGTGAAACTCCAGTGCACCAAGCAGATTTTCTGTGAGCCAACAGGACAGCTGTTAGACTGAATAAACTCCTGGGGATTTTGGCTCATCAAGGAAAAACTCTATAAAGATAAAAATCACTTTTGCATAGGTGGAGCTTTGAATTATTAATTTGAATAGTAAAAGAGTACACTCTTATTTTGCACTGTGATGATAATAGCAAGATGCATTGGTTATTACATAAAACTAACTTACTCAAAATGCGGTTGAGACAGCCATGTGAAAAAAATTAAACTGGACACACTATCTTACACTATACCCCAAAATTAATTAAAATGGATTAAAGACTTGAATGTAGGACCTGACCATAAATTCCTAGAAGTAAACATAGGTTATAAGCTCCTTGACATTGGTCTTGGTGATGAATTTTTGGATCTGACTCCAAAAGCAAAGGCAACAGAAGCAAAATTAAATAGCTGGGACCATATTAAATTAAAAAACTTCTGCACAGAAAAGAAGACAATGAAAAAAATGAAAAGTCAATCCATCTAAATGGGAGAAAACATTTGCAAATCGTATATCTAATGAGGAGTTAATATAAAAATATATAAGGAGTTCATACAACTTAACACCAAACACAAAAGAAAACAAAAAAACCAACCCAAAAACCCAAACAATCTGACTAAAAAACAGGCAGAGTATCCAAATAGAGCTTTTCCAGAGAAGATATACAGATGGCCAACAGGTATATGAAAAGATGTTCAACATGACTAATCACCAGAGAAATGCAAATCTAAACCACAGTGAGATATCACCTCATGCCTGTCAGAATGGCCATTATCAAAAATTAAGAAATCACAAGTGTTGGCCAGGATGCAAAGGAAAGGGAACCCTGTGCATTGTTGGTGGGAATGTAAATTGGTACAACCATTATGGAAAATAGTCTGAAGCTTTCTCAAAAAATTAAAAATAAGACTACCATCTGATCTAGCAATTCCACTCTGGATATATATCTGAAGAATATAAAAACCCTAATTTGACACCAGGCAATAAAAAGCTAATGAAGTTCATCACCACCAAACTAGTATTACAAGAAGAGTTAAAGGGACTTCTTTAAGAAGAAAAAAGAAAAAAGATTAAAAAAAAACTATAATAATAAAAGCTTAATATGCTAATTAGACCGGACAGTTGAACAACCTCCGGACATCATTCCGGATGAAGCTGCTGCAGCTGGGGCCAAGGCAGAGGCAGTTAGGGGTGATCAGGCAAGCAGGCGAATGGTTAGGGGTGATGAGGCAGGCAGGCAGAGTGGTTAGGGGCAATCAGGCAGGCAGGCGAGCGGTTAGGAGCCAGGGGTCCTGGATTGAGAGAGAGTGCAGGCTGAGTTGAAGGACCACCCCCTGTGCACAAATTTTGTGCACCGGGCCTCTAGTATGAATAATAAAATAGCAATACCTACATACCTATCAATGATGACTTTAAATGTAAATGGATTAAATGTTTCCATCAAAAGACATAGGGTGGGTGAATGGAGAAGAAAATAAGACACATATAGTATACTAGAGGCCTAGTGCACAAAATTCATGCACTGGGGTGGGGGTCCCTCAGCCCAGCCTGCCCCCTCTCACAGTCCGGGAGCCCTCAGGGGATGTCCTACTGACCACTTAAGCCTGCTCCCGGGGAGCAGGCCTAAGCCACAGTCTGGCCTCCCTCTGCAGGAGGCAACCAGGCTGATCAGGGGAAGGCACCACCCCCATCACCCCGCTGCTACTGCCACTGCGGGCTGCCACAGCCGCCAAGGTGTTTTCATAAACACAGACTCCAGTCCCTTCACCACGAAAAAATGACAACTTTCTTTAGGCATTTTCAAGATGTGTCTTTCATAGGATATGACATTTCTTTCTTTTTTTTAATCCTCACATGAGGATATTTTCCCATTGATTTTTAGAGAGCGTGGAAGAGAGAGAGAAAGACAGAGAGAAACATCAATGTGAGAGGCACACTTCGATTGGTTGTCTCCTGCATGAGCCCTGACTTGGGCCCCGGCCAGGGAGGAGCCTGCAACCTAAGTACATGCCCTTGATCAGAATCAAACCCGGCCCCCCTGAGGGTTTGTATCTCCGTTCTGGCCCCAGCAGCCCAGCGCCGTGGCCACAGGGCTGGAGCTGGGGGCCAGCCTCCCTGCATATTGTTCTCTCCTGCTCCGGGGCCACCTGTCTGTTGTTGTCTCAGGCTCTGGGCCCAGGCCAGGCCCCTCCTCCTGAGCTAGTCGTGACCATTATGGTGTCCTGGCCTAATGTGCATATTACCTCTTTATATATATAGATGCTGCCTACAAGAGACCCACTTTAGATAGAAAGACACACAGACTGAAAGTAAAGAAGTATAAAAAGATATTTCATGCAAATGTAAGTAAAAAGAAAAGCTGGGGTAGCAATAATTATATCAGACAAAATGGACTTTAAAACAAAGGCTATAAAAAATAAAATAAAAATAGTCCTGGCCAGGTAACTCAGTTAGTTGGAGCATCATCCCAATATACCAAGGTTTCAGGTTTGATCCCCAGTCAGGGCACATACAGGAAGCAACCAGTGAATGCATGAATAGGTGGAATGGCAGCTCAATGTTTTTCTTTCTCTCTCTGTCTCAAATCAATAAATTAAAAAATAAGTTTAAAAATAAAATTAAAATAAATAAAACAAAGGCTATAGCAAGAGACAAAAAGGACCTAGCAATTCCACTTCTGGGTATTTATCCAAAGAAACCCAAAACATGAATTCAAAAAGACATGTACCTTTATGTTCATTATGGCATTATTTACAACTAGAAGCCCGATGCATGAAGATTCGATCTAGAATGGGCTTTCCTTTCCCTGGCTGCCGGCACCGCCTTTCCACTCCGGCCCAGCCCCTTTCCGCTCAGGCCCTGGAGCCGCCTCTTTCCGCTCCAGCCCCGCCTTCCCACGCTGCCCAGAGGCCCTGAGAGACCAGGGGTGGGGTAGAACGCCTGCATCATCGCCATGGTGACAACACAAGCGTCCCACCCACCCCCATCACTCAGCGCCTGTGTATGCAAATTAACCTCCATCTTTGTTGGGTTAATTTGCATATCACTCCTGATTGGCTGGTGGCATAGCAGAGGTATGGTCAATTTACATGTTTGTCTATTATTAGGTAAGATAGCCAAGATGTGGAGGCAACCTAAGTGTCCACTGATAGACAAATGGATAAAGAAGGTGTGGTACATATATACAATGGAATATTATTCAGCCATCAAAAAGAAGGAAATCTCGCCATTTGTGATAACATGTATGGACCCTGAGGGCATTATGCTAAGTGAAATAAGACAGGGAAAGACAAATACTGTACTATCTCACTTATATGTGGAATTTTAAGAAAGAAAAACAAAAACGAAGCTCATAGATATAGAAAACAGACTGGTGGTTGCCAGAAATGGGGGTGGGGGGGATAGGCAAAATGGATGAAGGGGTCAAAAGGTACAAACTTTCAGTTATAAAATAAGTAAGTCATGGGGATGTAATGTATAGCATAAAACTCTATTGCATATTTGAAAGTTGCTAAGAGAGTAAATTTTAGAAGTCATCACAAGAAAAAAATGTTTTGTAACTATGTATGGGGACAAATGATAACTAGACTTATTGTGATGATCACTTAACAACACACATAAATATCAAATTGTTATTTTGTTCATCTGAAACTAATATAATATGTCAATTACACATCAATTTTAAAAACAAACCATGAGAAACAATGTAGGATTCAAATGAAGGAAATGAGATTACTGGAATAAAGATGGTGAAACTCCATGTTCATGAGGGCCAGGGGCACTTCAGCAAGGGGTGTGAATGAATTCTTTCTAAGATGTTAAACCATTCAAATTCAGGCAGTTGTACTGATGGTACTGTTCTCTAAGGGATATATATTTTTATCTATTACCCTTTACCTCTTAGACTAATCAGTGGATTTTCCCCATTGGTGGGCCAAGAGGAGTGAAACAGCTTTCAATGGTCGTTAGTGAGAAGAATTAGTGATAAGGTGATTACCTCATACATAGTCATCAAGTTCTTGGACATCAAAGGGGCTAAATAGATCTCAATATTTATTGAAGCATTAAACCTAATTGAGATGTTCAAATTCACTTTTTTTTCTTCATGTAGGTGAAAGGATATCTAAGAATAATAATACTAAGAACTAGTACTAGTATTTATTTAGCACTTACGTGCCATCATTATGTGCCAAGCACTATGCTAAGGACTTTTCATGGCTATCTCATTTAGTTCTATGTTAAACTCTATTTCTAATCGAAATGTGAGAGGCACACTTTACTTTTTAGATTTAAAAAGTAAAGCTCCTAATGGAAGATTGTTGCCATTTTTTTTTTTTTAAATGAAACAATGACAAAAAATCCTTAAGTCCCTGGGTATAGAAAGGCTTTTTAGTTTGTTTGTCGGTCATCCTCACCTGAGGATATTTTTCCATTGATTTTTAGTGAGAGTGGAAGGGAGGGGGAGAAACAGAGAGAGAAATATCGATGTGAAAGAGACATCGATTGGGGATTGAGCCTGCAATCAAGGTACGTGCCCTTGACCAGAATTGAACCCGGGACTCCTCAATTCATGGGCCAACACTCTATCCATTGAGCCAAACCAGCTAGGGCTAGAAAGGTTTTTACATATGTAACAGGATGTCAAAATGGAACTATCTCAGACTCATTTTTTGAGTAAGACCCCAGGACAATAGTTTGCAAGTACTCCTCCATTTTGAAGTGAGACTCCAGACTACCTATGTGAGACTTGCAAAGGAGCAAGCTGCCCTAGAATTGTTTGCTGTTTTCACCTGTTCTTCTAGCTAAGTGTTGGTAAGGAGCCTCATGAAGAACCTGAGGGAGATACAAGTTCATCAGACCGAGGAGGTCGTAGGGAAGGCTTATGAGTCAGCCTTAGAGTTGCCTAGCTTAAAGAAGAAGCAAGACCCTGGCCAGTAGCTCAGTTGGTTAGAACATCGTCCCGATACACCTACGTTGTGTGTACATACAAGAAGCAACCAATGAATGCATAAATGAGTGGAACAACAAATCTCTCTCTCTCTCAAATCAATAAAAAAAGACAACCCACACTCTTTAAAAAAAGAAATAAACAAATTTGGTATGGTCTGAATCCACTGTTCTGTAAACTATAGGACTGTGAATGGTAAACTAGTTAGCAGTCTCATTTTAATAGAAATGAGCACCTGGTCCAGGAGAATGAAGACAGACTCTGGAAGGAAAAGAGAGTTCTGGAAGGTTGTCTCTGCCTTTGATTTATCTTTGCCCTCCAACTGCCTGTAAATTAATTATATCAAATGTCACTTGAGTTAGATGCCTGTGACAGCCAGACTGTCTTCTCCCATCCCCGGGCCCATGTTTGTTGTGATTCAGCCACTTTGTTGTGGGGTGGACCAGTAAAACCTGTTTCTTTCCCCAGTACCCACAGAACTGTGATGGAGGTTGTCAACAAAATAACAATTTTCAATCTGGGTCAAGTATTTGGAAAATGATACCAAGAGCAAAAGAAACAGACCAGAGCTGTTAGTTTTTATTTATTTTTTCAAGCTAATGACCTGTGAAAGATGTGGGAAAACTATTTACGATGTTTAATATTCTCTCTGGCTCCATGTCCCACCTTGAAAGTTTAAGTAATCTTTGTTGGCCACAGGGTAATTAGAAGCAATCTGCTTCCTCCCCTGCCCAGTTTCCCAGATGTTGGGAGAATGGAAGGTTGGCTGAAGGGAAGATTGGGCAATATTTTATATTTTAATTTGTTGTTAAAGAATTGATACGTTGTTTGACAGTTTCTTTAAGTGAGTTCTGTGCTCTGGTTTTTCTTCCTAAGGCCTTGAGCAGTGCCGCACGTTTAAATCATTTTGCCCACATCGAACTACCTTCCTGGGTATGCACACCATTAGCCCAGTAACATATAGACTCATATTCCTGAGTCAGATTTTTGAGACAAATTTGCTTTTAGATTTAGTTTTAGTTTTTTAGTGTGTTTACACTTGGCACCAAAACCACAAAAAATTCACATGAGCCAATGCTTTAAAAAAACACACCGCACTGCCATAAGCTGGTCACTAGAAGCTGCTTTTAGCCCTAAATTGCCAGGGAAAGAAGCCAAACACAAGTTTCTTGTTGAGGTCCTTGAGCAATATTAGCTTCCGCCAAATATACATTTTGAGGATTAATTTCTTTTATTAAAAAAAACCATCAGCTAGAGAATGTTGGGTGTATTTTAAAACAAATCGAAATATAACAAAGTTATAAATGACGTTGTCAGCTACCACAATTCATCAGTCCTTGACCCAATAAATATGGAGCACCTATTATCTGCTAGGAGCTACATGCTCATTTAAGACAAATTTGACTTTAAGATACATTTGAGTTTACTGTTGCCTTCCGAACAGTAAATATTACAGAGGCATAAGCAAACACTAGTTTCAAAATTATCACCTCTTTATATTTTTATCCTAATAGTTTTCAAGTTGACTGGTTCTGTTAAGAAAAAAAAAGCTTTGGTAAAGAATTGTGCCAAGTCAAGTCTTTCAGTCTTAATATTTATATCCTTAAACTTTCTTCCTCAGTCATTGAAATAAACAAAAGATGAAAATATGAAAGTAAGAAAATCTGATACTATACCGATATGTACATTATACACATATCTCCAAGAAATTTTACCCAATTGGATACTTTCTCCCCTCTCCCCCAGTAGGGGACTTTCTGACAGGAAAACAGCAAATGAAAATTCTGGAAGGCAGCAGGGTCGCGTTAAGGATGGTGGCCATCTCAGAACAGAATCAATAGCAATCTCATTTTATATTCTCCAAAATACCACATCACACAAATAGGCATTTCACTTTTGAACAAGGGCTTAATGTCTATAAAAACACACATTGGTTCCTATTCCCTCTATGTAGTAATTCAGAGTCTGTGGTGAAATGAATAAGCGCTCTATTTTTTTCTAAATATTTACTAGTATTGAAGCATCACAAATATGCATTGTGATCCCATTCAGGAATATTGAGTTAACCCAACCTTTTGTTTTCAGCTTGGTTTTTAGAAGCACTAATTAAGTCATTTAAAGTAGATGTAAAGTAAGAATTTACACAAAAGCACTTAAATAATGTTGTTTGTGCACTAAATATTGAGTAGCTACGGAGTATAGTGAAGGTGAATAGGACGCGGATTCTGCCTTCTAGAAGCTTGTAGTCCAGTGGGGCTGACTTACTTAGACAGTGCGACACATGTGCTGAGTAAGTCTGAGGACAGGTGGTTCATACACAGGAGGTGACTTCTGAGTTTGAGATGATCCTGGGAAGCTGAGTGTTAGTCAAAAGGATTATGTGAGAGAAGGAGGTAAAGAGGAAAATTGGGAAGTTATAATAGAAAATATAGATGTTTATATAAAATTAAAAGCTGATATAAAAGAGGTAATGAACAGAATAGGTAACTTCTATCTAGAAAAGTGTTTTAATGCAAATAATAGTGAAAATCGTTAGCAGTATTTTACACAAAAATTTATGTTCAATTGACTAGAAAAATATTCTTTACAGAGCTATCAGGTAACATCCATTAAAAATGTCTGTATACGTGGATCCATAATCTTACTCCTGGGAATTTTGCCTTATAGAAATAAAATCAAAAGTGCATAAAGTGATAAGTATAAGGATATTTATTATGGAATTGTTCTTGGTAGCAAAAATCTGGAAACAATGTGAATGTCCATCAGCAGGGGAATGGCCAAGGAAATGATGGTACTGCTCACTCATGAAATATTAGGAAACTACTAACAAGACTAAATCACAGCAGTACACGTTTACTTATAGGCCACTGCACCAGAAACTGCTGAGTGAGGAAAGCATGATGCAGAAAAGCACACGCAATATGATCCTACCTTTTCTAAAAAAGAAATGACATGCACCTGTATAAAATGTATAAACACGTGTGTGTATTTATTTGAATAGGATTATATGAGCAATGATAAGACTATGGAAGGGTACAGGCAAGGAAACAACATGGTTTTTTTTAGAGAGTGGCTCATGTGAGAAGAAGAGGGGAGACAAGGTGAGCCAAGTAAAAAAGAAAAAAAAAATACAGTAAAAAACACGATTACACTTATGTATATACTAGAGGCCCAGTGAACGAAATTCATGCACGGGGGGAGGGGGTCCCTCAGCCTGGCCTGCACCCTCTCCAATCCAGGATCCCTCTTGCAATCCAGGACCACTGGCTCCTAACCACTCACCTGCCTGCCGGCCTGATCCCCATAACTGCTCTCCCCTGCTGGCCTGATCCCCCTAACTGCTCTCCCCTGCCAGCCTGATCGCCCCTATCTGCCTCTGCCTCAGCCCCTACCACTGTGGCTTTGTCCGGAAGGACGTCCAGAAGGATATCTGGAAGATGTCCGGTCTAATAAGCATATTACCCTTTTATTAGTATAGGTGTGTGTGTGTGTGTGCATATATATGTACAATATACAAAGTGGCGCAAAAGTAGGTTTACAGGTTTACAATTGTTTATATGCAAAATAATACAATAATTAATAAATAATAATGCAAGCATAAATTATATATATATATATATATATATATATATATATATATATATATATATATATATATTTGCAACATAGAATGCAGGTGAGACCCATCTTTTATTTCTTTGGTACCAAATACTCCTATCAGATATCACAGATGAATGTAAGTGGGGTGGATGATTTTCCTTTGCAAGCTGACTGATGTTTCTTAAAGAATTTATGATCCATTCTTGGCATGACCCATACCTTATCAGTAATAAAGAAGGTTTCCTTTCCATCAGAAGATGCTAATCTTCAAGTTGAGATGGTCTGGTTCATTAAATCTTATGGCATCAAAAGCAAAGGAACCAGTCTGCACAGGCCTGTGGACCAGCAGCTGAACCAGCAAGTGAGGAGCATTAACCCACATTTGGTCCTGACTCATCACAACCCACTCGAATCAGATCGCCTGACCTCTTCAAACCTCAATAATCTTGCTTGCAAAAGAGAGCACATACTTTGTGCCTTGGAGGAAGAGCATGCAAACAGACAAGAACCTTGATACAAGCCTGCCCACTATACAATGTATTGTTCTGTACCCTGCTTCCCTTAAGCTTCCAAGTAAAAGTCTTTTTATTTGTCAACGTGAGTAATGCAAATACCTTTCATGGGTGTTGAAATATGTTTATTAAATAAATCCTATTTATTTTCTCCTGAACATCACACCTACTACAGTCATGGTCATAATAAAATATAACTGCAATTAAAATATAGACTAACCATTGTCAGCCTGAAAATGGGTTGAGAGACAGGGAAAGAGATTGAGACACTCTGAGCCACCTTGGTTTCACAAGTTTCTAAATACGAGTGAGAGAACCTGAAACCGCCTCCAGACAAGGGCAGAAAATAAATGGTCTTTTAAATATATATATATGTATATATATACATACATATATACATATATATATATACACACATATATATATATTATTGATTTCGGAGAGTAAGGGAAAGAGAGAGAGAAACATCATTGATGAGAATCATTGATCGGCTGCCTCCTGCACGCCCCCTACTGGGAATCCAGCCCACAACCAGTGCATCTGCCCTGACCAGGAATCGAACCATAATGTCCTGGTTCATAGGTTGATGCTCAACCACGGAGCCACACCAGCCAGGCGAGAAATGGCCTTAATAGATTAAACTGGATAAACAAGAAAAGAGAAAAGGAAGTAGGAAGGAGAGATTTGGACAGATGTATGAAGATAACCCAGGAGTCAATGAAATAACTGAGGATGATCTTTCCCACTAAGTCTATTTTGCTATTAATGAAAAATAAAGGATCTATTTGGGAGAGGTCAGTCAGGGCTGCAGGAGGAGGCAGGAACCCACAGTGGTGTGCTCTAGGACACGGTCTCCAGAGCCAGACTTTGCCATGTACTAGTCATGTATTATTTAACTTTTCTGTACCCTGATTTCTTCATCTGTATAATGGAGGTGATGATGATGGTGCTGATGGTGATATCATCTACAAGAGCACGCTATTATGAAGATAAAGTGAATAAACAGGCATAAAGCATTTACTACACTGCTAGCATAATAGGTGCTATGTAAGTGTTAGCCATTATTGTTCCCTTTCTTTCAGAAGAAAGAAGTAAGAAGCCTTTTCTTTGAAGGCAGATAAAATATTAAAATATCTGGAGCAAGAGAAGAAGAAAAAAACATACAAAGTTTGCAAAATTGCTGTGAGAAGTTCTTTCTTGTCCAGAAAGTAATGACTGTGTAGTATGACTGTGTAATATTACATGTGATTTACATGTATAGGTGATTTGTTTGTTTGTTTATATACTACACTAGAGACCCAGTGCATGAATTCATGCCAGGTTGGGTCCCTCAGCCTGGCCGGCGATTGGGGCCAATTGGGGCCAGCAGGCAGGGGGGAGGGACCACAGGAGGTTGGCCAGCCACAGGATGTTGGCTGTGGGAGTGCACTGACCACCAGGGGGCAGCTCCTGTGTTGAGCATCTGCCCCCTGGTGATCAATGCACATCATAGCTACCAGCTGGTCATCCAGTCATAAGGATTGCTTAGGCTTTTATATATATAGAAGATAATGTCTTCCCAGGGTAGCCTGATCCTTAGTCACAATACCTTTCAGGTTTACAGGCTCTGGGAAGACCCAAATCTTTGATCTGCTGCTAAAATTCACCCACTGTTTCTATCCTTCTGTAAGGCCTTTGTCTTTTCTTTGGGATAAGGATAATTTGGGGAAAGTCTATACTTTTAATCCCTAACATCTCTAGTGCTAACTGGTTTTCATCGGCTTACTTCACCTCCTGATAGAAAGCTTAGAAAAGGGGAGTGCTGAGGAAAAGAGAGTGGAAAGAACTGCACAGGTGACTGTATGCACCAAAGAGAAACTGCCTGCTTTCAGATGTTTTCCAGTGTTACTACTGGGCCCCGTTCCCTTGCGGACCTTTAGGGGCACCTATTATCATTGTCCGCATTTTCAGATGAGAAGGGGAAGTCACTGAGGTGAAGTGACTGGCCCAAAGGTCAAAATGCCAGCCGGTGGTGGAGTCAGGCAAGAATTCCTGTCTGTTGGCTCATGGCCCTGAAGTGGAGGCTCTCACCGGGGCATTTACAGCCACTCATTCATCGGAGCCGCGGCTCCCACGACAGGCCAGGAAAGCCGCCAGGACAGTGCTTTGCTGCTGCTCCCAGTCACTACCCCTCCCATCAAACCAGAAAGCCAGGCTACTCCAAAAGGGACGGGGCATCTACCCACTTCCTTTCCAGGGTAGATTCATCCTTCCCCTTATGCCCGTCCCCAGACCCAGCCAAGGAAAGCAACAGGATAGTCTGGGACCTTTGGGGGACCCTTTGATGTAGGAAAACGTGTGTGGTGAGGTAGTGTAGGGTGAAGCGCATGGAATCTGGAGTCACTTGAATGGACTTGACTCCAGGTTATTCTGAGGCCTCAGCTATCCCCTCCATGTCTTTGTTTATATCAGGAAAGGGTGCCCCTCCCCTGGGTGGGCGCTGCCCCCACTGGTCAATGGACCAGCAAGTGGATCACAGGCCGGATTTCAGCATCTTTCATCCCGTCCGCTGGGTGCCTTGGTGTGTAGTGACTTACACAACTGTATAAAGGTGCCCTAGCCATCCTTCACGACAGGGTGACTTGAGCAAGTTGGTTAGCCTTTCTGAGTCTTAGTTTTCCCATCTATAAAACAGTCAAGATAACAGCTGTTAGGAGGTTAAATGAGGTACAGCCTGTAGACTGCCTAGCATGGGATAGGCATTCAGTAAAATGGTAGCTGTTATTATTCACGGTGTAAGTTGTGACCTGCCTTTATAAAACAAGAAAAGCCCGACTGTTTCCATACTCTCTTGAGAAGATTGATTTGCCTAGAAATGTGTTTTGTAGGTGGAGGACAACTATGAAAAAAGGAGGCGAGATTCACAGTAGAGTGTGTATTATCATTTTAATATAAATGTTATTGTTACCATTCTTTCTGGTTGCACCATCTGACGGAGGCATATCAGATATGACATTTCTAATGACATGTTTAGTTGGACAGAGGGTAGTGTACAAGTCCCCACCCGGACACACCTGTGCTTGTGGCACATACTTCCCATTTTGTTGGATGTCTCGGGCACTGGGACAAACAACTTCATTCAAGTTACCACTCAGTGAATTCGTGTTCTACTCCCGTGTGGTGAAGGGAGTGATGCAAGTGAGTAATTCAGGAGCAAGTGCTGCAGAATGTCTCATTTGCATGGGCGCAGGACAGAGCCTCCCAGGCTGGTTTAAAAAAAAAAAGAGCTCTAGTAGTTCGTAGGCCTCAGCCAGCTGCTCTGACGTCGCCCTCTCAGGACCAGATGACTAGATACACCGCTTCCTTTATTTAATCATCTTCGTTGGAAGGGGACATTTATAAGTCAGCCCTGGGAGTTTTAAAAAGATTTCCTGACAATTAATAAATAGGATAGTGTGTGTGTGTGTGTGTCTGTGTGTGTGTGTGTGTGTGTGTGTCACAGAGGGCGGAATGACTTCGTAGCTTACCTAAAAGTGGAGCACTTGCCTTTTCCAGATGAACTCGCATGACCTTCCAGGGAGTGCATCTTTCATAATTTGGCAGAACTGCTTTGAAAGGAAGTCTATAATCCTTAAATAACGCTGTGGCTCTCTTTGCCTGGAGTCTTCCTTTGAACTTTTTTTTTTTTTCCAAGGAATGTTTATAATCAAGTGATTACACTGATTTTAAAACAAGCAACTATAAAAATATCACTCAAGAACTCATTAAAGATTTTGAGGGGAGCCCATTTCACTGACAAAACAAAACAAACAATAACAACAAAAACCACTACTATAAAACCCTAACGGAAAGAGGACATTTAAAGCCTTGGTGACTCAGGGTCAAAGTGATGAAAAATCAGGTGTTTCCAATTATTACGGCCCCTTACTTCCTATGTCTCAGAATCCAGTGAGCTGGGAGTAAGGCAGGAAATGAGGCTGATAACTGGTATGTTCGAATTTGTTGGCAGCGCGTGCTCTCCCTGAGCCCAGACTCCGTTCGGGTTTCGCTGTTTGCAGGCTGCTGACTCCTTCAGGTAACTACTTGCAAAAGTGAAAGCTTGAGAGCATTTCTGGGTGGGTTTTTTTTTTTTTTTTTTTTTTTAGCAGAAGAGAAGAATTTTGTGTCTGGCTTGGCAGACAGATGGGGGAGGGTAGATGAGGACGATGGATCGGGGAGGTGTAAGATCCTTCTATCTCTTCTGGTCCCCCCCAAACTCCCAGCACTCACACAGGTTCCACTGGCCAGAAGGGCTGGTCTAGAGCCAGAAACCAAAGGATCAGGTTTTCCAGCCTGAGCTGTAGGAGCCCAGATGACAAGCACAGCACGAGTTGGTGATGAGTCAGCCTTCCCACCTCCACTTTGCATCAAAACTCAGCACACTCAGGGCAACCTTGTGCTAAGGCATTACGTTAAGAAGCGTATACGTTAAGAAGGCATTATGCTAAGTCAGACAGAGAAAGACAAATACTGGATGATATCACATATGTGGAATCTAAAAAATGCCAAGCTCATAGAAACAGAGTAGAATGTTAGTTACCAGGGGTTTAGGGGTGGGGTTAGAGGTTGGAGAGATGTCAGTCAAAGGGTACAAACTCGTGTACCAGTCACAAGATGGGTAAGTTCTGAGGGTTTAATGTACAGCATAGGGAGTATAGTTAATAATACTAAATTATATACTTGCAAGTTGCTAAGAAAGAAGATCTTAAATGTTCTCACCACACAAAAAAGCACTGGTAATTATTTGAGGTGATAGAAGTAAGTGTTCACTAATGCTGTGGTGCTAATCACTTTGCAACATGTAAGTGTATCAAATCATTGTACACCTCAAACGTACACAGCGTTATATGTCAATTATATTTCAATAAAGCTGAAAAAAGTAGAACCCTGAAAATCAAAATGTAGGCTACCTCACTAAATTGGTTGTTCATCTCTGCTTACCTACCATAATCACTTGAGAAACATGCTTAAGTTACAGAGGTCCAAGCTCAATCGTGTTCTTGCTGAATCGGAATCCTTGGGGATAGACGTTTTTTTAAAAATTCCCCAAGTGACTCTGATGTGTACCAGTTAAGAATCAATCTGTGCACTAAACCCACAACTATGGTTCAACCCCAAGGAAACAGGGGCTTATGCAGAAAGCAGGAAATGCCCTCTAGTGGCCAAAAAAAGCCATTTTCCATTCTGTTGGGTCCTGGGACCCATGGGAGAATTAGATAGAAATGGAAAGACACATCTTTATTGTAAACCATATTAGAATCCACTAATTTGACCAATCTGCCCCTGAAACTTAAACCATAAGACCCATAAGGGGCCAGCCAGTGTGGCTCAATGGTTGAGCATCAACCTATGAACCAGGAGGTCACAGTTCAATAAGCCAGTCAGGGCACAGGCCAGGTTGTGGGCTCAATCCTCAGTAGGGGGTGAGGCAACCAGTCAATGATTCTCTTTCTTCATTGATGTTTCTATCTCTCTCTCCCTCTCCCTTCCTCTCTGAAATAAATAAAAATATATTTTTAAAAAGACCCGTAAAGGCAGGAACCACTTATTCTTGTCTTGCCCATGAGGGTGCCTAGTACAGTGCCTGGCCCATTGTGGTATGAGGCCTAAAATTAAGGCTCAGTATCATATGCTGCCCAGACGTCTGTGATAAAATCATGAGGGGCTCAGATGGCCTAACAGCAAGTTCCCACCCAATCACCCTATTCTGCTCTCATTGATAAGGTCCTCTAGCCAAATAACCCTCCTTACCAAATGGACCAGGCACAGGTCCTGCTTATCCTTGAGTAGTGGGTCTCTACCAGCCCATGGAATTATTTAATGAGTCACATCCTCCCATAGGGACCAGGGAGAAGAAACCTCTCCCTCTTGATACTACACACCTGCCTCCACAGTACCTGGTTGTTTGCTTTGTTCCTCAGGGTGACCCCTATGTGGCCCTCCATGGCCTATGGCGCACGCTTCCTGCAGGCTGTGACTATACGTGATGAATAAACAGCTCTCAAGCTCATCTGTCCAGCACTGAGTATTGCTTGTTTGTTTGGCCATCACAAGAATCCCTCCTTCACTGATGGGATAAAGAAGAAGCAATCAGCCCGGCCAGCAGGGCTTGATGATTGAGCGTCAACCTGTGAACCAGGAGGTCAAGGTTCAATTACCAATCAGGGCACATGCCCAAGTTGCGGGCTTGATCCCCAGTGTGGGGTGTGTGGGAGGCAGCCAGTCAATGATTCTCTCTCATCATTGATGTTTCTATCTCTCTCTCCTTCACCCTTCCTCTCTGAAATCAATAAAATAAATTATATTTATTTTTAAAAGAAGAAGCAATCAGAACATCCATGGAGTGTGTTCAGTAAATATTTGTTAAATAAATGAATGAGACCAAAAGGCTCTTGAAAGTTTATATATCTTCATTTTACTGATTTACTGTCCAATTGCATGAATTCTCACAGAGATCTTAGGCACATACGAATAATTCAGTGAATATAGTATATAGAATGTTAGGGTGGAAGAGATCTTAGAAAACTTCAAGACTAACCCTCTGCTTTATTTCTACAAGAACTATTGCCAGAGAAGACCATAAATTCCTCAATGAAAGGGGCTACGTTTTATTTATGTTTATACCCCCTCAGCTTGGAACAGAACTGGTGTACACTGTGCATCTGATTTAAAAAAAAATGAATGACAGTTCAGAGATTAAGTGAATTTCCCCGGAGCACCTGCTAATTAAAAGAACCACAAGGACTCAAGTCAACAGATATTTATCAAATGTCTTCTGTGAGAGGCAGTATCTGGCTAGGTGTCCTGGAGGGGAAGAAGGTGAGAAGGGCTATAAAGATGAGAGAGAGATATACTGGTAGTCCCTGCCCTCAAAGAGCATACACTCTATAACCATGTTGTCCAATTTGGTAGCTGCTAGCCACATGTAGTTATTTAAGTGAAAATTAATAAAATGTAAAATTTAGTTAGCCAGTTACACTAGCTATGTTTCAAGTGTTTAATAGTTCATATTGGCTAGTGGCTACCATATTGAATTGCACATATATAGAATATATTAATTATTACAGAAAGGTCTACTGGGTACCACTGCCCTAGAAGGAAAGGTGTAATGAAACCTGATGCCATAATATACAGCAGGAGGTGATAACAGAAGTACCAATTAATTGCTATGAGGCCAGAGGGAGTGGTTTCAGGATCAACCCCCACCAGATTCTAAGTCCTCTGACGATGGGGACTGTTTGACTCCTAGCAATTACTCCTAATGCCTGACTCATAGAAGATGCTCAATCTAGTTGATTGAATAAAAATAAACTACACAGAAAAAGAATTTTCTGTATACCATGAATTTGATGTTTGCCAATTCCATTCATTTCCATTCATTTGCCAATTCCATTCCATTTTTTAAAATCCTCACCCAAAGATATTTTTCCCCATTGATTTTCAGAGAGTGGGGGGAGGGAGAGAGAGAGAAACATCGATGTGAGAGAGATACACCGATTGGTGGCCTCCTACACGCTGGGGCTGGGGATCGAACCTGCATCCCTGGTACATGCCTTTGACTGGAATCAAACTGGGACCCTTCAGTGCTCAGGCTGACGCTCTAACCACTTAGCCATGCCAGCTAGGGCAGTGGTCGGCAAACTCATTAGTCAACAGAGCCAAATATCAACAGTACAACGATTGAAATTTCTTTTGAGAGCCAAATTTTTTAAACTTAAACTTCTTCTAACACCACTTCTTCAAAACAGACTCGCCCAGGCCGTGGTATTTTGTGGAAGAGCCACACTCAAGGGGCCAAAGAGCCGCATGTGGCTCGCGAGCCGCAGTTTGCCGACCACTGACTAGGGCATCCATTCATGTTTTTATAACCTTTCTATGTCATATTGTATCTGTTAACAGGGCAGATAATTGTTTTGCTTGTTTTTAAACATATAAATGTGCATTTTAAATATGTATATTCTTCTACAACTTTAAAAAAATTTTTGCTCAACCTTATATTTTAAAGATGTATCCATGTAGAAACATGCAACTCTGGTTAGATTTAATTGCTAAAGAGTATTATATGGCATTAAAGACACTATTTATTTATTCTGTTTTTGTTAGAAATTTGTCCTATTTTGAATTTTTACAGTTACAAATAAAGTCATAATGAACATTCTTATGTGTTTTCTTACACAAACGTTCAGAGTTTATTCCTAGAAGTAGTGTTGCTAGATCTGAAGTTATTCATACCTTCAACTATTCTAAATATTGGCAAACTAATTTCCAGGAAAATTGACCAATTTATATTCCCATTGGCATTGTGTGAATATTCTCATTGTTCTACATCGTTGGCAGCACTCGGTGCTGTCAGGCTTATACTCTTTGCCAATCTGATAAGGCAAAATGAGGCAGTGTAGTGTTCCCTAGGGAGTTAAAGACATAAGGACAAGGTGAAAAATGCCAACCCTGCCATAATCCTGCCATTAGGGCATGAGGAGAATATTAGAGTGATTGACTTTTTGTGCTGTGATGAGAAAATTGGCACTGGGACCGAAGCAGCAATTGACCTTCAAGATAAGCCAAGCTATGCAAGAACAGTATAAGACAGTTTTACCATTCCATACCTTCAAACCACGGCTGGGCACCCGCCAGGAAACTTTCACATAGGCTTTGGAAATCAGAATATGTTCAACATGTTTGCAGTGTATTATATATTCTTCCTAAGAGAAACAGAATTTATTTTCTCATGCATCCCATTAAATGCCACCCAGGCTCCATACCTCTCCACATTTTCATCTTAATCCAGTTTCTGGTGGAAGAAATTACTGGCAAGTGAGGAGCTGTGTATGTTAGATATCTGTTGGTGGGAAATCTTGGCGATCAGAAGGACTGTCAGCTTAACAAGAGGCAAGGTAATGAGTATAGACCATATCTTGCAATATTTGCTCACAGCTGTTTCACATAGCTACTTTAAATGCTTGAAGCACAGAAAACAATCCCATAATTTAGAAACATATTAATATTTTATCTTGTACAGATTTTCCAGTATGATTCTAAGCTAATACACAAGGAACTAAAATGAACCTCTTTCGAAGGGCTTTGAGCCCGGGGCAGCGGGAAACGCCCATGGCTCCATTTCCCTGAAGTAATTCGTTGAAGAAAGTAAAGTATTTCTTAGCAACCTTTCATTATGGCTGGCATACTCATGGGAAATTTGAGATGATGCTTATTCTACTTCTGTGAAAGTCCTTCCAGAGTAATAGCTTGAATTTTTTAAAGTGATACAAGCTCTGAGGATGTTTTTCCTGCTTCTTCATGGGAGCCAGAGAGCCATGACAGAGAAAGGGTCAACTAGACTCTGAGCAGCTAACTCAGGTCAGCAGACATATTTGAGGCGAAATCTCAGATGAACCAACTGTGTTCCTTTTACTAATGAGAATCCAACACTTGTTTTTCTTTTTCAGAAAGGAAGATTTATGTCACCTATGGTGTTTCTTCCTAAAACCTCTTTGTGGATGGCAGCATTTAGGAAAATGGTATCTTCTTAAAATAATTCCCCCTGCTCATTCAAAAAGGCTGGCTGTCAATTCCCTCCGTGACTTTTAGAGTTGCAATGAAAAGGCTGCTTCCTCTGAAAGCAGATGACTGTGAAGAGCTAAGGGACATTTTTCTCAAGAGGCAAGGATAAAAATTGATTTAAATTACAGTTTCTTTGGAGACGCATGCAATCTAGGTGTTTCATGTACAAATAAAAGGCCAAAAATGTAGTAATAAAGTTGAATTTAGGCTATAGTTTAACTATGTAGGTTCAAGTCTTCTTTTTTTTTTCTTGCCAAGCATTTATCGTGCTGAGGATAGAGTGATAAATGGAGTAAGGCCCTCACTTACTGGGGGAAATGACCCACAGTAACAAATAAATGAACAAGATCTTTGTAATTGCCTCCAACGTGTTCTATTTTAGAAGGGATGGTCTGGGAACCCCTCTCCGAGAAGGTGATGTTTGAGCTGAGGTGTGAAGGATAAGCAGCAGCTCTGTGATAGGGTGGTGGAGGGATTCAGGCAGAGGGAAGAACACCATAAAGGCCTAAGGCTGGATCCAGCTGGGCACGCTCAAAGGACAGAGGGAAGGCCAGTGTGGCCAGAGTGATGGAAGATCAAGTGAGACCATGGTGAGGAGTTTGGGATTATTCTATGTGCAATAGGAAGCTACTAGACTGTTTTGTTTGTTTGTTTTTGTTTTTGTTTCATTGATTTCAGAGAGGAAGGGAGAGGGTGAGAGAGCTAGAAACATCAATGATGAGGGAGAATCATTGATCGGCTACCTCCTGCATGCCCCAAACTGGGCATGGAGCCCTGACTGGTAATTGAACCATGACTTCCTGGTTCATAGGTCAATGCTCAATCACTGAGACACGCTGACCAGGCCTAAAGTGTTTGTTTTTAAAAGACCTTTCTAGTTACTGTGAGAAGAATACATTTCAGGAAGCAAGGAGTCAGAAATACCAGGTCAGAGACCGTGGCAGTCATCATCATTGACAA
This sequence comes from Plecotus auritus, assembly GCF_963455305.1. Taxonomy (NCBI): domain Eukaryota; kingdom Metazoa; phylum Chordata; class Mammalia; order Chiroptera; family Vespertilionidae; genus Plecotus; species Plecotus auritus. The sequence continues at coordinate 158,816,618 of NC_137772.1, read as the reverse complement.
CGGTGGCTTAGTCTGGGGGTGACAGTGTCCAGGACGGAGAGAAGTGGGCAGATTGAGAATATATTTTGCAGGCAGAACTTTCAGGATGTGCGGCTGATGGGCTGGATATGAAGACTACAAAGAAGAAACAAGGATCGCCCTAGGCTTTTGGCTTGATCAACCAGGCAGATCTCTGGGACAGTCTTTAGGTTATTTATTGTCTTTAGCTCTAAACTCTCCCTTTTGTACTCTGCTTGTGATCCTGGGCCTGAAACTCTGCAAACCACTTTTCTGTTTTGCCAGCCGGCCCTCTGTTAGGCCCTGCCAACTGCAGGTGCTGGAGGAAGGTGCAAGGCCTGCGGAGGAAGAAGGATTTGCTCCCCCAACCTGCTTCCTCTTTCCGAGCATGTCATCCTCGCAAAGCATCTTCCAGGAGCAGCAGCTATTCCTCTGGTAGCAGCAATTGAATCTAGGTCAATTTTTTTTTTTTTTTTTTTAACCCTTGAAGAACTAACTTCATCAGGTCCTCTTTGGAGACAGAGCAGCACCAGTCAAGCAGAGCCCCCTAACTCAGAGGTCAGCTCTGCAGGGGGCCCTTCTGTACATTTCTTTATTTTTATTTTATTTTATTTACTTATTGATTTGAGAGAAGGAGAGGAAGGGAGGGGGAGAGAAAGAGAGAGAGTGAGAGAGAGACATCGATTTGTTGTTCCACTTATTTATGCACACCATTGCCAAAAAGCACATCAAATGTTTCACAAGATTATGCTTATTATACATGACTCCCTCTGATAGTTTATATTCTACTATCTTATTAAAAATAAATCCATGATGCAACACTGTCACTTGATTTCACCACCCACTAAGGGCTTATGAACCACAATTTGGAAATCCTGTTTAGAGGTCTTCAATTGCAGGGGCTGAAGTTATTTTTGAGGAGATGTTCGGAAGGATGATGACTAAATGTCCTTTTTATATTCAGAGCTTAACAACAACAACAACTCAAGAACTATGGAGCAGAAAATGAAAAACAAAATAAAACAAAAATCACATCAAGGCAGAAGTGGACATGTGAGAGCCTAGGCTTTACGGTACTTCCTCTAAAGATAAATTATGTAGCTTTGTAAGGACGCTAATAGCATATGCCTGTACCTCAGCTTTTCGGATGAAGGGCCTTTTCTATAATTAAAAGCCTGTCATTCATAATGATACTTACTTCTCAATTATTTATATCCATGGAGGTGAACATCATTGTGGATAATTTTTGAAATGCTGTTCATCTGCCCAAGTAGGTCAGGGACATTGCTGGCACACTCACTATGTCTGTATTTGGTAACAGAGAATTCAACGTTTACAGAAAATGACAGTTGTTATGAGTCTACCTGACCATATTGCTAAAAATACCTAAATGTGTTAGAAAGCCACGGATTATAAAACGAATGAAGTGAAACAACCTTTTGCAGTTCACTTACATCAAATAGACATTCTGTCATTAAGTTCATGTTAGTGCCCTGAAAGTGGGTTCATTGCTTTTAGAGTTTTTGACAAGCCCTTGGGAGAGAATCAAATTCAGCTTCTCACAACTAACACGCGGCTTTTCTGACAATGTTAGGATTCCTATCTCTGTAACAACCAATTGAGAGCCTAGTCAAACCCAGATGACTCACTTCTCAGGTTGAGCAGGATGATGGGACAATGACAATTGAGTAGTGAAGATGTGTATTGAAGGCATAAGTTCTTCTGAGTTTTCCCTAAATTCCACCTATAAACCTTGATTGTGACCTATGAACCAGAAGGTTACGGTTCGATTCCTGGTCAGGGCACATGCCTGAGTTGCAGGTTCGATTCCCAGTGTGGGGGGTGTGTAGGAGGCAGCCCGTTAATGATTCTCTCTCATCATTGATGTTTCTATCTCTCTCTCTCCCTTCCTCTCTGAAATCAACAATATATATACCTTAATTGTAAACAATGGATTTTAACCTTTTGGAGGGAGTGGAATCATTTGAGAATCTAATGAAAAATGTAGGCTTCCCAGAAAAAGTCCTTACCTAATAAATTGTGCCTACAATTTCAGGAGATCCACAGATCCTCCTGATGTCTATACCCAGGTTAAGACCCCTGCTTTTAGATAATCTTCCTGGTAGAGAATCTGGCAAATTAGACCCTCTGATAGCTTCAAAGATCCTTAATCAAAGAAAACACATCTTGTGAGTGCTGAGTGATCCTGAATTAGTTCTGCTCTCTATGGATTCATTCATAGGCAGAGCTCCCTCCGCCCACAATAATCTATCACGTCCCCAGTCTTTGATATAGACAGCTGACATTTTCTGCACTTTACATAAAGTACTAGAAAAATACAATTAAGAATGTATTTATTGATATTAGAGAGTAGAGACTATTATTACTAATTTACTTATATCCTACTTATTTCCAATAATTTGAGGTTCTGAATATTCTCAAATTCTCAGACTACTGCCTTTTAAATCCCTCTCATATAGAAATATCAGGAGCTGCCACTGTCTCAAACTGGGAACTGAACCCTCAACCCTCCACCATTGGTCTGAGACTTATTATGACGATGGGCCATTCTCTACTCCCCCTACCCTCAAAGGAAGAGATGTTAACATTTAGGGAAGCCAGAGGCCAATTTCCCAGCTTCCAGCTAACAGATTTATTCAAAAAGGAAAGAATTCATGCCCTAGCTGGTTTGGCTCAGTGGCTAGAGTGCCGGCCTATGGACTGAAGGGTCCCAGGTTCGATTCCTGTCAAGGGCACATGCCTGGGTTGCGGGCTTGATCACCAGTAGGGGACCTGCAGGAGGCAACCGATCAATGATTCTCTCTCATCATTGATGTTTCTATCTCTCTCTCCCTTCCTCTCTGAAATCAATAAAAAATATATTTAAAAAAAAAAGAAAGAATTCACACAGCAAAACATTTTTACAGCAGAAACCATTGAGACTTCTCTTGTCTAAGTTTAACAAGACTTTCGTCCTGGGACCCTACACCTGCTCAATAAACAGTTCACTTCCGTTGGAGAAGAAAGCACAGCAGAGCTTAGGCCTGAGAACACACCCGACAGAAGAGCTACCGTGTTATTCTTTGGTTCTGACCTACTGATGCGTGGTGCCCTCCATTGTCTCTGGTTTGTTTGAGTGTTATCACATCAAATAACCATTTGGCACTGGGTGAGCTCAACGTTTTAAAAAGGAAGATATTTTAGACTGCTTAATAAGTTGCCCTGCTGGTTGTAAACCACAGAGTACAATGTGTGATGGCCATCTTCCCTTTCAGTTATTATTTAAAGTGTCATGTTTGGTTCCAGTCCATGGGTCTCAAGAAGGGTAGAAACCCTGGGGGAAGTGGATATATCTGGGAAACGCCATGAATAAATGCTAGTTGAAAAGTAAGTGGCTTTTACGATGAATTCCTACCTCTGAGGCTCTGGAATACGATCAACACAACTGAACTAGCCTGTAAGTAAACTGGCTCTTTACATTTCCAAACAAATTTACCCATAAAAATGGACAGTTTTATGAAAGCTTTTAATGATTTTTTTATACCTTCTACCTTTGTGTTTCTTTGTGAATGTTCAAGGTCAGTGAATACATTAAAGTATGGACAATGAAATAAAATGGAATCTGGGAATTGCTTTAAAACATTGAAGAAAAGGCAAATGTGTGTGATGGATAAATGAGACCAGATTGACAAACTGTAGATAATTATTAAGGTTGGTGATAGGTACATGGCAGTTCATCAACCTTTTGTAATTGTTAGAAATTTCCAAATTAAAAGAAAATGTCAAAGACATGGAAATTTTCCAGTGATAAAGAATTAGAGCCAAAACCGGTTTGGCTCAGTGGATAGAGCGTCAGCCTGCGGACTGAGGGGTCCCAGGTTCGATTCCGGTCAGGGGCATGTGACTTGGTTGCGGGCACATCCCCAGTGGGAGGTGTGCAGGAGGCAGCTGATCGATGTTTCTCTCTCATCGATGTTTCTGACTATATCACTCTTCCTTTCTCTCTGTAAAAAATCAATAAAATATATTTTTAAAAAAAAAGAATTAGATAAAAATGCTCCTTAAACAAACTAGAAGGCATACCAAAAAAAAAAAAAAAAAAAAAGTCATTTAATCTATCTTGTTGTTATATTTTGGTTACAATAAAAAAAACAGATGGTGTATTTCTTTTTAATTGTTTATTTTTTATTGATTTCAGAGAGGAAGGGAGAGGGAGAGAGAGATAGAAACATCAGCGAGGAGACAGAATCACTGATTGGCTGCCTTCTGCCTGCCCCCAACTGGGGATCGAGCCCACTACCCAGGCATGTGTCCTTGACCAGAATCAAACCCAGGACTCTTCAGTCTGCAGGCTGACTATCTATCCACTGAGCCAAACCGGCTAGGGCAACAGATGGTGTATTTCTAACAAAACATCTCGTTTTAAATAAACAAAAGTGTCAATGTAAACGGCTCTCAACATCCTATGTATTTTGTGTAGTCAAGTGGTTAAATAGAGGTTGGGTAAAGAAGGAAGGGAAATAAAAGAGGTGAGCCTAGGGTGGGGTGGTCTGGTCTAGTTCTCCTATGTCAAAAAGTGATGTCCGTGGAAAAGATGTAAGGAGATGGAACAGAATCATTAGTGAAGTTCAGTGAGAAAGTAGGAAGGGTATCTCAGAAAGGACACAGAAAATGAGAGAGAAGCAGGGAAGAATGTAGGGACCATCATAAATAAAAGAAAACCTCCCAGTTCCTCTCAAAGAAATGTCACATGAGCTTCTGTTTGATCCCACAATGTGCTGCTCCCATTTCAGAAGTTAGAATGATCCCTGTTCTGGAGTGACATCCACTCCTGGGAATGGAGCACAGCACCCTGTCAGCTCACATAAGGAAGATATTATGGAACTGAGGCAAATCCCTCATAAAGCAACTCACTCTTTCATTCTCAAGGAGCTTAGATAGAGGGGCTCAAGAAGCTTAGTTACTTAACCTGTGTAGAGAAACAGGATCCAGATGCTTTGAAGATTAATTAAACGGGCCCACCCTGAGGTTCACAAAGCAAGGCTGAATCTTGCCAGGGCCTGGAAACGTACAGTAAGTGCCTGTCAAGGACATGGCCTGGCACAGAGGAAGGCCCCCGCAGAGGTGGAATGTGAGGGGAGATTATGTACTTCTGGGTGTGCTTAGCGGTTCTACCTCAAAGGATGCTATAAACGTATCTCCCTGGGGAAAGGCACTGAAGATGGGGCAGAGCCCGCTGTCCTCCAGGACCCCTTGATTACCTCCTCACACAAAGCATTCTCCTGCCAAAAAGCAGAGGAAGAGAAGGGTAGAGCTTGCCAGCGTTTCCAGCCAGGACAAGCTCTGAGCTAACTAACGTGCCAGTGGGAATCTTTCTCTGTCCATGAATCGTCCCCGAGGCACAGAGTGCAATGCGTACCAAGTGTGCCTACCCTTAACTCCCCCACCATCTGCATACCATGTTGCCAGACACCAAAATACTACTCTGTGTCTAGTCTACCCCTCCAGACAACACTGAAGGGAGAGTCCTATTATTTGTTCATATGGGCTCATCAAACCAAAACCTTTAGAAGCAGCACTTTGAAAAAAGTCATGGCATCAGATTAGTATGTTTGAGGACCATTCTCTAAGGCCCTGGAGAAATCCCACCGAAGTCTTTCTGTGTGAAGAGAACAAGTGAATTGCTAAAATAAATTTAAAGTAAAACACAGTGAAAAACACCCATTTTTCTTAAGTGTGCCGTTTGGTTAACTTTTACATGTCTACACTTGCGTAACCACCACTCAGATCAAGATATAGACTATTTCTGTCACTCCATGAGGCTCCCCCATGTTCCCTGTCAGTCAAGAAGGCCTCACAAATAAGTGTAATCTGCCCTGGCCAGTGTGGCTTACTTGGTTGGGCATTGTCCTGTGCACCAAAAGGTTGCCAGTTTGGTGCATGGTCAGGGCACAAGCCCAGGCTGCAGGCTCATCTTGATCCCCAATGGGGGGTATGCAGGAGGCAGTCAATCGATGTATCTCTCTCACATCCATATTTCTCTCTCTCTAAAAATCAATAAACTATTCTTTAAAAAATAAAATAAATAAAAAGTAACTATAATCAATTCTTGAACTTCATATAAGTAGAATCATGCAGTATGTACTTATACCACATATTCTTGTTTTTTACTTCTTTCACTCAAGAACATTTCTATGGGCTTTATCAATGTTCCCTGTACCTCTTCCATCCAAGCACCTTCATCCAGGCTGACTCTGCAAATGCTAATTTTTTATATGAACCCCAGAAAATGATAGAAAAGCTCTAAAAATAGGAGACTATGGTATCTCTTGCTAAACTTTAGCCTCAGTTGCCTTTTTCCTTTCCCTGCTTTCTTCTCTAATCATGGCCAGTTTTATCTTCTTTATACTCTAACACTTGTCTTCTTTTATTTCCTTGCTTCAGCCTCTTGCCTTTTGAAAACACACGGTTTTCAGAGCAAGGGCCATCATAAAACAAAAGTGTTTTGGTTTGAGGATGATGTTCTCCAAACCCTGGGGTGCTATATTTTTGTTTCCTTAAGTATCCCTATGAGAGTTTTGGGCACAAAAAAACTATTGACTAAAGAAAAACAATGCCTGGAATGAGGGGTCATAATTGTGGAGACCAAGGACAAGCCAGACCCTGTACGAGTCCAACCCAGTTTCCAGATCTCTGTGCATTCCAACTGGATAGAGATTCCACAGTCTTGCAAACACAAAAAGACAGGAGGAACAAATCTCGTTGTTAAATAAAAGGAAGAATCTGGTAATTAAAAGAGCAGGATAAAAAAGCAAATAAACAGAATAACTTCAAATGTTAAGAAAAGTGCCCTTTCAAACTAACTGGTTTAGTAATTGAGCTGTGACCCAGATAGTTATCTAGAAGACTTCACAGCTCTGTATTATATAAAGTAATTAATGTTTTATGCAGCTGTCCCCCTCAGTGTTATCAAATGTAAAAATGTCAGATGTAAAATTGCTCTAAGAAACAGCATGAAAGATGAATGAAGAGACAGATTCCCAAAAGGTCTCTGATGTGTACAAAGACATATGAGAGAAAAAAATTAATTTTAAAAAAGCAAGATGAAAATACAGGATAGTAAACATAAGCATAAAACAGCATGGTCTGTTTTTCTCACGTGTATTATATTTGCTTCCATAATTCATTTTCCCAAGTGTACATACTGCTTTATATTAGAACATTATTTTATGCAAGGTATTAAAGGAAGGGAGGAAAAAATACTAGAGGGCATAGGCTCACAGTGAGCCTGAGGAAAGCCTTGGAAAGTTCCAGCATCCATGAGAAGATGCCTTTGAACGGATAGACTGGGTGAGCACCTACTAAAGCACATGGATTTTGTTTTCCATGACACTCAACTACATTGCAACCTGATCCTGTGATTTCTCCTGGGAAAGTCCATCCCATCTTCCTAAGCAGTATTTTAAGATGACAAAAGTGAAACAAAAAAATGCTTTTCTCATGTACTCTCTTTAATCCTTAACCTACTTAGCCTTGTGTCCCTTCAAGTGGCAACGAGAATTAATAACATTCTAGGGTGTAAAAACCTAATAGCTAAAAAAGTTGAGTTATATAAAGGGGCGGTATCAGCTACAGGCTGAGGTCTCTTGCCTGACGCCAAAGGTGTGTGCTCTTCCCCTTGGACAGGACAGGGCCCGATGCTATGTGGACAGGTTCTAAGCACAAGGGTCTCCACTGAGACTGTCCCAAAGACATGCCCACATTTGTGACATAGGAGGACAACTTTGGGTAAATGGGGCTTTAACTTTGCATGTGCCTCTGTGATATTTTTCCAAATAATCTTCGAACTCGGGTTTTTGTTGTTTTTTTTTTTTTAATATATTTTTATTGATTTCAGAGAGGAAGGGAGAGGGAGAGAGATAGAAACATCAATGGTGAGAGAGAATCACCGATCGGCTGCCTCCTGCATACCCCCCACTGGGGATCAAGCCCACAACCTGGGCATGTGCCCTTGACTGGAATCGAACCCAGGACCCTTCAGTCCCCAGGCCGATGCTCTATCCACTGAGCCAAACTGAACTTGAGTGTTTTTTGTTTTTTTAATATATTTTATTGATTTTTTTTATAGAGAGGAAGGGAGAGGGAGAGAGAGTTAGAAACATTGATCAGAGAGAAACATCAATCAGCTGCCTCCTGTACACCCCCTACTGGGGATGTGCCCGCAACCAAGGTACATGCCCTTGACAGGAATTGAACCTGGGACCCTTCAGTCTGCAGGCCGATGCTCTATCCACTGAGCCAAACCGGTTAGGGCTGAACTCAGGTGTTTAATACTACTCCGTAAGTAAGGCAACTTTCCATATGCAGTGTGAAACAACATGCACTGGGTCATTTTAAAAACCTACTAGGCTCACTGGCAGAAAAGGCTGTGGCTGCCCAGCACCCTGGACACAGCTCTGCTTCCTTTGCCCCAGGAATCCCAGGGCAGTCTCTTCTCTGGGCGGCAGCAGAGGCCACTGGCCATTGTTGATAAGAATTTATTGAGTATTCCTGGACTCGGCCACTCTTTAGATATCTTAGCTTAAATGTCACTTTTTTTAGAAACCATTCCCTGCCACTCTAGACTAGTTTATATGTTATCGTGTTGTGATAATATTGTTGGGATTATTTGATTAAGGTCTGTCTCCAACCCCCACCCCCCAACTGTAAGCTCCCAGGACACTGTTTATTTTTATCACCAATGTACTCTCAACATCCAGCACATAAACGAATCCTTTCTAGGTATTTAATAAACATCTTTGAGTGAAGGAATCAATGAATGAATGAATTACACATGCTATTTAATGGTATACAACTTTAAGAATGTTTATCAAGTATCGACTACACTGCAGGCACTGATCTAGGCTCTGGAAGTCTAGTAAATGGTCTAGCCCTGTGCCGGTGTTGCCCCTAGGCTCTGTCCTTGGTCCTCTTCTCATCGCCTCCCTCTGGGCAAGCTCATTCTGTGCAGTAGCTTTAATCACCACCTTTGTATGTAAGGATCACAAAAGTCCTATCTCTGATCCCAAAGACACCTCTTCCCAGATTATAGCCACGTTACTAACCCAGAATAAAACCAATAGGGAATGTCACAATTTTGGAAACTGGATATCTGGAAGCAAATCAGTGCACTCCAGCTATGTCCTGGGAGCCTCTGCCTTGAGAATCTCAAGACCAGGATTTAGGGAAAATCTCCCAACTGCCTGGGGGCCAGTTTATGGGGAATCTTAAAACCAAGGCAAAAGAGTATGTAAATTATGTCTCATACTTATATAGTGTCTTATTGTAAAAGAAAAAAAAAGAAGCTGTGTTCACATTAGTACAGGTAAGGAGACTAAGGTGCCCAGCTTCTAGTCCTAATATTAACATACGGTGGAGCTCTAACTATATCCCTGCTCAGCATTATCCCTCTCTGCAATAGTGCATTAACTTGACATGAGGCCCTAGGAGACAATGAGCCTGAAGTCTTTAGAGTAGATGCATAATGGGATGGAAGAGGTACTTAGGAAGGTTAATAAGGCAGTGGTATGCAAGATGGGTAGAAGGGGGAAACTGAGACTGGGAGGCTGAGTAGAAACCACTGTGTGAGTGGTGATGAGGGCCTGTTTAGAGATGAAGTTGAATCACAGAAGTGTTGGGGTTTGATGCTAAATTAGAGCATAAAGGAAAAGGCTGATTTAAAATGTCTTTAAAGTTTCAACCCTTGGCAATTAGAAGCAGAGAACTGGGAGTGAGAGGAGGATTGAAAGGAACAGATGACCTTGATTTTGGACACTGGGAAATGGAGGTATGAGACCCAAATATATCTGAACCTCTTACCTTCATGGGAAGCTGGGTTAAAAAATAGCCCCGACTAGAGAGATGGTCTAGGGAGAAAGATGAGAATGTCTCATATGGAGGCAACGGTGGTCGGACCAGGACAATCACCATAATTCCATTCATGAGCTATGCATCTAAAGTGTGGGTTGCAGTTAAAAAGTAGGAAAAGGTAGGAACAGCTGGAATATTTGGAAGAATGAAGCTAAATAGGGGTCAGTGAAGAGTGAAGGTAGGAGTACATGGCAGTGGTTTGAAGGCAGGAAGAGGAGATGGTTTGTGGAAATCTTTGAGAGCTGGTCTAACATCCGGCATTTTGCATTCATTGTGAGTGAAGCAAGTGGGGATTGTAGAGAGGAGCCAGTGTGGAATAAACCAAGGGTGGATGTGCTTTAGGGAGCAGGATTGAGGGGAATGGGGTTGGGGTGGGAGGTGGAGCTGGAAGCTGGCAACAGAGGTGAGCACTGAAGTCAAAGGAATGAGTGAGATTTCTGAGCAGAAAGTAACAGAAAGGAGTTGAGCAGATCAAAGGCTAACCTAGGCACCCCAGAGGGAGGCTCTCTAGACAACAACTGACTCCACAGGCTCTATGGCAATGAGCCAGACAGAGGACAGGAAGAAATTCCCTGGCAAACAGAAGGTCTAAGGAATCTCTCACTACCAGGTCCTGCATGGTATCTTGACCCCAGAACTAGATGAGATATTAATAGGAGTGAATTCCCACATCCACTCTCCCTGAGGCCTGACCAATGCCTCAGGCAAGGAGCTAACTTCTCAGTTTTCCTTTCTTTCTGTTTTGTTTTGCTTAATATTTGACTCCTTCTCAGAAGTGGCAACTATATCCTATCTGCAACCTTAGCCCTAGTCAAGATTAAAGCAATTTTCTGCAGGCTGCGTTAGTATCTCTATCCAGCCCCAGTCCTCGTTCTGGGTTCTTGTACTTGTATGAGATGGGAGAGGGGTTGAGAAGTATCTTATCCTCAGGTTATGGGGCAAGAAAGGGGCCATTATGTTTTAATTCTTAAAAAAGCTTTGTAGCTTATCTCAATCCTTGGGCAGTGTCTGGTGTGTGTACAGACACAGCTTAAATCCAGTCTCAGACTGACGTGGTGATAGGAATGTTAAAAGGATCATGTGGAAAGGAATTGGAATTGGCTCTTTCTTTGATATACTAGTCAGAGTTCTCCAGAGAAATAGAACCAATAGAATGGAGAGATAGATGGACAGACAGACAGAAAAGGAGATAGGGAATTAAGAGATATTTATTTTAAGCAATTGGCTGATGTAATTGTGGGGGCTGGCACGTCAAAAATCTGTAGGGCAGAACTACAGCAGGCTGGGAACTCAGGCAGGGTTTCTATATTGCAGTCTCAAAGCAGAATTTCTTCTTCAGGAAACAGTCTTTGCTATTAATGCTTCCAAATGATCGAATGAGGCCCAGCCACCTTATGAAGGATAATCTGCTTTACTTCATGTCTACTGATTGTAAATGAGTCACACCTAAAAAATGCCTTCACAGCAACATCTGGACTGGTGTTTGAGTCAATGGGGAGGCACCATAGCCTCACCAAGCTGACCTATGGACTGAGTAACAAGCCCTTCAGAAGCTGTGAATACGTTCCTGAGTCAAGGAGAATGATATAGTGCTCTTTCTAGCAGGCACAGAGGGAAAAAGGCAGCTTTGAAAAACTAGCCAGCAAAACGGCACAGAAGGAGGGAGTAAAGGATCTCAAAGATGGTTTGCATGGGCCAGGCCTCAACGTGACAGACATCACTCCCCCGCACATTCCATCAGCCAAACTTCACGGCAGTGGAACCTGGGAAGTGTAGTTCAGCAGTGTTCCAAAAAAAAGGGGGGGGAAATACGTTTATTGCCAATCTGTCACAGGAAGGTAGAGGCAGAGTTTGTAGCTTCAAAGACTAATTGGATGATGGCTCTGTTAGCTGAAATAAGGCACACAGAAGAGAAGATGTGAGAGAAAGAGACTGAATTCACTTGTCCGCATGTGGGGCCTGGAGCGCCTGTGGAACATCCAGGTGAGGATGTCCTGTTGGCAAGCTGACATGAAGGCCCGGAGTGCAGAAAAGAACATTGGCATCGGAGATAAAAATTTGGAGAGGCTTTTGCCTATGGGTGTTAAAACATTAGGGGGAGAAGAGAAGAATAAGGATGAATCTTTAAAGGGACAAGTGGAGAAACAAGAGCTGGGGGAAGTGTTTTTAAGTTGAGAAAAGAGCAAGGAAGATGGGATCTCAAATGTTAGAGGAGGAGAGAGTCTCAGAAAGGGGAGTAGCCAACAGTGTCAAAGGTTATAGAAAAATGAAGAGAATTCAGAAAATGCTATTTACACCAAATGATTATTTTCTGTCTTCCACATTCAAAATTCCTCTCTCAGGTTGTTTGGAAAAGGCGATCAACCAGTTTACAGTAAGATATTAATATCTGGGTTCGAGATGGTGGGTTGAGGACAAGCACTTACCTTCTTTCTCGCCTAACGCACTGTTAGAAATGGCAGCAACAGAATAAAAATAAAGTGGATAAACCCACAATAACAGATATAATAGTAGAGTCTTTGAAATATTTCTAGAAAACAGAGAATGAATTGAGGAGGGTTGACATAGAGCAGAGGAAGCCTAAACTAAGGGCAGCCAGCTTGAATCTAGAAGAGGCTATCATCTGGGTGAAGCAAGAAAAGGGGAGAGGAGTGAGGGGAGGGGCCTGAAAGGGGAGGTGTAAATAAAAAACAGACAGTGGAACAGGAAAGGGTGAATATAAAAGGTGAGATGGAAGGAGGAGGAGGAGGAGGAGGAGGGAGGGGAGGAGGAGGAGGATTCATTTCTACTTGAAGCCCTGGACTGTCCCCTTTGAGTGGCACAGCTCCGACCACAGACCACAGACCGAAGTGCAGAGGTACAGGCAGCGTTACTGAACCCTGCTGGGAACACTGCTTGCCAGGCATTGTAATGCAAATGCTGTTCGCTGCTCTTCAGCTTCTAAAACCAACCCACATAATAATCATCGAAATTGACTGTGTGACACAATAAAACGTATACTACTAAATAACAGCTTTGGCAAGGAAAAATTGAGGGGAGGTCTACTGTGGAAGAGGGGACTGTCTTTTAAGAGTGGCACAGTCCATGTTGATGGTACAAGGAGTGGAGGCTGAGTTGGCAGCTTGAAGGTTCAAATGTGACTAGTGGAGGAACTGAAAGTGGTATCACAGATGAATCAGGAGGAAGAGCAGGTACACAGAGGGCAGTGAGAGGAAGTTAGAGCCTTGCCCATCAGAACAGGAAGTTAAGAGGCAATGTGTCAAGTTCATAAGTCAAGAAATATTATTTATAGATAAAAGTAACTGTCAGAAAAATTTAAAGCAGAAGTTGTTAAAAGTGGTTCCCTTTTAGATGTGAGACAAAAAGAAAGGAATACTGAGAATAGGACAGCTGTGTTCGATGTCTTTTGTGTTGATTTTTTTTTTTACTTTTAAAATTTTTAATTTTTCAATTACAGTTGACATGCAACATATTAGTTTCAGGTGTACACCCCAGTGATTAGATATTATATAATTTAGTAAGTGATCATCCTGATAAATCTCATGCCCATCAAACACCATACATAGTTATTACAATGTTATTGACTATATTCCTTCTGCTGTTCTTTGCATCCCCATGACTATTTTGTAACAACCAATTTATACTTTTTAAACCCTTCATCTTTTTCACCAATCTCCCCAAGTCCCCTCCCATCTGGCAACTATCAAAATATTCTCTTTATCTATGAGTCTGTTTCTGTTATACTTTGTTTATTTTGTTTTTTAAATTCAATTGTTGGTAGATATGTATTAATTGCCATTTTATTATTCATATTTTGTTGTTGTTAATCCTCACCTGAGGATATTTTTTCCATTGATTTTTAGAGAGAGTGGAAGACAGGGGGAGAAACAGAGAGAGAGAGAAACATCGATGTGAAAGCGACACATTGATTGGTTGCCTCCAGCACATTTCCTGACTGTGTGGGGCTGGGGATCAAACCTGTAACCAAGTTACTGTCCTTGACCGGGAATCAAACTGGTGGCCCTTTGGTGAATGGGCTGATGCTCTAACCACTGAGAAAAACTGGCTAGGGCTTCTTCTTCTTCTTAAAGAAGACCCTTTAATATTTCATGTAACACTAATTTGGTGGTGATGAACTCCCTTAGTTTTTGTTTGTTTGTTTGTCTGGGAAGCTCTTTATTTGTCTTTCTTTTCTAAATGATAGCTTTGTTGGGTAATCTTGGTTGTAGGTCCTTGTTTTTCATCACTTGGAATGTTACTTGCCAATTCTTTCTGGCCTGCAGTTTCTATTGACAAATTAGCTGACAGTCTTATGGGAGCTCTGTTGTAGGTAATTAATGGCTTTTCTCTTGCTGCTTTTAAGATTCTCTTTTTGTCTTTAACCTTTTGCATTTTAATTATGAAATGTCTTGGTTGGGCCTCTTTGGGTTCATCTTGTTGGGACTATCTCTTGTGCTTTATGAACTTGTATGTCTATTTCCTTCACTAGGTTAAGGAAATTTTTTGTCATTAATGTTTTTTTCTTTAATATAGAGTATTTTTGTTGATTTCAGAAAGGGAGAGATAGAAACATCAATGATGAGAGAGAATCATTGATTGGCTGCCTCCTGTACCCCTCCATACTGGGAATGGAGCCTGCAACCTGAGCATGTGCCTTGACCGAGAATCAAACAGTGACCTCCTGGTTCATAGGACAACGCTCAACCACTGAGCCACATCCCCCAGGCCCGTCATTATTTTTTTCCATAGGTTTTCAATTCCTTGCTCTCTCTCTCTTCTACTTCTGGCACCCCCATGATGTAAATGTTGGTGTGCTTAAAGTTGTCCCTTCGATTTTTTTAACCGTGTGGTTAAATGTTTTCATATGTAAAAATATATATACTGATATGGGAAGATCACCAAGTAATATTATCAAGCTTAAAAAAGCATGTAAGGATGATATATTCATTATAATATGTTTGTATACATATTATACATATGAAAAAATAGATAGGAGGATTTACACCAAACTGTTGGCAATGCTTCTCTCTGGTGGGAGGTTAGGGTTAGGATGGAGGAGCAGGAGTAACAGGCAGGATCTCCAGGGTGTGCATTGTCATTGTGAATTTGTGCCGCACTGTGGTCCTGATCAAGGGAAGCTTAGCATGGTCTGTACTATTTAGGTTTTTACAACAAAAGCATGTTACTCTCACAATAAAAGTGAACCTTTAAGAAATGATGGGCACCAGGGCAACAGGGCCAGGACCAGCCTGTAGAGGGTGCTCAGGATGGCACCCCTTTACATAATCCTCTTAGAAATCCTGATATTTGTTCTCACATGTATTTCTCTCAGACTGTGCAGCTCAGTTGGCCATGGTGAAGGTGTGCCGAAGCCCAAGGTCAAAACTGTCTCTCTGAACCCTGACAACAGCAGCTCAGCTTGGTCCATTAATGCGGTTGTCTGGATTCCCTGCTCAGCTTAGAGAATCAGGTGAACAAAGAATCTGTGTGGGCAATCAAGCATTAAAGCAGCTTATAGCTCAGACAGAGAGAAGTGATTAAGGAGGAGGCAGGGAGGGAGTGTCCAGCATTAATGACCCCTTTTATGGTGAACTTGATACCAAATGTGGCACTATCCCAATGATCTGCTTGTTACCTTGGCTATGGGAATATCCCGTGGCCTCTTTACAGCATTCGATCATTCAACAAACTGTCTGACCACTTATGATTTATCAGGCACTCTTCTAGGCCCTGGAGAAAAGAGATAAGAAAGTCCATGCCCTCGGGAAACCAGCAGTCTGAAAACTGGATACAGACACATAAATAAATGCATGCAAAAGAGGTTATGCGCTATCAAAGAAGTAACCCTGAAATTAGAGGGCTCTCAACTAAAGAAACCATATTGGGACTAGGACAGACAGCATAATTTGCAGAACCCAGTGCAAAATCGAAATGTTGAGTCCCTAATTTAGAAGTCATTAAGAATCTCAAGACAGCAGCAATAGAGCATTAAACAAGCATGAGCCTTTCTCAGTGCAGGCTCCTGCGTGACTATACAGGTTACACATTCATGAAGTCAGAGGACCCAGCTCAGTGTTTGTGAAAGTAGAAGTGGTCAGATAATTCAGAATCACCCCTGTGCTTTTCCGCACCAAGGATAACTGTTATGAGACTGAGCATCATGGTGACTTGGCAGGATTCTTTGTGTCTCAATCCTATTTCTACATCCCCTGAAATCAATAGGATCCTCATCCGTATCTCCCGGAACAGCTCTGCAGGATTCACAAAGTGATTCCAAGGCAGCTTATTCTGTGTCTACACGTTGGCTAGCTGAGATCAGTCTTCAGCAATGCGATTAGAAGTGAGTTCAGTTGAGTTCGACCAGACACCCTGGGTTCCTGAAGATGCACACCTTGGTCCACTGGGGAACCAAGAGCAGCAAATATTCTTGAACATGCCAACAGCTCTAGTAAGAGCGAAGAGTGCTTAAAGAAGTTGTCAGCTTTGTACCTGGGAAGGAAAAAATGAAGAAACAAATGCACAAAGAAACATATATAACTTTTAGCTTAAGAGCTTAGAGTTTGAAAGGGCATACTTATTTGCTGGTTTGTAGGGAGAAACACAATGTTCCCTCTCCACTTACATCCTAGGAAGGAGAGTGTTTGATCTGAGTGAAAGTCACGACATAATGGGGCTGTGGCATGAAAAAGCTCTGCCTTCTAGTCTCCTGGATTTTTTTAAATTTTTTTTTAATCTTTATTGTTGAAAGTATTACATAAAGTCTCCCTTTTCCCCCATTGACCTCTTCTAGTTGTGGCTTCTCTTGGATCCTTTTTCTTATCTTTTCAGCTAGTGTGGTAAGAGAGACTTGGGGTGACCATTTACTTGGGAGGGATACCCACTGGCCGAAGACCAAGGGGTGTGTGGCTAAGGCCAGCTCTGCCCTGTTTCCTCTAGAGGAGTGTTCTCTTTCTTCTGTTATTTCCTTTGTGTTTGCCTTTCCTGCTTTCCCTTGTCATGGACTTGGTAATATCTAAAAGCCAGGACTCAGGGGCTGGGCCTCGTGGAAAGGAACTAAGCCTGCGTATGTTCTAGGTCTTTGCCAGGGGTGCCAAAGGAGGGCCCTGACCCACGCATGGTTGAGCCCAGCTAACAGGCTGAAGGGCTTGAGGTCTTATAGTCATAAACCTGACATTCGCATGGAAAAGCCCTCTGTCTAGCTCGCTCATGATTCTTTGATTTGGCTCTCAGATGAAACTAAATCCACGCTTTACTGCGCTTTGTGACTTGTCTTAATTCAATTAAATCAAATGAGCATTTACAAACCTAATATGGACAAGATACCTCTATTCAGAAACAAATTTTTATTATCGTTTGTGAAGAAACAAGTTTATTTTTACTTGTTTATGACAATGATTAATTAGTTATCATTGCATCTGATAATGCTGTTCTGGCTAAAGTTGGTCTCAGTCTTTACAAAGCAAAAGTTTTATTCTGAAATTTGACAAAGACCAGCAGAGGCAGGCAGGATGCTTCAGATCTAACCAGCTGAATTGAAGGGGGAGCCGAAAGGCATTTGATGAAAACGGCTGAGCAGAGTTCCCTCTCTGGCCCTGCTCCCTTCTCAAGGCCCTGGCTCCCTTTGCCCTGTGATTCTCAGGAAAGGCCTGTGGTGTGTGCACAGGCTGTCCCTGGAGGTCACAGATCCTGTTACGCATTCTTATTCCTATTCAGTTTGGTCTTCTCCCAGTAACTTGACTGTTAACTATTTATACTATCTTTTGAAACTCTTGTTCTACTATAAAAAGTTTGGATAATCCCCTATAGTCTTAACCTTTTCACTCACTACCCCGTCTCCTGTGTGGCTTTAACTGAAATGGATTGCCCGGGAGGACCCCGTGTCCCTTGCAGCCCTCTCATGTGCAGACAGCTCATCCTCACACACAGCTCTACCTGATGGCACCGGTGGTTTCTTTTGGCTCTAGGCTTCTTCCCACAGAGCACTGCTCTTTCACTTTCGTTCAAAATCCTTTCCTTTGCAAAAAGTTAATATCAATCAGCTTCCCATCTCTATTAGTGTCCTATGGCCACAAACTAAGTGACATGAAACATCACAAACTTAATACCTTACAGGTCTGGAGGTCAGAAGTCCAGGTGGGGGGTCTCCCTGGGCTAGAATTAAGGTGTCGGCAGTTCTGTGTTCCTCCTGGAGGCTCTAGGAGATCATCTGTTTCCTTGCTTTTTCCACCTTCTACTGGCCGCTTGAATTTCTTGGTTTGTGACCCCTTCCTTCCTCCATCGTCACAGCTGGCAACCACATCACTCGGACCTCTGCTTCCATTGCCATTACAGCTCTTCTGCCTCCCTTTTTTCTTTTAAGGAGCTTTGTGATTACATTGATCCCACCTGGATGATCCAGGATAATCTCCCCATCTCAAAACCCTTAGCTTAATCATATCTGCTTAATCCCTTTTGTTGTGTAAGGGACATATTCATAGGTTCTGGGGGTGAGGACATGGACATGTTATTCTACCTGTCTTCACCCCTACAACTTCCATCTTCAGAAAGTCCAGTCATTCCCCTTATCTATGGGGTTCTCTAGTGCAGATATCTGTCTTCAACTGTCTAGCCTTGATTTATTTTTTTTAAATATAATTTTATTGATTTCAAAGAGGAAGGGAGAGGGAGAGAGAGATAGAAACATCAATGATGAGAGAGAATCATTGATTGGCTGCCTCCTGCACCCCCCCTCAATGGGGATCGGGCCCACAACCTGGACATGTGTCTTTGACCAGAATTGAACCCAAGACCCTTCAGTCTAAAGGCCAACGCTCTATCCACTGAGCCAAACCAGCTAGGACTACCCTTGCTTTCTTGAGTCCTTGATCTCTTTTTGCCACAGGTCTCTCTTTTTTGGCAACCCTGTCTTTGTCATCACTCAAATTTA
This sequence comes from Plecotus auritus, assembly GCF_963455305.1. Lineage (NCBI taxonomy): Eukaryota > Metazoa > Chordata > Mammalia > Chiroptera > Vespertilionidae > Plecotus > Plecotus auritus. The sequence goes on along the minus strand of NC_137772.1, from coordinate 158,797,786 downwards.
TGTCTTTTCAAGTTCTCCTCAGAAATCCTGCTCAGACATAGTCTTTTCTTCTTCTCCTACCTAGTGGTCTTCCACTAGACGTGCTCTCTGACCTCACAAAGACCTGTAGACCCCGAATTCCAATCTGCCTGGTTAATCCCTTCAGTGACAAGTATATCAGTAACTCCATTTCCTCTGTCTCTTTGGCCTCCATTCTCTCCTTCCTCAGCTGACTCAGGCCCTTACTGGACAGAGTTGTTCGGGAAAGAAGCCCATCACTGCCCTGCCTGGTGCTGCTACAAGCTTGCTTCATCAAAGCTGTTCCACAGTGCCTCCTCCTGCCTCTGGTGAGCTCCCTTTGACAGGTTCCATGTTGAAAATTCCAAACACAGACTTCTCCTCAGACATCCCACACAACCTGTGTATCCCTCAAATCTTGGCCTACGATGTTTTCTCAGAATCCGAAGAGAAAATGGAGGCCACACGAGTCAGAGCCATCCTGCATTTGTTGATCTACCTGAAATATACCTCTTCTTGACTCATTTCTGATAGCTTAGAGGCAGAGGGGGCCTTCTTCCTTTTGAAAGTTAAATCCTTCCCCTGTGTGCTAAATCCCATCTCCACCTACTTCCTCTACTTCCTCCATCCACTCTTCACAAACACATTCAAGTTTTCCTAGTCTAGACACAATCCTTCCCTTCACACATACCTACCATTAAGCTACTCATCCAATCTCTCTTTCTACCTATAAAGGTGGTACATGGATAAACTGCAAAACATCACCAAACCCGGGAAAAAAAGTATACTCCTTTGGTATAAAATGAGGAAAAATAGCCCAGCCAGTGTGGCTCAGTGGTTGAGCATCAACCTATGAACCAGGAGGTCACAGTTCGATTTCTGGTCAGGGAACAGGTTGCAGGCTCAATCCCCAGTGGGAGGTGTGCAGGAGGCAGCTGATCAATGATTCTCTCTCATCACTGATGTTTCTCTCTCCCTCTCCCTCTCTCTTCCTCTCTGAAATCAAGAAAAAATATATATTTAAATATATACATACTAGAGGCCCGGTGCATGAAAATTCATGCACTGGAGGGCAGAGGGGTTGTCCCTCAGCCCGGCCTGCCCCCTCACACAGTCGGGGAGCCCTCAGGGGCAGGAGGCGACCCGGCGATCAGGGGAAGGTGACACCCCCATCACACCTCTGCTGCTGCCACTGCCAGCAGCGCAAGCCTCGGCCGGCCCTGTTTACCTGCGCCTCAGGCCAGTCCTGAGCGGCTGGGCAGCCTCCATCTGAGGCTTGCCTGCACCTCAGGCCAGCCTTGGGCAGCTGGGCAGCCGCCATCCAAGGCTTGCCTGCGCCTTAGCTGGCCCTGCTTGCCTGAGCCTCAGTCAGTGGGAGGTGCAGGAGGACCCGAGGTCCCCGGCGGGGCTGAGGGGACTGGGCACTGTCATCTTGTGAGGGCATGACAGTCAATTAGCATATTCCCTCTTTATTAGATAGGATAGCCCTAGCTGGTTTGGCTCAGTGGATTGCGGACTGGAAGGTCCTGGGTTCGATTCTGGTCAAGGGCACATGCTTGGGTTGCGGGCTCAATCCCCAATAGGGAGCATGCAGGAAGCAGCAGATCAATGATACTTTCTCATCATTGATGTTTCTATCTCTCTCTCCCTCTTCCTTTCTCTCTGAAATCAATAAAAATATATTTTAAAAACAACACATAAAGATATTGATTCAAATGATATTTAAAATACCCTACATAATAATAAAGAGGTAATATGCAAATTGACCCTCTTTCCATCACACTGTCACAAGATAGCTGCGCCCACAGAGGAGGCAGGGTTCCCGTAACACAAGATGGTTGCGCCCACAGCGGAGGTGGGGTTCCCGTAACAAGCCATAATGAGTGATCAGCAGGGACCTGAGGCTGCATGGCGCTGGGCTGGGGCGAGGGACCTGAGGCTGCGCCCCTGGCCCAGTGAGGCTTGAAGGGGCACCTAAGGCCGCACCCCCCAACTGGTGGGGCTTGACAGTAGACCTCACATCCCAGTGCTGGGTCAGGGGACCTGAGTTCACACCCCCAGCCCAGCGGGGCTTGACGGGGGACCTCAGGCCACACCCCCTGCCTGGCAGGGTTTGAAACAGGACCTCAGGCCACACACCCCGCCCAGTGGGGCTTGACAGGGGACCTCAGGCTGCGCCCCCCGCTCCAGGCCAGGAGACCTGAGGCTGCACCCCTGGCCCAGTGGGGCTTGATGGGGCCCCTCAGGCTGTGCCCCCCACCTGGCGGGGCTTGACGGGGAACCTGAGGCCACGACCCTTGCCCTGGCACCAGGACAGGGGACCTAAGGCTGCACTCCCAGCCCAGCGGGGCTTGATGGGGGACCTCAGGCCATGTACCTCGCCTGGCAGAGCTTGACAGGGGACCTCAGGCTGCGCCCCTGCCCTGCAGGGCTTGAGCAGGGACCTCAGGCTGTGCCCCCTGCCCCAGGCCGGGGGACCTGAGGCCATGCCCCCCATCCCGGTGCCAGGCTGGGGGGCCTCAGGCCACACCCCCTGCCCCAGTGCCAGGCCGGAGGATCTCAGGCTGCACCCCCCACCCTGGCGCTGGGCTGGGGGACCTGAGGGTGTGCCAGGGCACATAAGGCTGTGCCCCCCCCCACCCAGCAGGGCTTGATGGGGGACCTGAGGCTGCACCCCCCACCCAACGGGGCTTGATGGGTGTGGGGTTGGCCGGGTCTGGATCTCGCAATTTTGAGGCACCGTGGGTAGGCGGGGACTTGACTCTGGGTCCCACAGTGTGCCCCAGACTCTGATAGGAGGAAGATTTTCATATACATTTTACTAATTTTCTTTCATCTCTGACACTTCTACTATAGAGAAAGAGCAAATAGCAATATTAAAATATTTCCTCTAATTAATTACCTTTCAATGTGCATGAATTTTGTGCACCGGGCCACTAGTGAGTGTGTGTGTGTGTGTGTGTGTGTGTGTGTGTGTATGTAATAAAATGAGGAAAAATAAAACTTGTAGTGGTAAAGTCATCCACTTCTGGAATAACCCAGAAGTAGGAGAGAATACAGGCTCAGGGCCTACACCTAATACAATTACTTGTCTAGGTGGTCAGCCTTCCCTCCCTGCCATCTGACCTGCTTGTACATCAAACAACTGCCTCATATGCTTCTGAGCATTCTCAGTAGTGGTGGGGTTCTCTTTGTAAAAAGAACACAAATTGGGTACAAACGTGCAAGGCTTTGGAAGGGACAGGTGAAAGTCTTGAAGCTCAAACCTTATTAGTTACACAGTAAATCTGCCCCTGCTCAAGGGGTGATTTGGGACATTCCAGGAATTAAGAACGTGGCCAAGAAAGTATACACCTAGAAACTGCATTGTGCTGTTTAAGAAAAGTGCTTCACAGAGAGTGGTGAGCCTATCATTGCTAGTATTGAGGAAGATTTTGGGGGAAACAGGTAATCCAAAAAAATTTTAAGCTGTCTTTGCATTCTGTTTGTGGCCAGGGACACCAGCTTCACACTGTGAAGATAGTGTGAGAATGATCATGTTTGGGAAGCACTGAACCAAAAGGAATGGGATGGGTTCTCCAAAAGAAAAACCTGGAGAAATAAAACTTGTCAGTGCAACTCCATTGCTGCCCAGGGTGAAGGTACCACAACCCATAAGCATGAGCACTTGAACCACCTGAACTATATTCCATGGTGGAGATGGATGTACAACGTACCACAGGCTGATGATACCAGTCACATCTAGAGGATGCCTCTGGCTCTGAGTTCAAGCTTCCTCGCAACATTTTTTTAAAATATGTTTTTATTGATTTCAGAGAGGAAGCGAGAGAGATAGAAACATCAACAATGAGAGAATCATTGATCGGCTGCTTTCTGCATGCCCCACGCTGGGGATTGAGCCCACAACCCAGGCATGTGCCCTGACCAGAAATCCAACCCTGACCTCCTGGTTAATAGGTTGATGCTCAACCACTGAGCCATGCCAGCTGGGCTTCCTGGCAACTTTTTTATTATGATTAGGCTTTGCATAAAGCTATAATGCTCTCATTAGCAACAATGAACATCTGGCTGGCTTGGTAGTTTATTACTCAGTACCAAATGATCAATCAACATTTTGGTTTTCTAACATAAGCTCTCATGGCCTTGGACCCCCGTGCAGGCAAACTTGGTTTCTGAGCCTGCCTACACCTTATACAATCACTTGTCTAGGTGGACTGAGGATTAGAGGAATACTTGCCACAGACACTTCACCTTGATACTTGTCTAGGTGGCCAGCTGTCTCTCCTTCCTCAGTGCCTTCAGACCTGCTTGTACAACTGCCTCGTCTGCTTCTGAGCATTTGCTGTCGGCCTCTGGCCCTGTCACCATAGGACTGTTCTCGGGAAGTGCACCCATGCTCTTCTTATCTGATCTGGGCTTAAATCAGAGCTGGTCTCTACTGACCTCTCTTTGGGTTCTTTTGAACATTTGATGCCCTCCATCTGGTTTTCTGGTTCTCTGTCAAAATTTTTAAAAAACTGCTTTCTACCCAGATTCCACTTTTGCTTGCTTGTAAACAAAGCTATTTCCAAGGCAAAGGGCACAGAGCAGGACACTGAGGTCAGACCACTTGGGTTTACATCCACTTATCAACATCCGTAGTCCCCTCTTAACCACGGTTTTGCTTTCTGTGGTTTCAGTTATCCAGTCCACAGGTATTAGATGGAAAATTCCAGAAATAAAAAATTCATACGTTTTCAGTTGCATGCTGTTCTGAGTAGTGTGATGAAATCTGATGCTATCCTGCTCTGTTCCACCTTGGATGTGAATCATCCCTTTGTCCACTGTATCCATGCTGTACATAGTATCTGCCTACTAGTCACTTAGTTGCCATCTCTGTTATCATACGACAGTCTCAGTATCTCAGTACTTGTATCGTAGTAACCTTTGTATTACTTAATGTGATCCTCAAGTGCAAAGTGGTGATGCTGGCAATTTGGATATGCAAAACAGAAACCGTATGTACTGGTATGTATAGGGAAAAACACAGTATATACAGGGTTTAGTACTTTCCATGATTTCAGAGATCCACTGAGGGTCTTGACATGTACACCCCATGAATAATGGGAGAATACTGCATGTAAACTTGGGCAAATCACTTAGTCTCTCTAAACTCAGATTATTATGTGAAACACAATAATAATAAAGTATCTTCTAAATACAGTTGTTGCCAGTATTAAATGAGATACTCCACATAAAGTGCAGTGCATAGCATATGATGAACACTCAGTAAGTGATAGCTGTCTTTTTGTCAGCCACATCCATGGCTTCAAATCTGTATGAAATAATCAAATGGATTTTTCCAGCCTTGAGCTTTCTCCTAAGAGCCAAGTCGGTATTTTAACTGCCTGCTGACATCTATAGGCCCCTCAAACTGAGCATGTCTACAGCTGGACTCATTAACACCATTCCAACCATCGTGCCCCAACCCCACTAAACATTTTTATCCTATTTCCACCTATTATTATCTTTTGGTTAATAGTGTCATGATACACCCAGTCATCCAAGCCAGAATATTAGGAGTGTTTGTTATACTGTGCCTCTCGCATACATTCCCCTCTTATCGGCCACTGAACCTTGAATTCTCTCCCAACTATTGCTCCCTATGTGTCATGTTCAGGTCCCAATGGGCTATTGCAAATGCTTTCTAGAAGTTTCTTTTTCATTCTAATTTATCGTCTACAACGCTTACAGAGTTTTATCTTTCTTTAAAAATAGCCTTGGCCAGTGTGGCTCAGTTGGTTGGACATTGTCTTGTGCACTGAAAGGTTGATGGTTTGATTCCTGGTCAGGGCACATGCCCGGGTTGCAGGCTTGATTCCCAGTGTGGGACATGCAGGGGGCAGCAGATCGATGTTCCTCTCACATCAATGCCTCTCTCTCTCTCCTCTTCTTCTTCTTCTTCTTCTTCTTCTTCTTCTTCTTCTTCTTCTTCTTCTCTCTCCTCCCTCTCCCTTCCTCTCTTTTTAAAAATCAATAAAAACATATTTTTAAAAATAAATCTATTACATCACTCCTCTGCTTACTGCTTACTGCATAATCACCTCTGGGCCTTTCACATTCTACTGCAATGAGCCCCTCCTCTCCCCTTCCCCCCCACCACACCCTGTCCCTACCTCCTGCACTGAGGCTTTGATAAATGCCTTGCTCTCTCAGTTGTCCTGCACTTCTCTGAACCTCTGTTCCCTCAACCCAGAATTCCTCTCCTCTTCTGGCATCTCCTGCTCAGCTTGAGTGCTCAGCTCAAACATCACCGCCTCTGTGATAGTTCCTCTGAATCAGAAGGCTATCCATTTCTAATGACAGTGCTGATTATGTTGTATTGTCTGTTTCTGTTTTCTCTACTCGAGTGTGAGCTCCCTGGCTGCTTCCATGATTGTTTCCTTCACACAGCACTTGTCCCTGTGGGAACAGAAGGAAGGCAGGTACTCAGAAGGCAGCAAGCGGCACCTACCATTGGTTGAGTGATTGCCATGTTGCACATTACATCTACTAGACTTAGCATTCTACATCTATTTCCTCACTCAATCCACCTTTACAATCATTCCTCGTCTCATCTTCTGTAACATTCGTCTGATAAAACTCCATCCCTGGTTGTATCAGTTTTCTCAGGCTGCCCTAACAACACCCCATAGATTGTGTGGCTTAAACAACAGAAATTTATTTTTCTCACAGTTCTGGAGGCTTAGAAGCCGATGACCAAAGTGCCGTCAGGGATGGTTTCTGGGGAGATCTCTCTTCCTGGCTTGCAGGCAGCATCTTCTCACTATGTCCTCACATGGCCTTTCTTCTGTGCAGACACAAAAGAGAGATCTTTTTTGTGTGTCTTCCTCTTCTAATGAGGACACCAATTCTATGAGATTGGGCTTCATCCTTACAGCCTTATTAACATTTATTACCTTCTTATAGGCCCTGTCCCCAAGTACAGTTATGTTGGGGTTTAGGGCTTCAATATATAAATGGGGGAGGCATGATTCAGTCCATAACACTAGTTAATTCTAACTCACTTCCTTCTCTGTGTTTGTACTCAAGTATCCAGACACAGATTAAGGAAAAACATATAACAATACCAACTGGTCTCACTTTATTATTATTTTTTAATATATTTTATTGATTTCTTACAGAGAGGAAGGGAGAGGGATAGAGAGTTAGAAACATCGATGAGAGAGAAACATCAATCAGCTGCCTCCTGCACACTCCCCACTGGGTATGTGCCCGCAACCAAGGTACATGCCCTTGACCGGAATTGAACCTGGGACCCTTGAGTCCACAGGCCAATGCTCTATCCACTGAGCCAAACTGGTTAGAGCCCAACTGGTCTCACTTTCAAACCTCAAGTGAGCCCATCCAGGTCTACATACATTCCTAGCCCATCTACTGACCCTCTCTAAGAGGCCTGTTTCATACCTTCTCCTTTGTCTTCAATTGTCCCAACATGCCTTCCTTTCTCCTCACCCTCAGCTGAAGACCTTACTTCCTATCCTATATAATAAAGAGCTAATATGCAAATGGTCGTCACGCCCTTATGCCGTCATGCCCTCATGCCGTCTCACCGTAATGGTTCAGACACTCAACACTGGGAAGAGAGGAATGGGGACCAGCAAGGCACAAATGAACTCACGAGAGAGGAATGGGGACCAGCCAGGCACAAATGAGAGAAGAATGGGGACCAGCCAGGCTGCGGCCTGGGAGAGGGATAAGCCGCATGCCCCGTGGTCCCGGGCATCAGCAGCTGTGCCTGCGGCCCAGAAGAGGGACAAGCCACCCACCCTTTGGTCCCGGGCACCAGCAGCTGCGCCTGTGCCTGTGGCCCAGGAGAGGGACAATCTGCATGCCTCACAGTCCCTGCGGTCCCAGGTGCCAGCGGTTGCACCTGCGGCCCGGGAAAGAGACAAGGCCCCTGCCCCGCAGTCCTGGGCACCAGTGCCTGTGCCTGTGGTCTGGGATAGGGACAATCTGCACACCCCATGGTCCCCTAACCACCTCTGCCTGCCTGCCTGATCACCCCTAACTCCACCCCTGCTGGCCTGATTGCCCCTAACCGCCTCTGCCTTGCCTTGCACCCAGGACCCAGGATTCCCTCCTCTGGCCAGTTGCAGGCACCCAGGACCCGCGGTCCTGGGTGCCAGCGGTTGCACCTGTGGCCTGGGAGAGGGACAAGCTACCCACCCCGCAGTCCCAGGAGCCTGTGGCTGTGGCCCAGGCAAAGCTGCTCACCCACGATCCCCTGTGGCTGCAGCCAGCCTGGGCAAAGCCGGCTCAGGTCCTGGGTGCCTGTGGCCAGCCAGAGGGAGGGAAGCCCGGGTCCTCGGTGCCTGCAACTGGCCAGAAGAGGGAATCCTGGGTCCCGGGTGCAGGGTGAGGCAGAGGTGGTTAGGGGTGATCAGGCAGGCAGAGGCGGTTAGGGGTGATCAGGCAGACAGGCAGAGGGGTTAGAGGAGATCAGGCAGGTGAGCGGTTAGGAGCCAGCAGTCCCAGATTGCAAGAGGCAGTTGGACATCCCCCAAGGGGTCCTGGATTGGAGAGGGTGCAGGCCAGGCTGAGGGACACCCACCCCTGTGCACAAATTTTGTGCACCAGGCCTCTAGTTTTACTCAGAAAATCAAGCATTCATCTCCCTACCTTTTCCACGTCTGTTCCCATAACACTGGGTGAATCATCCTGAATGAGAAAGACCAGATGCCATGCTAAGACCAACCTTTCAATTGTGCATGAATTCCATCCCCTTCACCAGCTCTGCAAGAATCCTGTTCCTTACATCATCAATTTTATTCTTTCTACTAGTGGCCCGGTGCATGAAATTGGTGCACATTAAAAGGGGGTTAATTAGAGGAAATAATTTAATATTGCTATTTGCCCTTTCTCTATAATAGAAGTGTCAGAGATGAAAGAAAATTAGTAAAATGTATATGAAAACCTTCCTCCTGTCAGAGTCTGGGGCACACCACAGGACCCAGAGTCAAGTCCCTGCCCACCCACATGCACCTCAAAATCGTGTGAGACCCAGACCCGGCTGCCCCCCCCCCCTCATTGGGATAGATCCAGACCTGGCTAGTCCCACCCTTGTCAAGCCCTGCCAGGCAGAGAACGTAGCCTCAAGTCCCCTGGCCCAGCGCCAGGATGGGGGGGGGGCATGGCCTGAGGTCCCCTGGCCCAGACTGGGTTGGGGGGGCATGCCTTGAGGTCCCCTGTCAAGCCCCACCAGGTGTGGGACATGGCCTGAGATCCCCTGTCAAGCCCTGCTGGGTGGGGGGCATGGTCTGAGGTCCCCTGTCAAGCCCCGCCAGGCAGGGGCAGGGGGGTGGGCACAGCCTCAGGTCCCCCAGCCCAGCACCAGGAGGAGGGAACAGCCTCAGGTCCCCTGTCAAGCCCCATTGGCAGGGGGGTGCAGCCTCAGGTCCCCCCTGTGCGGGGGGCTTGGCCTGAGTTCCCCAGACCCAGCACTGGGGGTGCACCTTGAGGTCCTCTGTCAAGCCCCGCCAGGCAGGGGGACACAGCCTCAGGTCCCCTGGCTCGGTGGGTCCCCCGGCCTGGTGCCTAGGTGGGGGGCATGGCCTGAGGTCCCCTAGCCCAGCACCAGGACGGGAAGCACTCCTTGAGATCCCCTGTCAAGCCCTGCCAGCCTGAGGTCCCCTGTCAAGCCCCATGGGGGTGGGGGAGGGCGTAGCCTCAGGTCCCTGCTGATTGCTTATTAAGGCTCCTTATGGGAACTTGGCCTCAGCTGTGGGTGCAACTATCTATGTGACGGAGTGATGGTTAATTAGCATATTCCCTCTTTATTAGATAGGATTGGGTAACTTCATTCAGCATAAAATCTGAATGATATGAAATAGACATCATATCTCCTAGTTTAAAACAATGACAACAAAAACAACAAACCCCCATAGAGTTTGCTTCATCTGGCTGTTGCTTCAGTTTTGCTGTGTAGAAAAATGCCTTGAATGCATGATGAATATGTATACTATCCTTTCCTCCCTATTCATTTTCTGAAACTTACACCAATGAGGTGATCATCTTCTCCCTTTATCAAAACCATATTACTTGAGGTCACCAATGGTCTCCCAGTTAGCAAACAAACAAAAGAGCAGTTTTCAGTCCTCATCTTACTCAAACCTGTGAGCAGCCATTGACAGAGTTTATCACTAACTCCTTCTTGAAATGCTGTCACCCTTGATTTCTGGGGCAACTTGCTTCTCCCCTCTTAGTGTTGCTCATTCTCAGGCTCCTCTGATGGATCTTCGTCTTTCATTCCTCTATTATGTGGAGGCTCAGGGCTCATATCACTGTCTTCTCTACAATCACTTTCTAAATGCCAGGATCTTGGCTTTAACTATCATTTTTATCCTAATAACTCACCAGTGTAGCATCGCTAGCTCAGACCTCTGTCCTAAACGCTTTCTGTATGTTCAATAGATACCACCTTCATTTTCTTTCCCAAAGTTGTTCCTCCTTTAGTGCTCCCCATCTCAAGAAATAGCATCATGATTCATAGTTCTGTAGGCCCCAGACCTTGAAGTCATCCTTGACTCTTTCTCTAACAGCTCATATCCAATGTACCAGCAAATCATACAGATTTTGACTGTGAAATAGATCCACGATTTACCAGTTCTTATCTTCTCTGCTAGTGTCAACTTGGTCCCTGCCACTAGGACTTCTCTCTTGAATTGTTGCAGCAGCCTCTGACTTCATAACTTGTCTCTCTACTTTTATTCTTATGTCACTACCATCTATTCTTCACACAGCAGCCAGAGTGATCCTTTAAAAAGTAATCAAACTCTATCATTCCTCTGCTTAACACCTGATGGTTCCAATCACACAGCATAAGACCTAAAGCCCTTACAGGGCTTGATCCTATAGTATCTGACACTGGTCCTCTTCTCAGACCCCACCGTCTGCTCCTCCATCTCCTCTCGTGCTGTGCTCCAAACACATTGACGTGTTCAAGGAAGAGCAATAGGGTCAAGCACATGTCTGCCTCTGTGCCTTTGCACTAGCTGTTTCCTCTGCCAGGAACCCTCTTTCCCCAAATAGCCACATACTTATCCCCCTTACTTCATTTGAGTCTCTGCTCGAGTGTCACTTCTTTAGAAAAATTTTCCTTGAACTTCCTCCCCCCACTCTAAATAGCATACTCAATCACTCTGTCTCTTTAACTTGCTTTATATTTCCTCATAGGGCAGATCTTGTTTTGACATGCTATTTTTTAATCTATTTATGTTCTTAATTATTGTTTCTCATGCTAGAATGCTGTCAGTTTTTTGCACTGCCATATTCCCAGCACCTAGGACAATGTCTGGTATACAGTGGGTGCTTGTATTCATTTGTAAGAGCTTCCATAATGCAAGACCACAGACTGGTTAGTTTTAATAACAGAAAATGATTGTTTCACAGTTCTGGAGGCTAGAAGTCCAAAATGATGGTATCTTCAGGGTTGGTTCCTTCTGAGGGCCATGATGGAGGGAACTGTTCCAGGCCTCTCTCCTTGGCTTGTTCATGGCCATCTGCTCTCTCTCTCTCTCTCTCTCTCTTCCCCCCTCTCTCTAATCCTCACCTGGGATATTTTCCATTGATTTTAGAGAGAGTGTAAGAGAGAGGGAAAGACAGAGAGAGATATCATGTGAGAGAAACACATTGATTGGTTGCCTCCTCATGTGCCCTGACCAGGGCTGGGCCGGGGAGAAGCCTACAACTGAGGTACGTGCCCTTGACCAGAATTGAACCTGGGACCTTTCGATCTGAAGACCGACACCCTATCCACTGAGCCAAACCAGCTAGGGCCTTATATCTCTTTACCTCACCTTCCCTCTACTATATCTCTGTGTCCAAATTTCCCCTTTTTATAAGGATACCCATTGCATTGGATTAGGACCCACTGTAATGACTTCACTTTAACTTGATTGATTACTTCTGTAAAGACCCTGCCTCAATGTAAGGTCACATTCTGAGATACAGGGAGCTAGGATTTCAACTGCATTTTATAAGACCTTTGGTCCCATAAGTTAACTTATAAGTAGGCAGATAAGACAATGAATAGCTGAATACATAACTCATCATGTTTAACCAATGCTCACAATTTTGCAAAATATCATCTTACTATATGAACAGCACACTGAGAAGAACTTACGTAAATGGAGTTCAGCATCACAGGAAATTAAAATTTAGAGCCAAAGTAATCTGACACATTTAATAACATTCATCATTATGGTGGTGCTTGAAAATTAAGAGTAAATGGGAAGTGGTTCACTTGGTGATTGTAATTAGCACCTTACAGTCTAATCAAAAATGTCTCGGATTAGCTGGGAAGGAAGTGAGGCCAAACATGGCTGAGCAGTCTCCTGTGCTTGGACCCTGTTGGGAAGATTTTGAATTCCCAACCCCTGAGGCTCACAGCAATAGACAGCTTCCTTGGTCCAACAGGGATACCCAGGAACCTCCGGAAGTGTGGGCACTGGTATCTGGGCTTTACTAGGCTGTTCGCTCTTTCTGGAACACTTCCATCTCTCTTCTACATCCAGGTTCATGTTCTGATTTTCTCTAAGATGCCAGCTAAATTCATATACTCACTTCACCCTCACAACAACCTCATAAGAAAGAGGTGCTGACATCCTGGGTCAGAACTAAACGTCTAACATGCTTAACCTTATTTCTTCTTGCCTTCTACAACTGTCTCCAGTTCTCAGGTCAGGAACTCGGTGAGCAGTGGAATCAGCTAGAGCAGGAGGGGCTGACACAGGTGCAATCGAGAAAGGCCAGACACAGTGTGGGTGCATTATCTGAAGATGTAAGTGGCAGGAGGTTGTCCGAGAGGCAGAGTGTTGGCTGGAGAGGTCCATGACAGGAGGAAGTCCTGGCGAGTCGACAGAACAGTGATGGAGACAGTCTTGGCGATCAATGTCAGGTGTACATCTAGGCAGGCTGTGACCAAAGGGCCTCCCCCAAGATTGTCATGACATCAGCCTGTGGGAGGGTGTGGAAGCAAGCAGTCTAGGGGCAGTCTTAGAGGAATTGGGGTACCAAGTAAGAAACCAAGGTAAGGATTCAGTTATTGGAAAATGGGGTAGAAGGTCAGTGATCGCCTAACCAAGACGGACCAGATGTTATACAACCTGGTCTGAACTCTTGGAGCTCCTTAATTTCCCCTTGACAAAGAGGACTTCCTGCACTGGCGACAAGATGACAATAGCACTTGTGTGGAACTAGAGGGCTACAGAAGGAATCATTGCAACTATGTTTTGTTTGTCTAACTCCTTGTTTTTATCATTGTGATAAAGGATAGGCTAAACTGTCCTATCACAGGGATGCATTAAATGTGTTTGATCTTCCACTTTAAACAACATTCTTTTCCTTTTTCTTTTATCTCGATCTTAGACCTTGTACTAAGCTTAATAATTTACTATGGGAGAGTCCTTGAGACTCAACACTCAGGAAATAAGTTACGCCAGGGAAGTTGTCTAGATACATTGAGTTTGTTTGCCAGCATTTGTGTTAATTCTGTGTGTGTGTGTGTGTGTGTGTGTGTGATTCTTGAGCTACCCCTTTGAGTTTTGTCTTCAATGCATTGAAGACTAGATTTGTAGAAACCCCCGGGAATAGATGAAATCATGAATATTTTCTCTGGCCTAAAATGGTTTGACCTACCTCATCCCTTTTCAATATTTTAAGTATTATAGTTTATGAAAGTGGGTTACGGGGCATGTTTGTTAATAGTAACAAAGAACAGGCCAAACACGAGAAAATGATCAAAGTGGTGACTGTTTCAGGCAGCTGCACAACAAAGCAAAGACCTATTTTTGTGTGTGATTAAGCTTAAGTTAAAAATGAAATAACAATGTGAGAATTTATTTTTAAAAAATACAGAGAACTGCCTGGCCAGCGTGGCTCAGTGGTTGAGCATCCACCTATGAAGCAGGAGCTCTCTGTTAGACTCCAGGTCAGGGCATATGCCCAAGTTGCAGGCTCGATCCCCAGTGTGGGATGTGCAAGAGGCAGTTGATCAATGATTCTCTCTCATCATTGATGTTTCTATTTCCCTCTCCCTTCTTCTTTGAAATCAATAAAAATATATACATATATTTTTAAAATATATTTTATTGATTTTTTACAGAGAGGAAGGGAGAGGGATAGAGAGTTAGAAACATCGATGAGAGAGAGACATCGATCAGCTGCTCCTGCACGCCCCCTACTGGGGATGTGCCCGCAACCCAGGTACATGCCCTTGACCGGAATCGAACCCGGGACCCTTCAGTCCGCAGGCCGACGCTCTATCCACTGAGCCAAACCGGTTAGGGCAAAAAATATATATATTTTTTTAAATACAGAAAACTATCAGAAAAGATGAGTGTTTCTTGGGAATGAACCAAGGGATAAGAGAGGAACCACTTACTCGTTTTTGAAGCAGCCTTTGGCCTTGAACATATATGAATACGTCTCAACACAGTTGTTGAATAAGACGGGACTCTGAGCTTCATACCTTAAGTTCCTGAGGGAGGGAGCCCCATGTAGCTGGGTTTAGCGGTGTTTAGGGATAGAAATGGATGCTGCCCATCATTTACTAAGTAGCAGAGAGTCTCCTACTCATGACTCTCCCCCACTCCACAACACATGGACACCACATTTTTGAAGCTAACATCTGAGCACTTACTATGTACCAGACACTTCTCTAAGCACATTTAATCCTCTCTACAACCCTGTGAGTTGCATAAATTTTATGGCTGGGGAAGTAAATGCAGAGAGAAGTTAACTTGCCCAAGGTCACCTAGAGAAGCATGCCACTGAGGTACAGATCAATTCCAGACACTTTGGCTCCAGAGCAGAGCGCTGAACTGCATCTAATCCTCGTCCCATTAAAAAGGGGGATATAACAAAGGGTCAGAGATGGCTAGACAAAATGTAGAACCGAGACTGGAAAAGGTAGGGGAGAGAGGGGAGGGCTTTACCCCTAATGCAGCTCCCCCATTGGCAAATGGGGACAATTGAGAAGCCACCCCTCCACCCTCATCCCCCACCACTCCCAATTCCCCCCTGGTGTTCTCTTTTCCATAGCACTATCCCCTTCGCACATACCATACACTCTACTTGTTCATTTCGCTCATGAGTGCTGTCTGCCCTCACTAACATGTAAGCACCGAAGAGCATGCATCTCGGTCTGTTTTGTTCCTGAGGGATTGCAAGTGTCTAGCACTCAGTATTTATTAAATAAATACCACCCACCCACCTGCTAAGATATCTGGGAAGATTAAATTCTTCAAATTTATAACACACTTCAAAACAGTGCTTCAAGAATGGGTAAAATATTAAGCGGCAAGGAAGACCCCTGAGGACGTAACTGAGTGTGATGCGATCGTTTTTGCCATGTTTAACATCCAGGGAATTGCTCAGTGTTAGAGCTGCACTGAAATCAAGGTGACTCCTTCCTTGCTCCGGGGGATTGTCATGTAAGTAAAGACACATAAGACTAGACAAAACGGCACCACAGGAATGAGACAGCAGGAAGTGGGCAGAGAGAGGCTGTGGGTTTCAATTTTCTTTTTCTTCCCAGGCTTATTGTTTCACTCTTTCCCTTTACTTTTCTTTTTTAAATATCCCTTTTGATTCACTGTTAAATCATATACTCCAACACTTCATTCAAGTCTTTAATTGCATAATTTACGGTTGTTCCCGGATTAAACTACACTGTGGTGTAATTGAGTCATCCTTCGTGTGTGCTGAACAAAGGATCGCACCTGAAATCTGACCTTGGCGATGACCAGATGGGAGGTGACCCAGATCCCAGGCTCCCAGCCCTGCAGCCAGAGGCTCTGCTCTTCACCCCTGCGCTCCTCCAGGCTCTGCTGTTGTCTGGTTCAGAACCCCCTCTACAAGTCCTAGGCAGGCGTCCTCTTCACCTTTTTACCTGGTCCTACCCATGGATGGGGCTGACATGGAAGCAGAGGATTCTGCAGGGAAGTACGTGAGGGCTGCTACTGAAGGGTGTTTGCTATGAATCTGAAATCTGCCCGGGGACCTGGGTTCACAATGACACTGGATTGGCACCCTCCAGACAGACGGAGTCTCACACAGGCATGATCACTATAGATGACTACATGAAGATTCAGTATTATCCCGAAGATGAGGAGAGAGAGCCTCACACTATTATTTTTAATAATTTTAATAGCAAAAGGAGTAAAGGGAGCTCCTTAGGTGCCCAGAATGTAATAAGTACTTTACATCAATCAATTCATATGTCCATCCTCACAACAACCATATGAGGAAAGTACTGTTAGTATCATTACTGATAGAAGAGCAAAACAGAGGTTAATAATGCGTCCAGGGTCACACAGTTAGAAAGCAGCAGGACTTGGACCCAGGCTGCTGGCTGTAGTCTCTGCTCTCAACCCCAACTCGGCTTTGGCTCCCTGCATTAAAAATGCACATTGGGCCCGGCCGGCATGGCTCAATGGTTGAGCGTTGACCTATGAACCAGGAGGTCACAGTCTGATTCCCAGTCGGGGCACATGCCTGGGTTGTTGGCTCCATCCCCAGTGTGGGGTGTGCAGGAGGCAGCTGATCAGTGATTCTCTCTCGTCATTGATGTTTCTATCTCTCTCCCTTCCTCTCTGAAATCAATAAAAAATGTATTTTAAAAGTTGCACATTGGAACCTAGCCAATTTGGTTCAGTGGATACAGCGTCAGCCTGCAGACCAAAGGGTCTTGGGTTTGATTCCCATCGAGGGCCTTGGTTGTAGGCTCCTCCCCCACCCAGGCCCTGGTCAGGGCTCATGTAGGAGGCAACCAATCCATGTGCTTCTCTCTGTCTTTCCCTCTCTCTTCCATTCTCCCTAAAAATCAATGGAAAAATATCCTCTGGAGAGGATTTTTTAAAAAGCACATTGGTGATGAAAATGCCTGCCAAAAAGGATCCTAAATGCTTTATAGATTCTCTCCTTATATCTCCATTAAAACTCTGTTGGGGTAATCCAGTCTAACCCTGAGAGAAACATCAGACAAAGCTACTAGTATACTGGGGGACATTCTACATGATACCTGGCCATACTCCCCAAATCCTCGAGGTCATGGAAAATAAGGAAATATTGAGAAACTGTCATAGATTAGAGGATACTGGGGAGAAAAGACAACACAATGCAATGTGGTTTCCTGGATTGCATCCTGGAACACAAAGAAGCCATCAATGGTGAACTGGGGAAATAGGAATGAAGCCTGAAGTTTAGTTGATAATAATGTACCAGTGTCAGCTGGTTGTTTTGATAAATGTACCATGATAACAAAAGATGCAAACAATGAAGAAAACTGGGCGAGGGGCCTACAGGAAAACTGTACTATCTTTGTAATTTTTCTGTTAATCTAAAATTACTCCAAAATTAAAAGTCTGTTAAAAAAAAGAAAGAAATCCCCGTGAGGTAGGTTCTATGATGCTAATTTACAGAGAACAGTAGCTTAAGGAGATCACCGTGGCCCTAGTATCAAGGCTATAAGGAAGATTTATCCCAGGAGGCCCTAGGACAATTCAACAGGATCGCATGTGATTCACTTAGAACCTTCTTGCAGTACCCGATGGGCACCATAGCCTGATGATCCCTGAGAGGACTGGTCCAGCTTTGTTCCAGTTCTCTTTTCCCAACCCAAGAGCAGTGTCTTACATTTATTGACGTTTCTATCTCTCTCTTCCTACCCCTTCCTCTCTGAATCAATTAAAAAAAAAGTGGAGGCAGAAATACATCCTAGGAGCATACTAAGCCTTATACCATAATGTTTCAAGTTTTTCTTTCTTTGCAAGGAAGATTATTTTTCAATTGTTTTGATTACTATCAATAGTACCAAAAGCCTCTAATGTGTAAAAAATACCCATAATAATGCCAGACATTGTGCTAAATGATTTTTTAAAATATATATTTTTATTTAAATCTTTATTATTCAGATTATTACAGTTGTTCCTCTTCCCCCCCCCCATAGCTCCCCTCCACCCGGTTCCCACCCCACCCCGTACCGTTACCCCACCCCCCACTGTCCTGATCCATAGGTGTATGATTTTTGTCCACTCTCTTCCCTCCCCCGATAACCCTTTCCCCCTGAGGATTGTCAGTCCACTCTCTTTCTATGCCCCTGATTCTATTATATTCACCAGTTTATTCTGTTCATCAGATTTTTTATTCACTTGATTTTTAGATTTACTTGTTGATAGACATGTATTTGTTGTTCATAATTTTTATCTTTACCTTTTTCTTCTTCTTCCTCTTCTTAAAGAGTACCTTTCAGTATTTCATATAATACTGGTTTGGTGGTGATGAACTCCTTTAGCTTTTCTTACCTGTGAAGCTCTTTATCTGACCTTCAGTTCTGAATGATAGCTTTGCTGGATAGAGTAATCTTGGTTGTAGGTTCTTGCTATTCATCACTTTGAATATTTCTTGCCACTCCGTCTGGCCTGCATAGTTTTTGTTGAGAAATCAGCTGACAATCGTATGGGTGCTCCCTTATAGGTAAATAACTGTTTTTCTCTTGCTGCTTTTAATATTCTCTCTTTGTCTTTTGCCCTTGGCATTTTAATTATGATGTGTCACGGTGTGGTCCTCTTTGGATTCCTCTTGCATGGGGTTCTCTGCACTTCCTGGACTTGTAAGTCTATTTCTTTCACCAGGTGGGAGAAGTTTTCGGTCATTATTTCTTCAAATAGGTTTTCAGTATCTTGCTCTCTCTCTTCTTCTGGCACCCCCATAATTCAGATGTTGGTACGCTTGAAGTTGTCCCAGAGGCTCCTTACACTATCTTCATATTTTTGTATTATTTTGCTTTTTGCTTTTCCAGTTGTGTGTTTTTTGCTTCTTTGTATTTCAAATCTTTGACTTGATTCTTGCGATCCTCTAGTTTGCTGTTGGATCTCTGTATATTGTTTTTTATTTCAGTCAGTGTATGCTTAATTTCTAGTTGGTCCTTTTTCATATCCTCAAGGGTCTCACTAAATTTATCGGCCTTTTCTAGAAACTTCTTGAAAAACCTTATAACCGTGGTTTTGAACTCTATATCCAGTAGTTTGCTTTCCTCCATTTCTTTCATTTGTGACCTGTTTCTTTGTCTCCACATTTTGACTGTTTCCCTGAGTTGATAGAGTGGCTTTGTGTGCTAGGTGTCCTATAGGGCCCAGTGGATGAGCCTCCCCAGTTACCTGAGGTGGACACTTGGTGCACCCCTTTGTGGGCTGTGTGCACAGTCTTGTTATGGTTTAGCCTTGATTGTTGTTGGTATCACTGGGAGGAATTGACCTCCAGGCCAATTAGCTGTGAGGATCAGCTGTGTCTACGATGGGAGAACTTCTGTGCTGGAGATACCCTTATGGGGCAAGACTTGCTTCAGTGGGACTTTGGTGCTCACTGAGTCTGCCCCCTGAGTGTGTCCCTTATGGATCTGAGGAGTTGTAATATGGATGGTCCCACTCTGACCCCTGGGTACACTGGCTCTTGGATCTCCAAGGAGGTGCTAAATTAGCCTCTGCCTGAGGCCACCCAGCAGGAGCTACAGGGAGATCTGCAGATTCCTCTTCTTTGTTTGGGTTTTGGAGGTGCCCAGATGAGGCCTAGCTGTGAAGCAATGCAAGCTGCTGTGGGGCCTTGGGCCTTCTTTTGGATGTTCTGGGTTTCTCTGACTCAGCTGCAGTTTGTTAGGTAAGTTTAGATTTCAAAGGACCAGGCCATTCATATGCAAAAGCCTCTGCACACAGCTTGGTGGGGCGGAGTCTCAGGGCGGAGCAAGCTGCAATGGCTGACCTTCAGCCCTGCCCTAAGAGGCCCCTGGGTCTCAGTGTCCCTTGGTAATCGCTGCAAGCACCTCTGAGAGAAAGCTGCCCTCGAGTTCTGCCCACTGCCAGACAGTACAGTTTCTCCCCGTATGAGTCTGGGTCCCCAGAGTCTTGCCCGGAACTGGAGTTCAGAGCAGTCGGGAGCTTGTGTCTCCCTTGGTATTGAAAAAGCCAGCCGCCTACTTAGCTGCCAGCCCTCTCCGTGTTCTCGAGCCTCCATACCTCTGCACTTTACTTCTGCAGCTCCTCTGAGTCTCAGTGTGCTTTTCTCTTCCCTTCTAGTTGTAGAATTTCCACTTAGCCAGCCTTCCTGTGGTTCTGGATGATGTCCGTTTTGTCTTTTAGTTCTAGTTTTGAAGTTATTGTGCACAGCAGCAAGTTCAGGTGTTTACCTATGCTGCCATCTTGGTCTGCTAAATGATTTTTTTTCTCAGATGATTTCATTTAAACCCTAAATCAAGTACTACTACCATCTGCATTTTACAGGTGAAGAAATATAAGACAAGGATTTTGAAATTATGTTCCTTAGGGGTGTGGGCAAGAGCCGGGAAGAGGAAGGAGCTGAGGAATGAGAGGCCAGGCTCCAGGATTAGATTCTTAATTTAAACAGGGCACTGACTCTTTTATTTGTTTTTCTTATTAGACATATTTGGAAATTGTCCTTTAAAGGAAGAGTTGCAATGTGTGATAGTTAGTTTTATGGGTCAACTTGGCTGCCCTACAGTTATTTAATCAAACACTAATCTAGGTGTGGCTGTGAAGGCATTTTGTAGATGTGGTTAACATCTATAATTAGTTGACCTTAAATAAAGGAGATTACCTTCAATGATGTGAGTAGGCCTCGTGCAATCAGTTGAAAGGCTGTAAGAGCAAAAACCGAGGTTTCCTGGAGAAGAAGAAATTCTGCCTGAAGACTGCAGTATTAACTCCTACCTGAGTGTCCAGCCTCTGTCCTACGAACTTGGGACTTGTCAATCCCACAATAACATGAACCAGTTCCTTAAAATAAATACCTGTCAGTACACACACACACACACACACACACACACACACACACACACACCTGTATTGTTGGTCTGTCTGGAACACCCTGACTGATACACATGGCTTAAACACCAGTTCTATAGCCTTGCTACTCAAAGTACGGTCTGCAGGCCAACAGCATCAACAGGAGCTGGGAGCTTGTTAGAAATGCATAATCTCAGCCACACATCAGACTTACTCAACAGAAACTGCATTTTAACAAGATCCCCAGATGATCCATAAGCACCTTCAAGTTAAAGGAGGGTTTACTACTTTAATGCAACATGAAGATAGTAAACTGCATGCATTTAACCTGAATAAAAATCCTCAAACATTTCAGCCCTGAGTTCAACTCAATGGAATTTCTGAAAAAGAATAAAAATACCAGCTTTGAACTAAGCAGCCCCACTGGCTGCCTTGTATCAATGTCATCAACCAGATGAACTTGCCATGAAGCCTCCAGGCACCAACTTGGTCATAAACCCAGAAACAGGCTTATTTGCTTCTATCAAAGACACTTTCTCAGCTCTTAGTGCATAAATATCCCATTTCTTATCCTTCCTCAAGGAACTCGAGCATTTCTTTCTTTTAACTAGAAGGGAAATAAATCAAAGGCTGAGAAAAGTGTTAATTGACATTCAGTTTCTTCCAAACAAAGTTGAGATATAACTAACTAAAAGACAGACTAAGACATTTTGAAGGCTCAACCTCAGATGAAATCCATAAGATTTCATACAATTTAGCAAGTTCTATCCTTTGACTAAAATTCTGCCTGCCTCTTATCAAGCTTTGTGCTCAATTACCATGTGCTGCTGGAGAAAGGGCGAGATTTCCTAACTGTCACTGCTTAGCGCATTTATCAGCCCAGGGGTCCAACACACCTGCCGAGCACGCTGCCACTCTCTGCAGCTGGGTTTTACCTTATCAGCAGGCGAACAAGTCACCACCTGTGCTGCATAATATAACTCAGAATTATTTAAATCACTCCCCACTTCTGCTAGAACCATTTTCATAATCCGTTTAGTATCCTAAATAGAATTGTGGGATCCCAAGAGTGAAAACAAATGATTTAATCTGGTCAGAGTCAATAAACACCTTCATCCTAGGGCATCACAGCAATTCTTCATAGAAACGTGAACATCCATGAAATTCCCTCTGGTGGGCAAAGGCCATCCTGCCTTGCTCTTCGTGTCCTCCCACGTGTGGTTCTGTGGCTGCCAGGAGAACAGGAGGAAAATCACCCCTACCCTAAGTTGAATGCCAAGTTCCCATGGGTGGACCTTCTTCCCTCTGTAATGTGGAGGCCAGATAGCAGCTGAACAGCTCCATTTTAGGGTGTCCTCAACATTAATGGTTCTCAACTGGAGAAAGAGTACCTAGCAGAATTGTACCAGATGCTTTCTTAAGTTGCAACCACACCTAAAGATGAAGGTTCAATAGACCTGGGCCGGGCACAGAAATGGTGGGAAGCTCTCTCTAGGTGGTTCTGATAGAGTCCATCTTGGTTGGGTCCCCAACTTTAAATAAAGGTTCTACCTTGGCTCCTAAAGTTTCTATACCCAATTCCATTGGGGGAAAGTTCCTCACACCAGCTGGGTGTGCTACAACTCAACTCAATTCTGACATTATCTACCTGGAGATAGCATCAGATCCCACAGGTTAATGGCTCAGTCTTGCAAGAGTGCCCCCTTACCCGCACCTCAGATGCCAGTTGAAAGTCCACATAGTTACCTGTACTTTTAACTGACTGGCTGTCAACCAGATTCCTATGACCCTCTTCTCAGGTTTAGTTAATTTGCTAGAGTGGCTCACAACTCAGAGAAACATTTAACTTACCGTATTATCGGTTAACTAGTGGCCTGGTGCACGAAATTTGTGCACATTAAAAGGGGATTAATTAGAGGAAATAATTTAATATTGCTATTTTCCCTTTCTCTATAATAGAAGTGTCAGAGATGAAAGAAAATTAGTAAAATGTATATGAAAACCTTCCTCCTGTCAGGGTCTGGGGCACACCACAGGACCCAGAGTCAAGTCCCCACCCACCCACATGTGCCTCAAAATCACGTGAGACCCAGACCTGGCCGGCATGCCACCCCCTCATTGGGATAGATCCAGATCTGGCTAGTCCCACCCTGTCAAGCCCCGCCGGGCAGGAAACGTAGCCTCAGGTCCCCTGGCCCAGCACCAGGATGGGGGGGGCGTGGCCTGAGGTCCTCCAGCCCAGACCAGGGTGGGGGGGCATGCCTTGAGGTTCCCCGTCAAGCCCCGCCAGGTGTGAGACATGGCCTGAGATCCCCTGTCAAACCCTGCTGGGTGGGGGGCATGGTCTGAGGTCCCCCGTTAAGCCCCACCAGGCAGGAGGGGCACAGCCTCAGGTCCCCCCTGGGCGGGGGGTGCGGCCTGAGTTCCCCCAACCCAGCATTGAGGGTGCACCTTGAGGTCCCCTGTCAAGCCCCGCCAGGCAGGGGGGAGCAGCCTCAGGTCCCCTGGGTCAGTGCTGGGGTGGGAGTGCGGCCTGAGGTCCCCTGGCCTGGTGCCCCGGTGGGGGCGTGGCCTTAAGTCACCTGTCAAGCCCCACCTGGTGGGGGGCGCAGCCTGAGGTCCCCTGGCCTGGCACTGGGGCGGGGGGAGCAGCCTGAGGTCCCCTAGCCCAGCACCAGGATGGGAAGCGCACCTTGAGGTCCCCTGTCAAGCCCTGCCAGGTGTGGAAGGCGGCCTGAGGTCCCCTGTCAAGCCCCATGGGGGTGGGGGAGGGCGTAGCCTCAGGTCCCTGCTGATTGCTTGTTAAGGCTCCTTATGGGAACTTGGCCTCAGCTGTGGGTGCAGCCATCTTTGTGACGGAGTGATGGTTAATTAGCATATTCCCTCTTTATTAGGTAGGATTATAAAAGGATAAAACTGAGGGCCGGCCAGGTGAAAGAGGTGCTAGGGCAAGGTATGGGGAGAGGGGCACGGAGCACCTATGCTCTCTGGGAGCCTCTCCCAGCACTTCCACACATTCACCCTCCTGGAAACTCTCTGAACTCTTCCTTTCAGCTTTTATGAGGTTTCATTAAGTCATTAGCCAATGGAGATAGATTCAAGGCCCTCTTCCCTCCCGGAAGTTGTCAGGTGGGACTGAAATTTCCACTCCTAGAATCACTTGGTTGGTTCCTCTGGCAACCAGTCTCCATCCTTAAGTGTTTCCGAGAGTCACATTATTAACCTAAACCCAGTTGTGCTGGAGAGAGGCTGTTATGAATAACACCCAAGCCACCTTATAGCTCTGAAGTGATTTCAGGAACCGAGGACAAGAGACCAAATATTACAATAAAACATGGTCTCATTGCTCAGGAAATTCCAAGGGTTTGGGTAGTTTTGAGCCAGGAACTATGGATGAAGACTAATTATATATATATGAGAAATATATTTCAGTCATCTGAATGATCAAACATATATTTCTTTTTTAATTTTCATATATTTCCTATAAATCACAATATCGTAGCTACTCATTGGAATCATTTAGGGTATTATTGAGGGGGTGTTAAAAAGATTAATGGCTAAGATTGTACCTCAGATCAACTAAATCTGATGCTCTGAGCGTTAGCCCAGGCATGCTTTTTTGTTGTTGTTAATCCTCACCCAACGATATTTTCCATTGATTTTTTAGAGAGAGCGGGAGGGAGGGAAGGGAGGAGAGAGAAACATCGACATGAGAGAGACACATTGATTGGTTGCCTCCTGCATGTGCCTCAACCACTGGAGATTGTCGAACCTGTAACCCAGGTACCTGCCCTTGACCTGAATGGAACCTGCGATGCTTCGGTGTATGGGTAGATCCTCTCACAACTGAGCCACACCAGAAGGGTCCAGACATGCATATTTTTAAAGCTTGTGCAGCCAAGGTTGAAAACCTCATGTCAGGAATTCTATCAGGGCTTCTATCAGGGCAAACTTTAACATGTTAACACTTCACCTGGAGACATTGATACAATGCAGGTTCTGACTCAGCAGGCCTTTGGTGGAGCCTGACATTGTGCATTTCTAGTAAGTTTCCAGGTAATGTTAATGCTCCTGGACCACACTTGGAATAAAAAGGCATTTTTCATAGTGTGCTTCATAGCCCTGGTATTAATAAATTTGAGTTAAGTAAGATTGTGAGATAAAATACATGATGCTCAGCTTAATTTGAATCTCAAATAAATAACCAATAATTTTTTAGCATAAGGATGTCCTAGATGCTGCATTTACGTACTAAAACACTTTCCATTATGTGGATCATAAGTTTCATAAAATACTTACAGAATTTTCATGAAAGACATGTTTTATAGAAAAAGAAAATGCTGGAATAAACAAAGTTAAGCGGGATTCTGTTTTGTTGGATCTTGCAAGTGTTTAATATACTATTGTGTTTTGGGACTCTCCCCAAAGGAGTACTTCCCAAATTTATTTGGTCAGCTATCTTATTCCTTGCAAGGTATCTCCTAATATTAGTATTATCTAAAATACTCTGAGTGCTTGGCCGGTGTGGCTCAGTGGTTGAGCATCAACCTATGAACCAGGAGGTCATGGTTTCATTTCCCAGTCAGGGCACATGCCTGGGTTGTGGACTCTATCCCCAGTGTGGAGAGTGCAGGGGGCAGCCAATCAATGATTCTCTCTCATCATTGATATTTCTCTCTCTTTCTCCCTCTCCTTTCTTCTCTGAAATCAATAAAAATATAAAAATAAAATAAATACTCTGAGTAATGCTGCCTAAATAAATCCTTGTTTTTCTTGTTTTTCCTATTACCATGAAAAGAACATGTTCATTATGGAAAATTGTTAGATACAGAAAAATATAATAAGAAAATGTTATTCATAATCTTGTGACCAGAAGCACAGTACCTCTGTTAACATTTTAGCCTATTCTAAACTATGAAGTCTGATGGCTCAGGAAATGAAAATGTTTATATGAGGAAAATGGGACTTTTAAATATAAGAAGGGAGTGGAGTCTTGATGGGCTGGAAGAGAAAGGGTGGAGTAAAAAAAGATTTAATTGTTTGAATGTTAATAGAAATAAGTAAGAGGGATAATTTTCCAATTTAGTGTCTCTTACTGTACTAAGAGACCATATAATTAGATTTCTAGATATTTAGTCCACTTGCTAAGTTTCTGGTAAACATACTGCTCAATTGGCACAGAAATAGCTCCATAACGTCAGTGTCTACTCTATCATTATTTCTGGCATTTACCACTTCATTTCATCTTGAAGGCAAACACTATTGCTAGTTCAGGCAGCTGAGTATTTCACTGTAATCACCAAAATAGAATTCTCCATCACTCACAAAGTCATAATATGCTTATATCTGTAAAAGGATTTCTTTTTTAATGATTTCTTATTTTTATTTATTGATTTGAGAGAGAGAGAGAGAGAGAGAGAGAGAGAGAGAGAGAGAGACATCTATTTGTTATTCCACTTATTTATGCATTCATTGGTTGGTTCTTGTATTGCCCTAACTGGGGATGGAACCTGCATCTTTGGCATATGGAGAGGACGCTAGAACCAACTTTGCTACCCAGCCAAGGCTGTGAAAAGATTTCAATCGAAAATGGAACTGGAGAATATAAAATGGAGACACTCAAAAGGTAATACCCTCAACAATAAAAATAAATTTTAAAAAATAAACGTTAGCGTTATAGATTGCAGGAGGGTTTTAGCTATTTTTTTTAAAGGCTGATTTCCCATAAGTGCTCAATTTACAGAAGATTGAGACTTGTCTCCTGACCAATGAACATCTGCCAAGAACTCCTCCCCGTCCTCAAGCCAATAAACTTACTACTTGGACCCTGGGCTGGACTTCCCTCTCTTTGCGCTCCTTGCCCATAAATATTGCCTGCCCCATCCCCTCAAAGGACTCCCTGGTAGCTTGTAAGGCATGCATTTTCTGAGTTACATTTCTCTGCTATTCCCAAATGAATTCAATTTTTGATCATTTGAGTTTGCCTCAGTTTACTTCTTTATTTAGGTTGACACATCTTTCCACCGTCAATGTAAAAAAATAGCTAATATCTTCACAACCCTTAATAATTTGAGCTATTATTAAGCACTTTCACATAGGTTATATCCCTGGAGCCTAACTGCCACTTTAGGAGGGGGAAAATGTTAAGTATTATTGCCTTTTTAATTTTTATTGATGTTAGAGAGAGGAAAGGAAAGTGAGAGAAACATCAATTTGTTGTTCCACTTATTTATGCATTCATTGGTTGATTCTTGTATGTGCCCTGATCAAGGATCAAACCTGCAACCTTGGCATATAGGGACGATGCTCTAACCAACTGTGCTATCTGGCCAGGCCTTTTTAATTTTTAATAAAGAAAGAAAGTAAGGCTCACAGAGATTAAGTGACTTACTCAAGCTAGTAAGTGGCAAGGTTTGAACGAGAACTAACATCTTTGACTCCACCTTCTGTGCTGTTGCATAAAACTACCAAGAGGACAAATTCAGTGCAATGCTTGATTTTTAGACTTCAATAGCTTTGTGCTTTCATGGGAGACAGAAAGAAATATTTTTTGAGGTTAGTAAGTGTAGGCATTCCTTAAGCATGGAATTTATTTTTGAAAGAACCTCCTATTCTTTCTTCTGCTACATTCTGGACCCCACTGTATGAGTGTTTTGAGCTAAATAATACGTTCTAATGTTGTAAGCACAAACTTGGACTAAATCTTGAAACTTCATTCGACAGGTGTTTTTTGGGTGCTTTTTGGGGTTCTAAGGAGACACACTCAGCTATTCTAACTCTCCATTCTGCGCCATTAGCCACTATGCTATGGCAACTCTCCAAGAATTCTTTTGAGGCAAATCCTAAACAGTGATTTTTTTTCCTGACAGTTTTCTATCCTGAAAAATAGTTTAAAGAACTATCTTCAATGGACCATGAGTAGTATTCATTCTGTCACTTAGTTAATAAATATGGTGGGTGGTGGTGGAAGAATGTATAGGAGGGATAAATGGTGATGGGGGTGAAAATAAAGAAAAATAAATAAACAAAATAAAAATATTTACCAAGCACCTACTCATGCCAAAGCGTTGGGGCCCAGGAGAAAGTAAGACAGGATGCCTCAAGGACATTGTACATGCTGGGGGTGGGTGGGGGGGGGTGGGGCGGATAGAACAGGGCAATAGGATGAGATAGAGTGACATGAAACAGAGTGAGTGACTGAGGATCAGGAGGCGGCATTGGAGTGGGTGGTCAGGGAAGGGCTCCCAGGAGCTGGCATTAGAGCTGAAGACCTCAAACTTCCATAAAGTTAATGGATCCCAAGTTTGTTTTTAATTAACATTCAATCCAAATGTTTCTACTTCATGCCGTCTCATCGCTTTGGTTTACTATTTCCAAATATTTGAAGTTTTCTCCTTGGGCAAGGTTTCTTTGTGAACACTTCTATATTAATTTGATGCTTGAAAGGCAGATTGGTAAGATTTATTTTCATATGAAATAGTTTTCTATTCCCCTTTTTCTTCTCAGTATGTCTGTGTCAGCTGCATCAACAAACTGGCCTTGAAAACATGCTCACTCTCGGTGCATGAGACTTCAGTTTGGGTGTGTATGGCTTCCTGCCTGGTGAGAAAGAAAGCAGGCATTCAGAGAAGGGTGTATTATTTTCCCTCTCTCTGTCCCCAGGCAGGCTTGCACAGTGGGAAAGAATCTGTCTCCACTCTATCCCAAAGTGTGTTGCTATACTAGTACATCTATTTAGTGTATGGAACGGCCTAGGAACTACAGAGCCCAGAACCCACAGTAGGAATGCCCCAGAAATGTGTGACTTTTGAGTGTATCTTTTTCCCTCCTGAAGATGAGAAATATCCTATATAATAAAAGGGTAATATGCAAATTGACCCTAAGGGCGCAACAACCAGAATGACCGCTGGACCAGTCACTATGAGGTGCACTGACCACCTCTCGTTCCCTTTCCCTGGCCAGCAGGCACCCTGATGGCAAACAGGGAACCGGGGCTGGGTGGCTGGGGATGCGGGCAGTGCCAGACCAAGGTCCCCACCCCACCAGTAGCCCACACACAGACGGCGACCCACAGCTGGGGCGGGGCCAGCGAGCGGGTGGGAACAGCCGACCTCTCTGTCCCTTCCCACTGGGCTGTTAGGCACCAATCACCTGATGGCAAACGGGGAACCAGAGGTGGGTGTGGCGAGGGGTGGGCAGCCCAGGAAGATGGCCCTGATCGCAGGCCAGGCCTAGGGACCGTACCCACGCACGAATTTCGTGCAGCGGGCCTCTAGATATTATAATCATCTGTGGCATCTTTTTTAAATACACCCTTTCCATTACCACAAAGTGTGTGAATGGGGAGGGATAAGGAGCCACAGAAGGCCTTCAGGTGAACCTCATGGCTCCCACACTACTGAGCCCTTCTTAATATTAGGGAGGGAGCTAAGCCTAAACTGTAATTTACAAATTAACAGTAATGAATTAATTATCTTTTTTTCAAAAGATAACTATTGAGTCAGAATACTATACTCAGCAGTAGGGACTAGAAAGAAAATAATACATGAGTTCTATCTTCAAGGGCTCACCATTTAGTTGGTAAAGCAGATTTGAAAACAGATAAGTTATAATGAAGTGAGATAATGATTATATAGTTAGGTTCCATTCATTATCATATGCAGTAAGATCTTAAAATGCAGTAAGATCTAAATGATTATCCAGCTATGAGACTATTTAATAAATGTGGCATTTAAAAGGAATAGTTATAATGAATGAACAACCCCAGGAATCCTCCACAAATATTTGTCTTAAGGAGATAGGAGTATATTTGTCAAGGATCAACTTACAGAATGAAGAAACTTCTTCATGCTAGGTGGTGTAAAATAAGGGCAGGAAATCTTCCAGACAGAAACCATCCATTGTTTTCCACCACAGAGAACTACTACCATCCTTTACCAAGTTTCATTCATGGCCATTGAAATACAACATATGAACAGACATAGAAAATCGCAAATAAATTTTATGGGAAAGCTGGCCCTGTAAATTTAGCATTGACAAGGACCTTAGAAATTATGTTTTTAACAATTCACTACTTTTCCTGATTACATATCTGATGCCCAGAGAGTTTAAGTGACTTGCTCAAGGCCACACAGCTAATTAGTGGCAGAGGGAGAAAGCCTGGGGTCTCTTGATTTCTCTTGTGCTGTATTTCACATGGCATCTCTGAGTAAGCTGGAGATGTTTTTGCAGAAGGAAATAGATATCAAAAAATCCTTGCTCTGGCCGGTGTGGCTCAGTTGGTTGGAGTATCAACCCATATACCAAAAGATTGTGGGTTCGATCCCCGGTCAGGGCATACACAGAAGGCAACCAATCGATGTTTCTCTCACATTGATGTTTCTTTCTCTCTCCCTCTCCCTTCCTCTCTCTCTGGAATCAATGAAAAACAAATCCTCGGGTGAGGATTAAAAAAAAGCAATCCTCAGTCCGCTCATACAGTAAGATCTAATCAAGAACAACAGACTGTTTAAAAAGAAAATATTGACAGGCTAAGAGAAAGGTATATGAAGTATTTGGCAACACACACACACACACACACACACACACACACACACACAGAGGCTCCTGTCCATATGAGCAGGGCCAGTTGCCCTCTAATCCCCCTTCCCTAATTGGTATTAGTTTAGTAGTCCACGTGGCCAGGTCTTGCTCACCAATGCCAAGCAATCCACAATTCATCCTATATTCCAACTAAACATGAAGTTTCTCTTTTACCTCTCCTTTTACTCGAGGCGACATAATCATAAATGATTATCTGTACAATATTGCACAGGCTGACATCTGCTTTCCCTTCCTCATCTCCCACAAGGAGGTGATCATAAACAGAGCTTTAAGAAATTGCTCTGACAGCTGTTTCCATTAGACACTACTTCTCTAGTTTCAGTCCTGAGGGTGTTTTCTACTGTCTGTTTATACTTGTGTTACCTAAGAAATAGATCCTCTTAATTTAAAAACAAATAAACAATGTGTGGTGGCAAAGTTCTAGGCACCATATAAATCTCACCAAATTAGTCGTGTTCACTAAGATCTTCCAAAAATGCTTCAATCTGGACCATTCTGCTTATATTATAGAACCATCTGGTAACAGCCACTAACATGAAAGGACTTGTGTTCCCTTTTTTTCAAGGGCCCACGTTGAAAACAGAAAGAATTCTCTGCATTTGCCCAACAGTGGGGATCTGTCTAAGGAAAGTCTCTTTAAAAAATTCAGACAAAGGAAATCTCTTCTACTTAAGAAAGGGATTTGTGACTCTGGAGATGTGCCTAGTTCCACAAACCATAGTTGTATTATTGGTTGGGGCGGGGGGGGGGGGGGGAGGTCAACCTGTAGCACGCATGTCAGACAACAAAGAAATGCTGACCAGAGGGAGGCAATATTGCAAGCTGTTCAGAGTGCAGTGCATCTGTGCCACACACCAGGACTGCGGTGCTGCCTGTGGGCAGGCTCATGAAGCTGTGAAAACTCTGGTTCTGGATTCACACTGATTTGGATCTCAATGCCGTTCCACCAGTTCTAGTCTCTGGGCAAGTTATTTTTTTCCCAGTGTGGCTCAGTTGGTTGAGTGTTGTCCTGTGCACCGAAGGGTCACTGGTTTGATTCCCAACCAGGATATATACCCAAGTTGAGAGTTCAATCCCTTGTCGGAGTGTGTATGGGAGATTTCTCTCTCTCTCTCTCCTCTCTCCCCTCTCTCCTCTCTCTCTCCCCTCTCCTCTCTCTCTCAAAGGAAGGAAGGAAGGAAGGAAGGAAGGAAGGAAGGAAGGAAGGAAGGAAGGAAGGAAGGAAGGAAGGAAGGAAGGAAGGAAAAACAAAAGAAAAAAATCAGTAAAAAAACAACAACAACAAAACATGGGGTTTAAAATTTTATTATACTCTTCATAGAGTCACAATTAGGATTAACTGAGCTAATCCAGGCAAGATACCTAGCCCTGGCCCTGGCAAATAGCAAGTGTGCAATAAGTATTAGTTAATAAGTAAGTGAGCTGACCTGGCCAGAGAAGTAATGGTGAAGCAGGCCAGAGATCTACCCTTGGAGATAAACAAAAGAAATCCCTGTATTACGGGGAACTAAGCCAGAACTCATGCCCCAGATATGTAAAATGGCAGGGCATACCCCACTCATCCAATATGGCCAAACAGGTTCCTGGCTAATTTTAAGAGTTACTCAATCAATTGCAGTATTAAAAGATAATTGAGAACTCTGTTTCTCTTGGCAAAACCATCATTTGCAAAATCCTATTTGGCAAGACAAATGTTCCTAAATTACTTTTTTTCTCCCAAATTACTTTTGGAAAAAAAATTATTTTAATACCAAAAGGTGGATTTCATGGGCAGGTTCTTTTCAGGTCAAAGCATTCCATGATTCTAACAGCATGGTGTGCGTGGTAGAAGGAGCATGCTTGGGCTTTGGTGCCAGGCAGACCTGGGGATAAGCCTGGGCTCCAGTTCTTACTGCATGAAACTTGGTCAAGGTCCATCCTCTCTCCGAGGCTCCATTGTCTCATCTGCATACATAAGGATAATGCTTACAGAATGCTTGTGAGAACTAAATGAGAGTTTTGTATGTGAAAGTGTCTAGTACGGTTCTAAGCACATGGTAGATAATGAGCAAATACGAGTACCTCTACCTCTACCTTTTCTCTCCAGGGTCACTCAGGAGAGTAACCCGAGTCTCTATGAACCCTAAGGAAGGGAATAATAGCTGTGGATAAGGCTTTGTCACTTGACCATATTCTCTATGTGACCTATTACTTAAACAGCCCCTTGAGAATTTTTTTAGGAGAAAGTGGGAATGAGAGAGGAAGTCAATGGCAGAAACCTATGCGCTGGAACTTCGGCACTGTTTAGCTGACTGCTTTGAGGACATTACCCTACCCTAT
This sequence comes from Plecotus auritus, assembly GCF_963455305.1. Taxonomy (NCBI): domain Eukaryota; kingdom Metazoa; phylum Chordata; class Mammalia; order Chiroptera; family Vespertilionidae; genus Plecotus; species Plecotus auritus. Next base: position 158,765,030 of record NC_137772.1, on the reverse strand, counting down.
ATCCTTCCAGCCGCCTACCATTCAACAAATACTTATTGACCTCCAGTTCTGTGTTAGCATTGCATTTGGGCCTAAGGAGACAACAGTGAAGAATTAGCAATCTCTGCCCTTAAGAGTTTCACAGTCCACTAGCAGAGACAGAGAAAGAGAAGTATGTACACAGGCAATTAAAATGCAGTCCAGCCCTAACTGGTTGCTCAATGGTTAGAGCGTTGGGCTGAGGACAGAAGGGTCTCACGTATGGTTTCCAGTCAAGGACACATACCTCTGTGGCAGGCTCAATCCCCGGTCCAGGTCAGGGGGTGTTCAGGAGGCAACCAGTCAATGTGTCTCTCTCACATTGATGTGTGTGTGTGTGTGTGTGTGTGTGTGTGTGTCTCTCCCCCCCCACCACCTCCCCCTCTTCCACTCTCTCTAAAAAGCAATAGAAAAATATCCTTTGGTGAGGATTAAGGAAAAAAAAGTAAATAAATAAATAAACCCTATATAATAAAGAGGTAATATGCAAATTGACCATCACTCCAACACACAAGATGGCCACCCCCATGCGGACACCAGATGGCCGCCACAAGATGGCCTGCAAGGGAGGGCAGTTGGGGGCAATCAGGCCAGCAGGGGAGGGCAGTTGGGAGGGACCAGGCCTGCAAGGGAGGACAGTTAGGGGTGACTGGGAGGGCAGTTGGGGGTGACCAGGCCTGCAGGGGAGGACAGTTGGGGGGGACCCAGGCCTGCAGGGGAGGGCAGTTGGGGGTAACCAGGCCAGCAGGGGAGAGCAGTTGGGGGCAACCAGGCTGGCAGGGGAGGGCAGTTAGGGGAGACCAGGCTGGCAGGGGAGGGCAGTTAGGGGCAATTGGGCCAGCAGGGGAGGGCAGTTAGGGGCTACCAGGCTGGCAAGGGAGGGAAGTTAGGGGTGACCGGGCCAGCAGGGAAGGGCAGTGGGGGCGACCAGGCCGGCAGGGGAGGGCAGTTAGGGGAGACCAGGCTGGCAAGGGAGGGAAGTTAGGGGTGACCGGGCCAGCAGGGGAGCAGTTAGGCATCAATCAGGCTGGCAGGTGAGTGGTTAGAGGGTGATCAGGCTGGCAGGCAGAAGCAGTTAGGGGCAATCAGGCAGGCAGGCAGGTGAGCAGTTGGGAGCCAGCAGTCCTGGATTGTGAGAGGGATATCTGACTGCCCATTTAGGCCCCATCCCACCTGGATTGGGCCTAAATGTACAGTCAGACATCCCTTGAGGGGTCCCAGATTGGAGAGGGTACAGGCTGGGCTGAGGGACACACACACACTCACACACACACACACACACACACACACACACACACATGCATGAATTTCGTGCACCGGGCCTCTAGTAAATAAATAAAATGCAGTCCAGTGTTCCCTGGCCAGTTGCTCAATGGTTAGAGCACCAGCCCACCCACCAAGGGGTCAGGGGTTAGATTCCAGGTCAAGGGCACGTACCTGGATTGCAGGTTCAATCCCTGGCCCTAACAAATGATCAATGTGTCTCTCTCACATTGATGTTCCTCTCTCTCCCTTTCTCTCTCTCTCTCCCTTTCTTCCACTCTCTCTATAAATCAATGGAAAAAATATCCTTGAATGAGGATTAACAACAAAAATTAATTAATTAAATAAAATACAGTCCAGTGTGATCAGTGCCAAGAGAAGGGAAGTACAAAATGCCGTGGGCATGGCAAGAATGAGATGTGTGCTTCCTGGGGAGACTATTAACTTGACATTTAAAATGTATATATATATAAATATTTATATATTATTGATTTTAGAGAGAGAAGAAGGAAGAGGGAGAAAGAGAAAGAAACATCAATTGGTTGCCTCCCGTACATGCCCCGACCAGGGATCAAACCCAAAACCTTTTGGTGCTTAACCAACTGAACCACACCAGCCAGGGCAACTGACACTTTTAAATTCATGCAGTAAGGGATATGACAAAATTAATTTTTAAACCATTTTTTATTTTTTAAAATATATTTTTATTGATTTCAGAGAGGAAGGGAGAGGGAGAGAGAGATAGAAACATCAATGATGAGAGAGAATCATTGATCGGCTGCCTCCTGCATGCCCCCTATTGGGGATCAAGTCTGCAACCCAGGCATCTGCCCTTGACTGGAATCAAACCCGGGACCCTTCGGTCTGCAGGCCAATGCTCTATCCACTGAGCCAAACAGGCTAGGGCGAGCATGGCATATTTGAGACAATAAATGGCATTTGTTATTGCTGGGTCATAGAATTTGAGCTGGGAAGTGAGAAGATATAAACTAGAGGAGCCTGGTAATGCAGGAGAACTCTACCAGCATTTCCCACACTGCAGAAACTTCCACAGGTACATGCAAATAGAGCATGCAAAAGTGCTCACTGGGCACAAGTAATAAATTAATGCGGAATTTTAATGCATTAAAACTCTCAGCATAATTTCCCCCAAATAGTCCTCTACAATGCCAAAATTGCACCGTATTTTTCATTTACCTTGTTCATCATTTACCCAGTAATGGAGAAAAATGATTAAACTAAAGAATAAATTGAGTGCCCTCTATTACACCTACTAGTGATTCATGCAAGATAGCACTCTCACGTCCTGTTTTATTGTGACAGGAAAATGCAGTGTCCTCCCCTGTGACATCAAACACAGCCCTGGAGAGCCATGCTACGAGATGAGGTTGCATCTAGACAGGGATACGATCTCAGGTTGGCTTGAAGAGAAATTTGGTTTCTGGGCCTGGACAGAGTTTGGCCCATCAAGGGTTTGGAATCTTCCATGTGGAATGCCCGCCCCCCAGCATGCCTGGGCAGGGGTGCAGGGAGCCGGAGAGAAGCAAGCAGGGACACTGGGAGGAGATCAGAGCCAGTACCCTTCCTGGCAGAGAAGATCAAAAGCCAAATATGGGTTCAGAGATTCAGTTCGTTTTAGACCTTCCATCCCAGGTCTGAATAGAAACCGGATCCGAAAGCACAGAGCATTTGGACATGCAGCACATAGCTAGGCGCCAGCTGAAAAATCATGATGGGTCCCTAACCGGTTTGGCTCAGTGGATACAGCGTCGGCCTGCAGACTGAAGGGTCCCAGGGTCGATTCCAGTCAAGGGCATGTACCTTGGTTGTGGGCACATCCCCAGTAGGGGGTGTGCAGGAGGCAGCTGATCGATGTTTCTCTCTCATCAATGTTTCTAACTCTCTATTCCTCTCCCTTCCTCTCTGTAAAATATCAATAAAATATATATTTTTTAAAAAGTCATGATGGGGATGAGCCAGGTAATTCAACGATCCAAATATGAAGCAAAGGGGGGAAAACTAGAAATGTCCTTCAGAGAGAAACAGGTCTCTGGCAGTCCAGAGCGGTACTTGCGGGGTGGAAGATGGCACAGCAGAACCACATGGATTATTCAAGAGACTCAGGAAGAAAGGGGCTGGTCATGGTACAGCCTCCAATAGCATCACAAAGTGCTGGTCTGGTTCCACCTCCTGGGCCCTTGTAACATCAGGAAGCCACCTGGTCTGTCCACAGGGGAGATGGTGAATTGTCCCCTGAGCACTTGGAAAGAAATTTCCATAACTACATACACTACATTAACTGCTCAGAGATAACGCGGTCAGCTCAGAGAGACAAAATGGTTCTGAGGTAGGCGAGACCGGGACAGCTCTGAGGGCAGTAAGAAATCTAAACATGTTAATACAATGCAAAAAGTAGAGGCAGTCCTTGACTTTCCTGTGTATGTTACACAAATTACACTTTTGTGAATTACTAAGACACTCAAATCACCATTTCATATACTGAACGTGCCCTTTCTTAACTCAGTGGACACTTGGAGCTACCACAAGGTGGCACTGCCTGCCATCCAATGGTTTGTTGCTCTGAGGACTACTGAAATCATTTTTATGTTTGGTTGCCTTTTTCCTTATTACCTTATAGAATGAGCCAAAATTGCAAGTTTTCAAAAAAGGAGAGAATATGCTAGCAAGGAGGCTTAAGTATCTAGTTCCTTTCATAGTTACATTTCCTCTGTAAAATAATAAATTGTCATTGTTATTTATAGTTTTCAGTCTCTTGTGAAGTTTCAGTAGTGAAGCCAACATCTCTAACTACAACCAACTGACAAGATTGCATACAGTCACCTGCAAGGTTAGACCCTGCACCATGGAAACCCATCAGGTAGCTATTACTCTGTGAGTCTCTTGGCAGATTTCTGGCTCTTTTTATTTGCATGACTCTCATTTTTAATTACTGTGTGCTTTTCCATTTAGATTTCTTTCAGAGAATTAAAAACCCTGTGGATGTACAGAATGCAGCATTCTGCGGCCCTGTGTGCCCCGCTCATCAAGCAGATAGGATCAAGCGGACAGGAGAGCGGCTGTCAAGCTTGTGGGGACCAACGGGCTGGACAGGACAGGTGTGGGCAATGAACCCAAGGGAGAGCCTTGAGAGGGAGGCAAACATCAGGATCAGAATGATCCAAAGCAAGCACCAAGGTCAAGGAATATTCGGGAATGGAACAGGGAAGAATGTGGAGAAGAAGCAGTTCAGGAGCTAATGAAGAGGATCTGGGATGATTGTCTGTCAACACAGGAGGATGTGTGCACCTTACCTTGGTGAGTTGGCAGGTGTTTGGAGTGTGCATTTAGGTTAAAGCTCTAGGATCAAGGCAGACTAGCATAACGTCCCTGATGCAGAATGTTCTCATTAGTTGAATGGGAGTAGGAGGAACACTCTGCAGGAACTGGGAACAAATTAAAAGTCTGTCATGAGGCAGGGTTGAGGCCAGAAACTGACAGGTGACTCCGATCCTTTCTTTTTGTGGGCATGAAGGGGCCAGCTGATTTTATTCTCCCAAAGTAAATAGCTGTGTGCCCTTGACTGGAATTGAACCTGGTACCCTTCAGTCCATAGGCAGACACTCTATCAACTGAGCCATACCGGCCAGGTTTCATCTGCATTTTAGATGTTTTGTTTTAAAGCTGGTTTGAGACAGCTTTCTGATATGCAGAGCAGAAACAGTCTAGGCCAGCCCGTGGGCAAACTACGGCCCGCGGGCCGGATCCAGCTGTTCTATCCGGTTCTCTTGCTCTCCCCTCCGCTCCTTTACTTTGAATTTATATTAGTTCACACAAACACTCCATCCATGCTTTTGTTCCGGCCCTCTGGTCCAGTTTAAGAACCCATTGTGGCCCTCGAGTCAAAAAGTTTGCCCACCCCTGGTAGGCTAATACAGAGACCAATTGAACAAACTATATGATTTTTTATTTTAATATTGGTTAAAAATAAATGTCTTGTGGATAGTACTTGTGTGATATTGTGTACATTGCTTAACCTCTCTGTGCCTTGGTTTCTGCATCTGTAAACGTATACAGATTATTATACATAATACTAGAGACCCATTGCATGAAGATTCGTGCAATAGGCCTTCCTTCCCCTGGCTGCTGGCACCGGTTTTCCTCTGGCACCCGGGACCCAGGCCTTCTCTCTGGCCACTGCCTTCCATCTTCACTCTGGCTGGAGCCTTCAGTCTTCTCCACTCCAGCCAGAGCACTGCTCCTGTAGCTCCTTCTGTCCCCTGCCCTCCCCCTCATAGCAGGTCTCCCACCCCGCCTGGCCACTCTGCGCCTGCATATGCAAATTAACCCACAATCTTTGTTGGGTTAATTTGCATACTTGCTCCTGGTTGGCTTGTGAGTGTCATGGAAGTACAGTCTATTTGCATATTTCTCTTTTATTAGTATAGATTCCCTATTTCATTAGATTGTTGTGAGAATTAACTGAGTTAAAACATGTAAATTACTTAGAACAGTGCCTGGCATATAAATTATTAGAAATTTATGCACAAGGAGCCATTCTCTTCCTTCAGTGTGAATCAGTGGAACCAGGCTCATACCAATCCTAAACCAGTGCCTCTTAACGTAGATTCCATTTGTGCTTAGTAGGCTGATAATACCATGGCAGAGAACACTAAAGATTATTTATCACTATACATCTGGTGTTACAAACTCCAATGCCTACAAAAGCAAGCCAGTAGCCAATAAGAAAGCAGGCCTTGGGCACTTAGGGGTAGCAGCGAGTGGTGAAGACTGTGGCAAAATGAAAAGCACATACTTGGTCTAAAGTGGGCAGCATCCAAGCATAGCTGGCTGTTACCATATGCAAATGAGGGCTTGTTGCTGCCAAATTTTCTGATTTTTCAGAAACAAAATGTAAAAATGGGACTTTAATGCAAAGTATTTCATTTTTACAATATTGGCTATTTAAACAATACAGTGGAGACCAAACAAAAGCCATCTATTGACTACCAGTCTGAGGCTTCAGTTGTATATTTATAGAGTACTAGTAGCATGTATGTAACAGCATTTTTTTCTTAAAATACTTTCATCAAAATAATACATGAGCACGGGTTTGACACAATAATATAGAAGAGTTGTCCTTGCCAATGCACCGCTAAGCAAAACAAACCTGTTCCCGGGATTTTCCCAGAATCACCACCTGCTTTGCCTACTTTTGCTTACTCTGGCCTCCCTGATAAGTGGTTATTTTTTTAGATCCAAGGATATACCTCTCATTCTCTTGATGACCCTACTGTGTCTGCATCTCTCATTGGCCTATTGTCACCACGCTCATGTACACAGCACTGAAGTTATTACTGAGTCACCTACACTGCAGGTAAGAGACAGGCTCTGCTCTCTGATGATGAAGATACACACACACACACACACACACACACACACACACACACGCCCAGGCCTCTACCAAACAGGAAAGAGAAATGACAGCTTCAGGGTCTCGTAGGTGCTTTTGCGCAGATAAGATGCCCACTTTAACATTGCAAGCCCTGTCTGGGCATGTGATCTGACAGAACCACCAGGTTATGTACCGAACAGCAACCTGTTCATACATGGAGCAGACCCTCTCTTCATGTCCCTCTTCCTGGCACAGAGAAGAGGCTCTGTAGGAGCTGCCCAGAAAGGGCTCATAGAGGTAGCATGGCCTGCATTAGCCTGGCACTGGTCACCTCATGTTATATCAGTGGACCTCCTGGAAAATGGCTATAGATTTTGAGGATGAGAGGAAAGATTAAAAGAGGGTGTGCCAACAAGAACTTGGAGACAACCGGAGCCACTGAGGAGACAAGGGGAAGGCCCCAAGAGGTTCATGCCTTGCCCAGAATCACAGACCGGTCAGATGCAGAGCCAGGTATGAACCCTCTCTGTGTTTGCAAAGTGGTGTTTTGGTGGCCCCCGGGCCTTCTCAGGGGCTCTGGGAAAGGCTGTGCTGCTGTGACCATGTACAGACATGGAGATGGCATGACCCCTGCCAACACCTCACCCAGTATGGATGCAGTTGGGACATTTTTATGCTGAGCTCACACTTATGCAGTTCTGAATTTCAATCCTTATTTAATGCTTGGGAAACAGGCCCACAAGAAACTGGGACTATACAGGGTAAATGGCAAGCAGACTCCAGAGCTCAGGGTGTTCAGACCTGCCAGGTTAAGGCTCTATCCGTTCCTAAAATTTTGGCATTAAAAATCAGAAATCCAAATATTTTGGGAAGCTCTTGCCTATTCCTTATTATGTGGGGCCATTATTTTCTGGGAATGCAGATCATTGGCCTGGAAACACACACACACACACACACACACACACACACACACACACACACACACACACACTTGAAGTAAGGACTGGGGGCAGGATCTGAAGAGGGGCATACACAGGAAGTAATGAGAAGAACATAGCAGTTGGCGGTACTACATACATTTCACAGCACTTTTCAAATTTTATAAGTAATATCCCACATGATTGCGGACATCCCTAGGGAGGGCTTGCTAGAATAACCTCCGTTGTGCAGACAGGAGACAGACAGGCCATGAGAAGCACAGTGGCTTATCCAGAATCCAGAAGAGGGTAGAATGTGGGAGTGAGTCTGAACAAGTTTGTTTCAAAGTGGGGTTCCTCACTGCACAGCAACTTCCCAGTCAGCTGTGGAAAGAGGAATGTTGGTGACACTTTAAAAATATGGTTTTGCATAAACAAGGGGGTTTAGAAGCCAGGAGCCAAAAGAACTATTTGGAAACCTGTTATTTGAGGAGATGATTGAAGAAAGAAACTTCAGGAAGTAAAGTCACTGTCTTGGTAACTGGCCCCAATAGAACTGGAACTCTTGTTTCCAGGTACCCACATTCCAGAAACTTTCCCATAGCCAGCTCACTTGGCAAGAGACACTAGAGAACAAAAGATTTTCTTTATTTGCTGTTTCACGAATTGCCAGGGCTCTGACTTTTGACAAGCCCAACAAGAAAGCCTTCTCAGATGTTATAGACTTTGGCTAGATCCTCATCCTCAAAACACCTGGACAATTTTTAGGAGGTTCGCCATGGAAATGGTAGGCAACCAAGATCAAGCCAATTGCAGATCACCCTACTTCTGTGAGCACTTTTTGGGCAGCTCCTAGAATCCCCTCATGTACCAGGAGGAGGGACATGAAGAGAGGGCCCGTCCTGAGCAAGATCAGCTTGCTGTACGGTACAAACCTGGTGGTCCTGTCTGAATTACATCCCAGGACAGGACTTGCAGAGTGGAAATGGGGATTGCTGATGCGCTCTTTGTCTGTACCAATGCGCCTGCAAGGCCCTGAATCTGTCTTGTCTCTTCCCACTTTAGTGGACGTCTGAGCCGACACTTTGGGAGTGTGTGTGTGTGTGTGTGTGTGTGTGTGTGTGTGTGTGTGTGTGTGTGTCTTTACTGTCATAGAGCAGGGCTTGTCTCCTTCCCAGAGTTGTGGGTGACTCAGCAATCACAACAGCGTCAGAACCATGAGCATGGTGACAGTAGGCCAACCAGAGGTGACAGACACAGAGGGCTTTTCAAAGGGACCAAGGGTGGACCTTTAGAGCTAAAAAAAATAACTACGTATCAGGATGATCAGGGAGGCTGAGTAAGCAAGAGAAGGCAAAGCAGAATGATGATTTGGGGAAACCCTGGGCACAGGTCTGTCCTGGCCTGAGGTGCACTGGGAAGGACAGTGTTTGTAAAGAGCCTGGCAGAGGACAAAGAGCCTCGTCTTTATGACCTCACGTCTGAACAACTCTGGAGTGTCCAAATTTCATATACATTCTCAACCCTGTGACCCTGCATTCCCAATTGACTCACTGTAAGGAATGTGCCACGTCTTCACGCTCAGGTGCTGGTCTAGGGGCCTGAAATATTCCAGAACCAAGGTGTTCAGTCTGCTCTCAGATGGCTGAGTGGTGAAAATATTGCACAGAATGGAGACCTGCTGTAGGCAGGATGTTGATTTATTAAAGTTATCTTCCTTTCACAATTATAACCATTTTTCACTCTTCTGGCCCTAATGCTATTTTTAGAAAACCAAGGACTCAATTCATATTCTCCAGGGCAAAACTAACTCCATGCTTGGAGCATAGTGGACAGTATGGAAACTACCATAACCACGATGAAACTTGCTCAAACTTCCCCTGAGATCCACTACCCAACAAATTCATCATGTCTCTCAGCGTTTTAATGACATTTCCACAATCTTATGAGTGAACCACTTGCTCCTGAAAGATTCTTATCACGGAAAAGGGCCGCGAGATGGACAATTACTTCTAATACATTACACAGAGGGTCGATTTTTTTTTTCTCCCAAGATTTACACATGAGAAGAGGGATGAAGACAAAGACAGAGGTGGACACAGACAGGAGTTGGACACGTCATTTTTCATGTCTGTTTTTGTCACAAGGGACATTTTCCTTTCAGTGGCTCAACATATATTTGCTACTGGTAGTGGATTTTCATTAGCTTCCAAATAAAACTGAGTAAGAAAAGCAAGTAGATATTCCTTCAAGAAATATTCTGAGGTCAGCAAAACACGTTCTGAAGGCCAGTTAACATAGGAAACTTGGAGCAGAGCAGGGTCACTGTCCCAAGCAGACACACACTGTCCCCTGGTGGCCCAGTGAAAAATGACATGAGTGCTTCCTGGCTCGTGGTTTTCTCAGCAGTGAAAGTCGGCACCAAACTGAGACAGGTTTCAGGCCTGCCTTTAGACCGCGTTAGGTTTTGTAAGATTCAATGTTTATGGATGAGTGCCAGTGCAAGTCATTGTCTTGACATTTCTCACTGTAAAAAACAGAGGCCAGTTCCCAGTGCAGTATTTCCGGGAGTATTAGGCACCTTAGTCACACCCAGGGTCCCACCAAAACAGTAGAGAAAGTGTCGGGAATAGCCTGTCTGCCTCAATGCACTACTAGTATATGCTTGCATGAAAAAATGTATTAGTATAACATCCAAAACGTATCTATGAAATCCTCTCAACCAGGAAAATATAATTTTTAAATTGGAAGATTACAACGTGGTAGAGCTGTATAATGCCATCTAAATTCATAAAAAAGTTTTTTAATATGATCAGCATATATGCCTGGTGAGCTCTTTTAATTGATATAAGAAGTTATCTCATCCCTATTAATTTCTTCAAAATATATGTTTCGTTGCTGCATAGTATTCATTCTAAAATCTTGTACAGGAGTGATTTGCTTTTGTTGCTACTGATATCATCTTCCTTCAGCCACCATATATGGCTTTTCTTTGAATGTGGACTTATTTTCTAAATCTAGAATTTTTCACTAAACTCCCAGAGCCCTTCCCCTCAATCATTTCCTCCCAGGTTGCCAGGCCTTTCACACCATGTCTTACCATCTTCATTCCATATGAAGCTTCTCCAAGGCCAACTGCTTCTCAGTCAAATTGCACTCCAGCCCTTGGTATGGTGCTTGGCATACAGAAAATACTCATTCCTAATTTTAAAAAATACTAAGAATCTGCCCAGCTAGTGTTGCTCAATGGCTGAGCATCAACCCATGAACCAAGAGGTCACTGGTTCTATTCCCGGGCAGGGCACATGACCGGGTTTCAGGCTTAATCCCCAGTTCCAGGCATGCAGCAGGCAGACGATGATGTTTCTCTCTCATCAATGTTTCTATCTCTTTATTCTTCTCCATTCCTCTCTCTCTAAAATCAATAAAAACATTTTTAAAATAAATAAAACAGCCGAAACCGGTTTGGCTCAGTGGATAGAGCATCAGCCTGGGGACTGAAGGGTCCCGGGTTCGATTCCGGTCCGGGGCATGTACCTTGGTTGCGGGCACGTTCCCAGTGGGGGGTGTGCAGGAGGCAGCTGATCGATGTTTCTCTCTCATCAATGTTTCTAACTCTCTATCCCTCTCCCTTCTTCTCTGTAAAAAATCAATAAGATATATTTTTAAAAATCAATAAAATATATTAAAATAATAATAATAATAAATAAATAAAACATATTAAAAAATAAAAAATACTAAGAATCTGAATGAGTTGCTCCCTGTGGCAGTAAATTTTAGCTCTTCATCAAAGCCCACTTTCTTCCTCTCCACAACTGGACTACCTTTCCCAGCTTCACTTGTGGCCACATGACAGTGTCGTTTGTTTCCAAAGCAACAGAAAAGACACTCGTGTGTGCCATTGCAGATCTGGCCCATGAAATCCTTTCTCATGCATTGTCCATGATCTCCCCACATCAGAGGAAAAATGCAGAACTCATGGGTGTCCTAAAGATGGAGATGCCACGTGGTGGAAGAACTCCTGTTTTCTATATGAAAACGTAAAAAAGTACAGTCTCTCCTAGCTCAACACCCACCCAGCAATGGTATTGGCAATCATATCTAGTGATGTCCTAAAAACTTTAGGGAGTTACGTGATCATGCAGCATATATTCTGCATGAATATATGTGTATGATTTACAGTAGTAATGTGTAAAGTAAAATAATAATCGTAATTATTATTTCCAGCACATAGAACAGAACCAAATGTTTAGAACAGTACCTGAAACATTACAGGTGCTCAATAAATAGTTGTTGAATGAATTATTGATTTGCTTTATAAAAATAGGATTGTACATGTATACATAATTTTAATCTAATTATTTTAATACTAGAGGCCCGGTGCACGAATCCATGCATCAGTGGGGTCCCTCTGCCTGGCCTGCAGGATAGGGCCAAAACAAGCTCTCCAACATCCCTCGAGGGGTCCTGGATTGCAAGAGGGTGCAGGCCAGGCCGAGGGACCCCACTGGTGCATGATCAGGGCCAGGGAGGAATGCGGGAGGTTGGCCAGCCAGGGAGGGACCGAAGGAGGGCTCCAGGACGTGTCTGGCCCGGTCTCGCTCAGTCCCAATCAGCCAGACCCCAGCAGCAAGCTAACCTACTGGTCAGAGTGTCTGCCCCCTGGTGGTCAGTGCACTTCACAGTGAGCAGTTGAGTGGCCTTAGCATATCATTAGCATATTACACTTTGATTGGTTGAATGGATGACCGGGCACTTAGCATATTAAGCTTTTATTATATAGGATAATTATAATTATATATAATTATCCCATCTTTCTGTATCTAACTTTTATCATTCAATGCCCCTGGATAAACTCTCCACACACACATATATATTTTTTTAAATATTTTTATTGATTTCAGAGAGGAAGAGAGATAGAAAAACATCAATCATGAGAGACAATCATTGATCAGCTGCCTCCTGCATGCCCCACACTGGGGATTGAGCCCACAACCCAGCATATGCTCTGACCTGGAATCAAACTATAACCTCCTGGTTCATAGGTCGATGCTCAATCACTGGGCCACACCGGCTGGGTTCTCCACATATATTTAATTAATTCTTATGAACGGTTGCATAATACCTCATGGTTATGAAGGTAACATGAATTTACTTATCTCTAATTGGTAGTTAAGTTGTTTTTATTTTTTGCCACTCTAAATAAATAATAGCTAATACTTATTGAGTGTGTTTCATATGCAAAGCACTTTTTTAGCACTTGACATGTATAAAGTCACTGAGTTAAGGTTATTCTCTCCATTGTAGGAATCTGAACAGGAGTGAGTAAGAAATTTGCCCAAGCCTATACAGCCAGTAGGCACTAAACTAGTCAGTGTGGCTCCAAAGTCCTTTCACTGAACTACTTCTATACAAGACAATAATCAACACAATTGTACATACTTCCTAATGGAATGGTGCTTTATTTCTAGTTGACAATTTCCCCAGAGGGAAATTACTGTGGAAGAATATGTATATATTTTATATTGATAGATTGCTTTGCAAGAAGGCAGTAACAGTTTACATTTCTAACAGCCTGTATAAGACTGCCCTCTCCTCGAACACAATATCATTTAAAATATTTTTTATTTCTTTTTTGCCGATCTGGTGGCTGAAAAATGATATCTATATGCTTTTCTGACAGTAATGAGATTAAGTGTAATATGTTTATTAGCCATTGTATTTACTCTACTATAAATTGCTGTATTAGACAGGGTTCTCCAAAGTATTTATATAATAGTCATGTGATTATGGAGGCCTGAAAAGTCCAAAATTTTCAGGGTGGGCCAGCAGGCTGAAGACACAGAGAAGGTTGGATGATGTAGCTCAAGTCCAAAAGCAATGAGGCTGAAAATCCAGCTCTCCTTGCAACAGAGCTACTGATGGTCAGACTGCCTAGACTTGAAGTCTAACTCACTATTTATTAGTGACTGAGTTCCTTAAATAAGGGTAATAAAACCTGCTTCCTAGATTTTCTGGGAACGTTGAAGGATTGCTTCTCACTTTATAATTTTCACCTGTTATTTTTTCTGTTATAGGGATTTGTCAAAAAATTTTTAGCAGATTGTAAGGATATAGAGATGAAATCATTGCCTGTCATTTATAAGACACATAGGATAACAGCAAAAATCTTAATATAATCTTGGGATCTTCTATCTTAGGTAACAGTCTCTCTTCTACATGTACCTCATAAGAATCCTTTCTAGAAGATGCACAAGGATAGATTTCAGATAGTTGTTTCCCATTTCATTGATGTGAGGAATTCAACCTATCAAACTTTTTCTATTCTGCAAAATAAATTTTAAATAGCAAGGAATAAAAAGAATAATCAAAATTAGTGTTATCTTTAGCGAGTCTAAGAACTTTTAGATTCCTAAAAGTGTAAAGATTTGTAGTAGTGGTGAACCTCACACCTTGAAGTCAGCTTATATGCAGTGTAGGGGTAGCCGGAGTTAGTCATTTTGGGAAGTCTTAGGCTAAGTGAAATACTTCAGAAGTATTGCTTAATTGCTATCCTTCGGGCTTAGAAAGAGAAATACCAATACCCTAGAACCGTGGTCGGCAAACTGCGGCTCGCGAGCCACATGTGGCTCTTTGGCCCCTTGAGTGTGACTCTTCCACAAAATACCATGGCCTGGGCAAGGCTATTTTGAAGAAGTGGCGTTAGAATAAGTTTAAGTTTAAAAAATTTGGCTCTCAAAAGAAATTTCAATCGTTGTACTGTTGATATTTGGCTCTGTTGACTAATGAGTTTGCCGACCACTGCCCTAGAAAATCACCATCAGAAACAAGGACTTTGAAAACGTATCTTCCAAAAAATTATAAATCTTGTAGGTTTTTATTTAAACTTTGGTTTTCTCAATGTATAACTTTGGTCTTGTTTTAAGGATTAGAAACAATACACATAAAGTACCTTGCACAAAGTAATCTCACAGTAAATGGTAGCTATTACTGTCACCTCTTGCCATTGAGAACCATATTTCTCATATTAGTACCTTCTTCCAACGTCTACCACATATTTGACTATCATATAAATATTTACCAAAGGAGTGACTTTAGTGATAGGTTGCACTCTGCGGCCAAACCCTAGAGTGGGTCTGCCCGGCTTAGACTCTGAAGCCATGGGAAAATTACAGACAAAACCTGTCTCCAACTTGCCTACAGAACTAAACTACAATTCCCAGCATGCAGTCAAACTCCGTGGTTGCACTGCATCCTGGAAAAGAAGCCCGGAGCTACGTGAAAGAAGCGCTGTAGTTGACAAAAATCCGTGGGTTCTAGCGTAGGCACGCACAGAGACTGCGCAGATCTCCTCGTCGGGGTTCTGCGGAACTCATTTTGAGTACAGGGACTGTAGCCGGAAGGATTAAAGAACCGTTCCATTTCCGGTAGTAACGGGAGCGTTTCGAACATGGCGACCTCCAAAGCGAACGGGCCAGCCGCAGCGGCTGGGAAAAGTGAATTTCGTAACCAGAAGCTGAAGCAGGAGAACCTAGGTAAGGTGGTGTGAGCACCGAAGCCTGGGTTTGGAGGTTTAGTTGCGATCGTGTAACGCCGCCTCGAGTCTGTTCTCTGAAATTGAGTACCTATAAGAGCTGCTTTTTACGGTTTTTGGCCGGACCTGGGAAACCGTCTGGAGGATATGGTGCCGGTCACGTGTTCCTAACTAATCGCTTTTGCTAAAGGCTCCCAGAATGAAAGTGTTGTGGAATTCGTTTTCCGTAAAGTGACAGTTATTAAGACATTTTGGAGGGCGTTGCAGAGCCTTTGACTTGCGGCGATGGGCGGAAGTAGCTGACAAAATGAGGGATGCGGTAGGAGTAGGAGGTTATTATTTACCTGAGTGACCGCTGGTAATGAAGGAGCGAGACAGAGTGATAAGGAGGAGGTATCTGGCCTGTCCTGAATGCTAGTGTGTGAGTTTCTGAAAAAATTTTGCATCATTTATTTTATTATTCTTTATCAAATTGTTAAAATATTAGACGACACGGCTCCTTCTCTTTAGACTGCCCTGCCTTTAAATTGCTGTCTTGTTTTATTCTGGTTTTATCCATTTTTGTCAGTATGAATGACAGGAAGAGAGGCTAGAGAAATAGTCCAGGACCTCAGAAACCATTCTTTTTTTTTTTTGGGGGGGGGGGGGTGTCGTTATTTATTTATTTATTTATTTTATTTTTTTAATTGTTTGAAGTATTAAAAATAGTAGTACATATGTCTCCTTTTTTCCCCCATTGACCTCCCCCACCCTCCCCCTCCCCCCAGTACATGCCCCCACCTGCCCCCCCCCCCAGTGTCTTTTATCCATTGGTTATGCTTATATGCATGCACACAAGTCCTTCAGTTGATCTCCCACAGCCCCCCCCCCCCCAAAACCTCCTCTGCCTTCCCGCTGTAGTTTGACAGTCTGTTCAATGCTTCTTTGCTTCTGTATCTATTTTTCCCCCTTTTCTTTCCTTTAAAAAATCTTGCCTCTGCAGACTAGAAATAAACATATATTAACAAAAAATGTTTGAGTCCCAATTTCAATGTCCAACAGTTCTGATTCCCCGTTTCAATGTCAAACAGTTCGTTATGTGTACATGTCAGCAATGATATCTGGATGGTGAGCACATGGTGGCAATGCAGGTCCGACCCTCTCTGGAGAAACCATTCTTATTGGAAGTGTTAAAAACCTTGAACTCTCATTCTAAAGGCCTTAGAAAGGTATAAACGGTGCTTTGTTGTTTTTTAAATTATGAGTGTACTTTGTAGAGTATGGTACTTGTACATCTTAAAGAATAAAGCCAACACGTGAGAAAGGTGCGCTCAGACCAGTGAGCAGAATAAAACATTGTGAAACCCAAAAAACCCCCTACAAGCTCCTCTCAGAACATACTCTTTTTCTTTGAGACATGAAGTAACTGTTGGAAATCATGTTGACCATTATGTTCTTCTTCTTCATAATCTTTACCAACTATGCACAAAGCGGTTTACTTTTGCCTGTATTTTAATTTTATGGGAATGGGAGAGGACTATAGGCATGATTCTGTGTCCTGCATCTTAGGCTTAACTTTGTTTTTGTTATTTAATCAGGGCAATACTTGAAGCTGTATTTTTCTCTACTATGATGTTCACTTGTATGAATATATGCTAATTTATATTTTCATTCTACTATTGATGGACATTTGCATTGTTCCCATTGTTTGCTGTTATAAACAATGCTGCTCTAGACATGTTTGTACATATCTATAGCTTTACATGTTCAAGAGTTTCTCTAGGTTATGTACATGGGATTGGAATCCTTGAAGTGTAGGGTATGTGCAGGTGGTGCTGTTAGAGGCACCTCTCACCGACGCCAGAGAGGTGTTCCCGGACAGCTCCCGAGTCAATGGGAGAGGGCTGTTCCCAGCCTCGATCCTTGTCTTCTCTTATAAATGAACTAGAGGCCCGGTGCATGAAATTCGTGCATGGGGGCAGGTGGTGTCCCTCAGTCCAGCCTGCATCCTCTCCAATCTGGGACCCCTCGAGGGATGTCTGACTGCTTGTTTAGGCCCGATCCTGGTGGGATTGGGCCTAAACGGGCAGTCGGACATCCCTCTCACAATCCAGGACTGCTGGCTCCCAACCGCTCGCCTGCCTGCCAGATTGCCCCTAATTGCTTCTGCCTGCCAGCCTGATCACCCCCTAACCACTCTCCTGCCAGCCTTATCGATGCCTAACTGCTCCCCTGCTGGCCCAATTGCCCCTAACTGCCCTCCCCTGCAGGCCTGGTCACCCCCAACTGCCCTCCCCTGCAGGCCTGGTCACCCCCAACTGCCCTCCCCTGCAGAGCCTGGTCACCCCTAACTGCCCTCCCCTGCTGGCCTGATTGCCCACAACTGCCCTCCCCTGCCGGCCATCTTGTGGCAGCCATCTTGTGTCTACTTGGGGGTGGCCATCTTGTGTGTTGGAGTGATAGTCAATTTGCATATTACCTCATTATATAGGATGTATACGAGGGACCTTGACTGCATTTTGAAAAGCCAATTTATTAAAACATGCATCTTTGATAAAGAAGCAAAGCAAGCAAACCTATACATCTGGCTTAAGAAGTGCAGATGGGCAGCAAATCTGAAAAGCAAATTGGGTGCAGGTCCCAGGCATTATATATCCTCCAGTCTGTAGGTTTCAAAAATTTTTTTTTCTCACTGCATAGTTCTTCTAGTCTCATTTGGTACTAGTTTTAACTTGAGTTGCTAAAGATGCTTTTCTTCTTCTTTTCTTTTTTTTTAATCCTCACCCAAGGATATTTTTCCATTGGATTTTTAGAGAGAGAGGAAGGGAGGTGGAGAGACAGAGAGACACATGGATTGGTTGCCTCCCGCATACACACTGACCATGGCTGGGGATTGAGCCTGCAACTGAGGTACATGCCCTTGACCTGAATGGGACCCGGAAGCCTGCATTCTGCAGGCCGATGCTCTATCCACTGAGCCAAACCGGCTAGGGCTCAAAATTCCTTTGCTGAACATTTTGGTACAGATTAATTCTCAAGGTCCCTTTTTACTTTGTTGTGGCCTTCCAAGGAATTCATGAGAAGCACCTGGCAATTTAAAACATAGAGACTGCTGGCTTTTCTGCCTAGGGCAGTGGTCGGCAAACTCATTAGTCAACAGAGCCAAATATCAACAGTGCAACAATTGAAATTTCTTTTGAGAGCCAAATTTTTTAAACTTAAACTTCTTCTAACGCCACTTCTTCAAAATAGACTCGCCCAGGCCATGGTATTTTGTGGAAGAGCCACACTCAACGGGCCAAAGAGCCGCATGTGGCTCGCAAGCCGCAGTTTGCCGACCACGGGCTAGGAAGTAACATGCCCCCTTTTCCCCATCCCTTTCTGCATTCTCTCATTAGGGAGGTTTTTAACCATTTGCTCTCAAGTGTCCTTGGCTGTAGAAGATAATGGCTTGTTATTTAAAAGCTGGCTGCAAATTGCCCATACTGTTTGGCCTTGTAAAACTGAGACTTTCTGTCTCAGTTTCCCCATTCCTCCTGCCCTGGAATCCTGTAACAATGCTAATTCTTTCCCAAAGGGTTTGTGCTAGTATATATTCCCAGCAGGGAATGAGAATTATCTTAGCTCTATATCCACAGTAACTAACACGTATTATCTGAATTATGAATTTCTGTCATCTTGTAAGTATGAAATGGTATCTAGTTGGTTTTTATTTTGAACTTTTCTTATTACTAGTAAGGTTGCACATCTTTTCACATGTTTTAGAGCTATTTGTATTTACTTTTTCTGTTGTGAAACTTGTATGTATTTTTTGCCATTTTTAAATTCATAGCCATTGAAGTGTTTAAATTAGGTAAGGACTTGGTCAGATGTGCATTTTAAATAATGACAATTGTTGATTTCAAGCTTTTATTAAGGATACTAGAGGCCCGGTGCATGAAATTCGTGCACAGGGGCTGTGTCCCTCAGCCCAGCCTGCACACTCTCCAATCTGGGACCCCTCAAGGGATGTCCAACTGCCCGTTTAGGCCAGATCCAGGTAGGATCGGGCCTAAACAGGCAGTCAGACATCACTCTCACAATCCAGGACTGCTGGCTCCCAACTGCTCACCTGCCTGCCTTCCTGATTGCCCCTAACCACTTCTGCCTGCCAGCCTGATCACCCCCTAACCACTCCTTTGCCAGCCTGATTGATGCCTAACTGCTCCCCTGCCAGCCTGATTGCCCCTAACTGTCCTCCCAAGCAGGCCTGGTCACCCCTAACTGCCCTCCCCTGCAGGCCTGGGTCCCCCCCAACTGCCCTTCCCTGTAGGCGCTGTCGCCCCCAACTTCCCTCCTCTGCCAGCCTGGTCACCCCTAACTGGCCTCCCCTGCAGGCTTGATCACCCCCAACTTCCCTCCTCTGCCAGCCTGGTCACCCCTAACTGCCCTCCTCTGCAGGCTTGATCACCCCAACTTCCCTCCTCTCCCGGCCTGGTCATCCCTAACTGCCCTCCCCTGCGGGCTTGATCACCCCCAACCTCCCTCCCTTGCAGGCCTGGTCCCTCCCAACTGTCCTCCCCTGCTGACCTGATTGCCCACAACTGCCCTCCCTTGCAGGCCTCGTCCCTTCCAACTGCCCTCCCCTGCTGGCCATCTTGCAGTGGCCCTCTTGTGTCCATATGGGGGCAGCCATCTTTACCACATGGGGGCAGCCCCCTTGTGTGTTGGAGTGATGGTCAATTTGCATATTACTCTTCTATTAGATGGGATTGGGAAGTGAATGATATATGAAGATTAGCTAATTCTCTGTGATTTCATTCAGAAATAGCAAAGTATAAGAAGCAGAAAGCAGGTTTAACTGACTGGGGTGGATAACATGGATTATCAAGACCTGCTTCTCAGACTTTAGTGTGCAAAAGAATCTCCTCATGAGACTGTTAAAACAGAGATTCTTGTGCCTCGGCCCAGAGGTTCAGATTCAGTAGGTCTAGGGTGGAGGCCAAGAATTACATTTCTGCCGAAACCGGTTTGGCTCAGTGGATAGAGCGTCGGCCTGTGGACTGAAGGGTCCCGGGTTCGATTCCGGTCAAGGGCATGTACCTTGGTTGCGGGCACATCCCCAGTGGGGAGTGTGCAGGAGGCAGCTGATCGATGTTTCTATCTCATCGATGTTTCTAACTCTCTCTCTCTCTCTCTCTCCCTTCCTCTCTGTAAAATATCAATAAAATATATTTTAAAAAAAAAAAAGAATTACATTTCTAACACGCTCACAACTTATGCTCCTACTGCAGGCCTATGTATCATACCTTTGAATAGTACTAATGTAAGTTATAGCTGTTGGATTTAAGAGGTTCCTAAAATCCAGGACCCAGGTATAGGGAGCGGCTGTAGGGTTAAGCCTCAGACTGACCAGTGGCAGGGCCACAAACAAGTCCCAGCTTGGAGGGCAGAGCCCTCTTAGCATAATTAAGCTTAACCTTGTAGCCCTCCCTGATTCCTTCCTAAGTAGCTAATGGGCTGTGGGAGGTGCAGCAAGTGTTGCCAAAACAAGAACATTTGTATACATGTCGATCTACCCTTGTTTTAATCAGACTATATAATAAAGCATCGTCTTGCAGGCTGGGTCTTTTGTGTCCTCATCCAGGCATGGGAGATCCACCAAGCCCCAGCTGTATTATCTTGTCTGTCTTTTCTTCAGTCCTTCACCACCCCTCCTCAGGTTCACCTTTGGCTGTGCTGGCGCAGCACAACCATTTAATAAATGTTATGGGAGATAATTTATGGCCCTTCAGAGGCATTTTGTTTTGATGAAAGGAGACCTTTATGTCCCCTTAATTAAGTCACTAATCTTTTATGAAATGGGAAAAATGATACTGGTTCTTCCTACCTTTCATGGTTATCACGAAGGGTATACAAAAATAAGGCTCATGAAAACTCTTTGGAAACCCTAAAACCCTATACCAGTGATTATTAACTGAAAGTGTACACCAGAGTATCAGCTTTTAAAATTTTTATGTACATACACACATATGCAAATATAGTATATACATACAGTATATACACACATACTTAGGCTTCACTTCAGTAAAGTTTAAAAGGTTGCTTATCTATAATAATAAAAGAATAATATGCTAATTAGACTGGATGTCCTTCCTGACGAAGCCAAGCCGGAGCTGCGAGGGAAGCCCGGGTCCCGGGTGCTTGCCGGTGGCCAGAGGAAAGCCAGTGCCGGCAGCCAGGGGAAGGAAGGCCTACTTTTGCATGAATTTCATGCATCGGGCCTCTAGTCTATATATAAAAGGCTAATATGCAAAGTGTCCCCTCGGGAGTTCGATCACTCGCTATGATGTGCGTTGACCACCAGGGGGTGGCATGGAACAAAAGAAGGCCCCGGCCGGCAGCTGGAAGGCCCCTATTGGCCCTGATTGCCAGCCAGGCCTAGGGACCCTACTATGCATATAAATGTCCAAAAGTGGGCTAAAACCTGATGTGTGTTTCGTTTTGTTTTTCCTGTAGATGAATCAGAACTCCTCACTGTCCCTGATGGTTGGAAGGAACCAGCTTTTTCCAAAGAGGACAATCCCAGAGGACTCTTGGAGGAAAGCAGTTTTGCAACTTTGTTCCCAAAATATAGAGAGGCTTACTTGAAAGAGTGCTGGCCGTTGGTTCAAAAAGCCTTGAATGAACATGTATGCATATTTTATATATTTCTTTGAGATTTCGCTCATGTTTATACCTTTACTTTTAAGTAAATGTATGTGTGCTTGTGGATTTTTTTAAGGTGCCAGCGTAATTGACTAATTTGGTTCCTTTGGTACATAAGCTTTATTCTTGTAATACTTGTGTTTTTAATTTTGTGAATAATAGATTACTGAAAAATACACATACCTTTAAAATTGTAGGGATTTGATGGACTGTCTGAAACTCATCTGTGAACTCCCAAGTTTCAGAATGCCTATTCTGTACTATGGTGATTGTCACAAACCTGCACAGTTTGAGTCAGGCATGTTTCTGTCTAATTGCTTAATTTTCATTTTAAATGTAAGATGTGGATGTGCCATCTTTTTCCTATTTGTTGCTGCTGCCATGCCCCTAGAGTGGTGTATTTGTTTTTGTTTTTCAAACATGGGTTGAAATCCATTAGTGGATCCAGAAGTCAATTTAGTGGATATAAGGAGTCTTTAAAAAATGAATGTGTCACATGTGGTAAGGATGATTTTATGAAGCTTTTGATTCATTTTATGAATTTGTGCACCAATGGGGTCCCTCGGCCTGGCCTGCGGGATCAGGCTGAAACCGGCTCTCCGACATCCCCCAAGGGGTCCCATAGGACAGGCCGAGGGACCCCATCGGTGCAGAGTCGGGGCCGGGAAGGGACACGGGAAGTTGGCCAGGGAGGGACTTTGGGAGGGTCCCAGGGCGTGTCTGACCTGTCTTGCTCTGTCCTAATTGGCCAGACCCCAGCAGCAAGCTAACCTACCGGTAGGAGCGTCTGCCCCCTGGTGGTCAGTGCACGTCATAGCAACTGGTTGACCAGTTGACTGTCTACCCCCTGGTGGTCAGTGCATGTCATAGCGAGTGGTTGAGTGGCCTTAGCATATCATTAGCATATTACACTTTGATTGGTTGAACGACTGACTAGTCAACCAGACACTTAGCATATTAGGCTTTTACTATATAGGATATGTATGTGTACTAGGTTGTGACATGAAATATATTTCTCAAACTGAGGGACTGCCCTGGACTCATTTGTGCCCATTGAGTATGAGGGTGACTCGGCAAACTGCAAGCAATGTTTCATAGCTGTCTGCATCTGGGATTGGTTTCTCTCTTTCTCTCTCTCTCTCTCTCTCTCTCTCTCTCTCTCTCTCTCTCTCTCTCTCTCTCATAAACTCATACAGACCCAGCCTTATGTTGAATAGTACATCACTCACTGTGTTTAAATATTCTTCAGAATATGCTCATATATTAGAAAATAGCATGTGAGTATAAGTATGGCCTCATTTGGATTGATATGTATTTTTTAAACTAGAGATTATCTTTATTCCAGTAAGTACAAAGTATTCTAAACTCCAGTAAATATAAATGGTTTCAATTGCCTGAGTTTCTATATTCTTTTAAGTATGAAAGTAATCAAGCATTCTTTTTATTAATTACCCAGCTTCTTCAAGGAGGGAGTTGATAGAATTTTAGAGAGAGATTAATTCCTAGCAATTACTAGTTAGATTAGGATAGGTTATATAAGTATCTAAAGCTGAATTCATTTTTAGACAGCTGCTTGTTTGCTCTTTCCTTTCTGTAGCATGTTAATGCAACCCTGGACCTGATCGAGGGCAGCATGACTGTTTGTACAACAAAGAAGACTTTTGATCCATACATCATCATTAGGGCCAGAGACCTAATAAAACTATTAGCAAGGAGTGTTTCATTTGAACAGGTAAATTTACAGTTACAGAGATTTTGCTTTATTTCTGCCATTAGAGATAACACAGCACTGTATCCACCCACCCGTCCCTCTCTCCCTCCCTGCGTCCCTCCCTTCTTCTCTTCCTCCCTCCCTCCTTCCCTCCGTAGAGTTTTCATTATTCTGCTTAGATATCAGTGTGGACTTTGAAGAAAAATGTATTTGTAAAGAATATTGGTGGGATATTTTCTTTATTTTTTCAAAAGGCTGTACGAATTCTTCAGGATGATATTGCATGCGACATCATTAAAATAGGTTCTTTAGTAAGAAATAAAGAAAGATTTGTAAAAAGAAGACAACGGCTTATTGGTCCCAAAGGATCTACATTAAAGGTACTTTTTACCGGTGGAAAATGAGTATCTTTTTTTTGTCATTAGTTTTTCAGTGTATTTCAACTGAATTTCAACTTGCTGTTTCTTGATATAGGCATTGGAACTCTTAACAAACTGTTACATTATGGTTCAGGGAAACACGGTTTCAGCCATTGGACCTTTTAGTGGCTTAAAAGAGGTGAGACTTAATATCTTTAGTTAATTTTCAGCAGAGAACAAATTAAGTAATTTGGTTATAATATATTGTTTTACGATTATTGTATTGTTTTAGGATGTGCTTTGTTTGATTTTCCATTAGTAAATACTTTGTACTTCATGGAATTTGAGGGAGTCATCACTCCTAGACATTAACATATTATAACCACCTTTGACAGTTACACACATCTCAATTAGGTCTTCACACCATCGCTCCTTCCACTACAAATTTTAAATGGGTATTTAAGCTCTTAGTCTATAGCACATATGAGAAACATGATGTAGTTACATGTGCTCAAATATTAGGGAATTGAACAGATGTTGTTATTTGCAGAAACGTATACAGTTAGTCAAGGTCAGACTCAAATTTTCCTTTATGATACATTTTCTTTTGTTTGAATTTATTATAATGTTTTTATGAACATTTATTTTAACTTGTTAAGAGGAACTCTGTTGAGCAGATACTGTTCCAATTGACTCCCTTTGATACTGTTATCTGGATCTGGCTGTGAGGTCTTGCTTCTTCCTTTCCAGGGCCTTTAATAGAACTTCCTTGGGCCTCATTCTTAGACATGATCTACCCTTTTCTCATGGGGCAATAGTAACTTAAATTCATTGAATACTTTGTAAATCTATAAAGTGTAAATATGTTATTCAGTTCTTACAACAGACCCTTGAGGTATCTTCATTTCCACATTGCAAATGAGAAAGCTGGAACAGGAAAATTAAGTGTCTTTCCCAAATAAAGTGGCAGTCCCATTATTTGAGCCCACATTTTCTGACTCTGAATCCATCTTCCCTCTAAATCACAGTTCCAGAGTGTTATACTTGTTCAATATGTCACGTTTTCACAGTACAATTGAATAACGTCACTGTACCCAGGGTTAACTGTTATGAAAGATCTAGTAGCCACTAAGAGCAATTGAAGGAACTATTCAATTTGACAGCCATTGTCTGGTTTGTAGGATATTTTGCAATATAGTAATTCCTTTCTACCTGGTTCATTAAGATATTTATAAATGCCTAATTCTTTTTTCTTTGCAAATTTCAGGTTCGAAAAGTAGTCCTAGATACTATGAAGAATATTCATCCAATTTATAATATTAAAGTGAGTGTTAATTATATATTCCTGTAACAGTGGTTGTCAGACTTCTTTTAGCTACAGAAAACTTTCTTGAAATTAAATTTTTATAGAAGTTGAATAGACAAAACAGATAAAGCAGAGATACTTTGGGTAAATTAGAGGTAGAATTCAACCCACTCAACTCTACCCAGTCCTCAAGTTACTTCCTTAAAAGCTTGGGTCTCTGTGTAGTCCAGTATTGACAGGTACACTGTAATCTGTATATATAAAACCCTAATATGCAAATAGACCAAACGGCGAAACAACTGAACAACCAGTCGCTATGATGTGTGCTGACCACCAGGGGGTACACACAGAACATGGCGGGCATCGGCAGCAGGCGGGAGAGCATGGAACATGGCAGGCATCGGCCGTGATGGGATGGTAGAGCAGGTGAGCGGGGGCACCAGACCAAGGTGGGGCGCTGGTCACTGTCATCGGGGCAAGCCTCTGGTGGTTACTGAAAATTCTTTGCTCCCGTGCACCGCAGTCCTGCAGGGCGCTCGCACCTGCTGCTGGCGCTGGCCCCACTCGTACCCACTGCCAGCGCCAGAGCTGCCACTCACACACTGCCGGCACCCGCCGCCGGCCCCAATCGCTTGGCACCATCAGCGGGTGCGAGTGGCGGCTGCCGGGCCTGATCACCCCTCAGGGCTTCTCCACCTCCCCCTGCTCCTGAGGGGTGATCGGGGCCAGCAGCCACCACTTGCAACCACTACCGGTGCCAGCCCCACTCGCATCTACTGCCAGCGACGGCCCCACTCACTCCCGCAGCCAGCACCCGGCACCAGTCCTGATCACTCAGCACCATCAGCGGGTGCAAGTGGCGGCTGCCAGCCCCAATTTCCCCTGAGGGCTTCTCCACCTCCCCCTGCTCCTGAGGGGTGATTGAGGCAGCAACCACTGCTCACACCCACTGCCAGCACTGGCCCCGCTCACACCCGCTGCTGGCACTGGCCCCAATTGATCCACGCTATCAGCGGGTGCGAGCGGGGCTGGCACCGTCAGCGCATGGGAGTGGCGGCAGCGGCAGGAGTGGGGTTGCAGGCAGACAGGACCAGGAGCTGTGGTGGGAGGGGCCGGGCGGAGGCGTGGAGGATGGGCCAAGACCCACCCCTGTGCCCATGGCAGCCTCACAGCCCACAGTTCCTTTCAAGGTGCACAAATTCATGCACTGGGTCCCTAGTGTATTATATAGTTCTGATACAAGAAAGGCTTCACAGAATTTGTCGTAGATTATATCAGTCCTGTTTTCTTAGGTTGTGAGCCCATCTTTATATTTTAAAATGTGCTCTTTCAGAATTCTGCCCTTTTTTATTAAATAAAGCCTCGGATATTTTAGATTGCATTAAAACCTTTGGGGGAGGAGAGGACTTAACACTCAAAATATTTAGCTTACCCAAAATAGCTCTGCTTTATCTGTTTTGTATGTTAGCCTTTTGAGAGAGATGTTATATCCCTGTGTGCACAAAGTTTGACTGTTCTTGGAAATGTAACCGTGCTATAATTAGCTGTTTTATTTATGACTAGAGGCCCAGTGCATGAATTCGTGCACAGGTGGGGTCCCTTGGGGTAGCCTGCGGGGATCGGGCTGAAACCCATAGTCCAACTCCGCCTGCAGCTCCTACCGGCCGCTCCCGCTCATCCTGGCCCCCACTGTGCCTGCCGCAGGCTCACACCCAATCAGCGCTTGCCAGCCATGAGCCCTGTGTCTGGCACCCTCCCAAGGGGAGTGGCCTGCGGGATTGGGCAGAAACCGGCTCTCTGACATCCCCGAGGGGTCCTGGATTGTGAGGGGGCGCAGGCCAGGCTGAGGGACCCCACTGGTGCATGATTGGGGCCGGAAAGGGACTGTGGGGAGAGCTCCAGGGTGTGTCCAGCCCATCTCAGTCCCAATTGGCCAGACCCCAGCAGCAAGCTAACCTACCAGTAGGAGCGTCTGCCCCCTGGTGGTCAGTGCACGTCATAGCGAGCAGTTGAGTGGCCTTAGCATATCATTAGCATATTACGCTTTGATTGGTTGAACAGTCGACCGGTCACTGGACAACCAGACACTTAGCATATTAGGCTTTTATTATATAGGATGAGTATTTGTTGAACAGTAGACCGGTCACTGGACAACCAGACACTTAGCATATTAGGCTTTTATTATATAGGATGAGTATTTGTTGAACAGTCCAATTAAATTTGGTGAAGTTAAGTTTAGAAGTCTCTCATTAGATTGACATGAAAGAGCAGTTTTCCCTGTGTGCACAAAGTTACATTGGGCCATTAAAGAGAGCTAGTCATGCATCTAATGCCTGGTTTGTATCCTCTTGTGTTCCAATGTCTATAAAATTCAAATGGAGTGGAGGAAATTCAAATGGAGTGGAGGAAATGTGAGAATATTGGTTTTGTCAGATCATGAGGTTTGCTTTTTCCCCCCTGTGATATTTCAGGTGCTACTGAAAGCTTCCTGCTTTCAAGGAACATTATTAAGGATTCTCCCTGCTATTAAGTTGAGTTTTAAGGTTTAAAGAAATAATGGTTGAAAAGCTGAATTAGTCTCTCTTTCATCTCAATTTATTTTAATAATTTTGAAATTTCTTAATCTAATTTACTTATGCTTGGTTAAAAATCGAGATTACATATTCTTTTCTTATGGAATTGGTTTAATCCTACCTAAGAGACTAAGATCTATGTATAAGAACAATATTTATGATGTCTTAATTTGACAAATATATGACTTCTGAAATTAACATTTTTACCTTGTTTGTATATTGTATGACTAAAGACCTTAATGATTAAACGAGAGTTGGCAAAAGATTCTGAATTAAGATCACAAAGTTGGGAAAGATTTTTGCCACAGTTCAAGCACAAAAATGTGAATAAACGCAAGGAACCAAAGAAAAAAACAGTTAAGAAAGAGTATACACCATTCCCACCACCACAACCAGAAAGTCAGGTAAGTATTAAATGTTGAATTTCATTACATGATGGAGAAACTGTTATCAATTTCGTAAGAAACTTTATTGAGGGTATTTTAGATAGAATTGCTGTGTTAATATGTGTGTATGTGTTTGAGTATGTAGAGATATAAGAAACTGAAGGTAAGTGTAAATAGGTTTATTTTGAGCAAAGTGCATGGGGTAGGGAGCTTCATATTGTGAGTGTAGACTATATCAAGGTGGTTGGTGTCACCTATGTTCCTGTAGCCACTGTAAATGTTCCATGGAAAAAAAATTCAACAATTTAGCTCAAAATGCTCTCTACTCTACTTTAAGATATATAGCTGCTCCAGTTTTGAAATCTTAAATTCCAATCTAATAGCTCTCCTTTTTCTAAGTTAGAATACCTCTCATTTTGTCAACTGTCTTCTGGTTTCCTTTCCGAAATGTCTTTTTCCATCTTGCCCATTGTTTTCTTTCATGCTCCTTTTTCCTTCTATCACACCTGCCCAGCAAAACTCTTAAACTTGGACCAGTCCTAAAACGACTTCTTTTCCATAATGTGGCTACTACACAAAGGTGGAAGGAGTCATAACTTTGGATTATATCCACTCTAAATTTATGTTTCCAACCTCAGGTGGGTCATCAGTATTGTCTGGTAGTTCTGTGAATCCTCATAATTTTCTAGGCATTCTCCCACTCCTGGCAGATGTCATTGAATTTTATTTTACTGAAATATTTTAGACCATGAGGCAATAACTCAACTTCCTTTTTTCTCACCTATATCTTTCCATGTGTATCAATTCTTCCTTTACCTGCTCTTTTAATTCTCTTTTCACCTATCTCTTGAGGGTTCTTGCTTCATTATTCCCTCCCTTGGAAACTCTTCCCTTCCTGCTAGTTCTTTAGGCTCAGCATGTAAACCCATCCCTTTCTGGGTACTGTCTTCCTCCTCTACAGCCTTATGCTTGAAGTTTTTTAGGGAAGGTTTGATGAAATGTCAGAAGGAAAAAAGGAATTAGGTCACCATGGTGAAAAAACAGTGGAAGTGCTCGATCATGAGGTTTCCTCAGGGAAAGGAAGAAAGGGAAGCCAGAAAGAAACTGATAGTTGGGGGAAAGTGGAGTGATCCAGTTACTAAGCCATGTCCTATAACACCTGCTGTACTTTATATTTTCTTTTGCCTTTTTAAAAAATATTTTTATTTATGTCAGAGACAAAGGGAGAGGGAGAGAGAGATAGAAACATCAATGATGAGAGAATCATTGTTCGGCTGCCTCCTGCACATCCCCTACTGGGAATTGAGCCCACAACCCAGGCATGTGCCCTGACCAGGAATCGAACCATGACCTCCTGATTCATAGGTCAACACTCAACCACTGGGCCACTCACACCAGGCCTCTAGTCTGTAAAGAATTTAGAACATTGCCTTAGATATAATAATGCTGTGTATGTGCAAAATAGCTAATTATCATTGTCGACTATATAGTGAATGAATGAGCTGTAGCTTTCTCTAATTAGTGTTTTAGTCACCAAATTCTGACAATCTTGCTTTTTATTTTGCATGCCACTACCCTTTATTCTAGGTTTTTATCTCTTCTCTATTCTTCTGTACTTTAAAAAATGCTGCTTGGGCCCGGCCTGAGTGGTTGAGTTGGTTGAGTGTTGTCCTCTGCACGAAAGGTTGCTGGTTCGATTCCCATTCAGGGAACATACCTGGGTTGTGGGTTTGATCTCCAGTTGGGGAGCGTATTTCTCTCACATTGATGTCTGTCTGTGTCTCTCTCGCTCTCTCTCTCTTTCTCCTCCCACTACCTTCCTCTCTATATGCATGTCATCTGGTGAGGATTGAGAGGGAAAAATAGCATACATTAAAAAATAAAATAACAAAATCCTGCTTTGGTCTCTTCACTCTTCTCAGAAACTTGAGTCATTTCTAAATCATGTCCCACCTCCTTCACCTGACATTCAAGTTTCTTCAACCTTCCTCAAACTATTTTTCCAGTTTCCTATTATACTTTTCTGAATTATTGACCTTCTACCCTACTTAAAGCAGTCTCTGGTGTATTCCTTGAACACATCACCTGCTTTCCTACCTCCATGCTTTTGTGGACATATTTCCTTCAACTTAGAGTATGTTTCCTACTTTTTGTCATTCCCTTTATGAATTAATCATAGATTTTTGAGCCTCTGTCTTTACCTCATGATATTTCTTCCTTAGAAAATGACTTTCATCTACATTATTTCTGAAGTAATTGTAAATACTGATTTCAACAGATTGATAAAGAATTGGCTAGTGGTGAATACTTTCTGAAGGCGAGTCAAAAGAAGCGACAGAAAATGGAAGCAATAAAGGTAAGACTGTGTCTAGCTCACAACATTAATAACAAAGTTCATAGAAACTTGAATTCTTAATTAGCTATAAATTGTGTTTCACTAATGTATGTTTTACTAACATAGGCTAAACAAGCAGAAGCTCTCAGTAAGAGACAAGAGGAAAGAAACAAAGCTTTTATTCCACCTAAAGAAAAGCCAGTTTTGAAACCTAAGGAAGGTAAAGCTTGTTTTCCAATTTTTGGTGTGATGTAAGTCTGTTATCTGAAAAGGAAACCCTTAGTGAATTTACCTAAATTTGAGTGTTAAGTAAGGAAATAACCATATCCGCTGTTAATTCACTTAGCATTTCATTAATCACTAATCCCAGGGACAGGAAACGACTGGGGTGATTTGTACTTCAGTAGCAGCTAATCCCCGTGTGAGTACCCAGACTGATAGTCCGCTCCTGGCTCTAGATGTGCTTGGGAAGGCCTTTTGTTTTGAAAGATATAAACCAGAGAGTGACTCTTCTGTAAAAATAAGAGTAAAGCCGTGAGATCCCTAAGCTCTGCTGTCACGCCTTTCAAACACAGCTCATCTGAGGTTGTGATTTTCTTCTCTCATGTGATCGATAGCTTACATTTAATTCCTATATTGTTACCATGGATTTTTCATTATCTTGAGCCAAAGGACACCAACAAAATAATACTAGTCATTCATTGAAATAACATTTGGAAAACTTTAAGTTTTTATGTGGTATTAGAGAAGATTTTGACTTATAACTTCATGTTTAATTAATTGAAATTATGGAAGTTGGAAGGATGACATGTAATATTCTTCATGAAATATAATTCTAAATTTTAACAGGTAAGATGGAAAATTGGCATATTAATGAGTGCTGTAAAGTTCCAAAATGTGGAAAAGAATATAAGTAAAAATAATCTAAATTGAAGTATGATTGAAGGGGGGAAAATGTAGTTTTAATATAGTTGAATCCAGTAATTGGGTTCACATAGCTAAACTATAATGCCATTTTCACTGTACTTTCACTAATATGTTTTTAAAGTATTTTAATTTTTTTTTCCTCTTAAAGAAATTTCTAACTTTTCTTTAGGCAGGTATTTTATATTTTATAACATGACCTTCCAATTATAAAAATATTCTGAAATTATTGTACTAAATACATATTCTTTATATTTTATTTGGTAAACTCTAAAGAATTACACATATTGTGTTTTTATTTGTCTAGCTTCTACTGAAACTAAAATTGATGTGGCTGCCATCAAGGAAAAGGTTAAGAAAGCAAAGAATAAGAAACTGGGAGCTCTCACAGCTGAAGAAGTTAAGCTTAAAATGGAAGTAGATGAAAAGAAAAAGAAGAAAAAAAAGTAATACAAAAAAACCCTGAACCTAGAACTTACTAAGCTATCTCCTTTTATAAAGGACTTTGAGGTACTGGGGCATTAGTTGCCTTATGTGAGGAAGTAATACTCTGATTGCTTTTTTCTGAGTTTGTTTTGTTCTTTCTAACAATGTTTATATATATGGCTATTCTTTATAAACATAAATTACTAGAGGCCTGGTGCATGGATTTGTGCACCGATGCGGTCCCTCGGCCTGGCCTGCAGGGATCAGGCTGAAACTGGCAGTCCGACATCCCCCAAGGGATGTAGTAGTGCGTGAAGTGGCAGGTGGCTGGGGAGGAGCCCGAGCCCTGGCCGGGAGCTACGCTGCTCCTGCTCATCCCAGCCCTGCTGCGCCTGCCACCGCCTCTCAGTAGGCTCGCTGCTGCTCCACTGCGGTCTCCACGCTCCCGTCCTAGGGCGATACTGGTGCACCCATGACCAAGAAGCAGCCGTGGGCTCGCACCCGGTCAGTCCCGATGCCAGTCCTGATCCTGGTCCCGGTCCAGATTGGGGAGGGACGCGCAGGGGTGTGTCCATGGGAGAGGCTTGCACCACCACAGCTGCGCTCGCCAGCCGTGAGCCTGGCATCTGGCAACCATCAATCAGCTGAGCAGCGCTCCCACTGTGGGAGCGCACTGACCACTAGGGGGCAGCTTCTGCATTGAGTGTCTGCCCCCTGGTGGTTAGTGCGCATCATAGCTACCGGTCAGACAGACACTTCGCATATTAGGCTTTTCTATATATAGATTATATCATCCATGGTTTTTTTGAAAAATTTTATACAAAATTTTATATATGTCTTGGTATACATTGCATCTAATGTATACCAAGTGGTATATATGTCTTGTATACATTGCATCTAATCTGTTTTGGGCAGGTTTGGTCTAGCATGATTTTAAGAGTAATTCTTTAGGTTGTGTATGTAGATTTTGAGAATGTGGCTATTGTAATTATCCATCAAATCGAATATCTGACACCATTGGTTAGTTTTTATATACAGGGTTGGGTAAAAATAGGTTACAGTTGTGAGTACACAAAACACAGGGATATATATATATATATATATTGATTTCAGAGAAGAATGGAGAGGGAGAGAGAGATAGAAACATCAATGAGAGAGAATCATCTAGAGAGAATCATGCCTCCCGCATGCCCCCTTCTGGGGATAGAGCCTGCAACCCAGGCATGTGTGTCCTGACTGCGAGTCGAACCATGACCTTCTGGTTTGTAGGTTGATGCTCAACCAATGAGCCACACTGGTAGGGCACAGTTTATTCTTGTAATATTATTTATTCTTGTATTATTTTCTATACAAACAGCTATAAACCTAACTTTTGTCCCACCCCATATAACTATGTCCCAGCATTTGGTTTTGAGGGGAGGGAAATGAAGGTTTTCAGTGCTTTCTCTACTGATAAACATTTAGCTCATTCCTTTTTGTAATCTTACATTTTTGTTCCCAAGATTAAACAACACAAAGCAAAAAAGGCAAGGCCTCCATAAGTCACATCCCTTAATTACTATCCTGTCTGAGTCTGGGAAAGTGATAAACCAGAAAGACATCAAATTGTACATGGGTAAAAGCCAGATTACTTAGAGCTGAATCAGCGTGCAACAAGTTATGTAAAAATGTTTATACTAATGAAGGCCAGTGGAATTATTTAGAATCACCTAAATCTAGCTGGCTCATTTTAGGTTACTTACTGAGACTCATAGTGTGGCAGCCTGAAAACAGTGCTTATTCATAGAAAAGTGGGAAATAGCCATAGCCGGTTTGGTTCAGTGGGTAGGGTGTCGGCCTGTGGACCAAAGGTTCCCAGGTTCGATTCCACACAAGGGCATATACCTTGGTTGCAGGCTTCTCCCTGGCCTGGGCCCTGGTCGGGGTTCATGCAGGAGGCAACCAA
Organism: Plecotus auritus; assembly: GCF_963455305.1. Classification (NCBI taxonomy): domain Eukaryota; kingdom Metazoa; phylum Chordata; class Mammalia; order Chiroptera; family Vespertilionidae; genus Plecotus; species Plecotus auritus. The sequence continues at coordinate 158,731,275 of NC_137772.1, read as the reverse complement.
TCGAAGTGTTTCTCTCACATCAATGTTTCTCTCTTTCCCTCTCTCTTCCACTCTCCCTAAAAATCAGTGGAAAAATATCCTCAGATGAGGATTAACGAACAAAAACAAAAAGTGGGAAGTAAAGGTGAGTTTATCCTGTAGAGTTAGGAAGGTTTTTTTGGTTATGGCTCTACTATAGCAATGTAATTTTTCTACAGTATTTTAAAATTTGAAACACACCCAATTATTTTTAAAAAGTCATATATAAATGAGGTTGTAAACTTTTTTTTCCGGTTTGTATTTGTCCAAAAGAACTAAATGAGGCTTTTTGTGCTTGACTAAAATGGTAATAATAGCACTCAGGATTAATATTGATGGCCTAACAATGAAAAAGAGAGGTAGGTATCTTATTACGTGAATATATCGGCCAGTCTGGATATTTTTAATTGATTTTTAGAGGGAGAGGGAAAAAGGAGAGAGAAACATCAATGATGAGAGACAAACATTGATCAGCTGCCTCTTGTATGCCTCCTCCTTGGAATTGAGCCCACAACCTGGCCTGTGCCCTGAGGGGAATCGAACCAGTGACCTCTTGGTGCATGGGTCAGTGGTCAACCACTGAGTTATATAAACTTTTATATACCACTACTGTAAGTGGAAAACCATTTTACATATCACTATCAGATAATTAATACAATTAAAATTAAAACATCAGAATTTTTAAATATAAATAAATATTAGTAATGCTCAGTATGAAGAAGTTATTAAAATATTTTCCTGAAAATAAATACTTCCCTTAGAAAAATGATGCTATTTATGATCATCATAAATAGATAGTGGCCTCTCTCATCTATTTCAGTATGTCGGTAAATTACAAATAGGGATTTGGCAATCAGAGTCATAACTACTACTCTCCCTTCACTGAGTGTTATTCAGAATTTGACATTAGAGCACTAGGAAGAAAACTCTGCATTTGCCTTAGCCTTCTTGATACTTTTTTTATGGTCAGCTGCTGTTGGATTCCTGTTGTGGAGCCAAAAAGAAGCTGGCCCTCTGGGTACCTATGAGCATCACTGATTATCACACCTGTCATGGGCTTTTTTAATGGTCAGTTACTATGAAGCTGCTGCTCTTTTATTTTTATTTTTTTATTTCAGAGAGGAAGAGAGAGGGAGAGTGAGAAACATCAATGATGAGAATCATTGATTAGCTGCCTCCTGCATGCCCCCTACTGGGGATTGAGCCCGCAACCCAGGCATGTGCCCTGATCAGGGATCGAACCGTGACCTCCTGGTTCATAGGTCAACACAACCACTGAGCCACACCGACCGGGCTTTTTAACTTTTCTTGACAATTATATCCACGAAATTAAGAATGTGATGTGCACCCTGGCCAGTGTGGCTTGGTTGGTCGAGCATCGTCCCATGCACTGAAAGGTCACAGGTTGGATTCCAGGTCAGGGCACCTACCTAGGTTGTGGGTTCGATCCCCAGTTGGGGTGCATGCGGGAAGCAACCAATCAATGTTTCTTACATCAATGTTTCTCTTTCCCTTTCTCTCTCTCCAGAATCAATTGTTTATAAAAAGAATATGATGTGCTATTTATATTCTTTTCTGCATATATATTTTTTAAATAAGTATTCAACTAGAATATTGAAACAAATGTATCCATGCACTAGATAAAATCATCTTGTGTACCAACCAGTATGCCCAGCACATTTTGCAAAACTATCCTGAAATGGCCCCCATCAGTATTTATTGAGCCTACCAACAGTATCTAGAAGACCACAAAGGAATTTTTCCCTCCAGTATTTGCCATAATTTGTTCATAGGTAGAATCTGTTGAATAAAATCTTTCCTTCTAACCTTTACCCCCCAAGTAAGTTAGCATGTGTTTTCCCTTTATCACTCTTAAGATAAAGGTCGTGCCAGGGTCTTCTATTGTTGGACTGCAAGCCTGTTTTCTGAATTTTATTCCAGAAGATTAGAGGCCATTTGAAGTTGGATCCATATCAAAAGCTAAAACTCTAGCAAGTTTCTTGTTGTTATTGTATTGTTGTTACTAAAAGGAAGGACTTTTTTTAATTATTATTTTGGTTTTGGTTTCTAGGAAACATGCACTCTATCAGTGTTCATTTGCCAGGCAGAATAGGCACCTTGGCTAAAAGGTGAATTAAATGGACATAATTCCTACCTGCTTGGAATTTAGAGTCTAGTGGGAGAGACAGACAAGTAACCAATGGCAACAATTAAAAAACCTACCAAAGCACCAAGAACAAACTCAAGATTTGGGAGGACAAATTTGGGGATGATAGAAAATATTTATTGAGTGCTACTTTATGCCAGGTCCATATTCTAAATATATACATATATTTTGTTTTTGTTTTCTTTGAATTGCTTCACTAAACCTGTGAAGAGGCCTATCATCTATATTTTATTATTGAGGAAATAGTCATTTGGGACATATTTCTGTCTCCTTATTTTGGCAGCCTCCCAGTGTTTGTGTCTATGTATTGGGTAGAGCTACTATATCTCCCACTCACAGTAGTGTGTCCTAATGTAGTAGGTGTCCTGTGGGGTATGTGTCATGTCTTCACTCTCAGGTGGTGGTCTAGAGGCCTAAAATATTCCAGAACCACAGTGCGGACTCTGCTCTCAGATGGCTGAGCGGTGATGAAATTATCGTACAGAGAGGAGACCTGCTATAGGCAGGGTACCAAGTAATTAAAATCATAACCTTATCTCTCTTCCACAACAATTATAACCACTTTTCCCCTTTCTGACCTTCATGCTGTTTGAGGATATCAAGGATTAATTCACATTCCCCAGGGCAAAGCAAACTCAGTGCTTGGAGAGTATATAATATGGATCCAACCTTGGCTGTGCTGAAAAGATCTCCCACTTGCCCTGGCTGGTTTGGCTCAGTGGGTAGAGCATCAGCCTGCAGACCGAAGGGTCCCAGATTCTATTCCAGTCAGAGGCACATGCCCGGGTTGCGGGCTCAATCCCCAGTAGGGGACGTGCAGGAGGCAACCAATCAATAATTCTCATCATTGATGTTTCTATCTCTCCCTTCCTCTCCCTCTCTGATATCAATAAAAATATATTTTTTTAAAAGTCTAAATAAAGTAAAATTAAAAAAGAAAAGATCTCCCACTTGGACAGACTTCCACAAAGATCTGGTCAACACATTCATCGTGTCTCTTCAAGTTTCAAGCAATATTTCCACAATCTTATGAGTGGGTCACTTGCTACTCAAAGATTCCTATCACAAAGATGTGGACACATGATGGACAGTTATCTCTAATCTGTTACACAGAGGGTCAATATTATTTTGCCCAGAGAATTATTCATGATTGAAGAGATGGTGAAAAAGACATATGGACAAGGACAAGGGTTGGACACATCATTTTTCATGTCTGTTTTAGTCACAAGGGACATTTTTGGCTCTGGTTCAACCTATATTTGGTACTGGTGGTAGATTCTCATTAGCTTCCAAATGAAATAGATGAAGAAAAGCAAGTAAATATTTCCTCAAGAAATCTTACGTTGCCCTTGCTGAATAGCTCAGTTGGTTAGAGTCGCCCTGATTCTCCAAGGTTGGGGGTACGTCTGATCCTGGATCAGGGTATAAGAATCAAGCATCAATAAGTGGAACAACAAATTGATGTTTATCTCACCCCCCCTCTCTCAAATCAATAAATAAAAATTAAAAATATAAAAAATAAATCTGATGTTAGAAAATGTTATAAAGAAAGCCACCTAGTAAAGAAACCTTTGAGGCCATGCAGTGTTATTGTTCCAAGCAGACACGCACTGACCCCTGGTGGCTTAGTGAGAAATGGCATGAGTGATGCAGGGCTCACATATAGTTCTGTTAACAATAGAAGCTAACACCAAACTAACACATCTTTTCAGGCTTGCTTTTACTAGATCGAATTACATTCTGTAAGATTTAATATTTATGGGGGTACATTCCAATGCAAGTCATTTTCTTGGCATTTCTCACCGTAGAAAGCATAAGACAGTTGTTGAGTGCAGTATTTCAGGGATTATTTTATGGGCACCTGAGTCATGCCCAGGGTCCCATCACAACAAATGGAAAAAGAAAGTGTTGGAGCCCTAACTGGCTTGGCTCAGTGGATAGAGCATCGGCCTGTGGACTGAAGGGTCCCAGGTTCAATTCCAGTCAATGGCATATACCTTGGTTGTAGGCACATCCCCAATAGGAGGTGTGCAGGAGGTAGCTGATCAATGTTTCTAACTATCCCTCTCCCTCTCTGTAAAAAATCAATAAAATATATTTTTTTTAAAAAAGGAAGTGTTGGAAATAACTTGTGTACCTCACTACTCTGTGTTTGCTTTGAAAAATATCCTATATAATAAAAGAGTGATATGCAAATTAACCATCACTCTGCTACACCCACAAGCCACACCCACCAGCCAATCAGGAGCAAATATGCAAATAAACCCAACCAAGATGGCTACGGCCACAGAGAGCAGGAGGGAGGCTTGGGTTTCCCTGGCAATGGAGGAAGCCAAGCTTTCCGCCTGCCCTTGCTGGCCTAGGCCTCCACTCAAGGCTACAGAGTTTCAATGATAGAAGATACATAAAACCAAACAGAAATGGCGGCAGCCACGGAGCTGGAAAGAGCAGGAGGCTAGGGTTGCCTCCGGCGATGGAGGAAGCCAAGCTTTCCGCACACCCTGGCCGGCCCAGGCCTCCGCTTAAGGCTACAAAGTTTCAATTATAGAAGATACATAAATCCCAAAAAAAATGGCTGCCACCACAGAGCAAGCAGAAGGCTTGGCTCTGCTCCAGGCTACAAAGTTTCAATTGTAGAAGATAAATAAACCCCAGATCCCAGGGCCTCCGCTTGGGTCGCCAGGGGGCATGGCTGACCTGAATACCACCACAGACCCCTCACCCAGGCCGCCTCATGCCCCAAGGGAACCCCCACCCTGATCTGGGACACACTTCAGGGCAAACCAGCTGGCCCCCACCCGTGCACCAGACCTCTATCCTATCTAATAAAAGAATAATATGCAGATTGACCATCACTCCAACACACAAGATGGCTTCCCCCATGTGGTCAAAGATCCTGCCCCCATGTGAACACAAGATGGCCACCACAAGATGGTCAGCAGGGGAGGGCAGTTGGGAGGGACCAGGCCTGCAAGGGAGGGCAGTTGTGGGCAATCAGGCCAGCAGGGGAGGGCAGTTGGGAGGGACCAGGCCTGCAAGGGAGGGCAGTTGGGGGTGATCAAGCCTGCAGGGGAGGGCAGTTAGGGGTGACCAAGCTGGCAGAGGAGGGAAGTTGGAGGCAACCAGGCCTGCAGGGAAAGGCAGTTGGGAGGGACCCAGGCCTGCAGGGGAGAGCAGTTGGGGGGGACCAGGCCTGCAGGGGAGGGCAGTTAGGAGTGACCAGGCCTGCAGGGGAGGGCAGTTAGGGGAAAACAGGCTGGCAGGGGAGCAGTTAGGCATCAATCAGGCTGGCAGGGGAGTGGTTAGGGGTGATCAGGCTGGCAGGCAGAAGCAGTTAGGGGCAATCAGGAAGGCAGGCAGGCAAGCAGTTGGGAGCCAGCAGTCCTGGATTGTGAGAGGGATGTCCGACTGCCCTCGAGGGGTCCCAGATTGGAGAGGGTGCAGGCTAGACTGAGGGACACCTCCCCCATGCACGAATTTTGTGCACCAGGCCTCTAGTCTATATATAAAAGCCTAAGTGACTGAATGACCAGTCAACTGGTTGCTATGATGCACACTGACCACCAGGGGACAGATGCTCAATGCACAGGATCAGACTCCCTCCTGTCAGGATCGGGCCTGTGGGGATCAGGCCGAAACTGGCTATCCAACATCCCCCGACGGGTCCCGGATTGCGAGAGGGTGCAGGCCATGTCGAGGGACCCCACCTGTGCATGAATCCCTGCACTGAACCTCTAGTATCAGTATAACAACCAAAATGTAATTACAAAATCCTCCTGATCATACCAACAGGACAGTGTTTTTAATTGGAAGATTACAATCAACATATCTCTCTGATGCCATCTAAATTCATAGTTTTTTAAAAATGGGATTACCTGCCCTAACTGGTTTGGCTCAGTGGATAGAGCGTCGGCCTGGGGGCTCAAGGGTCCCAGGTTCGATTCTGGCCAAGGGCATGTACCTTAGTTGCGGGCACATCCCCAGTAGGGGGTGTGTAGGAGGCAGCTGATTGATGTTTCTCTCTCATCGATGTTTCTAACTCCCTATCCCTCTCCCTTCCTCTCTGTAAAAAGTCAATAAAATATATTTTTTTAAAAAATGGGATTACCCTATATCCCTAGTCTGTCTTTCACTTTACATTAGCAATTATCCCATCCCTATTATTTTTTCCAAAATATGTTTCATTGCTGCATAGTACTTATTCTAAAATCTTGTACCTGAGTGACCTGCTTCTATGTCTCCTGTTCCCATCTTCCTTCAGCCACCTAATCCCCTTTTTCTTTTTTTTTAAATTGTTTCAAAATTATTTTTTTATTGATTTCAGAGAGGAAGGGAGAGGGGGAGAGAGAAACATCAGTGATGAGAGAGAATTATTGATTGGCTGCCTCTGTGCCCTACACTGGGGATCAAGCCCACAACCCGGGCATGTGCCCTGCCCGGAATCTAACCCTGACCTCCTCGTTCACAGGTCGATGCTCAACCACTGTGTCACGCCAGCCAGGCCCAAATCTCCTTTTTTCTTTGAACATGGACTTAACCAGCAGTCATCCGATCATTTTCTCCCAGTATGTCAGGCACTTCACACCATGTTTTATTGTTTTCATTTGATGTGGAGCTTCTCTAAGTAAAATTGCTGTCAAATTGCCTTTCAGCCCTTGGTACTGTTCTTGGCATATGGTAATACTCATTACTGATTTGGAAAATGTGAATCTGAATGAGTTACTCACTGTGGCAGAGAGCTTGAGCTCTCCATCGAAATCCATTTTTCTCTTTTGAGGAAGCACAGCTGAACTGCTTCTCTCAGCCTCCCTTGTGGCCACAAGACAGTGTTGTTTGTTGCCAATGAAAAAGAAAATTGGTGCCAGTGAAAACCTAGCTTATGAAATGCTCTCATAAGTTGGGGCGGTGAGCACACAATATAAGATACAGATGGTGCATTATAGAATTGTGCACCTGAAACCTATAATTTTATTAATCAGTGTCACCCCAATAAGTTCAGTTTAAAGAAAAATGCTCTCATACATTTCTCCATGGTCTAATGGATGCAGAAGGCATGGGTATCCTAGGAATGGAGAAGCCACAGGGTGGGAAAATTCTGAATGAGCATGTCTCTCCAAGCTCAGCACCCACCTAGAATGGCATTTGCAATCATATGTAGTGACGTGTCAAATTATGGGAGTTACGTGGTCATGCAGCATAACCTGGTGACATGGTTCAGCTGATCCTCCAGCAGCCATCTGGTGCCACGACACAGCCTTGAGGACGAACACCAGCTAGTAAGTGTTGGGGCAGAAAACAGATGATGGCCTCCTGTTAGAGTGGGCAGAAGATGCTCAGCAGGGACTGTCCATGTCCATAGTTCACTTCCATGATAATGACAAGAATCATCCTCTTGTCTGTGTTGGTATCCTGGATTCCTGCTCTGAATAGAGAAATTCAATATTAAAGGAAGAAGTAGCTCCGCCTTGAAAACCTGTGACAATCTGGACAAGTCACTTCCCATTCCTGGGACACATTTTCCTATCCACCCTGGTGGATGCACGGGTGATGTCGCCAATAGGATTCTGAAGACCCTGAGCTATGACCCGCTTCACACCTGTGCCATTCTCTAGTAGTCGCCGAGCCACTGTTTCTCTTCGGGGAACTGTCCTTTCTCTGTCTACAAATGAATCAGGTATTCCTGCACTGGATGCAAAATCCGAAGAGCCATTGGAGCACCTCCACGCTTTGAGGAAGGTCAGGGTGCTCCTGGCGCCTCCACAAAGGCAATCACAAGGAGCTGGACCGCCTTTTTCAGGATTCAAGTTTTAGCAGTTCCTTGGGTAACCCACCACTGTCCACTCAAAGGCAGGGTCATTAGATGAAGGGAGAATGTAGGCCAAGGTTGAGCTCTGCCAATTGATTAGCTTTGAAGATGAGAGCTGTGTGGACCCCAGCCCACCCCACCCCGCATGCACTCTCTTCCACTGGGTCTGCACTGGTACAGAGTCACACACAACCACTCACACAGAAGAGGGAGTGCCAAGGCCTGGGTTCAGGGAGGAGCTGGCAGCTGACAAAGGACAGAAGAAGAAAGAAGGTGGAGACTGCTTTGCTGCAGGGCAGCAGCCTCTGTTCTCCCAGGACTTGACCAGATCCACAGCCTGGGGCGTGGGGAGGTGCAAGGATCACGAGCACGGGGACTCCCAAAGCCCCATGGGGACCAGGCCCATGGAAGGCAAAGGGTGAGTGGTCCTGGTGTCTGAAATTCACAGATATAAGTAGAAACCACTAGGGATAATCCCCATCTGATTTCCAATTACCACCCCCTGGATGGAGGGGGTTAAAGTAGAAAATTGTTTCCTCCCATAAAAATTTGAGAGCTTGCAGTTAAAACCCGAGAGTCCCATAGGCTCAGGAACGTTACTGTCGGTTTTCTGTCCTAGACTCCCAAAGAGATGGAGTATGCTCTCTCTGGTCTGGTGATCCTTCTGAGTTGGAGGGCAAGGATGCAGAAAATAGGGCCTGAATCACTGCCCCAGACCTGATGAGAGGCTTCATGAGTGACCTCGTCATCCCAGAACAATGTGGACGTAAGGAAAACAGGGGAAGCTTCTAAGATACCCCTTAAAACCGCCCAGATTCTGCAGGTCCTGCTGTTTTGTCCCCCTGAAGTCCAGGAGACTCAAAGGCAGATGTAGTTTCCCGGCTCAGGGTGCAGTACTAGCGCTGACCACCAGGGGCGTCTTGAGTCCAGTGGGTACAGCTGGAGTAAATGGAGCAGGAGTGTCACCTGGCCCCTTGTTTTCCTCTTCCTGTTCCTGCAAGACATATGGCTCTTTTTATATATATATATATGTTTTTATTGACTTTAGAGAGAGGAAGGGAAAGGGATAGAGAGATAGAAACATGGATGAGAGAAACAGCGATCTGCTGACTGCTTCCTGCATGCCCCCTACTGGGGATGGAGCCAGAAACCCCGCATGTGCCCTGACCAGGAATTGAACCTATGACCTCTTGGTTCATGGGTTGATGCTCAACTGCTGAGCCACACCAGCTGGGTGGCTCTTAATATTAGCATCCCTTCCTAATATATGACTTGGCTAGTGGTGGGATGTATCATCTTATTTCTTGTTTCAGCAACCATGCCCAGAGCATACAAAATGTGCTTGTGCTGAAGTAAATGAACAGTGGCCCACGCTAAAGGAATGTCTTTGCCCACCACAGTCTGGCGAGCAAGATGGACAAATCCATGAACAAAATCAAATAACACAGAGGAGCAAGTGCCATTTAGGAATACAGCAGGGAGCCACCCAGGGGTGCTGGGTTCCCTCAGGTGAGGCAGTCTGAAAAAACTCCACTAAGATAAGATCTATATTTTCAGCTGCATGATAGAAAAGAGCCAATGCTACACAGGGCTGAGTATATTTAACCTGAGAAGAAGCCACACTGAACAAAGACTAGGAAGAAAAAATATATTTGGACAGAGAGAAAATCAGAAAGCAGGCCACTGTGGATGCAGGGAGCTTGGAAAGAAAAAGTGGGTAAAAGAGGTGAGCAAGGTTAGAGCCCAGAGTGGGTACAGCCACATACTAATCTATTGCTGTGTGAAAACACTACCCCACACTTAGTGTCTTAACCAACAAGCACCTATTCTCTCACCGTTTCTTTGGACGAGAAACTCAGTGCAGGCTGCTGCCAGTGTCTGCTTCTGAAGCACTGGTCTTAACTCTGCTTCACGCAGGGCCTCAGCTCACTCAGGGAGCTAGTGGGCTTCAGTGTGGATTGGAGACCTGACCTCCCTCTGTCTTCTGGTCTGGCTCAGATTGAGGTCACCTGGTTCTCACCTGATAGCAACTCATAGCATAGAAGTTCATTTCCCAGGTTGATGGGTCTGAGAGAGAGTTCTAGAGAGAAAACAGGTCTGTGTGACCAGCTGGTTTGGCATTGACTTTTTATAACCACATTTTAGAAATAACATTGGGTAATTTTTCTGTTTCTCTAGAATCACTTAAATCAGTCTGCACCCAAAGGGAGGTCTGTTTCAAAACGGGGCCTGGCTGCACCAGACCTTCCCAGGCGGCTGTGGACAGAGGAGTGTTGGTGATACTCGGTATCATGCCATGCCCAGAATCACAGACTGGTCAGAGTGCCGCCCAGGTATGAATCCTGCCCTGTGTTCTCAAAGTGGAGTCCCGTTGGCACCTGGGGCCTTCTCAGGGGCTCTGGATAAGGCTGTGCTGCTGTAACCGTGTACAGACATGGAGATGTCATGACCCCTGCCTACACCTCACCAGTGTAAATCCAGTCGTGACACCTTTATGCTGACCTCACACTTAAGCAGTTCTGAATTTTGTTCCTTATTCCATACTTAAGTAATCGAGTCCCCCATAGAGTTTGGGACTGGACAGGGTATATGACATGCAGACTCCAGATAAGAGTGTGCTCCAACCTGCCAAGTTAAAGCTTTATCCCCTACCATAGGTTTGGCATTAAAAATCAGAAATCCAAATGTTTGAGGAAGCCATTGCCTATTCCTCCTTGGGTGGAGCTGTTTTCCTTGGACATCCAGATCATTGGCCTCGAAACACACAGACACACGCATACACACAATTTAAGGACTAGGGTTATGATTCGAAGAGGAGCATACACGTGAGTTAACAAGAAGAAGAAATGAAAGGTTGGAAGAACTACATACATGTGACAGCTCTCCTTCAATTTTATAGGTATTACTTCACATATGACTGGGGACAACCTTAAAGAGTACATCTAGAATAACCTCCGTTGTGCAGACAGGAGACAGACAGGCCATGAGATACACAATGGCTTATCCAGAATCCAAAGAGGTAAGAATTCAGGGTTGAGTCTGAACACAAGTCTGTTTCAAAACTGGACCTGGCTGCACCAGACCTTCCCAGGCAGCTGTGGACAGAGGAATGTTGGTGACACTCAGTAGAGAGATAGTTTTGCATGGACAAGGGGCTTAGAAGTCAGGAGTTGAGAGGACTATTTGGATACCTATGATTTGAGGATCAGACTCAAGAAAAGAATGTGAGGAAGTGAAGTCACTTCCTTGGTACTTAGTAACTGACCCCAACAGAACTTGGAACCCCTGTCACCAGGCACCTACATTCCAGTAACAGCCAGCTCACTTGGAAAGAGCCACTAGGTAGTAAAAGATGTTGTTTTGCTATTTTCAGAATTCCCAAGGCCCTGGCTTTTGGAAATCCCACGGTGAGAGCCTTCCCTAATGCTGCAAACTGGCTGGACCCTCTCAAAATATCTGCCCATTTTCCAGGAGGTCTTAAGGTAGCACTGGGTGATCATGAACAGGCCAATTCAGACAATGCTGCCTTTGTGAGTCCTTTCTGGGCAGCTCCTATAGAATCCTTTCTATGTGCCACTAAGAGGGACATGAAGACAGGGCCTGCCTCGAGCAAGAACAAGTACATAACCCGGTGGTCCTGTCTGAATTACATCCCAGGACAGGGCTTGCAGAGTAGAAATGGGGGGCTCTTGTCTATAGCAATGCACTTGCAAGGCCCTGAATCTGTCCTGTCTCTTCCCATTTTAGTGGATGTTTGAGCCAATACTTCGAGTGTGTGTGTGTGTGTGTGTGTGTGTGTGTATTCACTGCCAGAGAGCAGGGCCTGTGTCTTTCCTGGAGTTGTGGGTGACTCAGCAATCACAACAGCACCAGAACCACAAACATGGTGTCAGTAGGCCAACCAGAGGTGACAGACACAGAGGACTCCTCAAGAGAATCAGAGGTGCACCCTTAGAGCTAAAGAGGATCAAGACAGCCCTAGCCGGTTTGGCTCAGTGGATAGAGCGTCGGCCTGTGGACTGAAAGGTCCCAGGTTCGATTCCAGCCAAGGGCATGTACCTTGGTTGCAGGCACATCCCCAGTAGGAGGTGTGCAGGAGGCAGCTGATCGATGTTTCTCTCTCGTCGATGTTTCTAACTCTCTATCCCTCTTCCTTCCTCTCTGTAAAAAATCAATAAAATATATTAAAAAAAAAAAAAAAAGAGGATCAAGACAATCAGGGAGGCCAGAGTAAGCAAGAGAAGGCAAAGAAGAATGGTGATTCTGGGAAACCTCTGGGACCAGGTCTGTTCTGGCCTGAGGTGCACTGGGAAGGACAGTCTTTATAAAGAGCCTGGCAGAGGACAAAGCAACCTCACGTCTGAACAACTCCGGAGTGTCTAAATTTCATATACATTCTCAACCTGTGACCCTGCGTCTCCAATTGACTCATTGTAAGGTATGTGCCATGTCTTCACTCTCAGGTGCTGGGCTAGGGCCTGAAATATTCCAGAACCAAGGTGAGGACTCTACTCGCAAATGGCTGAGCAGTGATGAAAATATTGTATAGAGTGGAGACCTGCTGTAGACAGGATGCCTGGTTATTAAACAATAACCTTATCTCTCTTGCACAATTATAACCACTTTTTTACTCTTATCACCCTGATGCTCTTTGAGGATATCAAGGACTTAATTCATGTTCCCTAGAGCAAAGCAGACTCAGCACCGGGCGAGTAGATAGTATGGACCCACCCTTGACTGTGCTGAAAAGACCTCCCACTTGGACAGACTTCTGCTTAGCTCTCCTGTCCAACACATTCATTGTTTCTCTTCAAATTTCAGCGACACTTCCACAATCTTATGAGTGGGCCTCTTGCTACTCAAAGATTCATATCACAAAGAAGTGGTCACATAATAGACAATTATCTCTAATAGTTTATACAGAGGGTCAATTTTATTTTGCCCAGAGGTTTACACATGACGAAAGAGATAGTGAAAAGGATGGAGGTGGACATAGACAGGAGTTGGGCATAGCACTTTATATCTGTTTTTGTCACAAGGGACATTTTCCTCTCAAGTGCCTCAACCTATATGTGTTACTAGTAGTGGAGTTCCATGAGCTTCCAAATGAAATTGGTGAAGAAAAGCACGTAAATATTCCTTTGAGAAATTCTCTGTTGTCCAAAATCACATTCTGATAAGGGTTTAGAATTCAGGGGTGGGCAAACTTTTTGACTCGAGGGCCACAATGGGTTCTTAAACTGGACCGGAGGGCTGGAACAAAAGCATGGATGGAGTGTTTGTGTGAACTAATATAAATTCAAAGTAAAGGAGCAGAGTGGAGAGCAAGAGAACGGATATAACAGCCGGATCCGGCCCGCGGGCCGTAGTTTGCCCATGGCTGGAAAAATACCTTCAGCCACAGCAGTGTCATTGTCCCAAGCAAACACGCACTGTTCCCTGGTGGCCCAGTGAGAATGGAATGCTGCAGGGCTCGTGGTTCTGCCAGCAATAGAAGCCATCCCGGAACTGAGACATCTTTTCAATGTTTACTGAAGATTCAGTAAACATTGACTCTTACAGAATGTAATTCGGTCTGAAGGCTGTCTGCTCCGCTCTGAAACTCCGCCCCATCCGGGCTGAGCACGAATTACATTCTGTAAGAGTCAGTGTTTACGGAATTCCAGTGCAATTCATTGTCTTAACACATCTCTCTATAAAAAAAAAAAAAAAAAAATGAGGCCATTTCTCAAGTGCAGTATCTTTGCGAGTGTTCATTGGGCATCTGAGTCATACCCAGAGTCCCACCACAGCAAATAGAAAAAGTGTTGGAAATAAGTTGTCTACCATACCACACAGTGTGCTTGATTTTAAAAGTTTGTTAGTATAACAACCAAAGCATATTTATGAAATCTTCCCAATCATATCAACAAGAAAATACTTTTAATTGGAAGATTACAACTCAACATATCTCCATAATACCATCTAAATTCAGAGTTTTATTTTTAAATGGGATTACCCTATATCCCCAGTCATTTTCTTTTTTTTTTAAGTTAATAAATCTTTATTGTTCAGATTATTACAATTGTTCCTTTTTTCCCCCAATAGCTCCCCTCCACCCGGTTCCCATCCCACCCTCTGCCCTTGCCTCCCCCCACTGTCCTCATCCATAGGTGTACGCTTTTTGTCCAGTCTCTTCCCGCACCCCCCACACCCCTTTCCCCCCGAGAATTGTCAGTCCATTCCCTTTCTATGCCCCTGATTCTATTATATTCACCAGTTTATTCTGTTCATCAGATTTTTAATTCACTTGATTTTTAGATTCACTTGTTGATAGACATGTATTAGTTGTTCATAATTTTTATCTTTACCTTTTTCTTCTTCTTCCTCTTCTTAAAGAATACCTTTCAGCATTTCATATAATCCTGGTTTGGTGGTGATGAACTCCTTTAGCTTTTTCTTATCTGTGAAGCTCTTTATCTGACTTTCAATTCTGAATGATAGCTTTGCTGGGTACAGTAATCTTGGTTGTAGGTTCTTGCTATTCATCACTTTGAATATTTCTTGCCACTCCCTTCTGGCCTGCATAGTTTCTGTTGAGAAATCAGCTGACAGTCATATGGGTGCTCCCTTGTAGGTAATTAACTGTTTTTGTCTTGCTGCTTTTAATATTCTCTCTTTGTCTTTTGCCCTTGGCATTTTAATCCTTTTTGGATTCCTTTTTGTTTGGGGTTCTGTGGGCTTCCTGGACTTGTAAGTCTATTTCTTTCACCAGGTGGGGGAAGTTTTCGGTCATTATTTCTTCTAATAGGTTTTCAAGTATCTTGCTCTCTCTCTTCTTCTGGCACCCCCATAATCCTGATGTTGGTATGCTTGAGGTTGTCCGAGAGGCTCCTTACACTATCTTCAAATTTTTGGATTCTTTTTTCTTTTTGCTTTTCCAGCTGAGTGTTTTTTGCTTCTTTGTATTTCAACTCTTTGACTTGATTCTTGTGGTCCTCTAATCTGCTGTTAGGTCTCTGTATAATATTTTTTATTTCAGTCAGTGTATGTTTAATTTCTAGTTGGTCCTTTTTCATATCCTCGAGGGTCTCGTTAAGTTTATCGGCCTTTTCTATGAAATTCTTGAAAAACCTTATAACCGTGGTTTTGAACTCTATATTCAGTCGTTTGTTTTCCTCCATCTCTTTCATTTGTGATCTGTTTCTTTGTCTCCGCATTTTCGCTGCTTCCCTGAGTTGGTATAGTAGCTTTGTGTGCTAGGTGTCCTATATGGCCCAGTGGCTCAGCCTCCCCAGTTACCTGAGGTGGACACTCTTGGTGCACCCCTTTGTGGATTGTGTGCTCAGCCTTGTTGTAGTTAAGTCTTGATTGTTGTTTGTATCACTGGGAGGAATTGACCTCCAGGCCAATTGGCTGTGAGGATCAGCTGTGTCTACGCTGGGAACACTTCTGTGCTGGAGACACTCTTATGAGACAAGACTTGCAAAATTGCAAAAGCCTCTGCTCAGCTTGGATGGGGTGGAGTTTCAGGGTGGAGCAGACAGCCTTGGTTTCCTGTCAGCCCTGCCCTGTGAGGCCCCTGGGTCTCAGTGTCCCTCGGTAATCTCTGCAAGCACCTCTGAGAGAAAGCCGCCCTCGAGCTTCGCCCGCTGCCAGACAGTCCAGTTTCTCCCCAAATGAGTCGGGGTTCCCAGAAACTTGCCTGGAACTGGAGTTCAATGCAGTTGGGAGCTTCTGTCTCTCTCCTGCTTTAGAAAGCCAGCTGTGCACTCAGCTTCCCGTGTGTTCAGCAGTCAGTCCTCTCTGCACTCGCACACGCCTCAAGACCTCTGCCTTCTGCAGCTCCTGAGTCTCAGTGTGCTTTCTTTTTCCTGACAGTCCAGATTCCCCCCAAATGAGTCTGGTTTCCAAGCGTCTCGCCCGGGACTGGAGTTCAGTGCAGTCGGGAGTTTCCTTCTCCCTCCCGCTTGGGAAAGCCAGCTGCGCACTCAGCCACCCATGCACACAGCCGCCCTTCCTCTCCGCATGTGAGCCTCCATACCTCAGCCTTTTGTAGCTCCTCTGAGTCTCAGTATGCATTCCTCTTTTCTTCTAGTTGTAGAATTTCCACTCGGCCATCTTTCCTGTGGTTCTGGATGGTGTCCGTTTTGTCTTTTAGTTGTAGTTTTGATATTGCTGTGCGAGGCAGCAGTTTAAGTGTTTACCTATGCCGCCATCTTGGTTTCTCTCCCCAGTCATTTTTTCACTTCATATAAGCAATTATCCCATTTCTACTTAGTTCTCATATAAATGTTTTATAGCTGCATAGTATCTGTTCTAAATCTTGTACAAGTGACCTGCTTCTACAGTTCCTGCTGCCATCTTCCTTCAGATACCAAATCCCCATTTTCCAAGAAAGAGGAAAAAAATAGGGTGTTCCAGAACTCAAGAGATAATGGCTTCAAGTAGGGGATAGTGTTCAACTGTGCCAAATGCTGCAGAGAGCAGTTAAATGGGGACTGAAGAGTATGAGTTTGGCAGGAGGTCACCATGACCTTGACCAAGACTAGTTTTATGGCTTCAAGCCAGAGAGCAATGCTTGACCAACTGCTAGAATAGGAATCTGTGTTGAACTGGCTAGAGGGAGATGGGGCATGGGGTGGTCACCAGATTCAAGAATGTTTTCTCAATCCAAAAAATATAATTTATGTGATATATATTACACATATATAATTTGTATAAAACCAATTTTGTATGTTTTTTTACTATGTTTCTATTGATTTTAGAGGGAGAGGAAGAGAGAGAGAGAGAGAAATATTGACTGATTGCCTCCCTTGCAAGCTATACTTTTGTTATCTTTAAA
This sequence comes from Plecotus auritus, assembly GCF_963455305.1. Taxonomy (NCBI): domain Eukaryota; kingdom Metazoa; phylum Chordata; class Mammalia; order Chiroptera; family Vespertilionidae; genus Plecotus; species Plecotus auritus. Next base: position 158,714,460 of record NC_137772.1, on the reverse strand, counting down.
ACATTTTTTCTGGAGGAGAAACCAAGATGGCGGCATAGGTAAGCACCTAAACTGCTGCCTCGCACAACAATTTCAAAACTAAAACTAAAAGACAAAACGGACATCATCCAGAACCACAGGAAGGCTGGCTGAGTGGAAATTCTACAACTAGAAGGAAAGAGAAAAGCTCACAGAGAATTGGAGGTACAGCAAAGGGTCTTTGTGCACGCAGAGAGGAAGGGTGGCTGAGAGCCTGGCTGACTTTCTCTGGCGGAAGGGGGAAGGAAGCCCCTGACCGCACTGAACCCCAGTTCTGACTGCACTGAACCCCAGTTTCGGGCGAAACCCCGTGGACCCAGGCTCATACAGGGGGAGTCTGGACTGTCAGGTAGAGAGAAAGGCACCCGGAGACTCGGAGACCCGGGGGAGACCCGGGAAAGCCCCGGCAGGCAGGGTTCTGGAGGCGCGTGTGCCAATGTGCACAAAAGCTGCGGAGGTTGCCACAGGCTTTCCCTAGCAGAAGGGAGTCCAAAGCTCCTGACTGCACTGAACCCCAATTCTAACTGCACTGAACCCCAGTTCCAGATGAGCCCCTGGGGACCCGCGCTCTTACGGGGGGGGGGGCATCTGGACTCTCGGGTGGAGACTCGGGAGCCGGGGAAGGCAGGGTTCTGGAGGCACGCGCATGCCAGTGCACACAAAGGCTGCGGAGGTTGCCACAGGCTTTCCCTAGTGGAAGGGAGTCAGAAGCTCCTGACTGCACTGAGCCCCAGTTCTGACTGCACTGAACCCCAGTTCCAGGCGAGCCCCTGGGGACCCACGCTCTTGTCGGGGGAATCTGGACTCTCGGGTGGAGACTCGGGAGCCGGGGAAGGCAGAGGTCTGCAGGCGCGCACGCACGCAAGGGCAAGGCTGACTGGAAGCCAAGACTGTCTGCTCCGCCCTGAGACTCCACCCCATCCAAGCTGAGCACAGAGGCTATTGAAATTTGGCAAGTCTAATCCTATAAGGCTGTCTCCAGCACCGAACTTCTCCCAGCATAGACACAGCTGATCCTTACAGCCAACTGGCCTGGAGGTCAATTCCTCCCAGTGATACCAACAACAATCAAGACTTAACTACAACAAGGCTGTACACACAGTCCACAAAGGGGTGCACCAAGAGTGTCCACCTCAGGTTAACTGGGGAGGCCAACCCACTGGGCCATATAGAAAACCTAGCACACATATCTACCCTACCAACTCAGGGAAGCAATGAAAATGCAGCGTCAAAGAAACAGATCACAAACGAAAGAAATGGAGGAGAACAAACGACTGGATATAGAATTCAAAACCACGGTTATAAGCTTTTCAAGAATATCCTAGAAAAGGCCGATAAATATAACGAGACCCTCGAAGATATGAAAAAGGACCAACTAGAAATTAAACATACACTGACTGAAATAAAAAATATTATACAGAGACCCAACAACAGACTAAAGGAACACAAGAATCAAGTCAAAGAATTGAAATACAAAGAAGCAAAAAACACTCAGCCGAAAAAGCAAAAAGAAAAATAATCCAAAAAGTTGAAGATAGTGTAAGAAGACTCTGGGACAACTTCAAGCGTACCAACATCAGAATTATGGGGGTGCCAGAAGAAGAGAGAGAGCAAGATACTGAAAACCTATTTGAAGAAATAATGACCGAAAACTTCCCCCACCTGGTGAAAGAAATAGACTTACAAGTCCAGGAAGCGCACAGAACCCCAAACAAAAGGAATACAAAGAGGACCACACCAAGACACATCATAATTAAAATGCCAAGAGCAAAAGACAAAGAGAGAATCTTAAAAGCAGCAAGAGAAAAGCAGTTAATTACCTATAAGGGAGCACCCATACGATTGTCAGCTGATTTCTCAACAGAAACTATGCAGGCCAGACGGGAGTGGCAAGAAATTTTCAATGTGATGAATAGCAAGAACCTACAACCAAGATTACTCTACCCAGCAAAGCTATCATTCAGAATTGAAGGGAAGATAAAGAGCTTCACAGATAAGAAAAAGCTAAAGGAGTTCATCACCACCAAACCAGTATTATATGAAATGCTGAAAGGTATTCTTAAAGAGGAGGAAGAAGAAAAAAGTAAAGATAAAAATTATGAACAACAAATACATATCTATCAACAAGTGAACCTAAAAATCAAGTGAATTAAAAACCTGAGGAACAGAATAATCTGGTGAATATAATAGAATCAGGGCCATAGAAAGGGAGTGGACTGATAATTCTCAGGGGGAAAGCGGTTTGGGGGGGTTCAGGAAGAGACTAGACAAAAATCATACACCCATGGATGAGGACAGTGCGGGGGGGAGGTAAGGGCAGAAGGTGGGGTGGGAACTGGGTGGAGGGGAGCTATGGGGGGAAAAAGGAAAAACAATTATAATATTGTAATAATCTGAATAAAGATTTATTTTTAAAAAAATTTTTTCTTTTGAAAGTAATATGAGCATATTATTAAACATATGAAGGAGAAATAAAAGGAAGAAGAAAAAGGAAGACACATCCATAAACTCACTATCCTACTTTAAGCAGTGGGAGACTTTTGGTGTATTTTTCTTCTCCCTTCCCCCATATATCTGCCTATACAAGAAATTAAATAGTGATTTAAAATCCACAAAATTGGCCCTGGCCTGTGTGGCTCAGTTGGTTGAGCATCGCCCTGTGTACCAAAATGTCACCAGTTTGGTTCCCAGTCAGGGAACATGCCCAGGTCATGGGCTGTGGGTTCAGTGCCTGTACACCAAGCTTGTGGGTTCCACTCCTTGGTCACCTAGTGATATTTTATGGACCTCCTGGAAAATGGCCTGAGATTTTGAAGACAAGAGTCCAGCCAATGTCTTCAGCATCTGGGAAGGCTCTAATGTTGGGGTTTCCAAAAGCCAGAACCCTGGAAATTCTGAAAACAGCAAGACAACATCTTTCACTACGTCTCTTGCCAAGCGAGCTGGCTATGGGGCTGTTACTAGGATTTGGGGTGCCTGGTAACAGGGGTCCCAAGTTCTGTTGGGGTCAGTCACCAAGGAAGTGACTTCACTTCCTGAAGTTCCTTTCTTGAGTCTGATCCTCAAATCACAGGTATCCAAATAGTCTTCCCAACTCCTGAGCTCTAAGCCCCCTTGTCCATGCAAGACCTTACCTTTACACAAGGTCACCAACACTCCTCTCTCCACAGCCACCTGGGAAGGTCAGGTGCAGCCAGGGTCCCACCTTTGAAACACATTTGGAGAGGCCTGCTGGGAAGCCAAGGAAAGTTCTAAAGCTTCAAGTCCTGGAGACAAGAGTGAAAACAATAGAAGTCCGAATTTGCAAGACAAGCACAAAAAGCAAGTTCAGAGGGAGGCTTAAAGAGCTTCCATTCCCAGAACTGAGAACCTTTCACTGATGCCCAAAGCCAAGTTCCTGAGCAGGGAGGGTGTTAAGGACTTGTATGCTGTCCAGGCAACTTCCAAAAGGGCCCTTTGTACCCTGAGATTCTATAACACGTATTTAAATAGCAACTATCAGTTCAAAAATTTGGAAAGATTGAGAAAGTACAAGCTTTCATTTCATGAATAAAACCCCAAATCAGTGAACCAATGTTATGTTTGTAAATTTCATGCTTCAAGAATGTGCACAGCTAAGGGGAAAAATGTCTTGAGATGAATGGTAAATATAATGCCTTACGTAAAGAACATTTTAAGTCTGTAATAGCTTCCAAAAACATAGTAGGGAGGAATTTGTGTGTTATGTAATCCTCATTTTTAAAATAGCTCAAATATGTGATTGATTTAGTATTTAAAATAGTCAGTGATTTTCCCTAGCTAGTTGGGCTGAGTGGATAGAGTGTCAGCCTGCGGATTGAAGGGTCCCAGGTTCAATTCTGGTCTAGGGCACATGCCTGAGTTGAGGGCTTGATCCTCAGTAATGGATGTGCAGGAGGCAGGTGATCAATGATTCTCTCTCATCATTGATGTTTCTATCTCTCCCTTCTCTGAAATCAATAAAAATACATTTTAAAAATAAATAAAATAGTCAAAGGTTCAAAATTTTAAAGTTTGATTCTAAACACATTCACATATCATTTCAGATGTTGCCTACCTAGATAAAAACAAAAGTTACTAAAGAATATCAAAGCCCTGGCCAGTTTTCTCAGTGGTTAGAGCAACGGCCCACAGACTGAAGGGTCTCTGGTTCCATTATGGTCAAGGGCACGTACCTCAGTGGTAGGCTCAATTCCTGGCCCCAGTCAGGGCACATACAGGAGGCAACCAATTCATATGTCTGTTTCACATCAATGTTTCTCTCTGTCTCTCTTCCTCCCTTCCACTCTCTCTAAGAATCAATGGGAAAAATATCCTTAGGTGAGGATTAACAAAAAGCAAAAAGAATACCAAGGACACATGAAGAATATACCACAGCCTATAAATTAAGGGATAATTTGTCTTTATCTTCCTATAGCCATTTACATTTTTCATTTAAGACATTTGCCTAAGTGGGTCATTTAGTACAGAAACCTCATAAATAAAAGAAAAATTTAGCAAAGATATTTGAAATAAAGCTTTTAGAATTGTTTGAGAGGAACAAAAGTGCAGAAACATTTTTGCATAAACAAAAATAAGAATTCTAGGTAAATTTTGAAAAGATAATAAATGTTATCAACTTGGGGTATTGAACACACAATGCAATATATAGTTGATGTATTATAGAATTGTACACCCGAAATGTTTATAATTTTATTAATCAATGTCACCCCAATAAATTAATTTAAAAAAAATAAAATAAGCCCTATCCAGTGTACTCAGTGGTTAGACCATCAGCCCACATACTGTTGGGTCAAGGGTTCAATTTTCCTGTCAAGGGTACATATCTGGGTTGCAGGATCAATCCCTGGCCCCCGCTGGGCGCATGTGTGATAGGTAACCAATGCTGTCTAACGATATAAAGGATGTCACCTGACCTGCAGTTACACAGCCTGTCTCAAGCACTTCTTTTTTAGCCTGCTTCTTTGCTCCTATCCCAAGCCTTTCCCAAGACAGGAGCATCCATACTCCAGCTTGCTTGCTGTCTTGTTCTGCCACTGTCTGCCACTGGCATCTCCACAGTGTGACCAAGCTCCCATCTGGCTCTGAGCAGCTCCATCAGCATTCTGGCCATGACAGAGCCCATGGGAACCAGCAAAGCCTGAAATACAGATGTTCTGCACAAACCTTTAGGTAATACCCATCATCATTTGGTCCCCAAAGTGGACGTGACTGAAGAATAAATGAGTAACACAACTGCTGCTATTACCAGGCGTGAGACAGGCAGAAGCAAAACAGGAGAACTCCCAGGCAAACACTTTAGTAATCATATATCTGCTACTGCCGAAACCGGTTTGACTCAGTGGATAGAGATCGGCCTGCAGACTGAAGGGTCCCGGGTTTGATTCCGGTCAAGGGCATGTACCTTGGTTGTGGGCACATCCCCAGTGGGAGGTGTGCAGAAGGCAGCTGATTGATGTTTCTAGCTCTCTATCCCTCTCCCTTCCTCTCTGTAAAATATCAATAATATATATATATATATATATATATAAATTATATATCTGCTACCTGCTTGTTCTTACACAAAAGAAAAGTAGCTCTTTTGTGTAAAAGGGGTCACCTGAACTTAGAGCTCGTTTGAATCTTGGGTCTTCCATTGGCCAACTACGTGATCTTGGTCAAGGTGTAATTTATTCATCTGTGGACGCTGAAAAAGAAGACACTTACTAAGAAGCGATCCTGGAGAAACCAAGATGGCGGCATAGGTAAGCACCTAAACTGCTGCCTCGCACAACAATTTCAAAACTACAACTAAAAGACAGAACGGACACCATCCAGAACCACAGGAAAGCTGGCTGAGTGAAAATTCTACAACTAGAAGGAAAGATAAAAGCTCACAGAGAATTGGAGGTACGGCAAAGGGTCTTTGTGCGTGCAGAGAGGAAGGGCGGCTGAGAGCCTGGCTGACTTTCTCTGGCGGAAGGGGGAAGGAAGCCCCCGACCGCACTGAACCCCAGTTCTGACTGCACTGAACCCCAGTTCTGACTGCACTGAACCCCAGTTCCAGGCGAGCCCCTGGGGACCCACGCTCTTACGGGGGGAGTCTGGACTCTCGGGAGGAGACTCCGGAGCCGGGGAAGGCGGAGGACTGAAAGCGCGTGCACGCCAGTGCGCACAAAGGCTGCGGAGGTTGCCACAGGCTTTCCCTAGTGGAAGGGAGTCGGAGGTTCCTGACTGCACTGAACCCCAGTTCCAGGCGAGCCCCTGGGGACCCACGCTCTTGTGGGGGGTGTCTGGACTCTTGGGCAGAGACTCAGGAGCCAGGGAAGGTGGAGGTCTGAAGGTGCGCACGTGAGCGCAAGGGTAAGGCTGACAGGAAGCCAAGACTGAGACTTCACCCCATCCAAGCTGAGCACAGAGGCTATTGCAATTTGGCAAGTCTAATCCTATAAGGCTGTCTCCAGCACCGAACTTCTCCCAGCATAGACACAGCTGATCCTTACAGCCAACTGGCCTGGAGGTCAATTCTTCCCAGTGATACCAACAACAATCAAGACTTAATTACAACAAGGCTGTACACACAGTCCACAAAGGGGTGCACCAAGAGTGTCCACCTCAGGTTAACTGGGGAGGCAGACCCACTGGGCCATATTGGAAACCTAGCACACAAATCTACCTTACCAACTCAGGGAAGCAGTGAAAATGCGGCGTCCAAGAATCAGATCACAAACGAAAGAAATGGAGGAAAACAAACGACTGGATATAGAATTCAAAACCACGGTTATAAGGCTTTTTAAGAATATCCTAGAAAAGGCCGATAAATATAACGAGACCCTCGAAGATATGAAAAAGGACCAACTAGAAATTAAACATACACTGACTGAAATAAAAAATATTATACAGAGACCCAACAACAGACTAAAGGAACACAAGAATCAAGTCAAAGAATTGAAATACAAAGAAGCAAAAAACACTCAGCCGAAAAAGCAAAAAGCAAAAAAAAAAAATCCAAAAAGTTGAAGATAGTGTAAGAAGACTCTGGGACAACTTCAAGCGTACCAACATCAGAATTATGGGGGTGCCAGAAGAGAGAGAGCAAGATACTGAAAACCTATTTGAAGAAATAATGACCGAAAACTTCCCCCACCTGGTGAAAGAAATAGACTTACAAGTCCAGGAAGCACACAGAACCCCAAACAAAAGGAATACAAAGAGGACCACACCAAGACACATTATAATTAAAATGCCAAGAGCAAAAGACAAAGAGAGAGATAGGTGACTGAATAATGGCGGCGGAATAGACAGACGTGTTCCGAGCCTTGTCCCGGAGCAGAAAGAAAGAACAGCTGAGGGACGCACAAGGAGTGTTTGTTGGCTGGTTGGGAGACAGCTGAATTCCAGAAGGAGGTGGGGGACTGCTGAACGGGGTTCCCCTGACCTGGCAGCACCAACTGCGGCTGGGTCCCCTCCCGGAGCTGCGGGCTTGGACGCGGAGTCTGCGCCATCTTGATCCGGAAAGTGGAGCTTATCTGAAGCCTGAGAATCCACAACTGCGGCACCCCAGGAACAGCTGCGAGCCCCAGAACAACGCTCCCCAACTGGCGCAAGCACACGGGTTCAGAGGAGCTCTACACTCCACCACGGAAAGGTCAGATTTCGCCTGGGATAAGGTGAGGTCTCTGGTCCCGGCGGGAGAGAGGAACGCGCGTTTTGCGGGAGCTGGAGGACCAGGGAAGTCTGTGCCTAGAAAAATCCGTGGCTGTAGGGGCTGGCGTGATCTGTGATTGTGGAAAGGGGTCCTCAGAGCTGCTAAGAGAAGGGCACTCTAAAAAGCAACCCATTTTGATCTGAAGTGCAGAGACACCCTAAGAATTTCAGGCTGTCCAGACTTACGCGCAGCCCGTGCGCTCCCTTTGTGCCTGGGTTTACTCGCAGTCCTGGAGTTCGCACACTTGGGCTTTTTCCTCTTCAAATCCTTGCTTCTGATTACTAAGCCCAATACATAGGATCACCCAGTTGGGGACACCCTGGGAGACTGCAGGGGAAAGTTGTTTTTCTGGAACCTGGGGATCAGAGCGGGGAGTGACCATCAGAGAGTCAGCTCTGAGGCAGACCACGCCCACAGGCCGGTGGCAGTGCCACAGGGAAAGAAGGCTCTAACACTGCCTAGAGAGGCCATAGATAGACCCGGAAGTCAATCCAGAAACACTGCCACCCAGGGGCTGAATCACAAATTGACTCTTGCGTAATCAAAAATAAAGGAATACGAGAAATTAAGACACACCGCCTGCTTAAAATCAGGACTGGCTTACAACACCGAAGAGCAGTGGATCGCAGGGAACTGCAATACTGTCTGGACTGAGAAACAGGCGTGCCAAACAGAAAAACAGAGGAAGTGAATGACCTTCACTACTTCACATTTTATTTTTACCTTTTATTTTTTTATTTTTTTATTTTTTTTTATTTTCATTTTTTGCATCCTTTAATCAAGAAACTTTTTTTTCTTTTTTCATCACTTGATTTTACCTTTTTAATGATTACATTTTTATTTTCAATCCGTATTATTACTACTGCTATTTTATCTTTTTTTTTTTTTTAAAGTGTCATTTTATTTTCTCTTCATTTTATTTTGGGATTAGGGTTCTACATTCTATTTTTTATCTTTCCTTTAGCATCGTTTTACTCTATCTCAACTCTACCTTTAGGCCATCACTCTCTTCCTAACCTCCCCCTTTTCAGTGTCCTGTTTGTCTTACCCTTTTACTGCTTTAGATTTTCCCTATTCTTTCTGTTTACCCCTTGTTAAAATTTCACCCTACTTACATATCTAATCTCTAATCCCCTGCTCCAAGTCCACATACACCTCTCCCTTCGCTGTCTGAGCTATCCATAAACTTGTCCTTCTCTCTGTCCTTTTGTTGTTGTTTGCTTGAATGTAGATTATATCCAATTTTTATGCTGTTTTTGTGAGATTGTTTTGCTTATTCTTCTTTTGTTTATTTTTTTGTTTGTTTTGTGCTTCAGCTTTCCCTTGCCTCAATCCATATTAGTTGGTGTTGTAGTTTGTATTAATCCCCAGGCACTTGTTGCTGGCATTTGCTGGGATTAGTGATTGTTCTATTGGAGTTTTATCCCCAATATATATAGTCTGTTCCCCTTTCTCTCTTAGTCACTTTCTTGTCTCTCTTACTTTTTTTTTTCTCTTTACTTTCCCTTTTCCCAATTTCATTTTCACACTCCTTTTTTCTTTTTTTCTTTCTTTCTTTCTTTTTTCCTCTTCTTCTTTCTCTCCTATCACCTAATTTGCCTTTCTCTGGTGGTCACCTTTATTGGAGGTTATTAATATCGTGAATACATTTCTGTTCAGTGCCTTGTGAGTTGTACCTGGTAGTGCTGTATTTTGTGCCTTTAAATCAACCCAGGAGAGAGAGAACTACATAACCAGACACCCAGAGAAGAGAGACCATGGGGAGACAAAGAAGCAGCCCGCATATGAAAGAAAAGCAGGCATCACCAGAAAAGGAAGTAAACGAAATGGAGGCAAGCAACCTTCCAGAAAAAGAATTCAGAGAAATGGTCATAAGGTGGCTGAAAAGAATGGAAGACAAATTCGACAATATGAGCAAGAACCAAGAGGAAATGAAGAAGAACCAAGAAGAAATGAAAAATGACATTGCTGCTGTAAAGAACTCAATAGAAAGCATCAAGAGTAGACTAGAAGAAGCAGAAGACCGCATCAGTGAGCTAGAAGACAAGATGGAAAAAAATACCCAAGAAAAGCAACTTCTAGAAAAAAAAATTAAAAGGCAGGAGGAGAGTCTAAGGGAACTTTGGGACAACACGAAACAAAACAACATCCGCATAATAGGGGTTCCAGAAGGAAAGGAAGCTGAGCAAGGAATAGAAAACCTCTTTGAAGAAATAATGACAGAAAATTTCCCAGATATAGGGAAGAAAAAACCCACACAAATCCAAGAAGCTCACAGAGTCCCAAGCAAAATGAACCCCAAAAGACCGACGCCAAGGCACATTATAATTAAATTGGCAAACACCAACGACAAAGTAAGAATCTTAAAAGCAGCAAGAGAGAGACAGAAAGTTACATACAAAGGAACCCCCATCAGACTAGCAACTGATTTCTCAACAGAAACTCATCAGGCCAGAAGGGAATGGAATGAAATATACAAAGTCATGCAAAGGAAGGGGCTGAATCCAAGAATACTGTACCCAGCAAGGCTGTCAATCAAAATTGAAGGTGAAATCAGGAGCTTCACAGACAAAAAAGGACTAAGGGAATTTATTACCACCAAACCAGCAATGCAAGAAATGCTAAAGGGTCTACTGTAAAAAAAAAAAAAAAGAAAGAAAGAAACAGGAAGCGAAGAAGTAACACAGGGGTAAAGAATAGGAATGGCGACAAATAAGTACCTATCAATAATAACTTTAAATGTAAATGGATTAAATGCCCCAATCAAAAGACATAGGGTAACAGATTGGATAAGAAAACACGACCCATATATCTGCTGTCTACAAGAAACCCACCTCAGAAAAAAAGACGCACACAGACTGAGGGTGAAGGGATGGAAAAAGGTTTTCCAGGCAAATGGAACTGAAAAAAAAGCTGGGGTAGCAATACTTATTTCTGACAAATTAGATCTCAAACTGAAGGACATAACAAGAGATAAGGAAGGCCATTTCATAATACTAAAGGGAGCAATCCAACAAGAAGAAATAACTCTGGTAAACATATATGCACCCAATACAGGAGCACCCAAATACATAAAAAAACTCCTGGAGGATATTAAGGGAGACATTGACAGCAATACAATCATAGTAGGAGACTTTAATACCCCACTATCACCATTGGACAAATCCTCTAAACAAAACATCAGCAAAGAAACATCAATCCTAAATGACTCACTAGACCAGATGGAATTAATTGACATCTTCAGAACCTTTCACCCCAAAGCCACAGAATATACATTCTTCTCAAGCGCACATGGGTCATTTTCAAAGATAGACCATATGTTGGGACATAGGCAAAGTCTCTTCAAATTCAAGAAGATAGAAATCATATCAAGCATCTTCTCAGACCACAGTGGCATAAAACTGGAAATCAACTACAATAAAAACAACCCAAAGAAATCAAACACATGGAGACTAAACAGCATGCTATTAAACCATGACTGGGTTACCAGAGAGATCAAAGAAGAAATAAAAAACATCATGACAACAAATGACAATGAAAACACTACAATCCAAAATCTATGGGACACAGCGAAAGCAGTCTTGAGAGGGAAGTTCATAGCTCTACAAGCCTACTGCAAAAAACAAGAAACAGGGGTAATAAATTACCTAACCCAACAACTCAAAGAGTTAGAAAAAGAGCAACAAGAAAAGCCCAGTGTAAGCAGAAGGAAGGAAATAATAAAGATCAGAGCACAGATAAACGACATAGAGACCAAAGAAACAATACAAAAGATCAACAAAACCAAGAGCTGGTTCTTTGAAAGGATAAACAAGATTGATGAACCTCTAGCCAGGCTCACCAAGAAGCAAAGGGAGAGGACCCAAATAAACAAGATCAGAAATGAAAGAGGTGAAATAACAACAGATCCCGCCGAAATACAAAGGATTGTTAAAAAATACTACGAACAACTCTATTCCAACAAACTGGACAACCTGGAGGAAATGGACATATTCCTAGAAAAATATAACCTTCCAAAACTCAATCAGGAAGAATCTAAACAGCTCAACATGCCAGTAACTATGGAAGAAATTGAAGCAGTCATCAAAGAGCTTCCGGCAAACAAAAGCCCGGGGCCAGACGGCTTCACAGGAGAGTTCTACCAAACATTCAAGGAAGAACTAAAACCTATCCTCCTCAGACTATTCCAAAAAATTCAAGAGGAAGGAACACTTCCCAGCTCCTTCTATGAAGCCAGCATCACCCTAATACAAAAACCAGATAAAGACAACACAATGAAGGAGAATTACAGGCCAATATCCCTCATGAATGTAGATGCCAAAATCCTCAATAAAATTCTAGCAAATAGGATCCAGCAGTACATCAGAAAGATCATACACCATGACCAAGTAGGATTTATCCCAGGAATGCAAGGATGGTTCAATATCCGCAAATCAATAAATGTGATACATCACATAAACAAATTGAGAGATAAAAATCACATAGTCATATCAATTGATGCAGAAAAAGCATTTGACAAAATCCAACACCCTTTCTTGATAAAAACTCTCAACAAGGTGGGAATAGAAGGATCATACCTCAGCATCATAAAAGCTATATATGATAAACCCACAGCTAACATCATACTCAATGGGCAAAAACTAAAACCATTTCCCCTAAGAACAGGAACAAGACAGGGATGCCCACTCTCACCACTCCTGTTTGACATAGTACTGGAAGTATTAGCCACTGCAATTAGACAAGAAGAAGAAATAAAAGGCATCCAAATTGGAAAAGAAGAAGTAAAGCTGTCCTTATTTGCAGATGACATGATATTGTACATAAAAAACCCGAAAGACTCCATCAAAAAACTAACAGACTTAATAAATGAATTCGGCAATGTAGCAGGATACAAAATTAACACCAAGAAATCTATGGCATTTCTATACACCAACAATGAACTTACAGAAAGAGAGACTAAAAAAGCAATCCCATTTTCCATCGCACCAAAAAAATTAAGATACTTAGGAATAAACCTAACCAAGGAGGTAAAAGACCTATATGCGGAAAACTACAGGACACTGAAAAAAGAGATAGAGGAAGATGTAAACAGATGGAAGAACATACCATGTTCATGGATTGGTAGAATCAACATCATTAAAATGTCCATACTACCCAAAGCAATCTATAGATTCAATGCACTCCCCATTAAAATACCAACGGCGTATTTCACAGACCTAGAAAGAACTCTCCAAAAATTCATCTGGAATAAAAAAAGACCCCGAATAGCCACAGCAATCCTGAGAAAGAAGAATAAAGTAGGAGGGATCTCAATACCAGATTTCAAGCTGTATTACAAAGCCACTGTCCTCAAAACAGCCTGGTACTGGCACAAGAACAGACATATAGATCAATGGAACAGAATAGAGAACCCAGCTATCGACCCAAACCAATATGCGCATTTAATATTTGACAAAGGAGGCATGAGCATACAATGGAGTCAAGACAGTCTCTTTAATAAATGGTGTTGGGAAAATTGGACAGATACATGCAGAAAAATGAAACTAGATCACCAACTTACACCATACACAAAAATAAACTCAAAATGGGTACAGGACTTAAATATAAGACGGGAAACCATAAAAATACTAGAGGAATCCACAGGCAGCAAAATCTCAGACATATGCCAAAAGAACTTTTTCAGTGATACTGCCCCTAGGGTAATGGAAGCCAAACAGAAAATAAACAAATGGGACTACATCAAAATAAAAAGCTTTTGCACAGCAAAAGAAACCATCCACAAAACAACAAGAAACCCCACTGTATGGGAGAACATATTTGCAAATGGTATCACTGATAAAGGTTTAATTTCCAACATCTACAGGCAGCTTATACAACTTAATAAAAGGAAGATAAATGATCCAATAAAAAAATGGGCAACGGACCTAAATAGAAGCTTTTCGAAAGAAGACAGAAGGAAGGCCAAGAGACACATGAAAACATGCTCAAAGTCACTAATTATCCGAGAGATGCAAATCAAAACAACAATGCGATACCATCTCACACCTGTCAGAATGGCTATCATCAACAAATCAACAAACGACAAGTGTTGGCGAGGATGCGGAGAAAAAGGAACCCTCGTGCACTGCTGGTGGGAATGCAGACTGGTGCAGCCACTGTGGAGAACAGTATGGAGTTTCCTCAAAAAACTGAAAATGGAACTCCCATTTGACCCAGTAATCCCACTCCTAGGAATATATCCTAAGAAACCAGAAACACCAATCAGAAAGGATATATGCACCCCTATGTTCATAGCAGCACAATTTACAATAGCTAAGATTTGGAAACAGCCTAAATGCCCATCAGCAGATGACTGGATCAGAAAACTATGGTACATCTACACAATGGAATACTATGCTGCCGTAAAAAAGAAGGAATTACTACCATTTGTAGGCACTTGGATGGAATTAGAGAACATTATGCTAAGTGAAATAAGCCAGTCAATGAAAGAAAAATACCACATGATCCCACTCATTTGGGGATAATGAAAAACATTATAAACTGATGAACAAAAAGATAGTTACAGAGGCAGTAAAGCATCAAACAGACTGTCAAATTACAGTGGTAAGGTTAGGGAGAGGTGGGGGAAATAAGAGATCAACTGAAGGACTTATATGCATGTATATAAGAGTAACCAACGGATGCAAAACATTGGGGGGTGAGGGCATATATGGGAGTGGGGTGGGGGTCGGGGGCAATGATAAGATATGTACACATATAATACCTTAATAAAAATTTGAAAAAAAAAAAAAAAAAAAAAAAGACAAAGAGAGAATATTAAAAGCAGCAAGAGAAAAACAGTTAATTACCTACAAGGGAGCACCCATACGACTGTCAGCTGATTTCTCAACAGAAACTATGCAGGCCAGACGGGAGTGGCAAGAAATTTTCAAAGTGATGAATAGCAAGAACCTACAACCAAGATTACTCTACCCAGCAAAGCTATCATTCAGAATTGAAGGGAAGATAAAGAGCTTCACAGATAAGAAAAAGCTAAAGGAGTTCATCACCACCAAACCAGTATTATATGAAATGCTGAAAGGTATTCTTAAAGAAGATGAAGAAGAAAAAAGTAAAGAGAAAAATTATGAACAACAAATACATATCTATCAACAAGTGAACCTAAAAATCAAGTGAATTAAAAACCCGAGGAACAGAATAATCTGGTGAATATAATAGAATCAGGGGCATAGAAAGGGAGTGGACTGATAATTCTCAGGGGGAAAAGGGTATGGGGGGGTTCATGAAGTGACTGGACAAAAATCATACACCTATGGATGAGGACAGTGGGGGGGAGGTAAGGGCAGAAGGTGGGGTGGGAACTGGGTGGAGGGGAGCTATGGGGGGAAAAAGGAGAAATAATTGTAATCTGAATAAAGATTTATTAAAAAAAATAAAAATAAAAAAAATAAAACTGAAAAAAAAAAAAATAAGAAGCGATCCTGGTGGCTAACTTGGCTCAAATTTTAAAAACAGAGCCTGGCAGCCATTTCTACTCAGGGACCTTTTATGCAAATTGCACTTCAGGAAGAAGCCTGCACTGAACTGCCTGCCTGCACTGCGTTCCTGCCATTGAGCCAGCCCTTTTATAAAGGAGTTCCTGGAATCCTATTTCAACCAGTAGGACTGAGGCTTTCCCCACCTAACTGGAGCTGTGCAGCTCCAACCAACCAGAGCATTCTGACCAATCAGGACAGTGCCTTTTGGACCAATCAAACTTTGAGGATTTGTAGTCCTCATTTGCATGAAAATAAACCAATCAAGGACCCGGGGTGAGGATGTCTGTCTATATGTCAGCTCCCTCCAGCTCTGTGAGCTCACTTTACCTTTCCACCAAAGACTGAAGAGTGCATTTCCCAGCCTGAAGATGTCTCACTGAAGCAGCATGTCTCACTGGAGCAGCACAGTGCAGGGCAGAGCAGACGGGTGCAGAGCAGACCAGCAAAGAGCAGAGCAGAGCTGTCTAGCCAGAGAGGGCCTAGCCCCAGGGCTTCCTAACAGCGGTGCTTTTTTTCACATCTGAGCTGTTTGTGCTGAATAAAGTTTCCTTCTTCACTGCACCCCAAATTGGGGATACCTGTTTGTTGAATTGATACCAAGGACTTTCAGTTAACAATCTGTACTATCAGGGTTGCTGGGAGAGTTCAATGAGACCCCTCCAGAGCTGAGGCAGGAGGTGTTTGTGCCCTTCCAGACCACTTCTCAGTGGCTTCATGTCCAGTTGCTCTAATTACATCCTCCCCCAATTCTGATAACTACTCTTTTGCCTGTTCACTACCCCAAGGTCCTCCACTTTTAAGTCCTCTCATAGCTTTAATTCTCTTTGAATTAAGGATTCATCAAGCATTTATGAACTAATTCAACATATATTTAGAGTTCCCAGTATTTTCCAGGCAGTGAGCAAAATGTGTGCATTCCCTGCACTCATGGAATTTACAAGTCATACTAGAGAAGCCAACATTAACCAAATAATGATAATAATGAACGAATAACAAGCTAGGAAAAGTGCTATGATAAAGAAGCACAAGATGCTGTTGGTGTGAATACCAGGAAGACCAGTGTTTCGAGGAAGGATTTCCCAAGAAAATGACAGTTAAGGAGAGAACTGAAGGGTGAGAAGGAATTAGCTAGAGGAAGGGGAGGACGGGGAGGAGGTGGCAGAGTCTGGGAAGAGTGGAAGTGGGGAGACTAGTCTGGAGGCTATTGCCATGATCTGAGCAAGAGCTGATAATAGCTTGGACTGAGGTGGTGACAGTGCACAGCCCAGTGCTGAATGTTGGGGTGACAGAGCTGAACAGGGAGGACACAAAGCTCGCATTCACAGCTGGGGCGAGTACAATAGGCAGGCGTGGAGTCCTATGAGTGTACCAAGCAGAGGTTCTAGAATTCCCTGCTGGTGCTCTAAGCCCTCCTGGGTCTGGAACCTGGCCTTTCAAGACTGAGCCCGGACACTTGTATCCCAGGTTGGTGGCTCATTCATAAATCAACTAGATGCTGACGTCCTGCCTGGATTTCTGACTCTTTTTGGATTTTTCTTCTTTGAAAAAGTGGGTACCTGCTAAGCATACTGGTTCCAATCCTGGAAAATAGAGGAATTATACATCCTCCTCTTGACAGATTAATTACCAACTTTGCTGAATTGTTTTTACCATAACGAGACTGTTAAAACAGCTTTGTTAATGTACATGAAGGCAGAGGAGAGAATTACTTCTGAAAAGCACTTGTACAAAATATTTATTGCTATTCTTTTCGGAAATAGACGACTTTCTGAAAAGCCTGAAACCACTGTGGCTTTCATTTCAGGTTTCAGGGTGTAAAAGGGAAAGGGGATTCTGATAAAAATCCTGAACTCACAAAGATGAACTATAGTAAAAAATGAAAACAGAATTTTAGAATAAGTGGTTGATTATGACTTTTCCGCATATAAAATTCCACACTATAGAGTGCATAATAAAAACAATCCTGCAAGTTTATAGGGTATTGCTAAATGATAATTTGCATTAATGATGTCCTCACATTAACCACTTCAAGAAAACTTAATAATGAGAAACTTCAAGAGGAAATTAAGAGTCTGGCTCAGTTAGAATAATGATTAATTCACAACTGCAATTAACACCTTGAAAGATCTCAGTTGAGAAGCTAGCTGGATGGTAGCAGCGATGCAATCAGACTGTTTACTTCTGGGTTGAACTGCATCAATGATGTGGGGTGTGGGGTATCGACTCTTTTATTTTTAAAGAAAAGACAGGTATTCAAGAACTAAGGTTTATACAATGAGTTATTTTTATAACATAATTTAAAAGAAATTCTTATACAGAGATAGGATCCCTTTCTCCCTACACACACACACACACACACACACACACACACACACACACACACACGATCATCCCTCTTCTGATTTCTTCAAGAAAGTAACAAAAGACACGTGGGGATCATAAACTATAACTTCTGCATCTCCCTCTGATCTTCTCATGCTAGTAGAGCAGTTTATGTAAATAACATTGATGTCTGTATTAAAATTTGTGCTCAAAGGCCATGGAGGTGCAGGTGTTACTGAAACAACTGGTGCGTGACCAATGGTTTTCTATATTAGGTATCATTGAAGTACTGTCCTTTTGTCTGTGATTACAGCAGCTGTTCACAGAGCCTGCCTCTGCAGTTTACCTCCGGGAGTCAATAAGGAGAGCAGCTATCAATCTAGCTGCCTTCTCTGACCTCGGTCACATTGCCCACCACACACTGGGTCAGAATCTGTCCTTAAGATAAAGCTGATTGTGTCGTTTTTTACTTTTTTTCTACATTTTTTTATGGACTCACTTTTTTTATGGACTCATTCATACAGCATTATCACCTTCATATATTTTTTAAATGTTATTTTATTGATTTTTTACAGAGAAGAAGGGAGAGGGATAGAGAGTTAGAAACATCGATGAGAGAGAAACATCGATCATCTGCCTCCTGCACACTCCCCACTGGGGTTGTGCCCACAACCAAGGTACATGCCCTTGACCGGAATCAAACCCGAGACCCTTCAGTCCGCAGGCCGACGCTCTATCCACTGAGCCAAACCGGTTAGGGCGTCACCTTCATATATTTAAAATATGTTTTTATTGATTTTTAGAGAGAGAGGAAGGGAGAAGAGAGAGATAAAAGCCTCAATTGGCTGAGATCAAGCCCAAAACCCGGGCATGTGCCATGACCAGGAATTGAACCAATGACCTCTTGGTTCATGGGTCAATGCTCAACCACTGAGCCACACCAGCTGGCTGATGCAGAGCTTTATATCTGGGACATTGAGTGATAATGGTAATGTCCTCAATGATATTGTTACAACTAATTCAATAGGGCTTTTCTAAAGCTGTGTCTTTATAGCATGAAACCTGAGGCATGTCCCATAGTGCAACCATTGAAAGCAATTTTATGGGAGACCAAAAACATATGATTTAAGACTGAAACTTTCTAAAATTTTAGCTAAATTATAGAATACATCTAGTAAATCCAGAAGAGTTCAAGTCTTTCAAACAATTCTCCTTTAAGATCACCTCTCTGAACCCAACCTTTCATAAGGGTCATTGAAGTTTATATCTTCTCTCAAGGGTGATTGTTCTTTATTCATTTAGAGTGGCAACATATATATATATTATAGTTATCAAATGAGATTTTTATTTTCATTTTTAAAAATTGTTACGGATTTTTTTTAAGAGAGAAGAAGGGAGAGAGAGGGAGAGGAAGAAACATCAATGTGAGAGAGAAACATCAGTTGGTTGCCTCCCGCACAAGCCCCCACCAGGGATCAAACCCGAAACCTAGACATGTGCCCTGATGGGGAATCGAACCCGCCACCTCTTGGTGCACAGGATGACCCTCCAACCAACTGAGCCACACTGGCCAGGGCTCAAATGAGATTTTTATTTGTTTATTTAAATTTCTTTATTGTTTAAAGTATTACATATAGTATTACATATGTCTCCTTTTCCCCCCATTGACCTCTCCCTGCCACCCCACCCCCATATTTATTTTTATTATTATTATTTTTTAAATCCTCACCCAAGGATATTTTCTCATTGATTTTTAGAGGGAGTGGAAGAGAGAGGGAAAGACAGAGAGAAATATCAATGTGAGAGAAGCACATCGATTGGTTGCCTCCTGTACACGCCCTGACCAGGGCCCCAGCCAGGGAGGAGCCTGCAACTGAGGTACGTGCCCTTGATCAGAATTGAACCCGGGACCCTTCAGTCTGAGGGCTGACCCTCCATCCACTGAGCCAAACAAGCTAGGGCTCAAATGAGGTTTTTAAAAAGCTGTTCTAAAACTTGAGGTATTTAACCAAAACCTTCTTCAGGATGGATGACTAGCCAGCCCTCTGTTGTGATTACCTATTGTTGCTGTTGACCTGAAACAAGTAGACAGCCAGATATTTCTCCAGCAAAATGGGTTTATTTGGGAACAACAAATAATTGCAATGGGGCACCTTCAGTCTAATGACAAACCATGCCAAGTCCAGAAAAACAAAGATTAAGACCACTCTTTCATGGACTTGGGTGGGACTGTTGTAAATGAAGAGTCCATTGGAGAAAACTGAAAGTCAAATTATAGTGACTTTCCATTTGGCTGAATTATGGCTGAGCTGTTACTGGGGAAGAGGAATCTTTATTCCTCCTGGTAAGGTAGTAAAATAGTATCACTTCCATGGGAGATGCAAGGTTTAGTCACTTCCTTTTGGTGTCAGTAGTTCCTTTTGAGTGCCCTCTGAGAGTTCTTTCTTCTAGCCTCCTGACTCTATTTTAAGTGAGGTTTCTGTTTTTTAATTTTCACAAGGCTTAGCAAACTACTTAAGACTTAGCAACTTAAAACAACAATGGCCACTGTTATTATCTCTCATGGTTATAGGGTTGACTGTGTTCAACTGGGCCCGTTCTTGCTCAACTCTCCTCATGTAGTCACAGTGCCTGGGGCTAGAGTTATGTGAAGGTCTGCTCACTCATAAATCTGGTACCAGATTGAGAAGGCCCAGTCAGCTGGGGGCCCAAGCAGCTGAGCTCCTTGGGTAACTCTATCTCTATTAGCCTCTGCAAGTGGTCTCTTCAGCAGCGTGGTTTCAGGATAGCTGGACTTCTTACATAGTAGCTCAGGAAGAGAGAGAGAGAGAGAGAGAGAGAGAGAGAGAGAGAGAGAGAGAGAAACAGGTGGAAGTCATGTTACTGTTATGACCTAGCCTTGGAAGTCATGCATTGTCATTTCTGACACACTCTATTGATTGAGGCATGCACAAAGGTTTGTCCAGGTTCGAGATAAGGAAATACAGACTCCAGGAGAAATTGAGGGGAAAGTGGCAGGGTTTGAAAGAGCATGTGAGACCAGAAAGACTGTTGCAGCCATTTTATAAAATAAATAAAATAAAATAAAATCTGCCACACCCTCCTCATTCTAACACTCATCGAGAAAGTACCTAAAACCAAGATAGGAACATGTTTTTGTTTTGTTTTGTTTTGTTTTGTTTTGTTTTTTGAGAACAGCATGTTTAAAACAAACAAAAAGAACAGTATGTCTTTATTGTTTCAATGCACTTTTCAGCTATGTTTCTTTTTTATTTTATTTTTCAATTACAGTTTACATTCAATATTATTTTGCATTAATTTCAGGTGTATCGCATAGTGGTTAGACAATCATGAACCTTACAAAGTGACCCCCCTGATAATTCAGGTACACACTTGGCATCATACATAGTTATTATAATATTATTGACTATATTCCCTATGCTGTACTATTTTGTAACTACCAATATGACATGTACTTCTTTTTTTTTTTTTAATATATATTTTACTGATTTTTTACAGAGAGGAAGGGAGAGGGAGAGAGAGTTAGAAACATTGATGAGAGAGAAACATCAATCAGCTGCTTCCTGGGGATGTACCCACAACCAAGGTACATGCCCTTGACCGGAATCGAACCTGGGACCCTTGAGTCTGAAGGCCGACGCTTTATCCACTGAGCCAAACCGGCTAGTGCTGATATGTACTTCTTAATCCCTTCACCTTTTTCACCCAGTCCCCCAACCCTCCACTCCTCTGGCAACTATTAAAATGTTCTCTATACCTATGAGTCTGTTTCTATTTTGTTTCTCATTTATTTTGTTCTTTAGATTCTATATGTAAGTGCAATCATATCGTATTTGTCAGTCTCAAGACCAGATCATTCTTTTTGTTTGTTTTGATCATCCTACATGAGGATATTTTTCCATAGATTTTTAGAGAGAGTGGAATGGAGGGGGAGAGACACAGAGAGAGAAATATTGATATGAGAGAGACACATCAGTTGTTTGCCTCCCACATACACCTGGGGCCAGGGATGGAGCCTGAAACTGAGGTACATGCCCTTCACCGGAATCGAAACCATGACACTTCGTTCTGAGGGCTGACACTCTATCCACTGAGCCAAATCAGCTAGGATCATTCTTTTTTTTTCTTTTTAATATATTTTTATTGATTTCAGAGAGGAAGGGAGAGGGAGAGAGAGAAACATCAACGAAACCACAACACTTCGTTCTGAGGGCTGATACTCTAGGATCATTCTTTTTTTTCTTTTTAATATATTTTTATTGATTTCAGAGAGGAAGGGAGAGGGAGAGAGAGAAACATCAACAATGAGAAAGAATCATTGATTGGCTGCCTCCTCCATGCCCCATACGAGGGATGTGCCCTTGACCAGAATCGAACCTGAGACCCTTCAGTCTGAAGGCTGATACTCTATCCACTGAGCCAAACCTGCTAGGGCAAGACAGGATTATTCTTAAGGACTTGTTCTGAGCCTTCAGTAAGTGAATAAATTAAAGTCCCCCCACATTTTTATCATATAGCATAGACAAGATGACTTAGGATGGAAGATTTTCAAAGAAGCTTTTATCAATCACTCACTGCAGATGTAGAAAAAGCTGCATAAAGTTCCCAAGAAAAGTCCAGTTTTGAGCAACATTGAAGCCATTCCTAGTTCATGTCTCCATCAGGGGGGAATGCAGCCAGATCATCTAATAGTTTTCTGCAGTCAGAGAGCAGTTAAAAAGAAAATGTGGGAAGGAGGAAGAACATAGTGCTGCTTTAGACCCCTCAGTATAGATATCTGGTTTGCCAGGAGACAGATCTGTCAGAAAACTAATACCAACTCTTGCTGAGATGCTAAAATGTAGTTTTGGTTTAAGAACCAATAACTAGAAGTTAATACTGTGCTCAGGAAGCTTAACCTAGAGTCATTCTTGTCTAGGGGTAAAGGCAGAGAAGAGGTATGTTGTTTGCAAAAAAAGGAGAAAAAAACAGCTCTATATTCATTTATTATAAGTTTTTAAGTAATGTCTATTCAATTCCAAGAATGTGAGGTCACTAGCAATCTATATATATAAAAGGCTAAGCGACTGTCCGACTGTCCAACCGGTAGCTATGACGTGCAATGACCACCAGGGGGCAGAAGCTCAACACAGGAGCTGCTGAGCTGTGGTGACTTGGCAGCGGTGGTTCTCAGGTGACGAACCTGGAACCAGAGTGGAGGGAGCCTGATTCCAGGGTGGGTCACCTGAGAACCGCCCTCTCCCAATCCGGGACCCCTCAGGGGATGTCAGAGAGCTGGTTTTGGCCTGATCCCTGCAGGCCAGGCCAAGGGGCCCCACCTGCCAGAGGGACCCCACTCACTCCACAGACACCCTTTGAGCGGCTCCACCCCAGGTGCAGCCAGCCTGGGAGGGACCTTGGGAAGTTGGCTCCAGGGTGTGTCCAGCCCGTCTCTCCCAGTCCCACCCCACCAGCCACCTTCTAATTAATTTCCTTTCAATGTGCACAAATCCGTGCACTGGGGCACTAGTCTATTATATTATTCTTGATAATTGTTTTCATTAGATAATAGTAGAGTATCTATGCTTGAATCTCCACTGAAGCTTGTACAAAATAATCGATCCAGAAATCCTCAGTCTGACATATTTTAAGGAAGAACTAGGTATAAAATTTAAAAGGAATTTAACGAACAGTTGGATCTACATTTTGGAAGAAGTAATTTAGAACAGGCTTTGAATAATTTTTATAGCAGAAAGTCTTTACCTGCTGCTTTATTTAAATTAAACCTTCCTACCAGTTAAAATACATGAGAGGATATTGCTGAGTAACAATGAATGAAGACTTTAGGAACTACAAATGTCAGTGTAATCTTAGGATGATGCCAGCAGGAAGAGAGGGAGGCCTCCCAATTGTCAACTGAGATTTGTGCATATCTGTGCTTAGCATAAACAATTATGCCTCCAGATCTATCTTCTTTATTGATTCTGGCAGTAAATACCCGTTTCCTACACTGCTCATGAAATTGAATTTTAGGCCGTGGGTTTAAATTTGAGGCGATCCCATCAAATCCTTCTGCATTCTTTTTACACACCACTGCACAAACCCAAGTAATGATCAGAGGAAAACTGACTAGAATTTTGAGCTCCCAGAATCCCAGCCTCCCAGGTGAAGGCACTGAGAGAGTGGGTGCTCCTTAGACCCTCCTTTTTCAGAGGCTCTGAGGGAAATGCACTCCAGTTAGGGTAGAAAGACCAGAACTCTGGGCTCAGACCTTCTGGAGTGGGTGTGGCAGATACTGTATATTTATTGCTTACCAACAGTTTCTTGAGAACAGAACCCCCTAGTGGTTCTTTAAAAAAACAAACAAACCATTTATAGGGGGATAAAACACATACACCAAAAGCACATTCCTCTCTCTCTCACCTGTTAGCATTTGAGTAAGGCAAGTTTTCATAGGGAAACTTGAATCCACTCGTTTTTATTTTAAGAATCAATTATTTCACAAACTTTAACATTTTACAAAATACTATGAACCTAAGTACGTGGCTTGATGAATTATTGTACATGTACTTGTATACACTTGTGTCATCACCACATAGATCAAGGTATAGAAAATTTCCAATACCTCTGAAGTTACCCTATTGATTCTTCCCAGTCGGCATCCCAACACCACTATTCTCACTTCTAACATCATTGCCTAGTTTTGCCTGTTCTTACATTTTGTATAAGTGAAATCATACAGTATGTATTCTTTTAAATCTGGCTTCTTTCACTCAACTTTATATCTATAAGATTCATCATGTTGTTGTATGTTCCAGTAGTTTGTTCTTTTTTATTGCTGTGTAGCATTCTATTTTTTTAAAGTGTGTTTTTACTGATTTCAGAGAAAGGAAGGGAGAGGGAGAGAGAAAGATAGAAACATCAATGATGAGAGAAAATCATTGATCGGTTGCCTCCTGCGTGCCCCCTAATGGGGATCGACCCATAACCTCCTGGTTCCTAGGTCGATGCTCTATTACTGAGCCACACTGGCCAGGCTCTCTTTTATGCATACACCACAATTTATTTATTCTTCTATTGATGGGCATTGAGTCATTTCCACTTTGGCTAATACGAATAAAGCTATGATGAACATTCTTATTTATGCACATTCTTTGTGGACATATATACTCATTTTTCTTGCATAAATTTCCAGAACTTGAATTGCTATCATGGTGTCTGCTGCATTTAGATTTAGTAGAAAATGCTAAATTGATATACAAAGTGGTTACATACCATTTTAAACTCCCATCAGCAATGTATAAGAATCTCAGTTCTAGTGATATTTTGTTGTGGTTTAATTTGCATTTACCTAATGAGTAATGATGCTGAACACCTTTTCACATGCTACTGGATGTTTGGATATCTTGTTTTGTAAAATGCCTGTTCAAGCCTTATGCCCACTTTTAGCTGAGTTGTTCTTTTTGTTATTGTTGTTGTTGCTATTGTTAATCCTCACCAGAGGATATTTTTCCATTGATTTTTAGAGAGAGTGGAAGGGAGAGGTAGAGACAGAGAGAAACATCGATGTGAGAGAGACACTTCAATTGGTTGCCTCCCACATGAGTCCTGACCAGGGCCAGGGATTGAGCCTGCAACCCAGGTACAGGCCCTTGACCAGAATCAAACCCAGGACCCTTCAGTCCCAGGCCAACACTCTATCCACTGAGCCAAACCAGCCAGGGCTCATTTTTTTCTTATAGATTTTTTTAAATATATTTTATTGATTTTTTAAAGAGAGGAAGGGAGAGGGATAGAGAGTTAGAAACATCGATGAGAGAGAAACATCGATCAGCTGCCTCCTGCACACCCCCTACTGGGGATGTGCCCACAACCAAGGTACATGCCCTTGACCGGAATCGAACCTGGGACCTTTCAGTCCGCAGACCGACGCTCTATCCACTGAGCCAAACCGGTTAGGGCTCTTATAGATTTTTATGAGTTATTTATGTATTCTGAACATATCCTTTGTCAGAAATATGTATTGGGAGTATGTTCTCCCAATGTGTAATTTGCCTTTTTATTCTATTAATGGTATTTTTTAGTGAAATAATTTTATTGAAGTCCAACTTATCAAGGTTTTTCTTTATAGTAATGATTTCTGAGTCCTGGGTAAAAAAATTGTTGCCTATCCCAATGTCATGGTTTCAGTCAAGTAGGTTTTAACCAGAGAAGCACAACCACTAGATAATATATAATTGTATTAAGAGATTTATTGAAAGGAAATGTCTTATGTGATTGTGGGGGACCTGCTAGACAAGTTCGAAATCTGTAGCACAGGCTGTCAGAAAGGGCATGATAGAACTCTTGGCATGGGTTGAACTTGCTATATGCAGGCAAAATTTTTTCATCAGGAAAGCCTCAGCTTTGCTCTTAAGGCCTTTCTTCCACTGATTGAATCAGACCTAGCTCAATTATCTAGGACAGTGGTTGGCAAACTGCGGCTCGCGAGCCACATGCGGCTCTTTGGCCCCTTGAGTGTGGCTCTTCCACAAAATACCATGGCCTGGGCAAGTCTATTTTGAAGAAGTAGCATTAGAAGAAGTTTAAGTTTAAAAAATTTGGCTCTCAAAAGAAATTTCAATCATTGTACTGTTGATATTTGGCTCTGTTGACTAATGAGTTTGCCGACCACTGATCTAGGATATCTCCCTTACTCAAAGTCAACTTCAATCACAGCTACAAAATGCCTTCACCTCAACACGTAGGTTAGTATTACAATGAATGACTGGGGACTCTAGCCTAGTTAAGTTGACATAACCAAAGGTCCTCATAGTCATTAACAAATGTTTCTGTTTTCTTCTAGAAGTTCTATTGTTTTATCTTTTTCACATAGTTGTGTGCTCCATCTTGAGATGAATTTTTGTGCATGGTATAAGGCAGGGATCAAGGCCTAATAGGGTATGGTTGTGAGGCATCGACATGCTCAGATAAGATGGGCCCCTGCCCCGAGGAATGAGTCACAGATTGATCCAAGCTAATCATGGTAATTCTTTGTTCTTTTCATTTATTGAGCAAATATTTGCTGAGGGCTTACTATGTGCCAAACATATTATCAGCTCTGAGAATACAAGTACAGTCCCTGCTGTAATGAATTTTCCTTTGCATGTAATTGACTAGAGAGTAGGTGTGTGAACTGGTTCTGGGCTATGGGATCTAAAGGGAAGTATGCTGTGGACACCTGGGGAAGGTGTTCCTCCTTGATAAAAGGGAGACTTTCAAGGAAAAACTCCCTGCCTTGCATATGGAGTGCATGGTATTTGGTGCTGCAACAGCCATGTTCTAAGAAATACTTAGGGTAATATCCAGAGAATGACAGACAGCCAACTCAGAGCCCTGCCATCTTTGAGTTCCTTTATTAACCAATTTTGGAATGGCCTATGTTCATGTTTATTGTGTGACATAATTAAATATCCTATTGTTTAAGCCATACTGGGGTATTCCATTACTTGTAGCCATATATATGTAGATTTCTTGCCATGACACCAATGCTCTCTAACATCTGTGCCATAACTCACATCAGTTCCTTCCATCATCCAGCTCCAGCCTTAATCTGCCTTTCATCTTAGACACTGAAAACCTCCTCCAGCTCTCATTCTAACTTGCTTTGGCCTTTAATAAACTAAATTGATCCCTTCTTCTTAGGTCATTCTGCCCCAAAGTTTCCACCTCAAAACTTTATCCACCTCAATTTTCCTGCTATGCCCACCTTCCCTTTCCACTTTGATTTCTATCTCCCCAACCCCACATATAACAAGCTCCAAAGAAGAGGTAGGCACTAGATGACGATTATGTAGTGTTTGAACTAGAAGCGTGTTTTTTTATGCAAACCCACATAAAATGTGATGCTATGAAGGAGCAAAAAGTAAAGCCTTGTCCAGAAGCCAGACTTCAGAGACTGAAGTGAATATATAGAAGAGCTCAGGGAACATGTTGTCCCAGAGATACAGAGAAAGACAGAGGTAGCTGTCTGATAATTTCCAGTTACCATATGGCCTGACTATACTTAATTGCAATTGAGTTCCTTGGAAGTCCCCTATCTTCTCATAATAAAACCCTTTAAGCCACATTTGTTTCTTGCAAACAAATCACCTACACTCTGTGATTTTGCAGTCCCAAAAGGGCCCTTATTCTTTCAAGTGTACAATTTTCTCTGTTACGGAATGTTAGCAAGTGTTTGAAAGTTAAGCCAGGTGTCTCTTTGTTAAGCACACGTCCAAGTCGTCCAGCAATGTCTTCTGCAGATTCTAACCTAGGATTCTGAAAGCCATTCTCAATCCTTTCTCAGGGTGGGTTCCTAAGTTCCTAGAGTTCCCTTTCTTGAGAAGTTAGAGGAATCATTTAACTCTTCTGTTTTAATTTGGGCTGTTCTTCCCCAAAGCAAAGCCTGGGACAAGCACTTGAATTAAGGAGGGAGCAAGCAGAGTGACACAGGAGAGGAGGGAAAAGTCAGTAAGTGGTGCACTATTTGGCTCATTAGAACTACAGGTGACTGGGGCTCAACCCACAGAAAACCCAGGTAGGATGTGCCTTAGAGTCCACCTGCTTTTTCCACTATTAGTTGAGGTTGTGCCAAGTAGGTTAATTTCCCTGTACTTTTGGGTTATTCTGTACAAGGCATGGAGGAACTCTGTGGCTTCAGAAATACCCCAGAGGCAGAATGGCTGAGAAACAGGGGCACACAATGTGGGGCATCAGCAGTGAGCATGGGAACTGTTCACATTCCCCCAATCTCCCCTCACCCTTGGAACTACCCTGCTCTGAGAGAGAAAACAGAGGTGGGCTGAGGGGATGTGTCAAATATCATCTTCTCTTTGGGGTAAGTGTTTTATTATTAAACCTGACTGTAGGTCCTGAAAATCAGGAATTTTAGAAATATATATGGTAATCCTCTGTGGCAGAGCTATTGTCTGCTAACCAAAAATCCATATTCTCTTCCTGGGTATTCTGCTGGCCTATATTTCCCAGCCTCCCTTGCAGTTAGGTGTGGTCAACTCACTGAGTTCCAACCAATGAAATGTAAGCAGAAATAATGCTATCACTATCAGGCCTGGCCTTTTAAAAACCCTCCCAGGCATACTTCTCTATGTTCTGTCCATTTCTGCTGTCTCAGTGTTGGTTGTCAGGTGACGTCCAAAACCACATGTTAAAGATAGCAGAGCCTCTGCCAGCCCGGTCCTTGAATGACTGTTCAAACATAGCCTCTCTTACGCCCTCTTCTCTCATTCCCCCAGTCTCCACTCACCCCTGAAACTACCCTGCTCTGAGAGAGACAAATAAACTTCATCTGTGGTGTTTGGGCCATTATATATTTGGGGGTTATGTTATTGCAGCAGCTAGCCTACCCTAACTAATTTACCCACCACAACACCTTACCATTGCCAAGACATAGAGATTATTTTCCAGGTGTCTCTGAACCATACTATTTATAAAAGACTTGAAAGTTTAGGAAGACAATTATAAAATTAATATATGGACATGTAAAAAATTAAAGAGTCTAGCCTGGCCAGCGTGGCTCAGTGGTTGAGTGTCAACCTAGAAAAAGGGAGGTCACGGTTCGATTCCCGGTCAGGGCACGTGCCTGGGTTGCAGGCTTGATCTCCAGTGTGGGGTGTGCAGGAGGCAGCCAATCAGTGATTCTCTCTCATCATTGATGTTTCTATCTCTCTCTCCCTCTCCCTTCCTCTCTGATATCAATAAAAACAAAAAAATAATTAAAGAGTCTAATCAAAGTAAAAGTCTCCTCTCTGCCTCCTCACCCCATTTCTAGCTTCACTCCCATTTGGTAACCACTTTTAAACTATTTCTGCCTTTTTCTGACTGCTACCTCTATATAACCTCTTCTGTTTTATCAATACTAAAAAAACATTTAGTGACATCCTACTATGAAAAATGAGTAGTTACCAAAGATTTTTTTAACCTAGGAAAGTGAAAAAAGTACTAGGCAGAAGAAATCATGTGGTGGTAAAAGAACCTCACACCTGTTTTAATATATGAAGAAGAAGCAATGTGAGGCAAACACAAAATTTGAAATCAAATTTGTGTGGAGTTCAGCTTATACTGCTTGTTAATCTTTTAGGATGCTATTGCAAGAGGAAATAATGCCTCTGCAGTTGTTGTTGTTTATTTATTGATTTTAGAGAGAGAGGAAAAGAGAAACATCAGTTTGTTGTTCCACTTATTTATACATTCGTTGGTTGATTCTTGTATGTGCCCTGACTAGGGATTGAACCTGCAATCTTGGCATATGGGGACAACACTCTAACCAGCTGAGCTATTCATCCAGGTGTCTACAGGTGTTTTGTTATGGGTTCATCTCTAGAAATATTTGTGGGGGTCTTCACACACCACCACACTGCATGGTGGATGCCAATTAATCCTAGTGTCAAATCTTAGAAATCAAACTATTCTGGAGGTAACCTGTACGGAGCTAAGTGCTTTGGACATCTATTATTAGATAGATATTGGGCCAGAAGAAAAACAATTCCACTTGAGCCAGCACCTTTTGCTCCAACCAATAGAGGGCAGTAAGAGACACAGAGTTCTGTTTGTTTTTAGAGTAAGGGAAGTCTTTCTGAGAAACGAAGCCAAAGTCAAGTTTGAATTGTCACCCTATCAAAGTGTTGGCCAGAAGCCCAGAAGCATATAAAAATCATTCTTCCCAAAGGACAGATCCATCAAAAACAACTTGAGCCAGCATAGCTCAGTGGTTGAGTGTCCACCTATGAGCCAGGAGGTCACAGTTCAATTCCCGGTCAGGGCACATGCCCAGGTTGCGGGCTTGATCCCCATTAGGGGGCATGCAGGAGGCAGTTGATCAATTATTCTCTCTCATCATTGGTGTTTCTATCTCTCTCTCTCCCTCTCCCTTCCTCTCTGAAATCAATAAAAATATATTTTTAAAAAAACTTGAGCCCTGACTGGTTTGGCTCAGTGATAGAGCGTCAGCCTGCGGACTGAAAGGTCCCAGGTTCGATTTCAGTCAAGGGCATGTACCTTGGTTGCGGGCACATCCCCAGCGGGCGGTGTGCAGGAGGCAGCTGATGGGTGTTTCTTTCTCATCGATGTTTCTAACTCTCTATTCCTCTTCCTTCCTCTCTAAAAAATCAATAAAATATATATTTTTTTAAAAAGTGCCTACAGTTTAAAAAAAAACAAAAACAAAAACAAAAACAACAAAAAAACTGGAAAAACATTCAGCAGATTTCTTGAAACATCATAAAATAATACAAATCCCATATTAACTTCGAAATAATTAAGCTACTAGTACATACTTAGACACACTACTCAACCATCAGGTATCATGAGGAAATTATTGTCCCGTTGGCAATGTGAGGAAAAGAGCTCATTTTCTTGTTCTCTGTACTATGTCCAAACTGATTCTTCTGCTGATTTCGTGTTACTCACTAAACAGATGACATCACCTAAAATCTACCTCAGAGTGTTCTTCTTTAGTGAAACTCTTCTCCTTCATTCTGATTACAAGTCCCACTATGGAATTTTTCAGATTGAAAAAAATAACAAACTCCTCACTGACTACTCAGTAATAGAAATTCTCATAAATTGTTAAATTTTTTAAAAATATATTTTATTGGTTTTTACAGAGAGGAAGGGAGAGGAATAGAGAGTCAGAAACATCGATGAGAAAGAAACATCGATCAGCTGCCTCCTGCACACTCTCCACTGGGGATGTGCCCACAACCAAGGTACATGCCCTTGACCGGAATCGAACCTGGGACCTTTCAGTCCGCAGGCCGACGCTCTATCCACTGAGCCAAACTAGTTAGGGCTATTCTATTTATTAAGAAAGTAAAAATTGTCCCATATTCTAACTAGCAGAATTCCAATGAGATTGCATTGACCAGAACCAAATTACAATGCTATCCTAGCTACAACAGAAGCTAGGAAAACTAAGGCAACAAAGTGTTTACCAATAGATGAGGATTCCTTCGCACTTCAGGCAACTTTTGAAAATGGCTCAGAATGAGGGAACAAAAGACATCCTTCTAACTATGATCTGGAGAAAGTCATTTTCTTCACTGTAAAATTAACATATTGGATTAGATTATCTTTGTTGATGGTGTGTGGTGATGAAGGTCTGGGTTAGGATAATAGTAGAGTAGAAACTATTTGAGAAATATTTAAAGGGTAATTCAACAAGTTTGAGACTGAATGAGCCCAGGCTTTTCAATAATTTGCATTTTTCTTTTCACTTTTTTCAACCCTTCCTAGTAAACACCCATATCTCAGTTCCAATTGCTTTTATTTGAAGATTTGTGCTCTACCACCACTGCTCTACCACCGGCCTGTTCAGGATTCATTTTTTCTTGTGTAAAAAAAAGGGGGGAGGGTGGATTCATTGATCCTTTTGGGTGTGAAGTTTATTGGTTTTTAACAATTCCATTCAACCAGCATTCATTAAATACTTTATACAACTAAGGCATCCTTCCAGATACTATGAGAACATAAAGATGAAAAAATGTGTTTACTTACCTCAAGGGATTCACAGTATAATAGTGTGATACAAGGGTTTATCATCATCATCACCATCATCATCATCATCATCATCATCATCACCTATGTTCTTTTTTTCAGGCCTACTTGCCTCCAAGGTTAATCTTAACGTAATTGGAGCCTAGTGCAGTGATAGTTTGTATTTTCACACTAGGTAGTTCCATTCCTGGCTCCAAGTATTCTCTTAGAGAAGGGAAGCAGCATATAGAAAAATGAGTGAGTGGGAGCATTAGCTTCATTTTGGGAGAGTCCATGAAAACCAGATGGAATTGGGGGTACAGTAACTTGCTAGTCAGATCCCATGTCCCATAATAGCTTACCTAGCTCTTGAGATTAAACATTTCTTCTTCACTTTGAGTGATGAGGGAACATTTTTTAAAAACTTGTATGTGACTCTGGCCAGGTAGCTCAGTTGGTTAAAACATCATCCTGATAAGCCAAGGTTGCAGGTTCAATCTCTGGTCAGGGCACATACAAAACTCAACCAATAAGTGTATAAATAAGTGGAACATCAAATTGATGTTTATCTCTCTCAAAAATAAAATCATTAAAAAATTTAAAAAAAAAACAACACACAACAAAACCATAGCCACCCTGGCCAGTGTGGCTCAGTTGGTTGAGCACTGTCCCATACACCAAGAGGTAGCTGGTTCTATTTCCAAACAGGGCACATGCCAGGATTGTGGGCTCTATCCCCAGTAGGAGGCATGCAGGATGCAGCCGATCGATGTTTCTATCTCTCCCCATACCCTTCTCTCTCCCTAAAAAAATCAATAAAATACATATAAAAAAAACCGAAACAAAGCATAGCTGCCAAAAAAAGAAATAAAAAATTTATGTGCTCACGATTGAACAATTTAATCATTGAATTAGCCATGTAGAGGCTGGATAGAGTGCATTAATACTGCCTAGAGGCCCGGTGCACAAAATTTGTGCATGGGGGGGGCAGGTCCCCTCAGCCCAGCCTGCACCCTCTCCAATCTGGGACCGCTCGGGGGACATCCCTCTCACAATCTGGGACTACTGGCTCCTAACTGCTCACCTGCCTGCCTGCCTGATCACTCCTAACTGCTCCCCCTGCTGACCTGTTCACCCCCAACTTCCCCCCACTGCTGGCCTGATTGCCACCAACTGCCTCCCCCGCCGGCCTGGTCGCCCCTTACTGTCGTCTCCCCTCCCCCCCCCACTGGCCTGGTCACCCCCAACTGCCCCCCCGCCAGCCTGGTCGACCCTCACTGCCCCCCCCCCACTGGCCTGGTCACCCCACACAGCCTACTGCTTGGTCATTTGGTTGCCCCTCAATAACCCCCCTGCCAACCTGGTCGCCCCATGCAGCCTGTTCAGTCATCTGTTCAGTTGCTATGGTCGCTTAGGCTTTTATATATATAGACTAGAGGCCCGGTGCACGAAATTCATGCACGGGGGGGTGGTCCCTCAGCGCAGCCTGCACCCTCTGCAATCTGGGACCCCTTGAGGGATGTCCGACTGCCCATTTAGGCCCAATTCCTCTCACAATCCAGGACTGCTGGCTCCCAACCGCTTGCCTAACTGCCTGCCTAATTGCCCCTAACCGCTTCTGCCTGCCAGCCTGATCACCCCCTAACCACTCCCCTGCCAGCCTAATTGATGCCTAACTGCTCCCCTGCTGGCCTGATTGCCCCTAACTGCCCTCCCCGGCTGGCCTGGTCACCCCTAACTGCCCTCCCTTACCAGCCTGGTTGCCCCTAACTGCCCTCCCCTGCTGGCTTGGTCCCCCCAACTGCCCTCCCCTGCAGGCCTGGTCCCCCCAACTGCCCTCCCCTGCAGGCCTGGGTGCCCCCCAACTGCCCTCCCTTGCAGGCCTGGGTCCCTCCCAACTGCCTTTCCCTGTAGGCCTGGTCACCCCCAACTTCCCTCCTCTGCTGGCTTGGTCACCCCTAACTGCCCTCCCCTGCAGGCTTGATCGCCCACAACTGCCCTCCCTTGCAGGCCTGGTCCCTCCCAACTGCCCTCCCCTGCTGGCCATCTTGTGGTGGCCATCTTGTGTCCACATGAGGGCAGCCATCTTTGACCACATGGCGGCAGCCATCTTGTGTGTTGGAGGGATGGTCAATTTGCATATTACTCTTTTATTAGATAGGATTTGCTCCCTTTGTCCCCTCAGGCTTACCCTACAGTGATTCAACATCCTTTCTTTATTAGTTTCTCTTAACCCTGCTCACACCTTCATAAGGGTTACTCCACTAAATTCTACTTCATTTTCCCTGTCGAGTGTGCCATTTCCTTCCTGCCAGATTCTGACGGAGACACGTCTTTCCCGAGAACTCCAAAGTAATATCTGTGCTTCTAAGAACTACCAGCAACCCCATCTCCCACATTGTACGTATACTTTCTAATTCAATCTGATGCTCATAAAGCATTTATCTCAGGGATGGCACATATTACTATATGCTGGCTCCTTTCCATTTCTCTCACAAAAATATTCCATTTGAGGTAGATGTTATTGACCCAATTTTTTTTTTTTAAGAGAGAGAGGAAGGGAAAGGGAGAGAGCACGTGGGGAAGAAACATTGATGTGAAAGAGAAACATTGATCGGTTGTCTCCAGTATGCACCCTGACTGGGGATCAAGCCTGAAGCCTGGGCATGTGCCCTGATTGGGAATCGAACCGGAGACCTCTTGGTTCATGGGTCAATGCTCAACTACTGAGCAACACCGGCTGGGTACAACCTTAACTAATATTTTAATATAGGGATTGGCCTTAGTGTCCTCACTCAGTTCATATGTCAAATGGTTTTATGTCACTAAGGTTTGTGACAGACATGACTCTAGGTTTTCTGAGGCCTGATATATCTATATTTTGGGAGCTTTCTTAAAGGAACAAAAATTTATGAGTACAAAATAATGTATGAAGGCAAATTGTTATTTGGAAGATGAAAAGAAACAGGAATTTAAATTTCCTATGATTTTCTCATAAAGAGAAAAAAGCTATAGTGAGTTGTTAATTTTATATGCCTCATTATTTAGTGTTTTCCTGCCAGTAGAGTCTTCCATTTTATCTAGCCATCAGTGAAAACCAAATCTTCCACTTACACTTTTGCCTGGCTCTTTAGACTAATTTCCTAAAGAATAGCATCTGATTTCATAGATTTCAAACTTTGTTTCTCTTCCACTACCCATGTACCTCTAGTGCCTAACATGGTTGGACTCACTTAGATCATGATATGAACTCTGGCCTTGCATGTTTGTATCAGAAGCTAAGTAAGTCATAACAGTGGCAATAAAAATATTCTTGCAAAGCATTCCTATACTAGGTTGGCTAACAATAACTTACACATAAGTATTTTCCATTACACACAAACTAAATATACCCCTTCATTCAACTTCCACTTAAATCCAAAAAGATGGCCAGTATATTCCAACCCCCATCTGACATGAGGCAGGGGTAGATGACAGAAAGGTAAGTGGTGGAAAGGAATAGTGGTCTCAAACAAATTGTGCAAGGAGCCCATGAAGTGTGTGTGTGTGGGGGGGGGGGCGGGATTTGAATCATTAACTCTTTTTGCTTCCCACATAATCCCCCTTGTTGGGGCAATCCAGAGAAAAGAGGGAGATTTCTTCCCCAATGGAGAGGATTCTAAAAGGAGTACCTCACACAGGCACTTAACATACTTCACTTGCAGTTTATGAGAGCCCCATTACATAGGCTTACAAATCTATTTTCTAGCTTTAACTAAGCTAACCATCACAAAATGCCCAAGTGTCTTAAAAAGAATCCTAAGAAACCCTGGTTCGTAGCTACTAGTAATAATGTGAGTACAAGTGAAAGATAAGAAAATGGCAGAGCCAACACTTGTCTACTTCTAGTATGAATTCTTGTTAGCCACATAAGATGAAAATAATGATGATATAATCAGATCTGACAAGAGTTGGTCCCAAAATTTCAAGAAGTCTATTTGAAAATATGCATTTATATCTACTAAAGAAGACATGAGGTTATGATTAGCAAGACATTTAAAAATCTTGTTTATTTCATCCTCTAAAATTTTATATTTGTATGTATATTCATGGTATGAAAATGTTAATAAAAATACTTCAATAAAGTAATGTCTACATTTGCGTATATTATGACTACATGTTTATAAATGTTATACTAATAGAGGTGAGTATATTTAAAAGTCTTGCCCTAGGTGGTTTGACTCAGTAGCTAGAGCACTCACCCACGGACTGAAGAGTTCCTCAGTTGCAGGCTCAATTCCCAGCCCTGGTCAGGGTGCATGCGAGAGACAACAAATTGATGTGTCTCTCTCATATAGATGTCTCTCTCTGTGTGTCTCTCCCCCTTCCTTCCACTCTCTCTTTAAAAAAAAAAAAAAATCAATGGAAAAATATTCTCAGGTGAGGATTAACCAAAAACAGATAAATAAATAAATAAAAAGCTAAACTATAGCCTGTAGTGGGTTACAACCAAAGTCATGTTCCTACAGAGATTATGGCATTTATTTATTTGGAGTAAGTTAGAATGATAGCATGTGTTAAATATTTGTGGATTATAAATTTTCTCCAACCATCAGGCCTTTGTCTATGTGTTGTCATCCAATAGGTGAAATGTGTTAGACAACCTTTGGGGTGTCTGCTTAGCTCAAAGTAACCATCTTTCACTGACAATTTTCTACCCTTTTCAAATTCAGAATAGAATTTGTAAGCCATGTTTTGACTCTGTGACCCTGTCCCCTTAGGCAATCTTGATTGGACTAAGATAGGCTTCTATAAAGACTAAGTTGTGCCTTGACTGGCTTGGCTCAGTGTATAGAGCGTTGGCCTGCGGACTAAAGGGTCCCAGGTTCAGTTCCGATCAAGGGCATGTACCTTGGTTGCTGGTACATCCCCAGTGGGGGGTGTGCAGGAGGCAGCTGATCAATGTTTCTAACTCTCTATCCCTATCCCTTCCTCTCTGTAAAAAATTTAATAAAATATATTTTTTTTAAAAAAAGACTTAAGTTGCTGCCCTGGCCGGTGTGGCTCAGTTGACTGAGCATTTCCTGTGCACCAAAAGGTTGCCTATTTGAATCTTGGATAGGGCACATGACTGGTTTGCAGCTCAATTTTCAGTGTGGGGGGCAGGGGGGCAGCCAATGAATGTTTCACTCTCACATGGATGTTTCTCTCTCTGTTACCCCCTCTCCCTCCCTCTCTGAAAAGCAATGAAAAGTTATTGTTTTTTTTAAACTGAGTTGCTTTCTCTTTAGATTTTGTAATTTAAACTAAGGCAGATGGCCATTTTCTTGTATGGTGGCAATTTAAACTCTGGAGCATAGCCATGTGCATGAAAAGGAGAGATAGTTCCTCTATACAGAGAAGTAGATGTACAGAGAACTTTAGGACATTATTTACCTCCTTTCCAACTCTTTTACTACTCTTCTTAAACATTTTGATTTTATATTGTTTATATTGTTGAAGTGATGCAATTGTGGGAAGGGGGCCACAGCCAAAGAATGTGGACCACCTCTTCCTCTAGAATAGTGGTTCTCAACCTTTCTAATGCCGCGACCCTTTAATACAGTTCCTCATGTTGTGGTGACCCCCAACCATAAAATTATTTTCGTTGCTACTTCATAACTGTAATTTTGCTACTGTTAATGAATCGTAATGTAAATATCTCTGTTTTCCGATGGTCTTAGGCTCTACAGCAGCGTTGAGAACCACAGGTTGAGAACCGCTAGCAGCGTCGCCTAACACCATCGGAAAACACAGATATTTACATTACGATTCATAACAGTAGCAAAATTACACCCACAGGTTGAGAAACGCTGCTGTAGAGCCTAAGACCATCGGAAAACAGAGATATTTACATTACGATTCATTAACAGTAGCAAAATTACAGTTATGAAGTAGCAACGAAAATAATTTTATGGTTGGGGGTCACCACAACATGAGGAACTGTATTAAAGGGTCGCGGCATTAGAAAGGTTGAGAACCACTGCTCTAGAAGCTGGAAAAGGCAAGAAAATGGAATCTCCTCTAGAGCCTCCAGAAGCAATGCAGCCCTGCCAACACCTTAATTTTAGCCCAATTCAATCTGTTTTTGACTTCTGATTTCTGGAACTATAAGATAATAAATTTATGTTGTTTCAAGCCACTAAATTTGTGGTAATTTGTTAATTTGTTACAGCAGCAATAGAAAAGTAATGCAAGTGGGCTAGAAGGAAATTCCTCTGCAAGAGTTAACATACAACTGAATTCCTCCCAAGGCACTTTGGACTTCCAATTCTAGGTAGATTTGAATAACAGAATTTCAGAATTGAGGGGGACCTTCATGGAGGACTTGAGGTAAAGGACTTGTCTAAGGTTACTTGGCTATTCAGTAGTAAACCAGGACAAGAACCCAAGCCTCCAATCTTTCATCTATGTACTTTACTGACTGTAAGATGACTATAACAAAAAGGCTAGTACGTAGAAGGTATTCAGTAAGTGGTAGAGTTTTTGTTGTCATCATTATGATTATATGTTTTTTGTAATCTTTAATATTTCATTTTTTAAACATTGCCAAGTAAGGAGGTATCAAGTGTTAAAGAACCCAAAATTCAACTGAGTAAATTTAAAGACCTAATTGGCTTTATTGAACGATTCATGAATTGGGCAGCATCTCATCTAGTAAATAGAAAGGTGTTCCGAAGAGCTGTATAAAATGGGTGGCTTTTATAGGCAGAAATGGGGTGAGACAAAAAAAGTTAGAGTGAATTATTTCAGGCAAGGTCACCTCTCCTTAGCAGAAGTAAGAGGATCTATCAGGCAGATTACCTCATTAGTGCTAACCAAGAAATTCCAGACTGACTTAAAATTCCACTCCTGGAAGAGGCTGAAACTGCAGTTAGGTTAGGTATTCAGTCTTGGTAGGACTACAAGTGACTCCATTTGGGGTCTGTTACCACATTCAGAGTGCTTTTGCCCTCGGGGGCATTTTCAGATTCAAGCAATATGGTTGAGAGGTTGAGCTGCACTTTTGACTTCTAGGGAAACAAAATATGGAGTCTAGGACGTATCACGGGTGGTGACTTTGGTAAACCATGCTTTGGGCTGGTCCTCAGAAGGACAGCACCCTGGGAGGTAAGGGTGAACAAAGCTAAATCAATCACCCCCAGGGTTCCCAATCATCTAGATTAGGGTGATCCTGTTTGTTGGTACCCCAAGGTCCTGCCAGAAGAAGCTGAAAATTATATATATACATGTCTCCCATTATTTTTTCAAGTGTTTCAATTACAATGTCGTGCACATAGTCAGGTAACAAGACAACATGAGTGAGAATCAGCATAAACAACAAATAACTAGAACTAACAATAACAATAGACCCAAACATTAAAAATAAAAAGCAATACACCTCTAAACATACATAGTGAAAGCCTTGGTGGGTTAGCTCAGTTGGTGGGAGCATCATCCTGATACACTAAGATTGCAGATTCAATCCCGGGTCAGGACACATAGAAGACTCAACCAATGAATACATAATAAGTGGAACAAATCAATGCTTCTCTCTATATAAAATCAATAAAGCCCTGGCTGGTGTGGCTCAGTTAGTTGGGTGTCATACTGTTAAGGGCAAAAATAGAATATTGGGGACTAGCTATGGTTATGGGAAATATTAACCATGCTCTGTTAACCATGATTGCCTTGTGTTGGTTAAAGAAAGGACATTCTGACCTGGCTAGGAATTGTATGTCGCCAGGACCTGGGCGTCAACCTTGGACCTGGGAATCAACCTTGGAACTTCCCCATGCCTGTAATCCCTACTTCCCCACGTAATCCTTGTCTTACCCTATATAAGCAGCTGGTTTATGGGGGGCTGTAGAGTAGATTTTTGTGGGTGACCTGCTGCTCTCCCATACGGCCAGCAGCATTGGAATAAATGCTCATATATGATTCAACCCCGTCTTGCTTAATTGGCTCAAGTAGTGACAGGCAGCACAGACCCATTGATTGTCCCGTTACAGTCCTGTGCACTGAAAGGTTGCCAGTTCAATTTCAGGTCAGGGCATATGCTGGTTTTGGGCTTGATACCTAGTTGGGGGGTGGAGGGGAGGGGAGTACAGGAGGCAGTGGATTGATGTTCTGCTCTCACATCAATGTTTCTCTCTCCCTTCATTTATCTCTAAAAATCAATTAAAAAAAACATAGTGAAAGAGCAGAAAACCAAGTTCTAAGAGGAAAAAAAAATCTCAAAAGCAGCTAGGGGGGAAAATAACCTGATGATCTTCAAAGAAACAGCCACACTAACAGCTGATTTTTCTTTTTTTTTAAATATATTTTTATTGATTTCAGAGAGGAAAGGAGAGAGGGAGAGAGAGAGAGAGAGAGAGAGAAACATCAAGGATGAGAATCATGGATTGGCTGCCTCCTGCACACCCCCCACTGGGGATCAAGCCTGCAACCTGGGCATGTGCCCTTGACTGGAATCGAACCCAGGACCCTTCAGTCCACAGGCCGACGCTCTAGCCACTGCGCCAAACCGGCGAGGGCTAACAGCTGATTTTTCAAAGGCAACAACAGAAGTCAGAATCTTGAAATTAGTTTTAAGTGTACTGAAAGAAAGAATAGCCCTAGCTGGTTGTTCAGTGGTTAGAGCGTGGGCCTGCAGACTGAAGTGGCTAAATTTCGGTCAAGGGTAAGTACCTCAGGCTTGGTCTGGTCCAGGGCATTAGGCAGTCTGGGCGTGTGAAGGAGGCACCAGTATCCATGAGTCTCTCACAGCAGATGTTTCTCTCTCTGTCTCTCTGTCTCTGCCCCTCCCATTCTCTCTAAAAAAATCAAATAATATCCTCGGGCGAGGATTAACAAAAACATAAATTGCTTCTGTTATCAAATCCCCTTCTCTGACCCTTCAGCCTTCTTTCACTTGTGACTACTATGGACCCACCAGGAAATCAAGGATAATCTCCTTTTCTTTTTTTTTTTTTAAATATATATTTTATTGATTTTTTACAGAGAGGAAGGGAGAGGGATAGAGAGTTAGAAACATCGATGAGAGAGAAACATCGATCAGCTGCCTCCTGCACACCCCCTACTGGGGATGTGCCCGCAACCAAGGTACATGCCCTTGACCGGAATCGAACCCGGGACCTTTCAGTCCGCAGGCTGACGCTCTATCCACTGAGCCAAACCGGTTTTGGCGATAATCTCCTTTTCTTGAATCAGATCCGAAAAATCCCTTTTTCATCTGAAGGTAGCATATGCACAGGTTCTGATGATTGGCATATGGCCATCAATAATGGGCCATTTTTGTGCCTACCACATTACCATCTTTTTAAAAATATATATTTTAATCTTCTTTACAGAGAGGAATAGTTAGAAACATCGGTGAGAGATCAGCTGCTTCCTGCACACCCCCTACTGGGGATGTGCCCACAACTAAGGTACATGCCCTTGACCAGAATCGAACCTGGGACCCTTCAGTCCGCAGGCCCACACTCTATCCACTGAGCCAAACCGGTTAGGGCCACATTACCATCTTTTATCATAAAGCCCCAAGGAAAAAAGGAAATCAGCACAGTATTTCCAAGAAGCAGAAAAGGATAGGGCATTTTGCATACTATTTCATTTAAAACTACCATCAACCTTTGACCTTGGTGAGGTAAATGTTATTACTCCGATTTTAAGGATTCTGATATTGAACATGAGAGAAATGAAGTAACTTGACTGAGGTCATCTAGAAATTTGTATCCAGATCACCAGATTGGTCTCTATGACTCCAACCACGCTTTTCCCACCATACCCAGAACAAATATTGCTTGGTTTATCAATTCTATGAATGATTTCTGGTCAGTCGGGATCTTAGGAAACACACTTTAATTTGATGGGAAAGAAATAAATAATGGGGGAAGGTTTCAAACTGTGACAACATTTTTGAATAAAGTATTGGTGATAACAGCTTTCTTTATTGACCACAACGTCAAATTCCTTCTATTTTATTAGGCCTCCTCTCCCCCATCAGTAAATTGAGATGTTTGGACCTAATAACACCCTTTTCCGTGTTATCCCCCGTCCCTCCACCACCCCGCCCCCAAGGGGAAGGGGCATGCTAGGATTCTAGGGAGAAGCCCCCGGCCTCAGGATGCCTCCACCTTGTCGGGTGGGCTCTCGGATGACTGCATTCATGTTAGAGGCATCTGAACTATTCCAAAGAAAAACCACTGCAGATCTAGCCAGGAAAAAGAAAAGCAGGGCAATGAACGGGGGAAGAGATGAAAGAAGACGACGGTAGGAGCTGGAGCTGGAAACATAAATAACAATGCAAATCACCTAAGTAGCATGCAAATAATTAAAGATAACCGTCAATGGGGACCCAGGGTTTACAAGGCAAATGAAACGCTGTTGGTCTGAGTGAGGGTGCAAGGGTAGGACATTGTTCCCGCGCTTCTGGCGCTAACAATCCTGGGCTACACTTTGCATTTAATCGTGGACAGACAACTCCCGCCTTTCTAGAAGCCCTGGCTGTGAAAAACGTTAAGAAACACTGTGCAGCTGAAGTACGGCAAAACGTCGGCGTGTGCCGAGGCAGCGAGGAAATGCCGCCTCCGGACACAGCCCGGGCGCCCTCCATCCCCCGAGCCTCACGCAGACACGCGAAAACACAAAAGAAACCGCCTCTGGCCTCAGAGACCCGGCTTTTCGCTCCCGCCGCCCGCGGCGCGGCTGGGAGGAGCTGTCCCCCGCGGCCCGGCGCCCCGCCCCCCGCTCGCCGCGGAAGTGACGCAGCGCGCCCCGCCCCCCGCCGCTAGTTCGGCTGCTGCTGCCGCTGCGGGTGGACCTGCAGGAGGCGGCGGCGGCGGCGGCTGCCGAGGCCGAGGGAAGATGGCGGACGGTGTGGACCACATAGACATTTACGCGGATGTAGGCGAAGAGTTCAACCAGGTACGTGAGGGCCCGGGCCCACGCCGCCGAAGCTGGCGGTGCTGCGGCCCAGACACAGGTCCTAGGCCCGCCGCGGGCTGCGAGCCGGCGCCGCTGCAGACCGTGCGCTTTTGCCGCCGTGGGCCGTGCCCCGACCCCGGCGCGGCGCCCCCCTCGCCCCTCGTTCTACCGCGTCGTTTTTGCGGGCCGCTGACAGTGCGACCCGCCGCGGGGCCCGGAGCGCGGCCACGGGCCGCAAGGCTGCCGCGTCTGGCTCCTCCCTCGCCGCCGCCTCGCTCCCCATTGTTGGCGGCGGCCGGCGGGCGCTTCCCGCCGCGCTAGGCCCGGACTGGGGGACCGCGTGTGTGCGGCGGGGAGAGCGGGCCGCCGCCGCGCCCCCTCCCCTGTCGCGGGCCGAGGAGGAAGCCCGGCGAGGCGCGCGCCTCCCGCCGCCCCCTCCCCGGCCGCGCCGCTCGGGCTCCGATTTCTCTCTTCGCTCCATTTTGTCTCCTGGCCGCGTACGGTCGCCTCTTGGAAGGCCGCGTTCACCGCCCTTTGTATCCCGCGCGCCGGGCTTCCCAGGCTCCTCGCGTTTGCGGCGGGTTTCGGCGTGGCGCTTTCCTCCTTCTTCCCTCACACTTTGTGGCGGCGCCTTAGGTGTGGGCGCGTTTGCAACAAGTCCTTTGACTTTTGGACCCATGGATCGTGTTAAAAGTCGGTGCACTGGCGGCGCCCTGGTGGTCGAGGGCTTGCGGCCCGGCCGTTCGTGGCCTTTTCGGTGAAAATACCTGGAAAGATGGGTGGTCTGGGCCAAAAGGAAGACTTGGAAGCGGGATGGTTGGATGGAACAAAAAAGATGGTAGCTCACCAAGAGATCAGAGGAGTGATTTAAAAAACGTTCACCTGAAATTCTGAAGATATTGTTTAAAAATAGAGTTGTAGACATGACCTGTTTTTTTCCAAAGCAAAATGGTAAATGTCCTCCGAGAGACATGCTTTATGTTTTGAAGGGTTGGAGAAAGTGAGGACACAAGCTTTTCCCGGTACCTCACAGGCCACAGTTGGCCTAGAGCTAGCTGCGGATTTAGGATGCCTGATGTTGGGCATCCTTGCAACAGATCTCGTTTGTTAT
Organism: Plecotus auritus; assembly: GCF_963455305.1. Classification (NCBI taxonomy): domain Eukaryota; kingdom Metazoa; phylum Chordata; class Mammalia; order Chiroptera; family Vespertilionidae; genus Plecotus; species Plecotus auritus. The sequence continues at coordinate 158,670,329 of NC_137772.1, read as the reverse complement.
TAGAGTAGTGCCGTTGAAACTTTAGGCCTGCTGTTCACGTCTTCACTGCCTTTTATGCAGTAGCACATTCTTATTTTTTATTGGATTTTGGGAGTACTTTATTAGAGCTGGCGACAGTGAAGCAAGGGTTTAGGGTAGAAGAAGCAACAGGAGAGAGCCTAGGCGGGCTGCTTTGCCTCACTGAGAAGTCAGAGAAAAGGGGGCCTTGAAGACAGAGTGGGGGGTTATTAGCCCTGGACGAGCTGCACTGCCCCTAAGTTGCAAGTCTGGTGCGATCCCTTACAATTTAGGAGAGGCAGGCCTGCGAGGGAAGAAGAGGGGATGGGGGGGGGGGAGCACGCTATAGTAATACATTTTTAAAAATCAAGTTGTGCCTAACTGCAGTGTATCTAAAAGCTTTATTTTTATGTTTTTCCAAGTCTGTATGAGAAACTTAGTAAAATTCTACTGGTTAATGTGTTTGATTTTTTTCCCCCTCCCTCCATTAGGGATCTTAATGTGTGAGTAGGGGCTCAAGATTTTTTTTAATTGGGAAAGCTAGAAATCCGTATCATTCTGTTTTTTCAGGAATGACTTTGTGCCCCTGGTTTCCATATTAGGAAAAAATTTTTCAGTTAGCTTTAAATGTTTCCTACTATGTTAAAACTGGATATGCTTAAATGTAAACCATTGTAATCAAACGTTAAGTTTTAAAATTGTTCTTTTTGTTGTGCTTATATTTTGAATATATGATGCCTTAGTTGTCAGTGACTATTATCTTGAGTGCTACATAGTCAGATCTAATGCTTTTAAGGTTATTAGATATAGACCTCCAGGAATTTTTTTCCCCTTTTATCATTTCATCCCAAAGCGAGCCATACTTACAAGTAAGGAACAATTAAGTGTTCAAGACTGTCTTTATTAGCTTTTCTTACAAGAGTATACATTTGTCCCACCTGGATTGACTGAGTGGTTGAGCATTGCCAAGAGGTCGCCAGTTGGATTCCCGGTCAGGGCACGTGCCCGGGTTGCGGGTTTGATCCCCAGTTGGGGGCATACAAGAGGCAGCCGATCAATGATTCTCATCATTGATGTTTCTCTCTTCCTTCCTCTCTCTGAAATCAATTAAAAAGAGTATACATTTGCTTTGCTTTTCTACACCCAATAAACAAAGAATTGGTGTGCAATTTTAGAAGTTGAGCTTTCTTCAGGATCTCTTTGAGAAATATTTTAGGCATTCGCAGACTTAATATGATTATGGACATTTCTCTAATTCATATAGCTGGATGAAGTGATACTAGTGTTATAACTAGTGTTGACTGAGCAGGAGGTAAGAAGAGATTAAAATGTTGTGGCCCTGATGTGGAACTATTTTATAGTATTCTTTTTAAAGTGTAACTTTTGACTTGTACCTACAGCATTTTATCTCACACATAGTTGGATAATTTTATCAGTAAAGTAGCTATATTTTTGAATTGATTAATGGGATTAAATTGAAGCCGCAAAGGATAGTTGTTTTGCAATGTTTTCTGTTTTTAATTTTTTTTTTATTGATTTCAGAGAGGAAGGGAGAGGGAGAGAGAGAGAGAAACATCGATGAGAGAGAAACATGGATCAGCTGCCTCCTGCACACTCCCTACTGGGGATGTGCCTGCAACCAAGGTACATGCCCTTGACCGGAATCGAACCTGGGACCCTTGAGTCCGCAGGCCCACGCTCTATCCACTGAGCCAAACCAGTCAGAGCCATTCTGTTTTTTAAAATGTTAGTATTATTAACTTTTTTTTTCCCTGAAATTTTACCAGAATTAGAGGCAACTACAAAATCACTACTGATTTATTTACTTTGCAACTATATCATTAGCTAGTGCCATTATTTGTATTGGTTGCTGTAATAAACTATGACTTATTTTGTTGTAGTTGAGGAAAATGTTTTACTAAGTATAAACAGTCTTGACTATTTTAGCTTTTAAACTGCTGTAAACTTTTATAAATCTTTGTTCTTTAATGGGAGCTGCAGTTTTCATTGAATTTGTGTACTTTGAAGTTCTCCATGGTCTATGTATTTCCTATTTCTTCCATTTTAAATAGTCATACTTTTATGAAGCACTTTTTTTTTAATGTGTGTATTTTGGAAAAGCACAGTATAAACCTATTTCATAAAGTATGAAATGTTAACTGTCTTAGAAGAAACTTCAAATTGGAAATAGGGTAAGAATAAATTAATGAAACTATAGTAGAGTCCCTTTCTTCACTAGAAGAATTTTAGAATAGAGAATAAAGTTGAATGGGAGAAGGCACAAGGGACTGGGCTATTCTTTATGCGTACTTAAGTTGAAGGTCTTTGGATATAACCAAACTGAGAATAGTTGCTTTAGTGGAAGGAGAATTTGAACTACTTCCAAACCTCTACATTACTTGATTTTGGAGTTGAGAAGAAAGCGGTTTTGTTTTAGCCTGTAGGGTGTATCAGTTGAATTTAAACTGGGATTTGTACTCAAATATAGTGTTGCTAGCCTAATATTTAATAATTATAGACTTTTATTTTGACTAAAATAATTGAATTTTTAAAAATTCAATTGCTCAAAATACATTCCTTGAGTTTTTGTTATATGCCAACAAGGAGGGATACAAAGTTTAGATATAGTGCACTAGTGTTTGGTGAGAGGCACCCACACACATAATTGTAACACTGATAGGTTGTGTATTGTAGAATCCACTCCTTTATGTGTGTATCTGTATCTGTAGAATTGTTGGTAAGGAAGAGGAAAGCTGATAGATACTGTATGCATTGAAGTAGTGTGTCTTTTGCTTGTTTGGGGATCAAAAGCTCCTAGGGTAGAATTAAGTTATTGATCTGACTACTCAACTTTAAAATGAAAATGTGCATAGGTAGTGGCCAGGAAAAAAATTCATTTAGAAGTTATAGACCTAGACATCCTTGAAAGTCAGGTTTATTTCATGAGTCATTATACTTTATATCCTATATAATAAAAGCCTAATATGCTAAGTGTCTGATCATTTGACCGTTGGACCAGTCTCTATGATGCGCACTGACCACCAGGGGGAAGACGCTCCAACCGGTAGGTTAGCTTGCTGCTGAGGTCCAGCTGTCAGGACTAGGTGAGACGGCCAGACACGCCCTGGAGTCCTCCTGCCCTTCCCGGCCCGGTGGTGCACCAGTGGAGTCCCTCTGCCTGGCCTGCATCCTTTCTGGCCTACGCCCTCTCACAATCCAGGACCCCTGGGGGGATGTCGTGGAGCCGCTTTCAGCCTGATGCCCGCTTTCAGCCTGATGCCCGCTTTCAGCCTGATGCCCGCTTTCAGCCTGATGCCCGCTTTCAGCCTGATCCCGCAGGCGAGGCTGAGGGACCCCACCAATGCACGAATCTGTGCACCAGGCCTCTAGATTAATCATAATGTATATTTACTCTAGCCAGTTTTGGAAAATGAGTTTATTAGACAAATATCAGTGAAACCTTATTTCTGATAAATTTATATGTAATAGAAAACCCTCTAAGATAAGGGTTTAGGGTCAAGAATGAGGTAGGTAGAGATTGATTCGGCAACTTGGGTAGAAATGTTTAGGGGAGCTAGAACTCTTCTCACTCAATTTTATTATTTATGAGTGTGATCCATTCAACTGCCTATAAATTGTCCACTTTGTGGTTTATGTGGCATGTTTTTAGTAACAAGCTGGCTTCCTTACTATTAGTCGAGCTTTGTATAGGAATTACGAGCTAATTTTAATATATACTCAGAACATAATTAGACAAAATCAGGATATGATGTATTTTCTAAAAAGATAAATACGTATTAGATTTATCTGATACTGGATTTTGTGTGCTAGCAATTTTCCTTGGTATAGAATACATTTTGTAAATGCAAAATATAAATTTTCCCTGCTTATATTTCTCTAAGTGGAAATGACTATTAAATCCCTTTTATTTGTTTATTTTTAAATAGAGGAGCTTTGAAACAAATGGCCTTTGCTGTGCTGTTACTGGTAGTATCATATGCAGGAATGATATTACTACAATTTTAGGACCAGAAGCAGTCTTGGTCCTATCAGGATGAAGAGTATAGTTGTACTAATTACTATGTATAGTACAGCTATACAATGGTCATCCGAATAATGGTATTCAGTATATACAGTATATAAGTGTTTTCTCTGACTTGGCAATAACTACTTGTATATCATGTAGAATATAATCTTGGAAGTGTAAAATCTTGAGATGATACCTAGTCTGTAGAATGATTGTAGTGATTTAGAATGCAGGGAATGAAAAAAAAATTACTTAGTGCATTTTTAAAATAAATCCCAAGGGCTGTTAATTATTGGAAGTTATATATAATGCACAGCTCTATTGGTGAAAAGTTAAGATTGGGCAGCATTTGGTATCTAAAACAATCAGGGGGGGGGGGTAATGTTGATATTTTCTTGTTTTTGAATGTTATTGAACTTTCCTAAAGATGATTGAAAAGATTTTGCATAGTAGCACCTGACGTTGTTGACCATTTCTCTTTAACAAAGTAGAAGGCATTTTTTGTTCAAGTAGACTTTCAGAACTTTAATGTATGACCCATGATACACATTTTGCATAATTTCAGAATATGCTTGTTTCCCCTCTTTTTAAAGTGGGAACAAAAAGTAGGATATGTTCTCTGTATTATTATTTTTTAAAAAATGTATCTTTATTGATTTCAGAGAGAAAGGAAGAAGAGAGAGAGATAGAAACATCATTGATGAGAGAGAATCATTGATTGGCTGTCTCCTGCATGTCCCCCAGTGGGGATCAAGCCCGCAACCTGGGCATGTGCTCTTGACCGGAATCGAACCTGGGACCCTTCAGTCCGCAGATTGACACTCTATCCACTGAGCCAAACCATCCAGGGCTATGTTCTGTATTATTATTATTTTTTTAATGTGGAGGTTAAGTGTGATGCTGAAGGTGAAAAGGAAGATTACTAATACTACAAAAGAGTATGTGCTTTGAGCTGAATTTTGGTAAGAGCGACAGATATATTTAGATTTATTAGTATTTTTTTTGCCATATCCAAATGTGTACCTTTGGGGCTATAAGTACAGGCTGTGGCCTTGAAATAGAGCAAAGTTAACTAGTCCACGTGGAAATTGAACCCCAGGACCGTGGTCTCAATTAGCATCATACTTGAACCAGTTGGAAGCAGTCCAACCAGACAAAGTGGCAGATCCTGAAATATTGGAAGTCATAACAATATGGAAAATTGGTTGGTGTCAACGTAGGAATTCATGGAAGGACAAAAATAGTAAGTGATTGTGATTCACTAGGTTAGTGTAGCTGCAATTATGCTTGTAAGGAATTGTTTATGTTAATATTTTCCTGGATTTACAACCAATGAAAAATCAAATAATGTGTTAACATGTTTGGTGAAAGTATAAACTTATTCTCCCTCAGGCCTTATATTGTGATTATAGGCTCTGCTGAGCAAACACAACTCCCTTTGTATAATAATAATACTAATATTATTACTGTTGTTGTTATTATTATTATTATATTTGAGGTACAGAACTGGATTGCAAGAGAGTTTACAGTGCCCACAACCTCTTGTGGGGAGCTTTTTAGTATCTCAGATGTATGGAACCACTGCTGCAACCATGTCACTTGAATCTTCAACTACACGGAAACTTCCTAACATAACTCACCCTCCTTTTTTCTGTTACTGCAATTTGAACATGTATTTTAACAAAAATTCCGTTCTGAAAGATTATTTTGGTGTTGCTGTACAAACAAATTTATGGCATTATTCACTGACTTGTCTTAATTTCTACCTTTTGCTAAAGATGGCTTTGTTCGCTGACCTACCTTAAGATTTTGGGCCCCTTATTAAATGTCTTACATTCTACCTCATAACAGAATTGTTATGTAAAGATTCTGTTATGTAATTGGTAAATTGGCTAACTTTGTTATGCAGAAGGTTACCTGAAGACGACTTGACAAATTTCAGGTCCCTTTGGCTATGTGTATAAATGGTATTTCCCTGTCTAGATTTTCTTTCTTTCTTTTTTTTTTTTTAATATATTTTATTGATTTTTTTACAGAGAGGAAGGGAGAAGAAAGTTAGAAACATCGATGAGAGAGAAACATCGATCAGCTGCCCCCTGCACACCCCCTACTGGGGATGTGCCCGCAACCCAGGTACATGCCCTTGACCGGAATCGAACCTGGGACCCTTCAGTCCGCAGGCCGACGCTCTATCCACTGAGCCAAACCGGTTTCAGCTAGATTTTCTTTTTCTCTTTTTAAAAAAAGTTTTGGTCTAGCTTCCTCTGAACAACTAAGTAATAGCTATGTTCCTATGGGGCCTATAATAACAATACTTCGTTAATTTGTTTACAATCATTTTATGAATGCTCTCTAGGTCATTCTCTATCCATGTAAATAGTCCCTAAAATTTTGCTCCTCTTAATGTGCCATTTGTATAACAGTTCATCCTTAATAAATTGTATTAATGGGAGAGGATATGAGTTATGTCTGAGTTTGTTGTTTTGTAACTGATTGACTCTTTATTATCACAAATACGGGGTGTGGCAAAAATAGGTTTACAGTTGTGAGTAAGTAAAAGGTTTTATTCTTGTACTAGTAGTCCTGTGCACGAATCCATGCGCCAGTAGCTGGCCCCAGTAGCTTGCAGCAGCCCTCCAGTAGCTCTCCGCCCGCTGCCCAGCCCTCCTGTAGCTTCTTTCCCGCCGCCCCCCCGCCCCCCCATAGCTTGCTGCCTTGCCCCCTCCTGTAGCTCTCTGCTGCCCTGCTTGTAGCTCGCCCCACCCTCCTGCTGATGAGTGAACCGTCATTACACGGTTGGTCATTACGCTTCTCCGCGTAACGACCATTTACATATTACATCTTTATTATATAGGATTATTATTGATTAATTACTGTATTTTCTATACGAACAACTGTAAACCTACTTTTGCAGCATTCTACATCATAAGAATAAAATAGTTCACATTGATTTTAGGTACTTGGTGGAAAGGAAGAAAGATGGAAATAGGCTTTCCTCTGATACAGGTTAGTTAAGCCTGTGGCTCAGTAATGGTTACCAAAGGCAATTTTTTTTTTTTTAAGATTTTTTTATTGATTTCAGAGAGGAAGGAAGAGGGACAGAGAGATAGAAACATCAATGATGAGAGAGAATCATCGACTGCCTGTCTCCCGCAGGCCCCCGACCGGGGATCGAGCCCACAGCTCGGGCATGTGCCCCTGACCGGAATCGAACCCGGGACCCCTCAGTTCGCAGGCCGACACTCTATCCACTGAGCCAAACCAGCCAGGGCACCAAAGGCAATTTTATTTTATTTTATATATATATATATATATATATATATATATATATTTTTTTTTTTTTTAAATATTTTTATTAATTTCAGAGAGGAAGGGAGAGGTAGAGAGAGATAGAAATAGAAACATCATTGATGAGAGAGAATCATTGATTGGCTGCTGCCTGCATACCCCCCACTGGGGATCGAGCCTGCAACCCTGGTATGTGCCCTTGACCGGAATTGAACCCGGGACCCCTCAGTCCTCAGGCCAACGCTCTTATCCACTGAGCCAAACCGGCTAGGGCTAAATATATTTTTATTGATTTCAGAGGAAGGGAGAAGGAGAGAGATGGAAACATCAATGATGAGAGAGAATCATTGATCAGCTGCTTCCTGCACATCCCCTACTGGGGATTGATCCTGCAACAAGGGCATGTGCTCTTGACTGGAATTGAACCTGGGACCCTTCAGTCCTCAGGCTGACGCTCTATCCATGAGCCAAACCAGCTAGGAACCAAAGGCAGTTTTAAATGGTGTTGAGTGTTCTGCCAATAGCTGCACTTCATGGGGGGGGGGGGGCTTATTTACAAATTGAACCCTCCCTTTTCATTTTTCTCTTTATATATGTTTCTTTTCCCTCTTCCTTGCTTGTTTAGGCATGTAAGTGGCATCCTCTAGCATTGCTTTAATTCTGTTAGTGACAGCTTTCCTAGGTCCATTTTCTCTTGATAATTGACTAGATAATCTAACAAGTCAGGTAAGCATTAACTCTTTGTTGATTGAGAATAATAAAACTATTGCTAGACACTAATTTGTATAGTTTTACTTGTCTTTATGTATTGTTTATCTTTCCCTTGTTAATTTGTTATAACTTTTGGAATTATTTACATACCCACGTTTCATCATTCCCTATGCTTAGCTCTCTAAGCTTTTTTCCCCAAAACTAATAGATTTCACAGGGCTAGGAAAAAAGATCTTGAATACCCTAGAAAAGAATAGTTGTGTTTTTCTTCAGTTAAATATTTGTAATGGCTCTGATTTTTGTTTGTGATATTTTTTGTGTCGATTTTTTTTTTGTCTTTTGTGTCAATTTTTTTTTTAAAAAAAAACTCATCTATTTGTATTAATTCATGTATTATTACTTTCACTTTAAGAGTATTTTACTTCCAAGGAAAGTTTTACATTAGTACTTTATTATGAGCCCATGTCATTCTTTTCCCAGAGGAACATTATTTTATATGTTATAGTAAATAGTGGGAAAATAGCTTTCACTGTATAGACATTTACTTTATAGGTACTGTTTTAAGAATACAAGTTTGGCCCTGGCTGGGTAGCTTAGTTCGCTGTCCAAGGTTGTGGGTTCAATCCCCTGTCAGGACATATACTAGGAGCAATCAATGAACGCATAAATATGTAGAAATCAATGTTTCTCTCATCAATAAATTAAAAAACAAACGTGTGGCATAAACTGAGATTTTTGCTGATATTTTTGGCCTTTTCCTTTTTTTGATCTAAAACTTTAAAAACAAATAGTTGAATTAAATTCTGTCTTTTTTTTTTTAAATAGTTGAGTAAATTTGTATTCAAATCTCTTTAGTGTAGTAGTCTATTGTATGACTTAAAAGCATTATTTTTGTATCCAGGAAGCTGAATATGGTGGGCATGATCAGATAGATTTGTATGATGATGTCATCTCTCCATCCGCAAATAATGGAGATGCCCCAGAAGACCGGGATTACATGGATACTCTCCCACCAACTGTTGGTGATGATGTGGGTAAAGGAGCAGCACCAAATGTTGTCTATACATATACGGGAAAGAGAATTGCATTATACATTGGAAATCTAACATGGGTAAGTAAACTTATCATATGAATTGGTAAATTGAGTTTGAGCTATTCTAGCAGTTAACTTTGAAGTTACTAAATTGATTTTTCTATGTGCTTGCTTATGCAATGAGGAGGACAATAATAGTATCTTTAAAACAAATTCCAGATCTTCTAGTTTTTAATTTTGTAGTCATTCAACTTATTTTGGTAGACATTCCAATTAAATATAGTCCAATGATTTTGTCTTCTAATCAGTTATTCTTTTTACCTATTCCTAGATGTCAGCTATCTCAATTTTACAAAGGAAAAATATTTACATAAGGTCTAAAACCAGGATTCAGAACTGCAAGAGAGAAAGAGACACAGTATGACTCCTGGTTTTAAAGTTTTCATTATCTAATTCCTGTTAGAAACTTGCAGAGTTTTAATTTCTGCTCTCTTTTTATTTTGAGTACATTTATTAAAGCTGGGGACGGAATCAAGGAGGGGCTTAGGATAGAAGAAGCAACAGGAGAGAACCTAGGCTGGGCTGCTTTGGTTCACTGAGAAGTCAGAGAAAAGGGGCTTTGGAGACATGTTCAGGGGACTACCTTTGGACCAGCTGATGCTGCCCTTTGCTCCCATGGTTGCAAGTCATGCAGGGGGTCCCTTAGAATTGCAAGACTTGGGGGGGTCTCTTAGAGTTTAGGTCCTGTAGAATTTAGTAACCTGTGGGGGAAGAAGAGAGAAGGGGAAGATGCATACTCACGGAAGGAGAGCATGCTAAATTCTGATATTAATTTTTTTTTTTAGTGTTTAATTTCCAATTGCTGGTTGTTAGTATACTGAAGTACAATTTTATTACTTTTTTTTTTTTAATCCTCACCCGGGGATATTTTTCCATTGATTTTTTAAATTTTTTAAAATATATTTTATTAATTATTTACAGAGAGGAAGAGATAGGAAGAGAGAGTTAGAAACATCGATGAGAGAGAAACGTCAATCAGCTGCCTCCTGCACACCCCCTACTGGGGATGTGCCCACAACCAAGGTACATGCCCTTGACCAGAATCGAACCTGGGACCCTTTAGTCCGCAGGCCGACACTCTATCCACTGTGCCAAACGGGTTAGGGCTCCATTGATTTTTTGTTAGAGAGTGGAAGAGAGAGGGAAAGACAAATATTGATGTGAGAGAAACATATTGATCGGTTGCCTCCTGCACGAGCCCCTACCAGGCCCCAGCCAGGGAGGAACCTGCCACCGAGGTACATGCCCTTGACCAGAATTTAACCTCAGGACCCTTGGGTCTGTAGGCCGACGCTCATCCACTGATCGCTCTATCCACTCAGCCAAATTGTCCAGGGCTGCTCTTAAATTTTTAATCTGATTTATGGAAATACTGCTATATATACATTGTATCTTAATTTGCATTTATGGGACTTCAAAATTAGTGGTTGGGAGTTTCATTAACTGGATGTTTAATGTAGCTATTTATAATTTTATTAGCATTAAATTTTAAATACTAGAGCAATCTTATAGAATTTTTATCTCTACTTTGAAACGTGTATTATATGTACTGGAAAGTTTAAAAATAGTCTAGAAATCAAAAGTTGTCACTCCTCAGAAGGAGACTTGACTTTGTCAAAGGAAAAAATGACAACAGCCAACACAATAGCCATCTGGTGTGAATGAACAAAAAAAAATATATCCTTTTTTTGTCAGATCGGCAGAAAGCATATATTTTGGTGTGCTATAGAATTTTGGTAGTTTATGAGATGAAAAAGGTTGAAAATCATTGCAATATACAGATGATGTATTATAGATGTACATTTGAAACCTGTATAATTTTATTAACCAATATCACCCCAATAAATTCAAATAAAAAAAAAACACTTGTCACTCTTCAACTTCCTTAATAGCATTTTCTTTTAAAATTTTTACATTAAAACACATACAAATGGATTGATCTTCTACCACCCAATCTGAGAAGTTTTATAATATTGGAGACAGTAACAGTATAGTAATGGAGAGTAGTTGATAATTAAGTCTTTGAATCTGGACTCCTCCATATATTAGTTTTGTGATATTAGGCAAGCTTGTTAACCTCTCTTTCATCTTATGTGAAATGGGAATAATAAAGGACTTGTAAGACTGTTTAAGAGTTAAATATTTGATATAAAGTACATGGTAGTACTCAGTACATGTTATTTTTTTTCTTTTCGTCTTTATATATATATATTTTAAACGGAATTTCCCCAAATGGTTGCCTTTAAGGAGAGGAAGTGACAAGTGATACTAGTTTTATTTAAAATTTTAAATCTTTGCAGTTTAATGTTGGAAGAGACCAGAAACTTTTTAAGATTGATATCCTATCTCTAAAGATTTGTATCTTCTTAATTTCTGAAAATTATCAAGGAATGCATTTTGCCCTCAGGTACTTTTGTGCTATTTAAAAACTGAAGACTGATTTGCAGCAACTGCACTTAGATTTGAACTGAGCATTAATTTTCTTTATTTTGAGTTTACCCTTAAAAAATTGAAACAATAAAAATCTTGGATATGTTTTAATGGTTAATGAGGGGGAAATGTCTTGCAGTGGACAACTGATGAAGACTTAACTGAAGCAGTGCATTCTTTGGGAGTAAATGATATTTTGGAGATAAAGTTTTTTGAAAACCGAGCAAATGGCCAATCAAAGGGGTAAGATTTTTTCCCCCTAATAAAGTTAGTAGCTAGTGATTACAGTTTTGGTGTTAAGTTTTCTTCAAGTTAATGCTTACTATTCACATGTGTAGGATGCTGTGTTATCCACATTGGCAGGAGGTTCTTGGGAAAAGATTTGTACTCCATTTGTCCTGTGATCCAGCTCACTAAAACTAGTGGACACATTGCAAGTGTGGACAGTTTGAGTCTATTCTTTAATTTTCCTGAGTTTTCTCCATCTATGGTTGAAATTATTATTGAGATGACAGTTTAAAGAAACCTTACTATCCCTGGGATTAAAGGGTCAGGGAAGGTGGGCAACAGGAGAATAATGTAACATGGATGTTTTGCTTTATTTTTTTAACTGTTAAACTATACACATGAGATAGGAACATTATACAACACATATTCAAAATTTAATGAAAGCCATAATCTAACAATCCATAGATTATCACTCTTAACATTTTAGTGACTATACTTTCAGGTTTCTTCATAGCACTTTGTGTTTTTATTGCAAAAAAAACTGTAGGTTACAATTTGTGTGTTTTATAACGTGTTTGATACAAGGAGTAAAACAAGTATTATAAGTACATATTCTCTTCTAATGTCTAATTCTTTCCATCATACCTTGTATGCTTCTGTAATTTAACCATTCTTATTTTTGGTTATTTCGGTTTCCAGTTTTTGCCTATTATAAATATGTTACAGCAGGAATCATTCTATATAAAACTACCTTCTGAACTTTTGCAGTAGCTGCCTACTAGGTGTTCCTGCTTTCACCCTAATCTCCTAAAGTGTATACACATAGTAGAAGTTGGAAAAAAGTGACACCAATATTCGTCTGCTCAGAATCTTCTAATGGCTTCTCTCTCACAGTGAAAACCAGAATATTTACTGTGGCCTACAAATTATATGTGATCTGTTCCCCCACAACCTCTCTGACATTATCTCTTAACCATTCTTTACTTTATTATGCTGTTGTTTCAGCCATATTAGTCTGTTTGTTGTTCCTCAAATACATTCCTACTTAGGACCTTACACTAGGTGCTTCCTCTTCTGGTTTACTTTTCCCCCCAATGTTCACATGGATCTCATTTCCTTCAGAACTTTGTTTTAAGAGTTCTGTCCCGACCATCTTGTGCAAAATAGCACCTTCTCTTTCCATCACTGTTTCCTGTCTTTTATTTTTTCTGTTACTAGTGTATTTTTACTTGTTTATTGCCCTGTCTTCCACTATATTATAAGCTCCATGCAAGCAGAGATTTTGTTTTGGTTAACTATTGTATCCCTAGCCTTAGGATGGTGCCTGGCATGTAGGAGTTGGTGTATTGCTCAATAAATATATGTTAAATTAATGAATTCATTAAATTGTTGCTAAATTTAATCTTGACTCACAACAGCAGAATTTTTTTTTTTTAAATATATTTTATTGATTTTTACAGAGAGGAAGGAAGAGGGATAGATAGTCAGAAACATCGATGAGAGAGAAATATCGATCAGCTGCCTCTTGCACACCTCCTACTGGGGGTGTGCCCGCAACCAAGTTACATGCCCTTGACCGGAATCGAACCCGGGACCTTTCAGTCCGCAGGCTGACGCTCTATCCACTGAGCCAAACCGGTTTTGGCACAACAGCAGAATTTTTGACAACAAACTGGAATAGGGTTTCTAGTTAACAGCCATTTTGAACATTAGTGAGAAAAGGGTTCCAAGCTCTTGAGAGTCCTGATAATTTAGAATATCCTATAGCTGTGCAAAATTTTTAATCTTTTTTTGTTTTAAATTATTTTTTAACTGCGGTGTAATTCACATACCAAAAAATTCACACTTTTAAAGTGTTCAGTGTTTTTTTAGTATATTACAAAGTTGTTCAACTATTACCACTGTTTCATTCCAGAACATTTCATCACTCCAAAGAGAAATCTCATACCCATTAACAATCTATCTCTATGGATTGGCTTATTCTGAACATTCCATATAAATGGAATCATATAATAAGTGGTCCCATGTGACTGACTTCTTCCACTTAGCACAAGGCTTTCAAGGTTCATCCTTGAAAAGGATGTAGCTTGTATCCGTATTTAATTACTAGTGGCCCGGTGCATGAAATTCGTGTGTGGAGGTGGGGGTGGGGGGTGTCCCTCAGCCCAGCCTGCACCCTTTCCAATCTGGGACCCCTCTGGGGATGTCCAGCTGCTGGTTTAGGCCTGAGACATCTCTCTCACAATCGGGGATCGCTGGCTCCTAACCACTCATCTGCCTGCCAGCCTGATCGCCCCCTAACCTCTCCCCTGCTGGCCCGATCGCCCACAAGTGTCCTCCTTCGCGCGAGGCGGCATAGATGCTGGGACTGGCCTCCTCTGCACCGCATGGAGCTGCGGGACCCCCAGGCCTCACTGCATGGAGCTGCTGCCAGTCCCCGCCTCTGCTGTGCACATGACCATCTTGTGACAACATCATGTGCGAGGGTCACCTAGGCTTTTATTAGTATAGATTTTCATGGCCACATATTTCATTATATGGATGTACCCTCTTTATTTACTTGATGGACATTGGGGTTGTTTCTACTTTTGCTAATTGTGAATAATGCCCCTATGAATATTCATGTGCCAGCTTTGTGTGAACATATTTTCAATTCTTCAGCATATACATAGGAATTATTGGATTATTTGTTAACTCTGCATTTAATTTTTTGAGAAACTGCCTGATTGTCAAAGTGGCTGTGCCATATTACATTCCCATCAGCAGTGTATGAAGGTTTCAGTTTCTCATCCTCACCAAGATTTGTTAATTATCCTTTTTTTTTTTTATTAAAGCTACTCTAGTGGGGCCCAGCTGGTATGGCTCAGTGGTTGAGCGTTGACCTATGAACCAGGAGGTCACGGTTTGATTCCCGATCAGGGCATGTGCCTGGGTAGCGGGGCTTGATCTCTGGTTGGGGCGTGCAGGAGGCAGCCAATCAATGATTCTCTCTCATTGATGTTTCTATCTCTCCCTCTCCCTTTCTTTCTGAAATCAATAAAAATATATATATATATATTTTTTTAATATATTTTATTGATTTTTTACAGAGAGGAAGGAAGAGGGATAGAGAGCTAGAAACATCGATGAGAGAGAAACATCGATCAGCTGCCTCTTGCACACCTCCTACTGGGGATGTGCCCGCAACCAAGTTACGTGCCCTTGACCGGAATCGAACCTGGGACCCTTCAGTCCGCAGGCTGACGCTCTATCCACTGAGCCAAACCGGTTTTGGCAATAAAAATATATTTTAAAACAAGAAGCTACCCTAGTGGGTGTGAAACGGTATCCTACTGTGGTTTTGATTTACATTTCCCTGATAGTTAATGATGTTGAGCATCTTTTCGTAGTGGCATTATTCATAATAACCAAAAAGTGGGAACAACTCAAATGTCCATCAATGAATGGATTTTTTAAATGTGTAGTATCCATATATGGAATATTATTCAGCCATAAAAAGAAATTTAGTACAGCACATACTAGAGCATGCATAAACCTTGAAAACATGCTAAGGAAGCCAGTCACAAAGGACTACATATTGTATGATTCCATTTATATGAAATGTCCAAAATAGGCAAATCCATAAAGTCAAAGTGGATTAGTGGTTGCTTAGGGTTGGGGGATGAGAGGAAATGGGTATGAGGTTTTATGTTGGTGTGGTGAAATGTTTTAAAACTGATTGTGTTGATGGTTGAAAAACTGGGAATGTGCTAAAAATCATTGAACTGTACACTAAATGAGTGAATTGTATTATGTTATTTAAAAAGTTAAAGATGAAAGTATGAACTTGCATAGTTTTAATTTAAGAAGTATTTTGTTTTCTTAGATAAAATGGAATTTAGGCTATTTTCTTTTTAATAATAGTAACATTATTAATCTTTACTCACTTTCTATTTCCATCCCCTTAAACATCTTTTAGGTTTGCCCTTGTTGGTGTTGGATCTGAAGCATCCTCAAAAAAGTTAATGGATCTGTTGCCTAAAAGAGAACTTCATGGTCAGAATCCTGTTGTAACTCCATGCAATAAACAGTTCCTGAGTCAATTTGAAATGCAGTCCAGGAAAAGTAAGCAATTCCTCTGAGGCTTTTATTAAAAGATGTGTATTTTAATCAATGTTGCTAGCATTTATTATATATTATACTAGAAAAGTCACCTTAATATTTAGTTTGTTGGAGAATCCATTTTAGAAAGTCCATACTTTGCATTTGATTTAATTACTGCTTATGACTGTGATCCTGTATGCTGGAAACCTACTCGCATTTTTCTCTAGGTGTCACAAACCCAATATTATTCAACAGTGTGCAAGTTCTGTAGCCCTGCCATTCTTGTCCTGTCATTCCCATCCTAGAGAAAGGAAGAAACTACATTCTAATCCTTAGATTGAAGGAAACTTATGTGGATGTGTGTTATGGTGGTGGAGAAACCACTGATAACCAGAAAATATTCGTTGATTTCTGCTTGGCACCAAGACCTTTCACCACTTGGTAAAGTGACTATAGAAAAGATTTGCCATTGCCCACTTACGATTGCTATCACTTAAAGAAATAAGATGATGATTATGTATTAAGCAGAAATTCAAGTGGTTGGTATTTTTTTAATGTTTTAGCACTTAAGGCTTAACAAGAGTATGTTACAAAATTTAAATGATTTATGCTTAATGAAATTCAGATTTCTATTGGAGAATTTGGTCTTGGCTGCTGCAGAGAGTACTGTATTTTGAAAGTAACTCATATTTATTCATTGGAAATACATATGTGCCTGGATATTTTGAGACTTCAAAAGAACATAAATGTGAATGTTTTCCTAATCAATACTTCTCACATAGTTTGGAAAGGCCCACGGCATCTGCAAGTTAATGTATAGTATAAATGATGTTTGAATTGTGGTTGTTTCTAATAATAATGGTTACATTTCAGAGAACTATTTTAATAAGTGCTATTTATGAGTATTTGGATATTTGCAGCTACACAATCAGGACAAATGTCTGGGGAAGGTAAAGCTGGTCCTCCAGGAGGCAGTTCACGTGCAGCATTTCCACAAGGTGGTAGAGGACGGGGCCGTTTCCCAGGGGCTGTTCCCGGTGGGGACAGATTTCCTGGGCCAGCAGGACCAGGAGGTCCACCCCCACCTTTTCCAGGTAAAATTTTTAAAAAAATTACCATGGATAAAATGTGTCTATCTAATACCTCTTTTCCTTTTCTCTCTTTTCAAGTAATGCATTATTGATGTGACTTACTCTCCTTGTTATGCTATTTTTGGAATCCAGGAAATTTGATCAAGCATCTTGTTAAAGGAACTCGGCCTTTGTTCCTGGAAACTAGGATTCCATGGCATATGGGGCACAGCATAGAGGAAATACCCATTTTTGGCCTAAAAGGTCTTTATTTTTCTCCAAACTTGCTTGACTTATATATAGAATATTTACATCCGTCTTATTTTCTTACCTCTTAAAAAATTCTTTCAAGACAATTTTTCCTTGTTTCACTTTCTAGCTTGGCATCAGAGTAGAATATAAGGTGGGTGATTTCACTGTAAGAAATGTGTGTATGCTGAAAGATGGAAACTATCGCTAAGTATAATTGTCTTTAGTAAAGTTTTTGTTTCAATAATTTTTCTTAAGCATAAATTGAGGAAGTTAAATTTGGAAGGATATACTTTATCTTTGTAGTTGTTAGTATAGCATTTACCATAAGGGTTTTATTTAACAAGAAAGAATCTTGGTCTATGAGTTATGCTTTAAAAGTATAATCTTGGCATGAAGATTAAAATACTTTATTGAAGTGTGTCTTTTCTTTCTCTCTCTCTCTCTCCCCTTTATTCTATAGCTGGACAGACTCCACCACGTCCACCCTTAGGTCCTCCAGGCCCGCCTGGTCCACCAGGTCCACCTCCACCTGGTCAGGTTCTGCCTCCTCCTTTAGCTGGGCCTCCTAATCGAGGAGATCGCCCTCCACCGCCAGTTCTTTTTCCTGGACAACCTTTTGGGCAGCCTCCTTTGGGTCCGCTTCCTCCTGGTCCTCCACCTCCAGTTCCAGGCTACGGCCCCCCTCCTGGTCCACCACCTCCACAACAGGGACCACCTCCACCTCCAGGCCCCTTTCCACCTCGTCCACCTGGTCCTCTTGGGCCACCCCTTACACTTGCTCCTCCTCCGCATCTTCCTGGACCACCTCCAGGTGCCCCACCGCCAGCTCCACATGTGAACCCAGCTTTCTTTCCTCCACCAACTAACAGCGGCATGCCTACATCAGATAGTCGGGGTCCACCACCAACAGATCCATATGGCCGACCTCCGCCATATGATAGGGGTGACTATGGGCCTCCTGGAAGGTAAGTTAGTATGTATCTTTGAATGTAGACCTGGTATATTTGGTAAAAGATATTCTGTGTTCCAACATTGAAGTTTTTAAAATGCAAACGTTATTGCCTTTCCCCAAATACTTAATTTTCTGTGTTATTTTCTCTTCTCATTAGAAAAGGCAGTAAGGTATGGTATGGTAAAAAGATACACAGAACAGGGTTGGGAATAATCCAGCTCTGCTACTTGCATAGCCATGGGATTTAGGACAGGTCACTAAATCCCTGGAGATTCATTTCCTTCATATATATATATTTCAGAGAGGAAGGGAGAGGGAAACATCAATGATGAGAAAGACTCATTGATAGGCTGCCTCCTGCACACCGTCCCTACTGGGGATTGAGCCCTCAACCCAGGCATGTGTCCTTGACTGGAATCGAATCCGGGACCCTTCAGTCTGCAGGCCGACGCTCTATCCTGAGCCAAACCAGCTATGGCCATATATATTTTTTTAAATATGTTTTTATTGATTTTTTTTTTTTTTTTTGAGAGAGAAGTAGGGAGAGAGAGAGAGAGAGAGAGAGAGAGAGAGAGAGAGAGAGAGAGAGAGAGAGACACATTGATGAAAGAGAAACATCACTCACATCAATCGGCTGCCTCCTGCACACCCCTTAGTGGGGATCGAGCCCGCAACTCGGGCATGTGCCCTGACCGGAATTGAAATGGTGACCTCTCAGTGCTTGGGACAATGCTCAGCTAACAGCCAACACTGGCTAGGGCTACATGTACAATTTTCAAAGTTGTCAAGCAGCTTTAGAAAATCTTGGCATTTTACTCATTTTTTTTTAACGAATATTTGCACTTACTGAGTATCTTTTATTTTCCAGATACTTTTCTAGGATTTAGTGGCAAACAGCATAGTCTATGGTCTTGTCTCTCCTGAAATTCTATTAATCAGACATTTATTATCCTTCAGTTGTGAGTTGGACCCTCTGCCTGGAGTATCTAAACGTAATGAAACCGAATTCCTGTCCCTGATTGTGTAGGCTATATTTTGTGCAC
Source organism: Plecotus auritus (assembly GCF_963455305.1). NCBI lineage: Eukaryota > Metazoa > Chordata > Mammalia > Chiroptera > Vespertilionidae > Plecotus > Plecotus auritus. The sequence goes on along the minus strand of NC_137772.1, from coordinate 158,651,155 downwards.
TCAACATTTTGTGTTTGTATGCATCAAAAAATTTCTTACCTGTTTCTGTGAGAATGAAAATTGTTATATTGTAGATACTTAAATATATCATTTCTGGCCTCCAGAAAGACAAGATTTCTAAGCTGCTACTTGATTTCATCTGTAAGATTGTGATATTAGATAATTTTGCTTATTAGATTTGCTTTCTTAGTAGGAGAAAATAGCATGCTTCAATTTGGAAAATAAATACTAGCTCTAAGGCACTTGTCAAAAACAACCAACATAAATTGCTTTATACATAGTTAAGACTAAGTTAGAAATCTGTTGTGTATGAGTTGAGGTTTGTTCTGATTTTATAGGGAAATGGATACAGCAAGAACTCCACTGAGTGAAGCTGAGTTTGAAGAAATCATGAATAGAAATAGGGCAATCTCAAGCAGTGCTATTTCAAGAGCCGTGTCTGATGCCAGCGCTGGTTTGTGTATTTCTTTCTGTATTAATGCTTCTTATTTATGTTATTAAGAATGATTGTTTATATATAGTAGTTATTTATATATTCTCAAATCATTGTCTGTCCTTTATTTAAAAGGTATTGAAGAAAGCTGTGTGTCACAGTGTAATGGAAAAGCCCCTAATTTAAAATTTTTAGATGTAGGGTTAAATCGTAACCCTCACATTTAATGACTGAGGCATCTTAGGGCTACTCATTTATTATCCTATCTAATAAAGAGGGAATTAGGAGGGAATATGCTAATTGACTGTCCCACCCTCAAAGATGGCAGCACCCACAGCCAGTAAGTAGGGAATGTGCTAATTGCCATGCCCTCGAAGATGGCGGCGCACACAACCACAAGATGACATCACTCAGTCCCCTCAGTCCCGCTGGGGTAACAGGCGCACAGCAAGGCTGGGCTTGCCCCCAGGCAGGTCCAGCCGCTCCGCACGCCTGCCTCCAGAGTCCCTCAGCCCCCCAGCCGCCCAGGGCTGGCCTGAGGCGGATGGCGGCTGCCCAGCCTCCCAGGGCCATCGGAGGCTCAGGTAACCAGGGCTGGCCGAGGCTTGCGCTGCTGGCAGTGGCAGCAGCAGAGATGTGATGGGGCGTCCGTCACCTTCCCTTGATCACCAGGTCGCCTCCCGCCCCTGAGGGCTCCCAGACTGTGAGAGGGGGCAGGCCGGGCTGAGGGACACTCCCCCTTCCAGTGCATGAATTTTCATGCACCGGGCCTCTAGTCATATTTACAAAATGGTAACGTGCTTCATGTAGATATAATAATATACTGCTAATTTTATGCACAGAAAAGCCTTTTGCAAATGGTGAAATACTAAAAAAAAAAAAAACACTAAGAAATCTTCTGTGGTCATTTTAAAGTTCACTCCTTGTGTAAAATGCTTTATGCTCTTACTGCAGAGGTGGTTTGGTGGTATTTTGAAAATAAAATTTATTTGACTTCAACCCCTTTTCTTCCCCTCACAGGTGATTATGGGAGTGCAATTGAGACATTGGTAACTGCAATTTCTTTAATTAAACAATCCAAAGTATCTGCTGATGATCGTTGCAAAGTTCTTATTAGCTCTTTGCAAGATTGCCTTCATGGAATTGAATCCAAGTCTTATGGTTCTGGATCAAGGTAAAACTTTCCTGTCTCATTTCTATTCAAACCTACTTACAAATGGAAAAAATACGTTCGGGACTTTAAAATAGGACTTTGATTATACTTACACTTGATCATCTCACTGTTTTTGTACTTGATATTCTTTCTGTTAGGAGCCCTTTTCCTGAAAAAATATTTTTATTGATCCAAGAGGGAAAGAGAGAGAGCGAGAGACATCCATGGGCTGCCTGCTTCCTGCATGTCCCCTACTGGGGATCGAGCCTGCAACCCGGGCACATGCCCTGATCAGGAATTGAATGGGATGCTGCTCATCCAACTGAGCCACACTGGCCCGGGCATGGCTTATGTTTTTCATGCCTCAACTCAGTCTAACTTATAGCAGGAGTCTTCTCCCAGACATTTTGTCAGGTTTTGTTATTTCTTTCGTAGTACTTACTATAATCTGTTTTCACTGTACATGTTTAAAGGTGGAAGGGGCCTTACCCATCCTATTCACTACAATATTTCTTCTTTTAAGATAAATTTCTTGGGGGATATAGATTCAAGTGTGCAGTTGTATAAAACATCATCTGCACATTGCATTGTGTGTTCACCATCAAAAGTCTAGTCTCTCTTTTTTTAAAAAATATTTTATTGATTTTTTTTTTTACAGAGAGGAAGGGAGAGGGATAGGGAGTTAGAAACATAGGTGAGAAAGAAACTTCGATCAGCTGCCTCCTGCACACCCCCTACTGGGGATGTGCCCACAACCAAGGTACATGCCCTTGACCGGAATCGAACCTGGGACCCTGCAGTCCGCAGGCTGACGCTCTGTCCACTGAGCCAAACCGGTTAGGGCTAGTCTCCTTTTATCACTATTTATTTGACCCCATTTACCTTCAAAATCCCCTCACCCTCTTACCCTTTGGTAACCACAATACTGTTGTTTATGTATGAGTTTTCTGTTTGTTCCCTTGTTGCTTTCTGTTTTATGTCCCATGTATGAGTGAAATCATATGGTCCTTTTCTTTCTGGCTTATTTTGCTCAGTATGATACTCATGATCCATCCATGTTGTTGTGAATGGTAGTGTTTCATCCTTTCTTATGGCTGAGTAGTATTCTGTTATATCTATGAACTGTATCTTTATCCAGTCATCCCAAGGACTCTTGGTTGTTTCCGGTCTTGGTTACCATGTAAGATGCTGCGATGAACATAGGGGTACATATATCTTTACAAATAAATGTTTTCTTTTTTTTTTTTTTTGGTGTACCCAGAAGAGGGGTTCATTACTGGGTCATATGATAGCTCTATTAATTTTTTGAGGAACCTTCATACTTGTTTTCCATAGTGGCTGTCACTATAATATTTCTAATGAATATACAGAATGGTTGCTAAGTAAACGTTTCTTGAATAAGGGAGTTAACGGATTATTTATTCTTAGTTTTTTAATTGGGTTATTCCATATTTTAGCATTACTGCTTACCTTGAAATTTTTCATACTTTTTAATGGTAGATCTTTAATCTTCACATGATACTCTTGAGATCTGTCTTTTGTATAATTTATCTTATCTGGTGGTAGAATCTTTTTCTTAAAGTTAAGGAAAAAGAGCTTGTCATAGTCATGGTCCCCTACTTTATAATTATTACATTTTGACACAGTGTAAGGATATTTGTATCTGAGCAAATTAGTCATAGCTAAAAACCATATCTCATAGAGTCTTCTTTTAAACGTTTTAAGCCCAAAGTAAGCACCTAATAATGAATTTCAAATTTAGAATAGAATTTTTAAAAGTATTTTAGGCAGCATACTTGGTTAAATTACCTGTGGTTTGGTTTTTTTTAAGTGCTCCATGGAACATTTCTTTTCATTAAGTAACAATGTGAATAGTATCCCAATCTTTACTAGTGGTCGTAATTAGTGGGTTTTCTTCTTTGCTTCCCACCACTCTTCTGAGCCCTCCCAACAAACATGTATATATTATTAGAAAGTTTCTTAGAGGAGTGACATTTTTTAGTTATAAAGGTAAAATTGATATTTATGTATGGGTTTTAGGTAACCCTGTGTTAATGGTAATTTTTTTTAACTTTTAAAAAAAGATGTTTTTATTGATTTTAGAGACAGGAAGGGGGAGGGCGAAAGAGATAGAAATATCAATCGGCTGCCTCCCGCATACCCCCTTACTGGGGATCATACCTGCAACCCAGGCATGTGCCTGACCTGGAATGGAACTGGTGACTTCTTGGTGCATGGGTTGATGCTCAATCCACTGAGCCACACCAGCCAGGCAATAGGTGGTAATTTCTTATATTTAAGTCCCATTGTATATTGAGTGATTTCATGAATTTTATTTCTACAGAACTACCTTCTGTATGTTCTTTAGCTTGAAATAGAAGTCCTTTGAAATTTTCTCTTTTACCTTTCTGTTTGTTTGTTTACTTATGTTAATTCTCACCTGAGGCTATTTTCCCATTGATTTTTAGAGAGAGTGGAAGGGAGGGAGAGAGACACACACAGAAACATTGATGGGAGAGAGACACATGGATTGGTTGCCTCCCACACGAGCCCTGACAGGATTGGGGATCGAGCCTGCAATCAAGATATTTGCCCTTAACCTGAATCAAACCCGGGACCCTTCAGTCTGCAGGCCAACACTCTATTCACTGAGCCAAACTGGCTAGGGCTTACCTTCCTGTTTATTATTCAGTGAACAATACATGTCTATTTTAGACTACCAATTATAATAGATAAAACATGATGTGTGCCAGGTTCCTAATATTTGGGTGAGTATTTTTTAAAATGAAATTTCTAGTTCATACTTATAGGTGTCTTGGTAAGTCATTGATAGTTCAGGATATCATAAATCTGAATTAGGCCTATAAAATTTTTTGGCCTTAGATATTTTTAAATACCAGAATTTCTTTTTATATATAGCAAAGGTGGAAATTTATTGAAGAACAAATATAGACTCCCACGCGGGGAAGGGGAAAGAATCTCACAGCACAGACTCCCATGTGGGGAGGTGGGGAGAGTCCCCAAACACCGAATATTGAGAATCTTTTTAAGTTACACAATTATGGAGAGCATTAATTCAGTAATTTCTTTTAGAAGACGTGAACGATCAAGAGAGAGGGACCATAGTAGATCACGAGAAAAGAGTCGGCGTCATAAATCCCGCAGTAGAGATCGTCATGATGATTATTATAGAGAGAGAAGCAGAGAAAGAGAGAGACACCGTGACCGAGATAGGGACCGTGACCGAGAGCGTGACCGAGAGCGCGAGTATCGTCATCGTTAGAAGGTGGGTATTCCTTGTCTTATTGTATTTAGTATATGCATTATTAACAGTAATTATAACTCCGAGGCTATTGTTTATACAGTATATACCTACATTTTAAATGGTCCAACTACTTGTTCTGAGTTTAATCTTCTGGAACCATCTGAGACAAATGACAGGTGAGTAATGACAGGTAAAAAATTTGACCTCTTACCTTTGAATATTGTATTGCTGAGTTATAACTTTTAGTTTTCAGATTGTTAAGGGTCTTAAAGCGAGAAAATAATCAAGAGGACTCATTGTCTACTGCTAAAATCCAAAAATTGGAATTCTCTTAATCACATAATTTGCATATGACTTAAAATATAAAATAAAAGGAATTATCTCATATATATAAAAAAATGTGCTTGGACTTTTAAAAAGTAAATTTTTTTAAAAGTAAATTTTACAGTTTCTCTTCTGGAACTAACTTCATTCATCCCTAGAACTTTTAAAATGCAGGATGGTTTCTCAACATTGAAAGAGCTTTTCTACTTAAAAAAAAAACACACAAAAAAAAAAACACAAAAAAACCCAATTTTTAGTAAAGACACTTTTCCTAGCACCTGGTTTTTGTTTTTAAAAGAAAAAAAACAAAACACGGTACTCTTTTAATTTGCAAAGAAGATATGAAACTTACTCAATTAAAATGGGTTTGGGATACGTTAAGAATTTTTAATTGTGTCAGATTATTCATCCCAGGTTAGAATAACCGTGAAATAATTTTCTTTGATGTTTCATTCATAACCATAATCATTGTCTTTTTTTTCTGTATTTTAAAACTTTCTTGTGTACATTTTTTCATAAAGCAGTAAGAGTTGTCTGTTTCTACTTCATTTTCCGTGTAATTTTATTTTTATATTGTGAACAGCATTTATTCATGTGAAAAGTGGGAGGAGGGCACTATAAATGCTTGTGCATGTGACACAAAGGTTATTCTGTAAACAAATATTTTTTCTTTATATGTTGGTGGCATACTCGGATTAGACTATATAGGTAACTACTCTTTACACAGTTATTTCCCATAATCATGGGAAACATTGAAAATTAAGTGATGGTAATTGTTAGTATTTAAACTGTTACGGACAAAATGAAAGACTTTATCAATGTATAATTTTGTGATAGAAGAGCAGTTTAATATGTTTTAGCAACTGATAAATTTTTTTTTGGTAATTTAGTAAATAAACATGTCAGTCTTATTTTTATGGTACCTAATTATCTATTCCATTATTTGTAGTTTTAAGAGCTCTTTGAAGTGAAAAGGCCAGTTTTGCTACTTTTCCTTGCATTTCAATATCCTAACCCTGACATTTAATGACTCAGGAGTCTTAGGGCATTCAAAATATGTATTATATTTATCAAAATTTCAATTTGAAAATAGCCCTTCATGTATTGTATTATAGAATTTAATATAAATACTTCTCAAAACATTTCTTTAATATGATGCAAAACATCTTTCACTTTTAAAATTAGGCTTATTGAAATAATGTTTTTCGGATGAGTAAGAATTGAATACTTGTATCATGTAAATTTAAACATTAAATTTTAAAAGACACAGGTTTTGATACCCCTGGGTTGAACAGATCTTATTTCATCTTATGAAAAAATTCTCAGTTTCCATCAATTGCTTAAGATGAATTGTGGCCAACTTATTACTTGAATGCTTATCAGCAATTTCATTTTATAGTAAGGTACAGGTCCTACAAGTTATATTTTTAATGAGTTTTCTTACTGGTTCTATTTAAACTAGCATAGTCGGCCAAGTAAACTCCTTGAAAAGTTCATTGTTGATTTTAAATACTTTTAATTAACTAACATTACATTCCAGTAATGGGTACACCTAACTATATCATGCCTTGAGTTTCGTTAGATTCAGACATTAACTATGAATTGCTAACTTGCAAACTATTGTTGACATTTTTCTTAATCACTGATGTGTACCATACCAGAATCTTCATGTTTTGTTTGTACATTAATCAAAATTGAGTTGCAATATTGTTATGTGCCTTCATCCAAGCAATATTTTTACATAAGCATTTCCAGTGCAAAAATTTCTGTTATTCTGGAATATATCGTTGCTATATACCAAACTTATTGTTGATGTAGGGATGGGAAGTGGGATTAAATATAATCAAGTGAAAAACTTTTAAAAATAATATCTGCACATTTAATCACCTTTATTAGGGTCTGTTGACCTTTTTAGAAGTTTTTAAATATGGGTCCTTTAGAGCTTTCAGGTAAATCTTAAATTTGACTAAATGGAATAAGAGTAACTTGGAAGCTGAAGTGAATGTCAGAAAGTCTGTATACAAATAAAACAATGTAATCTCTTATTAAAATGGTGATGAATGGCTAAAAGAGCAAGTTCTTAATTTAATTGGAAACATTATGATGTTGGCAAGCTGTTAATGTCTGTCCTATTTTAATTTTTTGTGTTTGAACTGTTGGTAATGTTAATTGCATTCTCTCATTTAAAAATGTATTAGTTTTTCTAAAAGCATACAATATCTAGGTTCAAATAGATAATATTTCAGTGAGAATATCAGTATTGTAAATTTTTGGTATGTAAATACATTGTGCTTTATATGCTGTAATTTCTGCCTATTCTCAGACCACTCTGAGCAAAACAAAAGCATTTCAATGTTGTAAGATTGTACACTTAGAAAAATAATTTTACTTTCATAGTTTCTTTTAGGTTGTATTCCACTTATTTCTGTTAAGAATTCAGTTTCTCTTTATGTACTGAAGAGTTGAAACCAAATTATTATTATTTTTAAAAAATATATTTTTACTGATTTCAGAGAGGAAGGAAGAGGGAGAGAGAGATAGAAATAGCAATGATAAGAGAGAATCATTGATGGGCTGCCCCCTGCATGCCCCCTACTGGGGATTGAGGCTGTAACCCAGGCATGTGCCCTGACCGGAATTGAACCATGACCTCCTGGTTCATAGGTCGATGTTCAACCACTGAACCACACAGATCGGGCCCAAATTATTTTTTTAAAAAATACTCTTTATTCATCTTTCCGTGATAAATGAGTTTCACATATTCTCAAATCATTACCCATTTTTTGATAAAAAATTTTAAGCATCATGTATGGAATAATATGGGTTAAATTTGTTGAGTGATTACTTCTGCCATAAATATCATGACCTTTAATGTTGTTACTACATAAGATTTAGGGCACTTTGCATTTTTTATTTAGTTTATAGCTTTTCATTAATTTGGGGAAAACAAAAGTTTCTTACGTTAAGATGATGTTTTATCTTTTTTTTTTTCTTCTAATATATTTTTATAGATTTCAGAGAGGAAGGGAGGGAGAGAGAGAGAGAAACATCAATGATAAGAATCATTGATCGGCTGCCTCCTGCACGCCCCCCACTGGGGATCGAGCCCCCAACCCAGGCATGTACCCTTGACCAGAATCAAACCCAGGACCCTTCAGTCCACAGGTTGATGCTATCCACTGAGCCAAACCAGCTAGGCAAGATGTTTCATCTTAAGAGTTAGTGTTACTTTAAGGCTTATGTGGAAATTAAAATTCTCTTAATTATCTGATGAATGATTCTGGTGATAATGAAATTTAAAAATTATTTCTGCAACTCTTAGGTCATCTAAGGTCTGCCTTGTATTGTCCAGCCCTGTGTTTTCTTTGAGGTTTCCTGTATATCCTTACTGCTTCATTTGGATATGCTAGTTCTCATTTCTTCTAATTTTCTTTTGCTTTTAGTATTATTTGTAAAACCTGTCTGACTACCAGCTGTCTAATTAAAAGTGCAGGAGGATAGGAAGTAATCCCTTGAATGGATATATAGTATGTTTTTGCTCATTGTGGTTTAAGAATATGGTTGTTTACAAATAGTGTCCCTCTTTAAAAAAAAAAAAATCCATGCCAATGTGAGTCACTTTGCTCTCTCTCTCCATCTTAGTGTGGAATTTATTATCATTGTTCTAGTTTGTAAATTAGATTGTTTTGAATGAATATTTAGTTAGCATTGTTTAACAAGAACTTAATAACCAACAAAGAGCTAAGTTTGCCATATATGCTATCCAAATTTACTAATTTGCTTTCTGTGGTAGCATGTTTTAACTCTCACAGTGAATTCTAAATCACATAAGCTTATTTTGAAATGTCTCATTTTGTGAAATTTTGAGGACAAAGCTGAGTTTTGTTTGTGGTAAAGTTCATTTCTACTATTTAGTGAACTGCCTAGAGCAGTGGTCGGCAAACTGCAGCTCGTGAGCCACATGCGGCTCTTTGGCCCCTTGAGTGTGGCTCTTCCACAAAATACCACGGCCTGGGCGAGTCTATTTTGAAGAAGTGGCGTTAGAAGAAGTTTAAGTTTAAAAAATTTGGCTCTCAAAAGAAATTTCAATCGTTGTACTGTTGATAATTGGCTCTGTTGACTAATGAGTTTGCCGACCACTGGCCTAGAGTAACATCATATAAAGGTTTTATAGTGTAATAAAAAGGCTTTAGTTTAAATGAGGTAAGTACTAACTCTAAAGGTAGAAAGCCAAAAATATGAAATGTTTTGGTAGTAAGGGAACTTTTTGAAAACATCTACAGTAGACAGAATTTTGTGTAATATATCTATGTCGATGCAGGAAGGAATTTTGATTTTTAAAATGATTTAACTTATATACTGCTTTTTTCTCTTCCTCTCGTTAAGGAAAAATTTTGAGGTAAAAGTGAATTTAATTGCACTGGGTTAATTAAAAGTGCATCTCTAAAATTATATTAGCATTCTTTTTTAAAAAAATATTTTTATTTCAGAGACAAAGGGAGAGGGAGAGAGATAGAAACATCAATGATGAGAGCGACTCATTGATTGGCTGCCTCCTGCATGCCCCCTACTGGGGATCGAGCCCGCAACCCAGGCAATGTGCCCTTGACTGGAATTGAACCCGGGACCCTTCAGTCCCCAGGCCGATGCTCTATACACTGAGCCAAACCAGCTAGGGCATATTAGCATTCTTTAAATTAAATATACTAATGTAAAAACTTACAAAAAGAGCCATATCAAATATACACTTGAATCTTTTACTTGACAGATGAATTTGCCATGGGTTTAAGATACTGATGCTAACAAATTTGCCTAGTTTCTAATAGAAACACTCATAATTTGAGTTTTTACTATTGACTTAATTTTACATTAATCTCAAAATGCAGATGCTTCTCTATTCAAATTTTATAACTGATAGCTAAAGCAAGTAATTGTGACTTTGACATGAAAAGATTTGACCAAATGTTATTCTCAAAACAAAAGCATTGAATGTATTTGTCACTTTTAAGCTTCTTTTTGATATCTTTGTTTATGTAGATGTCTACATAGAAATTTGAGACTATAATATGGAATCGGATTATTGGAAATGGGTTGTATTGCCTTCAAATTTGCTTTCATTTGGGATTGTATATTTTGTATTTCCAAATGGATAACTGTTAAGTGTTTAGAAATAGAAATAAAAACTGTTAGAGTATCCCCCAGATTTTATGTCTGTATGGTGAAATTGAGAAACTTATTAATAGTAAAGATCTAACTATAAAGTATAATTATGCAAAAGATGAGTGCATTCGTCCTAGATAAAGGTGTATGTTAAAATTTCACGAACAGGATTTTCTACATTAAAAGCAGTAAAATTCTCCATTGGAGTGATGAATGATAGAAAGTTGCAGTGTATGTTATGATTTTTGGAAGGATTGGGTGTTTTTATTTTGTTCACTGTGACCTTAAATAATTTTTCCCTTACTGATTCATCTCTCCCAGCATAAAAATATAGGGTGATAGCATTTTTTTGCAATAAGATTTTTTACTTTTTCAGTAATCGTTTTTTTTTTTTTATATTCCTTGTCTCTTTAATACCGTGATGATACTAGTTTTTAGAAGTGCATTACAAATAATAAAAATAAAACATTAAAGCTGCCTTTCTAGATATTTTTTTTCATGAAATAATTCCATCAAAAGAATCATCAACAATAAGATAAGGGTACTGTAACAGGTAACATTAGAAATGGCGTAATTATCTCTTTGAAAAACATGGGCAAATAGAAACTTATTTAAAACAGAAAGTCCAAGATTGTAACATGCTTTTTCCTTTTGCAGTTACACAATTTAGGTTTTTACTGCTAGGCAATGTGAATATGATATGTGTACTGATGCTCTTAAGATTCTTAGAGCCTAGTGGAGAGGAAAGGACATAAAAGATAAAATTTATAGTTTAATAGAATATTAAGTACTCATAATTACAGAGCAAAATCTTATGGCAAAATATCACTAAATATTGTGCTCTTTTGCCTCTTATTATTGAAGTGCTCTGTTGGGGTTTATATTTTAAATGCCTGATGTTTCAGTGATCACTTATCCAAATAAATTGAATGGCTTTTTTATGAATCTCTACTTGAAGTGTGCACATTTATGTATTCTTAAAATTTTTAGTTTATCAAATTTGGTTTTTTTCCTTTATGTGAGTTTTCAATGAAATTTATTGTAGATTCCTATTTAGCTTGTTTTTGGTTAGTTTATTACATTAGATATTTAAATATATAGGAGGATTAGAGTGAAAGTAAAGTAAATGTTTTAAATTTGTATTATGTCTGAAAATTTGTACATGGATGTTATATTTATTTAAATGTGCATACTAAGCTATATATTCATAAATTTTGTAACATGGAGGACCCTTTGATTGATAACATTTGCAGAAGTTCCTGTACGCTGTCAAATAAATACAACTAATTTGTAAAATAATTTATTGCATTTTATATTCACTTCGCATTTAATTGTTAATGCATTCTATAGAATTGATATGTGTTTGAATGAAAATATTTACATTAAAATCAAGCATTTAAAAATTATTTTTGTAGTATGCATATTTTAGAAAATGACTTATGTTTCCATCGTCACAGAAACAGTAGCTGCTATATTTTTTCCTTTTCTGTTTCAGTCATTAAATTTATAAGACTTAAGGTCCAAAAATAATGAAATCAGAATGTCTCAAGTTTTAATCATCACATAAATTGGGAACGTTTCTCCACCACAAAGGCAGCTACTGTTTCAATTAATTCTTACTTTGTGTTAGAATACATAACAGTGAAATAGATGCACGACTTGTGTTTGTATAGTTAAGCCAGCGTTTTTCTGTGTATTATGGGGAATAGCAAAATCTACATCACAAATTTTGACACATTACAGCTGAAGGAAGAGGAACACCTTCCAAGACAAAACAGTCTTCATGAGGGAAACATGACGCTTGTCCAGCAGTTTGCTTCTTGTGATTGAACTGAACCTGTAAGGATTCATGGATAAAATGAACAGGAATAGATCTGAATAAAGCAAATCTGCATAAATGGTAACCAGTAGCTCTCCTTTTATTTTTTATGTTGCTTAACTGTTTTTATTTGAGGAAAACCTGTGTGATTTAAAAGTTATAGCTTTGCAACTTTATTACTGGTTATATACTTTTTGGCCATTATAATGTGCAAGCAATTGAAACAAATGTCAAGTAAATGCTTGTTTTTATAGTAGTTTGTTCTTGTTAAAAATGTTCATATGATAATGTCTGTAAACAGCACCACTTTGATTACAATAGATGTAGTGTTGTAATAAACTGTTTAATGGGGCTGATGTGTAAAGCTGTTCAAGTTATTTGATGTTTACACCTCAGGGAAAGTCTTGTGTTTAGCAATATCTAAAGATAATGTTACTATGACATTTATACTGTCCTCTTAAAAGGCGTTGCAATAGCATTTTTGGATATGCATCGATCTAATCTTGCATTCAGTGAATTAAACATACTAATTGTCTGTTGCCCTTGGTTTGATATTAGGATAGGTAATTACACGGATATTTAATATTTCTATATTCTGCTTTTCTAGCTCTTTTTACCTAGTTAGCTTGTGGTTTTGCTGAATGGTATGTAAACCTATGAACTGAAATTTCACAGACATAGCAATTCAGGCAGTGTGTTGGGGTCAAAACAATTTTGTGGTTTTAACATTTTAGTTAAAATCCATGCATTATTTGCTACAGTAATGCAGCTTAGTCACAACACAAATGTACTGAAATGCTTAATTGTAAACTTCTGGCATTGAAGAAATATTTTGACAATTTCTATTTGATGCGGCAATTACTTGTGGTTTTATATTGATAGTGCTTATGGTTAATTTTTGAAGCCATGGGCAGTGTAAATACAGTCATGCAGCAGACAAATTTGAGTAAAGAGAGCCTTAGTTTTATTTTCTGGTTACTATATAGATTTCTGAAGGGTGTAATGTTTATTAACATCAGGTTGTATTCTCCCGTGTGTGTAATGGGAGATTATAGGTATACCCTATCTATCTCCATAGTTAAAGAAGTCTGTGTATTTTTATGCAACCTATTGATTTATGCTAGAGTTACTTAGTTAATCAAAGATTTTTTTTTCCAAACCTGCCTTACATAAAGGCCCACAGTATAAGCACTTGCCTAGCATATGTTCTTAATTGCAAAATTAGCATAGGCAGTGTCACCTTGATTAGCTATTTTATAGGAAGGTTATTCTGAATCACTACAGAAATTTGAGTGAAAATCCTTAAGCAGTTTATAAATTGCTTTTAATATTTTTAAGATCCAATTATCTTTGAGAAGTCTTCTGATAATACACATTGGTTTATTAAAAGTATCGCCAAATTTTAGGACAATGCTTAAAGTTTAAGTACCCTAGATATTATGTCATATGCACCTGTAGAACCCTCCTGAGATTTGCACTGCAGTTCACTTAATCTGTGTGCTGTCACACTAGTTCTTTCAAAATTAACTGTTTCAAATGATTCATATCATATTACTGCCAGTTTTATTTTAAAACATTTTGTTGAGTTTTTATGCATGGGATCATTGGTGTTTATCAGAACTCTTTGCTCTCAAATTCTTAAAGTGTTTTATCTTGTTGAAATGCACTTGCTTTCTAAACATTATTTGAGAGTTGTATCAAAATCGATTTTCTTGTTTTGTATATAGGTGTTTTTTCGTTTTTGTCATTTCCTAGTTTTTTATATTTTAATTATAATGCCCTAATGCAAAGTACGGACATAAATCTATTACAAGGGAAATTAGTTAATAGCTATCTTAAAAAGGTAAGTAAATATCCATGAGAATAAACATTTCTCTGAACAATGTTAAAATGGAATCATAGAAATCGCTGTTTGAACTTGAAATGAAACTGGAAATTTTATGCTAATTAAATCCTTCATTTACTTTCTCACTTTTTATCAGTGGAACCCTTTAATTGCTCATTCTGTCACTCTTCTCCCTACATGGCTTATCTCATTGTGTGACTTATTGCAGACAGTGTGAGTGTACTAGAATTGCTTGCTACTAGTTCATTATTTTTTAAGTGTCATCAGAAGAAAATAACTTTTTGGTTTGACTAATTAAATTTCACAGTCTTGTTTTACCTGATAACATATGAATGTACAGCTGTAAAGGTGAAAATTGCAATCCTTGTTTTATTTATATTCCTTCTGTTGTCTATGGGCTGATGTGATTTGAAAAAAAAAAGATTTTTATGTATAAAAACAATCCAAAGAGAGAAATGTTGATTTACATAGACACCAAAAAAAGAAAAAGAGAGAGAGAGAGAGAGTGTGTGTCCGGAGACCTTTCAATTTTTTCTTAGTTACAGTGGATATGAAAACAAATGTGAGTTTAATTTTAAACCATAGCATTTATTAATGCTATGCAGCCACATTCCTTTTAGTCAGTAAAGTTATGTGTGTGATGACAGCACCTGAATGGTATTGCTCCTTGAAGCAACACTTTGAATTGAAGTGTGCTGCTTTCAGTTAAAGGACATTTGTTGTAGAAAGGATATTTCAGTTTAAATTCCAGTTTATTTTGTCAGTTTTCATAAGCAAGATTTGGACTACATTGAGGTGGCTGGTGATCATAGTTTAGTCCATTTAATGTTCCCTTTACCTCGCATATTCTTACGCAGTTAAGTACAATTTGGAGTTCACAAGTAACTTATGGATTGTAGCTTAAGGTATTTTTTTTTTAATTTAATTCTCCTATGGAGAACATTGCATTTTTGTTTTTAAATTAGTTTAAGGTCAGTTCTTAAACACAGGTTTTAATGAATGTTGTATAACATTTTATAGTGAAGGGGGAAATTGTTGGAAGGGTAAAGACTTTCCCTTACATATTTAAATGTGCCAATAATTAAATAAATATGTACTGTTTTATACAATGAGATGCTACTACAAGACTTTCTGTTGGAGTGCTCTCGACATTTTGGTTTTTATTACCTGAATGATTATTGCATTTTCTGTATCTTATAAGATGGCCCCAATTTTGTGTTTTAAGGTTCAGCTTGTTATTTTTAGAGAAAGTTTATGTTCTGATTCTTTACCAAGAATATAGTATTAAAATTCTTGGCACTTTGCAGATACCTGCCCTTTAAATTTTAATCCATTAAGTTCATTTGCATCCCATAGCCATCTGTAAATGTTTCCCACAGTTGTATGTACTTAATTGCACGCTTATCCATTGTACTTATCTGACATTTTTGTGCTAAAATACATTAAGTGGGGATTTTGTAGCAAAGCATTCTGTTTTTCTGTTCTTAAAGTGTGTGTGGTGTTGTTTTATTATTTTTTTACATTAATTTTCAGTTTAAACACTGGTGTATTTTTTTAGCAACTTGACTCTTAGAAGCCTTAGACTAATTTTTAAATAAATATTTAACCAAAAATTATAAATTTATTAAGATGTGGCCTTACATATAGCATTCCTTGTGTTAGTAATGTGAGAGTTTTAATTTAGAGAAATCAGAAGATTCAGGATTAAAGTTTCATTAAATTGAAATAGAAAAATGTGCTAAAATGTCTAGGCTTCTGGGAGGAAGTTCTTAAACTCTTCTTTCTTGGCATTAGAAAGAAGCAATATGAATTTTTATGAATATTCAAAATATTGAGGCAATTGTATCCTGTTCAGATTAATTTAGATTTGTCTTAACCAATGTTTCTTTAAAATTTCAGGTTTCTGGCATTCGCTCTGAGTATGCAGCTAGTATGGTTTTTAATGTTTTAAAAACTTCCTGCTATATTAAAATTGTAATGGGAGTCTTTTAAAATATTAGGTAGAATTTTATTGAAATCACACAAATCTTAAAATGTTATCTGCAGATAGTATATACTACAGAGAGTTTCCATTCCATGTGTGAGTAGTATTCTAAAACTCTGCCATGGTTGTAAATGTTTTACATTAATTTCATAATTAGACTCATAAATGAAATTAAACATTTCATTTTGAAGATTTTTCTTTCTTGTTACATTGTTACTACGTAACACTTCTCAGCATTTTGTAAGTTATTTTAAAATACAATGGTGGATTCATGTTTATTTTTTTATGTTGAAAATTGAAGTACTCAGGTGGTATTTAATGGGAAAGGAATTTTTGGGGTAATAGTGTATTCTAAGGAATACATCTATAACATTGATGACTTTAGCCTTAAAAAAAGGTCTATTATTCCTTCCTCTTCATCCATTGGTATATTAGCAAAGTAGTTTACAGCCTTGTACAGCCTTACAAAGTTGTTTTACAATTTTGATGGAAAGACCTTAACAAAAAATTGTATCATATTCCAGTATCCATGAATTACTGAATCATGGTTTGTAAATAATTTGTCTAATACCAGAAGGCCAAAGAAAGTCTTGAAATTTTAGCTATTGAGACTCTATGGTGACTTCACACAATAAGATTTCTGTGCAAAAGGTAAGGTAATCAAATGACATATTTTTGGTGTCCATGATAACTAGACTTCCATATTTGCTTCTACTAGAAAGTTCATTCCATTTATTAAAATGTTTGTAATTGCAATTTTGTGTTTAATGTTTACTTTCTGTCTTTTCTTTCTTTAGCATTTAGGTGATTGTTCAGCAGTTTACTCTATGGCCATTGTTGGCCTTAAACTGCACTAGTACAAGCATGGTATTTATCTTGTATTGAAAATAAACCAGTTTTGATAATACTTTGCAGTTTGTTCTTTTTGCTTGATTTATAATTTGTTAACCATCGTATAATGGTTTGAAGAATTTGTATCTGTTGGTCATCCTGTCCTATATAATAAAAAGCTAATATGCAAATTGATTGAATGGCGGAACAACCAGTCGCTATGACGTGCACTGACCACCAGGGGCAGACGCTCAACACAGGAGCTGCCCCCTGGTGGTCAGCGCGCTCCCACGGGGAGTGCCGCTCAGCCAGAAGCCGGGCAGCAGCGGTGGCCGGAGCCTCTCCCGCCACCGAGGCAGTCGGACATTCCCCAAGGGCTCATGCGAGAGGGCGCAGGCCTGGCTGAGAGACCCCTCAACCCCCGAGTGCACGATTTTCATGCACCGGGCCTCTAGTATGCAATACAACAAAAGTTGAACTGTGTTTGTATTTTGTCTTTAAGCCAGCCTCCTAGATAGTGGTTATTTTCATCTGTATTGGCATTTGGTGGTCCTTAAAGCAGATGGTATCTGACTGAAATGAAGATTTAGAAACCTAAAAGATTTCTGGGCTCTATTATTGTTAAATATATATATATCTCCCAGAGAAATGTTTTCTGAATCTTAGATATCTATTGATTTTTTTTTTTTTTTTTTTTTTTTTTTTTTTTTTTTTTTTACAGAGATGAAGGAAGAGGGATAGGGAGTTAGAAACATCGATGAGAGGGAAACATTGATCAGCTGCCTCCTGCATACCCCCTATTGGGGATGTGCCCGCAACCAAGGTACATGCCCTTGACCGGAATCAAACCTGGGACCCTTCAGTCCGCAGGCTGACGCTCTATCCACTGAGCCAAACCAATTAGGGCCATTTGTCTAGTTTTAAGTGATCATTAATCTTACTAGATTTTAATCAAATAAAAATGTAGAACACAGCAAAAAAAAAATATTTCGCCAGCTAGCTTGAAGGTAATATAGAATACTTTTTTAAAAGTAACATTTTTATTTCAGTGCATAACCCATGGATTCAGACAATAGTGTGGTAAAGGCCTGGGGCAGAGGACAGCGAAGGCTAGAAGGGGTCAGTGGGGATAAAAGAGAATGTGTAATACTTTCAACAATAAAGATTAGAAAATTCGTGATTTCAATGAGGTTTTTTCAGTGCTGTGTATTATAATACAGGCCCCAAATTTCTTGAATGTGTATGTTTCAAAGTGTGTTTAATGTAATTCCAAACAGATGAAATGACCATATGAGAAATAACAAGTTATCATTATAGGGATTCTTTTCCATATGCCAATTCAAATTGTGGTTCAGGTTTTGTTAGTTTCTCTAATACTTTTTGTTAATATGTTTACATTTTAAAGAAGATTCCATTCATTGATCTTCACTTGAGATTGAATTAATTTTGACTATTTGAAAGAAAAGATTATTAGGTCCTTAGAGCATAAGCCCATAGACTGAAGGGTCCCCAGTTCGATTCTGGTCAAGGACACATACCTCGGTTGCAGGCTCCATCCCGGCTCTGTGGCAGGGGGGAGGGGGGGAATGCAGGAGGCAGCCAAATAGATGTGTCTCTCCCACGACGTTTTTCTGTCACCCACTCACCCCCTTCCACTCTCTTAAAAATGGGATTAATAAAAAAGAAAAGAAAGATTATTACTAATCTTTTAAACCAGATGCCACACAAAACTTCGTAAGAGTCGGTCAAGGCCTGTTTTAGTGAAAGGGGTTTTTTAAATAAAGGAGTTATACACGGTTTTTTCCCCAGTCTCCTAGTTTTATTTCCTAACAATTATCATGAAACAAATAGTACTAGAAATGGTTTACCAAATGTAGAGAGACAGGCACAGGACAAAGTGTCTTCTTTTACTAACAGTTTTTGCATTTTCATGTTCTGTCCGTTCTAATCAGCTGTCATTGTCAGTGTCAGGTAAAGGATATATACATTTTTTTGGCTTTCAAAAAGCTACATTCAGAAATTAGAGTTTATTTTCCTAATGTAGTTTATGTCTTTAATCTTATGCTTAGACCTAAAGAAAAAATAAGACTTGGTGCATATGGAAGGGAATTACCTTGCAGACAAAGAGGTTTGAACAGAAGTCTTGACAGGAGGGACTAGCATGTTAATAGGAACTAGAAGAATGCCAGTTTGGCTGATGTAGGGAGTGACTGTCATAGCCTGTGCATGGGGCTCAAGAAAAAAGCAAGAGTCAGGATTCTTCAGGGCTCATAAATCACATTCAAGATGGTCTCACTGCCGAAACCGGTTTGGCTCAGTGGATAGAGCGTCAGCCTGCAGACTGAAAGGTCCCAGTTTCGATTCTGGTCAGGGGCACCTTGGTTGTGGGCACATCCCCAGTAGGAGGTGTGCAGGAGACAGCTGATGGATGTTTCTCTCTCATCGATGTTTCTAACTCTATCCCTCTCCCTTTCTGTAAAAAATCAATAAAAAAATATATAAAAATATTAATGGAGTTATAAACTGAAAAGTCCTCAAGATAATGTAATTTGGGGGGTCTGAATGTATAATATTGTGAAAAGAAGAGCAAATTAAATGAATAAGAAAAAAAAAAAAGATGGTCTCACTGTAGCTGGTTTGGCTCAGTGGACAGAGCGTCGGCCTATGGACTGAAGGGTTCGATTCCCGTCAAGGGCACATGCTTGGGTTGCAGGCTCGATTCCTAGTTGGGGGCTTGCAGGAGGCAGCTGATTAATGATTCATCATTAATGTTTCCCTTTCATTCTCTGAAACCAATAAAAACTTTTAAAAAAAGATTGTCACAAGTAATAACATTTCAGAAATCTTCGCTGCATATTTAATCAAGGAAAGAGTGAGGTAAACCAGTAAAACTGAAAGTCTCCAATTACAGGCGATAGAGGGATAATAGAGATAGAGAAAAATTGACTTAGTGAAAGACTTAAGCACAGTTGACAAATTTAGTGGAAGTTTGGATACAACAAGGCACAAAGGATGACTTAAATGGTATGTCATCAACTGAAATGGGAAACTGGAAAAAGATATGGAGGCAGTATGAATTTAGTACTTTGAAATCCAAGAAATAGCAAGTAGTTGTGTAGCTGTATGGTTTTACATGGATTAAAGTCATAACTTAGTAATAGCTAGGAAAAGGGGAAAGTGAGAAGTCTGGTACAACTTTCAAGCTGATACTCACTGAGATCAGTAGTATGAAGCAAGTAGCTTTGGATTGAAAGGGGAACCCCCTCCTCAGGATACATAAACACATGGGAGTTTGTGACCTTGAAGGTAGGTGGTAGAAGTTTAAGATATCTAGTGACTAAGATGGAGGACATTGTGCAAAGGGTTATTGCTTAGGTGTGGGAGAATGAACTGATGCTGATCTGTTGAAGCATTGTGGGGACATCATTGGCTTAGCTGAAAGTAGGCCTCATTTTTATGGCAGCATTCCACTTAGTAATACACTCAGTCATGGAGAAGGTCGGTAGTTGGATTAAACTATGGGGTGGGGAAGAAAATTGTTTCCCATCACTTTTCAATTCAGTGGTTGTCAACACAGTTGCAGAAGAGAATCACACATGCCCTTGTTTGTGTTTGGTTTTTTGAGTCCTCACGCAAGGATATTTATCCGTTGATTTTTAGAGAGGGGAAGACAGAAGTACCAATGTGAGAGAAATACCGATTGGTTGCCTCCAGCACAAACCCGGGCCCGGGCTGGGAAGGAGCCTGCAACCGAGGCAGATGCCATGGACTGGAGTTGAACCTGGAGCTGACCCTTCAGTCCGCAGTCTGATGCTCTCATCTACTGAGCCAAACCGGCTAAGACTCGTTTGGGGCAGGGCGGGGGGTATTGCCATCAGCATTTTTAAAATTGCTCTTATATTTCGTAGAGCTTAAATCATCATTTTAGAGAAAGTATTCTTTTACAAATGAGCCTGTGGTATCTGAGTGGTTCTGACTAGCAGAAAGGTGAGTTGATGTTAGAGTGTGTTTGACCCCAAATCAGCTTTTTTCAGTTACTTGCCGTGTTTTAGCAAACTAGGCCCCCACTGCTACCTTTAAAGGCTTTATTGGTTCCTGAACTGTAAGCATTTCAGAATATGTTAAAAATGTTTATTTCTGTACAAGATCCTGTGCTAGATAAGACAGGCCATTGCAACTTAGTGATATCTTGTTAATTTCATTTTTAAATATATATTTCTCTTGATTTCAAAGAAGAGGTGAGAGGGAGAGACAAACATTGATGAGAGAATCATTTATCTGCTGCCTCCTGCACACCCCCTATTGAGGATGGAGCCCGCAACCTGGGCATGTGCCCTGACCAGCAATCTAACAGTGACCTGTTCATAATGCTCAACCTCTGAGCCACAGTGGCTGGGCTTTATTTTAATTTTTGAAATATATTTTTATTGATTTCAGGGAGGAAGGGGGAGAGATCAATGATGAGAATCATTGATTGGCTGCCTCCTGCATGCCCCCTACTGGGGATCGAGGCTGCAACCCGGGCATATGCCCCAAATCGAACCTGGGACCCTTCAGTCTGCAGGCTGATGCTCTATCCATTGAGCCAAACCAGCTAGGGCCAGGCTTTATTTTTTAAAATGTCTCATAGATAACTTGCACAGGTTCTACTTACATAATAGCTATCCTATAAATATAAGATGTTCAACTTTGTGAAAAGAAAATTTTGTCATTGACTCAGGAATTGGGCCTTGCTCCATTATGGTTTAGGAACTTGTTCTCTGCCCTCCCTACTCCCCCCCCCCCCAAAAAAAAAATAAAAACTGGTAAGTCATTTTACATTATTACCTCTATAGCTTTCCCCCAAGTAGGGGGAGAAATCACTTTAGTTGAAAATATAAACAAGAATTCTTAAGCATCTAAGAATATGCTCAGTTTGTTAGAAAGTGATTTGCAGAAAGTGATTCAATGATGGCTGTTTTTACAGTTAATTAAGAGCCATGTCAGTCACGGGTGTCTGACACTATACTTTCCATCCAGAAGACAACATAGTCTGGGCGCTTAACGTGTTAATAGTGTATCTGTTGTAAATACTTGTCTCATTTCTTTTGAAAGTACCTGGCAGTAATCTACCTAAAGTTACCTTCCACCAATTGTTACCTCAACCCCTGCTTACATGACTAATGAGGATAAAACATGCGCTCTTATCAGAAGTTGATCGGTTAGCATAAATAGGTAAAGTTAGGAGTCATAGTGAAGGTTTAAATTTTCATTATTTCATGCATCCTTAATCTCTTCTCTAACATTTTAAGTTTAATCTGAATTTCTTGGCGCTCTCCTGTTCACAGCTTTATGTATTAGAGGCCTGGTGCGTGAAAATTCATGCACTGGGGGGGGGGGTCCCCCCAGCCCAACCTGTTCCCTCTCACGGTCTGGGAGCCTTCAAGGGCTGGAGATGATCAGGGGAAGGTGATGCCCTCATACCTCTGCTGCTGCCACTGCTGGCAGCGCAAGCCTTGGCCGGCCCTGGTTACCTGAACCTGGGGCAGCTGGGCAGCCGCCATCCAAGGCTTGCTTGTGCCTCAGGCCAGCCCTGGGGGGCTGAGGTCCTGAGGGGACTGGGGTACTCCAGAGGCAGGTGCCCCAACAGGGCTGGGGCCGCCATCTTTGAGGGCGTGGCAATCAGCATATTCCCTCCTTATTGGCTGTGAGTGCTGCCACCTTTGTGATGGTGTGAGGGTCAATTAGCATATTTCCTCTTTATTACATAGGATATTCTGTTGGTTTCTAACGATAGTATTTCCAATTCACACCTTTTCTTAAACTGGAGACTTTACTGGACATCTCAATTTGAATATATATTTTATTTTTTTAATATATATTTTCATTTCATAGAGGAAGGAAGAGGGAGAGAGAAATATCAATGATGAGAGAGAATCATTCATTGGCTGCGTCCTGCACACCCCCTACTGGAGACTAAGCCCACAACCCTGGGCATGTGTCCTTGACTGGAATCAAACCCGGGACCCTTCAGTCTGCAGGCCGGCACTCTATCCACTGAGCCAAACCAGCTAGGGCTCTACTTGAATGTTTAATAGGTATCTCAACACTTCACCCTCAACTATTCCTCAACACCTACTCAGCCCAGGCTTCCCTAGTAGCAAGCATCAACACCACCATTTCAGTTGCTTAGGCTCAAAATGTTGAAATCATTTTTTACTCTTTTACACTCCATATTCAATACATCAGGAAATGTTGTCTGCCATCAGGAAATACCTAGAACCTGACCATTGCTTGCTTTCTTTACCTATATTACTGCAGTAATTCCTAATAGGTTTTTCTGTTTTTACATCCCTACATTCTTAGTACATCTTTCAAGAGTCTTTATTTTCTCTGTTCAAAAACCTGCAGTGGCTCCCCATTTCTGACAAGATTAAAGCTCCAGTCCTTAAATGGTTCTTCCATGATTTGGCCCTAATTCTCTGAGGAGATCTCCCAGTACCTTCCCTCCATGCTCACTGCATTCCAGCCACTCTATTAGTAGCCTCTGTTTTCCAAACAGGTCAGGCATGCTCCTGTCTCAGCCTTCGCACAGGCTGTTACCCTGCCTGGAATGCTTTGGATGTCTGCATGACTGCTAATAAGTTATATATATATGTATATATATAATTTTTTAACCTGGGTGGTGTGGTTCAGTGGTTGACCATTGACCTGTCAACCAGGAGGTCATGGTTCAGGGCACATGGCCAGGTTGTGGGCTCAATCCCCAATGGGGAACCTGCAGGAGGCAGTGGATCAATGATTCTCATCATTGATATTTCTATCTCTTTCCCTTCCTCTCTGAAATCAATAAAAACATTAAATATTTAAAATTTGTTTTAGTCTTCACTCGAGGATATGTTTTTATTCATTTTAGAGGGAGAGAGAAACATAGACATAAGAGAGAAACCAGTTGGTTGTCTCCCATACACTCCCCAATAGGTCTATGGGACAATGCTCCAACCGAGCCACCTGGCCAGCACTGTTTTCCCCTTTAAATTGAAGAATGGAACCCACTCTCTTCCTTATTCTTCTTCCAAGTATTTATTACTAACACAATATGTTAATTTGTAATCCATTAGAACATAAACAGTCTTGTTTCCTGTTAAGCCCCAAGTGCCCACATCAGCATGTGTCGCATAGATGTTAAATAAATGCTTAAGTGTATGTCTACCACGTTATCTTGTTAGCTTAGCTTATAGTTGTAAGAACTAATTCAGCATCTTTCAAATTATAAAATGTAATAAAAGCTGCTGTTTTGACCATTTTAAATGTATATTTCAGTGGCATTAAGTATATTCAAAGTGCAGCCATCACCACTGTCCATATCCAGGATTTTTTCAAGTTCTCGTTAAGCAGTAACTTCCCATTCTTGCCTCTCCCCTCATTACTGGCAACCTTTACTGTACTTTATATCTGAATTCGCCTATTCTAGGTACCTCATATAAGGAGAAACATACAATATCTGTTCCTATGTGATCAGCTTATTTCACTTAGCATAATGTTTTCAAGGGTCATCTATGTAGGATGTATCAATTTCATTCCTTTTTATGGCTGAAGAATAATCTATTGTATGTATATTACCAAGTTTTATTTTTCCATCTACCAGTGGACATTTGGGTTTTCACCTTATGGCTATGGTGAATAATGCTGCTATGAACATTGGTGTACAAGCATATGACTTCCTACTTGTGATTCTTTGGGTATATACGTAGGAATTGCTGAGCATATGGTAATTCTGTTTAGACTTTGAGGACCCCCAATTCTTGTCCACAGCAGTTGCACCATTTTGCATCCCTACCAGCAACTTGAGAGTTTCAGTTTCTCCACACCCTGACCAAAACTTACTTTCGTAATGGGTGTGAAGTGGTATGTCAAAATATGAACTTAGTTTTTATTGAACCAATTATTTACACTCACATTTCATTGGCTTACATAATTCTAAATTATGGGGGAAAAAACAGGAAAAAAATACTATTGACAGTTTAGGAACAAACTGACTCATTAAAGTAATCATTTGAGAGATGCAAATCAAAACAACAATGAGGTACCACCTCACACCTGTCAGAACAGCTATCATCAACAAATCAACAAATGACGAGTGCTGGAGAGGATGCAGAGAAAAATGAACCCTCCTTCACTGCTGGTGGGAATGCAGACTGGTGCAGCCATTGTGGGAAACAGTATGGAGTTTCCTCAAAAATTTAAAAATGGAACTTCCATTTGACCCAGTAATACCACTTCTAGGAATATATCCCAAGAAGCTAGAAATACCAATCAGAAAGGATATATGTACCCCTATTTTCATAGCAGCACAATTTACAATAGCTATGATTTGGAAACAGCCTAAATTCCCATCAGCAGATGAGTGGATTAGGAAGCTATGGTACATCTACACAATGGAATACTACGCTGCTACAAAAAAGGAATTCTTACCATTTGCAGCAGCATGGATGGACCTGGAGGGCATTATGCTAAGTGAAGCCAGGCAATGAAAGAAAAATACCACATGATCTCATTCATTTGCGGATAATAAAGAACATTATAACCCGATGAACAAAAAGATACAGAGGCAGAGAAGCGTTGAACAGACTGTCAGATTACAGCGGGAAGGCTGGGGAGTGTTGTGGGGGATGGTGGTTAAGAGATCAACCAAAGGACTTGTATGCATGCATATAAGCATAACCAATGGACATAAGACACTGGAGGGGTGGGGTGAGGGCATAGGCCGGGGGAAGGTCAATGGGGGAAAAAAGGGGACATATGTACTACTATTTGTATTACTTCAAACAATAAAATAAATTAAAAATTAAGTAATTGAGTAGGTTATTGATCATATATATTGTGTGAATAAGTCCGTTGTATAGAAAGAGTATATGTATAAGTTGTTTATGTGAGGCTCACTTGAGTGCTTTTACAGTATTGACATTTTGTGTCATTAAATGATCCAAAAGCTTGCTACTAAAATTGTTGTCTACAGCCCAGCTGGCGTTGCTTAGTGGTTGAGCGTCAACCTATGAACCAGGAGGTCACGGTTTGATTCCCTGTCAGGGCACATGCCCAGGTTTCGGGCTTGATCCCTAGTAGGGGGTTTGCAAGAGGCAGCCAATCAATGATTCTTTGTCATCATTGATGTTTCTATTTCTCCCTGTCCTTCCTTTCTGAAATCAATAAAAATGTATTTAAAAAATAAAAGTATAGCCAAAACCGGTTTGGCTCAGTGGATAGAGCGTCGGCCTGTGGACTGAAGGGTCCCGGGTTCGATTCCGGTCAAGGGCATGTACCTTGGTTGCGGGCACATCCCCAGTGGGAGGTGTGCAGGAGGCAGCTGATCGATGTTTCTCTCTCATCGATGTTTCTAACTCTCTATCCCTCTCCCTTCCTCTCTGTGAAATATCAATAAAATATATTTTTTAAAAAAAATAAAAGTATGGTCTACAGACTATTAATGTCAGCATCACTTGGGCTGGGAACTTGTTACAAATACCGAGTCTGGGGCCCCACCTCAGGAACCAGAATATGCTTTTGGACATGATCCCCAAGTGATTATATGCACATTAAAAAGTGACAAGTTGTGTTTTTAAACTGCTTTTAATGACTCCCTGGTATTTCAACTTATACCATGATTTTAATCAGTTCTTGTCATTGGGTATTCAGGTTATTTCACTAGATTTTTTCAACTAATGCAAAGGATATTGCAATGAATATCCTTGTAAGTTAATCTAAATATACATCTCTGTATTCCAAAAAGTTTGTTAGAGTGCTTGATGTAGTGAGTATGAACATTTGAGGTTTTTGGCACAGGAAGTTGCCCTCTGATTTACCTTCACCTCAGCTGTTTGTGAAAATGGATATTTACCCATATCCTTTTCAATAATGGGTGCTTTTTAGAAATACCAATTTTGAAAGTGAAAACTGGTATATTTATGCATTTTGTGATGTTTACAGTGGGTTAAATATTGTCAATGCTTTCAAGTGTTATGCACTGCCACCTAGTGGTAGCTTTATGTAAGAAGTGGGTAGGTCATAATTTATTCAGTCCAAAGTACTGTATTTTTCTATGTATAAGATGTCCCCCATTTTTCCAACCCAAAATTAAGAAATCAATATTTTAAACATAAAACAGAACACATTTTTATTTAGTAATTACCGCAGTAATGTTTACATACCAGTACTATGATATGCAGCATCACTTTATTCAGCCTCTGTTGCATCACTGCTCTCTTCTTCATCACTGCTAGTTCCAGACATATCAATTTCTTCAATGTCTGTTGTATCACTGCTGTCTTCTGAGTCACTGTCTATAATGTGAGACCATCCTCAAACTGGTGGCATTTTCTGAGCTAACTTTGTTCGTGTTCTGATGGCCAACCCTTCTCTCCTCAAGAAAATGAAGCACCTTTTTGCCTTTCCTGTAAAATCAACAATGTTCATTTCGCTTGCAAACATTCTTGCCTGACATTGAATAAGCTTGGTTGACACACATGAGCCACTCTGGCACTGCTCCATAATCCAAGTCTTAAGCCTCTGCTCCAAGTTTGCCCATTTTGCTGGTTTTTCTCCTAAAGCCTTCTTCTCTTTTGGCATTTGGGAGTTGTTCTTCCTGTTTTCTCCACTGTCTGATCATACACTCAGTGCGGGGGGGGGCTCCAAATTGTCTCTCTGCAGCTCTATTTCTATGCTCTCTTGCATAGCTGATTACATTCATTTTGAATTGTGCAGGGTAAGACCATCACTTACCAGTATTAATATATATATATTTTTACATCTTTATGGGCTCAGAACACTCAGGTCGCTATTGCATCTGCACACTCTCCACCTCCACCTCCAATTATGGCATCAGCCGATGTCAGTAACAAAAAGGCTCATGATTGGAGGAAGCCTGTTTGACAAGGTATGGGCAGCTATGCATCCGTGCGGTTCCCTCCTCGGCTGACTTCCTTGTATAAGGTGCCCCTCGATTTTCAGTCTAATGATTTTAGAAGAAAAATAGCATCTTAGACATGGAAAAATATGGTAATACAACCAGTAAAGGGCAAATATAAGAACTAGAAGATCCAAGCCAAGTTTCAATTACCAAGAAGGATCTGAAAAATTCTTTTCTAAATCAGTGTCTGTTAAGCCACAACAATACAGTCAAATGGAATGAATGTATTAATAATTCTCTGGCTATTCTGGCAAAATCAGTAAGACCTTTTTTTCATCCTTATACTGAAAATATTTCTGTATTTTCTCAATGCACACAATAAGTCATTTGAAGGGAAGGTATTTTGTACCTACATATTTTGTACTTATATATACAAAAAATTAATTTAGATAATTAGCATTTCTTTGAAGAAGTATAGACTTGCCTGATGTCATTCTGAATAAAATGCTCATGGTAGGAGTAAGAGAGTGAATTTAATCTTACTTAGCAGAATTCAATACTGTTTTTTGTTTTTGTGTTTAACCCTAGGTGAAAGCAAATCTTATTTTTCTAAAGACAGGAATTTTAAGGGAGTATCTTTTTCTTTTTAAAAAAATTTTAAAATTTTCGTTAATCCTCACCTGAGGATATTTTCCCATTGTTTTTTTTTTTTTTTTTTTTTTTTTTTTTTTTTAAGAAAGAGTGGAAGGGAGGGGTAGAGACAGAGAAACATAGATGTGAGAGAGACACATCTATTGGTTGCCTCCCGAATGTGCCCTGAGGGGTCAGGGATTGAGCCTGCAACCGAGGTACATGCCCTTGACCAGAATCAAAACCCTTAAATCTGAGAGCTGATACTGAGTCTCTATACACTGTGTCCAACTGGCTAGCAGTGGTCGACAAACTCATTAGTCAACAGAGCCAAATACCAACAGTACAATGATTGAAATTTCTTTTGAGAGCCGAAAACCGACTTCTGCGCATGGGCCACGAAGATCAATCGCACTGTACATGCACGCCCGCACGTGGTATTTTGTGGAAGCTCCACATTCAAGGGGCCAAAGAGCTGCATGTGGCTCGTGAGCCGCAGTTTGTCGACCACTGGGCTAGGGCAAGCATATCTTTTTAAGCATGAGTGCTTACTCTAAGTATGGGATTCAGAAAGCGTATCCCAGCCAAGGACTATGCTTTCTGCCCTGTAGGAGTCAGGAAATAAATAATTTCTACTCAGTGAATACTCAAAATGACTGCCACGTGCAAAATCCCTTGAGCACACAAAGTCAAAACAATGTGCTATCTGGAAGAAAGGGATTGAAGAGACCAGGCTGGCCATTTCCCCACATGTTATTTCATCTAAGTGTCAAAACAGTCCTACTGGGTTCCTTATTTTATAGGTGAGGAAACATTTAGATTCAGTAGCAAGGCATTAGTCTTGGACTCCGAGGAGCCAACCGAGAGAATGGGACAGTAGGACTTCTTAGTGGTCAGTATTTACAGATGATTTGAGATGGTAGGAAAGACTACAGATTAAAAGCAAGCTCTGAATACCAAATCAGATATAATGTAGCTAGTACTGAGTAAAAAGATGCGCAAGCCCTCTTTTTTTTTTTTTTTAAATATATTTTATTGATATTTTACAGAGAGGAAGGGAGAGGGATAGAGAGCTAGAAACATCGATGAGAGAGAAACATCGATCAGCTGCCTCCTGCACACCCCCCACTGGGGATGTGCCCGCAACCAAGGTACATGCCCCTGACCGGAATCGAACCCGGGACCCCCCAGTCCGCAGGCCGACGCTCTATCCACTGAGCCAAACCGGTCTCGGCGATGCGCAAGCCCTCTTTGGAGAAAGTTTTAAACCTTTATTGGAAGACTAATATGGCTGGTATGGCTCAGTGGTTGAACATCAACCTATGAACCAGGAGGTCACGATTTGACTCCCAGTTGGGGCATGTGCCCGGGTTGTGTGCTTGGTCCCCAGAGTGGGGCAGGTAACAGGCAGCCCATCAATGATTCTCATCATTGATGTTTCTATCTCTCCCTCTCCCCTCCTCTATGAAACCAATTTATATATATATATATATAAAATCTCAAAAAAAATAAAAAAATAAAAAAAATAAAATCTCCAAATCAAGGGACCTATCGTGCTCATGAAAATAAGGAAGAGTCGGTATTGTAAATGTCAGTTCCCCACAATTTGATGCAGATACAAATAAAATTAATGCAAATACAATTAAAATCCCAAGAGATTTGTTTCCTTGTTATTGAACTTAACGGTCTGGTTCTAAACTTTATGTGGAAGTTAAAGGCAAGTGATAACCAAGAAGGAGATGAGGAAAACTTGCCCTGTCAGATACCAAGACCTTTAATAACAGGGCAGATTTGGTGCAGGAATAGATAAACAGACCTTGGCACAATATCGAGAGAGCAAATCTACATATAAGAAAACTAGATGCCCTGGACGGTTTGGCTCAGTGGATAGAGCATTGGCCTGTGGACTGAAAGGTCGCAGGTTCGATTCCAGTCAGGGCCACATGCCTGGGTTGGGGCTTGATCCCCAGGAGGGGGCGTGCAGGAAGCAGCCGATCAATGAGGCTCTCTCATCATTGATGTTTCTGTCTGTTTCTGTTCTCTCCCTCTCTCTTCCTGTCTGAAATCAATAAAAATATATTTTTTAAAAAAGAGAGAAAACAAAAACAGAGACAAGGGCCCTGCTTACCCAGGGACCTGAGCCCCAGTTAAAACAAAAACAAAAACAAAAACAAACTAGGTTTGCTCAGCCAGGTGTGGCTCAGCAGGTCGAGCATTGGCCCAGGAACCCGGAGGTCACTGGTCCAATTCTGGCCAGGGCATATGCCTAGGTTGCGGTTGCAAGCTCGATCCCCAGTAGGGGGCGTGCAGGAGGCAGCTGATCAATGATTCTCTCTCATCATTGATGTTTCTCTCCCTCTCCCTTCCTCTCTGAAATCAATAAAAAAATATATATTTTAAAAAACTAGAATTATGCTAGAATAGAAATAGGATCTTCATCTAATGCAACACATGAGTATCATTTCTAGGTGGATTAAATGTGGACTTATTGGGAAAGGCAAGTGTAGACTGTTTTAAGAAGGAACTATAAGAACTAATTTTATAACCTTGGGTTAGAGAAGGATTTCTTCAAAGTACACACAAAAGGAAATATCACTAACTGTGAATACATTAAATTAAGAACCGTTCATTAAAAGACATCACAAAGAGCTCTAGCTGGGTGGTTCAGTTGGTTGGAATGTCGTCCCATACACCAAAGAGATTGTGGGTTTGGTTCCCGGTCACGGCACAAACCTAGGTTGCAGGTTTGATCATGGTTGTGGGCATGCAAGAAACAACCAATTGGTGTTTCCCTCTCATCTGATGTTACTTTCTTCCTCTCTTAAAATAAAAAATCCTTGGGTGAGGATTTTAAAAAATAATAAAAGACACCACAAAGAGAGAAACCCCAAACTGGAGGAAGATACATAAAACTCAAAACTGAAAAGGGATGAATGTCAAGAATATGTAATAATCTACAGAGAATGATGGAAACCCACTAGAAAAATGGGCAACAGACATGAACTGCCATTTCACAAAAAATAATAAATATATGAAATTATATTTAATTTCATTAATAACCTAAGACTTGCATATTAAAAACCACAGGTGACATTTCACACCTACAAAATTGGCACACACATAAACGTTTGATTGGTCAGTTCTAAGTATTGGCTAGGATATGGTGCAATGAAAAATAATGCTGAGAGGGATATATATTGGTACAGCCAAAATTAAGTGTTCCTACATATATCTATATATACACTAGATAAACTGTCGCTGCACTAGGATGCATTTATAGAATATAGCAGAATTTCTAATAGCAAAAATCTGGAAACAGTTCTAATGTCAACCAACCACGGAGTACATAAATAGAACATTTGTACAATGAAACATATAGCCTGAAAATACAAGAATTCTAGCTGCACACAGCAACATAAATGTTAAACGTATGCTGACTGGAAAAAGCAAGTCATAGAAGAATTCAGACAGTTTTATTCCATGTTTACAAAGTTCCAAAACAGGCAAAATAGTGAATGTGTGTGAGAGATTCCTATGTTGTGGAAACAATAGAAAATACAAGGAAATCGTTAACAAAATCCAACATCGTAGTTCTGCCGGCCAGGAGGCAGAGGAATACAGCCAAGGCAGCGTTCCACAGGGGCTCCTAACGTGTATTTGTTCATCAGAATGGTTGGTACCCATGTGCCTTTACTCTTTAAACTAACATACATTTTAATACACTGTAAAAAATAAAATTAGCCTAGGAGTAGGCTTTTTATTGTATGTCTAACTGAATTCTAGACCATTTAAGCTCCATCATACCTAGGAAATGATACAAGTATTTAAAATAATACTTAAGGCATTTCTTCCACAACATTATAAATGCTACTTAAAAAAAAAAAACACCAGTCTTCTATTTATATTTTAATTTTTCTTTGAGTACAGTTCACTTGAAGTGGAAGATAACATTTTGGGGCATGGAGATAGCAAATAGGTAATGTAACAAACAGTCTCCTGCTTTAGCAGATTCTCAACATGGAAGAAAGGTAGTTTGAAAAGGTGTATTTTAAAGCTACCATTGTTACATTTTGTTTCAAATTTTTAAATAACACCAAAGGAGATCATAAGGTTTATATTTATTACAAGTGACCTCATGACCCTTCCTTCTCTGGGAAAGTGGTGGGTAATGATGTTGGGAGGAGTGCCGTTACCAACCGTGGCCAGTGCCAGGATAAACATCCCGAAACCTTGAGCTGCATGTGCGGCTACTCAAAAGTGCCAGTATTTATTGTCTTGGATGGGATGCAGTGATCATTACAAGTAATACGTGGATGTACACTGAACAGCCACCCTCCCTCATTGGATGGACCTACCTGTGCCAAACCGTTTATGCCCTTTTTATGGTGGTGTGATGCCTCTTCCAAACCTTGGAATTATGACCTCAGTTGGAGCCTGCGTCCTGAAGGAAGTGGCTGAGATGGAGGTCACTAGAACCTGCATTGTATTGGGATAGATTGGACCCTAGCAGTGTTGGAGGCAACTACCATTAGATGGCAGGCCAAGCTGGTTAGGGAAGTTAGTGTGGGGTGGCAATGAATAGTGTCTTCCAATACCTGGAAGGCCCCAGTTACCAATGGGTTCTCTGCATTCACTCTTTCAGGAATTGCTGCGTTGCCCAATAGATACCAAGCACTGTTCTGGTGCCAAACAAAAACAATTCCTTCATCTTGTGATTAGTGAAGAAATGAGAAGTTAATTTTTCCTTGAAGTAGTGGATATATTTTCATCTCTTTGGAAGACTCCTAATCTATGAATGAGTTCTTGTTGGATTTTATGAAGATTACTTCATTGAAGAAAAATTAAAATATAAATAGAAGACTGGTGTTTTTTTAAGTAGCATTTATAATGTTTTGGAAGAAATGCCTTAAGTATTATTTTAAATACTTGTATCATTTTCACATGTGTACATTCCAGGGTTAGCCTCCAAAGAGGGTGCTCCAGTATTCAGGAAGTCTCAGAACAGGGGTTTATGTGAGGTCAGATACGCTGGCTAGCATCAGGTAGGATTCATTCATTCATTCAACAAACATGCTGGCCACTGATGTAGGTGCTAGAAATGCAGCACTGAGTGTGATAGACAGCATCCCTCTTCTCCAGAGCTTGCTCTAGTGAGGAAATACAGACAATAGTCAAATACACCAGTTGGGCCGAAACCGGTTTGGCTCAGTGGATAGAGCGTCGGCCTGCGGACTGAAGGGTCCCGGGTTCGATTCCGGTCAAGGGCATGTACCTTAGTTGCGGGCACATCTCCAGTGGGGGGTGTGCAGGAGGCAGCTGATCGATGTTTCTCTCTCATCGATGTTTCTAGCTCTCTATCCCTCTCCCTTCCTCTCTGTAAAATATCAATAAAAAAATATATATATAAAAAAAAAAAAAAAAACAAATACACCAGTTGGTGTTGAAGTTATCCAGTGAAATAGAGCTGGGTATTTTTATTTTTTAATGCTTTTAAAAAGATATATTTTTGTTGATTTCATGCAAGAAGGGAGAAGGAGAGAGAGAAACATCAATGATGAGAGAGGATCATTGACCGGCTGCCTTCTGCACGCCCCCTACTGGGGATGGAGCCCGCAACCCAAGCATGTGCCTTTGACTGAAATTGAACACGAGATCCTTCAGTCAGCAGGCTGACACTCTATCCACTAAGCCAAACCAACTAGG
This sequence comes from Plecotus auritus, assembly GCF_963455305.1. Taxonomy (NCBI): domain Eukaryota; kingdom Metazoa; phylum Chordata; class Mammalia; order Chiroptera; family Vespertilionidae; genus Plecotus; species Plecotus auritus. Next base: position 158,617,122 of record NC_137772.1, on the reverse strand, counting down.
GTGAGCAGGGTATTTTTTGATTAAGTTGATCAGGGAAGTCCTTTGTAATGTGTGGTTTAGACAGATCTAAAGACAGTGAGGGAGTCAGCCATGTCAATGTTAAGAAGACCATTCTAGCAGAGGGAATAATCAAGTGCAAATGCCCTAAAGGGTAAGTGTAGCAGCAAAGGATGTCAGGATGAGGGAAGAGAAGGGTCAGAAATGGATTTAGGAAGGCATTTGGGGGCATGATTACATAGGGCTCTATAGTGAACAGTAACAGTTTTAGCTTTTACTCATGGTGTGAAAGAAAACTTGGAAGGGCATAAGCCGAGAAGTGACATAATTTTACATTTCATCATTGGTTGGTATCCGAAGAATAGGCTGTTAGGGAGCAATTGTGGAAGCAGGCAGACCCACTGGAATGATTTTGCATTAGTGTAGGTAAGAAATTATAGTGGTTTATATTCAACTAGAGGCCCGGTGCATGAAAATTCATGCACTGGAGGGGGGGTCCCTCAGCCTGGCCTGCCCCCTCTCACAGTCCGAGAGCCCTCAGGGGTGGGGGGGCGCCCCGGTGATCAGGGGAAGGCGATGCCCCTATCACATCTCTGCTGCTGCCACTGCTGGCAGCGCAAGCCTTGGCCGGCCCTGGTTACCTGAGCCTTGGGCAGCCCTGGGCGGCCCTGGGCGGCTGGGCAGCCACCATCCGAGGCTTGTCTGTGCCTCAGGCTGGCCCTGGGCAGTTGGGGGGCTGAGGGGACTGGGGGTCTCTGGAGGCAGGTACGCGGGGTGGCCGAACCTGCCTGGGGGCGGGCCTGGCTGTGCCACATGCCTGCTGCCCTGGCAGGGCTGAGGAGACGGCACCACCATCTTGTGGCTGTGGGCGCCACCATCTTTGAGGGCGTGGCAGTCAATTAGCATATTCCCTTTTTGGCTGTGTGAGCCACCATATTTGTGAGGGCGTGACGGTCAATTAGCAAATTCCAAATTTATTAGATAGGATTACAGTGGTTTAAATTATATTTTTAAATAGCTGTGAAGAAGCAGTAAGATTTTGAGTATATTTTTAATATCAAGCCAATGTCATTTATTGAGGGATAAGAGATGAATATGAGAAAGAAGTCAAGGGTATTTCTAAACAAACAAATGGAGTTGTCTTTTACTGAGACAAATGAAGACCGGAGAGGGGTGAGAACATTTTTTGGTGGGAGTGGAAATCAAAAGTCTTATACTGGGTATGTTGAGTTTGAGAAAACTAGTAGACCAAGTGGAGATATCAAGTCATCCTTTGGATATATTTACCTGGAATTCAGGGACAATGTCAATGCCAGAGTTATAACTGTGGGAGGTATCACTGTCTAAATAGTATTTAAAGCAGTGGGACCAGGTGAGATTCCAGAGAGAGTGATGATGGATAAAGAGAAATGATCAGCAGACTGAATCATAGGGTGCTCCTCTGCCTAGAAATAGGGAAAATAGAATGGTGCAACAAAAAAGACTGAGAAGAAGCAGCCTGTTAGGTAAGAGAGAGGAAGAGAAAAGGAAGAGAGGGACAAAAGCAGAGAAGGGAAGAAAGGAAGTGGGGGAAGGAGGGGATCTCAGAAGCTAAGGTTCACAAAAGAGGGAGTCAAGATGACTGAATTGATCATTGGATTTTTAAAAAAATTTTTCTTTTTTTTTTGTCATTTATTTTTTAATTTATTTTTTAAATAAATCTTTATTCAGATTATTACAATTATTTCTCCTTTTTCCCCCCATAGCTCCCCTACACCCAGTTCCCACCCCACCTTCTGCCCTTACCTCCCCACCACTGTCCTCATCCATAGGTGTATGATTTTTGTCCAGTCACTTCATGAACCCCCCCAAACCCCTTTCCCCCTGAGAATTATCAGTCCACTCCCTTTCTATGCCCCTGATTCTATTATATTCACCAGATTATTCTGTTCCTCAGGTTTTTAATTCACTTGATTTTTAGGTTCACTTGTTGATAGATATGTATTTGTTGTTCATAATTTTTCTCTTTGCTTTTTTCTTCTTCCTCTTCTTTAAGAATACCTTTCAGCATTTCATATAATACTGGTTTGGTGGTGATGAACTCCTTTAGCTTTTTCTTATCTGTGAAGCTCTTTATCTGACCTTCAATTCTGAATAATAGCTTTGCTGGGTAGAGTAATCTTGGTTGTAGGTTCTTGCTATTCATCACTTTGAAAATTTCTTGCCACTCCCGTCTGGCCTGCATAGTTTCTGTTGAGAAATCAGCTGACAGTCGTATGGGTGCTCCCTTGTAGGTAATTAACTGTTTTTCTCTTGCTGCTTTTAAGATTCTCTCTTTGTCTTTTGCTCTTGGCATTTTAATTATAATGTGTCTTGGTGTGGTCCTCTTTGGATTCCTTTTGTTTGGGGTTCTCTGCACTTCCTGGACTTGTAAGTCTATTTCTTTCACCAGGTGGGGGAAGTTTTCGGTCATTATTTCTTCCAATAGGTTTTCAGTATCTTGCTCTCTCTCTTCTTCTGGCACCCCCATAATTCTGATGTTGGTACGCTTGAAGTTGTCCCAGAGTCTTCTTACACTATCTTCAACTTTTTGGATTTTTTTTTTGTTTTTTGCTTTTTCGGTTGAGTGTTTTTTGCTTCTTTGTGTTTCAATTCTTTGACTTGATTTTTGTGTTCCTCTTGTCTGTTTTTGGGTCTCTGTATAATATTTTTTATTTCAGTCAGTGTATGTTTAATTTCTAGTTGGTCCTTTTTCATATCTTCGAGGGTCTCGTTATATTTATCGGCCTTTTCTAGGATATTCTTAAAAAGCCTTATAACCGTGGTTTTGAATTCTATATCCAGTCGTTTGTTTTCCTCCATTTCTTTCGTTTGTGATCTGATTCTTTGACGCCGCATTTTCACTCTTCCCTGAGTTGGTAAGGTAGATTTGTGTGCTAGGTTTCCAATATGGCCCAGTGGGTCTGCCTCCCCAGTTAACCTGAGGTGGACACTCTTGGTGCACCCCTTTGTGGACTGTGTGTACAGCCTTGTTGTAATTAAGTCTTGAATGTTGTTGGTATCACTGGGAAGAATTGACCTCCAGGCCAGTTGGCTGTAAGGATCAGCTGTGTCTATGCTGGGAGAAGTTCGGTGCTGGAGACAGCCTTATAGGATTAGACTTGCCAAATTGCAATAGCCTCTGTGCTTAGCTTGGATGGGGTGGAGTCTCAGTCTTGGCTTCCTGTCAGCCTTACCCTTGCGCGCACGTGCGCGCCTTCAGACCTCCACCTTCCCTGGCTCCTGAGTCTCTGCCCGAGAGTCCAGACTCCCCCCACAAGAGCGTGGGTCCCCAGGGGCTCGCCTGGAACCGGGGTTCAGTGCAGTCAGAACTGGGGCCCAGTGGAGTCAGGAATCTCCGACTCCCTTCCACTAGGGAAAGCCTGTGGCAACCTCTGCAGCCTTTGTGCGCACTGGCGCGTGCGCGCGCACTTTCAGTCCTCCGCCTTCCCCGGCTCCCGAGTCTCCGCCCGAGAGTCCAGACTCCCCCCGTAAGAGCGTGGGTCCCCAGGGGCTCGCCCGGAACTGGCGTTCAGTGCAGTCAGAACTGGGGTTCAGTGCGGTCGAGGGCTTCCTTCCCCCTTCCGCCAGAGAAAGTCGGCCAGGCTCTCAGCCGCCCTTCCTCTCTGCGCGCACAAAGACCCTTTGCCGTACCTCCAATTCTCTGCGAGCTTTTCTCTTTCCTTCTAGTTGTAGAATTTTCACTCAGCCAGCTTTCCTGTGGTTCTGGATTGGTGTTCGTTCTGTCTTTTAGTTGTAGTTTTGAAATTGTTGTGCGAGGCAGCAGTTTAGGTGCTTATCTATGCCGCCATCTTGGTTTCTCAAAAAGCCTATCTTCATATTTTTGGATTCCTTTTTCTTTTTGCTCTTCTGGTTGGGTGTTTTTTGCTTCTTTGTATTTCAAATCTTTGACTTGATTCTTGGGATCCTCTAGTCTACTGTTGAATCTCTATATTATTCTTTATTTCAGTCAGTGTATGCTTAATTTCTGACTGGTCTTTTTCCATTTTTTTGGCATTCTTAGTATGATCCTTGAAGGTCTCACTAAGTTCCTCAGAGGTTTCTAGAAGATTCTTGAGTAACCTTATAACTGTGGTTTTGAACTCTATATCCAGTAGTTTGCTTTCTTCCATTTCTTTCATTTGTGACATGTTTCTTTGTCTCCGCATTTTAGCTGCTTCCCTGTGTTTGTTTCTATGTATTGGGTAGCTGCTAAGTCTCCTTGAGTTGATAGAGTGGCCTTGTGTGGTAGGTGTCCTTAGGGCCCAGTGGCTCAGCCTCCCCAGTTACCTGAAGTGGACACTCTCGGTGCATCCCTTTGTGAGCTGTGTGCACAGTCTTGTTGTAGTTGAGCCTGATTGCTGTTGGTATCACCGGGAGGAATTGACCTCCAAGCCAATTGGCTGTGAGGACCCGCTGTGTCTACAATGGAAGAGCTGCTGTGCAGGAGACACCCTTATGGGGCAGGACTTACTTCAGTGGGGCTTTGGTGCTCGCTGAGTCTGCCCCTTGAATGTGTCTCTTATGGATGTGAAGAGTTGTAATCTGGTATGGTCTCACACTGACGACTGGGTACACTGGCTCTTGGATCTCCAAGGAGATGCAAAGTCAGCCACTGCCTGAGGCCACCCAGCAGGAGCTACAGAGAGATCTGCAGATTCCTCCTCTTTGTATCAAGTTTGGAAGTGCCCAGACGAGGCCCAGCTATGAAGCCAGGCAGGCTGCTGCCGCCGGCCTTGGGCCTTCTTTTAATAGCTTTGGGGCTCCCTGACCCAGTTGCTGTCTGTTGGACAGGTTTTAGGCTGAGAAAGGACAGGACATTCGTATTCAAAAGCCTCTGCTCACAGCTTGGGTTGGGTTGTCTATTGGGTGGGGCAGGGTCTCAGGGAATCACCAGGGCGGAGCAAACAGCAATGGCTGCCAGTCAATCCTGCATGGGAGAGGTCCCAGTGCAGGAACAATGACCTCTGTGAGCACCTTCTTGTGAAAGAAAGCCACCCTTGCATTCCTGCCCCGATGCAGTCCAGTTTCTCCCCATATATGTTTGGGTCCCCTATAGTCTCACCCGAAACTGGAGTTCAGAGCAAGCGGGAGCTTGTATGTACCTCCGGATTAAAAAAGCAGGGCACCGGGTGCCAGCTCGTTTCGTGCCTCCGCACCTCCTACCAGTCTCAGTGCGCTTTCTTCACCTCTCTGGTTATAGTACTTCCACTCGGCCAGCATTCCCACGGTTCTGGACGATAGTTCTTCTGTCTTTTAGTTGTAATTTCGATGTGGTTGTGAGAGGCAGCAAGTACAGGTGTTTACCTATGCCGCCATCTTGGTTCTTTCTCCCTCCCCAATATTTTTATTTATCCAACATTATTAAATGACAAATAATTTGTTTCTCCTGGAATACATCTTAAGGCATCTTTCATTACTGAAAGCTATTTATCTGGCCTACGTAGACTAACTAAGATATTATCCTATCTAATAAAAGAGTAGTATGCAAATTAACCACCACTCCACTACACCCACAAGCCATGCCCACTAGCCACACCCACTATCCAATCAGGAGCAAGTATGCAAATTAACCCCAACCAAGATGGCTGCGGCCACGGAGAGAGCAGGAGGGAGGCTTGGGTTTCCCCAGCGATGGAGGAAGCCAAGCTTTCCGCACACCCTGTCCGGCCCAGGCCTCCACTTAAGGCTACAAAGTTTCAATTATAGAAGATACATAAATCCCCCCCAAAATGGCTGCTGCCATGGAGCAAGCAGAAGGCTTGGCTCCGCTCCAGGCTACAAAGTTTCAATTGTAGAAGATAAATAAATCCCAGATACCAGGGCCTCCACTTGGGTCGCTGGGGAGCGTGGCCGGCCTGCAAACCACCACAGGCCCCTCGCCCAGGCCACCCCATGCCCCAAGGGAACCCTCACCCTGATCTGGGACACCCTTCAGGGCAAACCAGCCAGCCCCCACCCATGCACCAGGCCTCTATCCTATCTAATAAAAGAGTAATATGCAAATTGACCATCACTCCAACACACAAGATGGCTGTCCCCATGTGGTCAAAGATTCTGCCCCCATGTGGACACAAGATGGCCACCACAAGATGGCCAGCAGGGGAGGGCAGTTGTGGGCGATCAGGCCAGCAGGGGAGGGCAGTTGGGGACGATCAAGCCTGCAGGGGAGGGCAGTTAGGGGTGACCAGGCCTGCAGGGGAGGGCAGTTAGGGGCAAACAGGCTGGCAGGGGAGCAGTTAGGCATCAATCAGGCTGGCAGGGGAGTGGTTAGGGGGTGATCAGGCTGGCAGGCAGAAGCGGTTAGGGGAAATCAGGAAGGCAGGCAGGCGAGCAGTTGGGAGCCAGCAGTCCTGGATTTTGAGAGGGATGTCCGACTGCCCGTTTAGGCCCACTGGGATCAGGTCTAAACGGGCAGTCGGACATCCCTCGAGGGGTCCTAGATTAGAGAGGGTGCAGGCTGGGCTGAGGGACACCTCCCCCCCCTCCCCCATGCACAAATTTCGTGCACTGGGCCTCTAGTTTGTTATAACCATATGAAGACCTTTAAGTTAATACCTAATGAAAAAATGTTAAAAATAGTTGGAATAGCCTGGCCGGTGGGGCTCAGTGGTTGAGCATTGACTTATGAATCAGGAGGTCACAGTTCGATTTCTGGTCAGGGCATATGCCTGGGTTGTGGTCTTACCCAATGTGGGGCGTGCAAAAGACAGCTGATCAGTGATTCTTTCTCGTCATTGATGTTCCTATCTCTCTTTCCCTCTCCCTTTCTCTCTGAAATCAATAAAAAATATATTTTTAAAAATCATCAGGATACTAATCATCTACAAATTTATGGGGGATGGAAGAGAAGCTTGAACTCCAGGTAAGGCACTTGGGCCCCCTCAGTACCTTGATTTCAGCCTGTGAGACCCTGAGTGGAAAACTCACCTAGGATGTGCCTCAACTTCTGACCTACAGAAACAACATAATCCATGGGTACTAGAGTAAGCCACTAAGTATGTTGTATCTTACTATACAGCAACAAAGAACTAATACAGATCACCAACCGTGTTATTTAGAATACATTGTATATAGAGGTTGTGCCATAGGAAACTTTCCATGTTTGACTATCTTTGACATGCAAAATAATGGCAATTTCCTAGAGTTCAGTGTATCCTTATGCTGATTGGTTCATTCTTTGTGGTTATAGGACTGAGCCTCCGCCGCTGGAGGACACCTGCAGATATCTGACACACGACTCTCTGTATAGGTAGTTCCTATTGTAGTTTGTTTCTGTGGGGTCAGCAAGAGAATCTCTGACTTCTTCCATGGTCAGCCTCTAAATCCGCTTGTAAAGAGGATTAGGTCAGGTTCACTAAGTAGTCTCTCTTTTGAAGTCTGTTTTGTCTGAAGTAAGTATTGCTACTCCGTTTTTGTTTTGTTTTGTTGTTCTTGTTATTTGTTTCTTTCCAGTTGCTTGCTGTATCCTTTTCCATCCTTTCAACCTGTGTGTCTTTCATTTTGAGGTGGGTCTCTTGTAGGCAGCATACATATGGGTCTTGTTTCCTTATCCACTCAGCTACCCTATGTATTTTGATTGGAGGAGCATTTAATCCATTTACATCTAAAGTGGTTATTGATAGGTACATGGTTATTGCCATTTTATTCATATTTATGTTTTTTTCCTCATTGGGGGGGCAGGATTAATAATTACAGAAATAAGAGAAAGGTGGGCAAAAAAGCTAACATTCATAATTGAAGTTCGAAATAGAAAATCAACAATTTCCTGAACTGAAGACTCAAATCTATACATTGAAAAGGCACATTTTGGACTAGGAAATATTGACCCAGACTGATGAGAACAAAGAGAGCTCTCTTTGCAGCAATGGCAGAGCAGATGTCGTGGGCCTGCTCTGACATTGAAAACAACCCAAAAAGCTGGAGAAATTATACAGGAGTGGGCAAAAGTAGGTTTATAGTTGTGAGTATACAAAATGTTTGTTGCTGTATTATTTATCTATTAATGTGTTATTTATTATTATTAACCTACTTTTGCCCACCCCTGTATATCTGTTTGAAAGTATCAGAAAGCAAGCAATGCATAAGGATTTATGGGGTTAAAATCTATGATGAGGCTGCCCACATGGGGGCAGCCTTACACAGGCTGTTAGAGCCCATAGAATGAGCAAGGTGTCTGTGGACCGGCTAGGGAGAGTAAGGGGGGGGTGGAGAGAGAGAGAGAGAGAGAGAGAGAGAGAGAGAGAGAGAGAGAGAGAGAGAGAGAGATCAGGGGAAGGGAGGGTGTGAGTGTTCCAAGTGTCCACAGGAAAGGAGAGATGAGTTTGGCATTTGAGACCGCCTCTGCCAATTCTGAAAGCAGAGGCCAAGAGGTCTAGAAGCTAAACACCGTTTTTAACGGACACATGGGGCTGAAGGGACAAAAATTGGAGTTGAGGGCTGCAAGGAAAAATTATTCACCTCAGGTTTTAATTTGAAATGCGAAAGAGTTCATCCAGATTCAGATGATCTCAATCCCCGTTTGGATTAAAGGGTCTACAAGTGACTAATGTCTACCTGCCTGGCAGAGGCAAAGGTAAGTTATCTAGGAGAACAACATCGTCCAGATCTTTGAACTGCCTACAGTTCGTCAAGGGTGATTCTGCGGGTCAGTTCAAAATAACCTGACTCGCCAGGAGACAAGATGTGGACAAAAGCCAAGAGAAATGAACATGGAAGCAAGTCTATACGGGATCTGATGCTCTAAGCCAGGGGTCAGCAAAACATGGCCCACAGGCCAAATCCAGCCCTCCACCTGTTTTTGTAAACAAAGGCCTATTGAGTCACAGCCACCCTCATCCTTACGTGTATGTCTGTGGCTGCTTTTGTACTGTTAACAGCATAGTAACAGTGTAGGCTAAATAAGTATTATCTATACTAATAATAGAGAAATATGCAAATTATCCATTACAGCATCACGTCACGACCGGATCAGCAGGCTGCGTCCCCGTCCTCTGCTCAGGCAGCTGCAAGGCCTGGAGTAGATGGGATACGATAGGAGTGGATAAGAAAGGAGAGGGAGAGGAAGGCAGGCCTGCATGCAGACAGGCCGAGAGGAGAAACAGAAATACAGAAAGGGAACAAGAAAAAGACGCAGGAATGGAAAAGGGAAGGAAATGTGGGGCTGCACGTGGGAGGGGGAGGGGGGAGCAGGTGCGCCTGGCGAGGGGCGGGGCAGGAGTCCCACCCAGACACAGGAGGAGGGCGGTGGCCCCAGTGTGGGCCGTTGGCAGGGAGGTTCCATGGGCCAGGGATGGAGTGGTGGATGGTCCAAGGCCTCTGGGCGGAGGCGCTCCTGCTTTGCAGCAGCAGCAGCAGTGCCCGGGCTGTGCGGGCCTCGGCCACTCTCGCTGGGCTGGGCAGGGAATGGGAGCAGGACAGCAGCAGGGAGGCAGGGGGAGGGGGGGTGGCAAACACCTGGCCGGGGCTGAACCCTGTGCTGGGGTTTAATGCCCCCACCAATGGAAGCTTTAAGAAGGGAAGGAGGGAGGGAAGAACTTTAAAAAGGAGTCAGTAGAGAGCAGAGTTAAAGAAGGAAAGAGGATGTGTGAGTGAACTGTAGGAGCTATAATGAAAATCAAGTATAGTTGTGTACTGGGGACAGATTTAAAAAGTAAAAGTCAGAAAAGAAAAAAGATAAGTGATAGTGGATAATTAGGCAGGTAGATAGATAGATACTAAAACAGTGGAAGTAAGTAAAGAAGAATGTATGGGAAAGGTAGGATGAGAGAGAAAGAGGGAGGGAAGAAAAGTTTTCAAGGGGATTGGTAGAGCTTAAAAGGAGAATGGGAAGAAGGAAGAAATGGGGGAGGGAGCAAAGCATGTCTGAGGGAGGAAGTGAAGAAAAAAATTAAGGTGGGAAGGAAGGAAAAGGGGAGGGAGAGCAGGGGTAAAGGTAAAGGAAAGAAGGAATGTGGGTAGGGAGGGAGGGTCGGAGAAAGATGAGAAGAAGGAGGATGGATCAGAAGTAGGGAAGAAGGAGGTAAGAAAAGTTTATAAATGAAGAGTCAGTAGGAAAAAGTGTTACATAAAGGAGAGAGAAAAATTGTGTGACAGGGAGAAGCCAATAAGGAAGTTAAATACAATTGTGTGTGAAGGAGATAAGATTTAAAAAAAAGTTAATAGGGGCAACCAGGCCAGCAGGGGAGGGCAGTTAGGGGTGACCAGGCCAGCAGGTGAGGGCAGTTAGGGAGATCAGGCAGGCAGGCAGGCAGGCAGAGTGGCTAGGGCAGGCAGGCAGATGAATGGTTAGGCGCCAGAGGTCCTGGATTGCAAGAGGGATGTCCAACGGCCAGTTTAGGCCCGACAGGGATCAGCCCTAAACTGGCCGTTGGACATCCCCCGAGGGCTCCCAGATTGGAGAGGGTGCAGGTCGGGCTGAGGGACCCCACCCCCACCCCCGTGCACGAATTTCATGCACTGGGCCTCTAGTCTATCATAATCAGATACAGTCCTATCTACCCATGCTTCTATCTAAAGTCCTTCTTTAAGTTAACATCTAATGAATAAAAAAAATGTTAAAAATTGCTAGGAAAGTGACCATATACAGATGTGTGGAAGATGGAAAAGAACCCTGAGATCCAAAGCCTAAAGTATTTACTGTCTGGCCCTTTACAGAAAAAGTTTATTATCCCCCCAATCTAAGCAGCTACTTCAATAATAGTGAAATATTAAACAGAGAACCAACATAGCCAACAATTGGAAAAGATAATAAAATAGATAAACCCTAATGAGACTCATAAAGAGAGGGACAGAGACTGAGGTGAAGGTACAACTAACCAGTCTGAGGAATCAAAGGGGGAAATTAACATAAATTCTGCATCCATGAAAAAATAGAGCATTTAACAAATTATGCTAATAAACTTAAAAATTTGTGTTCATCAGAAAAACTATTTATTTATCTTTGCTGTTGAAAGTCTTACAGATGTCCCTGGTTTCCCCCCATTGGCCCTCTCCATCCGCTCATTGGAAAAATTCTTAGGGCAAACACCAACTTACCAAAAGTGACAAGTCCTAGCTGGCTTGGCTCAGTGGATAGAGCATCGGCCTGCAGAATGAAGGGTCCCGGGTTTGATTCCGGTCAAGGGCACATGCCTGGGTTGTGGGCTGGATCCCCAAGTAGGGGATGTGCAGGAGGCAGCCAGTCAATGATTCTCTCTCATCATTGATCTTTCTATCTCTCTCCCCTCTCCCCTCCTCTCTGAAATCAATAAAAGTATATTTAAAAAAAGAAAAGAAAAGTGAGTAGTCCTCTGTCTATTAAAGAAATTGAATTTCATAATCCCACAAAGAACACAAGAGGTGAATTCATTCAAACGTACAAGGAAGAAGTAACACCAATTACAAAAAACCTTTCAGAGAATAAAAAAGGGTAATCTGGCCTCACCTGAGCAGGGTGAGGAGGAAATCCATGTCGGTGATGAGACTGCCCACAAGGAGGCAGCCTTACATAGGCTGTGAGAGCAGTGTGAGAGAGAGAGAGAGAGAGAGAGAGAGAGAGAGAGAGAGAGAGAGAGAGACCCCAGTGTCCATGTGGAGGAACAGCCTTGTAGAGTATTATGATCCAAGGTGAATGCAGGAAGGGGTCCTGATGGCTGCATGCTGGCACGGGAGTCAGAGCCTGAGAAAGGTGAAGAAAGCCAGTTGTGGGTTGTCACAGCCTGGTGAGGAGGGCATCCATGCCTGGGGGAGGGGGGGTGGCCTTGTGTGGGGTGGCAGAGCCCAAGTAGGGAGAGGAGATATCTGAGTGGGTAAGATTGGAGCAATGGAGATGAGAGATTAATTACATATGGGAGACTGAAAATAGATGGGTTTCTCATTGTCTGAGAAGACAGTTAAAAATACAGAAAGGGTGAAGACTAGAATGAACCCCGTGGTTTTGGATTGGAGTTTTATGTGCATAAATATATTTCCTATGTTTGCCCACTCAGAGGCCTGGGAACAGTGACACTTTAATATCAAGAGGGATACCTAGCATCTAGATCTTGGCTTCTACATGTCATATTCACTAAAAGGAATCAGGGCTCCTTAGAGAAATGGTTGATTTTGAGATAGTCACAGGAAAATGAAAGAACAGAATATCTTTGCCAGGAAGAAAGGAAGTTGTCAAAGAATGATAGAAACATATCAAAATGACCCAGAAGCCCGCTAGAATGTAGAATGGGTACATGACCAAATTGGGAACAAATTGGGCAACAAAAAAGTGATAGTGCAGACACAGACCACTGAAACAGACTGGAAAGTCCAGAAATATACCCTCGTGTATATGGTCAAATGATCTTCAGCAAGGATGCCTCGTCCACAGTGGAGAAAGGACAGTCTCTTCAGAAAATCGTGCTGGGACAACTGAGTATCCACATGCAAAAGAATGAAGCTGGACCTTTACCTTACACCATATACAAAATTTAACTAAAAATGGGTGAAAGTCCTAAATATAAAACCTAAAACTATAAAACTCTTAGATGAAAACCTAGGAGAAAAAGTAGATGACGTTGGATTTGGCATTGATTTGGATATGACACCAAAATCAGAGGCAAATAAAGCCAAAAATAGATTAATGGGACCACACCAAACCTATAAACCAATGTATACTAGCACTAAAGGAAACAACAAACAGAATGAAAAGGCAACCTATGGAATGGGAAGAAATTATAAATCTGATAAAGCATTAATTTCCAGAATATATAAAGAATGCTAAGCCCTAACTGGTTTGGCTCAATGGATAGAGTATCGGCCTGCGGACTAAAAGGTCCCGGGTTCGATTCCAGTCAAGGCATGTACCTTGGTTGTGGGCACATATCCAGTAGGGGGTGTGCAGGAGGCGGCTGATTGATGTTTCTCTCTCATCAATGTTTCTAACTATCCTTCTCCCTTCCTCTCTGTAAAAAATCAATAAAATATATATATTTTTAAAAAGAATGCTAACATCTCAAACACAAAAAAAGCAATTAACCTGATTAAAGAATGAGCAAAGGACTTGAATAGACACTTCTCCAAAGAAGACAACTGCCCAACAAGTTTATGAGAAGATGCTCAATATCACTAATCATTAGAGGGATACAAATCAAATAAAAATGGGGCATAGCCTCATACCCATTAGGATTAACTTCTTTTTTAAAAAATACATTTTATTGTTTTTTTACAGAGAGGAAGGGAGAGAGGGAGAGAGTTAGAAACATCGATGAGAGAGAAACATCGATCAGCTGCCTCCTGCGCACCCACTACTGGGGATGTGCTTGCAACCAAGGTACACGCCCTTGACTGGAATCAACCCGGGACCCTTCAGTCCTCAGGCCAACGCTCTATCCACCGAGCCAAACTGGCTAGGGCAGGATTAACTTCTTTTTATTGAATTTATTGGGGTGACACTGGTTAACAAAATTATACAGTTTCCAGGTGCAAAACTCCACAACACATCATTTGTATTATATATTGTGTGTTCGCCACCCAATAAAGTCAAGTCTCCTTCCATCACCCCCTGTACCTTCCTCCACCTCTCCCCAATTTAATTTAATTTAAAAACAAATGTTGATGTAGAGAAATTGGAGCCCTTGTACACTGCTGGTGGAAATGTGAAATGCTGCAGTCACTATGGAAATCAACATGAAAGTTCCTAAAAAAAACAACAACTGGAAATAGAATTACTAAATGATCCAGCAACCCCATTTTGAGTATATATCCAAAAGAATTGAAGGCAGGATTTAGGATTCTGTAGTATTTCTGCCAAAGATAATATAACCTGAATCTAGTCATGAGGAAAAATCAGACAAATAAAAATTAAGGAACATTTCTATAAGGTAAAGTACCATAAATTTCTGTCAAGCTCATAAAAGTCAAGAATAAGTTAGGCCCTGGCAGGATAGCTCAGTTGACTAGGGTGTTGCCTGGATATGCCAAGGTTGTGGGTTCTGTCCCCAGTCAGGGCACATATAAAGAATCAAGAAAGAAAAAAAAGAATCAAGCAATGAATGCAGAAATAAGTGGAACAACAATTCGATGTTTTTTTCCTATCTCCCTCTTTCTCTAAAACCAACAAATAAAAATTTTAAAAGAATAGTACATAGAATAACAGGATATGTATTTACTCTTCTTCCATAAAGAACTAGAAACTTAGACAAATATTTTTAAATGACTATTTTGAGACACTGGACAACAACCAGCCAGGACTGTGATTCCTGAGTGGAGGGAAACAGGAGAAGTGAACACTAATGGCCCCGGTTTTTGTCTAGAGAAATTTCTGACAGGAAAGGGCTTCTATTTTGACTATGCATTGATGAGAACCTAATCCTCTGCTTCCAATTTTATGCCCCTGACAACTGGACAGAATTTCCCCAGAGGGTCTTGTGACTATACACTTCAAACCTCATTTTTCTTCCCATGCCCATGTATTTACGGTGCTGAGTGTGGTAGGACATGTTGTGCAATAGAACTTCCACCCCTGCACCTTCTTACTACGATGTCAGATGCGTGGCACAGTGGACAATAAGGGTCTCTCTGGAATCCATTTCTAACACCAGGTTGACTAGCAATGATTTAACTGCATGGAAGGATTGCCATCCACATAACTCTGTGGAGTCTATTCTCCCTTAACCATACCCCCCAAATGCTGACAACCAGCTTCCCCTTCTCCCTCCCCAACGCATCACACAAAAGGAGAAGCGAATGGAGGGGAATTTGGAGTGCAAAATACTGCAAGATTAGCTGTTTGAAGTTAACACATCTCATTTTTGCTATTTTTACAAAAACATATGACCATGTAAACATCCTTAGGGCCCCTCCAGGGCCTTGTGAAAGGCCCATGCAAGTGAGGGGCCCCAAAGCTTAAATTTCATTAGCTTTATATTTAATCTGTCTATTTTATACCTTCTGCACATGGTATAAAATTCCAACGGTACGGAAGGATAATACAATGTAAAGTTTCTTCTATACAAGTCCCTCAGCCACCACTTCTCTTCCCTGAAGGCAATAAATGTGTTCAGTTTCCTGTGTCCTCCCTGAAATATTATGCATGGATAAGCATTTGGTGCTGAAATATTTGATCAACTCTCCCCTGTCTTTTCTTAAACAAATATTAGCCTATTATATACAACTAGTGTCCTGGTGCATGAAATTCATGCACGGGGGCGGAGGGGGGAGGAGTGTCCCTTAGCCTGGCCTGCACCCTCTCCAATCTGGGACCCCTCAACGGATGGCCTTCTGCTGGTTTACAGGGATCGGGCCTAAAGCAGCAGTTGGACATCCCTCTTGCAATCCGGGACTGCTGGCTCCTAACCACTCACCTGCCTGCCTGCCTGCCTGATTGCCCCTAACCACTCTGCCTGCCGGCCTGCTGGCCCCAAATGCGCCCCCGCCAGCCTGATCACCCCCAACTGCCCCACCTGTGCCAGTGTGCTCGCCCCCAACTGCCCCCTGCTGGCCTGCTCACTCCAAACTGCCCCCCCCCACTGTCCTGATCACCTCCAACTGACCCCCACTGATGTCCTGGTCACCCCCAACTGGCCCCCCTGCTGGTCTGCTTTCCACCAACGGCCCCAACCCCCACCAGCCTGACCACCCACAACTGCCCTCCCCTCTTGACCTCTAACTGCCTCTACCTCAACCCCGCCACCATGGCTTTGTCCAGAAGAATGTTCTAAAGGTCTCCTGGAAGGTCTCCCAGTCTAATTAGTATATTACTTTTATTAGTATAGATAGAGGCATGGTGCATGGGTGGGGGCTGGCTGGTTTGCCCTGAAGGGTCAGGGTAGGGGTTCCCTTGGGGCGTCGGGCAGCCTGGATGAGGGGCCTGTGGTGGTTTGCAGGCTGGACATGCCCCCATGGTGTGAGGGTCCCTGCTGGAGGGGTGTGGCCAGCCTGAGTGAGGAACTGAGGGCTGTTTTCAGGCTGGCCACGGTCCCCGGCGATCCAGGCTCCCAGCCCCTCCTTTTTTTCTTTTATTTTTCAGCCCCTCTTTGAGCGGAGACCAGGGCCGGCTGGAAGCAAGTATCTGGGATTTATTTGTCTTCCTTAATTGAAACTTTGTAGTCTTGAGCGGAGGCCGGGGCTGGCGGGAAGCTTGGCTTCCTCCATCACCAGGGGCAACCCAAACCTCCTGCTCACTTCAGCTTCGTGGCTGCAGCCATCTTGGATGGGTTAATTAGCATACTCACTTCTGATTGGCTGGTGGGCGTGGCTTGTGGGCATAGCAGAGTGATCGTTAATTTGCATGTTTCTCTTTTATTAGTGTAGATGTCTTGCACCTTGCTGTTTTCAGATACCCTTACTGAGATAATAGTTCAAATACCACACAGTTCATCCATTTAACGTGTGTGATTCAATGGTTTTTTGTATGTTCACAGCTATGTTTATCTGCCATCAATGTTAATTTCAGAACATTTTCATCTCCTCAAAATAAACCAGATACCTTTAACTGTCACCCACCCGGCCCAGCCTTAGTCAACCACTAATCTACTTTTGTTCTCTATATATTGCCTTGGTCCAGACATTTTGTGTGAATGGAATCATATAACATGTGGTCCTTGTGGCTGACCTCTCTCACTTAGCAAAATGTTTCAAGGTTTATCCTTGTATCAGTACTTGCACTGGTTAGCACATGTACTGATCAGCACATTTGTGTCTTCTCTCCCTTTGACTTGGTTAGCCTAGCAGAGGTTCATCAATTTTATTGGTCTTTTCAAAAAACCAAGTTTTTGTTTCATTGATTTACTCTATATTTTCTTGTTTTCAGTTTCACTGATTTCTGCTTGAATTTGTATTATTTCTTTTCCTCTGCTTACTTTAGGCTTAAAATGTTCTTCTTTCTCTAGTTTGCTAAGGTGGAAGCTAAGATTTTTGAAAAATTTTAGATCTTCTCTACTAATATATGTATTTGATGCTATAAATTTCTCTCTAAACCTGTTCTTGCTACATCCCATACATTTTGATAAGCTGTATTTTAAAATTTTTCTTTAATTTTTTTTTGGCCTTAATCCTCATCCAAGGACATTTATTTATTTTGATTTTAGAGGAGGGAAAAAGGAAGAGAGAAAGGGAGAGAGAGAGACAGGGAAACATCATGCAAGAGAGAAACATTGTACGTGCCCTGATCAGGGTTTGAACCTATAACTTTGGTGTATGCCGATGATGCTCTAACCAACTGAGCTACCTGGCCAGGGCTTGTTAGGAGCTATTTTGATTTGTAAGCGGGGGGACTCACTTAAAAAACAACAACAATTATTTATTGTTTACAATTTTGCAACATCTGTGTCCTTTTTTTAAGGTCATACAACAAAATAAATAAACAAAAGAAAAGTAAAAACAATCTTGCATTCTAAGCAACCTACAATGCATACAGGAGAAAATGTAAAGATGATAGGTACATTTTCATCCCTCCTTATTGTTAGCTTTTTCTTAAAATGATAGGTTGCCCAGTTCATCTATGGACACCTGGCAATTATATAATTCTCATTTATTTCTGTTTTCCACACCAGCTTCGAATTGTCAAAATAATTCTATTGAAAGATTTTCCCATAAAAGGGAAGAGAAGGAAGAAGGTTTTACTTTCAGGAAAGTTTAACAAATATAGGAGTATTTTCAGTATATCTGGCAAAACTATTTTTCATAAATAAATTATGTTCATAGTAGTTTTCTAACTCTTTATTTTGAAATAACTATAAATTCATAGAAGTTCACAGAAAATGTACAGAGGACTCCTATGCACTCTTCCTCCAGTCTCCTCCAATGTTAATATCTTGCACAGCTACAGCATAGCATCCAAGTCAAGAAATTGATATTGATACAATCGATAGAGCTTATTTAAATTTCACCAGTTACTTTGTGTGTGAGTGTGTGTGTGTGAGTGTGTGTGCCCTATGCTATTTTTTCATATGTGGAACCTTGGATAATCACCACCACAATCAAGATGCTCAACTGTACCCATCACCACAAGACTCCTTTTTATCACCACTTTATAGCCACAACCATCTTCTCCTTCCCATCCCTGACCCTAACCCCTGGCAACCAATACTCTATTCTTCATCTCTATTATTATGTTACTAGAGGCCTGGTGCACGAAATTTGTGCGTGGGAGGGTCCCTAGGCCTGGCGGGTGATCAGGGCCCATGGGGGCCTTCCTTCATTCCATGCCGCCCCCTGCTGCTCAGTGCACATTATAGAGAGTGATCGAACTCCCCGTCTCCTGGTTGAACTCCTGAGGAGACACTTTGCATGTTAGCCTTTTATATATATAGATTTCACAAATGTTAAATAAATGGAATCATCCAGCATGTATACTTTTTGAGATTGGCTTCTTTCATTTGGCATAATTTCCTTGAGGTTCCTCCAAGATGTGTGTATCAACAGTTTGTTCCCTTTTCATTGCTGAGTCGTATCCCATGGTGTGGACATCCCATGGTTTGTTTAACCTTAGTCACCCATTAAAAGAAATTTGGACAGTTTACAGTTTGTGCCTATTAAGAATAAAGCTGCTATAAACATTCATGTACAAGTTCTTATGGGGAAATAAGACATTTCTCTGGGATAAATACCCAAGTGTGATTTCTGGATTGTATGATTAGTCCATTTTTAATTTTGAAAAATATTGCTGGGCTGTTTTCCAGAGAGACTGTAATATCTTACATTTCTATCAGCAATGCATGAGTGATCCATTTTCCCTGCATCCTTACCAGCATTTGGTGTTATTGCTAGTTTTAATTTTTGCCATTCTCATATGTGTGTGATGATATCTCATCGTAATTTTAATGTGCATTTCTCTAATGGCTAACAATGTTCAAAATCCTTTCATGTGTTTATTTGCCACCAGTATACCCTCTTTGGTGAAATTGTCTGTTTCTTTTCTGTGTCATGTCTAGTTTTCTAACTAGATTATCTTTTGATGTTGAGTATTGAAGGTTATTTATATATTCTAGATAATTTTTTTTTAAAATATGTTTTTATTCATTTCAGAGAGAGGAAGAGAAAGAGAGAGAGGTTTGAGAGTGAGAGAGAGATGGAAATATTGGTGAGAGACAAACATCAATTGGTTTCCTCCCACACATGCCCTGACTAGGGATCAAACCCAAAATCTGAGTTTGTGCTCTAACCGGGAATCAAACTAGCAACTTTCTGATGCATGGGACGGTGCATCAACAACTGAGCTACACCACTGGGCTAGATTAAGGCTTTTGTCTAATATGTGATTTGAAAATACTCTCCTAATCTTTAATTGGTCTTTTTTTAGTCCTCACTCAAGGACATGTTTTTATTGATTTTAGAGAGAGAGGGAGGGAGAGAGAGAAAGATAGATAGATAGATAGATAGATAGATAGATAGATAGATAGATGATAGATAGATAGATAGATGATAGATAGATAGATAGATAGATAGATAGATAGATAGATAGATAGATAGAAAGAAACATCGATTGGTTGGTTGCCTGTCATTTGAACCCTGACCAACGATCAAACCCAAAACTTGGGTATGAGCCCTGACTGGAAATCAAACCCACCACCTGTTTGTGTACAGAAAGAACGTGTTTGGGACGAAACTCCAACCAAGCCACACTGGCCAGGCCTCTAACTGGTCTTTTCATCCTTTGCATAGGGCCTTTTGCAAAGCAAACGTTTTTTATTTTAATGTGGTCCAATTTTCTCTCTAATAAATTAGGCTTTTGGTGTGCAGTCTAAGAACTCTTCACCTAGTCCTAGGTCTGAAAGATTCTCACTTGTGTTCTTTTCTACAAGTTTTACATTTAAGTTCATGATCCATTTTTAGTGTTTTTTGCATAAAGTGTGAGGTTTAGATTGAGGTTTTTTTGTTTTGTTTTGTTTTTGCCAATTATTCCAGCACCACCGCTTGAAAAGGCTATTCCTCCTCCGTTGAATTACTTTTGCACTTTTGTCAAAAATTACTGGGCATATTTGTGGGTCTATTTCTGGGCTCTCTATTCCACTCCATTGATCGATGTGTCCTTTCTCTCATTCAACACATTACTATCGATTACTGTGATCAATACTTTTCTTTTTTCCCATCACCATTTATCCCCCCACCCCCGTACCCTTCTTCTGCCTGTGATCAGTTTTTAACATTTGTCTTTCCAATTGGTATCTTCTTTTGTTTATTTTTTCCTCAAAAATTTCTAAAATTAACTAATAACTAGATGCCATGAAAGTAACTAATTTTCTGATTTCTCTCATTCTTATCTAGTAGGAGACTGAGTCAACTGTGATAAAATCTCATCTTATCTTGTCCATCTGCGTTTGTGGTTTATCCAGACAATCAAGAGGGTTCTTCTTGTAAGTGCTAATGGCATGTGATGTATTAACAGTCTGGGATTTTTCTCAAGTCCATTGAATTCATAGAATCATGAGATCATACACAGAAGCACTTAGAATCATCTGTAGCACAATATAAGTGCTCAGTCTATATCAGTTGACTTGTGCTGGTTACTTTATAATAACTTGTTTTTGTTATTTAGAGAGGAGAACGAACTGGGGAGGGAAAGAGGAGAAGTTCTCATTTCTTGACTATTTAAATTTGCAAGAATCTTAACAAAGCTGCAAAGTAAACATTAGTACATTACTCTCATCTTAGAGAGGAGGAAGCTGAGCTTCTTGGAGAATGAATAACTGGCCAGGGTTATAGAGATTAGTGCAGTTTCTTTTATCTGAGGAAGGGTGTGTGGAGAGGTGATTTAAGCAAATAAGTATGAGGCACCTCAAGCCAAGTTTATATCATTCCCAGGAACTGTGGACTCTGATGAGGCTAATTCATCCATGCATAACCTTTTCAAGGTAGAATGATGTTGTAAAGGAAAAATATTTATCCATGTGTCCTTCCTCCTTTGCCATTCAGGGATGCTTTCCCAGTTAAGGTCCCACTTGGCCATGTTAACAGAAAATCCTGTTCTCTCTTCTATAAGTCCTGCTTTCTTTGAAGTTCAAAGAGTCCAAGGACACTCACTTGGTCCAGAGTACCTGTCCTGTTTGCTCTCACTTCATCCTGAATCTGGACAGCCAGACAACTCAGGGCCACGCACCAAACACCCCGATGGCCCAGAGCCCACCAAACTTACTCAAATGAGCCGGTCCACCCCCTTTCCCCTGGAAGTCACAATGAAGTCTGGAGTCCATGCTGTCCCTCACTTCTGCCTCCTGACTCTCCTCCGTGGCCCTACCTGGTGTGATGGGCTCGTCCTCTTCAGAACTCCAACAATAAAATCTTTCAATTACATTAGCTTCTCTGTGTCATCATTCAGTCACCTTCATAGATTAAAACCCCCGGGTACAACCAAGAGAGATAGGCGCTTCTCATAAGTCATGCCACTGAACTCCCATCTTCAGGAAACGGCTCAGTGGAGCCAAGACTCTTCACAAAATCCCACAGTTTTAATGCAGAACCAGAAAAAAACCTCAAAATTTTCCAACTTCAAAGCCCAGGTTTTTAAAAATATAACCTGACCCCGAGTCCCTTGACCTTCTCAGACTTCACTCTGGAAGGATTGCTCTCAGTGATAATTCATTTGGGCTCCTGCAATAGACTGAATTGTGTCTCCCCCAAATCCACATGTTGGAGACTGGGCCTTTAAGGAGGTGGAAGAGGTTAACTAAGATCCTAAGGGTGCCATCCCCATCCAGTAAAACGGGTTTCTTCTCCAGAAGAGGAAAAGACATCAGCCCTTTCTGTGCCATGGGAGAGTGCATGTAAGCCAGGAAGAGAGCCCTCACCAGACCCTGACCATGCTGACATCCCGAGCGTGGAATTCCCGCCTTCAGAACTATAAGAAGGTAATTTTCTTTTGTCCATGTCATCCAGCGTATGGTATTTTGTTAGCATAGCGTGAGCTAAGCAGCTCCTACCTCATGTTTTCACCTTGGCAAATCACTTCTCCTCTCTGAACTTTCATTACCAACTTAACCGTAAGTGGTTTTATCTGTAAAGCCACAATTCTCAAATCAAGAGCAGATCTCAGTTCGGCTTCTGATTTCGTTGCAGAAAGCCACAAAAGACAAACTCATGGTAAACCAGACACCGTTTTAGAGTGCTGAGGACACAAGGAAACATGGGAACGCCACCAAGTGATCAGCCCTTTCTAGGAGAGGAGAAACCCACAGTTGCTCTCGTCACTGGAGCAGCAAGAAGAACCCTCTGAAGACGGTGTAAGAGAAACTGGCTAAATGTTAGCCCACATTTAATGGCCACATATGGGCCAGAGTGACAGAGTAAAATGCCAAGGACATCCAGGCACAGAGCACGTCTGCACCTGTCCACCTCTCTCCTGTGGCCTTTGCTCAGGGGGAGCAGCGGAGAGCTGGGAGGAGAGAAGGCATGGCCCTCTGAGGCATCCTGGACCTTCACGGAGAGAAGGCCGCTGCCCTGCAAAGGCCAGAGGGTGGGCAGCAAGGCTGAAAGAGATCTCCAGGCACAGAAGGAGGCGACACTGAAGAACAAAGAAAACGCCCCAGAAACCAAATAACCCGGCAGCTTGTCCGTAAAGCAGAGGAGTCCCTCGCAGTTCTGAAAACTGGTGACATGGCTGTGAAGCCCAGGGGCATCTCTAGGGTCTTGTTAGTTCTCAGATACCAGGCTCTGCTGAAGGGAAGGTCCTGATATTCTCATCACATTTGAAGACAGTGAATCAAACTGAAACCACAGCACAGCCAGATGCAGCTCAACTCCATATAGAACATCATCCCAGAGCCTGACAGATGGAAGTGGTCCTAGTGCCAGTCACATCAGAGAGAAGTTTGCTACTTTCTTTGAGATTACAGTTTTGTCTGGTTATTTGGTAAGCTTAAATCATGTGTGTATGTACATTTTGTTATGCATGTATGTTTGTGTGTATGTATCTATCTATATCTATCTATGTATCTATGTATACACTAGTACTAGAGGCCCGGTACACAAAATTCGTGCATGGGGGGGGGGTGTCCCTCAGCCCAGCCTGCACCCTCTCCAAACTGGGATCCCTGTCACAATCCAGGACTGCTGGCTCCCAACCGCTTGCTTGCCTGCCTGCCAGCCTGATCACCCCTAACTGCCCTGCCCTACCAGTCTGGTCACCCCTAACTGCCCTCCCCTGCAGGCCTGGTCCCTCCCAACTGCCCTCCTCTGCTGGCCCAGTCACCCCTAACTGCCCTCCCCTGATGGCCTGATCACCCACAACTGCCCTCCCCTGCCAGCCATCTTGTGGCGGCCATCTTGTGTCCACATGGGGGCATCTATCTTGTGTGTTGGAGTGATGGTCAATTTGCATATTACTTTTATTAGATAGGATATAGATAGATATAGATAGATAAATAAAACCACATATCTAAATTAACTTAAGTGGATCATAGACCTAAATGTGAAACCTAAAACTATAAAATGTCTTGAAAAAAACGTAGGAGGAAATCTTTAGACCTTAGATACAGCTCTAAAAACACAATCAATAAAATAACAAATTGATTGCCCTAGCTGATTTGGCTCAGTGAATAGAGCAAGGTTGAAGGGTCCCGGGTTTGATCCTGGTCAAGGGCATGTGCCTGGGTTGCAGGTTCCCTGGCCCTGATCGGGGTCCATGCAGGAGGCAACCAATCGATGTGTCTCTCTCACATCGATGTTTCTCTCTGTCTCCCCCTCTCCCTTCCACTCTCTCTAAAAAATCAATGGAAAAACATCCTCAGGTGAGGATTAACAAAAAATAAGATAAAATTTTAAAAATAAATAAAATAACAAATTGATAAATTAGACTTCATCAAAATTAAAAACTGCTATTCTTCAGAAGATGTTAGAAGACTGAAAGACAAGCCACAGATCACAGAGTAGAAGGCAATATTTAGAAAGCAAACATGTAATAAAGGACTTGTATCTATTCTAGAGTATATAAAGAGCCCTTAAAACTCAGCACTAAGAAAACAAATAGCCTATTTTTAAAAATGGGCAAAGATTTCAGCAAACACTTTACCAAAGAACAAACACAAATGGCAAATGAGCACATAAAGAAAGGGGCAACATCATTCATCAGGGAAATGCAAATTAGAAGCAAAATGAGGTACCACTATGTACCTATTAGAATGGCTAAAATTTAAAAGACCGACCATACCATGCATGTGTTGCCAGGAATTGTGGTACAGCTGGAAGTGTCATACGCTGGTGGTGGGAATCTAAAATGGCAAAACTACTTTGGAAAACAGTTGGATAGTTTCTTAAGAAGTTAAACATGCATTTATCATGTGATCTAGGCATTCTAACCCTAGGTATTTACCCAAGAGAAAGAAAGCATGTGTCTATACAAACCCTTCAACACAAATGTTCACATCAGCTTTATTTGTTATAGCCAAAAAGTGGAAACAACCCAAATACCCGTCAACAGGCGAATGGATATAACAAATTGTGGCAAAGCTGTACAGTGGAATAGTGCTCAGCAATAAAAATAATAGGCTGCTGACACATGCAGAGATATGGATGAGTCTCAAAATAATTATGCTGAGTTAAAGAAGAAGCTAGCCAACAAAGAGTAGATACTGTGTGATTCCATTTATGTGAAACTCCAGAACATGCAAATTCATAGTGACAGAGACCAAGTCAGTGGTTGTTTGGAAATAGGAAGGTGAGGATGAGGGGAGGGAGAAATTACAAAGGGGCACAGGAAACTTTGGGAGATGATGGATATGTTCACTGACTTGGTGGTGAATGCCCCAGGGGTGTATACATATGTCAATCAATTTGTACACTTTAAATATGTGAAGTGTGTTTTATGCATATTCTACCTCAAGAAAGTTGTTTTTCAAAAACAAAGGATACCACTTCCTACCCACTAGATAGGCTACAATGAAAAGTTCTGCTAATACCAAGAGTGTGGAGAAGTGGGAACTTTCATCATTGCGGGTGGAGTCTAATTGTGCACAACTATTTTGGAAAATTAACAGAATTTAACGAAGCTAGACAAACACCCTATGTGACCCAACAACTCCATTTCTTGGATAATACTCAAGAGAAGAGAGTGCATATGTCTACCAAAAACATGTGCAAGAATGTTCATAGCAACTTTATTCATATTTACAAAAATGGAAAATTCATCAATAATAGAATGGATAAATTGTGGTGTATTTATACGAAGTACTACTGCACAGAAAGAATAAACTATTATTACAAAGTGGTAATACATGAATGAATCTCAAAGCCATAATATGGTAAGAGATGAGCCACACATGAAGAAAAATATGCTCTTTGATTCCATTTTTATGAAGCCCGGAACAGGAAAAACTACTGGTAACACAGACTAAAAGTGTGGCTGCCTTTGGAGAAATGTTGAGTGGAAGGAGGCATAGTGAACTTTCTGGGGCGCTGGATATATTCTGTATGTCTATCTCCGTGTTGACTACAGAGAAATACGTAAAAATTTCTTCAGGTAGAAACTTAAAATTTGTTTCATTGGAGTGACTCAGCACTTTTTCCTCTGGAAAAAAATTAAGTTATACATCCATGAAAAGTAAAACAGCAACAAATAATCAGATATTCACATTCCGTGGTTTGAAGAGGGAGAGACTGGTGGGGAGAAAGAAAGATGTGTAGAACATAACTTCAAGGAATCAGGCAGTGGAAACTTCATTCACCAAGAATTTCTAATCACACATAGGTAGTTGCATTGGCTGGGCCTCGGGGATTCTTTTTATTTTACTTTGTATTTTATTTATTTTTAAGTACAATTTCCCTTTATTTTTCCCCCAGAGAACTTTTCTTCGCTCCTTAAGGACGTAGCTCCTTACATGGGCTTGGGTGGAGGTCCTGGGGCAGCACCCGCAGGTCTAAATCGGGGTGGGGGTGTTGGTCCTCCCAGGCTTTAAGAGAACGATTCCTGACTACCTTTCTGTGAATGGCGCAGCTCACACAGTAATGCAGCTTCACATACAGCGTGGGAAGCACAGAGGCATCGAAGACACTCACTTTGGAGATGTCCCTAAGGGCTGCGGCCTCTACTATGTTTCCAATGACAAACTTCTTAATGGCCTTGTCCTTGGACACGCATCGGGCGCAGCTGGTGCAACAAATAGGCTGCACATGCCTCGGCCTTTTTTTTTTTTTTTTAAATATATTTTATTGATTTTTTTTTAATTTTTTTTACAGAGGGGAAGAGAGAGGGATAGAGAGTTAGAAACATCAATGAGAGAGAAACATCGATCATCTGCCTCCTGCACACTCCCTACTGGGTATGTGCCCTCAACCAAGGTACATGCCCTTGACTGGAATTGAACCTGGGACCTTTCAGTCTCCAGGCTGACTCTCTATCCACTGAGCCAAACCAGTCAGGGCAGGGATTCTTAATTGGTCTGACTTCTCCCTTACTTAATCCTGCTTGTCTACTAGTATATTTATTTCAAGGGATATGATGGATTTTTTAAAATTGAAATTTCAATTTATTGTTGTAAATGTTAGAGAAATCAAACTATGACATGAATGCTTCACTTTCCTAAGTTAGGAGCTTACTGCTCCATTCCAAACCCTTTTTTTCTGAGCTGAAGGATCTTAGGATCCATCTGTCTACATGGCATACTTACTGGGCTCTCAAGCACAACATATTCCAAATTGGGCTTGTCACCTATCTCCTACCTACCCTATCCTCCTCCAGGTTTATCCACCATCCTGTATTCCTCATAACTGGCCCATCAGAAACCCCAAAATCAAGCTAGCTTTTTCCCTCTACCTTATATCTCCCCATCCAAGCAATAAAAAATTCTGCTGATTCTGATCCCTCGGTATCTTTTATCTCCTCTTGTGCGTCCTGCATTCTTCTAGCTCAGCCTTTTCATCATTTATCTTGTAGACTGTAATAGCAGTTTCTCAAAGCATTGTTCGTAGTCCACAGTGCTCCTAAGAGACCATGAAATTATAAAAAATGGAAGCTTATTTTCATTTTTAAGGACTACTGATGTACAATTCCATATATTTTCATTTGCATATGCAACGAAGATTTAATTATTAATAACCACATAAGTGAGTTGCTAAGGATTACTGAAATTTTGCATTAATAAATTAAAATTAGACAGTAATAGGGTTTACTGGTTAAACTCCATTCTACAAGAAATCTGGCTGAATGCAATGTTACTGTACAAGAGTCGTTGGAATTACCCTAATCTTCAGAAAGGATGCCTGTTATCTGTGTCATGGTTTTCAGTTCCTGCTTTTTATTGCTTTTTAATTCTAACTTCCCATAAATGTAGATTTGTACCACAGTGCTCTAGGTTTATAGTTATTCTTTTTTTTTTTTATACATTTTATTGATTTTTTACAGAGAGAGGAAGGGAGAGGGATAGAGAGCTAGAAACATCGATGAGAGAGAAACATCGATCAGCTGCCTCCTGCACACCTCCCAATGGGTATGTGCCCACAACCAAGGTACACGCCCCCGACCAGAATCGAACCTGGGACCCTTCAGTCCGCAGGCCGATGCTCTATCCACTGAGCCAAACCGGTTTCGGCTATAGTTATTCTTAAAGATCTATATACATTTTGATTTAAATAGTAACCATACACAATTCTAATGCTAAAGTAGATGTATATATAATCCCACCAAATTTTGGTTTAAGAAAATGATGTTTCATTGGAATGACTCAGCACTTTTTCCTCAGGAAAGTGACAAAGGTAGGATAAAGGTAGTTATGGGATCATTTTTTATCCCTGCAAGGTGGACCACAATCAAAAGAGTTAGAAAATTGCCCTAGCCAGTTTGGCTCAGTGGATAGAGCATCGGCCTGCGGACTAAAGGGTCCCGGGTTCAATTCTGGTCAAGGGCACATGCCCGGGTTTCGGGCTCAGTCCCCAGTGGGGGGCGTGTAGGAGGCAACCAATCAGTGATTCTCTCTCATCATTGATGTTTCTATCTCTCTCTTTCTTTCCCTCCTCTCTGAAATCAATAAAAATATATTTTTTTAAAAAAAAAGAGAGTTAGAAGATCACTTCTTTACTATCATCTTGCCTTTAATTCTTCCTTCTTTCTACACACACACACACACACACACACACACACACACACACACACAAAATCACTTTAGGCATCAGTGGGTGATCTTTTTTACACAAAAATATAATTGTGTTATTTCTCTTGCTCAGACTATTCTAGAGTTTCTACATTGCCTTCAGCATTTATTATTAACATATTTTACATACTTAGCCTTTTAAGAACAAATTAATCTATACTAATAAAAGGGTAATATGCTAATTAGACTGGGTCGATGGGACATCTTCCGGTCGTCTGGTCTTTCTTCCAGACAAAGCCACGGTGGCGGGGGGCCGAGGCAGAGGCAGTTAAGGGCAATCAGATAGGCAGGCAGGTGAGTGGTTAGGAGCCAGTGGTCCCAGATTGCGAGAGGGCAGTCGGATAAGAACAAATGAATAATAAGTAAAGCTTTTGACCTCCTTCAGAGAAAAACATCCATATACACATACACACAATATAATTTTACATAATTCAGAGGTTTTGCAACACTCCTAAAGCCCATCCATAGATCTAGGGATCCCTCACTCAGCTTATATAATTTTAAAAAGTGAATCTTATCCCCAGCCGGTTTGGCTCAGTGGATAGAGTGTTGGCCCCGGGTACTGAAGGGTCTTGGGTTTGATTCCAGTCAAGGGAACATACTTCAGTTGCAGGCTCAATCTCTGGCATGTGTGGGAGGCAAACAATTAATATCTCTCTTATAGCCATCTCTCTCTCTCTCTCTCTCTCTCTCTCTCTCTCTCTCTCTCTCTCTCCCTCTATCTCTCCCCCTCCCTTCCACTCTCTAAAAATCAATGGGAAAATATCTTTGGATTAACAAAAATAAAATAATAAAATAAATAAATAAAAAGTGAATCTTCTTTGAATAGCATAAAAGATCTTTTGTCTACTTAGCCAAACTCTTAATTCCCACTCCCCACTTTGAATTTTTGAATTTTCAGAACACACCATGTCCTCTCTTATATCTTCTTTTTTAACAAAAAATTTTTAAATTTTACAATAGTTTGAGATTTACATAGAAGTGCAAAGATAGTTTCTGTACACCCATACCCACTTTCCCCTATTATTAATATCTTACATCAGTATGGGACATTGTTAAAAGTAATGAATCAATATTGATATGTTATTATTAAAGTTCATGCTTTATTCAGATTTCCTTAGTTTTTACCAAATGTTCTTTTTTTAAAATCCTGACCGAGGATATTTTTCCCATTGATTTTTAGAGAGAGTGGAAAGGAGGGAGAGAGAAACATCGATGTGAAAGAGACACATTGATTGGTTGCCTCCTGCACACATCCCAGCCAGGATCAGGAACCAAGCCTGCAACGGAGGTGCCTGCCCTTGACTGGAATCCAACCCATGACCCTTCAGTCTGCTCGCTGATGCTCCCTCCACTGAGCCACGCCAGCGAGGGCCCAAATGTCCTTCTTCTTTTCCAGGATCCTACCCAGGGTACTATATTACATTTAGTTATCATGTCCTTTTTATTTTAGTTCATCTTGGCTATAACAGTATTTCATACTTTCCTTGTTTTTGATGACTTTGACAGTTTTGAGGAGTACTGATCAAGTATTTTGTAGAATAACCCTTAATTAGGATTTTCCTCATGTTTTTTCTCATGATTACGCTAGGGTTATGTGTTTTGGGGAAGAAGACAACAGAAGTCACACACATTTTATCACATCATATCTAGAATACATACCATCAACTTATCACTGCTGCCATTAACCTTGGACACATGGCTGAGGTGATGTTGATTACATTTTCCCACTGGAAGACCATTCTTCCCCACCCTTCCCGCCCTGTGCTGTTTGGAAGGAGGTCCCTATGCACAGCCCACAGTGAAGGAGCAGGGAGTTATACTCCACTTCCTTGAGGGCAAGGGGCCACATAAATTAGTGGGAATCCATTTACGTGGGATATTTGTCTATTCTCCCTTTCTTTTATTTGTAAATGTGTTGCCTCTCTCTGAAATGCTGGAATAACAGAACAACCCCAACATGTCAATGGCTTAACACACGATTAATTTCTCGCCCTTATCACGACATCTATCACGGTTCAGCAAGTGGTCTGTCTGTTCTCCACAGTCTCTCAGGCACCCAGGCTATAGCGGGTCCCCCACTGGGGGGAGCTACTCCTTCTGACACATCCAACTTTTCCCAGTTGCCAAGGCAGTCAAAGGGCACGGGAGGGTTTTGCACCAGCAATTAAGTGCTTCAGCTTAGAGGTGACACAGGTCATTTCCACCCATAGCTCTGCCACTCCAGGAGGGTGGGGGATCTAATCCTCCCCTGAGCCCGAAAGGAGGGCAACCAGACAGGAGGGAGCCCTGAAGTTTCCACCACAGTCTCCTGCCCCCCCGCCCCTGCCCAGGAAACAACACCCTATCGCCCTCCAGGTCTCCTTCAGCTGAAATGCTGTGAAGCCTTCGCTCTCTCCTCCCCACAGACCTGGGCTCCCTCCGTGCTCCTCGGCACTGTACTGACCAGCGTTAAAGCAGCTGTTACACTGGATGTAACTGTTGGTTTGCATGTCTTGTAGGGAAACAATCATGCCTTTCCACCTTGGGATCATCCTCAGCATTAATACAGCGTCTCTTACATAGAAGATATCCAATCAACGTTTATCATTTATTGAGTTAATTAATGGACAAATTACTAAACTGTATAGCCAGGTGTTACACAAGACCTTCTTCCATAATCCAATTGTTCATATTATAATTTCTTGGCAATTGAAGTAAAATAATTTTCCCCCTTACTAACTTTAAATGAAGTGTCGAATTATACCTTCAAAAATGTTTTACCTTCACCGGCATAAGGAATCCTGTGTCTCAAACGTGTGGTCCTATTTCTAATTTATTCCAGAGGTCCGAGTTAACTTTGATTAAAAAATTATCCTCTCTCTCTTTAAAATTCTAGGCTATCTTGTGTAATTGCTTTCTGATGTTTGAGAGGCCCGCCCTGCCACAATTTGTGGTTGGTTTTTACATGCAACTTTGTATTACTTTCTTGCATCATTTGTAATGTCAGAATCCTATTTTAACACAAGTGGTCAAGAGAAGAGAGCAACACCTTAATTGTAGGTGAAATGCATTTTTGTACACCATGAATTTGGCAATTTTGCTAAATGTCTACATTGTACATCTGAGTGTACTTCTCACTGGGAAAGCAGAGAAACAGCCTGAAAGGAATGTAAGCCTCAGAGAGCTCATAATGATGAATATAAGGATATTATGACAGTAAACCACAGCGACTGACAATAAAGTCATCGATGACATGTGATTGACATGTGTGTTCTAAACACTGGATCCCCTCGGTTCAAGGCTGGCATGCTCCAGGTGCAGAGTGGGTTGTGGGGAGAGAAACTGGAGGTACAGAGGCTACGTGGAAAGTCATGTCAGTAGTCCCATAATGAAATTCAGGTCTCAACCAAATTCCGTACACCACAGTACACAGTATCTAACTTGCAATGTGACTGACTTTCTTACATACGGAAGGTATTTTAAGTGTAGTTTTTGTATATTTAGGTTTGTTTTATTCCCAAAACTAGTACTCATGTGTGTATGTGTGTGTTAACTTTTCTATTTCAGAAGATAACACATTAAAAAAAAACCTTTAAAATATTTTTACTTGCTAAATGTTGAAACATTCATTCATTTTTAAAGCAGTTAACCAGTCTATATTTTTATAACACTTCTAACTTACGAAGTTACTCTTTAATTGAAAATCATTTTGAACCAGCTGTCAAGGAAACTATTTTCCAAAATAAATGTGTGAGAAACTGGTACTGGATCCTATCACCTTTGGGTCAGCTCACGGTGAGACCTGTGTGTAAATGGCACCACGTTTGTGAATTCAGTTCCTATCTGACTGAGTTGATTCCCATGCCAGCAATCAGTTACCTCACAAAGGTATAATACTGACCCGAGGGTGAGGGGTGAGAAGTCGTGTGGCTGCATCAAAAACAACTTGGAGTGAAGCCAAAAGAGAGAATAACATCATCTTCAATGAAATGTGTACATATAAATTATTGCTAATAACAAGTTAAGCATATGCCCTGGCTGGCATGGCTCAGTTGGTTGGGCATCACCCCATTCACCAAGAGGTTGCCGGTTCGATTCCCTGTCAGGGTACATACCCAGGCTGTGGGCTGGATTCCCGACGTGGGTTGTGCAGGAGGCAGCCAACCAATGTATCTTTCTCACATCGATGTTTCTCTCTCTCTCTTTCTCCCTTCCTCTCTAAAAATTGGTGAAAAATCATTTGTTTGCTTAAGAAGTTAAGCATATTATCTTATTTGCTTGCCAAGGGTAGAAATAAAGTTTCTGTTTGTCAAAAGGGAGAAAATTAATGCAACATAAGTGTATGATCTTATTCCCCTATTTTCAACAATTTTTTCTCTCCTCCAACATTTTGTAATGTTATCGAGGTAATTTAAAAATTGAAGTCACACCCTAGCTGGTTTGGCTCAGTGGATAGAGCATCAGCCTGCAGACTGAAGGGTTCCGGGTTCGATTTTGGTCAAGGGCACATGCCTGGGTTGTGGGCTCGATCCCCAGGAGGGGGCGTGCAGGAGGCAGCCAATCAATGATTCTCTCTCATCATCATTTCTATCTCCCTCTCCCTTTCTCTCTGAAATCAATAAAAATATATATTTTTAAAAATATTGAAATCACTAATTTCTAGTTCAATGAAAGAAAATTTAATGAATATGCAGTTGCATTGGCACAAATGTAAAGAGCATAGAGAACCTTACACCTGAACATCTTACTTAATAGAGAAATGAAATCAGAAAACTCTTCTGAAAAGAGGAAATGAAAGTAGGAACACTTCCATCTCTTTGCAAACAAAATTACATTGCCACATGTTTGAAAAATCAGTTAGGCATTTCATTATAATTTCTCAATGTTGAATGCCCAATTATTGTGTAAATTCAGGAGGGATTTTTGTAACTTGACCAAAGTGGGAAGGAAAACATTTGTTTATCACGTGAAAAGGGAAATGAGACCCAGCCAAAGTTCTGTTTGCATAGACCTGGAAGCTTAAAGATAACAGAAATAACAGAGTGTTCAGAAAGTATTCACAAAGAAATCAAAAGCCATCCAGAATTATCAGTTGCTCACACACCAAGCATATTGGTTTTTAAGATAGTCTTTAATTGCTCAATGGCATTGCCTGGTATTAGACCAACCTCTCAGAGAAAACTCACTTTTAAAATAAATACGTAAAAAAGGAGTTGCATGACTATAGCAGGAACTAAAATCAGACAAGAGACAGGCAAAGAAGTTATAGTATGTCCATAGAATATCTTCCCTTTTCACTTCAGTTTTTACAAGCGAATGTGCTTCACTGAGAAGACCCTGGGACAGCCCTGAATCGGAATCCCCGCTCTGCCACATACTAGGTATATTTCTGTGGCCAAGTAAGTCTCCTCTGGGACACACAGTCTTTCCTCTGTAAATGGAAATAATGCCTACCTCAAGACCCCGGCAAGAATGACAGGTCATGTTTATTAAGTAACTAAAACACTTGGTAAGCATTCCATAAACAAAAGCTAGTATCATTTATCTTTCCTTTTCCTTTATCTCTGGGTAATCACCAATCTTGATGAGTCAAACCTCCTAAATATCTCTTGAACCCTACCCCGCCATCATCTGCCATCTGGATCACTTAAAATATATATGTTGGAGAGAGGAAAAGGGAGGGAGAGAGAAAGAGAGAGAGAGAGGAAGAGAGAGGAGAGAAAGAGAGAGAAACACTGATGTGAGAGAGAGAAACATCAATTGATCGCCTCCCATATGAACCCCAACAGGTGATTGAACCAGCAACCTAGGTATGTGTCCTGACCGGGAATCCAACTGGCGACCTTTCGGTGCATAGGACGACACTCCAACCAACTGAGCCACACCAGCCTGGGCTGCTTGTCATTTCTCTAGCAGTCCCTGAATCCAATCTAGGGTGATTTTTTTTAAAAGCTTTTGTTCCTGTTACTCTCCAGTTTAATACTTAGGAATAGCTTCTCATTGTCTTGGGGATTACGTCTCAAATGGCACTGCCCTGCTCACCCCTCCAACCTCATTTCTCTTCACCAGTTTTCACTCATTGATTGGTTGCCTCCCGCACATGCCCAGCCTGCAACCAAGGTATGTGCCCTTGATCAGAATCGAACCTGGGACCCTTCAGTCTGCAGGCTGACGCTCTTTCCATTGAGCAGAATCAGCTAAGATAGAAGCACAATTTCTATTAAGTTCTGCCAACATAGATTTAAAAAAATTTCACAGCATCCTCAGATGACCATTTTTAAAGGTAACATGTAGGTAGAAATATGTGTTTGTATAGTGTAGGGGAGAAAAAAACCATTTTTTTTTAAATTTAAAAATATTCCAGTAATGTATTAGACAAAAAGTTATAAAAAATTCATCAGTTCATGTAATCCTGTATAATTAATTCTTTTTAAAAAATATTTTATTGATTTTTTACAGAGAGGAAGTGATAAGGATAGAGAGAAACATCAATGAGAGAGAAACATCAATCAGCTGACTCCTGCACACCCCCTACTGGGGATGTGCCTGCAACCAAGGTACATGCCCTTGACTGGAATCGAACCTGGGACCCTTCAGACCGCAGGCCAATGCTCTATCCACTGAGCCAAACCGGTTAGGGCTCATATAATTAATTCTTATTCTGCTTGATTTGGGGTTAGCAGTTTCAAGGGTTTTCACAAAACATCAGAGTAAAATAAAAATTATCTGTGGTTGACAAAAGACTTAAAAAGGTGTGGTTACAAGTCTGATGAGAGTTCATTTAAATGCAATTGGCAAAAAAAAGTTGGTGATTTCTCTGACATACAGCATTTTAAGATGATAGCTGAAATTATGACAGATAACATTATACCAAGACAGATCAGATTTCTAGAAATTTTACACAATTTCTGGAACACTTATATTAATAACACTAGAGGCCCGGTGCACAAAATTCATACACTGTGGGGGGAGTGTGTCCCTCAGCCCAACCTGCACCCTCTCCAATTTGGGACCCCTCGGGGGATGTCCAACTGCCTGTTAATGCCCATAGGGATCGGGCCTAAACAGGCAGTCAGACATCCCTCTCACAGTCCAGGACTGCTGGCTCCCAACTGCTTGCCTGCCTGCCTGATTGCCCCTAACTGCTTCTGCCTGCCATCCTGATCACCCCCTAACCGTTCCCGTGCCAGCCCGATCATTCTCAATTGCCCTCCCCTGACAACCCGGTCACCCCCAAATGCCTTCCCCTGCATATTCCCTCTTTATTAGATAGGGTTTTTTCTTTAACATTTTGGACAGCCCTAACTGGTTTGGCTAGGTCAGTGGTCGGCAAACTCATTAGTCAACAAAGCCAAATATCAACAGTACAATGATTGAAATTTCTTTTGAGAGCCAATTTTTTTAAACTTAAACTTCTTCTAACGCCACTTCTTCAAAATAGACTCACCCAGGCCGTGGTATTTTGTGGAAGAGCCACATTCAAGGGGCCAAAGAGCCACATGTGGCTCGCGAGCTGCGGTTTGCCGACCACTGGGCTAGGTGGATGGAGCAGACTCAAGGGTCACAGGTTCGATTCTAGTCAAGGGCATGTACCTTGATTGGGGGTACATACCCAATGGGGAGTGTGCAGGAGGCAGCTGATCGATGTTTCTCTGTCATCGATGTTTCTAGCTTTCTATCCCTTCCCCTTCCTCTCTGTAAAAAAATCAATAAAATATATTTAAAAAAAGAGAAACATTTAAAATTCCTCCATATCTGACTGGCTGGTGTGACTCAGTGGTTGAGACCCCAGGCTGCCACTGCTGGGAGGGGATCACGCCCCTGCTGGGCTAAGACCTCAGCCCAGGCTGCCGCCGCTGGGAGGGGGATCGCACCATGGGGGTGTGCGCCCCTGCTGGGCTGAGACCCCAGGCTGCTGCCGCTGGGAGGGGACTGGGCCGTGGGGAGTGAATTTGTTTTTGTTTTTTATAAAGGGTCAGGAGGGCCTCTGGACAGCATTCCGCCAGGCTGCTTACTCTGCAGGCTCTCAGCGGCAGCCCTCCCTGAGACTGGGGGACTCCAGCGGGGCTGAGAGGACTGGGCGCCGCCATCTTGTGGCTGTGGGCACTGCCATTTTGTCTCGGAGTGATGGCTAATTTGCATATTACTCTTTTATTAGATAGGATATACCCATAGAAATATAACTCAAGGAACTGTTAAATATCATTTTCATTTGACATGCTTCCCATGTAATTTAACATAGCAAATAAACCTGATTAGTTTAATATTTCTCTGGTTATAAGGACAGAGAACAAGTCTTTGAGATTTCCCAGAGGCCATTTGGGAAATCTTAAAGTCAGTTTAAGGTCAAGAATAACTTTCTTTAGAATTTGATTTTGGGAAGCTGTAAAAAAACATTGAAAGGTTTGAACACTGATTAAACAGGATCACAGGTTAGTGTGAAACAATACTTGAGTTATTTATTCAACCGAAGTGACAATAAAAGATTTCAAATACACAATCGCCTTTCGGCTAAGAACAAGTGTAGTATCAAAGGCAAATACAG
The DNA here is from genome assembly GCF_963455305.1 of Plecotus auritus. NCBI lineage: Eukaryota > Metazoa > Chordata > Mammalia > Chiroptera > Vespertilionidae > Plecotus > Plecotus auritus. The sequence continues at coordinate 158,580,549 of NC_137772.1, read as the reverse complement.
GAAGTAACACACCAGGAAGAAACCTAATCTCTCTGAACGTCGGTTTTCCGTAAGTAATCAAAGACCTGATAAAGGAAGGACACAAAGTACACGAATGATTATCCTGAAAGAACTCAGGCACAGAATCCTTGTTTCCCAGGCAAGTTAGATAACAGGTAAAGAGAAATCTCTTTTTAAATTTTTTATTTTATTTATTTTAATTTTCCAACACCATTTATCCCCTCTATGCCCTCTTCCACCTCCAGCACAGCCCTCCCCCACCCCAATTACCACACTGTTGTCCAGAGAAATCTTCTATTTTAACAGAGAGAGAAAATTAAATTCTAGTTTTGCACAGGCAAACTATCATTATTAAAGCTTATCTAGCCCTAACTGGTTTGGCTCAGTGGATAGAGCATCGGCCTGCAGCCTCAAAGGGTCCCCGATTCCAGTCAAGGGCATATACCTTGGTTGCGGGCACATCCCCAGTGGGGAGTGTGCAGGAGGCAGCTGATCGATGTTTCTCTCTCATTGATGTTTCTAACTCTCTATCCCTCTCCCTTCCTCTCTGTAAAAAATCAATAAAATATATTTTTTAAAAAAAGCTTATCTAAAAAACCCTTTTAATAAATTAACTCAGTTTTCACCAGCTTGACCACACAAGATAAGAATTCCTCCCTTTTTCTCTCCCTTCCTTTCTCTTTCTCTCTCTATTTTCCTCACTTTCTATACCTATTTAGGTTTTATCCTTTATGCTCTTTTTTTCTAGTCTAAAATAACCTTTAAATAACCTCTAAATTAGGACAAAATGACTCTTCTTTTTTTTGTATTTTAATTAATTTATTTATTTTTAATAAATCTTTATTGTTGAAAGTATTATATATGTCCCTTATTTCCACATTGCCCTCGACTAACCCCCTCTTACCCCAATCCTTCAGCACCCTATTGTCTGTATCTATGGGTTATGCATATCATATTCGTATATGCTTAACCAAAATGTATTCTCAGCCCAGCCAGTGTTGCTCAGTGGTTGAGCGTTGACCTATGAACCAGGAGGTCACAGTTCGATTCTGGTCAGGGCACATGCTCGTGTTGCAGGTTCAATCTCCAGTGTGGGGCACACAGGAGGCAGCCAATCAATGTTTCTCTCTCATCATTAATATTTCTATCTCTCTCCCTCTCCTTCATCTCTGAAATCAATAAAAAATATTTTTTTACAAAATGCATCCTCATACTTCAAACCTTTTGCTACCAAAAATAAATCTTAGTTTCCTTGCAAAAATTAAAGAATCAAAGAACTTAAAAAGTTAAACATGTGGCTTTTTTTCCTGTCATGTTAACATATATTAAGCAAATCATTTTTATTGTATGTTTCGTTCTTAGGTTGAAGTTACAATTTTATAATCTCAAATATCTAGCAGAGATAAGCTTATTTGACTAGCCTTAAATACTATAAGTGCTTATATTTTCTCTAAGTCAATTAAAAATAACTCTTTTACAAGTTAGTTTTTAGAAATAATATCTGGAGGGAGAAAAATATTACATAAATAACATACATACAAACACAGACAGATGCAAACAGAGACCTCAGAGCTTTTATTTTAAAAGCCACAATAATACAGGTGCAATAAATATAAAACTCAACTAGCTTATAAACGAATGGTTGGATCTAAGTGGTGTTTTTGGCAGATGGAACAAGTTAAGTTTACCTACTCAGATGACTAAAGCTCTTTACCAATATTTGTGGAGAAGACTTAGAAAATTTTTATTTGTCTTTAATAGGTAATCTTATGGAGTCTGTGGACTAAAATTTTGGTCAAGGGAGCCTATGGGAATATAAAGTAGCAGTTTGTGTTTTTTTTTTTTTTTTTTAATATATTTTATTGATTTTTTACAGAGAGGAAGGGAGAAGGAGAGAGAGTTAGAAACATCGATGAGAGAGAAACATCAATCAGCTGCCTCCTGCACATCTCCTACTGGGGATGTGCCCGCAACCAAGGTACGTGCCCTTGACTGGAATCGAACCTGGGACCCTTCAGTCTGCAGGCTGACGCTCTATCCACAGAGCCAAACCGGCCAGGTCAGCAGTTTGTTTTTTAAACGCCCCTCTACCCCCTGTCTTGGGGATTGCTTTAACCAACACTTATCTATTAGGATGCTTACATTTTAAAAACATGAAAAGGTTAATATTTCCACAGGACTGAGAAAGGAAGTAGGTTTTATCTAAGAAGGAACTCAGGGACATAGTTGCCTGTTACCAGAAATCTAGGGTACTAAGTATTTAAGGTGATTTTTTTTTTTTAAGCTGAGTCCAATGAATTTTTTTTCAGTGAAAGCCCAAAAATACAGGTGTCCCCCCAAAAATGTATACACACTTTGAATAATTATAAGGGCAGAATACATTTCATTTTCAAAATGTAATAGAATATGCAGCTATCAGTTATTAAAGTGTGTATACATTTTTTATTGTTGTTGTTAATCCTCACCCAAGGATATTTTCCCATAGATTTTTAGAGAGAGTGGACAAGATTGGGAGAGACACAGCGACAGAAACATCGATGTGAGAGAGACAATTTATTGGTTGCCTCCTGCACACCCCCGACCAGGGCTAGGATGAAGCCTGCAACCAAGGTACATGCCCTTGACTGGAGTCAAACCCGGGACCCTTCAGTCCGAGGGGCAATGCTCTATCCACTGAGCCAAACCCTGCTAGGGCTAAAGTGTGTATACATTTTTGGGGGACACCCTGTATAGGAAGTCCTGGACCTTTGGGGTCTGCTTACAGAGTAAGGAACAATAAATGAAGTCTGTTGCATTTTCTGGGTCTTCCTGAAAGCAACTTCGGGGCTACCAGTACTTACGTAAGTTTCACACCTGCTTCAGTATCACTTGCAGTTTTGACATTTGTGTTGAGCTTGATCTCCACCTCCTAAAATTGTTAAGGAAGTGTTTTGGGGTTTTCATGTTTTTGTTTTGTTTGTTTGTTGCATTTTTAAAAATTAAATTTATAGGGGTGATTAGGTTAATAAAATTATATAGGTTTCAAGTGTACAATTCTATGATATATCATCTGTATATTGTATTGTGTGCTCACCACTTAAAGTCAAATCTTCACACACACAATGAGTGGCCAGATTATTATGACCACCTGACGTTTGCAGGCAAATTAGCCGTACGCTGCATCGTATGGGATATGGAAGCCGAAGGCCTGTTCGAACACCTTTGCTGTCTGCAGTTACCAAAATAAGACGTCTCCAATTCGCACAGGAACACAAGGATTGGACAGTCAAGCATTGGAAAAAAGTCATGTGGTCAGATGAATCACGTTTCCAGTTGCATCATGCAGATGGCAGAGTGAAAATTTGGCTGAAACAGCATGAAACCATGCACCCCACATGCATGAGTACAACCCTTCAAGCTGGTGGGGGCAGTGTTATGGTTTGGGGCATGTTTTCCTGGCATGATTTGGGCCCTTTAGCACAATATACCTAAGTATCATTGCTGATTAAGTTCATCCTATCATGTTGATGGCGTATCCCAAAGGAGATGGCTTCTTCCAACAAGACAATGTGCCATGCCACAGTGCTCGTATTGTGCAGGAGTGGTTTCAGGAACATGAGGGAGACTTTACCTTGCTCAGGTGGCCCCCACAATCACCAGATCTCAATCCAATTGAGCATTTGTGGGACGAAGTTAAAAGAGCCATCAGGCAGCTGGTTCCGCAACCATCAAATCTCACAGAACTGGGCAGTGCTATTCATCAGGCATGGTGTCAGATTCTACGCATCACCTTTCAGCATCTTGTGGAGTCAATGCTAAGAAGAATCACCGCAGTATTGAAGGCAAAAGGTGGCCCAATGAGGTACTGATGGGGTGGTCATAATAATCTGGCCACTCAGTGTGTGTATATATATATTTTTTTTTCTTCCCCTTTATTGAATTGTAGAGAGACAGGAAGGGAGAGGGATAGAGATAGCAACATCGATGAGACACATCATTGATCGGCTGCCTCCTGCATGCCCCCTACTGGGGACTGAGTCTGGAACTCAGGCATGTGCCCTGACCAGGAATTGAACCAGTGACCTCTTAGTTCCTGAGTCAAAGCTCAACCGCTGAGCCACACCAGCTGGGCTGTCACCACATATTTGACCCCTTTCCTCTTAGCTAATCCTCCCACCCCCTTCCCTCTGGTAACCACCATACTGTTGCCTGTGTCTAGGACTTTTGGTTTGCCTTGTTTGTTCACTTGTTGCTTCCAGTTTTATATCCCACATATGAGAAGTCATATGGTTCTTGACTTTTTCTGTCTCACTTATTTCACTTAGCATGATATTCTCAAGGTCTATCCATGTTGTTGCCAATGGCAGTATTTCATCTTTTCTTACCGCTGAGTAGTATCCCAGTGTATGTATTTACCACATCTTTATCCAAGCATCTACTGAAGGATACTTTATTTCTGTGTCTTGGCCACCATGAATAATACTATAATGAATATAAGGGTGCATATATCTTTGTGAATAAATGTTTTCAAAATTCTTGGGTAGATACCCAGAAGAGGAGTTGTTAGGTTATATGTAACTCTATTAATTTTTTTGAGGAAACTCCATAACTGTTTCCATAGTGGCTGTACAGTTTACATTCCTACCAGCAGTGAATGAGGGTTCTTTTTTCTCCACAGCCTCTCAACACTTACTAGTTTTGTTGATAGCAGCCATTCTAAGAGGTGTGAGGTGATATCTCATTGTAGTTTTGATTTGCATTTTACTAATAGCCGGTGAAGTTGAACATCTTTTCATATAGCTATTGGCCATTTGTATGTCTTCTTGGGAAAGGTGTCTGTTCAGGTCCTCTGCCTGATTTTTTATTTGGATTGTTTGTTTGTTTGGTGTTGAGTTGTATGAGTTCTTTACATATTTTGAATATTAACCCCTTGTCAGAGCTGTTGTTTGCAAATATCTTCTCCCATTCACCCCCGCCCCCAACACACACACACTATCTAAGGCATTCTTCTATATCTATCTTCCTCCCTCCCCCCTCCTCCCTCCCCTCTCCCCTCCTCCCCTCTTTTTTTAAAATACATTTTATTGATTTTTTTTACAGAGAGGAAGGGAGAGGGATAGAGAGTTAGAAACATCGATGAGAGAGAAACATCGATCAGCTGCCTTCTGCACACTCCCTACTGGTTATGTGCCTGCAACCAAGGTACATGCCCTTGACTGAAATCAAACCTGGGACCCTTGGATCCGCAGGTTGACCCTCTAGCCACTGAGCCAAATCAGTTAGGGCTTTCTTTCTTTCTTTCTTTCTTTCTTTCTTTCTTTCTTTCTTTCTTTCTTTCTTTCTTTCTTTAATAGGATATTTGTTTAGTATAAGAGCTCTCTTGAAAATCCTTTTAGATGTGAAAGGCCAGATCTTCAAAGATGTACCTATTTCAATTGTGACTACATACAATAAGCCTTTTTATGGCTTAACCATGGACACGAGAGCTGTCTTCAAAGAGTGTATAAAGCATGCAGATTTCTCAAGATGCAAAGCCACTCCAAAGATAACCTAAGAAAGAAAGACCTCATTGTCACAGGTAGTAAAGAAATTTCTATCTCGCACAAAGTGAGACAACTTAAATCACAGACCCATTCATCGGTGTTACTGGAAAGGAGATACTGGGATATGAATTTTTCCAGCACAAACAAGGCAACAAAGGTAGACATGACAATGGTTCTTTATATACTTGGACTCTTTATTAAGATAAACTCTCCAGCTTGGCTGGTGTGGCTCAGTGGTTGAGTGTCGACGTATGAACCGGAAGGTCACGGTTTGATTCCCTGTCAAGGCACATACCCAGGTTACAGGCCCAGTCAATGATTCTCTCTCATCATTGATGTTTCTATCTCTCTCTCTCTCCCTCTCCTTTCCTCTCTGAAATAAATAAATAAATGAATAAATAAATAAATATAATATAAAGAGATAATATGCAAATTGACCATCACGCCAACACACAAGATGGCTGCCCCCTTGTGGTCAAAGATGGCCAGCAGAGGAGGGCAGTTGTGGGCGATCAGGCCAGCAGTGGAGGGCAGTTGGGAGGGACCAGGCCTGCAGGGGAGAGCAGTTAGGGGCCACCAGGCCTGCAAGGGAGGGCAGTTAGGGGCAACCAGGCCTGCAGGGGAGGGCAGTTGGGGGGGAACAATGCCTGCAGGGGAGAGCAGTTAGGGGCAACCAGGCATGCAGGGGAGGCAGTTGGGGGGACCAGGCCTGCAGGGGAGGGCAGTTGGGAGGGACAAGGCCTGCAGGGGAGAGCAGTTAAGGGCAATCAGGCCTGCAGGGGAGAGCAGTTGGGGGTGACCATGCCTGCAGGGGAGGGCAGTTAGGGGTGACCAGGCCAGCAGGGGAGGGCAGTTAGGGGCAATCAGGCCAGCAGGGGAGTAGTTAGTCATCGATCAGGCTGGCAGGGGAGTGGTTAGGGGGTGATCAGGCTGGCAGGCAGAAGCGGTTAGGGGCAATCAAGCAGGCAAGCAGGCAAGCGGTTAGAAGCGAGCAGTCCTGGATTGTGAGAGGGATGTCCGACTGCCCGTTTAGGCCCAATCCCACCAGGATCCCAGCCTTGAGGGGTTCCAGATTGGAGAGGGTGCAGGCTGGGCTGTAGGACACCCCCCACCCATGCACGAATTTTGTGCACCGGGCCTCTAAAATATATATACTTTAGAAAATATATAAAATGGAAAGCTGGCACATTTAGACAAAGAGAATGCTGCTTTTCAAGTCTTAGGTTTCTAGCCAGCTGGCTAGCTGGCTGCCTGATGCAGGCTTGACAATGAACGCCCCTCCCCACCCGCAAGTGGCAGAAACCAGAGAGTATTCTCACTGGTTACAAAGCCAAGTTTTTGGTACATAAAATAAGACAAATGGAGATGCTCATCTTATGATTTTCATTTTTATGAAAAATGACACAAAAGACAGAGACAAAAGAAAACCTGACTTTCTGGCAAGCTAAGAATCAATAACCTATGAGTGCCCCCGAGGAAATTTATAAGAGTCATAATTCAAGATCTATTTTTACAAATCATTTTCTCCTGCCATTATAAATTTGGAAAGGAAGAGACAAGGAGAAAATTTTATCCTCCTCTTTTGACTAGTCCAATATGGGACACTGACATGGTAAGAATTCTTACCTTCTGTTATCTGTTGTCACTTATCCCATATCTCAACTGCAGTCTTTAGGGAGAGTGGACTATCTCAGTCTTTTAATGTCCCATCCTCATTGCCAGAAACTGTACAGGAGAAAAAAAAAATCCCTTCCCTTCTATCCTATTAGGGTTTCAGCTGGGACTTTGTAACAAAAGATATATTAACAAGAAAAAAAAAACCATGTTTATGAACATGCACATCTCATATGTGCTTGGGAGAAATGCAGGGTTGAGTAACTCCAAGAGGTGGCTAGCACTTGGGTTTTTATAGCATCTTCACCAAGAACAATACATTTTTAGAGAAATGACAAGACGGAGGAAAAGAGCCTTAGTCTTCCAAGGGCAGTGAACCATGGGAAGCTAAATATTTGGGGAACTAATGGAAGATAATAGCTAGTCAGTAAAGTTTGTTATGTGCTGCCTCAGGGCTGACAAGCATCTAGTATTGTAAGTTATTAACTTCTGTACAAATTTATGTTCTGCTTCAGGCACATAGTATAGAGAGCTTTTTGTGGGTCTGTTTCTTCGTAATTGCCTTCAGCTCAAAATAATCCTTCTGACAAAGGGGCAGGTTTTCAAGCGGCATATTCTGCTATTCTGTAGATTTGATTATAAAGTTCCCCAACTTTATAATGACCCCTATGTTTTAACATGGAAATCTGAGGTAAGGCATTGTTGAAAAGGTGTTAGGGATGTTATTCTCATGAGGCTTATTTATAAACAAAACACGTATCATAGTAACAAAAAAAATTAAAGTAGACGGGCTGGCGTGTCACAGTGGTTGAGCGACGACCTATGAGGTCACGGTTCGAATCCTGGTCAGGGCACATACCTCGGTTAAGGACTCGATCCTGTGAGGTGTGCAGGAGGCAGCTGATCAGTGATTCTCTCTCATCATTGATGTTTCTATTTCTCTCTCCCTCTCTGAAATCGATAAAAATATATTTTTTAAAAATTTTACCTAAAAGTTAAAGTAGAAATCTGGCTGGGCAACATCATGTGGTGCTATAGACCTATTAAAACGACAGACAAGGTGTCACGTTCTTTTATGCAAGGAGTACATAAAATAATTTTAAGTTGAAAAAGATGAAAACAGCATAGTGAATGCACACAAAACAATTTAATGAAATGAACGTTAATGAAAAATCAGAGCTCATTTTCAGTTTGTGTAAAGTGTTCATTTGTGTTTTTTGTTTTTTTTCTTTAGAGTTGCTCAAATTCATAAAAATAAGAGAAAGTTCCTGTTTTGGAAACAGTGCTAATACCAATTCTTCCTGAGCCAGGTCTTTAAACAATGTCATTTCATCAATTTCCTGTGGTTTAATTTTTTTAACCTTTGAAGTCAGTGAACCAAAAAATTGTTCCCGTTTTCCACATATCTCAAGGGGTGGAGCCTCCAAACCACTAGGAGAAGAAGGAAGTTAAAAGAGGTTAAATACTGGGGCTAGCCTACCCTGGCCAGCCGAGCGGTCTGGCTTTGCAGTCAACATGAAGGCTCTCCTGACTCTGGGGCTTCTCCTCCTCTCTGTCGCCGTCCAGGCCAAGGTCTATGAGAGGTGTGAGCTGGCCAGAACCTTGAAAAGACTTGGAATGGATGGCTACAGGGGAGTGAGCCTGGCAAACTGTAAGTTAACTCTCCATACTTCCAAATAGCCAGCCAGGTGTGCAGCAGATACTAACAGAGGATGGATAATGAGAAAGGGGCTTTGCGGGAATGGGCTTCTTTAAAAAAAGTTATTTGAGGATTTGTATACTTAAAATGGTTTTAAAAATATATCAATTTGTTCCTTTAGAATCAGAAATGCCAGGTGAAGGAATGAGGGCACGAGAGTGCAAAATTCTGCACCATTCTAAATAAACCACCACCCATTGTACTCTTGAGTGCTACCAAGCTTGCCACTTGCCTCAGACTCAGTGGCACATGTAGGCTGACTAATACATTTGAGCACCTGAGCAATCTCTGCCACGTGTTTGGTACTTGACTCCAGCTATTTCCCATGTGGAACTTGGGCTCTGTGAACCTAGAATAATGCAGTATTTTTCTCTTTTTTAATGCCCCTGCATGACATGAAGCTTTTCATAGCAAAGTTGTTTTGTTTTGTTTTTTTAATTATGTTGAAATCTCAATACAGGGGTAGAAGGAATCTATTTCCTCTCAATCACTCTTTATGTCAGGATCCCTGAAATGCAGCATGAAATGCCATTTCATTATTCTTACTCACTCTAGTTGATTAACTGTTTTCATTTTCTTCTATGCAATCCAAGAAGTTCCTATGTAAAAGTTACTTTGTATTTTAGCCCATTTTTGTCAATGTTATCACTGTATGTTTAGGTTGAATTCAAACACTTCCCCTTAATAACTATTTTTGAATGAATGAGTGAATAGTTCTTTCCTCTTCTACATCTTTATACTTATAAAGTAAGTCATTAGTAAAATAAAATGAGCTATATAGAACTGATTATGGTATGCAGTATATGTCATATGGTGTTGCTATTTATTACTAAAAATACGTTCTTTTCAGGGATGTGTTTGGCCAAATGGGAAAGTAGTTACAACACACGAGCTGTCAACTACAATCCTGGAGACAGAAGCACTGATTATGGGATATTTCAGATCAATAGCCGCTACTGGTGTAATGATGGCAAAACCCCAAGAGCAGTTAATGCCTGTGGCATATCCTGCAGTGGTAAGAGAAAGTAGCGTTTAAGTGATGGCACAGCGCCCATCTGGTTATGCTTACAAGAATAGAGATTCAATACAAATGAAAAGGTTTTGAAAAATTCAACAGGGACCTAGAAAAACTCCATCTCGCCCTGGCTGGGTGGATTAGTTGGTTGGAGCATCATACCGTACATCAAAAGGTTTAGGGTTCGAGTCCTAGTCAGGGCACATACCTAAGTTGTGGGTTCAATCCCTAGTTGAGGTGCGTATGGAAGGCAACCAATTAATGTTTCTCTCTTTCTCTCTCTCTCTCCTCTCTCTAAAATTTAAAAAAAAACAAACACATATCCTCAGGTGAGGATTAAAAAAAAAAAGAGGTGACTCTGACTTTTAAAAATAAAATCATAAAAATGAAAATATTTGAGAAGCATTATAAAATTGATATCGTTAAATTTCTAAATGATAAAATTCTAATAGAAAAGATTATTCTTAGAATATTCTTTTGTATCCAGTTAATTTATTTTAAAAATATTTTGTATTATATAATAATCTGTGGTCACTGAATAAAAATTCTTACTACCAAGAGATTTATGACTACTAGTAACTTTTGGTATATATTGTTCTAGATAGAATATATATCAATCATATATATGAATATAAAGCTATGCCATGTACAAATATACCTACATATAAACATGTAAATAATGTGTGGTGTTTTTTATGGTTATTTTTTATTATTATTACAGATTTTGGAGAGAGAAGAAGGGAGAGGGAGAAACATTGATGTGAGAAACATGGATTGGCTGCCTCCTGCATGCCCCCTACTGGGGATTAAGCCCACAACCTGGGCATGTACCCTGACCAGTATCTAACCATGATCTCCTGGTTCATGGGTTGATGCTCAACCACTAAGCCACATCAGCCAGGCACGTGTGTTTTAACAGAAATGAAATTGTACTATTATATTGCTTTATCATTTGTTCTTTATCACACAAAATTATTTATATGTTAACAAATACCAATCTTTATTATTTTATGTTTATTAATTTTTTATTTTATTTTTGGGAAAAATGGATCTTTTTTCCATTTTTTTTTTTTTTTTTAGATAGAGTGGAGGGGAGGAGAGAGACAGAGAGAGAGAGAGAGAGAGAGAGAGAGAGAGAGAGAGGAGAGAAACATCAGTGTGAGAGAGACACATTGATTGGTTGCCTCCCACATGTACACAGACTGGAGCCGTGGATTGAGCCTGCAACCAAGGTACATGCTCTTGACTGTGAATCCAACCCTTGACCCTTCAGGTCTGCGGGCCTACGCTCTAACCACTGAGAAAAACTGGCCAGGGCTGTTTTTTCTTAAGGGGAAATTTCTAGTAGTAGAATTGATTAAAAATTACTAGGTTGGTTCCTCCTTTTCTTCTAATAGTGCCTATTATAAAGAGAACTATCTATCACATCCTATATAATAAAAGGCTAATATGCAAATTGACTGAACAGTAGAACTATGACACGCACTGACCACCAGGGGGCAGGTGCTCAATGCAGGAGCTGTCCCCTGGTGGTCAGTGTGCTCCCACAGGGGGAGCGACACTCAGCCAGAAGCTGGGCTCATGGCTGGCTAGCACAGCAGCCGTGGTGGGAGCCTCGTCCGCCTCCATAGCAGCGCTAAGGATGTCTGACTGAGGGCTCCCGGACTGCGAGAAGGTGCAGTCCGGGCTGAGGGACACCCCTCCGCCCTGCTCCGAGTGCATGAATTTTGTGCACCGGGCCTCTAGTTAGTTGATAATTCTAGAACTTCCAATGACTTTGGTATCTGCTTTTCCTCCCAACATTCACAGATGCATAACTTGTGGAAAAGAATTTTAGTGTCCATTCCTCAGCCTAAGAATAAAATGGGTAAACCTAAACTTAAAATGAAATTTCTGTGAAAGTTGTCTTCATTCCTCACCACCTGTTTTTCAGTTTTGCTTCAAGATGACATCAATCAAGCTGTAACCTGTGCAAAGAGGGTTGTCAGGGATCCACAAGGCATCAGAGCATGGTATGTGTAAATGTTAAAGGGGAAAGCTTTTTTGCCCTGTGTCAGGAGAGAGGTGAGAGAAGATTTTCAAGGACCACCGTATGCTACTGAGAACTGAAAGTTGTAGCTTTAGACTTATGCTAAACAAAGTATTACTTAGAAGCAATCTATTTTAACAGATTCAGAATCTTTTTCTCTTACTCCTCCATTAATTTGGGGGGATTTCTAGAATTTTTAAGATTCTCCACACTCTACCAGTTCCTTGTCCTATTTTGAAATGTTTGGAATGAGGTAAATGTAGAATGCACTTTGCAGTGGCTGTTAGGGAATGCACGTGACTCTCGTGGTCAGCATACTATGCTGTAGCCAGGGCTTTGGGGAGAAGTGAAGTATTTGGTGTACATATCTCCATTTAATAAATAGCAATACCCGGATCTATCAATAGCCTGTATTTCATATAGTATTAAAATAGTTAGTCCTCACAAAGGATTTGATGTATGTCTATCACAATAAAGATATGCTTTAACCTTATCACCATTTGTTTCACCTTTCCCTACAGGGTGGCCTGGAGAAATCGTTGTCAAAACCAAGATCTCACTCAGTATATCCGGGGCTGTGGCGTGTAACTGGACAGCTTTCCTTCTTCAGCTCCTTTTGTCTCATTTTCATAATAAGGGAGTAGTAGTTGAGAAAAAGTTCATACTTCTTTCAAATAAACAATGTTTTTACAGAAGCAGGAGCAAAATATGGTCTTTCTTCTAAGAGGCTAATGTTGTCTAATGTGTTAATTATTGGGTGGTAAGTCTACAACATGTTTCAGTGTGCTGATGGAGCTAAGGCTGGTGAAAATTTACCTAAAATCTTATTACCAAATACGTCTCCAGTACATTCAGTTCTTAATCAAAGACTTCATCTTGAATGACACCAGTATTTCTCAATATTTGATAAATATGTAACAAAAGGCTATTTTAAAACACATTGACCTTGGGCAAAATCTCAGCTGAGTAGGCATTTGATGTGTTCATTTGTCTCCCAAAACAGTAAAAGATAACCATTCTTTGTTGGGCAATATCAAATTTACAAAGGAACAGAATGCCAAATAGCTGAAAATGGACACAGCCTGCATTAAGAATATTGTTTTTATTAAGTGTGATCTTTGGTTTAAATGCTTTCTTAGAAATGTTACTTTTATACAGCTTTTAAAATGAACTCACAATTTATATATCCATCTACTTTAGCCCTTTAAAGAACTTTTTTATGTATCTTGCTGATCATGAAGGAATATCAAGAAGGATTAGGTTAGCTGTTGCTGTTTCTTAATTTTATAAGCTTAGATTCATGCATTATGCCTAAAACTGGAGGCAGGTGAGTTTGAAAGTATTAAAATAATTGCTAATTAACCACCAGTGTGAACTTACAATGTTGTAAAAAAATAAACATTTTCATTAAAGGACTCATATCTTGTCTTTCTCTAGTGTGAAAAGAAAATGACTTAGCTCTCTTAATATTTCCTTATACCTCACCTGTACCCAAACCGGTTATATTGCTGGAAAAAAGCAACAACCCACAGGCATGCTGACAGATCTCACTTTAAATTCATAACCACAGCTGGCCAGTGTGGCTCAGTGATTGAGCGTTGACCCATGAACCAGGAGGTCAGGGTTCAATTCCCTATCAGGGCTCATGCTTGAGTTATAGGCTTGATCCACAGTAGGAGGCATGCAGGAGGCAGCCAATCAATGATTCTATCTCATCGTTGATGTTTCTCTCCCTCTCCCTCTGTCTGAAATGAATAAAAATATATTTAAATTCATAACCACAAATCTCATATGGGCCCTCAAGTCTGCCAGGCCATCTTAGTCACCTGTCTGCAATCCTTCTGGATTGGTGTCCCCACTCTCCAAAATGACTATTACTATTTTGCTTTCCTTCGTCTCTCTTCAAAGCTGTAGCACAGGTTCCTGACCACTCACCTTCTACCCATCTCTGCTCTCAGTATTGGCCGCATAGTACACTGAGACAGTAGAAACAATCTCATACAAAATTCTCCCCTTGTCACCACACAGGGCCCCCACCCTCCCCTAGGTTCATTCGTCCTTCTTGCCCTGCTATCACTGGGATGAAGGGCCTCTGCTCCTGCCAATGGCAGTGTCTCCACATGCAATCTCCATCTCATCCCTCTCACTGCTCCAAGGTAGGCTGTTTCCTGCATCCTGGGTCTCTCCCTCTTTGCAATTACCCCACCATTGTGCAAACTGCCCTAATAACCTCCATTACAAATAATTCTCATTGACCCTACATAGCCCTCCAACTACCACATCATTCTCTGCTCCCTTTTACAGCAACACTTCTGAGGTTAGCCATCTGTACTCACCAGTTCCACTCCTCACCTCTCATTCTCTTTTTGCTGCTCTGATTGGATGTTTTTTGCTTCCTCATATGCCAAATTGCTGATTTGAATCTCGGTGTCCTCTACTCTACTATCGATTCCCTGAAATTACTCTTCATTTCAGGTAGTGTATGCTTCATTTTGATTGGTCCTTTTTATGTCATTGATGTTCTCTCGAAGTTCCTGGTAGTTGCCACTAAGTTCCTTGATGTTGTCACTAAGTTCCTTGAGCATCCTTATAACCATTGTTTTGGACTCTGTACTTGATCATTTGCTTACTTCCATTTCATTTAGTTCTTTTTCTGGAGATTTCTTCTGTTCTTTCTTTTGTGACATGTTTGTCTCCGAATTTTCGCTGGTTCCCTGTTTTGGTTTCTATGTATTAGGTAGAGCTGCTATGTCTTCCCATCATTGGAACCCTGGGTTGAGGGTTTTGGTGTGGGGCTAGGACCCATTGTTCCTCAAGTAGATTTCCACAGCCAAGATATCCCGCCCAGCAGGCATGGCTCAGAGGTTGAGCGTTGACCTATGAACCAGGAGGTCACGGTTTAATGCCTGGTCAGGGCATATGCTTGGGCTGCAGGCTCAAGCCCCAGGGTGGGGTGTGCAGGGGGCAGCTGATTAAACAACAGATGCCTGTGGGTTGTTGCGCTCATCACTGATGTTTCTCTCTCTCTCTCTCTCTCTCTCTTCCTCTCCCTTTCTCTCTGAAATCAATAAAAATATATATGTTTAAAAAAAGATTACAAGGTAATATGAGTGGTGTCCTAATCCAATAGGACTGGTATTATTATAAAAAGAGGAAGAGCCCTGGCTGGGTACTCAGTTGGTTAGAGTGTCATCCCGATATGCCAAGGTTTAAGGTTTGATACCCAGTCAGGGCACACACAAGAATCAACCAATGAATGCATAAGTAAAACAACAAATTGATGAATCCCTCTCTCTCGTTCTCTCTCTCTCGTTCTCTCTCTCTCCCTTCCTCTCTCTCAAATCAACAAATAAAATTTTAAAAAGAGGAAGCAACACCAGGGATGCTCCGGCACAGAGAGAAGACCATGTGAGGATGCAGCAAGAAGACGACCATCTGCAAGCCAAGGAGAGAGGCCTCAGAAGAAACCAAATCTGGCCTTCACCTTGGACTTCTAGCCTTCACAACTGTGAGAAAATAAATTTCTGTTGTTTAAGCCACACAACCTGTGGTATTTTATTAAGACAGACTTAGCAAACATAGATGTTCTTTTTTTTGGTCAATATATTTTTATTGCTTTCAGAGAGGTAGGGAGAGGGAGAGAGAGAGATAGAACATCAATGATGAGAGAGAATCATTGATCGGCTGTTTCCTGCATGCCCCCTACTGGGAATTGAGCCTGCAACACCAGCATGTGCCCTTAACCGGAACCAAACCTGGGACCTTTCAGTCCGCAGGCTAATGCTCTGTCCACTGAGCCAAATCAACTAGGGCTACATACAGATGTTCTTATCTTTTATTTCCTATTTTCCATCTCTTTGTCTTTTGCTCTACTTTCTGTGAATTTTCTTTGATATTATCATCCAATGTTTTCATTTCTGCTATCATATTTTTAATTTCCAACAGCTTTTTTTTGTTGTTCTCTGAATGTTCCTTTTTTCCTTGTTTTGTGTCAGACTTACTACTTCTTATTTTATCTGAATATAGTAATAATAATTTGGGCTTGTTTTTTTAGTTTACTTCTCTAATCTACCATTTTGTTGACTTATTTTGGGTTATATCTTTGACATTAAAGGCATTTGACTTTGAAGGATAATACAGAGATAGAAATATGCAGGATTAAAAATGTATGGGTTGCTTTTTTACCATTTTAAAATTCAATTAGTTAATTTATTTTTATTAAAGCATAGTTGACATTCAATATTATATTAGTTTCAGGTGTACAACATAGTGATTCAACATTTATACTCTATACCTCATGATGTGATCACCACAATAAGTCTAGTTACTGCACTGTTACTAGAATATTATTAACTGTATTCCCTATGCTATACATGACACCCCCATGACTTATTAATTTTATAACTGCAAGTTTGTACCTCTTGTTTCCCTTCACCTTTTTCACCCAACCTCCCCCTCTCACCTGCCTCCCCTCTGGCAACCATCAGTTTGTTCTCTGTATCTATGAGTCTGTTTCAGTTTGGTTTTGTTGATTTGTTTTATCTTTTCAGATTCCACCTATAAGTGAAATCATACAGTATTTGTCTTTCTCTGTTAGACTTATTTCACTTAGCATAATATCCTCTAGGTCTTCCATGTTGTTGCAAATTGGAAGATTTCATTATTTTTTATTGCTCAGTAATATATGCATATACTATAATATATCACATTTTCTTTATCCATTCATCTGTAAATAATGCTGCAATGAACATAGTGGTGTACATATCTTTTCGAATGAGTGTTTTTGTTGTCTTCGGATAAACACCCAGAAGTGGGATTGCTGGGTCATATGGTAGTTCTAGTTTTGTTTTGAGGAATCTCCATGCTGTTTTCCATAATGGCTCCACCAATTTACAATTCCACCAACAGTGTACAAGATTCCTTTTTTCCACATCGTTGTCAACACTTGATTGTTGAATTTTTGATACTAGTCCTTTGACGGGTGTGAGATTTAAGCTTGGTTAACTCTTCTCACGGGAAAGAACCAAAGAAGAAGGAAGGTTGAAGATATGGGGCAGATTAGGGGTGGTTGCTGGGGCAAAATCCCTGAAAAGGCAAAAAGGAATGAGCTGAAGAACACAGACTGAAGGATTGATTTTAAACTGGAAAAAGATTCTCTCTGATTGAGAAGTACAGCCCTATCCGGTTTGGCTCAGTGGGTAGGACGTCAGCCTGCGGACCAAAGGGTCCTGAGTTCGAGTCTGGTCCCGGTCAAGGGCACGTTCCTTGGTTGCAGGTTCCTTCCTCTCCAGCCCGGGTTGCAGGAGACAAGCAATTGACGTGTTTCACTCACAAGGACATTTCCCTCTCTCTTCCACGCTCCCTACAACAACCACCCAAAAAAAGGTACAGATGGCCTTGGCCTGTGTGCTGTGGTTAGACTGTCAGCCTGCGCACCAGAGGATCGCAGTTTCAATTCCCAGTCAAGGGCACTGCACTCATCTGTACAGGATTTAGTACCACAGAAAGGCAATGGGGGCGGATGTACAGTTATGCACCTTGGATTGCAAACTGAGTAGAAAAGGAAGAAGGAGATAAATGAAAAATAAGCGGTTCAAGCATTGAAATCTGAAAGTAGACAAAGAAAAGCTGGGCATGGGCGAGATTTCATGAACTTGATTTCAGAATTAGAACGCTTTGGCGATGACAAAGGATTGCCCCCAAAAGCCATTTCTCAGCCACCGAGAAGCCAAGGTGTCTGGGCGGCTGACAGGCAAACTGGAGACTCCGGCGTCCCTGAGGCCTCTGGAGACAAAAGGCCCCGCCCACCGCGCGGCCGCGGCCCGCGCGTGCGCAGTGCGCCTGTGCCCGTCGCGCCTGCGCACGGCGCCTCCGCGCCCCTCCGGTTCCGCTCTCCGCCCGCGGGCTGAATGGGCTTCGGGTTCAGCACCGCCGGCGAGTGGCGGGCGGTTGCTCAGCTGTCTCCGCGAGCGCCGGCGACTCGCCCTCCCTCGGCCAGAAACCCTCCGCCTGGGCCCGCGCAGGAGGAGCGGCGCCTCTGAGGGCTGCGGCGACCCCGCCGGCGTCGGTCTCATTCCCTGGCGGCGGCGGCTTCTTCCGTAGGACAATATGTTCAAGAGAATGGCCGAATTTGGGCCTGACTCCGGCGGGAGAGTGAAGGTCAGTGGCCGCCCGCGCCGGTCCTCCCTGCGCGGCGTGGGGAGGGCCGCGGGTTCCCCCCGAGGTTTCAAGGCGGGGAGCGAGTCAGAGTCCCTGAGGGAGCATCTGTGTTTCATGGGGCCCCAACCTCACGGCGTCACCACCTCCTTCCGTCCCCGCCAAAAAAAAAAAACAAACTTCGTGCTGGCTGGGGGGAACGAACGCCGGACACTGTTGCCCAGGAAACCAGCCTCTCCCAGGGCTGGGAAATCCTGCCTCGGTGCGGTCAGCTGGGGTCACCGGTCGGCCGGGGGTGCCGCCCACCTGATGGGGAGGGTAGTCACAGCAGCAAATATTTGGTGAACGCCTCCCGCCTGCCAAGCACCTTGGCTAAAAGCTTCACCCGATTCTCCACCGCCCGCGGTCCCTACAGCAACCTTACAAAGGCAGATTACCCATCGCATTTGCGGTAACTCTGAACTGGGAGGTGGAAAGGTCAGACAACTTGCCCAGGTTCATGGTGTTGCCAAAGCTCCGGCCGAGATATTAACCAGGGCATGCAAAGCACATTGCCTGGCACATAAGGAACATGGACGTTAGCTGCTAATGTTTTTAATTCAAGTTATCATAGAGCCTAACGTAATGTTTGACATAGTGACACGTTTCGCTCCCACTTTCTCACATCTCCTAAGCACATAAATGTTTAAGGCAGGACCAACTGGTTCCCAATATAACACCTGTTTCTACCCCTTACGATTTTTATTTATCCTAGAAAAGAAATTTTTCTTTAAAAAGAAATTAACCACTTTTGCACCAATCTAGTTAGTATAGGTTTTTAAAGAGTTCTTATCTGTCATATTGTTTTCACATAATTTTAACTCTATACTGTGTTTACGACTATCATACATGGTGCTTTAATATCATATGTAAAGCGGGAGTTCTTCGAAAATTTCAAAAGCTACTGAAATTTCATGTAAGGCGAAAGAGATGCCAGGTAAATTGATAAATATACACATTTTGCCCAGACTTTTTGGCAAGGTTTTGAACTGATAGGAAAGTACTAGCAAACAAGGATTAAAAAGGGGTTAAAATAGATTTTGGAGAAGAACTCACAGAACTTTCAATACTTGTAATCATGTTAGGTTCTGAAAGTTTGTAAGTTTAAGTCCCAAGTGACTTGAGATTAGGCCTGTAGCCCTCAAATGCTTTTCTACAAACATGGGCGTGAGTTCATCATGTAAAGCTTAAAACCAGTGATTTGCAACCTTTTTCGTCTCATGGCACACATAACTAAATTACTAAAATTCTGTGGAACACTAAAAATATATATTTTGCTGATCTGACAAAAAAAAGGGTATAATTTTGATTCATTCTCACTGGATGGCTTTTGTTGTATTGGGTGTTGTCATTTCTTTTTTATTTGATAATCAAGATAAAATACCTAAATAGTTAGGTGTCGCATGTTTTAAAATTTCTTGCAGCATGCCAGTCGAAAATTGCTGCTTTAAACTTAGGGACTTATTTCTCCTCCTCACTCATTGTTATGTGGTTTTGTAGGCATCTTTTTCCAATTTAGATAAATTTTATCCAGGTAGAAAGTCTGTTGACAGATGAGCCACGTTTTTATCATTGAGGAACTCTGCAAGTTCCTACCAACACCATAGCAGCCATGGGATCTATTAGCCACTCACCAAGTCAGCACTCCTATACTCACTCCTTCAGGCCTTGAACCTGAGGCACCCTCTGTCGTTGCCACAAAAGTGTCAGTAGCACTTACTGTGATTATTTATGTTCTTATACAAACAGCTTGCCTTTTCTGGACTAACTTTAGGCTAATAGGTATTGAATTTATTTGTTACTTATTCAGCCACAATTAATAGTTTTTCCATTTGTTCACTGCTTCCCCTCTTTTCTTATTGGTTACATTGGCACAGCACTTATCTCATGTGTATATCTTGCTCTTTGACCTTCAGATACATTCTTACTATTGGACAATTGATCTGAAATTCATGTGTAACATTCAGCATTTTGTCTTCACTTGAAATTTTTTCTCTCCTCCATCATAATCTGTCAACACTCACTGCCTTTACACTCACCAGATGTGATGAGAAACATGTATGTACATCTCAGAAATGAGCCCAAGTATAGGAAGCATGGCCATTGGCCAGTAAACTAGCATCAGTCATCCAAGTGACACTTTATCATTATCCAAATCCAGCCGTAATAGTGAACATTTTTATCTAGATTAATTTTTTTAAACTTAATCTTTTATTTTTATTTTTTTAATTTAATAAATCTTTATTGTTCAGATTATTACAATTGTTCCTCTTTTTTTTCCCCCCATAGCTCCCCTCAACCAGGTTCCTACCCCACCCTCTGCCCTTACCTCCCCCACACTGTCCTTATCCATAGGTGTACGATTTTTGTCCAGTCTCTTCCCACACCCCCCACTCCCCTTTTCCCCCAAGAATTATCAGTCCACTCCCTTTCTATGCCCCTGATTCTATTATATTCACCAGTTTATTCTGTTCATCAGATTTTTTATTCCCTTGGTTTTTAGATTCACTTGTTGATAGATAAGTATTTGTTGTTCATAATTTTTATCTTTATCTTTTTCTTCTTCCTCTTCTTAAAGAATACCTTTCAGCATTTCATATAATTCTGGTTTGGTGGTGATGAACTCCTTTAGTTTTTTCTTATCTGTGAAGCTCTTTATCTGACCTTCAATTCTGAATGATAGCTTTGCTGGGGTAGAGTAATCTTGGTTGTAGTTTCTTGCTGTTCATCACTTTGAATATTTCTTGCCACTCCTGTCTGGCCTGCATAGTTTCTGTTGAGAAATCAGCTGACAATCGTATGGGTGCTCCCTTGTAGGTAACTGTTTTTCTCTTGCTGCTTTTAATATTCTCTCTTTGTCTTTTGCTCTTGGCATTTTAATTATGATGTGTCTTGGTGTGGTCCTCTTTGGATTCCTTTTGTTTGGGGTTCTCTGCGCTTCCTGGACTTGTAAGTCTATTTCTTTCACCAGGTGGGGGAAGTTTTCAGTCACTATTTCTTCAAATAGGTTTTCAGTATCTTGCTCTCTCTCTTCTTCTGGCACCCCCATAATTCTGATGTTGGTACGCTTGAGGTTGTCCCAGAGGCTCCTTACACTATCTTCAAATTTTTGGATTCTTTTTTCTTTTTGCTTTTCCGGTTGAGTGTTTTTTGCTTCTTTGTATTTCAAATCTTTGACTTGATTCTTGCGATCCTCTAGTCTGCCTGTTAGATCTCTGTATAATATTTTTTATTTCAGTCAGTGTATGCTTAATTTCTAGTTGATCCTTTTTCATATCCTCGAGGGTCTCATTAAATTTATAGGCCTTTTCTAGAAAATTCTTGAAAAACCTTGTAACCATGGTTTTGAACTCTATATCCAGTGGTTTGCTTTCCTCCATTTCCTTCATTTGTGACCTGCCTCTTTGTCTCCGCATTTTGGCTGCTTCCCTGAGTTGATGGAGTGGCTTTGTATGCTAGGTGTCCTATAGGGCCCAGTGGCTCAGCCTCCCCAGTTATCCTGAGGTGGACACTCTTGGTGCACCCGTTTGTGGGCTGTGTGCACAGTCTTGTTGTAGTTAAGTCTTGATTGTTGTTGGTATCACTGCGGGGAGTTGACCTCCAGGCCAATTGGCTGTGAGGATTAGCTGTGTCTATGCTGGGAGAGCTTCTATGCTCAGCTTGGATGGGGCGGAGTCTCAGGGTGGAGCAGACAGCCTTGGTTTCCTGTCAGCCCTGCCCTACAAGGCCTCTGGGTCTCAGTGTCCCACAGCAATGGCTGCGCGCACCTCTGAGAGAAGGCTGCCCTTGAGTTTTGCCTGCTGTCAGACAGTCCACTTTCTCCCCGAATGAGTCTGGGTACCCAAAGTCTTACCCAGAACTGGATTTCAGTGCAGTCGGGAGGTTTTGTTTCCCTCCCAAATGAGACAGCTAGCCGCCGCGTGCTTGCTGCCCGTCCTCTCCGCGCACCGCAAGTAAGCCAGCCGCCTATTTAGCCGCCCGCCCTTTCCGTGCGGGTCTCCACACCTCTGTCCTCCACAGCTCCTCTGGGTCTCAGTGTCCTTTTATTTTTCCTTCTAGTTGTAGAATTTCCACTCAGCCAGCTTTCCAGTGGTTCTGGACGATGTCCGCTGTCTTCCAGTTGCAGTTTTGAAATTGTTGTGCGAGGCAGCAGTATAGCTGTTTACCTATGCCGCCATCTTGGTTTCCTCGATTAATTTTTAAAAGTTCGTTCTAAGCATTAATATTTTTGAAATTATGGGTTTGAATTGTTTGTTATAGTTATGGTTTTTCTAACAGTGATTAAAGTAAACCAATAAATAATAAAATGCGTTTATTATGTTTGCTCTTATTCTACATAAAATCTTCTTCCAAGCTGCCATTAATATTTGTACCATGCTTTGGAAAACACTGCCATAAGCTGATAAGTAGGACATTGTCATCAGACTAGAAGCCCGGTGCATGAAATTCATGTATTGGCGGGGGGGGGGGGGTCCCCCCCTCAGCCCGGCCTGCACCCTCTCCAATCCAGGATCCCTCTTGCAATTCGGAACCACTGGCTCCTAACCGCTCGCCTGCCTGCCTGCCTGATGGCCCTAACTGCTCTCCCCTGCCGACCTGATCCCCCTATCTGCTCTTCCCTCTTGGCCTGATCCCCCTAACTGCCTATCTGCTCTCCCCTCCTGGCCTGATCCCCCTAACTGCCTATCTGTGCTCCCCTCTGGCCTGAACCCCCTAACTGCCTATCTGCTCTCCACTCCTTGCCTGATCACCCTAACTGCTCTCTCCTCCTGGCCTGACCCCCCTAGCTGCCTATCTGCTCTCCCTTCCTCTTCACGCCCTTCGGACCCCAGCACAGGCGTGCTGAGAGCTCTCCGCCAAGGCCCCACCCCTGTCCTGATTGGTCGTTACATGATGGCGTCCTGGACAATTTGCATATTCCTCTGTTATTAGTATAGATGATTGCAATTGGAGTTGGTGATCTTTATTGCAGAGCCTCACTTTAAAGTTAGTGAATAAAGAGCCTTTTGTGTTTCTTTTCAGAAAAACTCTCAAAGTACTTAACATGTTTCAAACATATTTTTATTGATTTCAGAGGGAAAGGAGAGGGGGAGAGATAGACACATCAATGATGGGAGAATGATTGATTGGCTGCCTTCTGCACTCCCCACCCTTGGGATTGAGCCTGCAACCTAGGCATGTGCCCTGACCAGGAATAGTTCTCTGACCTTATGCTCCATAGGTCGACACTCAACCACTGAGCCACATGGGCAGAGATAAAATAGACATTTTCAAAGTGGGGACATTGTAATTAATCTGGTGTTTAGTTATTTGTATTAATATGAAAGGAGGATAATTGTCTAAAATTGATTTATTGAGAGAAATGATGTAATAAACTCGTGTTTTTTTTTAATTTTTCAATTACAGTTGACACACGATATTATATTAGTTTCAGGTGTACAACATAGTGATTCGACATTTATATAACTTACAAAGTGATCACCCTTATATATATAGTAACCATCTGACACCATACATAGTACAGTACTGTTGACTATGTTCCCTATGCAGTACTTTACATCCCTATGACTATTTTGTTACTACCAATTTGTACTTAATCCCCTCACCTTTTTCACACCCCCGCCATCCCCCTCCAATCTGGCAACCATCAAAATATTCTACCTAAAATCTAAGAGTTTGTTTCTGTTTTGTTTGTTCCTTTATTGCACTTATAGGTGAAATTATATAGTATTTGTCTGTTTCTGTCTGACAGATTTCACTTAGCATAATACCCTCTAGGGTTCATCCATGTTGTTGCAATTGGTAAGATTTTATTCTTTTTTATGGCTGAGTAATATTTCATCCTATCTAATAAAGGAGTAATATGCAGATTGACAATCACTCCAACACACAAGATGGCTGCCCCCATGTGGTCAAAGATGACTGCCCCCATGTGGACACAAGATGGCCACCACAAGATGGCCAGCAGGGGAGGGCAGTTGGGAGGGACCAGGCCTGCAAGGAGGGCAGTTGAGGGTGATCAAGCCTGCAGGGGAGGGCAGTTAGGGGTGACCAGGCCGGCAGAGGAGGGAAGTTGGGGGCGACCGGGCCTGCAGGGAAGGGCAGTTAGGGGTGACCAGGCCTGCAGTAGAGGGCAGTTAGGGGCAAACAGGCTGGCAGGGGAGCAGTTAGGCATCAATCAGGCTGGCAGGGGAGTGGTTATTGGGTGATCAGGCTGGCAGGCAGAAGCAGTTAGGGGCAATCAGGAAGGCAGGCAGGTGAGCAGTTGGGAGCCAGCAGTCCTGGATTGTGACAGGGATGTCCGACTGCCCTCGAGGGGTCCCAGATTGGAGAGGGTGCAGGCTGGGCTGAGGGACACACACCCCCAACCCCCCGTGCACGAATTTCATGCACCGGGCCTCTAGTTGTATATAATATTCCATTGTATATATGTACCACTTCTTTATCCATTCATCTATTGATGGACACATAGGTTGCTTCCATATCATGGCTATTTTAAATAGTGCTGCAATGAACATATGTCTTTTTGAATTAGTGTTTTGGATTTCTTCAAATAAATACCCCAAAATGGAATTGTTGAGTCCTCCTTTGTCTCTTGTTATAGCCTTTGTTTTAAAGGTGGGTGGGTGGGTGGGAAGAGATCAATCAAAAAACGTGTATGCATGTATGCATAACCCATGGACACAGACAATAGGGTGGTGAAGGCCTGGGGCGGGGGTGGGGGTGGGAGAAAAAAAGGGACATATGTAATACTTTCAACAGTAAAGATTTAATTAAAATAAAATAAAGTCTATTTTGTTTGGTATAAGTATTGCAACCCCAGCTTTTTTTGTTTCCATTTTCTTGAAGTGTCTTTTTCCATGAACCCTTTGCTTTCAGTCTGTGTCTTTCCATCTGAAGTGAGTCCCATGCCTGCCATTTCTTTTTTTTTTTTTTGGGACGCGATTGTTTTTATTTATTTATTTATTTTTTTTAAATAAATCTTTATTCAGATTATTACAATTATTTCTCCTTTTTCCCCCCATAGCTCCCCTCCACCCATTTCCCACCCCATCTTCTGCCCTTACCTCCCCCCCACTGTCCTCATCCATAGGTGTATGATTTTTGTCCATTCTCTTCATGAACCCCCCATACCCCTTTCCCCCTGAGAATTATCAGTCCACTCCCTTTCTATGCCCCTGATTCTATTATATTCACCAGATTATTCTGTTCCTCAGGTTTTTAATTCACTTGATTTTTAGGTTCGCTTGTTGATAGATATGTATTTGTTGTTCATAATTTTTCTCTTTACTTTTTTCTTCTTCCTCTTCTTTAAGAATACCTTTCAGCATTTCATATAATACTGGTTTGGTGGTGATGAACTCCTTCAGCTTTTTCTTATCTGTGAAGCTCTTTATCTGCCCTTCAATTCTGAATGATAGCTTTGCTGGGTAGAGTAATCTTGGTTGTAGGTTCTTGCTATTCATCACATTGAAAATTTCTTGCCACTCCCGTCTGGCCTGCATAGTTTCTGTTGAGAAGTCAGCTGACAGTCGTATGGGTGCTCCCTTGTAGGTAATTAACTGTTTTTCTCTTGCTGCTTTTAATATTCTCTCTTTGTCTTTTGCTCTTGGCATTTTAATTATGATGTGTCTTGGTGTGGTCCTCTTTGGATTCCTTTTGTTTGGGGTTCTGTGGGCTTCCTGGACTTGTAAGTCTATTTCTTTCACCAGGTGGGGGAAGTTTTCTGTCATTATTTCTTCAAATAGGTTTTCAGTATCTTGCTCTCTCTCTTCTTCTGGCACCCCCATAATTCTGATGTTGGTACGCTTGAAGTTGTCCCAGAGTCTTCTTACATTATCTTCAACTTTTTGGATTTTTTTTTTTGCTTTTTGCTTTTTTGGTTGAGTGTTTTTTGCTTCTTTGTATTTCAATTCTTTGACTTGATTCTTGGGTTCCTCTATTCTGTTTCTGGGTCTCTGTATAATATTTTTTATTTCAGTCAGTGTATGTTTAATTTCTAGTTGGTCCTTTTTCATATCTTCGAGGGTCTCGTTATATTTATCGGCCTTTTCTAGGATATTCTTAAAAAGTCTTATAACCGTGGTTTTGAATTCTATATCCAGTCGTTTGTTTTCCTCCATTTCTTTTGTTTGTGATCTGATTCTTTGACTCCGCATTTTCACTGATTCCCTGAGTTGGTAAGGTAGATATTTGTGCTAGGTTTCCAATATGGCCCAGTGGGTCTGCTTCCCCAGTTAACCTGAGGTGGACACTCTTGGTGCACCCCTTTGTGGACTGTGTGTACAGCCTTGTTGTAATTAAGTCTTTATTGTTGTTGGTATCACTGGGAAGAATTGACCTCCGGGCCAGTTGGCTGTAAGGATCAGCTGTGTCTATGCTGGGAGAAGTTCGGTGCTGGAGACAGCCTTATAGGATTAGACTTGCCAAATTGCAATAGCCTCTGTGCTCAGCTTGGATGGGGTGGAGTCTCAGTTTTGGCTTCCTGTCAGCCTTGCCCTTGCGCGCATGTGCGCTTTCAGTCCTCCGCCTTCCCCAGCTCGAGTCTCCGCCCGAGAGTCCAGACTCCCCCACAAGAGCGTGGGTCCCCAGGGGCTCGCCTGGAACTGGGGTTCACTGCAGTCAGAACTGGGGCTCAGTGCAGTCAGAATCCTCTGACTCCCTTCCACTAGGGAAAGCCTGTGGCAACTTCCGCAGCCTTTGTGCGCACTGGCGCGTGCGCGCGGGCACTTTCAGTCCTCCGCCTTCCCCGGCTCCCGAGTCTCCGCCCGAGAGTCCAGACTCCCCCCGTAAGAGCGTGGGTCCCCAGGGGTTCGCCCGGAACTGGGGTTCAGTGCTGTCAGAACTGGGGTTCAGTGAGGTCGGAAGCTTCCTTCCCCCTTCCGCCAGAGAAAGTCAGCCAGGCTCTCAGCCGCCCTTCCTCTCTGCGCGCACAAAGCCCCTTTGCCGTACCTCCAATTCTTTGTGAGCTTTCCTCTTTCCTTCTAGTTGTAGAAATTTCACTCAGCCAGCTTTCCTGTGGTTCTGGATGGTGTCCGTTCTGTCTTTTAGTTGTAGTTTTGAAATTGTTGTGCGAGGCAGCAGTTTAGGTGTTTACCTATGCCGCCATCTTGGTTTCTCCTCGGGACCCCATGCCTGCCATTTCTTAAAACAAACTTTCAGAACTCTGTTTATTTGGATAATGATACAATATTAATTAGTGTTTAAAATTTTTCTTTTAGGGGGTTACTATTGTTAAGCCAATAGTTTATGGCAATGTCGCTCGATATTTTGGAAAGAAAAGAGAAGAGGATGGGCATACCCATCAGTGGACAGTATATGTAAAACCATATAGAAACGAGGTAGGTACTGTTCTTTCCTATAACTTTTTTGAAGCTACAGTTTGTTTTGCTTAAAAATAAATTATAATATTATAGTGACTCTCTGATTTTATTTATTTTATTATTTACCATCTTGGCATCTGGTACCCAATGTTAGTAGTCACTCATACTTGTAGAATAAAAATGAATGAAACTATTTCCAAAACAGTCTTCAAAGATACTTAGGAAAATCTGCCTCAGAAAAAAATGTTCATACAGATTATGTGAAGAATTGTGCACCTTAAACCTGTATAATTTTGTTAACCAGTGTCACTCCAATAAATTCAATAAAAAGGGGGGAAAAGTTCACAATATTAAGTAATGAAAGAAGATATTAATATATCATTATAATATGATTCCAATTTAAAAATATTGGATGCAAGGTAATAAGCACAAAAAAATTCCTGAAAGAAAAAAATTAATAAACATTTCTATTGTTTGGCTTATTCTGTTTTGCATTTTTCTATAATGAGGTATGTTTGAAAAAGACACGTTAACTAGGAGAATCCCTTTTATGTGTCAGAACTAAGGAATATGCTCTTGTGCTTCAAAATAAAATTCAGAAAAGGAGGAGTTTTATATCCAACAGTTTTAGCTGCTTAGTTGAGATGACCTTAGCTTTATATGATATAATTTTGTTCTTTGAAGTTGCTTAGTTTTTAAATTTGCTTTGGATAATATGGTTATTATAAAAATATTGGAAGTATACTATTGTTTTTATGGAAAAATTTTGATTTAGAGTATTGTCTATAGATAAATATAAAAAACCTATTTGCAAAATAAGTGAATTGATATCCTATCTTCTTCTATACCCGTGGTCGGCAAACTGCGGCTCGCGAGTCACATGCGGCTCTTTGGCCCCTTGAGTGTGGCTCTTCCACAAAATACCACAGCCTGGGCGAGTCTGTTTTGAAGAAGTGGTGTTAGAAGAAGTTTAAGTTTAAAAAATTTGGCTCTCAAAAGAAATTTCAATCGTTGTACTGTTAATATTTGGCTCTGTTGACTAATGAGTTTGCCGACCACTATTCTATACTAATAAAAGGGTAATATGCTAATTAGACTGGGAGACCTTCTGGACGTCCTTCTAAACAAAGCCATGGTGGCGGGGCCAAGGCAGAGGCAGTTAGGGGCAATCAGGCCAGGAGGAGAGGGCAGTTGGGGGTGATCAGGCCAGTGAGGACAGGGGAGGAGTTGGGGGCAAGCAGGCCGGCGGGGCGGACAGTTGGGGGCAAGCCGGCTGGCAGGGGGGGCAGTTGGGAGCAAGCAGGCTGGCAGTGGGGGGCAGTTAGGGGAGAGAAGGCCAGTGGGGGGTGGGATGTTGGGGGTTAGCAGACCGGCAGGCAGAGTGGTTTAGGGGTGATTAGTCAGGCAGGCAGGTGAGCAGTTAGGAGCCAGCAGTCCCGAATTGCGAGAGGGATCCCAGATTGGAGAGGGGTGCAGGCCAGGCTGACGGACCACCCCCCCGACCCCGTGCATGAATTTCATGCACCGGGCCACTAGTATATTATGAATCATTAGAGAATTCACTGGCTTTCTTGTTTAAAATAAAAAAAAAGTCTCCTAGGTATAATTCATGTTTTTTTTGTGTGTGTGTTTTTTTAAGAAAATTAGATTCTATAATATTTGAGGGGAAATGTGTTTTATAAAATTAGGTACATATGCTTAGTTTATTTCCCTCCTAGTTTATATGTAGATAGTAGAACTAATGAATTCCTCTGTATTTTAGGATATGTCAGCGTATGTGAAGAAAATTCAATTTAAGTTACATGAAAGCTATGGCAATCCTTTAAGAGGTATAGTTTTTTCATTTATAATATACAAATTTAAAAAGAGCTAGGAAACTACACCAGTAATTTACAATTATAATTGTTTTATTTTTTTCTCTTCTTCAGTTGTTACTAAGCCTCCATATGAAATTACTGAAACAGGATGGGGTGAATTCGAAATAATCATCAAAATATTTTTTATTGATCCTAATGAGAGACCTGTGAGTAATGGTAATCTTTGTAAATTTAAAACAGATTTTTTTAGTAATTGTGAAAATGTAACAATACTTAATGAAGAACATACTATGTGTTGACATTTTTATTCAGACTTACTTTATGTACACTTATTGTATGGTGTATTTTTTTAAAATATGTTTTTATTGGTTTTAGAGAGGAAGGGAGAGGGAGAGGAAGAGAAAGAGAAATATTGATTGACTGCCTCCTGCATACTGGGGATCAAGCCCGAAACCTGGGCATGTGCCACAACAGGGAATCAAATCAGCAACCTTTCGGTGCATGGGACAACACTCAAGCAGGGCTGGCATGGTGTATCTTGCCATGAGTTAAGATTTTTCATTTTTAAGTGATGTGCCTTCCAAGGCCTTTTTATTTTTCAATATAGAAAGAAGGAATATAATGTGAACATTTATTGGAAAGAAACCATGAAAATCATATGATTACTACAGCAAAAATTTTATTTTTTTAATTTACTGATTTTAGAAAGAGGAATGGGGAGAGAGAAAGAGAAAAAAACAAACATCAATTTGTTGTTCCATTTATTTATGCATTCATTGGTTACTTCTTGTATATGCTCTGGCCGGGGATCAAACCTGCCACCTTGGTGTATTGGGACAATGCTCCAACCAACTGAGCTACTCGTCCAGGGCTACCACAGCAAAAATTTAAAATTCATTAATATTATTTGGTTATTAGTAATAAACAAGTTGAGTCCATATGCTATCTGAAATGGGAGTATTCAGTTTTTTATAGTCAAAAGCCTTAGAAATAGTCTTGTTGCTTTTTCAAAGCAAAAAGTACTAGCAGCTTTACTTGTGAATCCTTATTGATAACCACCAACTTTTTCATTTTATGGTCTCTTATAAGATTGTTGCTTGATAATGCAAAAAGTCCCTCAAACCTTTCACTTTGATCCCTCAGCAACTTTGTGAAGTTGGTGATATCTTCATTTTAGATATGAGAATACTAAGGTTCAGAGATCAAGTCACAGACTCAAAAATACAGTTAGTTGTGGCAAAGCTAGTTTTGAACCCAAGTATTGGATTTAGATCCCACACTCTTTCCGTTACTCTTTCTTTTGACAAACCACTAAGCCTCCTTTTATTGATTGATTGCTTTTTTAGAGAGAGAGGGAGGGAGAGAGAGAAACAGAAACATCGATTCGTTGTTCCACTTACTTATGCATTCATTGGTTGATTCTTGTATGTGTCCTGACTGGGGATGGAACCCACAACCTTGGCATAAGCCTGTTTTATTTTTAAACCTAGAAGGCCACAACTCAGTTACGGCTCTCTCATTTCACATTTGTATGGCTGGTGTTTAATTTGTTTCAGAGCTTTAACAGTTCTCACCACTAATTTTCATCTTGATAGATTTAAGCTCATTCCTTTGGCACCAAACATTTAGACTTTCATTATCAGATTAAATTTTTAAAACTATATGTGGTTTTAAAGGAGTTGAATATCACCTGGGCCAGGAGCTCAGCGGATTGGTTCTTAACTGACTATATCAGAAGTACCTGAGGCGTTTTTTAAAAGTTCAAACTAATAGGCCCAATCTCCAGGCCTGGAGAGTCTGATTCAGTAGGTTTGGAAAGGGGCCAGCACCTCAGGTGATTTTGATGCAAGGTAAGATTTAGAACCCATTGACAGAGGCCATACTCTTCCTAGGTAGGAATTCCTTCATGCTATCTCTGAAATAAGAATCTCCTTTGGATTTGCTAACTTCAGTGTGGAGAATATTGACTTCTGTCATAAGTGAAACATCCTGTTCAGGTTTGGGGTAGTTCTAGTTTTTTGGTTTTGCTTTTTGTTTTAAATATATTTTTATTGATTTCAGAGAGGAAGGAAGAGGGAGAGAGAGATAGAAACATCAATGATGAGAGAGAATCATTCATTGGCTTCCTCCTTTACACCTCCACTGGGAATCGAGCCCGCAACCCAGGCATGTACCCTGACCGGAAATCGAACCGTGACCTCCTGGTTCATAAGTCAGTGCTCAACCACTGAGGCATGCCTGTTGGGCATGGTGTGGGGTGGTTCTAGTTTTAAGAAAGCTCTGCTTTATTTTAAGCTTCCTTGAACTTTTTATTGATAATTATTCATGCATTAGTTTTCTTTTTTCCTGTATAAACACCTATGGCTCATTTAAATATTCTTCATGTGATAAGGTTTCCAGGTCTACCATTTTTGTTTTCTTTCTAGAGTACTCTCACAACTATTCTATATGGCAAGAAATTATTAAATATTCATTATTTGCAAGATATTATTCAAATATCTTGATACAAAGATGAAGCACTGCTTCTATCCTTAATCAAAATAGTCTTTTAAGCCCTGGCCAGTTTGGTTCAGTGGATAGAGTGTTGGCCTGTGGACTGAAGGGTCCCGGGTTTGATTCCAGTCAAGGGCATGTACCTCAGTTGCAGGTTCAGTCCTTGGCCCTGGTTGGGGCACATGTGGGAGACAACCAATTGATGTTTCTCTCTCACATTGATGTCTCTCTATTTGTCTCTCCCTCTCCCTTCCACATTCTCTAAAAATCAATGGAAAAATATCCTCAGATGAGAATTAACAAACAAATAAATAGTCTATTAAAGAGACTAGAGCACAAAATTTAGCAGATATTGAGAAAGATAAGAAGTCAGTTGTGTTACTAGAGCAGAAGCTCTTTTTAACTTTGTAAGATTGCTTTGAATTCATTTTTATTTTGAGAATGTGTGGCCTTACCTATCTCTTCATCTGTTGTCCCCTCCTATCCCAATTGGAAAATACATTTCTGAAAGAAATCTTTATATCATATAATTTTATTATGAGCTGGCTCTTAAAGTCCACTCTTGGAAAAATAAAGTAATATGTTCTTTTGCACTTCCGCAGTGATTAATTTATTAAATAGGTTTCCATATTAGATCTACATAGGCCTGAATTTTAAAAATACATATTTTTTACTTTTTAAAGAGAGAGGAAGGGAGAGAAAGAGAAACATTGATTGACTGCCTCCTGCACGCCCCCTACTAGGGATGAAGCCCCAAACCTGGGCATGTGCCCTGACCAAGAATTAAACCAGCAGCCTTTTGGTGCCCAACCAGCTGAGCCACCCAGCCAGGGCTAGGCCTCAATTTTAGTCCCCAAACCATTGTAGTATTCTTTTAGTATAATGAATCCATTATACTTTTTCAATAGTTGGTTCTTACAGAAAATGTCATATGAGGGTTTATTTAAAATATAAAAGACACTGGTAACTTGTGATTTACTTCTGTTATCCATTAACCTATTATAGGACAAGCCATTGTTAAAGGAATGGTTGTTTCTAAAAGCAAATGCTAAAATTGTTGCCCTGGCCGGTGTGGCTCAGTGGTAGAGCATCGGCCTGTGCACCAAAGGGTCGAGGGGTCAATTCCTGGTCAAGGACATGTTTCTGGGTTACAGGTTTGATCCCCGACCCTGATTAGGGCAGGTGTAGGAGGCAACCAGTTGATGTGTCTCTTTCACATCAATGTTTCTCTCTCTCTCTCTCGCTCTCGCTCTCTCACTGTCTCGCGCTCTCACCTCCTCCCCTCCTCCTCCTCCCTCCCACCCTTCCACTCTCTCTCTAAAAACCAGTGGAGAAAATATCCTCAGTGAGGATTAACAAAACAAAAGCTAAAATTGTGTTTTATGTCTAGCAAGTACAGGTGTTTTCAGTGCTCTAAGAATCACCAAACACAGCTCAAAATTGGAGACATCTGTCTTGAGATTTTTCATTGCCTATATCTTCATGAATGCCTCTGGTAGTCTAAATGATAAATTTAGGGGAGGACAGTTTTATATTTTTCTTGAATTATAAAAGTCAAACATGCAGATTACTTTTTTTTAAGTTTTTAAAAACAAAAAGTCCAAGTCTTTTGTACTAGTTTCCTAGGGCTGCCATAACAATGTACCACTGAGTGGCTACACAACAGGAATTTATCCTCACAGCTCTGGAAGCTAGAAGTTCAAAACCCAGGTGTTGGCCCTGCTCTCTCCAGAGCCTCTAGAGGAGGATCCTTTCTTGCCACTTCTAGTTTCTGATAGCCCCAGGATCCTTAGCTTGTGGCAGCATAACTTCATCTCTGTCTTGTCACATGGCCTCTCTCTGTGTCTCTTCTTATGAGAACACTAGTCATATTGGATTTGGGCACACCCTAATGAATTTATCTTAATTTGATTACATCTGCAAAAACCTTACTTCCAGGTAAGGTCACATTCACAGGGCCTAAGGATTAGGACTTCATCATATCGTTTTAGGGGGAAACAGTTCAACTCATAACATCTTTTTTTTTTTTTTAATCTTTATTGTTCAGATTATTACAATTGTTCCTCTTTTTTCCCCCAATAGCTCCCCTCCACCCGGTGCCCACCCAACCCCATGCCCCCACTCCCCCCCATTGTCCAAATCCATAGGTGTACGATTTTTGTCCAGTCTCTTCCTGCACCCCCCATACCCTTTCCCCCTGAGAATTATCAGTCCACTCCCTTTCTATGCCCCTGATTCTATTATATTCACCAGATTATTCTGTTCATCAGATTTTTTATTCACTTGATTTTTTAGATTCACTTGTTGATAGATATGTATTTGTTGTTCATAATTTTTATCTTTACCTTTTTCTTCTTCCTCTTCTTAAAGAATACCTTTCAGCATTTCATATAATACTGGTTTGGTGGTGATGAACTCCTTTAGCTTTTTCTTATCTGTGAAGCTCTTTATCTGACCTTCAATTCTGAATGATAGCTTTGCTGGGTAGAGTAATCTTGGTTGTAGGTTCTTGCGATTTCATCACTTTGAATATTTCTTGCCACTCCTGTCGGGCCTGCATAGTTTCTGTTGAGAAATCAGCTGACAGTCATATGGGTGCTCCCTTGTAGGTACCTAACTGTTTTTGTCTTGCTGCTTTTAATATTCTCTCTTTGTCTTTTGCTCTTGGCATTTTAATTATGATGTGTCTTGGTGTGGTCCTCTTTGGATTCCTTTTGTTTGGGGTTCTGGGCGCTTCCTGGACTTGTAAGTCTATTTCTTTCACCAGGTGGGGGAAGTTTTCAGGCATTATTTCTTCAAATAGGTTTTCAGTATCTTGCTCTCTCTCTTCTTCTGGCACCCCCATAATTCTGATGTTGGTACGCTTGAAGTTGTCCCAGAGGCTCCTTACACTATCCTCATATTTTTGGATTCTTTTTTTTTTTTTTTCCGGTTGAGTGTTTTTTGCTTCTTTGTATTTCAAATATTTGACTTGATTCTTGCGATCCTCTAGTCTGCTGTTGGATCTCTGTATAATATTTTTTATTTCAGTCAGTGTATGCTTAATTTCTAGTTGATCCTTTTTCATATCCTCGAGGGTCTCATTAAATTTATAGGCCTTTTCTAGAAAATTCTTGAATAACCTTATAACCGTGGTTTTGAACTCTATATCCAGTTGTTTGCTTTCCTCCATTTCCTTCATTTGTGACCTGCCTCTTTGTCTCCGCATTTTGGCTGCTTCCCTGAGTTGATGGAGTGGCTTTGTATGCTAGGTGTCCTATAGGGCCCAGTGGCTCAGCCTCCCCAGTTATCCTGAGGTGGACACTCGGTGCACCCCTTTGTGGGCTGTGTGCACAGTCTTGTTGTAGTTAAGCCTTGATTGTTGTTGGTATCACTGGGAGGAATTGACCTCCAGGCCAATTGTCTGTGAGGATCAGCTGTGTCTACGATGGGAGAACTTCTGTACTGGAGACTCCCTTATGAGACAAGACTTGCTTCAGTGGGGCTTTGGTGCTCACTGAGTCTGCTCCCTGAGTGTGTCCCTTATGGATCTGAGGAGTTGTAATATGGATGGTCTTACTCTGACCCCTGGGTACACTGGCTCTTGGATCTCCAAGGAGGTGCTAATTTAGCCTCTGCCTGAGGCCACCCAGCAGGAGCTACGGAGAGATCTGCAGATTCCTCTTCTTTGTTTGGGGTTTGGAGGTGCCCAGAAGAGGCCCAGCTGTGAAGCAGTGCAAGCTGCTGTGGAGCCTTGGGCCTTCTTTTGGATGTTCTGGGTCTCTCTGACTCAGCTGCAGTTTGTTAGGTAAGTTTAGATTTCAAAGGACCAGGCCATTCATATGCAAAAGCCTCTTGCACAGCTTGGGTGGGGTGGGGTCTCAGGGAATCCACAGGGTGGAGCAAACAGCAATGACTGATCCTCAGCCCTGCCCTAAGAACTCCCCAGGTCTCAGTGTCCCTTGGTAATCTCTGCAAGCACCTCTGAGAGAAAGCCACCCTCAAGTTCCGCCCGAAGCCAGACAGTCCAGTTTCTCCCCGTATGAGTCTGGGTCCCCAGAGTCTCACCCGGAACTGGAGTTCAGAGCAGTCAGGAGCTTGTGTCTCCCTGCAGATTGAAAAAGCCAGCCGTGTCCTCAGTTGCCAGCCCTCTCCGCACGCGTGCCTCCATACCTCTGCACTTTACTTCC
This sequence comes from Plecotus auritus, assembly GCF_963455305.1. NCBI lineage: Eukaryota > Metazoa > Chordata > Mammalia > Chiroptera > Vespertilionidae > Plecotus > Plecotus auritus. Next base: position 158,544,673 of record NC_137772.1, on the reverse strand, counting down.
GCAGCTCCTCTGAGTCTCAGTGTGCTTTTCTCTTCCCTTCTAGTTGTAGAATTTCCACTTAGGCAACCTTCCTGTGGTTCTGAGTGATGTTCGTTTTGTCTTTTATTTTTTTTTATTTATTTTTTTAAATATATTTTAATGATTTTTTACAGAGAGGAAGGGAGAGGGATAGAGAGTTAGAAACATCGATGAGAGAGAAACATCGATCAGCTGCCTCCAGCACACCCCCTACTGGGGACGTGCCCGCAACCAAGGTACATGCCCTTGACCGGAATCGAACCTGGGACCCTTCAGTCCGCAGGCTGACGCTCTATCCACTGAGCCAAACCGGTTTCGGCTCGTTTTGTCTTTTAGTTGTAGTTTTGAAGTAGTTGTGCGAGGCAGCAAGTTCAGGTGTTTACCTATGCTGCCATCTTGGTTTCTCCCATATCTGGCCCCTTGCCCAGGAAAACCATAGTTACTGTTTTCTATTTCTCTAGAAATTACTCCCATGCATCTCATATAGTTTGAATTTTTCTATTTTAGATAGTACCTGTCAACTACTAATGAGGACAGATGATCCTTTTTCTTCATCTTTTCAGGTTTCTTTTTTCACTTTGCTGGAGGAATTTCTTCAGAAAGGATGCCTGAGAAATAAACTTTCAGAGCCATTGTAATCTGAAAATATCTTTATTTTTACTTCTTACTGTTTGGGTGAAAAACCTAGGTTCCACAGGAAAATATGTTCTGTTGTCTATGAGTGAAGGGAGACAGGAGAAAGATTAACAGGCCCAGCCACCCCCAGCATTCTTGATTTCTCCACCTGCCAACTTTGAGCTCTGAATCTCTCTGGGGCTCCTCTGGAAGTGCTGGCTCCCACCTGTGATAAAGTTCTCTTTCTTACGTTTTCAAGTTGTGGATTTCCCTGTTATGGAATATCCATCCATGTAGTCACATGCTCTTGTCTATTCCATAAAGTTGTCAAATTATCTGCTTCGAATATGGCTTGTGATTGATGCATGATTACTTATAATGATTTTTGCTAAATTTGGAAAATTCTCTGAGGCCTCTGAATTGGTTTCTCCAACTTCAACATGAACTCTGATATTTTGCCAGCTGGGTTTTATTTTGCTAAAGTAATCACACATTGTTCTACAAAACTTTCTCTTTGATGTCTTACTACAGTTTTTTTTTTTTTAAGTATTTTGAAAAAATGTTATACCAAACTGAATTACCACTGACTTTGTTACTTATGTAATAATCTTATAGATCATCAAAGAAATTATCTTACCCTCACTAAGCATTTTAGTATGTCATTCCTTTTGAAAGTATCAAATCTTTTTCCCATAGCAAATTTGTAAACTTTAATCTTCACAGAACCACTGTCATAATCTAAGTTCCCTTGTGTTAGTAAAAGAATTTATGTGTTAGTGATTTTCCAGTTTAATTTCCAGAGCTGTATCTTATGCTATTTTTATATACAGTCACTCTCTAGAAATGCTTTGTAACAATCTTTACTTACCATCTTCAGAATGTTCATGTTTAGATGTGGATGATGGTAATACCTAATAGGAAAATAAAAGTACAGAGAGTTTTGAGTGATTTGCTACAGTATGTTGAGACAAGATCCTGAATTTGGTGTATTTACTAATTCTAGTCTCTAATTCAGTTACAGAAATGACAGCATTTCACAATGATGAAGGTAACCATTGAACAGATGTGATGTCTGTTTTTATTTCACAGGTAACCCTGTATCATTTGTTAAAGCTGTTCCAATCAGATACCAATGCAATGCTGGGGAAAAAGACAGTGGTTTCAGAGTTCTATGATGAAATGGTAAGATTTCATTTTATTTTAATTTTTTATTTATTTTTTTGAAATGGTAAGATTTTATAATGAGAGTTTTAAAAACATTTTAAATTGTAGAACTTTGAAGTTATTGGGCCTTTTCTCATTTTATCTCATTAGATATTTCAAGACCCAACAGCAATGATGCAACAGTTATTAACAACATCTCGTCAGCTAACATTAGGAGCCTACAAGCATGAAACAGAATGTAAGTGCCATGAGTTTATAATTAATCCTGAAAAATAGTGTTATGTAATGGTGAAAGGATTGTATGATTAGTAACTTTTAAATTCTTTTCTTAATGCTATATATAGATAAAATGTTCAGAAGTTAAAAATTAAGTATTACTATAGAACAGGGGTCCTCAAACTACGGCCCACGGGCCACATGCGGCCCGCCAAGGACATTTATCTGGCTCGCCGGGTGCCGCTGCTTGTCCTGCTTAGCAGCCGACTTGTCCCGGGCCCGCAGTGTGCATAGGAATTTGTTCATAGTTTTTTTTTTTTAACTATAGTCCGGCCCTCCAACAGTCTGAGGGACAGTGAACTGGCCCCCTGTTTAAAAAGTTTGAGGACCCCTGCTATAGAAACATGTAAGAAGCATATTTTAAATTGTTCCCAAAGTAGGTCTACTTTCAAAAAGATAAAAGACAGCTTCTCACAGTCTCTGAAATACTGTTTGTCTTTTATTCCCTAATTACATTTAAACATAGCTTTTTATTAATCTTGCTTAACCTGCTACTCAGTCATTTTCTATTCATTAGTCTTTGCTAACAGAATCTGTGTGAAAAACCTTGCAGAACATAATTATACTTTTGTGTTCTGTGAACTAGTTTATTATTATTATTTTTTCAACCTATGCCATTTTACATAGTTTCAGATTCATACAAAGGTGGAAAGTACCAGGATGCCACATTAATAATCAATCACGGTATATATTCCCTCTAAGCTGACTTGGCCTCCGAATACTATATACATCACTCCATGCAGCTAATTTGCCTACAATATGTATTGATAACCCGTTATATGCCAGGCATTGTTCTAGGGTCTGAGGATAGAGCATTGTCTAAACCAGACAAAAAGCCCTGCCCTCATGGAGCTTGCATTCCAATAGGAAGAGAGATTTTAAATAAATAAAATAATAATGTGTACATAGTGAATGGGTAGCATGGAGACAAAGCACAGGGGAGGGAGCACCTTTGGTGAGAGGAAATGATGATGATTGGAGTTTTAAATATCAGGTCACAGAATGCTTCCTGAGGTGGTGGCATTTGAGTGAATACCTAAAGGAGTGAGGAAGTGAGCCTTGAAGCTGTCTGAGATAAGAATGTTATCTGTAGCCAAAACCGGTTTGGCTCAGTGGATAGAGCTTCGGCCTGCGGACTGGAGGGTCCCAGGTTCAATTCCGGTCAAGGGCACGTGACTTGGTTGCGGGCATATCCCCAGTGGGAGGTGTGCAGGAGGCAGCTGATCGATGTTTCTCCCTCATCGATGTTTCTAACTCTCTATCCCTCTTCGTTCCTCTCTGTAAAAAATCAATAAAATATATTAAAAAAAAAAGAAAAAAAGAATGTTATCTGTAGAGGGAGTGGCAAGGGCAAAAGCCCTGAGGTGAGAGGATGCAGGGCGTGTCTGAGGAACAGCAAGGGGGCCAGTGTGACTAGAGGGAACAAGGGGACAAGGAGTGGCATATGGGAGTCAGAGAAGTTAATAGGGAACCAGATCATATAGAGACTTGTAACTGTGAGGACTTTATTAAAGTGAAGGATATATGAAGTCATTTGTGGGCTTTGAGCAGAAGAGTGAACATATAGGACTAACATTTTAAAAAGATCAATCAGCCTGGGTGGTGTGGCTCAGTGGTTGGGCGTCGATCTAGGAATCAGGAAGTCACAGTTCGATTCCCAGTCAAAGCACATGCCTGGGTTGCAGGCTTCATCCAGGATGGGGACGGTGCAGGAGGCAGCCAATCAGTGATTCTTTCTCATCATTGATGTTTCTATCTCTCCCTTTCCCTTCCTCTCTGAAATCAGTAAAAATATATTTAAAAAGATCAACCATCCTGGTTGCTGTGTTGAGAATAGACTGTAAAGCAAAAAAAGAAGAAGCAGAGAGGCTGTTCCAATAATTTAGATATGATAGAATGGTGGGTGGTACCCGAGTGATAGCAATATAGGGTGATGAGAAGGGGTCAGATTCTGGATCTATTTTGAAGACAAATACAATAGGATTTGCTGGTGGTTTGAATAAAAAGATGTGAGAGAAGCCATGGCCCATGTGGCTCAGTTAGTCGTCCTATATACCAAACGGTGGTGGGTTCAGTCCCTGGTCAGGGCATGTACGGGAGGCCACCAATCCATGTTGCTCTCTCTCCCTTCCTCTTTCTAAAAGTAATAATTAAAAAAAAAAAAAAGATGTGAGAGAAGATCAGCAAAGAATGATTCTAAGGTTTTATGCCCGAGGAACCAAAAAATTGTCATAGCTTTTTACAGAGATGGGGAAATTTGAGAGGGGCAGGTTTGGGGGAAAGATTAGTTAGGAGTACAGTTTTGGACATACGGATGTAGGATGCCTGTAAGACATCTAAGTGGTTATGTTGAGAAGGCAATTGCACCCAAAAGTCTGGTATTCAAACAGAGGTCAAGGCTGAAGATAAATATTTGGAAGTTAATAAATAGATGGATTTATAAATTGTGAGACCCAATGGTAGCATCAAAGGAGTGAAGATAGAAAAGAGGTCCAAGGACTGAGCCTCTTTTCTGCACTGCAACGTTTAGAAATTTAAGGGGATGATCAGCAAAGGAAATAAACAACATTGAGTATGGAGGAAGAAAAACTAGGTGCCTGTAATGTTCTAAAGCCAAGTACAGAAAGTGTATCAAGAAATAATCATTAGCTGTGTCCGGTACTGCTGATAGGTCAAGTTAGATGTGGGCCATGAAATGGGTTATAGCCAGGTAGCGGTCCTTGAAGGCCTTAACAGGGGCAGTTGAAGGAGAATAGTAAGGACAGTGATGAAAAGAGAATCAGTGAAACTGGCGACAGGCACTGTGGACACCTCTGCCTTGGAACTTGCAGTGGTAACAGAAGCAGGATATAGGGTCTAGGGTAGTGTTTTCAGGGGGAAATAAACCAGTATATTTATAGGCTGAAAGGACTGATGCAATCCAGTAAAAGAATGGCTGGGGGATGAGAATACAGGGGAGAAGGGAGTTGCTATTGAACCATTATTGGTTTTAATACTGTTTGGTTTGTATTTGTATCATGACTAGAAGTTAAAAGATCTGAATATTGATTATAATTTTCCCACTTGGTAGTCATTTAAAATTTAAAATCATACTCATTTAAACGTTTTATGCTTCACTTTCTGCATCTGCAAATGTATTTACCTGGCCTACTTCATTATGAACATAAAACAGATATGTATATGACCACTTTGACAAGGTAAAAAAACACCTAATATGCTATTTTAATTTGTTATTGGTTATTTGCGCTCCATAGATCTTTTCTCCCATAGCATAAAATGTGCCAAATTGATAGAGGAAACTTCTCTTTTAAAATTCAAGTGACCACATTTTTGTGTTTTCAACAAAACAAATTAAATAACTCATTTAATTAGGTACAAGTAATTAATGTGTTTCATAAAAAAGCTTTTCTATAAATATATTTTATGTGTTAAAGCTTATGCATGGAGCTGTATAACCTTGGGAAGTTTTACCAGTAAATTGCACGTTTTGAATTATATTCACTTTATTTTCTTAATAATATCAAACAGTAAGGAAAAAAAGATAATTTTAAAAGTGGTACTGACACAGTTGATAAGCTTTTGAGAAGAAAACTTAATTTAGATCATTGCTTCATAGTATTTATCAAAACAGATTCCAATTTAATTAAAAATAGTTCAATGTTTTTTTTAAAGTCAGTCAACCTGTTATTTAAAAAATTAGAGAAATGGCTATCGTGTCTGGGGAAGAGTTTTTAAAATTGAGATGTTAGAAGAAATTACATTAAAGGAAAGAAAAACCTGATTTTGTAAAAAATATTTAACTTATACATTTCAAAAGGGCAAAGAAGAAAAATAATTTTGCAGAAATATGGCAAAAGATTAGTATCTTAAAAACCCTAAAATGGACAAATGAAATACAGGGTGTCCCAAAAAAATGTAAACACATTTTAATAGCTGATAGCTCAATTTTTTAAATGAAATTTATTTTAATAAACACTGTCTTTATGATTATTCAAAGAACTAGAGGCCCGGTGCACGAACTTGTGCACCAGTGGGGTCCCTTGACCTGGCCTGCAAGATCGGGCTGAAACCGGCTTTCCAACATCCCCCAGGGGGTTCCAGATTGCAAGAGGGCGCAGGCCAGGCCAAGTGCACAAATGGGGCTGGGGAGGGACGTGGGAGGTGAGGTACCGTGGGAGGGCTCCAGAGCGTGTCTGGCCCATCTCACTCAGTCCCAATCAGCTGGACCCTAGCAGCAAGGTAACGTACTTGTTGGAGCGTCTACCCCCTCGTGGTCAGTGCACCTCATAGCGACTGGTTGACCAGTGGACTGTCTGCCCCCTGGTGGTCAGTGCATATCATAGCTAGGGGTTGAGTGGCATTAGCATATTATGCTTTGATTGGTTGAACGGCCAACTGAACTACCAGACACTTAGCATATTAGACTTTTTTTTTTTTAAATATATGTTACTGATTTTTTTACAGAGAGGGAGAGATAGAAAGTTAGAAACATCGATGAGAGAGAAACATCAATCAGCTGCCTCCTGCACACTCCCTACTAGGGATGTGCCCGCAACCAAGGTACATGCCCTTGTCCGGAATCGAACCTGGGACCCTTCAGTCTGCAGGCCGACACTCTATCCACTGAGCCAAACTGGTCAGGACTCATCAGTGATGTTTCTATCTCTCTCTCTCTCTTTCCCTTCATCTCTGAAATCAATAAAAATATGTTAAAATAAAATGAAAAAATAAATTTTAAAAAATGCAAACCAAACAATAATGGGTGATCATATGTGTATCAAATCAGCAAAAGGAATCTTTAATAGTGAGGATGTGTTGAACTTTACATTCTCATAAATTGTTTGTGTGGGTACAAATTGCTTTAGCCTCTTAGGAAAGCAATTTAGGAATGTTAATCAAAGACCTAAAAAGATAGGTACACTCTTACCAATTTGAGGGCATTATACTCAATATTTGGTAATAATAAGAGAGCTGATTTATTGAGTGCTTACTATTTGTTTTTGTTTTTATGTGTTTTTTTAAATATATATTTTTATTGATTTTAGAGAGGAAGGGGAGGGAAAGAGAGCTAGAAACATTAATGATGAGAGAGAATCATTGATTGGCTGTCTCCTGCACAACCCCTACTGGGATCAGACCAGCAACCCGGGCATGTGCCCTTGACCGGAATTGAACCTGGGACCCTTCAATCCGTATGCTGACACTCTGTCTGCTGAGCCAAACTGGCTAGGGCTGAGTGTTTACTATTTGTACTCTTCTAAATCTGTACATGTATAAAATTTAATTCTACAATTAATTTATTAAGTACTCCATTTTATAAAAGCAAACAGGTATAGGGAAGTTAAGTTACTTGCCCACGAGTACAGCTAATTATTGGTAGAGCCAGGACTATATCCTAAGCACTCCCCAGAATTTAGGCTCTAAAAACTTAGTAATATTTTTAGATAGAGTAATATTTAGGATCGAGGTTGCTCATTATGAAGCATATTAAAAGTTTATAAAAGTATTTGTGCTAGTAAACCCATGGAAATTTACTTAAACACTAATGATCTAGCTTTTTTTTTTTTTTTTTTTTTTTTTTTCAAGTTTTTATTAAGGTATTATATGTGTACATATCTCACCATTGCCCCCCACCCCCACCCCACTCCCATACATGCCCTCACCCCCCAATGTTTTGCATCCGTTGGTTACTCTTATATACATGCATATAAGTCCTTCAGTTGATCTCTTATTTCCCCCACCTCTCCCTAACCTTACCCCTGTAATTTGACAGTCTGTTTGATGCTTTACTGCCTCTGTAACTATCTTTTTGTTCATCAGTTTATAATGTTTTTCATTATCCCCAAATGAGTGGGATCATGTGGTATTTTTCTTTCATTGACTGGCTTATTTCACTTAGCATAATGTTCTCTAATTCCATCCAAGTGCCTACAAATGGTAGTAATTCCTTCTTTTTTACGGCAGCATAGTATTCCATTGTGTAGATGTACCATAGTTTTCTGATCCAGTCATCTGCTGATGGGCACCTAGGCTGTTTCCAAATCTTAGCTATTGTAAATTGTGCTGCTATGAACATAGGGGTGCATATATCCTTTCTGATTGGTGTTTCTGGTTTCTTAGGATATATTCCTAGGAGTGGGATTACTGGGTCAAATGGGAGTTCCATTTTCAGTTTTTTGAGGAAACTCCATACTGTTCTCCACAGTGGCTGCACCAGTCTGCATTCCCACCAGCAGTGCACGAGGGTTCCTTTTTCTCCGCATCCTCGCCAACACTTGTCGTTTGTTGATTTGTTGATGATAGCCATTCTGACAGGTGTGAGATGGTATCGCATTGTTGTTTTGATTTGCATCTCTCGGATAATTAGTGACTTTGAGCATGTTTTCATGTGTCTCTTGGCCTTCCTTCTGTCTTCTTTCGAAAAGCTTCTATTTAGGTCCGTTGCCCATTTTTTTATTGGATCATTTATCTTCCTTTTATTAAGTTGTATAAGCTGCCTGTAGATGTTGGAAATTAAACCTTTATCAGTGATACCATTTGCAAATATGTTCTCCCATACAGTGGGGTTTCTTGTTGTTTTGTTGATGGTTTCTTTTGCTGTGCAAAAGCTTTTTATTTTGATGTAGTCCCATTTGTTTATTTTCTGTTTGGCTTCCATTGCCCTAGGGGCAGTATCACTGAAAAAGTTCTTTTGGCATATGTCTGAGATTTTGCTGCCTGTGGATTCCTCTAGTATTTTTATGGTTTCCCGTCTTATATTTAAGTCCTGTACCCATTTTGAGTTTATTTTTGTGTATGGTGTAAGTTGGTGATCTAGTTTCATTTTTTTGCATGTATCTGTCCAATTTTCCCAACACCATTTATTAAAGAGACTGTCTTGACTCCATTGTATGCTCATGCCTCCTTTGTCAAATATTAAATGCGCATATTGGTTTGGGTCGATATCTGGATTCTCTATTCTGTTCCATTGATCTATATGTCTGTTCTTGTGCCAGTACCAGGCTGTTTTGAGGACAGTGGCTTTGTAATACAGCTTGAAATCTGGTATTGAGATCCCTCCTACTTTATTCTTCTTTCTCAGGATTGCTGTGGCTATTCGGGGTCTTTTTTTATTCCAGATGAATTTTTGGAGAGTTCTTTCTAGGTCTGTGAAATACGCCGTTGGTATTTTAATGGGGAGTGCATTGAATCTATAGATTGCTTTGGGTAGTATGGACATTTTAATGATGTTGATTCTACCAATCCATGAACATGGTATGTTCTTCCATCTGTTTACATCTTCCTCTATCTCTTTTTTCAGTGTCCTGTAGTTTTCCGCATATAGGTCTTTTACCTCCTTGGTTAGGTTTATTCCTAAGTATCTTAATTTTTTTGGTGCGATGGAAAATGGGATTGCTTTTTTAGTCTCTCTTTCTGTAAGTTCATTGTTGGTGTATAGAAATGCCATAGATTTCTTGGTGTTAATTTTGTATCCTGCTACATTGCCGAATTCATTTATTAAGTCTGTTAGTTTTTTGATGGAGTCTTTCGGGTTTTTTATGTACAATATCATGTCATCTGCAAATAAGGACAGCTTTACTTCTTCTTTTCCAATTTGGATGCCTTTTATTTCTTCTTCTTGTCTAATTGCAGTGGCTAATACTTCCAGTACTATGTCAAACAGGAGTGGTGAGAGTGGGCATCCCTGTCTTGTTCCTGTTCTTAGGGGAAATGGTTTTAGTTTTTGCCCATTGAGTATGATGTTAGCTGTGGGTTTATCATATATAGCTTTTATTATGTTGAGGTATGATCCTTCTATTCCCACCTTGTTGAGAGTTTTTATCAAGAAAGGGTGTTGGATTTTGTCAAATGCTTTTTCTGCATCAATTGATATGACTATGTGATTTTTATCTCTCAATTTGTTTATGTGATGTATCACATTTATTGATTTGCGGATATTGAACCATCCTTGCATTCCTGGGATAAATCCTACTTGGTCATGGTGTATGATCTTTCTGATGTACTGCTGGATCCTATTTGCTAGAATTTTATTGAGGATTTTGGCATCTACAGTCATGAGGGATATTGGCCTGTAATTCTCCTTCATTGTGTTGTCTTTATCTGGTTTTGGTATTAGGGTGATGCTGGCTTCATAGAAGGAGCTTGGAAGTGTTCCTTCCTCTTGAATTTTTTGGAATAGTCTGAGGAGGATAGGTTTTAGTTCTTGCTTGAATGTTTGGTAGAACTCTCCTGTGAAGCCGTCTGGCCCCGGGCTTTTGTTTGCTGGAAGCTCTTTGATGACTGCTTCAATTTCTTCCATAGTTACTGGCATGTTGAGATGTTTAGATTCTTCCTGATTGAGTTTTGGAAGGTTATATTTTTCTAGGAATATGTCCATTTCCTCCAGGTTGTCCAGTTTGTTGGAATAGAGTTGTTCGTAGTATTTTTTAACAATCCTTTGTATTTCGGCGGGATCTGTTGTTATTTCACCTCTTTCATTTCTGATCTTGTTTATTTGGGTCCTCTCTCTTTGCTTCTTGGTGAGCCTGGCTAGAGGTTCATCAATCTTGTTTATCCTTTCAAAGAACCAGCTCTTGGTTTTGTTGATCTTTTGTATTGTTTCTTTGGTCTCTATGTCGTTTATCTGTGCTCTGATCTTTATTATTTCCTTCCTTCTGCTTACACTGGGCTTTTCTTGTTGCTCTTTTTCTAACTCTTTGAGTTGTTGGGTTAGGTAATTTATTACCCCTGTTTCTTGTTTTTTGCAGTAGGCTTGTAGAGCTATGAACTTCCCTCTCAGGACTGCTTTCGCTGTGTCCCATAGATTTTGGATTGTAGTGTTTTCATTGTCATTTGTTGTCATGATGTTTTTTATTTCTTCTTTGATCTCTCTGGTAACCCAGTCATGGTTTAATAGCATGCTGTTTAGTCTCCATGTGTTTGATTTCTTTGGGTTGTTTTTATTGTAGTTGATTTCCAGTTTTATGCCACTGTGGTCTGAGAAGATGCTTGATATGATTTCTATCTTCTTGAATTTGAAGAGACTTTGCCTATGTCCCAACATATGGTCTATCTTTGAAAATGACCCATGTGCACTTGAGAAGAATGTATATTCTGTGGCTTTGGGGTGAAATGTTCTGAAGATGTCAATTAATTCCATCTGGTCTAGTGAGTCATTTAGGATTGATGTTTCTTTGCTGATGTTTTGTTTAGAGGATTTGTCCAGTGGTGATAGTGGGGTATTAAAGTCCCCTACTATGATTGTATTGCTGTCAATCTCTCCCTTGATATCCTCCAGGAGTTTTTTTATGTATTTGGGTGCTCCTGTATTGGGTGCATATATGTTTACCAGAGTTATTTCTTCTTGTTGGATTGCTCCCTTTAGTATTATGAAATGGCCTTCCTTATCTCTTGTTATGTCCTTCAGTTTGAGATCTAATTTGTCAGAAATAAGTATTGCTACCCCAGCTTTTTTTTCAGTTCCATTTGCCTGGAAAACCTTTTTCCATCCCTTCACCCTCAGTCTGTGTGCGTCTTTTTTTCTGAGGTGGGTTTCTTGTAGACAGCAGATATATGGGTCGTGTTTTCTTATCCAATCCGTTACCCTATGTCTTTTGATTGGGGCATTTAATCCATTTACATTTAAAGTTATTATTGATAGGTACTTATTTGTCGCCATTCCTATTCTTTACCCCTGTGTTACTTCTTCGCTTCCTGTTTCTTTCTTTCTTTCTTTCTTTTTTTTTTTTTACAGCAGACCCTTTAGCATTTCTTGCATTGCTGGTTTGGTGGTAATAAATTCCCTTAGTCCTTTTTTGTCTGTGAAGCTCCTGATTTCACCTTCAATTTTGATTGACAGCCTTGCTGGGTACAGTATTCTTGGATTCAGACCCTTCCTTTGCATGACTTTGTATATTTCATTCCATTCCCTTCTGGCCTGATGAGTTTCTGTTGAGAAATCAGTTGCTAGTCTGATGGGGGTTCCTTTGTATGTAACTTTCTGTCTCTCTCTTGCTGCTTTTAAGATTCTTACTTTGTCATTGGTGTTTGCCAATTTAATTATAATGTGCCTTGGTGTCGGTCTTTCGGGGTTCATTTTGCTTGGGACTCTGTGAGCTTCTTGGATTTGTGTGTGTTTTTTCTTCCCTATATCTGGGAAATTTTCTGTCATTATTTCTTCAAAGAGGTTTTCTATTCCTTGCTCAGCTTCCTTTCCTTCTGGAACCCCTATTATGCGAATGTTGTTTTGTTTCGTGTTGTCCCAAAGTTCCCTTAGACTCTCCTCCTGCCTTTTAATTTTTTTTTCTAGAAGTTGCTTTTCTTGGGTATTTTTTTCCATCTTGTCTTCTAGCTCACTGATGCGGTCCTCTGCTTCTTCTTGTCTACTCTTGATGCTTTCTATTGAGTTCTTTACGGCAGCGATGTCATTTTTCATTTCTTCTTGGTTCTTCTTCATTTCCTCTTGGTTCTTGCTCATATTGTCGAATTTGTCTTCCATTCTTTTCAGCCACCTTATGACCATTTCTCTGAATTCTTTTTCTGGAAGGTTGCTTGCCTCCATTTCGTTTACTTCCTTTTCTGGTGATGCCTGCTTTTCTTTCATATGCGGGCTGCTTCTTTGTCTCCCCATGGTCTCTCTTCTCTGGGTGTCTGGTTATGTAGTTCTCTCTCTCCTGGGTTGATTTAAAGGCACAAAATACAGCACTACCAGGTACAACTCACAAGGCACTGAACAGGAATGTATTCACGATATTAATAACCTCCAATAAAGGTGACCACCAGAGAAAGGCAAATTGGGTGATAGGAGAGAAAGAAGAAGAGGAAAAAGGAAAGAAAGAAAGAAAGAAAGAAAGAAAGAAAGAAAAGAAAGAAAGAAAGAAAGAAAGAAAGAAAGAAAGAAAGAAAGAAAGAAAGAAAGAAAGAAAGAAGAAAGAAAGAAAGAAAGAAAGAAAGAAAGAAAGAAAGAAAGAAAAAAAGAAAAAAGGAGTGTGAAAATGAAATTGGGAAAAGGGAAAGTAAAGAGAAAAAAAAAAAAAAGTAAGAGAGACAAGAAAGTGACTAAGAGAGAAAGGGGAACAGACTATATATATTGGGGATAAAACTCCAATAGAACAATCACTAATCCCAGAAAATGCCAGCAACAAGTGCCTGGGGATTAGTACAAACTACCACACCAACTAATATGGAGTGAGGCAAGGGAAAGCTGAAGCACAAAACAAACAAAAAAATAAACAAAAGAAGAATAAGCAAAACAATCTCACAAAAAAGCATAAAAATTGGATATAATCTACATTCAAGCAAACAACAACAAAAGGACAGAGAGAAGGACAAGTTTATGGATAGCTCAGACAGCGAAGGGAGAGGTGTATGTGGACTTGGAGCAGAGGATTGGAGATTAGATATGTAAGTAGGGTGAAATTTTAACAAGGGGTAAACAGAAAGAATAGGGAAAATCTAAAGCAGTAAAAGGGTAATATAAACAGGACACTGAAAAGGGGGAGGTTAGGAAGAGAGTGATGGCCTAAAGGTAGAGTTGAGATAGAGTAAAACGATGCTAAAGGAAAGATAAAAATAGAATGTAGAACCCTAATCCCAAAATAAAATGAAGAGAAAATAAAATGACACTTTAAAAAAAAAAAAAAAGATAAAATAGCAGTAGTAATAATACGGATTGAAAATAAAAATGTAATCATGAAAAAGGTAAAATCAAGTGATGAAAAAAGAATAAAAAGTTTCTTGATTAAAAGATGCAAAAAATGAAAATAAAAAAAAAATTAAAAAAATAAAAGGTAAAAATAAAATGTGAAGTAGTGAAGGTCATTCACTTCCTCTGTTTTTCTGTTTGGCACGCCTGTTTCTCAGTCCAGACAGTATTGCAGTTCCCTGCGATCCACTGCTCTTCGGTGTTGTAAGCCAGTCCTGATTTTAAGCAGGCGGTGTGTCTTAATTTCTCGTATTCCTTTATTTTTGATTACACAAGAGTCGATTTGTGATTCAGCCCCTGGGTGGCAGTGTTTCTGGATTAACTTCCGGGTCTATCTATGGCCTCTCTAGGCAGTGTTAGAGCCTTCTTTCTGCCTCAGAGCTGACTCTCTGATGGTCACTCCCCGCTCCGATCCCCAGGTTCCAGAAAAACAACCTTCCCCTGCAGTCTCCCAGGGTGTCCCCAACTGGGTGATCCTATGTATTGGGCTTAGTAATCAGAAGCAAGAATTTCAAGAGGAAAAGGCCCAGTTGTGCGTACTCCGGGACTCCGCGTAAGCCCAGGCACCCAGGGAACGCAGGGGCTGCGCGTAAGTCTGGACTGCCTGAAATTCTTAGGGTGTCCCTGCACTTCAGATCAAAATGGGTTGCTTTTTAGAGTGCCCTTCTCTTAGCAGCTCTGAGGACCCCTTTCCACAATCACAGATCACGCCAGCCCCTACAGCCACGGATTTTTCTAGGCACAGACTTCCCTGGTCCTCCAGCTCCCGCAAAACGCGCGTTCCTCTCTCCCGCCGGGACCAGAGACCTCACCTTATCCCAGGCGAAATCTGACCTTTCCGTGGTGGAGTGTAGAGCTCCTCTGAACCCGTGTGCTTGCGCCAGTTGGGGAGCGTTGTTCTGGGGCTCGCAGCTGTTCCTGGGGTGCCGCCGTTGTGGATTCTCAGGCTTCAGATAAGCTCCACTTTCCGGATCAAGATGGCTCAGACTCCGCGTCCAACCCCGCAGCTCCGGGAGGGGACCCAGCCACAGTTGGTGCTGCCAGGTCAGGGGAACCCCGTTCAGCAGTCCCCCACCTCCTTCTGGAATTCAGCTGTCTCCCAACCAGCCAACAAACACTCCTTGTGCGACCCTCAGCTGTTCTTTCTTTCTGCTCCGGGACAAGGCTCGGAACACGTCTGTCTATTCCGCCGCCATTATTCCCTCCTGATCTAGCTTTTAAAAGTAATAGTTGCTTTTACGAGGAATAATTTAAATGAACACTTAATGAGAGCTTACTATGTACTAGACAAGCACTTAACATTTCTTAACTTATTGGATACCATAATAACCATAAGAGGGGGGTGGTTCTACTTTTAGTCCCATTTTATAAGTAAAGACCCTAGGGCAGGGGTGGGCAAACTTTTTGACTCGAGGGCCACAATGGGTTCTTAAACTGGACAGGAGGGCTGGAACAAAAGCATGGATGGAGTGTTTGTGTGAACTAATATAAATTCAAAGTAAAGGAGCCGAGGGGAGAGCAAGAGAACCGGATAGAACCGCCGGATCTGGCCCGTGGGCCGTAGTTTGCCCAAGGCTGCCCTAGGGCTACAGATCAGAGCCAGGATTTTAAACCCAGAATCTGTACTCTTAACCAATAAGCTATTGATCTCTCTGTAAAAACCTTACAATCCGTGCTTCAAACCAGTAAGTAAGATTGGCTCTTCACAAATAATTATTCTTCTTTGGATTAATTTACTCCAGCTTGAGGCTTTATTTGGAAATTTAAAACAGAATTTTTAAAAATATAAGCATTTAGTATGTAGAAAGCAGAAAAGTGGAACCAAATAAAAGAAGTTTTAAAATATTTCCCCTAGGATCTCATTGCTAATTAACCTAGGCCTTCTTCCCGATATATCCTGTCCTTTGCAGTCTTATGATTTGTCAAGAATAAAGTGTAACGAAATCAGACCAACGGAATCTGTATCTACTGTGAATGCTGTCTTTCTGACAAATGAGTCAGGTCTTCCTGACTAGATTTAAGACTTAAAATAATACAGGACTCCTTGTTGTTCCCCAAATGTACATGTGCTGTTTCGAGGGCCTGCTATGTCTACTTCCTCTACCTACTTCCTTTCTCATTCTGTAGAACTTCGTTCAGTTTTTACTACTGCCAAGATGCCTTCCTTCATAATCACATACCCTTTTCCCTTAGTATAAACCCAGTCTGCTTTCATGGCTCCCTATGATTATCTTACAACATTGTACAGCATTTTTCTTTCTTGTCCATCTTCTACCTCTGTACCCCAGCATCTAACCAAGTGTTTTTTAATTGATATGGAGAAGGGAGCAAGGGAATAAAATTTTTTGCATTGTAAACAAAGCACTGTAAAACAAGTGTGAAGACTCTGTTTCAAACCATAAAAACCATTGTGTTCATGTCACAAATGACTAGTTTCTTTAATATATAAAGAGCTCCTACACCTCATAAAGGCCAGTAACCAGTAACCAAAAAGCTTCTGCACAGCAAAGAAAACCATCAACAAGATAAAAAGGCAACCTAGTGAATGGGAGAAAATATTTGCAAATCATGTATCTGATAGGAGGTTAATATCCAAAATAGATAAATAACTCATACAACTCAAGAGTTAAAAAAGCGAACAATTTAATTTAAAAACGCACAGAAGATCTGAATAGATATTTTTCCAAAGAAGATACAGATGGCCAACAGGTACATGTAAAGGTGTTTAACGTGACTAATCATCGGGGAAATGCAAATCAACACCACAATGAGATAATCACCTCCCAACTGTCAGAATAGCTATTATAAAAAATGCATCAACAGCAACAAAAAGAAAGCAAACACAGGAAAAAAAAGGCATCAAACAGGTGTTGGCAAGGATGTGGAGAAAAGGGAACTCTCATGCACTGCTGGAGGGATTGTCAATTGCTGCAGACAACGGTGGAAAAACAGTACAGAGGGTTTTCAAAATATTAAAAATAGAACTACCACATGATCTAATAATTCTACTTCTGGGTATTCAAAGAAAATGAAAACACTAATTAATACACACAGGCACACACATACTGCCATGTTTATTGAAGCATTATTTATGGTATCCAAGATAGGGAGACTACCTTAAGTGTCCATTGATGGATGAATGGATAAAGAAGATATGGTATCTATATATACACAGTGGAATACTATTTAGCCATAAAAAATAATGAAATTTTGCCATTTGTGACAAGATGGATGGGACTTGAGGGAATTATGCTAAGTGAAAAAAGTCAGACGGATAGACAAATACCATATAAGATCACTTATATGTGGAATTAAAAAAAAAAAACAACAACACAAAAAAACAAGTTCAAAGATACAGAGAACAGATTGGTGGTTGCCAGGAGGTGAGGGGTGGGCAAAATGGGTGAAGGGGGGGGGTCAAAAGGTACAAACTTTTTTATTTAATTTTTTATATTTAAAATTTTTATTTACTTATTTTTAGAGAGAGAGAGGAAGGGTGAGAGAAAGAGAAACATCAACTTGTTCTACTTATTTATACATTCATTCGTTAATTATTGAATGTGCCCTGACTGGGGAATTGAACCTGCAACCTTGGCATATCGGGATGATGCTCCAACCAACTGAGCCACACCGACCAGGGCTAATTTTATTTTTTAATTACAGTGTACATTCAGTACTATTTTGTATTAGTTTCAAGTGCACAGCATAGTGGTTAGACAGTCATATACTTTATAAAGTATTCCCCTCGATGTTTCTAGTACCCACCTGGCACCAAATATAATTATTACAATATTATTGACTATACTAGTATTTCCTATGCCCTGCTTTACATCTCCGTGAAGTAAAACTTATTTTATTTTATTTTTTTTAATATATTTTATTGATTTTTACAGAGAGGAAGGGAGAGGGATAGAGAGCCAGAAACATCAATGAGAGAGAATCATTGATCAGCTGCCTCCTGCGCACCCCCTACTGGGGATGTGCCTGCATCCAAGGTACATGCCCTTGACCGGAATCGAACCTGGGACCCTTCAGTCCGCAGGCCGATGCTCTATCCACCGAGCCAAACCGGTTAGGGCTAAAACTTATTTTAAAAATACATTTTTATTGATTTCAGAGAGGAAGGGAGAGAGAGACAGAGAAACATCAATGATGAGAGAGAATCATTGATTGGCTGCCTCCTGCACGCAACCCAGGCATGTGCCTTTGACTGGAATTGAACCCCCTGGGACCCTTCAGGCCAGTGCTCTCTATCCAGTGAGCCAAACCAGCTAGGGCCAAAACTTTTTTAAAAAAATAGTGAAAACAATTTAGAAATAAAAGCAATAAAGTACAGAGAAAAATATGGATTGTTTTGTCAATATAAATATTTATCTGTGTTACAAAATGTATCACGAAAAGAAAGTTACTAGCAATGAGCAAAATAAGAAAATATTATTGCATGTTTTGAATGTGCTAAATGTCTCACATATACATACAGTCTTCTTCCCTTGGTATCCTTTGGGGATTGGTTCCAGGACACCCAGAGGATACGATACTATAGGCCCGGGTCTGGAGGATACTAGAGGCCCGGGTCATGAATTCGTGTACGGGTGGGGTCTGGCTGGCCCGCCCCAAAGGGGGGTGGTGCTGATCAGGGGTGGGGCCAGCCAAGGAGAGGAGCCACAGGCGGTTGGTCGGCCAGCCCCGCCCCCTGGTTCAACTCCCAGTCGAACTCCTGGTCAAGGGGACAATATGCATATTAGCCTTTTATTATATAGGATAGGATGGTGTATTTGCATATAACTTATGCATATTCTCCTATATACTTTAAATCCTCTCTAGATTACTTATACTACCTAATACAATGTAAATAGTTGTTGAACTGTATTGTTCAGGGAATAACAAGAAAAAAATAGTCTGTGCATGTTCAGTGGTCATCTAGGCTTGACTGCATAGTACACATTAGTAACAACATAACATTTCCCCCCAGTATTTTAGGTCTACAGATGCAGAACCCGTGGATATAAAGGGCCAGCTCTATTGATTAATCCTCATAACTCCTCTGAGAAATAACAGAATTTTAACTGTATCATACAGAAAGATGAGACTGAAGGAGACCTAGAGATGTCAGCATTCAGCTAATAAGGGGCCAGGGGTGTATTTGAACTCAAGTCTTTCAGATTTCAAAGGTTTTTGTGTATGTGTGTTTGCTTTTTATTGATTTCAGAGAGGAAGGGAGAGGGAGAAAGAGATAGGAACATCAGTGATGAGAGAATCATTGATAGGCTTCCTCCTGCATATCCCACACTGGGGATTGAGCCCACAACCTGGGTGTGCCCTGACCGGGAACCATGACCTTCTGGTTCATAGGTCGATGCTCAGCCACTGAGCCTTGCCAGCAGTGCTCAAAGGGTTTTTTGTTTTTGTTTTTCCTTCACCAAACCTTGCTTCTTCCAATTAGAGATCATTTTACACTTTACTTAAAGCATAACTATGCTTTAATGGTTATCAGCAGCAATTACCTGAAATGTCCACAAGATGGAGATGTTGGGTGAAAGTAGGCATTTCTCTGTAAAATAGAATGCTACACTAAGTGGAATATTTAAATAGATGAATTATATTTTGCTTAGTGATATTTTCTTTAGTAACTTGTTATATAGGCAGCTTGAATGTTTTAAATATCATTTAATGTTTCTCAGTCATAATAGTAGTTAATATGGCTTACTATGTACCGGATAGTATTCTAGATACTTTATATACATGAATTCACTTAAAATCTCCTCAAAAAAGAATATTGAGGTGTTTTTTATTATAATATCCATTTTAGAAATGATGAAATGAGCATAGAGATGATAAATTACTCAGAGTAGTACAGCTAATAAATAGTAGAGCTGGAATTCAAACCTAGACAGTTACTGCTCTCTTTTTGGTTTATGTCAGTTGTACCTGTACATAAATGTAAGAACACTATATATTTAGTGTTCTTATTTAGCTGGATGTCTTTTGGATTGTATGCCCCCTTATTTCCAGATTAACGTGTATATGGAGAAAAACAAGGATATTATGTTACAAAATTCTAACTATAAATTGAAATATTAGTAGCTATAATTTTACTATTAAAGAAAACATCTGAGATCCTCTCTTGGGAATTCAGATTTTCTTACCCACCCCCGTCTGTTTAATGTTATATCTCTTAAGTTGCCCATATTTCATCATGGGAACATTGACCTCAGGAAATGCCTCATATATTACTCTGTGACATATTTTAGACGTGTAAGAAAAATGAAATATTTCATTAAAAGTGTATGTTTTTCTTAGTTGCAGAACTTGAAGTGAAAACCAGAGAAAAATTAGAAGCTGCGAAGAAAAAAACAAGCTTTGAAATTGCAGAGCTTAAGGAGAGATTAAAAGCAAGTCGTGAAACTATAAATTGTTTAAAAAATGAAATCAGGAAACTCGAAGAAGATGATCAAACAAAAGAGATGTAAACTGTTCTGAAGAGAACTGAGTAGGAAACTAAACTGAAAATAAGGTGGACTTGAAAGGGGAAATGGATTGCTTGTTGACCATCGGTTTCTCAGCAATGGGGTCAAAGTATTTGTACTTTTCAAGCAGTATTTAATGTGAAACATATGTATATAATAGATATGAATTCTGTATGGGCCTTTTAACCCATTTTAGGGTAAATTCTATGATGTTAAGCACAATTAAAAACTTTTTATTACAGTGTATAGTTTATCCTTTAGACAAGCATAAAAATTTGTTATAAAATATAATTTATACACCATTCATACTTCCCTGGTAGTTAGAATTAGTGGTAAAATTAATGTGTATATTTAATTTCTTAAGTTCTTACCTGCCTTCATCCTGACTCCTTTTTTTTTTTTTTTTTCCTTTTTAGTATTACAAGTTTATTTAAGTCATAAAAAGGATTCTTGAGGTAGGAATCACCAACTTACTCTTGGAGTAGAATTTCTATTGGGTACAAAACTATTACTAACATTTCCAACACGGTGTTTCTGGGACTGGCCTCGTATGAGGAGTGTTGCGTGAAGGCTGTGCTGGTGCTTCTGCGGAGAAGTTCGGCGCTGACCTCTGCTCCCCTCTCGTTAGTCTCGTGTAGTTCATTTGCCAGTGACTTTCTACATTCTGTTTCTTCTAGGTAGAGTTGCCTATATTTTTCCCATTTACAATCTTAAAGAAGTTTTCATATTAGAGAGTTCAGATTCCAGATCTTTAATTCTGAATTCAAACAGCCTTCTTATTGAAGCATTATTATTTTCTCTTAACTGCTCTAGATTTTCTTGAACAGTTTACAGACATGCTTGTGTCTGTAAAAATAGATTGACTTGTTCTAATTTTTCTGCTACATCCTGTCTTGTTCTTTCTCAATCTTCTGTTTATACTGTTCTACTTTACAGTATTCTACCATATTCATTTCCATGTTTTCTGAGGTTTACTGCTTCTTGTTTCCACTTCTCTTTTATATTCCTTAGTTTTTCACATTTCTTTTGAATTGCTTTCACTGATAATAACTTCTGTTGAAGTATATTTTTTTCATCCAGACATATATATATATTTTGAAGATGCAGGTTGCACTTTTGCTGTAAGATCATCATTCTGGTAATCTCCTTTTCTAATTCACCATTTTTCTTCATTTCTTGATGCAAGCTATATTGCAGAGATAGGTTTAACTCAATATATTTCTTTAACTGTTCCTTTTCATGCTGAGAATGGTCCTGCTCCCTCTGAGCTCCAGTGCTGGGCGGCGTCATTGGCTGAACCAGGGACATACGGGGAGGAACTGGACTGTCTGACATCGGGGCAGGAATTCAGGGGTGGCTTTCTCCCAGATGGAGGTGCTCCTAGGGGTCATTGTTCCTGTTCATCCTGACTCTTTTCTATTTGATGTGCCAGTATCCAGTAACTACTCAATAAATGTAGTTTACTGATCCATTTCCTGCCTTGTAATGTTTCTTCCTTTCTCTGATGCACACTGGAGCTCTCTCATTACAATTAATGTCTTCATAGTACTGTGACCACACGTCTCTTATTGGCATCCATTGTAGTAACAGAAGCTCTTTGAAGGCAAAAATCACAGCTTAAGTATTGTTCTGCCTAACTACCCTGTAGTGTCACTAGTTTTACATGGAAAAATTTAATGTCTCATCCTGTTCCAAAGACACACAAGGAAGCACCGGTGCATCAGCTTCACATTCACCCCTAATTTCTCTACCTTTTCTTCAGCCTCTCCTGTTCACATCCACATGGTGAGCCCTGTACTTTGGAGTCACCTACTGTGATTTGAGCATTTAGTGGTACTTAATGGTTAAGGCCATGTTAGCTGAACTATCTTCGCAACCGAGGGACAATAGATAGGAAAGTATTTTGGAAACTGTAAGTAACACCCTTGCCAGGTAGCTCAGTTGCTTAGAGAATCATCCTGATACATTAAGGTAGCGGGTTAGATCTCCAGTCAGGGCATATACAAGAAGGAACCAATGAATGCATAAATAAGTGAAACAACAAAATCGATGTTTCTGCCTGGCCGGCGTGGCTCCATGATTGAGCATCGACCTATGAACCAGGAGGTCATGGTTTGATTCCTGGTAAGGGCACATGCCCGGGTTGTGGGCTTGATCCCCAGTTAGGGGGCCTGCAGGAGTCAGCCGGTCAATGATTCTCTCTCATCATGATGTTTCTATCTATCCCTCCCTCTCCCTTCCTCTCTCAAATCAATAAAAATATATTTAAAACTAGAGGCCTGGTGCACGCAATTTGTGCACAGAGGGGTGTGTCCCTCAGCCCAGCCTGCACCCTCTCCAATCTGGGACCCCTCGAGGGATGTCTGACTGCCCATTTATGTACAGGCAGTCGGACATCCCTCTCACGATCCAGGACTGCTGGCTCCCAACTCCTCGCCTGCCTGCCTTCCTGATTGCCCCTAACTATTTCTGCCTGCCAGCCTGATCACCCCCTAACCACTCCCCTGCCAGCCTGATTGATGCCTAACTGCCCCCCTGACAGCCTGATTGCCCCTAACTGCCCTCCCCTGCAGGCCTGGTCCCCCCCCAACTGCCCTCCCCTGCAGGCCTGGTCCCCCCCCCCAACTGCCCTCCCCTGCAGGCCTGGTCCCCCTAACTGCTCTCCCTTGCAGGCCTGGTTGCCCCCAACTTCCCTCCTCTGCTGGCCTGGTCACCCCTAACTGCCCTTCCCTGCAGGCTTGAGTGCCCCCAACTGCCCTCCCTTGCAGGCCTGGTCCCTCCCAACTGCCCTCCCCTGCTGGCCATCTTGTGTCCACATGGGGGAAGGATCTTTGACCACATAGGGGCAGCCATCTTCTGTGTTGGAGTGATGGTCAATTTGCATATTACTCTTTTATTAGATAGGATAAGTTAGTGAGGATGTGGAAAATTGGAACCCTCATGTAATGGGGATGTAAAATGGGTACAGCCACTTGGAAAAATAGTTTGGCAATTACTTAAAAGGCTAATCTTGGTTATCCTAATGACCCAGCAATTCTACTTCTAGGTGTATACCCAAGAGAAATGAAAACATGTTTACACAAGAACTTGTACATGATTGTAGCAGACTTATGCATAATAGCCAAAAAAGATACAACCCAAATATCCATCAGCAATGGATGAAATAAAATGGGGCATAGCCATACAGTGGAATGTTATTCAACCAGAAGGAAATAAGTACTAATTTTGCTACAACAGAATGAACCTTGAAAACAAATGTAAATGAATGAAGCCAGACACAAAAGCCACATAATACATGATTTCATTTATATGAAATGTCCAGAATAAGCAAATTCTTAAAAATAGAAACTTGATTACTTGTTGCCAGGGGATGGGGCAAAGGGGATTTCCATTTGGGGTGATGAAATGTTCTGGAGTTAGTAGTGATGATTGCACAATCTTGTGAATATACTAAAAACACTGAATTATACATTTAAACATGGTTTTAATACTATGTAAATTTTATCAAAATTTTTAAAACGTGACAAGTTTTGTTTAGAATTTTAAAGCAAACATTAAAAATACAAGATTTTGATTTCTATTTTTCCATTCTTGTACAAGTGGAAGATAATATGTGTTTACCAAGGATTCATTACTTTTGAGATAAAGACTAAGAACAAGTAAAGAAAAGTCAGCTAATTAGGCAGCTCACTTCTTTAAAGAAGATCAAAGTGTAAGTCTCATTTTTCTAAACAGTGTGGTAGGTAGGTAGGGCTGCTATCCATATTTTGCATGTAAGAGATAGGAGATTAAGGGGTTAGTCATCCAGCAACGTGACTTAGACCAGTAATTTACAGCCTTTCTGCCTCAATAACACTTAATTCTTCTCATGTTCAAAGCGTTAGCTCATGCCTAAATACTTCGTAAATTTCTTTTCCTGGAGTAATTTAAGACTGTGTCAAATTTGAACATCAGGTGACATAAGTACAAAACATTGAGATAAGAATCTGGCTAGCCATTAGTAACATGTAAGAAGATTCTGGTGTTAAGTTCTGGTGGATGGAATATTAAAGAATAGATATTTGAAATCTCTTGTACAAGACATTCCTTAGCATTCCCACTAATGTCTCCAGTTGGTTTTTTTAAAAATAGTAATAGACTTCAAACTCTTGATATTGAAACCAAGGAAAATCAGGAGTAAATATTGTTTTTAGAATTGCAAAGAATTTTTAAAGTACAGTGAGAAACCCAGAAATCATAAAGTTCTGGATTCCAAATTGAATGAGTTTAGGAATCTCCTGAGATTTGCTTTAAAGTACAGTCATGTGTCACAGGGATACTTTCTGAGAAATGCACCGTTAAGGGGTTTTGTCATACAAACGTCACAGTGTGCCCTTACACAAACCTAGATCGTCTACACATACCTGGGCCATGTGGTACAGCCTTTTGCTCCTACGCTACACAAGCCTGCACAGCATGTTACTGTGCTGAATACCGTAGGCAAGTGTAACACAATGGTAAGTATTTGTATATCTGCACTCAGAAAAGGTACACAAATGTCTGAGGCTGATGGCCACATAACAGCACAGTTTTAAGCAAACCTTTTTTTTTTTTTTAAGTAGAAAGAATACACTCTAAAATGACAATAAGGACCGGCCGCTGTGGCTCAGTGGTTGAGCATTGACCCATGAACTGGAAGGGCACATGCTCAGGTTTCGGTCTCGATCCCCAGTAGGAGACATGCAGGAGGCAGTGGAACAATAGTTCTCTCTCATCGTTGTTTCTATCTCTTTCTCCCTCTCCCTGAAATCAATTAAATAAATAAAATGACAAGAAGTGTAATGTAGTAAATATATAAACTAGTAACAGTCATTTATTATTATCAATATCGTGTGCTGTGTATAACTGTATGTGCTACACTTGTTCATATCAGCATCACCACAGTCATTTTATAGCAGCTGTGTTGTCATTAGGAGACGGGAATTTTTCAGCTCCCTTATATTTGTATGGGACCATGTGGTATATGTGGTCCATCAGTGGATTGAAACATTATTCAAAGCATGACTATAGATATGTAATTACTCCTGTTAAGAGCAAAATTCAGCCCTGGCTGGTGTGGCTCAGGTGGCTGAGCATTGTTCCATGCACCAAGAGGCCACCAGTTCCATTCCCCATCAGGGCACATGCCCGGGGTTCTGGGCTTGATCCCCAGCAGGGGGCATGCAGGAGGCAGCTGGTAGATGTTTCTCATGGTTCTCTCTATACCTTTCCCTCCTTCTCTCTCTAAAATCAATGAAAACATATTTCTTTTAAAAAATATGTTTTTAAACCTAGCCGGTTTTGCTCAGTGGTTTGAGTGTCAGCCCACGGACTGAATGGTCTCTTGTTCGATTCTGTCGAGGGCACATTTCTTGGTTGTAGGCGGGCATTTGCTAGAGGCAACCAATGGATGTGTCTCTCTCACAATGATGTTTCTCTCTCTCCCTGTCTTTCCCCCTCCCTTTCACACTCTCTAAAAAATCAATGGAAAAAAAAATACTTGGGTGAGCATTAGCAACAACAAAAGAACAAAATTCAGCCAAGTAAATTTGAAGCTCTAATTGGCTTTATGAAGCAATTCATGAACCATGCTGAATTTAGCATCTAGAAGGGCACTCAGAAGGGATGAACAAAATGGAAGGTTTTTGTAGGGAGAAGGGTGAGGCAGGGGAGCTGTTAACAAAAGAAAAGGAAGAATCATTTTTTGGACCAGGACATCTTTTAAGGGAGGGCAAGGGTTTTCAGTCCCATAAATTGCCTCTTCTGGGGCTGGGGGGAGATGGGGGATGAAGAGGGCCCATGTGACAGATGACCTCATTGGTATTGACCAGGAAATTCCACATTGGTTGATTAAGATTACATTTCTGGCCCTAACTGGTTTGGCTCAGTGGATAGAGTGTCAGCCTGTGGACTGAAAGGTCCCAGGTTCGATTCCAGTCAAGGGCATGTACCTTGGTTGCAGGCACATTCCCAGTATGAGGTGTGCAGGAGGCAGCTCATCGATGTTTCTAACTCTCTATCCCTCTCCCTTCCTCTCTGTAAAAATCAACAAAATATACTTTTTTAAAAAAAGATTACATTTCTGGCCCTACCTGGTTTTCTCATTGGCTAGAGCATCGGCCTGCAGACTGAAGGATTCCAGGCTTAATTCCGGTCAAGGGCACATGCCCGGGTTATGGGCTATCCCCAGTAAGTAGGGGCATGCAGGAGGCAACCGATCAGTGATTCTCTCTCATCATTGATGTTTCTATGTCTCTCCCTCTCCCTTCCTCTCTGAAATCAATAAAAATATACATATTTTTAAATCAGTAACATATTTTTTAAAAGAAGAGATTAGACACATAGTAAGTTTTCATTGAGGTTTGGTGACCAGAACTAAGTTATTTTATATCTCTAAAAGCAGCCTAAAGTCCCAGGACTGCCCTGTCCAATCTTCTATGGTAGACATTTTCTGAAAAGAGCCAGATAGCAAATACTTTAAGCATTGCAAGCTATACATATACAGTCTCTTTCACTGCTACTCAACTCTACTAATGTATCATGAAAGCAACCAAACCTAAACAAAGGAGCATTGTGCCATGTATTTAATGACACTGACATTTGCATGTTATAATTTTTACATCACAAAATATTTTCTTCATTTTTTTTTTTTCAATGAAAAATGTAAAAAAATTCCACCTTAGTCGCAGGCAATACAAAAACATGTAGAGGGATGCCAAAACCGGTTTGGCTCAGTGGATGGAGCATCGGCCTGCGGACTGAAAGGTCCCAGGTTCGATTCCGGTCAAGGGCATGTAACTTGGTTGCGGGCACATCCCCAGTAGGAGGTGTGCAGGAGGCAGCTGATCGATGTTTCTCTCTCATCGATGTTTCTGACTATCTATCCCTCTTCCTTCCTCTCTGTAAAAAATCAATAAAATATATTAAAAAAAAAAAAAAAAAAAACATGTAGAGGGCCAGATACAGACCCAGGAAGGATCCTTATGTCACCAACCTCAAGAGGGAGCTCTAGGATTTCAGAGTAATTTGCTCTTTGAATTCAGAGTAAAAACCTGAGATTTGGCCTTTTTAAATGTCCAGAGCTGACTAGGTTAGTCATAGCGCAAGCTACTCTATCTCTATTCAAAAGATATTTGCAGAGAGAGAGAGAGAGAGAGGAGAGAGAGAGATTTGTAGAAGAATCTTGAAGCACCTGGTTTATTTCTTTTGCTTAACCTCTCCAAGACTGTTTCATGATAGGCCACAAAAGCATTAAGCCATGGGGGATTTATTTCATAACCTCCTAAACTCATTGCAATTTGGTTTCTTTCTTCACTCTAATACCCACATCATCAGAGACCTTGGGGCCATGTCCAACTGGGCAGTTTTCAGGTTTTATCTTATTTAACAAAATTGACCACTTTTTTTTTTTCATTGAAAATATGTCTCTTCTCTTCATGATTTTTTACCCCTCATCAGTCCTTTTGGCCAGTTTTTCTCAGTCTCTTTTCATGTTTTATTTCCCTGCTTATCCTGTAAATATTTCTTATTCTCTAGAGTTCTAGATTGACTCGGTACTATTTTTTTCTTACCCATGGTTTCAAAATTCTGTTTTTATTGTACCAAGCCTAGATTTCCAGTTCAAATTCCCATACTGAACTTTGGGCTCTATATTCATTTACCTCCTAGACAAAGTATTTGGGTGTTCTATGGGCATCTCAGTTGAACAAGTCCAAAACTTAAGTTATCATTTTCCATCCTGATTTCCCCATCACGAATTCCCCACCTCGGTAGTGGCATCAGTACCCATCCAGTTTCCCATGTTGTCAATACCCTGTTTCCCCGAAAATAAGACAGTGTCTTATATTAATTTTTGCCCCAAAGACGCACTAGGTCTTATTTTCAGGGGATGTCTTATTTTTCCATGAAGAAGAATACGGTACACATTTATTGTTAAATGAAAATAAAGGAAATTTATTACCTGTATACGGTACGGTAGTACGGTAGTTGTCAACACAAACCAGACAAACTGAATCCTACAGTATCAAGAATTTACTCATTTATTCAATGACAATCATGTCATCATCTTCTGGAACATCATCATAACAATCCAATTCCTGAATTTCCTGGTGAATTTCTTGTGACTCCATTTCTTTCAGAATCAGTGGACCAAATCTCTCATGTTTAGCAATAGCACTGTCTTTAAATGAGTACTTCTTGTCAACGTAGCCTGCTCGCAGTGCGTTTGCAATGCAACTGTCAGTGATTTTCTCCCATGAATTCTTCACCCAAGTCACAACTTCTTGCAGTTTAGGTTTCACAAAGTTTCCACGCTGATTTCTCTCCATTCTATTTTCAACATAGTCATTAATTTCCATGCGCAAATTGTCTTTGAATGGCTTGTTTATTGCAATATCAAGAGTCTGGAGATAGGCCGTCATTCCTGTGGGAATCATCATCTGATCTATTTTTCTTTCGTGAAGAAATGTCTTCATGTCTTTAGCGTGGTGAGTGCTGGCTGCATCCCAGACTAGCAGACCTCTTTGGCTCCCTCGCATAACAAGCGGCAGCATTAAATCAACCCACTTCCTTATAACTGCTTGTGTGGCCCAGGCTTTTTCAGTTTCAAGAATAAAAACGCCCAAAACACGTTCAATCTTTTCCTTCTTGCCCTTAGAAATGATTAAAGGTGGGATTTTAGTGCCATCCAGACGAATTGCCAAAATATAGGAAACACGTGCACTTTCGTAAGCAGTGGAGGGAATGTACACTAAGGAGGCACCCCGCTGTTCAATTGTTGTTTGAGATGATTGGCCCATAAACACTGCAATTTCATCCATAGCAATCATGTTGGAAAGATTGTATTTGGAGAAGTCAGCATCATCAATAAAGGACTTGAATGCAAGTGCTCGCTTAATAACTTGAGTATCTTCCATCCTAAACAATGTTGTAGATCTTCTTAAAGACAGTTCACTTTGCTGAAGGAAATTATCCAGCCAGTGTTGTGATGCTTTGAAGTCTTCGGGGGCTATGTCAAACTGTGGTGCCATTGCAAGGGCAAATTCTTGAATCTGAGCCCTATTCACAACCAAAGCCTTTGCTCTCCTGTCAACAACCCATTCACAGATCAGGTCTTCCAGCTCAGAAAATAATGGTTGCCGACCTGATCCACACTTGCGCTTTTTAGCATTTCCCTTGTCCACTTGTTCAATGAGGTTACCATACTCTGCTCGCCATTTTCGGACCAATCGGATACTCAACATGTTCTCTTTGCAGAAAGCAGTAAGATTTTGGCCCCAAGAGTCTTCCACGATTTCTTTCTTGTACTCCACGGAGTAGCTTTTTCTTTTTGCGCTCATTTCTAGGGGTAAAAAAAAAGGAATTGGGGTATCAAGGTGGGGGGAGGGGGATCACTCAAAATGACACAGGGGGGATCAGAGGGGGGAATCAAAATGGCACAGGAGAATCAGAGGGGGGATTACCATTTTAGTAACCCCTTTTGATCCTCCTGTGTCATTTTGATTGTCCCCTCTGATCCTCCTATGTCATTTTGATTGTCCCCTCTGATCCTCCTGTGTCATTTTGATTGCCCCCTCTGATCCTCCTTTGTCACTTTAAGTGATCCCCCTCCCCCCACCCCTGTACCACTGAAAACCTTCACCAGACATCCCCCCTACCCCTTTATCAGACATTTACCCCCTGGGGCCTGCCTGGGGACTGTCACTGGGCTTGCTGGGGCCTGGATCTGGGCTGGAGCAGGGTCTGCCACTGACTGAGAACCTTCAGTCATCATGAAGGCGGCCACGAGCATCAGGTAGTGTCACCAGAGACAGACCAGCACTCACCACCTTCGCCGCGTCCCATCCGCTCTAATCCTCCTGTTCTACACGCATCTGCGAAAGTCTCCTCTTCTCTCCTGCCCCGCGCTCACCGCTCGCTCGACCTCCGCTCCGCCTCCACACAGCAGTGATGTCAGGACTCCGCGTAAAGTCACTGGTTGCTAGACGCCATTCCGGGCGGCCCTAGTGACCAGTTTACGGTAAATTAATTTACATTCTGAGACAGAGCCTGGGGCCTTATTTTCGGGGGATGCCTTATATTTCACTCAGAAGGAAACCTGTAAGTAGGTCTTATTTTCAGGGAACACGGTAGTAGATGAGATCTCCCCCACCCAGGCTCCTCTGGGGAGAACTGCAATCCCCACTCCCAGAGGTGAGTCCTGTGGCCCTTCCCCCAGGCTAGAGGTAATTGGATTTGGTTGGATACTGAACCCAATCTGGATCCATCAGGTTAACTCCTGGGATTAACTTCAGCTTGATCTAGGGCTGGTGCAGCTAGGTGCATGGAGAAGAATACTAGTAGAAGGTTGGTCAACAGAGAGAGATTGAAATTGATACACAAAAAGAAGCGGAGAGAGTAGAAGAAATGACCTTCAATAGAGTAATTTTGACCCTGCCTTCCCGACTCCCCTCCTGCCTGTGCCTTGTGGTGCAGGGTTGCCTATGTCCCTGGATCACCACCTTCTGGATATAAGATTGTTTGCCTCTAAGTTTTTGTATTATCTATTGAATTATCTACCATGAGTTTAGTGTGCCTGACTGGGAATCAAACCGGCAACCTTTTGGTGCACAGGACCATGCCTAACCAACTAAGTCACACTGGCCAGGGCTCATCTAAGTTGTTTTTAAACACTTCATTGAAGTATAATTTACATACTGTTATGGGGTTAATTTTGTCACCCCCAAATTTTATATGTTGAAATACTAACCCCTACTACAGAATTGAGCTGCATTTAAAGATAAGGTCTTTAAAGATGTAATTAAATTAAAATGCAGCCATTGGTGGACCCTAATCCAATATGACTGGTGTCCTTATAAGAAGAGGACTTTTGGATGCACACCTGTACAGAGGGAAGGGGGTGTGAAGATGAAGGGAGAAGACCATCTACAAGTCAATAAAAGAGCCAGGAACAGACCCTTCCCTCACAGCCCTTAGGAGGAATGAACCTGCTGACATCTTGATCTCAGATTTCCACACTCCAGAACTTGAGAAAATAAATTTCAGTAGTTTAAGCCCTCTAGTCTGTGATACTTCATTATGGCAGCCCTAGTGAACTAATGCACATACCATAAAATTCACCCATTTCAGTGTATAATTCAATTATTTTTATTAAATTAACAGAGTTGTGCAATCTAATATGAGAATATTTTCATCATGGTCCCCCTTTGCAGTCACTTCCCATTCCCACCTTCAGCCCCCAAGCAGCCACTAATTTACTAATTTTCCCTCTATATATACATTTGTCTGTTCTGCACATTTAATATAAATCCTCTCCAATGATTAGGAAATTTTACATTTTATATCATGATTACCTGTTAAAACTTCTTATATTGGGTCCAAATGTACTGCCCTGTGACTTCTACACAGTAACATATTCCTATTACAGTTTAGGTGTAACATACGTTAGACAAATTTATGGCATGTACCACAGAATAGCTGGAACTGAAATATTCCATCCAAATGACCATTGTAATCATACATTAAGAAATGACAGCTGCTTTTTTGCAATCAATAAAGGAAAAGGTTGTAGAAAGAGACTATGAGGGCCTGGCTGGCGTGGCTCAGTGGTTGAGCATCAACCTATGAACCAGGAGGTTATACTTTGATTCCTGGTCAGGGCTCACGCCCAACTTGCAGGCTTGATCTCCAGTGGGGTGTGCAGGAGGCAGCAGATCAAATTCTGTCTCATCATGGATGTTTCTATCTCTCTCTCCTTCTCCATTTCTCTCTGAAATGAATAAAAATGTATTAAAGCAGAGAGAGAGAGAGAGAGAGAGAGAGAGAGAGAGAGAGAGAGAGAGAGAGAGAGAGAGAGAGAATGAGATAGAGAGACTATGAGGGAGAATGCTTTTTTGAGTTGCAGGAGGATAGAGACAGCCCAGGAAGGATTTCAATAGAACTGGTGATGAGAAACCCTTTCTCCATGGTGAGACCTGAACTGACAAGCTATTCCCCCAGAGCTGCTCAGGCACATCTGATAGCTAATCAAGACATTCCATCTAGACCACGTGCTTGGGGCCACACCCAGACGCAGAGCATCCACACTGCCAAAGATCCATTTAGTTGAAATCTATCTAGGGCAATGTGTCAAAGCTGCAATGAAGAAGTCTGCTTTTCTCACCTAGAGGAATTGCCCCCCTGCTAACCTTACCAGCCCTTAGTGACTATAAACTGAAACCATGTATAGGTCTGCATGCATATGTAACAACTTATTTGAGAATATTTACGAAGGGCAGTGTGGGAGCAAGCTCTTGGGATACATCATGAATAAACAAAGGCATCTGCACTTGTGGAGCTAGCATTCTAGAAGAGAGTCAGAAAATAAAGACTGAGCATAATAAATAACTCGGCTAACAAGTTAAGTTGGAAAGTGTCAAATTAAATAAAATTAAAGAAGGTAGGAGGGTTTGGAGTGCTGGAGGGAAGCATGGACAAGGTTGCAATTTTGTCTTTTTTTGAAAAAAGGGCACTTCATTAAGGCATGATTGACATACAAACACTGTACATGTTTACTGTCTACAACTTGATGACTTTGGAGATACATGCACACCAGCAACACCATCTGTGCCATAGACGTATTCATCACCTCCAAAAGTCTCCTTCTACCCTCTTCATGGTTTCCCCTCTTTTATTTGTGATGAGGTTGCGATTTTATTTTTTTAATTTATATATATATTAAACATATTTTTCTTGATTTCAGAGTGGAAGGGAGAGGAAGAGATAGAAACATCAATGATGAGAGAGAATCATTGATTGGCTGCTTCCTGCATGCCCCCTACTGGGGGTCGAACCTGCAACCCTGGGCATGTGCCCTTGACAAGATTCGAACCTGGGACCTTTCAGTCCATAGGCCAATGCTCTATCCACTGAGCAAAACCGGCTAGGGCTGAGGTTGCGATTTTAAGTAGGGTAAACCCTAGCCGGTTTGGCTCAGTGGATAGAGTCAGCCTGCAGACCGAAGGGTCCCAAGTTCGATTCTGGTCAAGGGCACGTACCTCAGACCTCGGTTGCAGGCTCTTCCCCAGGCCCTGGTTGGGGAGCATGCAGGAGGCAACCAATCAGTGTGTTTCTCTCACATCGATATTTCTCTCTGTCTTTCCCTCTCTCTTCCACTCTCTATAAAATCAATGGAAAAATATCCCTGGGTAAGGATTAACAAATAATAATAAAAATAAATAAAGTAATAAAGTAATTTATGTAGGCCTGATTGAGAAGGTGCATTAGAGCAAGACATGAAGGAGAGAATAAGTTAGCAGTTATTGCTGGGAAGAGTGGTCTGGGCAGAAGGGACAGCCAGGGTAAACTCCCTGAAGCAAAAGCATTCCTGGTGTGTTGGAGGAACACCCAAGAGTGAGGCTGGAGCTGAGTAAGCAACGGGCAGGTAGCAGAAGATGAGGTCAGGGGGGTAACAGGGAGCCAAACCACGTAGGCTCTTGGTGTCCCTTGCAAGGACTTTAGTTGTTATTCCAAGTGAGATGTGAAACCAGGAGAGCAACTGATCTGACTTAAGTTTGGAAAAGGTCCCTCTGACTGGACTGGAGGGGAGAGACAGAGAGCAGGAGCCTGGGTCAGGAGCCGAGTTCAGGACCCAGATAAGAGATAATGGTGTTTGTCATCAGGAGCCATTGATGTGCTATGTTTGTGCAACTGGAGATTTATTTTATTTTAAACATACTGTTTAAATTGTTGATAGTATTACAGATATCTCCCATTTCTCCCCCCATCCCTTTCGCCTCCTGTCAGCCCCTACCTCCCCCGCCCCAGGTCTTCATCACCCTATTGCCTGTGTCCACGGGCTATGCATATAAGTTTATAAGTTCTTTGGTTTATCTCTTTTTGTCTCCCCACCCCCACATTGAGGTATGTCTGTCTGTTCCATGCCTCCATGCATGTCAGGTCTTATTTTGTTGGTCATTTCATTTTGTTCATTAGATTCCACAAATAAGTGAGATCATGTGAAATTTGTCTTTCTCAGATTGGCTTATTTCACTTAGCGTAATACTCTCCAGGTCTATCCATGCTGTTGCAAAGGGTAGGAGATCCTTCTTTTTTACTGCGGCATAGTATTCCATGGTGTAAATGTTCCACAGCTTTTTTATCCACTTATCTACTGATGGGCACTTGGGCTGTTTCCAGATCTTAGCTATTGTAAATAACGCTGATATGAACATAGGGGTGCATATATTCTTTCTGATTGGTGTTTGGGGGTTTTTACGATATATTCTCAAAAATGGTACCACTGGGTCAAACGGAAGTTCCATTTTTAATTGTTTGAGGAAACTCCACACTGTTTTCCATAGTGGCTGCACCAATCTGCATTCCCACCAGCAGTGAACTAGTGTGCCCTTTTCTCCACATCCTCGCCAGCACTTGTTTGTTGATTTTTTGATGATAGTCATTCTGACAGGTGTGAGGTGATGTCTCATTGTGGTTTTAATTTGCATTTCTCTGATGATCAGTGACTTTGAGCATTTTTCCATATGTCTCTTGGCCATCTGTATGTCCTCTTTGGAGAAATGCCTATTAAGGTCTTCTGCCCATTTTTAAATTGGATTGTTTGTCTTCCTTTTGTTGAGTTGTATGAGTTCTTTATATATTTTGGATAGTAAACCTTTATCAGGTGTATCATTGGCAAATATGTTCTCCCATTTAGTGGGCTCCTTTTCTCTTGCTGTGCAGAAGCTTTTTATTTTTATGTAGTCTGGCGATTTATTTACCCAGCAAATATTTATAGGCACTATGCAATGCTCAGGGATGTTGTGGGGACCATCCCAGTGATGGTCTCTCCCCTATTACTGTAAACACTTAATGGTAATGGTTAAGGCAGGTAGAGGGTTTGGCGAAAGTCAGGCTAAGCGGTGGGAAGGTATCCTCTCAGTGATCCTGGACCTACCTCAAAGCTCAGGTGCCACTGTCGTCCCCAGGGAAAGGTGAGGAAAGTAAAAGACTGAGAGGTTTCGTACATGGCCAGAACGTGCACATCAGGCAAAGTGAGAATCAAGTGCTCAGGGCTGGGCCCCACAGTGCCGCTCTTAAAGATAGCGGGTGTGATGGGGGTTATCATGGGATGACATGGGACGGAGGAAGTAACACTGAAGCTGAAACTTAGCAGTTTGCCTCCCCAGAAGGGTGGGTGTAGGTAGAGGAGAAACAGGGGTGCAAGGGGAGTGTTCCAGGTACAGGGAGGAATATATGCATACAAAGACAGGCCTAGGAAAGACTGAATAAAAACTCCATCAATGCTGAATCCCCAAGTGTGTGAGAGGTGGTTGTGGTGATTTAGAATGAATCAGAAAAACCACCAGAGAATAGAACTTTGGGTTAATAAATTTATGGATCAATAATCACATATTTGTCTTTAAATTTTTCTTTCTGGGACCTCGTGTTGCAAATATATCAATTGAAAGAGAATTGATCTTGGAGTCAAAGAAGCAATGGCATTCCAAGAAGTAGTTTGCAGTGGGGAGGCTAAAGGCCCGCTGATCACCATCACCCCTTCGATCTAACCCAAATAAACACACTAAGCAAAGCAATGTAAACACAACTTCAGAGAAAGTCCCCTGCCCACATTTCTATCAGATGTCAGTCAAGCCTAACTAAATCCTGTTCTATTATTGATTAGCTTTGAAATAACATTGGTAAAATTCATTTCTCTACTCTGTAAAATTGGCATGCTATTACCCATTACATCAGCTCATCATCACACTCAACTGAGCTCTAATGCATACAAATTGCATATTTGACAGCTTCTATTCATTTGCAAAATTCAGATATCTAAACAACAATTGCATGTTCTAATAAAGAGCACATTTTTTTTATTATCCCACAAATTGGACAAATGATTGAGATGGGAATTAGGAAAAAGATTCACATGTTTGTGTTCCATAAATTCGCTCTTACCCAAAACTTTCTACTTAATTTACTTCATAATAAGATAGGAACTTCTTGGCATCTGATGTCTGAAAGTAGGAGAATGCACTGACTTCTTATGCAGAGCATCCCCGAACTTCCAGAGTGAGAGCTGGCTTGGCCCACTGAGAAGTCCCGGATGTTGAAGCTAGCCTGACTGGGGATTAACCAGGGTGATGTAGTTGATTGCTCATCGGTGACATTGGGAATGAATTTGTACTGCCTTGCACCTGCATGGCTTTCCTTCCCAGGGGAAATGTTGCCATTAATTGCTTTGTGAGATATCAACAACTTGACAAGAAAGAAAGTCTTCTACAAAGTATTACAGTCATTGTGAGGGAAAAACTCTGGGAAATCCCACGCAGATTCTTGTGGGATGCAGACAGGTGTCCACAAGAACATAGCAGGCAGTTCGAGCCATAGAAGCATGCCTGGTGCAAGCCTGCACTCATGCAGGGGGAGCAGGACCTTGCCCTCAGAGCCAGGGCCCAGCGGCAGTAAGAGAGGAGCACGAGAACTTGTTTCCCCCGTTGGCCTTTGGACCTCTCTGGTCCAGGATTTCTAACTTAAGTTGTTAAAGGAGGCAAAAGTCCAGTGTAGTCAGTGATCCCCAATGTCCATTTAGTGTCACAAAGAGGAGCCAGTAATGGCCTAGAGACTATGACAATTTCAAAGCAAGTATGGATCTAAACATGGGAGCGACATGGCCTCAATGCTTGGTAAGAAGTGGTACATCTATGAAAACCAAGACTGTGTGTGTGGGGACAGATGGGGGAAAGCAGGTGTGCTGGGAGATGATGCCTGTGGAATGGATTCTGAGGCCAGCGCTGTCTGAAAGGGGGCCTGTCCAGGGGGTCCAGGCAGGAGCAGCATCCCTTCCTTAAATGCCATGCTCATCACAGCCTGAAGGTGGCATCTCTCACCCTGCAGGATTCCTGTGAAGATGAAGAAGCCTTGAAATACATTTTCGGGAGCTCAGTTCACATCTGTTTTCTATTTGACATGTTCTGTCAGCACTTCTGTGAGAACACAGCCATCATCCTAGCCTGGAGCCGGAGGCAGCGGGATCCTCCAGGTCTGGCACCCCCTGGGCCCTCTGTCCCACCTCAGTGGAAGAAGAGGAGAAAACGCAGTTGCATCCCAGCTTCAATACTGTTTCCGTCACCCCACTAACTCTTACCCTACCCTGTGCTTCAAAGAGCAAACGGGTAGGAAGAAGTTGACCTGGTTAATCAGTTGTTCTCCCGCCCAAAAATAACAACAACAAACAACTTAGAGGCTTTTCAATCAACTGATGTGTTTAATTTGTTACCTAGTAAACAATAATAATAATTAAAAAAAGATAAATTCTCCTGATTTTTACATTTACAGTCCTCTAGCTAGGGAACTGGAGTTTGCCCAAGAGGCGTATTGCAAAGTGATTGGCCGTAGGGGAAGATCTGGAACTCAGAAACACGGTGAACTAGTGATGTTTATCCGAATGAAGATTTCCAAATGACACTTATCAGTGTGCGGAGGTATTTAACACAGTAAGGAAACATTTCCATCGATTTGGTTCAAAGGGCAATCCAAGACTCACAGTGAGTCACATCTCCTGTCTACCTCCCTGCAATCCTCCACTGGATGACCTAGGCTGGCTTCACCAGGGTCTGGATTTGAAATTACAAGGCTCTATGACTCCACTTTCCACTTACGTCAGTGTGTCATGACTGACCTCCAACGCTAAATTTTGATGATAAGAACCCATTTGGTGGGAGATGGGTGGTCAGGGCTGGATGACCAAGATCTTGGCTGAATACCTTCCAAGCTTCTGAGCAGATGAGAAAGAATGACCAACGGCTGATGCATGAAGGCTGCGTGGGTGGGAGGCCAAAACTCCTGTGCCTATAAATCCTTTGCTTTTCAAGGCTAATTATTTGTGTTCTCCACTAGTACTTCTGTGACGTTTTAAAACGAGCTTTAAAATGGGGAAATGTTTCGTCTTATTGATCACTGTGCACGAGATATGTTTCTAAACCTGTTTATTTATTGGTGTTTCTGTAAAAACAACAGCAAGCACTTGTTATTGTGGAGACAGTCCCCATGGAAACCAGCAGGACTTCGTTTGATGTTGGCATTTTCGTGGCATGCCTCCCCAGAAATGCTTGACTTAATATTTTTACAATAGAAAAAAAGCAAGAAAAGATTTTAAAGCCAGGTGCCCCTTAAAAAAAACAAAAAACAAATTGCTGAGGGAGAATCTTTTCTCATGTAGGAAGAGATTTTAGTTAAGATGATCAAATGAAATCCATTATAATTAAAGATTCTGGCTTTTTAAAAATCTTAGTCAAATAAAGCTGTGTATTCTAAGGAAGAAATCAAAGGTCATTCTTCTGATAAAGAAAGATCCCAGGGATTGTCTTGCATTAGGGAAGGCATGTGAGCAGTGACTTCAGCCTTGGCTGGTGATAATGCTGTTCAAGTCATGTTCAGAGAGTGGAAGAGTTCCAAAATCCAAGTAGGTTTGGACTGCAGATACCGTGCTTGCAATTTGTGTAAGGTGCTTCTTACTAGTTTCCTGATCTGCACCAAATCTTGACTGTCAACTCTCTCTCCCTTTTTAAAATGTCAGTAATAAATACCTGCTTGTCTAAAATATCCGCCTGTCAACAATGTGATGTATGTGTTGGAG
The DNA here is from genome assembly GCF_963455305.1 of Plecotus auritus. Lineage (NCBI taxonomy): Eukaryota > Metazoa > Chordata > Mammalia > Chiroptera > Vespertilionidae > Plecotus > Plecotus auritus. Next base: position 158,505,813 of record NC_137772.1, on the reverse strand, counting down.
GGAGTCAACAACCAAGAATGAGAGTGATTTTTCAGTGTCTTCCCCCTCCCCCATCATATTTCTCTTGGTAGAATCCTGTGTAATAGTTAACTCTCTTTTATCTGTTTCATACCAAAGCAAAACCTACATAATCTAAATACACTTGAGCTAATCCTTCAGCCTTGTTACCTTACCACCATTGTAATGGCCAATAAGTTGTCAATATCGCTGACTTAAGTTCCACTTCAGTCGTTTCTCCTGCTTATCTCTCTAACTGTTCTCCCTTGAGTGCCCAATTTAAGTGTCATATCCTTTGAGGCCGCACTTTCCCATTCTCAATCACCCCTCCACGAGTAAATTCTCCTTTATTTTGCATATACCTCCCCTGTGATCATCACACTTGAGAGTCACGTGTTTATGTATCATTCTCCCCGGTTCGAGTGAAAACCCCATCAGGGCAGGGGCTGTGCCTCACCCATCTTTATAGGACAGCACCTGGCTCAGTGTCTGCCATTGTACAAGGCTTGTCTAAATGTTTGTTGATTGAGAAGATGCCACGTGCTGGGCACTCTGATGGGATAAAAGATGGAGAAGGAGTCAGTCCCTACTCTCAAGAAGCATACAATGTAGTAGGGCCAGGGGCTATAAACACAATATAAGAAAGTGTCTGACAGGTGGCATTACCAGTGAAATATTTGAGATGGGCCTTGAAGGGTGCTGGAAGGACCTTCCAAACAGTGGACCTGCATCTGCAAAGGGAGAACGCTTGCGGAATCTTTAAGTTGTCTGATGACGTTGAAGCTGTCCAGGTGATATTAGGTAAGCATCAGGGAGCAGTGGAAGATAAGGCTGGAAACCTGGTTGAGGCTAGATGGCTGAAGGTCATTCTTAAGTTTTGGGTTTTCTCCTTCAAATGATGGAGAACTTAGTCAAAGTCTCTGATGCATCAAGAATGTTGTGGGTAGCATGGACTGTCATTGCTTTGAGGATTAAATATAACTGGATTGCCCAGCCGGTATGGCTCAGTGGTTGAGCATCAACCTATGAACCAGGAGGTCACGGTTCGATTCCTGGTCAGGGCACAAGCCCAGGTTGCAGGCTTGATCCCCAGTTTGGGGCGTGCAGGAGGCAGCCGATAGATGATCCTCCCTCATCACTGATGTTTCTATCTCTCTCCCTCTCCCTTCCTCTCTGAGATCAATAAAAATATTTAATATATTTAACTGGATTGCTGGGGAGAAATTGGAAAGGAATCTTGGCTAAATTGTGTCTCATTCTTTCAGCTACAGATGCAGAGCAACAGAAATACAGAAATAATCCCATGATGTGTTTTAGAGGGGTGATTTTGCCAGGGTGTGAGGAATGAGATTTGGATGAGGGGCAGGAGGCAGGAGCTTTGAAGATCTGAAGAAACGCTTTGTCAGTCCAAAGAAAGGGATAAAGTAATTTGCAGTCTGGATCACTGTGAGAACTCCATCAGCCCGGCTGGAGTGGCTCAGTTGGTTGAGTGTTGTCCTGTGCACCAAAAGGTTGCAATTCAATTCCTGGTCAGGACACATACCTGGGTTGTGGGTTCGATCCCCTGTTGGGGCTCGTAAGGAAGGCAACCAATCCCGTTTCTCTCTCATATCGATGTTTTTCTTTCTCTTTCCCTTCCTCTCTCTAAGCATGTCCTGGGGTGAGGATTAAAAAAAAAGAACTCCAGCCCTGACTGGTTTGGCTCAGTGGATAGAGCGTCGGCCTGCGGACTCAAGGGTCCCAGGTTCGATTCCAGTCAAGGGCATGTACCTTGGTTGTGGGCACATTTCTCTCTCATTGATGTTTCTAACTCTCTATCCCTCTCCCTTCCTCTCTGTAAAAAATCAATAAAATATATATTTTAAAATAAATAAATAAAAATAAATAAATAAATAAATAAATAAATAAAAAGAACTCTATCAACAGTTAATTAGTTGGCTGGGACCTGGTTTGGTCAGGGGGAGGGAGCAAGAGGTAAGGTGGGGAGTTGTAGTTCAGATGTATTAAATCTGAGGTGCTGGAAACACATCCCGAGGATACTTCCAACAGATCGTTGGAGATATGTGAAAACAACATGAGAAAGAGACAGAGAGAAATTTGCTTATTCTTCACATAAAGGTATGGATGACAAAAGCCACATGATTTGGTGAGCTCATGGAGGTAAGTGGGTTCTAGATAGAAAATTTCAGGACCAAAACTTAGGAAAAGCTTTCATTTAGGGAACAAGAGGGGAAGAGCCAACAAAATTGGCATTAGGGGTCTAAGAGGGCCAGGAACAACAGGTGCTGGAGAGGTGCTAGAGAGATGCAGAAAGTTCAAGGACAATGAGGATGGAGCAAACTTCTGTGTATCTCATAACTGGAAAATTACTGGTGAGTTTTAAGAGGGTACTTCCAGTTGCAAGGTAGGGACGTAACCACAAATCCAGCAGGGAATTGCAAACTCAAATGCTTTCAAGGACCTGATAGGTAATAGGTGAGCAAACAGCGTCACAGGAGACGGTGATGACTGGGTGATCACATGTCCCACCCTGGAGTAGCAGCTGAGTCAAGACCATTGTTGCCACGTGGAAAGGGTGGCTCAGGGCTGCCAGCTGTCTGACCTTTACAGAAAAAAACAACTGAAATCTTTTTTTTAAAAATATTTATTGTTGACAGTATTACATAGGTCCTCCTCCTGTCCCCCCTCCCCCGCTTAACCTCTTCCAGCCCACTCCCGCTCTCCCCACAGCCCCCCCAGGCCCTCACCACCCCATTGTCTGTGTCCACAGGTTGTGCATATATGCATACAAGTTCCTTGATTGATCTGTTCCCACCCACCCTCCCCTGCCTTCCCTCTGAGGTTTAACAGTCTGTTCATGCTTCTATGATTCTGGATCTATTTTTGATCACCAGTTTATTTGGTTCATTAGATTCCACATATGAGTGAGATCATGTGATACTTATCTTTCTCTGACTGGCTTATTTCGCTCAGCATAATACTTACTGTCCAGGTCCATCCATGTTGTTGCGACTGATAAGAGTTCTTTCTTTTTTATTGCCAGGTAGTAAATATACCATGGTTTTTTTACCCACTCATTTGCTGTTGGGCATTTAGGCTGTTTCCAAGTCTTAGCTATTGTAAATTGTGCTGCTATGAACATAGGGGTGCATACATTCTTTCTGATGATGGTTTCAGGTTTCTTAGGATATATTCCTAGAAGTGGGATCACTGGGTCAAATGGGAGTTCCATTTTTAGTTTTTTGAGGAAACTCCATACTGTTCTCCACAGTGGCTGCACCAGTCTACATTCCCACCAGCAGTGCACGAGGGTTCCTTTTTCTCCACATCCTCGCCAGCACTTGTCGTTTGTTGATTTGTTGATGGTAGCCATTCTGACAGGTGTGAGATGATATCTCATTGTTGTTTTGATTTGCATCTCTCGGATGATTAGTGACTTTGAGCATTTTTTCATATGTCTCTTGGCCTTCTGTATGTCCACTTTGGAGAAGTGTCTATTTAAGTTCTTTGCCCATTTTTTAAATTGGATTGTCCTCCTTTTTTAAAAATAATATATTTTTATTGATTCAGAGAGAGAAAGAGAGAGGAAAAGAGAGCTAGAAACATCAATGGTGAGAGTCATTGATTGGCTGCCTCCTGCACGCAAGCATGTGCCCTGACCAGAATCGAACTGTGATCTCCTGGTTCATAGGTCCAGGCTCAATCACTGAGCCATGTTGACTGAGCTGAAATCCTTATTTTTCACTGAAATTTCCTAATTTAAAAACACTATGACAGTCAAGTTTATAGGCTGTATCTGGTCTCTGAGTCGCCATTTCTAGCAACCTTTGCTAGGCTTGAAGGCATTGATGACAAGACAAGAATCTTTTGAGATGAAAGGCAGTGCAAGAATAACTGGTGAGTGTTTTCAAGACTGAAGTGCTAGCAGGTGTCAATGAGAAGATTGAGTATTCTGGGGAGAGAGGTCCAAGGAGGGGGCAGAAGGCATGAGGCTTTTAGAGAGAAGAGATACCTTTTCCTTTCAGATGAGAGAGATGAAGAGAGTGAGAAACAGAGAGATGTTAAATGTTGACAATGAGAATTGAGGTAAATGAGGGAAAATTAAGGACTATAAACTTAATGTCATCAATAAACTCTAAGAAGACGATCTTGAGATTACATACTGAGGATGAAGTAGGCAAAGACTGCACTTGGGTCATGAGAGGGTGGGTAGTGTTTGCAACTATCTCCAGGGTCAGCACTTAAGAAGTGATAAATTAAACAAATAAAGACCTGGTGAAGAGAAAAACCAAGATGGCGGCATAGGTAAATACCTATACTGCTGCCTCGCACAACAATTTCAAAAATACAACTAAAAGACAAAACGGACATCATCCAGAACCACTGGAAAGCTGGCTGAGTGGAAATTCTACAACTAGAAGGAAAGAGAAAAGGACACTGAGACTCAGAGGAGCTGTGGAGGGCAGAGGTGCTGAAACGCGGAGACGCGTGTGTGTGCAGAAAGGGCGGGCGGCTGAATACGCGGCTGGCTTTCTCAAACGGGAGGGAGACAAAGGCTCCCCACTGTGCTGAACTCCAGTTCCGGGTGAGACTCGGGGAACCCAGACTCATATGGGGTGAAACTGGACTGTCAGGAGGAAGCACACTGAGACTCAAGGGAACTGCGGAAGGCGGAGGTGCGGAGGCGTGCGCGCACGGAGAGGGCAGGCAGCTGAGCGCATGGCTGGTTTTCTCGTTCAGGAGGGAAACAAAACCTCCCGACTGCACTGTACTCCAGTTCCAGGTGAGACCCTGGGGACCCAGACTCATTCGGGGAGAAACTGGACTGTCTGGCAGCAGGCAAAACTCGAGGGCAGCTTTCTCTCAGAGGTGCGTGCAGCCATTGCCACAGGACTCTGAGACCCAGGGGCCTATTAGGGCAGGGCTGACGGGAAACCAAGGCTATATGCTCCACCCTGAGACTCTGCCCCATCCAACTTGAGCACAGAAGCTCTCCCAGCTTAGACACAGCTGATCCTCACAGACAATTGGCCTGGAGGTCAACTCCTCCCAGTGATACCAACAACAATCTAGGCTTAACTACAACAAGACTGTGCACACAGCCCACAAAGGGGTGCACCAAGAGTTTCCACCTCAGGTAACTGGGGAGGCTGAGCTACTGGGCCCTATAGGACACCTCGCACACAAAGCCACTCTATCAACTCAGGGAAGCAACTAAAATGCGGAGACAAAGAGGCAGGTTACAAATGAAAGAAATGGAGGAAAGCAAACGACTGGATATAGAGTTCAAAACCACGGTTATAAGGTTTTTCAAGAATTTTCTAGAAAAGGCTGATAAGTTTAGCGAGACCCTTGAGGATATGAAAAAGGATCAACTAGAAATTTAGCATACACTGACTGAAATAAAAAATATTATACAGAGACCTAAAAGCAGACTAGAGGACAACAAGAATCAAGTCAAAGATTTGAAATACAAAGAAGCAAAAAACACTCAGCCAGAAAAGCAAAAAGAAAAAAGAATCCAAAAATTTGAAGATAGTGTAAGGAGCCTCTGGGACAACCTCAAGCATACCAACATCAGAATTATGGGGGTGCCAGAAGAAGAGAGAGAGCAAGATACTGAAAACCTATTTGAAGAAATAATGACTGAAAACTTCCCCCACCTGGTGAAAGAAATAGACTTACAAGTCCAGGAAGTGCAGAGAACCCCAAACAAAAGGAATCCAAAGAGGACCACACCAAGACACATCATAATTAAAATGCCAAGAGCAAAAGACAAAGAGAGAATATTAAAAGCAGCAAGACAAAAACAGTTAGTTACCTATAAGGGAACACCCATACGACTGTCAGCTGATTTCTCAACAGAAACTATGCAGGCCAGATGGGAGTGGCAAGAAATATTCAAAGTGATGAATAGCAAGAACCTACAACCAAGATTACTCTACCCAGCAAAGCTATCATTCAGAATTGAAGGTCAGATAAAGAGCTTCACAGATAAGAAAAAGCTAAAGGAGTTCATCACCACCAAACCAGTATTATATGAAATGCTGAAAGGTATTCTTTAAGGAGAGGAAGAAGAAGAAAAAGGTAAAGATAAAAATTATGAACAACAAATACATATCTATCAACAAGTGAATCTAAAAACCAAGTGAATTAAAAATCTGAGGAACAAAATAAACTGGTGAATATAATAGAATCAGGGGCATAGAAAGGGAGTGGACTGATAATTCTCAGGGGGAGAGGGGTGTGGGGGGTGCGGGAAGAGACTGGACAAAAATCATACACCTATGGATGAGGACAGTCGGGGGGTGGTAAGGGCAGAGGGTGAGGTAGGAACCGGGTGAAGGGGAGCTAAGGGGGGAAAAAGAGGAACAATTGCAATAATCTGAACAATAAAGATTCATTAAAAAATAAATAAAAAAATAAAGACCTGGTGAAGTTTGCTAGCAGACATCCATTGGGATTTTCCATATTATCAATATTTTTCTTTTTTACATTTTTTAATTGATTTCAGAGAGGAAGGAGGGAGAGAGAGATAGGATCATCAATGATGAGAGAGAATCATTGATCACTGCCTTCTACACATCCCCCACCAGGGATGGAGCCCCTAACCCGGGCATGTGCCCTGACCAGGAATCCAACTGTGACCTCTTGGTTCATGAGTCGACACTCAAGCACTAAGTCACACTGGCTGGGCCAGGTACTCCATACTTTTAAAGTGACTTCTACATTCTGGCCACTGGGCCAAGCCCTGGGGATTTCCAGTCAAGTTAGAGAGATAGATGAAGTAATTATCACAAGACTGTACATGTCCTAAAAGGGCTATAAACAGGGTCCTGTTGAGAAAAGAGGAGAAACATCCTGGAAGGCTTTCTGAGGAGGGGGCATTTAAAGACTGTGTTTGAAATAGAAGTTGTAATTACTGTGAAAAAAATGGGGAAAAGTCAGAAAATATAATTATACAAAACACTAGAGGTAACAACAAACATGGTCATTCTTGGAATTTCAGCTAGTACCGTGTGTCTGAAATGGAGTACCCTTGGCAAGGTCAGAGGTGAAATTGAAGGTTAACACAAAGAAGCACGAATGGTCATGGAACTTGAATTTTCCCTATAGACAAGGAAAAGCCATAGCAGAATTTCAAGCATGATAGTTACTTCATCGGGTTGTTTGTTAGAAAGAGCACACTGGCAAGAAGATCAAGAAGAAGGCCAACGCTAATGTACGATTGTGTACCTAAACACAATGGATACGTCTTGATTTATTTAAATTACTGAGGACGATCTTAATCTCCTTATCCACTAATTGATCTAGAGTTTGGGTATGCAACCCACTTTAAGTTAATGGGGTATAAAAGGATTCTACAAGGAGCTTCTGGGAAAGAGTTCTTTGATAAAGAAATGCTTGAGAAGAAAGCTTCTACTGTCCCATTCCTTCCTCTCTCTTTTTAAACAATATATTTTATTGATTTTTTACAGAGAGGAAGGGAGAGGGATAGAGTTGGAAACATCAATGAGAGAGAAACATCGATCAGCTGCCTCCTGCACATCTCCTACTGGGGATGTGCCCGCAACCAAGGCACATGACCTTGACCGGAATCGAGCCTGGGACCTTTCAGTCCGCAGGCCAATGCTTTATCCACTGATCCAAACCAGTTAGGGCCCTTCCTCTCTTTATGCATTTTGCACCATAAAGATGTAATGTTTGGAGCTGTAGCGATTATTTTAAGATTATGAGGCAATAAGGATGAAAGCCAACAAGTTGGAAATGGCAGAGCAGAAGAAAAACCCTGGCCTCTTGGTGTCAGAGGAGATCACTGAGAGGTGTGACTGCCAGTTGACCCTCAAGCTGGACTCGAGCACTTGGAGGCTCCTCACCCTTCCCCTGCCTTTGGAATGTGCACTCTGCCCACCATTCCGATAGGCAGAGCCTTTTAAAGGACACAACTTTGAGAGAGGAATATGTGGGTGGACTGTGACTGAACCCCATGAAAGCTTCTATATAGACTTGTAAGATTCAGGCATTCTGGTGGATATGGAGATCTACCGGTTTTGCAGCGGCCCGAGACAAGCCTCAAATGCAGGTTCCCTTGCTCATTAAAACTGCCACCTCCCAATCTGGAGTGGTCTGCCTCACTCCCCCTTCTCTCCTTGCCCTCCCTGTAAGAGGGCCACTTCGGACTTTACCCAGGTTGTGAACCAACACTTGGTGACACTGTTCTGTTTCCAAAACTACTCAGGGATGGCCTGTCTCAAACGTAACCATGTCAATAATGAGTGACTTGATTAAGTCATGATTGATTGGATTTCTTGGTTAATTGCCACACTGCCTTCCTTATATGGTGCCATCACAGTAGAAAATTTAAAGAGCAAGAGTTCCTAAACAGCTAAGAGACTATACTCATGTAGAGTCCTATTTCTGTGCACAGGAAACAAGATGCAGACTCTGGTTCATTTTTTTACTTCTCTCACCAGTCTTTACCCTTCCCTTCCACCTGGAGTAGGAAAAGCTGCCTTACTTATCCTTGTGCTCTTCTTTGTAGCGTCCCTTGCTTTTTCCCAAAAAGAATTCATTTTCCTCACTTAAAGTCCCACTGTCTTGGCATTTGTTATATTAAATTATTATTTTTTATTTTTTTATTTTTTATTTTTTTTAGCTTTTTTAAAAATAAATCTTTATTGTTCAGATTATTACAATTGTTTCTCTTTTTCCCCCCATAGCTTCCCTCCACCCAGTTCCCACCCCACCCTCTGCCCTTACCTCTCCCCCACTGTCCTCATCCATAGGTGTACGCTTTTTGTCCAGTCTCTTCCAGCACCTCCCACACCCCTTTCCCCCCGAGAATTGTCAGTCCACTCCCTTTCTATGCCCCTGATTCTATTATATTCACCAGTTTACTCTGTTCATCAGATTTTTTATTCACTTGATTTTTAGATTCACTTGTTGATAGATATGTATTAGTTGTTCATAATTTTTATCTTTACCATTTTCTTCTTCTTCCTCTCCTTAAAGAATACCTTTCAGCATTTCATATAATACTGGTTTGGTGGTGATGAACTCCTTTAGCTTTTTCTTATCTGTGAAGCTCTTTATCTGACCTTCAATTCTGAATGATAGCTTTGCTGGGTAGAGTAATCTTGGTTGTAGGTTCTTGCTATTCATCACTTTGAATATTTCTTGCCACTCCCATCTGGCCTGCATAGTTTCTGTTGAGAAATCAGCTGACAGTCGTATGGGTGTTCCCTTATAGGTAACTAACTGTTTTTGTCTTGCTGCTTTTAATATTCTCTCTTTGTCTTTTGCTCTTGGCATTTTAATTATGATGTGTCTTGGTGTGGTCCTCTTTGGATTCCTTTTGTTTGGGGTTCTCTGCACTTCCTGGACTTGTAAGTCTATTTCTTTCACCAGGTGGGGGAAGTTTTCAGTCATTATTTCTTCAAATAGGTTTTCAGTATCTTGCTCTCTCTCTTCTTCTGGCACCCCCATAATTCTGATGTTGGTATGCTTGAGGTTGTCCCAGAGGCTCCTTACACTATCTTCAAATTTTTGGATTCTTTTTTCTTTTTGCTTTTCTGGCTGAGTGTTTTTTGCTTCTTTGTGTTTCAACTCTTTGACTTGATTCTTGCAGTTCTCTAGTCTGCTATTGGGTCTCTGTATAATATTTTTTATTTCAGTCAGTGTATGTTTAATTTCTAGTTGGTCCTTTTTCATATCCTTGAGGGTCTCATTAAATTTATCAGCCTTTTCTAGGAAATTCTTGAAAAACCTTATAACCGTGGTTTTGAACTCTATATCCAGTCGTTTATTTTCCTCAATTTCTTTCATTTGTGATCTGTTTCTTTGTCTCCGCATTTTAGCTGCTTCCCTGAGTTGGTAGAGTAGCTTTGTGTGCTAGGTGTCCTATATGGCCCAGTGGCTCAGCCTCCCCAGTTACCTGAGGTGGACACTCTTGGTGCACCCCTTTGTGGATTGTGTGCTCAGCCTTGTTGTAGTTAAGTCTTGATTGTTGTTTGTATCACTGGGAGGAATTGACCTCCAGGCCAATTGGCTGTGAGGATCAGCTGTGTCTACGCTGGGAACACTTCTGTGCTGGAGACACTCCTATGAGACAAGACTTGCAAAATTGCAAAAGCCTCTGTGCTCAGCTTGGATGGGGCGGAGTTTCAGGGCAGAGCAGACAGCCTTGGCTTCCCGTCAGCCCTGCCCTGTGAGGCCCCTGGGTCTCAGTGTCCCTTGGTATTCGCTGCAAGCACCTCTGAGAGTAAGCTGCCCTCAAGTTTCGCCCATTGCCAGACAGTCCAGTTTCTCCCCAAATGAGTTGGGATTCCCAGAAACTTGCCTGGAACTGGAGTTCAATGCAGTTGGGAGCTTCTGTCTCCCTTCTGCTTTAGAAAGCCAGCTGCACACTCAGCCTCCCGTGCGTTCAGCAGTCAGTCCTCTCCAGACCTCTGCCTTCCACAGCTCCTGAGTCTCAGTGTGCTTTCTTTTTCCTGACAGTCCAGATTCCCCCCGAATGAGTCTGGTTTCCCAGCATCTCGCCCGGGACTGGAGTTCAGTGCAGTAGGGAGTTTCTTTCTCCCTCCCGCTTTAGAAAGCCAGCCACACACTCAGCCGCCCGTGCACACAGCCACCCATCCTCTCCACGTGCAAGCCTCCGTACCTCAGCCTTTTGTAGCTCCTCTGAGTCTCAATGTGCTTTCCTCTTTTCTTCTAGTTGTAGAATTTCCACTCAGCCAGCTTTCCTGTGGTTCTGGATGGTGTCCGTTTTGTTTTTTAGTTGTAGTTTTGATATTGTTGTGCGAGGCAGCAGTTTAAGTATTTACCTATGCCACCATCTTGGTTTCTTGTTATATTAAATTATAGTTAACTAGAAGCCCAGTGTACGAAATTCATGCACTGGCAGGGTCCCTAGCAGCTGCCGGCTGCCGACCGGGGCCTCCTTCCCTTCTCCTGGACAACTCCAGGTCGAGGGGATAATTTGCATACTATGCTTTTATTACATAGGATTAGGAGGCCATGGGTCTTATTTTCTTTATCTGTGTGCCCCTGGCACAAAGGCTGATAAATAATAGATGCTCAAAAAATGTGTTTTAAGTGGAATTTTGAGATAGGGGGCTTGAATAACAACAAAAGAATATTGGGCCTATTTTATATGTTTTCCCAGATTTGCCTCACTGGCCTGCAAGCTGCTTGCTCGATGGAGAGTCCTGGTGGTGTTTACTTCCCCGGGTGTGAGGACCATCTCAGGCATGGCCTCCATGGCAACACACAGTGTTAAGCCAGCTCAACCTGACTCGGAGCTTCTGTTTCCTCCCACCACTTCTAGGCAGTGCTGTGACTTCCCCAGTGATGCCTGGAGATGTCTTGGGTTCCAAGTCCAGGCTGCAGGGAGTTATCACCCCTGTTGGGGGTCTACTTTGACCAAAGTGAGACGGAAGGTGAAAAGAAACCAGCACATTAACTCCTCCCCCTTTCTCCTTGATGGACCCCTCTGTGCATATGGTTCCATACGGCCTGACCAAGTAACTCACTGTGTTTTCTCATGAAGCCCTAGCCAATGCCCTTATGCATTGCTTTGTATTTGCTATTTATCCATCCCTGACTGACTTCCTTTTCACTCACTCTTGCTGCCCTGGAATTGTATCCCCTTCTTTCCAGTAACATTAGTATATACCCTGGCCTCAACCTCTGTGTTTTAGGCTAAGACAAAGAATTACAGCTATTATTCAAAATCAATTTTCTCATTGTATATTTGTGGATGCCACTTCAGTTTAAATTTTCTTTCAAACATAGGCATCCAGGGATGCCAAAACAGCACAGGATTTTTAAAAAGCTCTTTTTGTTTAAGGAAACCATTATTCATGAGTGGAATTTCTTAAAAACCAATCTGTCCATTTTTTAAACACTCTAAAGGAGGTGAAACACCGTCTCAAGGGCAGTAAATTAACTCCTAGGATAAGCAAGTATTTAACTGTCCTTGATTTTGAACACTGAGTTGTCAGTTTGCGCTTGATAATGATTCCTTTACAGTGATATTATTTCTTAAGGCATCAAGTCTGTGTGGACAAGTTTCTTGAAAGAGAGTTGGGAGAATCAATGGAAAGTACACAATTATCCTTTGCTTGATGCTTGGTTACCTTAATGCCATCTCATATCAATAAAAGCTACAGCAAGTGATCAGAGGACCTGAGTTATTTCCTTTTGACAGATGTGGAGCACTATATTACTTCATAAGATTATTCTATTAATCACGGACATCTTTTTGATGTACTTAAATTTGTTTTATATTGAATACCTGCAGGAGTTATATATAATTAATAGAAATGTCCTCAGGGAGTGGGAAATGAAGCTACAATCTCAGGGGCAGCATAATCATCTGGAATTTATATGGATGTCTCTGCCTGAAGGGACCTGGAGTCATTAGCCAAGATAAATGAAAAACATAATTTACAATAAAGATATTAACCTACATTATCTTTTTAAAAAATATATTCTATTGATTTTTAACAGAGAGGAAGGGAGAGGGATAAAGAGTTAGAAACATCGAAGAGAGAGAAACATCGATCAGCTGCCTCTTGCACACCCCCTACTGGGGATGTGCCCGCAACCAAGGTACATGCCCTTGACTGGAATCGAACCCGAGACCCTTCAGTCCTCAGGCCGACGCTCTATCCACTGAGCCAAACCGGTCAGGGCAACCTACATTATCTTGTCCGAGATATAAGAAACAAAGAAGACAGAACATTTTGGCATATTGCTAAACTGCCCAGAACAGAAGCACATGGACAAACTGAAAGGGGAAAAAAAGAATAAATATTGTGTCTGCTCTGAGAAGGGCCAACAGGGGAGCTGTACAAGTTGAAAGGGACCCATCAAGAAAAATAATCAAATATAATATAAATTTGGCAAAAAATTATTATTATTATTATTATTATTATTATTATTATTATTTTGGTTAATCCTCACCCAAGGATATTTTTCCATTGATTTTTAGAGAGAGTGGAAGGGAGGAGGAGATACAGAGAGAGAGAAACATTGATGTGAGAGAGACACATCGATGGTTGCTTCCTGCATTTGCCCCAACCAGAGCCTGGGATTGAGCCTGCAACCAAGGTACATGCCCTTGACCAGAATCAAACCCGGAATCCTTTAGTCTGAGAAGTCTCTATCCACTGAGCTAGAGCAAGATTACATTCTTGATAAATTTAATTTCATACTTTCTTGAGAATAGAAAAATCATCAGAACTCTCCTAAATGAGATTGGAAAATAATAGCATTCATACTGAAATACATACATGCTAAACACAGCCAGCTCTCAACCATCTTAATGGATGAGTGCTTCCCAAATCAATCAGCAAATGTTTGTTAAATGCGAATCATGGGGATTTTGCCTAGAGACCACGGCCTAGGTTTCTGCAACTACGTTCCCTGACCAAACTGGAAATTGCCAGCATCAACTATGACCTGCTTTATAATTGAAGTTGTGTCATAGTAACAGTGATAATTATAATGATAGGAAATAAGCAGAGAGTGTTACAATGTTATAGCAATAGAAAATAACTAAAGAGTGTTCTAGGAGATGTAGAAAAATACCTGTGTGAAACTTAATATGATGTTTTGGAAAGTAACTAGACAGGAGTGCACCCCATAGATAAAGATTTGCTGTGGAAAGTACATGAGCAGGAGCGCACTCCATAGATAAGGACTGGTCAGAGAGACATGAAGTACAAACATGACTCACCCTGGAAAGTCCAGAGCTTGTTTTGATTTAAAGTGTAATTTGGAAGAATATTTTGTACCCTGATTAACACTTGCCCTGACTGATATGCACCTGTACCATTGACCTAATTGATTGATTAACACCTTGAATCCCTGTACCTGATTGATAAGTACCTGGATTGCGGTGAAGTAAACAATCTGGCTATAATAACAGGTCCCAAACCTCAGACATCAATCGACTTGATCCACGCTCCTGCTCTGCTCCATGCCAGACGGCAGAAGACGGCTGAATCCTCCGATCCAACTGCGATACAACTTCGCGAGATCTCAGACGGGAAAGCCGTGAAACCCGGTACCTGACGGGACCTTGTCAGCTGCCAGACAACGTCGTAGCTGCCTCCAGAGGAAGCCACACTTTGGGATCCCGTTAAGCCTGTATCCAGGGCACCAGGAATTCGTGTGAGTAATAAAGTGCTGTGTGATTTGCAACTGTATATATTTCTGTGGTGTAATTCCTCCGGCAGTCTTGATTATATTAATACCAGAGGCCCCGGGCATGAAATTCATGCACAGCGGGGGAGGGCCCCTCAGCCCGGCCTGCACTCTCTCCAATCTGGGACCCCTTGGGGGATGTCCGACTGCCAGTTTAGGGATTGGGCCTAAATCGGCAGTTGGGATCAGGCCTAAACCAGCAGTCAGACATCCCTCTCGCAATCCAGGACCGCTGGCTCCTAACCACTCACCTGCCTGCTGGCCTGATCCCCCTAACTGCTCTCCCCTGCCAGCCTGATCCCCCTAACTGCTCTCCCCTGCTGGCCTGATCCCCCTAACTGCTCTCCCCTGCCAGCCTGATTGCCCTAACTGCTCTCCCCTGCTGGCCTGATCCCCCTAACTGCTCTCCCCTGCCAGCCTGATTGCCCTAACTACTCTCCCCTGCTGGCCTGATCCCCCTAACTGCTCTCCCCTGCTGGCCTGATCGCCCCTTACTGCCTCTGCTTCCACCCACCACCATGGCTTTGTCCAGAAGGATGTCCAGAAGATGTCTGGTCTAATTAGCATATTACCCTTTTATTAGTATAGATAAGGTCCGATCATAATGCCTACCCTCGGTACTGCTTGTTTAGAATAGTCTCTGCACTAGAACTACTTAATGTCCGAACACCTGCACGGTTAAGTTTATCTCCAGGGACGCCTTGGATAACACCCCATACACTCTACTCGGACAAGTTGCCTAATCCCCAAGGCCCTCTGGAGAAGAGAAGATATAGGGAAGGAATGGCAAGGGAGATAGAATGATCTATGGAAGGAGAATTTAAAGAAGACAGTGATCCAAATGTTGTCCCAAGAACAAGAGGAATAAGGAAAAGCCTTTGGATTTACTTAGAAGTAGTCACTGGTGTTGTTCTTCAAAAGAGAAGTTTCAGACACTCTATCTTCTGGTCATAATGGAATAATTGGAACTGGGGTTAGCCCTGAACAACTAGAAAAGTAGACAAAAAATATATGAAACAACTATTTTACGTTCAGACAACAGGTAGTGTGGGACTGTGATCTCTGAGCGAAGGTGGCCCAAGATCACCCTGGCTTCTGCCTGGAGACACAGGCCTGGCCATGAAGCAGGGAAGGGATCCCATGTGAAACATGGTGGTCTTACTGAGTTGAGGAGGTGAAGATGGGAGTTCAGAGAGCTGAAGCTGCTGGCAGTTGCAGGGCAGAGTTGCAGAGAGGAGGAAGGCACCTAGAAAAAGAGCTCCAGAAATCTGCATGGGCTCATTTTGAGTTTTGGGGGAATACAGTGAAACTCCACAGTCTGGATAGAGACTGGGGAGCTGTGAACTGAACAGTTCCTGGTCTTAGCCCATCAGAAGATAAGCCTGGAAGCAAGGTCTCAACAGGTTGAGAATAATGCTTCTTAGAATGGCAGTTTGCAGCTTCTTTTACGAATTTTGAATTAAAGAGGGAACTAAGAAAGATTACATGGCGGTGGGAGAAAGCAAGGCAGGGATTGGATTACAGAATAATTAAGATGATGTGCTCTCTTGAGGGTGGCTTCTGAGGGGTTGAAAAGAGGCATTTCAAAGGTGTGTTAACATAGATGCACAGAAACAATGAACAGGGCTTGCTTAAGGCAAAGAGAAACCTTTTACTGATGTGCCTGGGGCATGACTACTCACCATGACCTGTCCAGTTAGGAATTTATAATCAGATCGCCCTGTGAGTTAACGTTCTGTAGAACCCTTTTTCACTCACATCCTAAAATGGCCATGCTTTAGTAGTGTTACTAAACTATCCCTAGAATAAAGGTTACTTTATATCTGCCCTAAAAAGGCATCATACAAGCCCCAAAGGATCAAGTATCTTTACTGCCTGCCACAAAACATGAGAATCTTTAAAGGAAGACAGCAAAATCTAGACAACTCAACCATGTAAAACCCACAGTATCTAGCATCTAATAAAAAATAAAAAAACAGCCCTAGCCAGTTTGGCTCAGTGACCAGAGCATAAGCCTGCGGACTGAAGGGTCCTGGGTTCAATTCCGGGAAAGGGCATGCACCTCGGTTGCAGGCTCCTTCCTGGCCCGGACCCTGGTCAGGGCTCGTGCAGAAGGCATCCATTCGATGTGTTTCTCTCACATCAGTATTTCTCTCTGTCTTTCCCTCTCTCTTCCACTCTCTCTAAAAATCAATGGGAAAATATCCTCGGGGGAGGATTGAAAACACACACACACACTACACTTGCCAAAAAGCAGGACCATGACCTGTAGCGAAAAAAAAAAAAAAAAATCCCTCGAAAGAAACAGACTCAGAAATGATAGAGATGGATAGAATTAGCAGACAAGGATATTTATTAAAGCAGCTACAATAACGGTTTGACTAATTAAATGAAAACATGAACAAAGTGAGACAATAAATGGAAGCTATTTAAAAAAAAAAAAATTTCAGCCAAGTGGTGGAAAGGACAGCAGACTGAAAAAAGGGAAGGAATGATGAGGAAAAAATGAAGGTAGTGGGCAAAGACCATTTTTTCAAGAAGTATGGCCGCACAGACAGAAAGGGGCAGCAAGACCTATCAAAGGCTTGGGTTGTTATTCTTTCCTAGAAATAAAAGAAAAGCTAAAAATGAAAGTGAGAGAGAAGGAAGCAGTTGAGAAAGAAAGATTTAATTTTTACGAAGAGGAAATTATATGAGATTAATGGTTCTAGGAAGCTTTAGGAGAGAAAACTTTTACCTCTAATGAGAGGAGGAATGGTTTTTTTTCCTTACATAATGGAAAGAAAATGAATTGAAAATAGAAACAGAAAGTTCAAGGAAATTAAGGCCAAGGAAACTAATGGAGTTTCAGTAAACAGGAGGCAAAATCATTCACTGTGGGGCCACAGGATTGGGGAATCCAATGAGTGAAAAAATGAAACGAGGGAGCCTGAACTAGTGACTGTGTGAAACAAGCCTCAGAGAAAATATAGGAGATGAATGAAAAGGATTAGCTCACTTTCCCCAAACACGGGGAATTGATTAGATTCCAGAATTAGAAGATCATCAAATGCAAAGGAGGAGGGATTTGAGTTTAAATGTTATATGAAAATGACTTTTCTTTTCATTTTAGTATGCTAAATCAGGGAAAACATTCAGGGAGAATAGTGATGTCCAGGGGGTAGAATTGTGAAGGTGATCTCACATCAATATTTCTCTCTGTCTTTCCCTAGACTGTACTGCATGGTGAGGTGAAAGTCAGGCCGAGGCAGACGACAGAATGTTGTGTCTGGTGTCTGACATGACCATCATTGTGGGTTAGTCATCTCATCTCTAGAGTGTGTTTCTGCATCTGCAAAATGAGCAGAATGCCAGTTACACCTACTCTGGATGAATTGGCACAAGTCGAATAAGAATATACATGAAAACACTTTGCATGCTGCTTAATGCTATCAGATGTGTTTTAGACCTTTTGGGGGTGTTTATCCAGCTTACAGTGACTCATCTTCCTGAGAGATGCCTTCCTTGTCCACGGCTGACTCCACTCCCCCAATTGTATTTACTATTCAGTATCACTGTACTCACCCACAATTGATTGGACCAGGGTTGAACACCTGATTCTGAATGGGCCAATCAGATTCTCTCTCCTGATACTTTAGGATTCAAGTAAGGTTACCCAATTTGACCTGGTCAGTTGAACATAAATGTAAACTCTGGATAAGTGGGTTGGTCACCTTCTGCCTGCTGAGGGCATGGAAATGCAGAGGAAGCCAGGCAGGGGGGACTGAGATGAGAGGGAGAGGGAGAGGACCAATACTTCTGATAGCTGTGCAGTTCCAGGTTCTTCCTCCTGAGGACGGACTGCTTATTGCCTTGGGGTTCTGTGAAACACTCCCATGTCCAATTAATAAAATACTTTTTCCATAATATGGCTCAAAGGTTGTTTTGTAATTTTTAACTAAAGAGTCTTAATTAAATAAAGCAATATAATGGGTTGAATAGTGTTCCCCATTGCCCCAAATCATGTCTGCCCAGAACCTTAGAATGTGACCCTATTTGGGAAAAGGATCTGCAGATGTAATTAGTTAAAATGAGGTTATACTGGATTAGAGTGGGCTTAGTCCAATGCCTGGTGTTTTTTAAAAAGAATAGAAGACACAAGAAATACACACAGAGCCCTGGCCAGTTTGGCTCAGTGGATAGAGCATCTGCCTGTGGACTCAGGGGTCCTGGGTTCGATTCCGGTCAAGGGCATGTACCTTGGTTGCAGGCACATCCCCAGTAGGAGGTGTGCAGGAGGCAGCTGATTGGTGTTTCTCTCTCATCGATGTTTCTAACTCTCTCTCCCTCTCCCTTCCTCTCTGTAAAAAGTAAATAAAAGATATTAAAAAAAAAATACACACAGAGAAGAAGGCCATATGAAGACAAGGGTAGGCAGAAATTGGAGTTTTGCTGCCACAGGGCAAGAACTGCCTGGGGCCACCAGAAGTTTGAAGAGGCAAGGAAAGATCATTCCCTAGAGCCTTCAGAGGGAGCTTGGCTCTGCTCACACCTTGATTTTGGACTTCTAGCCTCCAGAACAATGAGAGAATAAATTTATGTTGTTTTAAACCCAGTTTGTGGAACTTCATTACCTAAAAGTTCTATATCCAAATACAATTAAAAAAAAAAAGTCTTATATCCTAAAAGTTCTATATCCAAATACAATCCAAAAAAAAAAAAGTGCTATATCCTAAAAGTTCTATATCCAAATACCATCACATTGGGGGTTAGGGCTTCAACATACTAATTTGGGAGAAGAGTCACACAATTTAGTCCATAAGGTCTGGCAAACCTTAAAGGACCTGACTAATAAAGGCGAGGGCATGTATGAATATGATGACCACAGAGATTTAATATACATTTGGGGAGTGTGGCAAAGCGAATAAAACTTGTCCTAAATGTTGCCATCACCTCCTGTACGCCCTGGTCGTGTCACATCAAACCTCTGGTCCTCTAAGGCCTCGCTTCCCGAATGTCTGCCAGGGAGCTTGTCTCGTGAGATTGGCTCAGCCCTGCTAGAAGGAGAAAGGCATTCTGGGTGTGTGTGCACAGGGTCAGAATTATTTTTTTCTCCTTAACATCTTATTAGAATCTTCATCAGACAAACACCTGTCTCATTCCTGATTCCAATGTAGGGGTGAGAATCAAAGAAAATCTTGGATTATTTATGTCACCTTTCCAAGACACAAATTGCTTCTATCTATATCTATATCTATATCTATATCTATATCTATATCTATATCTATCACATTTATGCATATATTCATACTTCCTATGTGCCAGGCATTGTGCTAAGTGATTTATATATATTAATTCTTTTTCTCCTTCTGTCAATCTCATGAGATAGGTAGTATTATTATACGCATTTAACAGTCGAGAAAATTAAGGCACAGAGAGGCTGAATAGCTTGCCCAAGCTCATACAGTTAATAAGTGCTGATGTTGGAACTCAACCCATACAGTCTGGCTTCAGAGTTCATGCCCTTAACTACTAGCTTGTTATAAATAAACAACTACAAAATATAAACAAATGACAGTGGGAATGTGAAAAGTACTAAAAATGAAATTATGTAAAAGGAGACATGGAATCAGAAAATAATCATGTTATATTCTTTTGGATGAAGTATCTCTCAGCCGACTAGACTCTATAGACTTAGATGCTCATGCAGTACTCTCAGTCCCAGAAGAAAATACAACTTGCCTTGGCATAAGACTGTGTTAGTGTCTGGCTCCGTGTGTTGACTCGACCTGGGTTTGGACAGTGGGCAAGCTGCTTGGTAGCTGTGGAGAGATGCAGTCCTTCTTGTCACATTCTGCGTGTCCTGAGCAACGAGCTGCTTGCTCTGAGGCTTTGTCCCCAGGGCAGAAAGGGAAGAAGATTATGCTCCTTCCCATCGCTCTTACTAACCAAGTGCCCCTGTGTGCTCCAACAAGAGCTTCTTCTTAGTTGGATGAATGGGTGTGTAGAGAGGCAAGAGGCCAGGACTTATGGGCTCAAGAATGTGCAAGATTTATTAGAGCTGCTGGTTAGAACACTGCTGTTTTCCTAAACTGGACCAAAACGCTCCCACACCAAACTTGCAGCAATAAAATAAACAGCCTCAGGTGTCTATCGACCTAGGACCTGCTTGTAGTTGATATAATTGCCAAACCACCCGCTGGGAACTTGACACATGAATCCTTTAGCTTTCAATCCAGGATGAGAATTTGCACCCCAAAACAAGACTAATGCTTCTTAAAGGAAAATACATTTCATTCATTCATTGAACAAATATTTATTGAGTACTTACTATGTGATAGGCATTGTTCTTGGAGATTGAAATACATAAATGAGCAAAACAAAGGTTCATGCCCACAAAGGATTTATCCAGGGGTCCTCAAACTTTTTAAACAGGGGGCCAAGTCACTGTCCCTCAGACCGTTGGAGGGCCGGACTATAGTTTAAAAAAACAACTATGAACAAATTCCTATGCGCACTGCGGGCCCGGGACGAGTCGGCTGCTAAGCAGGACGGGCAGCAGCACCCGGCGGGCCAGATAAATGTCCTCGGCGGGCCGCATGTGACCCGCGGGCCATAGTTTGAGGACTCCTATCGTAGGGAGATAGATGACTAACAATAGACATAATAAATAAGTATATTATATAGTGTGCTAGGAAGTTCTAAGTGTTACGGAAAAAGAAAGAAGTAGAGCAGAATTGAGGGATTTAAAGTGTTGAAGTCTGGTTGCAATGTATTTATTTATTTATTATTATTTTTAAAATATCTTTTTATTAATTTCAGAGAGGAAGGGAGAGGGAGAGAGAGATAACAAGCATCAATGATTAGCCCTAGCCGGTTTAGCTCAGTGGATAAAGTGGCCTGGGGACCAAAGGGTCCCGGGTTCAATTCTGGTCAAGTGCATGTACCTTGGTTGCAGGCTCCTTCCCAGCCTGGGCCCTGGTCAGGGCTTGTGCAGGAGGCAACCAATCAATGTGTTTCTCTCACATGGATGTTTCTCTCTGTCTTTCCCTCTCTCTTCCACTCTCCCTAAAAACCAATGGAAAAATATCCTCGGGTGAAGATTAACAACAAAACATCAATGATTAGAGAGAATCATTGATCAGCTGCCTCCTGCATGCCCCACACTGGGGACCAGGCATGTGCCCTGACCGAGAATCGAACTGTGACCTCCTGGTTCAAAGGTTGACATTCAACCACTGAAACATGCCGGCCAGGCAAGGCTGGTTGCAATTTAAATAGACTAGTTAGGGTAGGCCTTATTGAGAAGGTGACATTTGAGCAAAGACTTGAAGGAGCTGAGAGGCTCAACCAAAAAGACATATGGGGAAAGAGCTTACCAGGCAGGAGTGTGTCTGGTGTATTTGAAGAATAGCTGGAAGCCAGGGTGGCTAGAGCAGTGGGAGGGGAAGGGTGGATTGTGGAAGACAGGAAGAGATAACAAGGACCCAATGGTGTGCAGGCTGGTAGGTCACTGTAGGGACTTCTATTTTTATTTTTTAAATAAATCTTTATTGTTGAAAGTATTACATATGTCCCTCTTTTCCCCTCCACCCCCGCCGTTGACCCCCTCCAGCCTGCCCCTGCCCCCTACCCTAGGCCTTCGGACTTTTATTTTCACATTGTAGGACTTTTACTCAGAATGAGCAGGGACTCTACTAAAGAGTTTTGAGCGGCGGAGTGACATATTCTCTCTTATATTAGAACCAAATAACTCACAGCCTGTTGACTGTATGAGAGCAAGAGTGGAAACAGGGAAGCCTTAGCCCGTTTGGCTCAGTGAGTAGAGCGTTGGCCTGCGGACTGAAGGGTCCCAGGTTCCATTCCAGTCAAGGGCACATGCCCGGGTTGCAGGCTCGATCCCCAGTCGGGGGCGTGCAGAAGGCGCCGATCAATGATTCTCTCTCATCATTGACCGATCAATGATTCTCTCTCATCATTGATGTTTTTTGTTTTTTTAAAAAAATATATTTTATTGATATTTTACAGAGAGGAAGGGAGAGGGATAGATAGTTAGAAACATCGATGAAAGAGAAACATTGATCAGCCGCCTCCTGCACACCTCCCACTGGGGATGTGCCTGCAACCAAGGTACATGACCTTGACCAGAATCGAACCCAGGACCCTTCAGTCCGCAGGCCGACGCTCTATCCACTGAGCCAAACCAGTTTCAGCTCATCATTGATGTTTCTATCTCCTTCTCCCTCTTCCTTCCTCTCTGAAATCAATAAAAATATTTTTTAAAAAGAGTGGAAACAGGGAAACCAGATAGAATGCAATGACAATGATCAAGAAAGAGACAATGCTGGCTTAGGCCTGATTGTGATAGTGCGGGTGGTGAAAAGTAGTCAGTTAGTTTTGGGATAGAATTTGAGGGTAGAGCCAGTTGGAGTTGCTATACGTTAGATGTGGTTTATAAAGGGGGAAAAGACGAGTTAGATCACTACAGCCATCAGGAGAGAGAAATCTGTAAGGGGCACAGGTTGTTGGATATAGGAGTGTGGAGGTCAGGGATAAAGTTTGGGCTGGAGATGTAAATGTGGTAGTTTTTGGCATTCAGATGGTATTGAAAGCCAAAGTCTGGATGAAATCACCAGGAAAGTGAGTGTGGATAGAGAGGAGGTCCAAGGATTGGGCCTTTTAGCATTCCAACATCAAGGGGTTGGGAGGAAAAAGAGGATTCAGCAGAGGAGAGCAAGATGGAGTGATCAGAGGCAGGAGGGAAACCTACATGTCAAATTCTGGAAACAAAATGAAGAAAGTGTGTCAAGGAGGAGGGAACTATCAGCTATGTCAAATACCATGAACTCGAGTAAGGTGGGACTGAGAACTGATCATTGGATTTAACAACATGAAGATCATTGGTGATTTTGCTAAGAAATGCTTTGTTGGAGTGGTGGGGGAAATTCAGACTGGAATAGATTTAGATACGAATGGGTGAATTTTATTTACCATGTATATATTATAGTTCAATAAAGTTGATTTAAAAGCCCAAAAAGAGGGAACGTGTGAAATAGGAAAACCAAAACTTAGAAATAACACAAGGCCTTCCGTGCTCACGGCTCATGTTCCCTTGTTCTGTGCCAGTGGGGTCATGAAAAAAAAAGAAAAGAAGAAAGAAATAGCACAAATGTCCATCAGCATTAAAATGGATAAATAAATCATGGCATATTTATTCAGTATAGCATTATAGACTAAGCAGGGGTCAGCAAACTACAATGTAAGAGTCAAATTCAGCACAGACCCTATTTTATCCAGTTTCACTAGGACATGGCCACAGCCATGTGTTTAAGTATTGTCTGTGGCTGCTTTCGTGGGCTACAGCAGCAGAGTTGAGTAGTTGTGCTAAACTCTTCTGGCCCATGAAGCCTAAAGTATTTACTATCCAATACTCTACAGAAAAACTTGCCAGCCCCTGCACTGGAGTCATCAGGATGAGTGGACTATTGGTATTCGCAACAACATGAGCTAATTTCACAAATACAATGTTGAGGGAAAGAAGCCAGATGCAGAGTGTACACTGTATGATTCTACTTGTATGAAGTTCAAAAACAGGAAAACGAATCTTGGTGCTAGAAGTTACAATAATGGTTAGCTTGGTGTTAGTGACTGGGAGGGGTCAGGCGATGAGCTTCTATGGTGCTGATGATATTCTAATTCTTTTTTTTCTAGTTAACATCCATCACCATAATTATAAAATTTTTTTTCCTTGTGATGAGGACTTTTAAGATCTATTCTTTTAGAACTTTCGAATATGCAATACAGTGATATTCTAATCCTTGATCTGGGTGCTTGTTAGCAGGATTGTTCCCAGTCAAAATTAACTGAGCGCTGAGGATTTTGTGCACACTTCTCAATGTCTAAAATAACATTTACTAAAAGTTAAAAATGGTGAGAGAGGAACTGGAGACAGAGGTTATAACAACTCTTTCATAAGGTTTTGTTACAAAGGAGAGGAAAGAAATGAAGGGTAGTTCATAGATGAAGGAGGATTAAAGAAAGGGTTTTTTAAGCTGGGAGAAATAATGATAGTATATTTGTACATTGATGGAAGGAGAATATGGAAGATTTCAGAAAGAGGAGAATTCTAAAGTGATGTGAGAGGGGGTGCAATCTGGCGTACACTTACAGGGACTGGCTTTGGATAAGAGCACAGGGAGTTAATCTATACTAATAACACAATTTGGATAACTGAAGGCACCTGCAACCTGGTGCCTATCTTTGTACGTAGTGGAAAAATGATCTTGGTTACCAAAGAATTCCTTTATGATTTCCCCTAAGCAGTTCACTGTTGGATACTTGGTGAATAATAATCTCACTAATAGTCGATATATTACAGGTGATTTCACACAGATCTCATTCAACACTCATCTTCTAATAAACATAGCATATTTTCTGTCTTTCCAATGAGATGGTACAGTGCAACTCAGAGCAGTGAGTGATAGCCTAAGTCCCTATGACCCAGCCACGATTGTCACCCAGGTTTTTGTATTCATTTGCTAGAGCCGCCTTAATGAAGCACTGAGTGGCTTAACAAGAGAAATTAATTGTCCTAACACTTCTGGAAGCTAGAAGAGTGAGGTCAAGATGTTGGCAGGGTTGGTTCCTTCGGAAGCTGGGAGAGAGAATCTGCTCCATGCTTCTTTCCTGGTGTCTGGTGGTTCTCTTCATCTTTGCTCTTCCTTAGTTTGTAGGTGCCTCACCCTTCACATTCACATGGTGTCCTCTCTGTGTGTGTATCTATTTGTTTCCAAACGTTCCCTTTATATAAAGACACCAGTTAAATTGGATTAGAGGTTCACCCTATTCCAGTCTAACCTCATCATAATTTAATCACATCTAGAATACCTCTATTTCTAAACAAGGTCACATTCTGAAGTACTGAGAATTAGAGTTCAACATATGCATTTGGGGTCAGGGGACACAGTTAAATCCATGGAAATCTTCTGATGCCACATTTAGTGTCAGCTTTAATGGCAGTAGATCAGGTAATTGTAGACAGATAGGATTGAGGCTCAATGGGATTGAAAAGGTCTTTCTTGTGCATCTCTCTGATGCCTGCCAGTCCTGTGAATCTGTTGTCTTTGATGTGATTCTGGTGATACT
Source organism: Plecotus auritus (assembly GCF_963455305.1). Lineage (NCBI taxonomy): Eukaryota > Metazoa > Chordata > Mammalia > Chiroptera > Vespertilionidae > Plecotus > Plecotus auritus. The sequence continues at coordinate 158,480,481 of NC_137772.1, read as the reverse complement.
GTTTTAGAAGCACAACCTTGAAGGATAAGAGGGAATACTGGGAAGGTGAAGAATGAATGAATTTGCAAGGGGAGGAATTACTCTAAGGTGGCATTTCACAGTTTGGTTCAGGATCATCTGTATTGAATATATTTGTGGGGTTTTTTTGTTGTTGTTTTTTAAGAGAGAGAGAGAGAGAGGACGGGAGAGAGAAAGAGAAACATCGTGTGTTGTTGTTTTTTGTTTGTTTGTTTTGTTCCACTTATTTATACATTCATTGGTTGATTTTTGTATGTGCCCCGACTAGGAATTGAACCCACAATCTTGTAGTATCAGGACAATGCTCTAACCAACTGAGCTACCTGGCTAGGGCCATGCTTGTCTTTTATAAAGCAGCTTCTCAGGCCTCACCCCTGAGACTCTGATTAAGGAGGCCTGGAGCCCAGGAATCTGCATTTTAGTGTGCTTTAAGGTGACTCAGATGCCACACTTTGACAAAGATTTCCCTGAAGAGCCAGTGACTGGTGGTTTAGGGAAACTGAAGCAACAAGACACTGGGTTGGAGCCAGACTGGGCCTTGTCCTCCAGAGAGAGTGGACAGAACCATAGAACCTCTGAGATCCACGCTGCAAGGGCTAGAAGAGACCATCAAGACCACCTCCTCATTTTCCAGAGGAGAAAATGGAGCCCAGAGGTGGTGACACCAGGGCATTGTGAGCACGTAAGAACAGAAAGAGAAGCAAAAACAGGACTTCAATATAATAAGAGGATTACCATGGATAGAATGAAAAGAGAGAAGAGAAATGTGAGGAGCTGGCCCTTAAGCCAGTGTCTAGACTACATAATGTCTCCTTTTCTTTCTCAGATCACGGAAGTTGTCAAGCTGCAGAGTGGGCCACTTCCATGCTTCCGAGGTAGGCCTGGGTTCCGGAAACAGGCATTTGTTCATGGTATAAAGAATAGGCCTGTTTTTAGTGGTTATTCGTGGAAGTTCACTGCTTCTCGAGGCGCTGCATATCCTTAGCATGCAAAGATAAAATAAGAGCCCAGGAAAAACACTTTGAGGGTGTGACTAAATTGATGACCTTCAGTTAACACTGGTTAGACTTTAATAATTAGCCTTCCTGACAAAATCCCGAGGATAATAATCTATAGCTGCACAATTTCTTCTTTACTGTGCTTGCACCTTGTTGACCTCATTTCATGTTCATAATAAACCCCGTAATAGGTATTATCCTCACTGGACAGACCTTTAAAGATGAAAATCTGAGCATGCCCTTCAGCTGCTTATCAACCTTCAGTGCTTCCTCACTGTCCAGCCATTGGCTCATTCATCCTCTCTTGGGGAAGTATGTTCCAAGTTAATAGCCTAAAAGAAGAGAGAGCAATTTGTAGAAGGCTGTATGTAACAGCTTTATTTAAAAAACTGGAAACAACCCCAAACCCAGCAATAAACAGCAGGCTAAGCAGAGCCTGCTCTGTCAATACACTGAATACGCTGTACCTACTTTTTAAAAAAATTATTTGTTGATTTTTAGAGCGAGGAAGGGAGAGAGATATAAGAATATCAATATGTTGTTCCACTGACCTGTGCATTCATAGGTTGATTCTTGTATGTTCCCTGACCAGGTATTGAACCACCACCTTGGTATCTAGGATGATGCTCTAACCAACTGAGCTACCCAGCCAGGGCCTCTGCACCTATTTTAACTGATAAGAATCCATTCTACACTGAGGCATGAGTGTGTTTCTAACTATGTGGATCTCAAGGAGGTAAATGTGGAATAAAAATAACGAACAGGATAATGAGCACACTGATTTCAACTCTGTAAAAATATGCACTTATACGTTATACTGACAAAGACTAGACAAAAAGTGACCAAATGTTTGGTATTGTATGTAAATTAGATCCTCAGTATAAGTGTGACATACAAATTTAAATGTGGAAAATGATGCCTTTGGGATTTCCTTGTGGGGTCACTCACATAGGAGTTTATACTGTGAAGAGTAAAGCAGACGTGGAACTTAAAACCTTAAGACCTCAGTACATCCAGGTGAGCTAAGGACTCAGGGCAGGTTCTTGTTGGGATGCAGGGTTTGGGTCCAGTCAAACGAGGCAGGGCATGGAAGCCTACCGCAGCCTTGCTTAGGATGCTCATGCACACATGTGCAAATTGGGCCCGTAGCTACACCAGTTATTGCTGCCACAGCAGTTCAAGGCTAGAGAGGACTCACAGAGCAGGGAAAGAATTGCCCTATTAAGTGAGAGAAAAACTGGTCAGACTCGATCAAGCAGAACATTAGTGTGTGATGTCAAACTGACCTTATGTACAATTTCAAAGAGGCCCAGGAGCAGTTCACCAAACTCTCTTCTCTTTATCGGTATTTGTCATGGTTGAAGGCATAAAAGCAGGTGCTGACGCTCACTATTAATGCACACAAATGGCTGAAGCATCTGAACTTTAGTATCTATTCAAATATGTTCATGAGTGTATTTTTAGCTTCTCTTTTAAGGTTCTCCCCCTTGCGCCCAGCCCTAAATCTTACGGCATTTGCCTTTTTAGTGCTTTTCAGTAAACAATGTAATCATTAATGAAGTCCTTTTTACTTTACTGTTTCGTTGTGTAGAGGTTGATGGTCTGGAAAGATGTTGCACTTCTTGATTTCTCCAGGTTTTCTGTCTTTGTCAATCTGGATCCTCACTTTTGGCTTATCCTGGCTTGATCAGGCCCAAGAAAAACTGGCTCTTGCATCCCAAACTCATGTGAGTCTGATTTGTATCAGAAAATCAATTTAATCATTTACAATTGTAACAGCCAAGTGGGGCAATATATTTATGTTGGCCAGTGTGCAAGTTTTTCTTCCCACAGAGGAAACCAAACAAAGGTTAGAAGTCTGTTGCTGTGCAAGCATAAGTTATTGGTACAAGGACAGGGTCCGAGAGAGATTTATTTACAAATTGATCTACGTAGAATTCCCCGATTCCCTTTCTCAATATCTGCTCCTCCCTGCAAAATCTAGAAGGCCAATCTTTCCCAACCATCAACCCACTCCTCATCTCTACACAGCGAAACAGTAAACGTAAAGAGGACTTCACCTACTCTGTGAGCCTCTCCTAGCCCTGAGCCTTTGGGAAAAATGAATCCCTTGCCTGGCCAGGCCACCATAACTTTTATACCTCTGTTATAGCACCAGCACCTTGTCGTCTAGCACTTCTCCATGTACCGGTGCCCTGCTATTTCAATAACTGGGGCAGGGACACTCTTACTCACTTTTGTTTCCTCCTTCCTAGCACATAGTAAGTGCTCAGTTCAGGGTAGCAGAACGAATGAACGAACAAACGAACGAATGAAGGAAGGAAGGAACTTATTCATTTATCCTAATGACCTTTTCTAAGTCAGGTTCTATTAAGTAGATATGGATAGATATTAAGAGCAATTGTGTGTGTGTGTGTGTGTGTGTGTGTGTGTGTGAGAGAGAGAGAGAGAGAGAGAGAGAGAGAGAGAGAGAGAGAGAGAGAGAGAAGAGAGAGAGAGAATTCTGTCCCTTAACTGTGAGATACCTGTTTAAACATACCATGGAAAAGCAGCTGCAGGCAACACTCAATACTTTACATTTTCACCCAGATTGGTCTGCTTATTTGATCCATCTATATTCTTTTCTGGCCTCACTTCAGGCCCGGCTCACTGTTAGCATGCCTCCTTATTTTAGTGAACAACTCGACCCCATCCATAAGCATTTTGATTTGGATTCTCCTAACTCACCTGTTACCCATCTTCTCTGCTAACCTCTGCTAATCTTCAGGGCACTTTAGATCCCTGCTTCTCAAAGGACCAGCCCCATCAGCATCACCTGGGAACTTGTTAGAAATGCAGAACCTCAGGTCCCAGAACTACTGAATCAAAATCTGAATTTCAGCAAGACCCTGGAGGGATTTGCACACACATTAAACGTGGAGAAGCTTTAAATCTTTCTGAACCCCTGCTCCTGGCTCATGGTTTTCCTCTCTATCTTGTCTCCTGTTATTCTCAAGAGGCAACATCCATTTTATTAGTTATCTATGAAATCGTCCCAACTTATCAGCTTAAAACAACAAGAATTTACTACTTCACAGTTTCTGTGCATCAGGAATCTGGGCAAGATTTATCTGGATCCTCTGGCTCAGAGTCGCTCACAAGGCTGCCGTCAAGGTGTCAGCTGGGCCCAAGTCACCTGAGGCTGGGTGAGGAGGAGCCGCTCCAAGTTCACTGGGGTGGCTGTTGACAGGCCTCATGTCCTCCTGGGCTGTTGGCCAGAGGCCCCTCTCAGCTCCTTGCCTGGTTGGTCTCTCCACAATATGGCAGCTGGCTTCATAGAGCAAACGAGGGGAAAAGCAAGATGGAAGCAGGAGTCTTTTGGGAACATAATCTCAGAAGAGACAGCCCATCGTTTTTGCCTTATTTATTTGTTGGAAGTAAGTCACTAGGTCCAGTCTACACTCAGGGGAGGGAATTCTACAAGGGTGTGAGTAACAGGAGGTGGGGATCATTGGGGGCTATCTTATAGACTGTCTACTACATCCATGTTCATCTATAATAATCTATAATAATAAAAGCATAATATGCAAATGGACTGAACGATCGAACAGCAGAATGACCATCCAGACCACCACGCTATGACACGCACTCGCGCCAGGCCAGCCAAGGTGGGTGCGATGTGTTTGGTTGGGGGGACCCGCCATCGCCCCATGATAGCTCCACATAGGGAGGCCCAGTCCACTGGTTGGTGGGGTAATCAATCAGGGAAGGGGACTCCACGATCTCCCCACAGAGGGAGGCCCAGGCTACCCAGCCGGTGGCGCTGCAAGAGGGCACAGGCCAGGCTGAGGGACATCCCCTGAGGGCTTCCAGACTGTGAGAGGGCACAGGCTGGGCTGAGGGACCCCCAAGTGCGCAAATTTCATGTACCAGGCCTCTAGTCCTATATAATAAAAGGCTAATATGCAAATTGTCCCCTTACCGGGAGTCCAACCGGAGTTCAACCAGGGGGCAGGGGCGGGGCCTGCCCACCAACTGCCCATGGCCCCTCCCTCAGCCGGCCCTGCCCCAGATCGGCCCCCCACCCTGATCAGGGGTGGGCTGGCTGGCCAACCTCTGGTGTCCCCTCCCCCCAGCCAGCCTGGCCCAATTGGCCCTGATTGGGGCGGGACAGCCGGACCCCACCAGTGCACGAATTCATGCACCAGCCCTCTAGTATTCAGCTAATAACTTGGCTAATAGAGTCTTCTTCAGTTACACATCACCTGGCCATGCCTGGGACCTCACCACCACTTGAAATTTTATATTCTCCAGGCTTTCTCCCCCTGTGCTTCCTGTCTTGACTACAACTTATTTCCTCTACTTGTTCCACACCTTCACTCCCATTAATCCTTCCTTCACAGCAAACAACTTTTTATTCCTTTCAGCCTTTTTTGTTTTAATATTCATACCCTTTCAATCTTACCCAAAGCCAGTTGTGAGCAAGCTCAATGTTTGATGTTACACAGGGGGCTTCCTATGAGACGCTAGTTCTGTATGGCCTAATTTAAAACCTAGAAATAGCCACAATCACCCATTTAATTTGTAGGATTATCACCTTTTCATTTTCCACTCTAGGGTAAATCTATCATTCTGTGGTTTTCCTCCGTTTCCAGATTTAAATATATGTTTTTATTATTTTTATTTTTTAAACCTCACCTGAGGATATTTTTTTCATTGATATTCAGACAGAGTGGAAGGGATGGGGAAGGAGGGAGAGTGAGAAACATCCATGTGAGAGAGACACATCGATTGGTTGCCTCCTGCATGACCCGAAACTGAGGAACCAAGGTACAGGGCATTGACCGGGAATTGAACCCAAAACCCTTCAGTCTGCAGGGTGATGCTCTAACCACTGAGACAAACCAGACAAAAGATATATAATCTTTTTTTTTTCCATCTGCATTTATCCCTCCTATCATTTCCAGATTTTTGAACATCCCCAAAGGAAATCATAAAATCACGCTGATTGGGTTCACTATAAATGAATGCTATCTAACTTCATCTGAGTAACACCTCTCTTCAGGATTGCATTCCTGCAGAATTTATCCAGCATCGTTTTCAGAACTTTCTCATTCTCAAATACCCATCACTATTCTTTTTTTTGTTTTTTATTTTAACTGATTTCAGAGAAGAAGAGAGAGGGAGAGAGAGATAGAAACATCAATGATGAGAGAGAATTATTGATTGGCTGCCTCCTACACGCCCTCCACTGGGGATCAAGCCCTCAAGCTAGGCATGTGCCCTGACTGGGAACTGGGAATTAAACCACGACCTCCTGGTTCATAGGTCAATGCACAGCCACTGATCCACACCAGCCGGTCTCCCATCACTATTCTTTTTTTTTTTTTTTTTTTTTTTTTTTCCCAGAGAGGAAGAGAGAAGGAGAGAGAGATAGAAACATCAATGATGAGAGAGAATAGTTGATTGGCTTCCTCCTACACACCCCACACTGGGGATCGAGCCCACAACCCAGGACCCTTCAGTCTATAGACCGATGCTCTATCCACTGAGCCAAACCAGCTAGGGCCCATCTCTATTTTTGATCTACCATTCTTAACCTTCCTCCACTCAAGGGCCATTCTCTATATTGGCTTTCTCCACTTTTTTTTGGTCTCCACTTTAGGATGCTCTCATCTCTTCACTCATTACTTTTTGCCCCTCTTTTCTCAGAAATGGGAGCTGATAAGCATTTCTGGGTCTGAACTTTTCACCTGTCCTTATATTCTATCCTATCCCACTTGTTCGACTTGTTCAATCAGTTCCTTCCTCTCTCTTCATATTGCCTTTTTTCAGCTTATAAACATACTAGAGACTCAGTGCACGAAATTCATGCATGGGGTAGGGTGTGTCCCTCAGCCCAGCCTGCACCCTCTCCAATCTGGGACCCCTTAAGGGATGTCCGACTGCCTGTTTAGGCCCGATCCCACCGGGCAGTCGGACATTTCTCTCACAATCCAGGACTGCTGGCTCCCAACCGCTTGCTTGCCTGCCTGTCTGATTGCCCCTAACCCAGGGGTGGGCAAACTTTTTGACTCGAGGGCCACAATGGGTTCTTAAACTGGACCAGAGGGCCGGAACAAAAGCATGGATGGAGTGTTTGTGTGAACTAATATAAATTCAAAGTAAAGGAGCAGAGGGGAGAGCAAGAGAACTGGATAGAACAGCCAGATCCGGCCCTCGGGCCGTAGTTTGCCCAAGGCTGCCCTAACTGCTTCTGCCTGCCAATCTGATCACTCCCTAACCATTCCCCTGCCACCTGATCCACACCTAATTGCTCCCCTGCCAGCCCGATTGCCCCCAACTGCCCTCCCCTGCCGGCCATCTTGTGTCCGCATGGGGGAGGCATCTTTGACCACATGGGAGCAGCCATCTTGTGTATTGCAGTGATGGTCAATTTGCATATTACTCTTTTATTAGATAGGATTCACAGTAAAAGCAACTTTGACTCAGTTACCATCTCAGACTATTTATCACTTTCTATTACTAAGTTTACATTTAATTTTATTATAATTTAAAATATACAGAAAAGTCAAGTATCATAACAGGTACCAATATACTTGCATGTAGATTTAGCTATTTGCTTCATCTCTGTTTTCCTGAAGTATTTTAAATTAAATTATAGAAGATATGACTTTTTTTGGTTTTTATTATATATATTTTATTGATTTTTTTACAGAGAGGAAGGGAGAGGGATAGAGAGTTAGAAACATCGATGAGAGAGAAACATCAATCAGCTGCTTCCTGCACACCTCCCACTGGGGGATGTGCCCACAACCAAGGTACATGCTCTTGACCAGAATCAAACCTGGGACCCCTAAGTCCTCAGGCTGATGCTCTATCCACTGAGCCAAACCTGTTAGGGCTTGGTTTTTATTTTTATTTTATTTTTTGTTAATCTTTACCTGAGGATATTTTCCCATTGATTTTTTAGAGAGAGTGGAAGGTAGGGGAGCCCATTTGGCTCAGTGGATAGAGCATCAGCCTGCGGACCAAAAGGTCCTGGATTCCAGTCAAGGACACGCAGGCTCCTCCCTGGCCTGGGCCCTGGTTCAGGGCTGGTGCAGGAGGCAACCAATCAACGTGTTTCTCTCACATCAATGATTCGCTCTGTCTTTCCCTTTCTCTTCCATTCTCCCTAAAAAGCAATGGAAAAATATCCTTGGGTGAAGATTAATAAAAATAAAATTATTATTTCCTAATCCTCACCCAAGGACATGTTTGTGTGTGTGTGTGTGTGTGTGTGTTTTAAAAAAATAATTTTAGAGAGAGAGGAAGGGAGAGAGAAACATTAATCGATTGCCTCCTGCACGAGCTCCAACCTTTCACTGTATGGGACTACACTCCAACCTACTGAGCCGCACAGGCCAGGGCTTAATTCTCTTTTGACTTCAACAATGCTCCCTTCCCTCTTTATTATGTTACTGAATTGTTGAACTGGTCCCATTGTCCCTATCTAATCTTTCACCTCTGGATTTGTCTGATTGTTTCTTTGTTTTATGTCATCTAACATGTTCATCTACACCTTATTACCCGTAAACTGGAGATTTCAATTTAAGTTAAACATTTTTGTTAGGAATATTCCTAGCTGATGCTGTGTACAATTTAGTGATGCTAATATTAATTACTGAGTTAAGTAGGCCACAGCCAGTTCTCCCGTGTTGTTTTGTTTTTTATTTTTGTTTTTTGTCACTTTCAATCAGCAAATAATCCCAGGTGTGTGCCCTGACCGGGAATTGAAACCTGATCTCCTGACTCATGGGTCGACGCTCAACCACTGAGCCGGGCATAGCACACTTATTTAATTTCCAAGTTGGAGAGTTCTGTAAATTATAACTATTGTTGCTGTTCATGTAAAACATGCTTATGATAGTAAAATGAATAGAAGTGCCCCAAAGTGCTACTTTTTAGTTCACTTGTCACTGTTGCTCTTGAATTGTGTCTGATACAATAAAATTTATAAAAATTTTAGCATGAAAAATAACATTTGTATCAGTCAAAAAACATTATCCAGGTAAGAGATAATGGTGGCTTGCACTAAGGTGATACTGAGGTGGTAAAAAGTGATTAGAGAAAATTAAAAGATAACTTGTGAGTAACTATGACCTAGCTGAGATCAGGGGGTATTTGCTGGTTAGTTACTGATTAATTTTGTTTTCCTACTTGAGGAGAACTTTCTCTAGTAATGTTAGGAGCTGAGACTATGGATGGAGAAAACAAAGGTGACCAACCCATTGGTAGGGGGATTGGTATGGTTATAACAGTAAATAGGTAGAAATGATAACAGCTTGGGCTAGTGGCACCAGTGAACGGGAAGTGAGAAGTTTTCAGATTCTAGATTTACTTTGAAAGTAGAACTAATATGATTTGTTGATAAATTGAGCAAGAAATATAAGCAAAAGTAAGAAATCATGGATGGCCCAGCCGGTGTGGCTCAGTGGTTGAGTGTCAATCTATGAACCAGGAGGTCACGGTACGATTCCCTGTCAGGGCATATGCCCTGGGTTGTGGGCTCAATCCCCAATAGGGGGTATGCAGGAGGCAGCTGATCATTGATTCTCTCTCATCATTGATATTTCTATCTTTCTCTACCTCTCCCTTCCCCTTTCTGAAATAAATAAAATAAAATAAAATAAACATATTTAAAAATAAGTAAATTAAAAGGAGTATATACTTTAAAAAAAAAGTCACATGGTCCAGCCCTACAATAGGACAAGGATGTATACTGTGCACAGAAGAGATACATCAAAACAAATCCAAAGGGTGTGGATATACAATACTCATAGAAGGGAAAAAGCAAACAGTTGTAAACCATAGAGTGCAGACATTGAAGAGAAGAAATTCAAAGACTGATAAACAGTATTTCCATGTTCAGAGGTCAGGGAGATAGGAGAAAACCAACAAAGACTGAGAAGGACAAATAGTAAGAGAGGGAGAAAAGCCAGGTTAGGAGTCAAGCAAAGCATTGCAAGAAGATAGGAGGGATCAACTGTGTCACATGTTGCTAATAGGTCAAGCCAGATGCGGACAGAGATTGGCTATTAGGTTTAGCCATGTGGAAATCTTTGGTGATCTTGACAAGAGAATTGATGACATGGTATAGGGCAAAAACTTGATCAATGTGGATTCAAAAGAGAGTAGGAGAGAAGTTAGAGATAGTGGGTGCAGCAGACTGCTCTTTCTTTAAAAAACAAAACAAAACATTTTTTATTGACTTCAGGAGGAAGGGAGAGGGAGAGAGAGATAGGAACATCAATGATGAGAGAGAATCATTGATCAGCTGCCTCCTGCATACCCCCCACTGGGGATTGAGCCAGCAATCCTGGCACGTGCCCCGACTGGGAATCAAACCATGACTTCCTGGTTCATAGGAGCAGACTGCTTTTTCAAGGATTGTTGCTAAAAGGTGATGGAAGGAAATGGAGGAGTCACTGGAGGGAAAACTGAGGTCAATAGTCTTTTTTTTTTTTCAGATGGAAGAAATAAACCCGTGTTTTTAGGATGGTAGAAAAGATCCAGTGGAGCCCTGGCCAGGTAGCTCAGTTGGTTAGAACGTCATCCCAATATGCTAAGGTTGCGGATTCGATCCCCTGTCAGGGCACATACAAGAGTCAACCAATGAATGCACAAATCCATAAGTGGAACAACAAATCAATGTTTCTCTCTCACATCAATGTTTCCCCTCCCCTCCCCTCCCCTCCCCTCCTCTCCTCTCCTCTCCTCTCCTCCTCTCTTCTGTCTCTCTGTCTCTCCCCCCTTTTCCTCCCTCTAAGCATGTCCTCAGGTGAGGATTAAAAAACAACATGCCTGGCCAGTGTGGCTTAGTGGTTGAGCATTGACCTATGAACCAGGAGGTCATGGTTCAATTCCTGGTCAGGGCACATGCCCAGGTTGTGAGCTTGATTCTTGGTGGGGGATGTGCAGGAGGCAACCAATCAGTAATACTCTCTTATCATTGATGTTTTTGTCTCTTCCTCTCCCTTCCTCTCTGAAATTATATATATATATATATCTTTTATCTAATAAAAGAGCAATGTGCAAATTGACCGTACCTCCGCTACACCCACAAGCCATGCCCACCAGCCAATCAGGAGCGAGTATGCAAAATAACCCAACCAAGATGGCTGCAGCCACAGAGTGAGCAGGAGGCTTGGGTTTCCCCGGCAATGGAGGAAGCCAAGCTTTCCGCACACCCTGGCCATCCCTGGACTCCACTCAAGGATACAAAGTTTCAATTATAGAAGAAAAATAAATCCCAACAAAAATGGCTGCGGCCACGGAGCAAGCAGGAGGCTTAGCTCTGCTCAAGGCTACAAAGTTTCAATTATAGAAGATAAATAAACCCCAGATACCAGGGCCTCTGGTTGGGTCACCGGGGAGCGTGGTCAGCCTGCAAACCACCACAGGCCCCTCGCCCAGGCCGCCCCACACCCCAAGGGAACCCCCACCCTGATCCGGGACACCCTTCAGGGCAAACCAGCTGTCCCCCACCCATGCACCAGGCCTCTATCCTATCTAATAAAAGAGTAATATGCAAATTGACCATCACTCCAACACACAAGATGGCTGCCCCCATGTGGCCAAAGATGGCTGCCCCCATGTGGACACAAGATGGCCAGCAGGGGAGGGCAGTTGGGAGGGACAAAGCCTGCAGGGGAGGGCAGTTAGGAGTGACCAGGCCTGCAGGGGAGGGCAGTTAGGGGTGACCAGGCCTGCAGGGGAGGTCAGTTAGGGGTGACCAGGCCTGCAGGGGAGGGCAGTTAGGGGCAAACAGGCTGGCAGGGGAGCAGTTAGGCATCAATCAGGCTGGCAGGGAAGTGGTTAGGGGGTGATCAGGCTGGCAGACAGAAGCGGTTAGGGGCAATCAGGAAGGCAGGCAGGTGAGCAGTTGGAAGCCAGCAGTCCTACCGGGATCGAGCCTAAACGGGCAGTTGGACATCCCTCGAGGGGTCCCAGATTGGAGAGGGTGCAGGCTGGGCTGAGGGACACACCCCCATGCATGAATTTCGTGCACTGGGCCTCTAATATATATGTATATTTAAATAAAAATAAACAACAACAAAAAAGCACAGTCGTAAACTTGAAATTTATATAATGTGATTAACCAATGTGACTCCAATAAAGTTAACACAATTTTTAAATTACTGAGCATCACAGAGAGTGTGATACTTAATATTGACATTATGCAAGAGTTGTAGTTATAGGCAATGACAAGATCCCAAGCATTGCATACCCACTATCTATTATTGTTGCCACTGGTGGCACTGATTATTAGAAATGGGCTAAGGAAATGAAATTTAAGTTGTATTTAATGTTAACACATTTTAAATTAAAAGCAACATGACGTTAGTAACTGCCATATGGAACAGTGCAGTTCTAGAGACATGACCATGTTAGTGAGTGGCTAAGATGGAAGTCAACATTATTGGAGAAAAGATGGACAAAAACTTTAGAAGTTAGGTTATTGAAAGGACCCTATTAGTAAATGGATATTGAAGTCAGCAAGCATTATGATGAGAATAGTATTGGAATGACTGAATTACCAGCTAAAACCTTTAAGGAAAGAGAAATCTCAGGATAGGAGGATGGGTATAGCAAAGAGCAAAGTGGGGGTATATAGTCAGATAATGTTAATCAAGACAGAGAGTTTTAAGAAGAAATGAGTAAGTTTAGAAACAGCAATGTAGCTGAAACCGGTTTGGCTCAGTGGATAGAGCATCAGCCTGCGGACTGAAGGGTCCCGGGTTCGATTCCGGTCAAGGGCATGTACCTTGGTTGCGGGCACATCCCCAGTGGGAGGTGTGCAGGAGGCAGCTGACCGATGTTTCTCTCTCATCGATGTTTCTAGCTCTCTATCCCTCTCCCTTCCTCTCTGTAAAATGTCAATAAAATATATATTAAAAAAAAAAAAAGAAAGAAACAGCAATGTAAGGAGGATGCCTACCCCTTGTCTAGGTCCAGTGATGTAATATATGTTGTTATAATATCTTCTTTCATTGCAAAGAGAAGTTTGTGAATTGTCCTATCACTTACTTATGGTGTCTTTTGCTGAATAAAAGTCTCGCTTTTTAAATTTGAAAAGTTTAGGCTCTAGCTCAATCCCCAGTAGGGGGTGTGCAGGAGGCAGCCAATCGATGTCTCTCTCATTGATGTTTCTATCTCTCTATCCCTTTTCCTTCCTCTCTCTCTAAGAAAAATCAATAAAAACATTTGGAAAAAAAAAAAAGAAATTTTACATTTTTAGAAATCTTGTTAAATATTTTTGTTAAGCATTTTTAGATATTTGGTGAAACATTTCTTTATCCATCTGAAAGTTATTTTGTTATATTTTTAGCCAATCTGTAAAAAATTCTAAGAATATTAATCCTTTACCTGTCAAAGATGTCACCAATATTTTCTCCAGCTTTTTATTTGCCGTTTAGTCTGATCTTATTTTAATTTTTGACATGTAGAAGTTTTGATTTTTTTGTAGTTAAACTTACGAATCTTTAGTGACTTGCTTTTAAGCTTAGAAAGGGATCTCCCTATCCAGAGATTTAAACATGCTTACATTTTTTCTCTCTTCCTCTCCTTCCTTCTGCTTCTCCTCTTTTTCTCCTCCTCCTCCTCCTTGTCTCAAGGCCAGCTTTAAGTAAAACGAGCCACTAAGCTACTCCAATCACTTGGGTCTCTTGGGGATCCTGTAGACCAAGAAAAACGTGGGGTTGGGGTTGGGATGGATTTCTCTACAACACCACCCCTCCCTTCCCTTCCTACATAATAAGCAGTTCAGTGTCGAGCTCCCCAATAAGTGCATGTATGTCTGACAATTAATAAACTGCTGAAGTGAAAGGTGGCCTTTAGATATTCTGTATATGAATTTAGCCAGTTATACAGAAAGAATGAAAAAAAAATATGGCCTGATTCTGATCAGATGCTGCTTGTTTCTCCTTACACCATGGGGTTCTGTTCTATGTCACTTCCTTTGATGTCAGTGGGAGCTCTGTGCAGGACGGCGAGGCGAACACCGGCCTCTATACATGAAGGTGAGAACTGCCATTACGATAAACTATTCGGCAATGCGGTGGAGGGAACATTGGTTTAACACACTTGGTGGCTACCCTGCAGATCCCACTGTCTGTGAGAGCTTTGTTCGCCCAGAGCAAACAAGAACTTTTTGAATCTTGACATACAAGGGCTCATTCAGCAGAGCATCCCCTGTTATGAGAGGAGGCACAGTGCTGAGCAGGCATTACAGTTTTTAGCCAGCACACAGAGGGCATTTCTCTCACATTCTCTCCATCTGTAAAGAGACTGTTTTCAAGACCCCAAAATGGTTTTCTATAGATTGGGGAGATGTATAAATATTTTTACATGTTTGTACTCACATAGAATTGGGGGGGGGGGGGTGCAAGCTACAGTCATATCAAAGTTGCCAGGTCTTTTCAATATGGAAAGAAAGAATTCTTTACAAATTTTAGCTGAGGGTGCTACTGTGTGAAACACAGCTTGTAACAGAAACAACGAGAGAACCTTTAACATGGAAAAGGTATTGAAAATGAAGAGGCATGTGCATTTGCTTTCTATCTCAGGAGCATTTTGTTGTTAATTAGCCCACAGAGACTCTCTCCTTTTTCCCCCTCACAATGAGTTATGTACCATTTTTTAGAAACCCAGATCAAATGATGTTTTCAGGTTGTTATACTACAAATATCGGAATAAATAGAGGTCAAAGAGCAAATGGTTCACATTTGGTGATTTTTTTTTCCCACCCACCCCATCCCCCTGACTTTTTTTTGTAATCATCCCCTGACTCCCCCCCCCCCATTTTTAAAAAAATCTTTATTGTTAAGCTTATTTACAAATGTCCCTCTTTTTTACCCCCATAGCTCCCCTCCACCCGGTTCCCACCCTTCTCAGGCCTTCACCTCTTCACTGTCTGCGTCCATAGGTACTATATACTAGTACATGCGTATAAGATCTTTGTCCAATCTCTTCCCACATCCCCACACCCCCTTCCCCCGGGAATTGTCAATCTGCTCCATTTCCATTCCCCTGATTCTATTACATTCACCAGTTTATTCTGTTCATCAGATTTTTTACTCATTTAATTTTCAGATTCACTTGTTGATCGATATGCCTTTGTTGTCACTTTGTTGTTCATAATTTTTTATCTTTACCTTTTTCTTCTTATACCTCTTCTTAAAGAATACCCTTCAGTATTTCATATAATACTGGTTTGGTGGTGATGAACTCCTTTAGCTTTTTCTTTTCTGTGAAGCTCTTTGTATGACCTTCAATTCTAAATGATGGCTTTGCTGGGTAGAATAATCTTGGTTGTAGGTTCTTGCTATTCATCACTTGGAATATTTCTTGCCACTCCCTTCTGGCCTGCATAGTTTCTGTTGAGAAATCAGCTCACAGTCGTATGGGTACTCCCTTGTAGGTAACTGTTTTTCTCTTGCTGCTTTTAATACTCTCTCTTTGTCTTTTACCCTTGGCATTTTAATTATGATGTGTCTTGGTATGGTCCTCTTTGGATTCCTCTTGTTTGGGGTTCTCTGAGCTTCCTGAACTTGTAAGTTTATTTCTTTCAGCTGGTAGGGGAAGTTTTTTGTCATTATTTCTTCAAATAGGTTTTCAATATCTTGCTCTCTCTCTTCTTCTGGCATCCCCATAATTTGGATGTAGGTACGCTTGAAGTTGTCCCAGAGGCTCCTTACACTATCTTCATATTTTTGGATTCTTTTTTTTTTTTCTCTCCTGGTTGGGTGTTTTTTGCTTCCTCGTATTTCAAATCTTTGACTTGATTTTTGGGATCCTCTAGTCCAGGGGTGGGCAAACTTTTTGGCTCGAGGGCCACAATGGGTTCTTAAACTGGACCAGAGGGCCGGAACAAAAGCATGGATGGAGTGTTTGTGTGAACTAATATAAATTCAAAGTAAAGGAGCGGAGGGGAGAGCAAGAGAACCGATAGAACAGCCGGATCCGGCCCGCGGGCTGTAGTTTGCCCAAGGCTGCTCTAGTCTATTGTTGAATCTCTGTAAATTATTTTTTATTTCAGTCAGTGTATGCTTAATTTCTGACTGGTCCTTTTCCATTTTTTTTTGGCATTCTCAGTAAGATCTTTGAAGGTCTCACTAAGTTTCTCAAAGGTTTCTAGAAGATTCTTAAATAACCTTATAACTGTGGTTTTGAACTCTATATCCAGTAGTTTGCTTTCTTCCATTTCTTTCATTTGTGACATGTTTCTTTGTCTCCACATTTTGGCTGCTTCCCTGTGTTTGTTTCTATGTATTGGGTAGCTGCTAAGTCTCCTTGAGTTGATAGAGTGGCCTTGTGTCCTATAGGGCCCAGTGGCTCAGCCTCCCCAATCACCTGAGGTAGACACTCTTGGTGCACCCGTTTGTGGGCTGTTTGCAGAGTCTTGTTGTAGTTGAGCCTGATTGCTGTTGGTATCACTGGGAGGAATTGACCTCCAGGCCAATTGGCTGTGAGGACTAGCTGTGTCTACACTGGAAGAGTTGCTGTGCAAGAGACACCCTTATGGGGCAGGCCTTGCTTCAGTGGGGCTTTGGTGTTCACTGAGTCTGCCCCTTGGGTGTGTCACTTATAAATGTGAAGAGCTGTAATCTGGTATGTTCTCGCACTGACCACTGGTTATACTGGCTCTTGGATCTCGAAGGAGGTACAAAGTCAGCCACTGCCTGGGGCCACCCAGCAGGAGCTACAGAGAGATCTGCAGATTCCTTCTCTTTGTATCAGGTTTGGAAGTGCCTAGACAAGGCCCAGCTGTGAAGCAAGGCAGGCTGGTGCTGGTGTGGCCTTGGGCCTTCTTTTGATAGCTTTGGTGCTCCCTGACCCAGCTGCAGCTAATTTGACAGGTTTTAGGCTGAGAAAGGACAGGCCATTCATATGCAAAAGCCGCTGCCCACAGCTTGGTTGGGGTTGTAAATTGGGTAGAGCAGGGTCTCAGGGAATCTCCAGGGCGGAGCAAACAGCAATGGCTGCCAGTCAGCCCTGCACCAGGGAGGTCCCAGTACAGGAACAGTGACCGTTGTGAGCACCTCCATCTGGAAGAAAGCTGCCCCCACGATCCTGCATAGGTGTCTGGGTCTCCCAGAGTCTTGCCCGGCACTAGAGCTCAGAGCAAGCAGGAGCATGTATCTCCCTCCTGATTGAAAAAGCGGCACACCCGGGTGCCAGCCCATTCTGCGCCTCTGCACCTCCTACCAGTCTCAATGCGCTTTCTTCTTTACTTCTAGTTGTAGTTCCACTCGCCAGCTTTCCTGCGGTTCTGGATCATAGTTGTTATGTATTTTAGTTTTATTTTTTATGTGGTTGTGAGAGGCAGCAAGTACAGGTCTTTACCTATGCTGCTAACTTGGTTCTTCTCATCCCCTGACTTTTAAATAGCCATGTCCCCTTACTGATTTCTTCATATCATTCTGCTCCTGTCTCCACGCCCTTGCTTAAGCTGTAGCATTCACCCAGCTTCAAGGCCCCTCACTTCCAAGGGCCCGTCCCAGAGCAGGACACCAGCATTTTGTATTTGTATTTTTTTCTATTGCAAAGCATGTGAGTGGAGCAGACTTCTTCTCCCTCTCCTCCTTCGCCTCCACCCACTTCCTCTTTCTCCTTCTCTTCCTCTTTCTTCTTCTCCATCTTCCTTAAAATTTTGAATTCTTTTTCAGAAAACTTGTATTTACCTCGGCATATAAAATCCCCTTTCCATAATGCATCATCAAGTGGCCAGCATGTAGACAATATTTAAAACCTTGGGATTGGAGGAGAAACCAAGATGGCGGCATAGGTAAGCACCTAGGCTGCTGCCTAGCACAACTATTTCGAAACTACAACTAAAAGACAGAACGGACACCATCCAGAACCACAGGAAAGCTGGCTGAGTGAAAATTCTACAACTAGAAGGAAAGAGAAAAGCTCACAGGGAATTGGAGGTACGGCAAAGGGTCTTTGTGCGCGGAGAGGGAAGGGCGGCTGAGAGCCTGGCTGACTTTCTCTGGCGGAAGGGGGAAGGAAGCCCCCAACCGCACTGAACCCCAGTTCTGACTGCACTGAACCCCAGTTCCAGGCGAGCCCCTGGGGACCCACGCTCTTAAGGGGGGAATCTGGACTCTCGGGCGGAGACTCGGGAGCCGGAGAAGGCAGAGGTCTGAAGGTGCACGCGTGCCAGTGCGCACAAAGGCTGCAGAGGTTGCCATAGGCTTTCCCTAGTGGAAGGGAGTCAGAAGCTCCTGACTGCACTGAGCCCCAGTTCTGATTGCACTGAACCCCAGTTCCAGGCGAGCCCCTGGGGACATGCTCTTGTGGGGGGAATCTGGACTCTCGGGCAGAGACTCGGGAGCCGGGGAAGGCAGAGGTCTGAAGGCACGTGCGTGCGTGCAAGGGCAAGGCTGACGGGAAGCCAAGACTGTCTGCTCCGCCCTGAGACTTCACCCCATCCAAGCTGAGCACAGAGGCTATTGCAATTTGGCAAGTCTAATCCTATAAGGCTGTCTCTAGCACCGAACTTCTCCCAGCATAGACACAGCTGACCCTTACAGCCAACTGGCATGGAGGTCAATTCCTCCCAGTGATACCAACAACAATCAAGACTTAATTACAACAAGGCTGTACACACAGTCCACAAAGGGGTGCACCAAGAGTGTCCACCTCAGGTTAACTGGGGAGGCCGACCCACTGGGCCATATAGGAAACCTAGCACACAAATCTACCTTACCAACTCAGGGAAGCAGTGAAAATGCGGCAACAAAGAAACAGATCACAAACAAAAGAAATGGAGGAAAACAAATGACTGGATATAGAATTCAAAACCATGGTTATAAGGCTTTTCAAGAATATCCTAGAAAAGGCTGATAAATATAAGGAGACCCTCGAAGATATGAAAAAGGACCAAATAGAAATTAAACATACACTGACTGAAATAAAAAATATTATACAGAGACCCAAAAACAGACTAGAGGAACACAAGAATCAAGTCAAAGAATTGAAATACAAAGAAGCAAAAAGCACTCAACCGAAAAAGCAAAAAGCAAAAAAAAAAAATCCAAAAAGTTGAAGATAGTGTAAGAAGACTCTGGGACAACTTCAAGTGTACCAACATCAGAATTATGGGGGTGCCAGAAGAAGAGAGAGAGCGAGATACTGAAAACCTATTTGAAGAAATAATGACCGAAAACTTCCCCCACCTGGTGAAAGAAATAGACTTACAAGTCCAGGAAGCGCACAGAACCCCAAACAAAAGGAACCCAAAGAGGACCACACCAAGACACATCATAATTAAAATGCCAAGAGCAAAAGACAAAGAGAGAATATTAAAAGCAGCAAGAGAAAAACAGTTAGTTACCTACAAGGGAGCACCCATACAACTGTCAGCTGATTTCTCAACAGAAACTATGCAGGCCAGATGGAAGTGGCAAGAAATTTTCAATGTGATGAATAGCAAGAACCTACAACCAAGATTACTCTATCCAGCAAAGCTATCATTCAGAATTGAAGGGCAGATAAAGAGCTTCACAGATAAGAGAAAGCTAAAGGAGTTCATCACCACCAAACCAGTATTATATGAAATGCTGAAAGGTATTCTTAAAGAAGAGGAAGAAGAAAAAAGTAAAGATAAAAATTATGAACAACAAATACATATCTATCAACAAGTGAACCTAAAAATCAAGTGAATTAAAAACCTGAGGAACAGAATAATCTGGTGAATATAATAGAATCAGGGGCATAGAAAGGGAGTGGACTGATAATTCTCAGGGGGAAAGGGGAATGGGGGTGTTCAGGAAGAGACTGGACAAAAATCATACACCTATGGATGAGGACAGTGGTGGGGAGGTAAGGGCAGAAGGTGGGGTGGGAACCGTGTTGAGGGGAGCTATGGGGGGAAAAAGGAGAAACAATTGTAATAATCTGAACAATAAAGATTTATTAAAAAAAACACTTTGGGATTGAATGAGATCATCAAGGGAGTAAACATAGTTGGAGGAGCACTCCAAATTTAAGTGATTAGGGAGAAGAGAAAATATGTTTGAGAAGTTATTCTATAACTAGTGGCCCGGTGCACAAAATTTGTGCACATTAAAAGGGAATTAATTAGAGGAAATATTTTAACATTGCTATTCATGTCCCCTGGCCCGGTGCTGAGCAGGGAGGCAGCCTCACGGCCCCCGCCAAACACCACCAGCTGGGAGGCAGCCTCATGTCCCAGGCTGGCGCAAGTCCCCGCCCACTGACACTGCAAGTCCCCGCCCACCCGCACCTGCCTCACACGTAGCGTCCTGCTGTTTGGTCATTACGGTGACCATTTGCATATTAGCCTTTTATTATTATGATAGTATACCAGGAGCAGCAGCTTTGGAAATAATAGTTATATTTCAATATAATAGTTATAAACTCAACTATTCTGTGTGAATATGCTCTAATTTATATAAGCAGTCCTTTAGCAATAGCTTCTTACAACTGCTCCTCCTGTTCTCAGCTTATCCTCATTCCAACCCACTCTACATCCTGCCTAAGTTAACCTCGGGTTAATTTTAGTTATTTGTGCCTGGCTAAAAACCAGAAAAAATGGTTTAAGTACCATATATTGCATTTATCTGATGAAATGCAGCACAATTATGATTTTTAATAAAATACTTGCAAAATAATGTTGAATAAAGCATAATTCCAATTTACACACAAACATGTGACATGCACGCACACACACACACACACACACACACACACAACCAGAAAAAAATTCTGATATTTATGCATCAAAAGTGTAACATTTCTGGGTGATAGGCTTCTAGGTGACATTTTTTTTTAATGCTTTTAGTGTTTTGTAAATTTCCTTCATGAAAAATAAATGGTTTTTCTAAAAGTGTACCTTAAACATGTTGCTTCACAGGCAGGAAACCAGCTTTGATTCTTTATTGCCTACAAAGGTAATGCCAAAATATCTTAATTTAGTAGTCAAGACCCTTCAGTGTAGAGGCCCAAACCCTTTGTTTTAGTAAAAAGGATCTGCTCAGTGTCTTCTGGATGTCCTCTGTACTTTCTATTTCTATACTTTTTTGAAAGCTGGGATTCTTTTCATTTTCCTCCTTTCCCTATAATGTCTACAAATCTTTGGTGGCACTATTTATGTTCTGCCTCTTACTTGGTCCTGAGAGCATGAATAATGAAAGAGGTCTCCAAAAATTAGTGGCTCTGTTATTCATTCAGCATTGATCACAGGATGCTTTGTATTGTCATTCTTTTTCTATGAGTTCATAACTTATCTCCCTAACTGACATTTTTGTTTCTTAGCATACAGGTTCTGTGACTTAGAGTCACACTCAGTGGAGATTAAACAAGTATTGTATGGCAATGCTGGACACTGGTTACAGAGCTCTCCATGTATTGTCTTGGTAGCCCCTGAGCCACTGTGTCTTGTTCACAGTAAGTATGTAATAAACATTTGCAGTATTTTCTTTACATATATATTTGTATCTTCTCAGTGCATTGAGCTTATTGAAAGAATAACAACATTTCAACAGTTATTTACTATAAGGGAAATACTTTAAAAACATGTAGTTTTGAACTATTGCTTAAGCATTCTTTCTTCCTTCACAAAAGGTCACTGGGCTTTTCTCCAGGGAATGTTCGCTTCTTACTGTCTCCTGAAATACAATGTAGCTTTACTTTTTCTTCCTTAGTCCCTGGTTCCCAAATATAATCTCCGCATGTGCTCTATCGTAGGTGAAATACTTCCTGCCTTAGTGAAATCTAGCTCCCAAATGGATTTCTGTTGGTGTAGGGAGCAACTTGAGGATTTTGCACTTGGCACCATTCGATTTCCTTGGCATCTCTCCATAGTCACCATTTAGAAAGCTCCTGGTCGGCAGGATTTCTCCCCATCATACACTCGGTGGCGATTAAAAAAAGGATTGTATTACATTGGCTTGAAAATGTGATGGAAAATGAAATTTGCTTTACCAAGAAAGGAAGTTTTTAAAGCCCAAATTGTTCTAATAGGACCCTTATACAGAGATAGCTCTCAGTGAAGTAAAATGGCAGATGTGGTGAAAGTTCTTTCTCGTTTAGTTTGCTGCTAAGTAAACACCACTGTTTAAATTCACTCACACAAATAAAGCAAGTTGCAAAACAATATGAATATATTTATGTTTTAAAAAATATGGGTGCAAATATAAAGTAAGCTTGGATTAAGATCTTCAGGAATGTCCTAAGCACTGACAAGCTGATGGTATATATAAAATAATATCCTATTATTTACTTTAAGATTAAAACCATGTTAAAATTAAATAAATATAAGGAGTCCCAACAAATTATGATTTTTTTATGTCTATACCTTTATGAAAACATCAAATTCTTTACAAAAATTTTTTTTTGGTCATGGTTTGCTGGGGTCTTAAGTATATACTTCATGCACTCACTGGGTAATTCTGTTTTGTTTATGTGAATGTTAATGCACAGAAAAAGGTCTGGAAAGGAACACACCAAATCATTAACTATGGTTACTCCTACAGAAAGGAGTGAGCTGGAGCATTCTTTCCCTAATCATCTATAGCCAAAATATAGTCATTTATTTCAGGCACAATTATTAAAAATAAACAAATACACCAGGAAAGTAAAATATTTCACCTTTTCTTTTTTCTACCGAAGTTTAATATTAAAGTGCTTATATTTGATAAATGTTAACATAATTGAGGGGCACCTGAAATAAGATTATTGATTTTTTCCCCTCTTTCATTCAAAAACATGGTTACTAGTAGATAGCTGCCCACTATTAGTTATTTTCAGATATTACTGCCAGTCATCATCACCACTAACATTCATTGAGCTCTTACAGTCTGTTAGACTGAATTCTCACAACAACCCCTGAGAGGTGGGAATTATTATTACTGTCATTTTATAGTTGAAAAAAAAAGCGTCTGGAGAGGTTTGACTATCTCCTGTGAGCTGGGTCTCACAGCTAACAAGTGATGGAACTGAGATGTATCTCTGGCAGACTGACATTATATTCTGCATAGGA
This sequence comes from Plecotus auritus, assembly GCF_963455305.1. NCBI lineage: Eukaryota > Metazoa > Chordata > Mammalia > Chiroptera > Vespertilionidae > Plecotus > Plecotus auritus. Next base: position 158,457,432 of record NC_137772.1, on the reverse strand, counting down.
AAGTAGATGGGAGTGGAACTAGTCTGTGGTTTAAGATTTTTACTTTATTTCATAGTTGGCATATACACTTTTGTCTAATTGGGAGTTGAGGAAAGGCATCTAGGTCTGGTTGATGTGTTGGCTGAAAATTACTATTATTATGAAGATGATTATTATAGTATTACTATAGTATTTAGTAATTATGCAGTGCTTTATACTTCAAAGAACTGTGCTTTATGATCATTTATTAGCTTGACTCACAATATCTGTACCATATAAAGATGCACTTACCATGCATATTTTGCAGAAAGAGAAACTGAAGCAAATTAAGATGAGCTACATCTTCATAATAAAAAGTGAAGGTAAAATGCAATCTCTTAAATTTCTGAGACTCTGAGAAACAGCTCAATCTGGGCAACAACAGAAGTTTAATCCTTTAAACATTTTTTAAAGGAAGGTGTCACTTCCAATATTTTTCTCAATATTCAATTAAAAACAAAATGTTAGCCCTAACCGGTTTGGCTCAGTGGATAGAGCATCAGCCTGTGGACTGAAAGGTCCCAGGTTCGATTCCAGTCAAGGGCATGTACCTTGGTTGTGGGCACATCCCCAGTAGGAGGTGTGCAGGAGGCAGCTGATCGATGTTTCTCTTTCATCTATGTTTCTACCTCTCTATCCCTCTCCCTTCCTCTCTGTAAAAAATCAATAAAATATATTTAAAATAAACAAAAAAAATCAAACCAAAAAACAAAATGTTATATATGCTAAAAGTTGATGACCATTTCCTTTTAGGTTGTCTATTTTTGAGCTTTCACTGCATTCATGTCATGTGACAGTTTTGTCCTAATTCAACCTTACTGTCTCCCATTTCTCCACACAAGCACAATTTGAGTACAGATATTGGTTTTCAGTGTCAATATTATATTGCTTCAAATTGCTTTCATTGTCTTTAAGAGACACCTTTTGTTCATCACAGGCATAGGACTCTTCGTAATAATTTGCAATAAAAACAAACTTTGTGCAAGAATTATATTGGGAGTTAAGGAAGTCTTAGATGTATGACAGTTTGTACACTTCAAAACTGAAGATTATAAACATGTCAGTATGACTTGGGGTGGGAGGGGGAGAGAGATGAGAAGGAGCTGTGTGGGTTTATTGCAGCACCCTATAAAAGGCTTGGAAGAAATACACACTCTTCCATAAATCTGGTAGTCTCTTTCAGTTGGGAGGCAGTCATGACTATAGCACCTGGGAAAGGCTCAATAAACATTAATTTAGTGGTTAAGACTCTGTCTGTAGAGACAGACAACCTAGGTTCTAATCTGGCTACAATTCTTGCTAGTTAGTTATCTGAACTAACTGTGCTTATGCTTCTCCATCCAGAAGAAGAAAGAGGATCACACTCCATAAAGGTACTTATTATGAAATTTATTCAAGTATATGCTCTTATGTGCTTTTCCATTTCCAAGGCAGTTGACAAATAACATCAGCCATAACTCCATTAAAATGTCGGTGGTAATGATATTTATAACTTGATGTCTGCACTTGCCTGGCTTGTTTAGAAATGGTACAACGTGGTACAACACAATTTTCTACCCCAGAAAAACAATTTAAAAGGACCTCAAAATACATTGGAATACATAGTTATGAGCACATGTAAAATCTATAAGGCAAAATTTTATACTTGTTTCTCCAAAACAACCATGTGATCCCACACCCCATTGGCTCCAAACTCCGTGCCCACCACCAAGATTTTACTAGTACATGTGAATGAGGCCAACTCACTGTACAACCTGAATAAAGACACTGATGCATGCCTAGTCCACCAGCGTCTAACTTTTCAAGGGACTCCAGAAACTGGAATTGCTTTTTTTTTTTTAATGTGACATTTCTCAATTTAAAATTTTTGGCTCAATATATTTCTTGGTACAAAACACTGTGGGTCAAACAACACACTTGAGGGCCATTTTTCAAATCTCTGCCAATTATACTAGTACCTACATAGGAGTACAGTGTGCTGTTATTTATATCAGCAAATGCTTTTTAAGCACTTATGCCAAGGCATGGATACAAGGTGAGGAAGACAAAATATGACCAAGTCTTCACAAAACTCACAAGTCTAATGGGGAGATAGGCAATAGTGTCACAGGACAGAGTGAAAAATGCCACAGCAGAGTGTGGAAGCCAGGACTTAAGGCTTTATGTATTTGATCAGGCCCATTATAAAAAACTATAAACAAAGAAACCCATTATTTGAAAGCTTGGCAAATGGTGATACCCAAGTAGATGGCTCTTTTGTTTCACAAAACACCTTAATGGATTTTGGGGGTGGGAGCTATACATAGAGGATCTATGCATAGAAATGGCCACAACCTTGCACAGTTCCAGGGGGACCATTCCTATTGTGGCCTCTGCAATCGGCACCCCCTTGAGCACCACTCAGGTTATATTCTTTGTGAATGGTACCCCCTGGAATTGTGCTACCTGGATGATTCGGTCAATAAACATAGGCCTGGAATCTGGCCTGAGTGAGGATTGAGAGCTAAATTCTTCTACATAATAAAGTAAGAGCAGGAAAATAAATAAAGTAAAGGAATTTTAAGTCTTTACCTAGTGGGTAGAGGCAGGAGGGTGGAGGGGTGCCTGTCATAGGAAGAAAAAAAGGGTTTGGAGAAAACATTCCTAGGATGAGGATGGGCCAGCAATTTACCTGGAGCCTATGAACCTGGTGAGAGATTCCCTGTAATTTTGAAAAGCGACGCATAAAATCATCTGTCATCTTCTTTAACCTTCAGAAGACACTGACAAATGAAGTCAAACAACTTTTCTTTGGCATCAAGTACAGCCTTCGGACCTCTTATGCATGCATGTGGAGATAACCAGGAAAGACGCTCACATAGCAACACTCAGCTAAACATACAGTACAATTAATAACTTGCTCTTTTACTGTTTTTCTTCAAAAAGCTCAAAGTGCTTACACTTTTATTTCCTCCTTTGTGCTAACATTCCAGTGTGGGAGGGGCAGATTTATGATAACATTATTTATAGATGGAGAAATTGAAATAGAGATGAAATCGCTTACTCAATGTTGCATAGTTGGGGTGGTGGAGTCCACACTGGAATTTGGTTCTCCAAGATCTTGCCACGAAGTGGAAAGATCATGAATTTTGGAATTAGAGGAATCTTTGTTTGAACAATCCTGATATCTGCCCTTTAATAAGAATGTGGCCTTAAGTCAGTTACTTCATCTAAGTCTTCGTTTTTCTCTTCTGTAAAATTAAGATCATAAAACCTCATAGCAGAGTAGTGAAGATTAATTTAGAAAATGCATGTTAAGGCCTGGCACAGAATAGTTCTCAAATAAGATTAGTTCCACCCCCAACCCAGTATTATATGGTTGAATTTCAGTACAAATATAAAGTAACAAAAAAAAAATCCCACATTAATACTAATTTTTTTTCTAGCCTCATGTCCTATAGACAGCAAAACATGAATAAAAATCTGTCATTTAGTTCAATGTCAAGAACTTTTGTTTCTGTAGAATTATTCCTATTCGGGGCAATTAGAAAAAAGAAAGAGGAATATGTGGAAGACAAGAGAGTAGAGTGCAATGGTTCTAAACCTTGAGAATGTACCAGAATCACCTGGAAGGCCTGTTAAAACACAGATTTCTGGGCCCCACCCCAGAGTTTCTGATTCACAGAGTCTGGAGTGGGGCCTAATCATTTGCGTTGGTAACAAGTTCACAGATGCTGCTGATGCTGGTAGTCCAGGGACTAGACCTCAGAGAAGCACTGGCATGGTTATGTATAATTCTGGGGGTGGGGCCCTGCAGTCTTGTTTTACTGAGGCCTCCAGGTGATTCTGGTGCACTCTCAAGTTTGAGAACCACTGGTATAGTGGTGAAAGGAATGAGGGGACAGACCCCCACTCAGATCCTGACTGCACCATTTACTAGTTAGATGACAAGGTTCAATGACAAACCTCTCGCACTTCTGCGTCCCTCAGGGAGCCTGAGAAGGTCTCTGATTCAGGATTCCTCTCACTCTTCCTGTAAGCCCTTGGCCCTTGGTGGAAACAGAAGTTAGTGAGTCCTGCCAGCCCAGGCTCTGTTTTTTATTCCTTCACACTCCAAGGCACGAAAGGCTGCTTAAACTTGGGTATTAGGGAGGTATTTACAAACACTACTGTGATCACAAAAATAAAATAAATAAATAAAGCCAATAGCAAAGCATTGTTTGAATTTTAAATTCCTAATAACGGTTGTAAAACATTTCCATTTCTTCTGCCTTTTTAAGTAGAAAATTTAAAAAATCCTCCTCCCCCACAGTTTTAAGAGATGCTTGTAAATTTGTTTTGCAGATAGTATGCATGCTAAGAGGGTTTATTCCCCCTCCCGCTCCCCAGTATCTGGCCTGAGATATAGACTCTGCCTCCGATGTTTGATGCCTTCCTGATTTTGTGGCTGAGGAATCTCTTTCTTATTTATTTTTCCCTGCGTTCCCTGCCTGGCAACTGACTGTGGGTCCTCATACTGTCTTGGCTCATAGTGTCACAAGTCTCCAGGCTGGCCACAGGACATTCTTTGGCTCACCTACCTTCATTTTTCCCATTGCAAAAACCTCTCCTCTTCTTTTATTTCCTTAACTAACCTTTTCTGTTGCCTGTTGCTAATCCACAGTTTTCCAAATTTCTCCCTGTCAGAGTGACTCCGCTGGAAGAGAAATTGTTCCTGCGGAGGTATGAGAATCGTGCTTTTATTCAGTCCTATGTTGGTACTAGGTACACTGAAGTGTTGATCATGCATTTTCACTTTGAATTCCAGCAACAATCCAGAGATGATTGTATATGTATATACACACATACATGCACATATCAGATGTATTACAAATGAAGAAACGGAGGCGTAGAGAGGTCAAGCAACTTGCCCAGGGTGAAAAAGTAAAGGGAAGTGCCAGGACCCAGGCAATGAGACCCCTGCGCCCGTCGAAGCTCCAGGCGATGATGGAATCCAGGAACATAATTTGGTGCCCGCACTTAAAGAATTAAAAAATCTTGTTAGGGGTAGCTGAGCAGATTTTTACACACAACACAAGTTAAAATCAAGCGCCAGCGTTTGTGGTATTGAGTTTGGCATCTTTCACCGGTTTCCTCTTCTGCAAGATGTATGCACCCCACTCAAGGGGCTTGGAGATGATGAACTGAGTTAAGCACCTGAAGCGCTTCACAGGGTACCTACCAGGTAGTAAGCCGTCAATTAAAGTTAACTATCATTCTTTTTAAAAGAGGCCGATTGGAGTGGAGAGAACATTTGAGAGAGCGGAGGCCGGGTGTATGCGCTGGACCCTTGTCACCAAAATTCTTGGAGCCTCGGTTTCCTCCAACGTAAAACTAGGTGGATGGAAGGGAACCCGAAGAGCAGCGGTAGCCTGGGGACCAAGGGGCTGCGGGGCAGAAAGGGTTACCGAGTCCAGGGGCGGGTTAGGGGGGGGGGCGGGGGAGAGGAAAGATTGGCAAGAGGCCCCGCCCCTCCTGGGTGGCCCCGGCCGCTCCAGCCCGCGAGCAGTTCCGGTGCCAAACCCGTCCCTCTCCCACTCCCCCGGAAGTGCTTTTCCCAGGTTCGGGCCGGAGAGAGGCCTTGTAGGCACAGCCGCTGAAGCTCCATCGCCTCCGATTAGGTGCTCCAGCCCGTATCGGAGCCCGGGGGTCCGCGCCCGCCGCCCCGCGCCCTGACCCCTCCCAGCGCCCGGGCCGACGGTGAGTGGCCGGGGGACGGCCTGGGATGGCTGCTGGCCGTGTCGGGCTGGCGCTCCCGGGCCCCCGCTGCCCGCTCCGGGCTCCGGGCGCCTGGCTGGGCTGGGCTGGGCTGTCGGGGTTCGGGGAAGCGGGTTGTTGCCCGCCGCGGTCTTGGCCAAACCCGCCAGCCTGGAAGGAGCGGGCGGTGGGCCGCGGGGTGGGCGGGGCGGAGCCGGGGACCGGGTTCCCGGAGCTGTTGTTGCTGCTGGGACTGGAGAGTGGGAATGGGCTGGGCCTCGGTCCATCCGATCCCCTCTTTTCTGCTCCCCCGAATCTTCGCACTGCCTCCCAGATTTGGTTTCCTGTGTCCCACCTGGGTGGGGCTGGGGACCTGGACACCGGACTCAATCTTGGGACCCAGTTCCCGACATTTTCGTCTTCTGGGACTGCCTTCGGGCTCGTTTTTTAGCCCGGGTCGCTGAGGTGTTGTCTCCTCAGTCCCAGGGCGGGGCGATGCGGGTGTAGATGCCCGAGATCGTTCTCAAAGCTTTTCTGCCCGACGCGCTTGGGGGTTGCCCGGGATCGATGTGGACCGCGCTTGGGACCGGTTCCGGATAGGTCCGTGTGGCACCGGCGTGTCTCCCACGATCTTTAGTGACTGGAAAGCTTGCTCAAGCTATTGTTCAAGTCGCTTCTTAAAACAAACAACTTGAGGAAAATCGGTTCAGATACGTTTCCTTATTTTCTTGCAGACGTACAAAATGATGCTGTTCTCTCATCTGTATTCCTAATCCCTGTGGCTATTTGAAGTTACGGTTGTATAATGAGTTCAGCCTGCGGTTGTTGCACGAATGGATTGCAGAGGTTTGGAGAATTATTAGTCTCTCTCTTCTCCGAAGTTTGTATATACTTCATGTTTGGAGCTGTCATTTTCCATAACTTTTAAAGCAGAATTGTTCTCGGTAACTCCTGAGAGGTTCCCTATACTGTTACAGCTGTTGTTGCAATGCAGAGTGCACGCTGATGGGCACAGGTGATTCGTTTTTATTTATTTAAGAAACTTCTATTAAGTGTTTAGCGCAGATAAAATTGAGGACTTCCTAAAGGAAAAAGTAAAGTAGGTATCTTTAATGAGTAGATTTCAGATAATAAACTGATGAAAGCTTTGTAGGAAATAAGGGTTTTCCACATTTAATAGTGATTTTTTTCAATTATGATCATAAGGGACTGCAGTTACTGCAGATTATGACTATCAGCAGATGACCAGTGTTTTTGCAGTGTAAAGTGTACACAAGCCACCTTTGTGAGGCAAGTGACATTTTCACCTGGTGCTTATATTAGGCTTATACTGTAGTTATTTGGGTACTTATCTCTTTCTCCTCCCACCACTGACAGGGGAGGTAATTTGAATTAGGGAAAACAGACTGAATTGACAAGTTCAGTGAGCTCTCCTGTGCAAAAGAAAATTTATTTCAGGATTGTTGCTCTTCAGCAGGCAGAGGGTGGATGGATGCTTTTTTAATTTCCTAGAAAAGATTGTGGAGGAAAGGTTAGTTGACTGACATTTACATTTAGATAGAAACTGTAGATTCTTAACCATTTGAAGTGGTTACTTGTTTAGAGCTTACGGTGAGAGTATTATAATTGAGAGAAGCTGGAAAAGGAGTCAAGTTAGATATGGTCATGGGTCCGTACTGATGGTAGTTAATGTGTTTTGAAGGGAAATATTTCAAGAATTGTAATGGCAGAAAAAGATGCTTGGGAAAATCAGATACCCTTAGGCACTGGAAATTTTATTGTATTCAAGTCAATTCAGTAGATACTGAACATTTGCATTGTAAATTATATTATTCAAGTCAATTCAACTGATATTGAACATTTGCTATGTTAGCCATGTTCGAACAAATAAAGATACAGCCCTAACAACTAAGAGTCATGTTTTGGTAATACTTTTCTATGATGTGTCAGAAGTAATGAAGAGATGAATTGTATTGTTTAAGCATGTTAAGCAATTTTTCTAATTGCTGGAGGTAGTGTGTGCTTGATGAAAAGCATTATTAGGCTTTATAGGGTACAGAGATGAAGTCTTCCGTCTTTAGGAATTTGAAATTTATGAGTGGATGTAAGATATTTGCATAAATATTTACTACATAAAAATATGTACATGTATAGGTTTGATGTAAAGTTTGAGTTGTTTGAAAGGAAAATGGGCTCATTTTTAGCTGGAGTAATTATGGAGAGTAGTGGAGGTATAGTAATACTTCTGAAATTAACTCTTAAACTATTATTTATTGAGCACTAAGTGAGCACCAGGCTCTCTGCTAATTGGGGATTATGTAGCTAGCAGGTAACTGAGCCCTAATTTGAATCCAGATCTGCGTGATGCCAAGCCTGTGTGTGTTTCCACTACATCATGCTACCTTCCAATAAACTGGTAACCTGAGTTCAACATTACAGAGGGTAAGACTTTTCTAAGACAAAAATTTGTGTGTTGGGAATAGGTGGATGAAGAAGTCTTTTCCAATAAAGGGAATGATGTGAGCACAACTGTGGAGGAGGGAACTGGGTCCCAAGATTGAGTCCGGTGTCCAGGTCCCCAGCCCCAGGTGGTACACAAGTTCATGGTGTACTCAGAGAAAAGTTAGTGGACTAGGTTACCTAGAATATAAGGTTTATTTTGGGGAATAAGAGTTGAGGTTTGAAATTTATTTATTTTTAAAATATATTTTCATTGATTTCAGAGGGGAGAGAGAGAAATAAACATCAATGATGAAGGAATCATTGATTGGCTGCCTCCTGCACACCCCACTCTGGGGATGGAGCCCCCAACCTTGGCATGTTCCCTGACCGGGAATCAAACCGTGATCTCCTGGTTAATAGGTTGACGCTCAACCACTGAGCCACACCAGTCGGGCTGAGGTTTGAAATTTAATTTGGAGTTGGAACATGTTTAAATGTACTTAGGAGTTCAACATTTGGGAGGTAATGAGAAACTTCTAAGGTCTAAAAGTGTAGTGTGTAGAATTTTTTGTTGTAGAAAGCTGACTTTCAATATATGGAGATGACCCTTGAAAACATGGGTTGCAACTGCGTGGTATCATTTATATGCAATAAATATATAGAGTACTGTAAATGAAAGTTCTTAACATTTTCTTTTCTCTAATTTACTTTTTTGTTACAATTATTGTATTATTTTCCATACAGTTGTGCATATGTAAAACAGTTTATTCTTGTATTATTTATTATTTTCCATATGAACAACTGTAAACCTACTTTTGCCCCACCCTTTATGTTAATCAGCTGTTTATGTTATTGATAACAATTTTGGTCAACAGGCTATTAAGATTTTGGGGAGTCAAAAGTTACACGTGGTTTTTCAACTTTTGAAGATTTGTTGGTACCCCTAACCCCCACGTTGCTCAAGGATCGACAGTAGTATAAATACTGGGCAAGCGTCATGGCATTGGGATGATTTAGTAGGTGGTGGAAGGAAGGATTGTTGGGAAAGGTTTGGAGGAAGTTGAAGTTGAAGGCTATACTTATTTTAAATGTGAGTGATGGCAATGGTTGTACTAGTAGTAGAAATATGGGGAAGGGAATGCTTAATGAGATCAGTTTTGAATATGTTGAATATGTTTTTTATATACTTGCCAAACACTGGGAATGCCTAGAGGCTTTTGTAAAAGTGGGTTTGTAGTTCATGCTAGAGGGCAGTGCTAGGCATATATTAAATGTGTGTAGAAAATAATACATGTACTTGTTGAGTCTGTATAAGGAGTTGAAAGAAGGGAGAGTTTAGAGGGGAAAGAAAAAATTCTCTTAGATGGCATCTGTTTAAAACAGAAGGAAAAGACACTAAGTAGATAATTTTATATGGTGGGTAAAATACTTGATAATCTGTGTACTGCTCCCTCCCTCATATTGCAGATTCAGATAGGATAGAAAAAATCTGATTATTGAAAATTCAAGTGGGGCCCTGGCCGGGTTCTCAGTTGTTCAGAGTGTCATCCCAATATGCCAAGGTTGTGGGTTCGATCAGGAGTAGAATAACAAATCGATCTCTCTCTCTCTAAAAAAAAAATCAAGGAAAGAAAATCCAATTGGGAATAAAAATTTCTTGCCATTGCTTTCAAGAATACTATGCTATCATTGCCCTATTTCAGGAGGACAAACTATTTCACACTCATTTGGTCCAGACTATCAAACTTTGGTCACTTGAGACTTGTTTGGGCCCTAACCGGTTTGGCTCAGTGGATAGAGCGTCGGCCTGCAGACTGAGGGGTCCCGGGTTCGATTCCGGTCAAGGGCATGTACCTTGGTTGCGGGCACATCCCCAGTGGGAGGTGTGCAGGAGGCAGCTGATCGATGTTTCTAACTCTCTATCCCTCTCCCTTCCTCTCTGTAAAAAATCAATAAAATATATATATATATTTTTAAAAAGACTTGTTTGATTGTTTCTTTTGGACATTTGCTGGCAAGTGATATGTGAGGATTTGGAAGCAAATCTCTGATACAGTATTCTGTTTATTTATATGTATGACTTTCAGTTTTGGTTTTAATACTAAGAACCTCTAAATATTCAAAGATAATTTTTGTACCTTCTGTTACTACTGGCTGCTAATAGTGCCTTTCATAGAAAATGGCATTTAGTTACATATTTTTCTTCTAATTCTTTAGTAAGTACTTTTGATTAACATGAATGGCTTTGTCTCTAATATTCTTATATCTTAGAGGGAAAGAATGATAAGATACTTTTAACTATCATGTAATGATACATATGTAAAGTCTATTTTAATTTGGAAACTTTAAGAACCATGGAATTATAGAATTGTGTGGTTTTCTGTTTAGATATTTAAATAGGGGGAATCTGTATTAATGTATGGAAGACTAATAATTTTCAGAATGAAGCTTACAGTTGTAACTTTTTGAGGGAAAGTTTTATTTATTTTAGACTGAGTTACTATGGAAGTGTTTATTTCCTTCTTGAAATTAATATGTTGTTTTGTTTTTCAGGAATATGTTTTTCACTATATCACAGGCACATGGGAATACCCTAAGAGCCCTGTGTCAATGTTGTTGGAGGCAGGGGGTTTGTGTGCTTTGTCTGGGCTGGTTGGCTTAGTTGCAGTGAGCCTGGTATTAATGAGGCAAAGGTCAGGAGTTCCATTTAGCTTCAGTCTGAGTGATGGCCAGGGAGTATACCTCTCACTCCCACCAGCTGCCTTGGAAATTCCTCGCTTGTCATTGGTCACAAAGGTGACTGGATTAGGGTGGGTCTTTATAGCACTGGAAGAATATTAGAGGAAACTTGGTATAATGGTTAGGAACTCTGATTCTGGAATTAGTCAGGCCTGTGTCAAATTCTTGGTCTGTGACCTTGGGAGAGTCCCTAAACCCCTCCAAGCCTCTATTTCCTCATTATTGAATATTTTGTTTGGGCATGCCCTACTGTTGCTTTCTTTCTTCACGTGGGAGTTAGTTGCTTAGACCTGTCATTCCCAAATGCTGTACTATGGAGTGGTGTCAGTCCATGACAACGTTTTCACTTGTCTGAAGTGAGAATGAGAATGAGTTAGCTTCTATGAAAGCTAAATCTGTTGAATTTAAAAGATTTTTTTCTAAAATTATCTTTTACCATTTTTGGTGTAAGCATATTAGTTCTTTTATGAAATAATGGTGATGGTAATTGGCAATTATTTTCTTTTTAAATGTCCTTGGCAAAATAAAGGTGACACCTTTGATTTTTTATTTTATTTTTTAAGATTTTGGTTCTATGAAATCTGATAATCTTGGTTTAAACAGAACAGGGGTTTGGGGGAGAGTACTCATCCAACATATTTATGCGTATTCAAGTTAGATTTGTGGTAGTCTGCCCTTGTATTATGCTAAGGGACTATATTGTGATTCTCACCACCATGGAATTTAATTTTGTCAAGTTTTTACATTACTTACAGCATATTTCAAGGGATAGTTCAGATTGTTTTCAGTTGAGTTCAAACAAGTTGCTCCAAATTACTTGTTGAAGGCTGTGTTTCTCAACAGAGTCCCAGGGGGTCAACTGGCTAACCATGGGGGATGCCTGAGGGTGCTGCTGTAAGTCATTACTCTGTTGATTAGCCAACAAGATAAATAACTTGCCTTTGACATAGTGGAGTAGTAGAAACCGGCTTTCCTTTTTACCTCTTCTGCAGGAAAGATCCTTGAAGCTACAGCAAGAGAAGCTTTTTTTTTAAAAATTTAGCATAGCAAGTAAACCTTGTACTACAAATATCAGTATTCAAAATGCTTTCTAGAGAAAGAATAGTTCAGCACTTTGTGTAATGGGTTATGTAAGTGAAGCCACAGAAGTCCTCCTGGGGACACAGGCCAGTTATTAGCATAAGTGTTTATTGAAATTACATTCATTTGTCTAGCTGAGAAGTTTATTGACTCCCTGGTTCTTAGAGGGTGTGTGTGTGGGGAATTTAAGGTGCAAACCTTGCCTAAGTGACTGTTAAATTAAGACTTATTTGTTTCCTTTGAGTGTTTTGGTTAGGTAATTTTATTATTTTAAAATATATTTTTATTGATTTCAGAGAGGAAGGGAGAGGGAGAGAGAGACAGAAACATTAATGATGAGAGAGAACCATTGATTGGCTGCCTCCTGTATGCTCCCTACTGGGAATCTAGCCTGCAACCCAGGCATGTGCCCCGACTGGAATTGAACCATGACCTCCTGGTTCATAGGTTAATGTCCAACCACTGAGCCACACTGGCCAGGGCCTAAAATTTACTTTTATTACAAAAGTGTACAGTATAATATATGTACTATTTAAGTAATTATAAAATGAACTGCCATGTACCACTAATTAGCTTAGAACACTGCCAGCATCTTTGAAGCCCTTTATACTCATCAGCATTTGTGTTTAATAATTCCCCATTCCTCCTTCCACCAGCCCCTGGCAACAACTATTTTACTTTGTCTCTGTGTATTTGACTATTTTAGGTACCTCATACAATATTTGTCCTTTTTTGTGTGACTTATTTTACTTAGCATGGTATCTTCAAAGTTTATGTTGTAGTATGTTCATTGAGTTTTTAAAAGTTTCATATACTATATTTTTTTACTTCTAGAAGTTTCATTTCATTACTTTTTAAGACTCCTTTTTTGTAGTCTTTTTTAAAATATATTTTATTGATTTTTTACAGAGAGGAAGGGAGAGGGATAGAGAGTTAGAAACATCAATGAGAGAGAAACATCGATCAGCTGCCTCTTGCACACTCCCTACTGGGGATGTGCCCGCAACCAAGGTACATGCCCTTGACCGGAATCAAACCCGGGACCCTTCATTCCGCAGGCCGATGCTCTATCCACTGAGCCAAACCGGTTAGGGCTTTTGTAGTCTTATTCCTTTTCTTTTTTTCTTTTTAATCCTTACCGGAGGATATACTTATTAATTTTAGAGAGAGGAAGGGAGAGAAAGAAAGGAAGAGGGGAAAAAAGAAAGAGAAAGAAAGGGAGGAAGGGAGGAAGAAAGGAAGAAAGGAAGATCGGCTGCCTCCCATGCTTGGCCTGACTGGGCACTAGATATATGCCCTGACTGTGAATCAAACCTGAAACCTTTGGTATAGGGCAGTGGTCGGCAAACTCATTAGTCAACAGAGCCAAATATCAACAGTACAACGATTGAAATTTCTTTTGAGAGCCAAATTTTTTAAACTTAAACTTCTTCTAATGCCACTTCTTCAAAATAGACTCGCCCAGGCTGTGGTATTTTGTGGAAGAGCCACACTCAAGGGGCCAAAGAGCCGCATGTGGCTCGCGAGCCGCAGTTTGCCGACCACGGGTATAGCGGATGACGTTCCAACTAACTGAGCCACCTGGCCAGAGCATTACTCCTTTTCTTGATCATGTTCTCAAGAAATAGATTCTTATAAACCTATTGAATATATTATCTTATATATTTTTTCTGATAATTTCAATATCTTTGCAGATGTAATTCTGTCGTTTGTTTTTGCTGACTCTTTCTCAGGTGCCATGCTTACTTGTTTGTTTTATAATTTAACTGTGCAGTTTCTTAGAACTTTCTCTGTGTTCATTTTATAGAGTAATTTTTAAAAGTACTTTAAAATTGTGTACTTAGAGCTTATAATTAAATCCCTGGAGGTTAGTTAGTATCCTGTTTCTTAAACTTTTTATTTTGAGATAATTTTAAACTTAAAGTTGCAAGAATGGTACAGTAGATGCTTTTATACCTTTTACCCATATTCATTAATTTTTTTAAAATATATTTTATTGATTTTTTACAGAGAGGAAGGGAGAGGGATAGGGAGTTAGAAACATCGATGAGAGAGAAACATCGATCAGCTGCCTCTTGCACACCCCCCACCGGGGATGTGCCCGCAACCAAGGTACATGCCCTTGACCGGAATTGAACCTGGGACCCTTCAGTCCGCAGGCCAACGCTCTATCCACTGAGCCAAACCGGTTAGGGCCATATTCATTAATTTTTAACATTTTGTCATATTTGTCTTACGGCATACATATACACATTATTATTTATTTTTGTGAATCATTGAAGAATGGGTTTATGCCTTTTTACTTCTTATACCTCAGGGTATATTTCCTAAGAATAAGAATATTTTTTATGCAGTTAAAGTACCGTTATCAAATTCCAGAAATGTAGTGTTGATACTTTAATCTATATTTTATATTCCAGTTCTGTCAGTTTGATCATGTATTGTATTTGGTTGATATTTCTCTTTACTCTTCTTTAATTTGGAAGAGTTTCTCAGCCTTTTTTTGTTTTGCATTTAATTGAAGAATACAGGTCAGTTATTTTATAGAAAGTTTTTCAGTTTGGGTTTGTCTGATTTGATCTGATTTGCCTTGTGATTTGATTCAGGCTATTTATTTATCTTTAGTCAGACTACTACAAAAGTGATGTGTGCCTCTCAGGATATCACATCTAGATATACATAATGTCCATTTGCCCCTCATTAATGATTTTAAGTTAGGTCAAGATGTTACCTGGTTTATTCACTATACAATTACTTCCCTCCCCACCCCCCACCCCCCTTGCAACCAGTAAGCGTTATGCAGGGTGGTATCAGTGTGTTTTGTTTTTTTCTTAATGAAAAGCTAGGTACATTGATAGTATACCTTACATTTGTGTAGTGCTTTCCAGTTTGCCAACCATTTTTGTATTTAATAATTTTTTTTAATGATTTTATTTTAATAGTCATGACAATAGTACCTTTTATAGTTCTGGAAACTAAGACTAAGAGACATAAACTGGTACATATTTTAAATATAATTTGTTTTAATTCTAAAAGTAAAATAACATTTTAAAAAGGTTAGACAGTACAACCCTGCCAGTGTGCTAAGTGTGTCGGCTTGCAGACCAAAGGGTCTTAGGTTCATTTCCTGGTCAGGGGCACATAGCTCGGTTGCAGGTTTCCCAGCTCCGGTAAGGGTGCTGCGGGAGGAAACCAATCGATGTGTCTTTCTCACATGGAAGTTTCTCTCCTCCTCTGTAAAATACAAAAAATCCTGCAGAAAACACCTTTCAGCATATAGATTTCTTTGTATTTTTAGTTATTTCCTAGGGCAGGTTCCCAGGTGTGTGATACTGAACCAAGGGATATGAAGGTTTTAGTCCTGAAACATTTGGTCAGTTGTTTCTCGAAAGGATGGTACTGTTAGTACTAGTTTACTGTATTCTTGTTAGAGTTGATATTAGTTACCCACCCCCAACTTCATAGGTGAATAAGGTACTTCATTGTTCTAATTTTAGAGTGCATTTCTTTATGTAACAATTTCCATGAAGAGTAAAATTGATTGTAATGTCAAAATGACATGAACTATTAAAGATGTGTTTTTGCTTTTAAGTAATTTGGAAAAGCATTTTAATGTCTGTGCCCAGTGTTCAACAGTTCTGAGCAAGAGGTTGAATCACCAGATCTATCCCTATACCTTACCTGTAGCCTCTTTTTTTTTTTCTTTTATTAAAGATACGTGTACCTTTATGTTCATTGCAGCATTATTTACTTATTTAAATATATTTTTTATTGATTTCAGAGAGAAAGGGAGAGGGAGAGAGAAACATTAATTATGATGAGAAAGAACCATTGTTCAGCTGCCTCCTGCATGACCCCTACTGGGGATCGAGCCCGCAACCCAGGCTTGTGCCCTTGACCAGAATTGAACCTGGAACACTTCAATCCACAGGCCGATGCTCTGTCCATTGAGCCAACCCGGCTAAGGCACCTGTAACCTCTTTAGTTTACAGATTTGTTGCCTACAAAATGATTGCCAATTTCTTCATTGCTTCTCTCTCTGGTCTCTGCCATTATCTTCTAGTTACTCTCCTCAGTTTGGATCCTTGCCCTTTTCCCTTGTGTCTATTCTCGTTTTAAAGAGCTGCATCTTCCTCCTCTGGTACCATACCAGCACCTCATTCATTTTTCTTGTGTTCTTGTCAGCTCATGCTGACATGTTAATGCACTACTATGTTTTCTTGTAGTTGAATGACTACTCACCTGGGGCTCTTAGGCGTATTGGCTATCTTTACTTTTTTGATGGCCACTACGGAAGTTATATGGCTAATAATCTATGGAGTATAAATAATGTAGATGAATACAAAAATAACAGACGGACAGTGTGAAACTTTTACTTTCCTATATGTATTCTTAGAGCAGTAGACCATCAGAGTAATAACAAAATTCTTAAAATAAAACAAGTTTTTAATTGAATATTACTAAGTGCCAGGCACTATGCTTAAGTACTTTATTTAGTCTTTATAATATTCCTATAAATTTTTACAGTAGCTACATATAAAGATCTCGAATGTGATGTTGAGTAGGTAGTTGAAAAGTTGGTTAGCAAGGAATCATAAATAAGATAGGTATTTTTAATTTAACTTGGATATACATTCTCTCACCATTTCCTCCCTATAGAATTAAGGTTTTTCTTTGTGGATAGGTCCTTTGCCTAGAGTTCTGGATTGTCTTTTTCGCAGAATCCACACCTATGAGGCATTATCTGTTAATTATCTTAATAGCATCTCTTTCTTATAGAAGAGAGAATTAAAAAGCACTTTTAGTGTGTTAAAAAAAATCCTCCTACAGTTTTATGCTTTTTTCTTTATTCTTTTAAAGCTTTTACATACACCTAATTTCATAACTTTTAAAAAATAATTAGCCTTTGAATCTTTGAACTTTTAAACAGAATTTTAGAGAAACAATCCCTTTCACTCTCATACTTCATTAGTTTACATAATCTTAAATTACATAATTACAATAACAAGTCTAGTTGGCATAAACTGGTTTGGGAACAAACAGCTGGCTCTTGTTAACCATTCAGCTCATTTGGTAAGAGCAAAAGGTTGGGGATATATTAAGAAAGTGGTCTACTTAGAAGATTACCAGGTGCAAATGATCAACCTATGGTAGGCATCAGGGAGTGATTTATTGAGGGATTGAAGAGCTGTATTTCTATAAGTTGATAAAGTTGAAGTCTGTTAAAAGAGTTTCTACTAAATTATTATTCTTATTTCCATGTTTTAGATGAGAATGCTAAGGCATCAGAGAGTTCAGTCATATTCCAAAGGTCATGAGGTAATAAGTGATGGAGCCCAGGATTTGTATCCAGATTTGTAGAGGTTCACATGTAGTATGTCCCCTTACCTGCTGTGCAGGTGCTAGATACCTAGATGCCAGCTGATTCTTTTATTTATTTTTTAAATAAATCTTTATTGTTCAGATTATTACAGTTGTTCCTCTTCCCCCCCCCCCCTTAGCTCCCCTCTACCTGGTTTCCACCCCACCCTCTGCCCTTACCAACCCCCCCCCCGTCCTCATCCATAGGTGTACGATTTTTGTCCAGTCTCTTCCCCCACCCCACACACCCCCTTACCCTCGAGAATTGTCAGTCTGCTCCCTTTCTATGTCCCTGATTCTATTATATTCACCAATTTATTCTGTTCATCAGATTTTTTATTCACTTGGTTTTTAGATTCACTTGTTGATAGATATGTATTTGTTGTTCATAATTTTTATCTTTACCTTTTTCTTCTTCTTCCTCTTCTTCTTAAAGAATACCTTTCAGCATTTCATATAATACTGGTTTGGCAGTGATGAACTCCTTTAGCTTTTTCTTATCTGTGAAGCTCTTTATCTGACCTTCAATTCTGAATGATAGCTTTGCTGGGTAGAGTAATCTTGGTTGTAGGTTCTTGCTATTCATCACTTTGAATATTTCTTGCCCCACTCCCTTCTGGCCTGCATAGTTTCTGTTGAGAAATCAGCTGACAGTCGTATGGGTGCTCCCTTATAGGCAACTGTTTTTCTCTTGCTGCTTTTAATATTCTCTCTTTGTCTTTTGCTCTTGGCATTTTAATTATGATGTGTCTTGGTGTGGTCCTCTTTGGATTCCTTTTGTTTGGGGTTCTCTGCGCTTCTTGGACTTGTAAGTCTATTTCTTTCACTAGGTGGGGGAAGTTTTCTGTCATTATTTCTTCAAATAGGTTTTCAATATCTTGCTCTCTCTCTTCTTCTGGCACTCCCATAATTCGGATGTTGGTTCGCTTGAAGTTGTTCCAGAGGCTCCTTACACTATCTTCATATTTTTGGATTCTTTTTTTTTTTTGTCTTTTCCAGTTGGGTGTTTTTTTTGCTTCTTTGTACTTCACATCTTTGACTCAATTCTTGGGATCCTCTAGTCTGCTGTTGGATCTCTGTATATTATTCTTTATTTCAGACAGGGTATGCTTAATTTCTAGTTGGTCCTTTTTCTTATCCTCAAGGGACTCACTAAATTTATCAGCGGTTTCTAGAAGATTCTTGAATAACCTTATAACCGTGGTTTTGAACTCTATATCCAGTTGTTTGCTTTCCTCCATTTCTGTCATTTGTGACCTGTTTCTTTGTCTCCTCATTTTGGCTGCTTCCCTGAGTTGATAGAGTGGCTTTGTGTGCTAGGTGTCCTATAGGGCCCAGTGGCTCAGCCTCCCCAGTTACCTGAGGTGGACACTCTTGGTGCACCCCTTTGTGGGCTGTGTGCACAGTCTTGTTGTAGTTAAGCCTTGATTGTTGTTGGTATCACTGGGAGGAATTGACCTCCAGGCCAATTGGCTGTGAGGATCAGCTGTGTCTATGATGGGAGAACTTCTGTACTGGAGACACCCTTATGAGACAAGACTTGCTTCAGTGGGGCTTTGGTGCTCACTGAGTCTGCTCCCTGAGTGTGTCCCTTATGGATCTGAGGAGTTGTAATCTGGATGGTCCCACTCTGACCACTGGGTACACTGGCTCTTGGGTCTCCAAGGAGGTGCAAATTTAGCCTCTGCCTGAGGTCACCCAGCAGGAGTTATGGAGAGATCTGCAGATTCCTCTTCTTTGTTTGGGGTTTGGAGGTGTCCAGATGAGGCCCAGCTGTGAAGCAATGCAAGCTGCTGTGGAGCCTTGGGCCTTCTTTTGGAAGTTCTGGGGCTCTCTGACCCAGCTGCAGTTTGTTAGGTAATTTTAGATAGCAAAGGGCCAGGCCATTCATATGCAAAAGCCTCTGTGCACAGCTTGGGTGGGGCAGGGTCTCAGGGAATCCACAGGGCGGAGCAAACAGCTATGGTTGATCAGCAGCCCTGCCCTAAGAGGCCCCCGGGTCTCAGTTTCCCTCGGTAATCGCTGTAAGCACCTCTGAGAGAAGGCCGCTCTTGTGTTCCAGCCCGATGCCAGACAGTCAAGTTTCTCCCCGTATGAGTCTGGGTCCCCAGAGTCTTGCCCGGAACTGGAGTTCAGAGCAGTCAGGAGCTTGTGTCTCCCTCCCGATTGAAAAAGACAACCGCATCCTCAGTTGCCAGCCCGTACCGCGCATGTACCTCTGTACCTCCGCACTTTACTTCCACACCTCCTCTGAGTCTCATTTTGCTTTTCTCTTTCCTTCTAGTTGTAGAATTTCCACTCAGCCAGCCTTCCTGTGGTTCTGGATGATGTCCGTTTTGTCTTTTAGTTGTAGTTTTGAAGTGGTTGTGCGAGGCAGCAAGTTCATGTGTTTACCTATGCCGCCATCTTGGTTTCTCCCATTCAGTATTCTTTTTTTTTTATAATATATTTTATTGATTTTTTTACAGAGAGGAAGGGAGAAGGATAGAGAGTCAGAAACATCGATGAGAGAGAAACATCGATCAGCTGCCTCCTGCACACCCCCCGCTGGGGATGTGCCTGCAACCAAGGTACATGCCCTTGACCGGAATCAAACCTGGGACCCTTCAGTCCGCAGGCCGATGCTCTATCCACTGAGCCAAACCAGTTAGGGCCCATTCAGTATTCTTGAGTGGTCTTCAGGTCATGTTTGGGATAGTGTTGTTCTTGCTATTATCTCACATCTTGGATCCAGCTTCATTTTGCTCCTCAGTTTTTCGTACCAATGCTGTCTAAAAAATGAGGGTGCATTAAAAGGTGAAAATTAGGCTTATAATTTGTTTTATTTTTATTTGATATATATAGGTGAGAACTGTGGCTAAAATCTTGCAGATCTTGCAAAATTGTAACTGCTGAGGTAATTGTGAAGGTAATTGTGAAATAAAAGAGTGTAAGGAAGAAAAATGGTGTTAGAGAACACAGACATAAATTCATCTTTCTGTTAAATTTCCTTCATAGTTTGGGATCTGATCAGTCATCTTTATCCTTTATCATTAATGTTATTTTTTAAAAAGATTTAAAAATGATTTTTAGAGAGAAAAGAAGGGTGAGGGATAGAGTGAAACACTGATCAGTTGCTTCCTGCAAGCCCCTTACTGGGGATTGAGTCTGCAACCTGGGCATGTGCCCTGACCGGGAATCAAACCAGCAACCTTATAATGCACAGACAACCCCTAACTAACCAACTGAGTCACACCAGCCAGGGCACTTGCTATTTCTTAAAACATCAATTGAGCCATTAGGATTTAAAGAAAAGGATAATCCTATATAATAAAAGCCTAATATGCTAAGTGTACAGTCATCCGTTCAACCAATCAAAGTGTAATATGCTAATGATATGCTAAGGCCACTCAACCGCTCGCTATGACGTGCACTGACCACCAGGGGGCAGACAGTTGACCGGTCGACCAGTCTCTATGACGTGCATTGACCACCAGAGGGCAGTTGCTCCAACCGGTAGGTTAGCTTGCTGCTGGGGTCCCACCAATCGGGACTGAGCAAGATGGGCCAGACATGCCCTGGATCCCTCCTGCAGTCCCTCCCTGTCTGGCTAACCTCCCATGTCCCTCCCCAGCCTTGATTGTGCACTGGTGGGGGTCCCTCTGCCTGGCCTGTGCCCTCTTGCAATCTGGGATCCCTAGGGGGATGTCGGAGAGCTAGTTTTGGCTTGACGGCAGAATGACTGGTCGCTGTGACGCGCACTGACCACCAGGAGGCAGACGCTCAATGCAGGAGCTGCCCCCTGGTGGTCAGTGTGCTCCCTCAGGAGGAGCACCGCTCAGCCAGAAGCTGGGCTCATGGCTGGCGAGTGCAGCGGTGGTGGCAGGAGCCTCTCCTGCCTCCATGGCAATTGACATCCCTTGAAGGCTCCTGACTGCCAGAGGGCACAGGCTGGGCTGAAGGACCACCCCCCCCATCTGAATGCACAATTCTTGGGCACTGGGCCTCTAGTATATCCTATATAATAAAGAGCTAATATGCTAATGGTTGTGACACTCTCATGCCGTAACGACCAATCAGCAGGAGGCTGCGTGCTCATGCATGGCGGGGCAGAGCTGCCACGTTGCTCTGGAGATGGGGTGGAAGTGGGGAGGCACCCGGAGGAGGTGGGACCATCCCCGGTGGGGAGGGCGGGGGTGAGAGCCCATAGCGCCCCCCCTCACCAGTTATTCAGCACCCACCTGTCGGGAAGGAGTGCAGCGCTCACACTGCCAGGAAGTGGCACTTGAAACTCCGCAGCAGGCAGGAGGCTTCCATGCTCTCCTCCGGTGCCATGATGGGGCGGAGCTGCAGCGTTGCTCCAGAGATGGGGTGGAAGCGGGGAGGTGCCTGGAGGAGGTGGGACCAGCCTGAGATGACTCGCAGGACCGAGGGTGTGAGGGTGCGGCTTGAAGCAGCCAGAGAAGGCCGGAAGGGTCATGGGTGGGGCCAGGCGCGCTGGAGCTCTGGGTGGATAGGTTGGGGTGGCGGGCAGGTGGGCGGGCCACATGTGTCTTTCTATTCGAACCCAGCATGAACCTTATCCTGATAAACATTTTGTCAATATGTAGAGTCTGGTATCTATTTTTAGTTTGCATTTTGCTTTTTTAGAACCTTTAAAAAAACTAAACTATACTATTTCCACGTTTTATATATTTTTTAATTTTTTATATTTTTATTGATTTCAGAGAGGAAGGGAGAGGGAGAGAGAGAAACATCAGTGATGAGAGAATCATTGATTGGCTGCCTCCTGCACGCCCCCTACTGGGGATCCAGCCCACAACCCTGGCCATGTGTTCTGACCAGGAATGGAACCTGGGACCCTTCAGTCCGCAGGCTGGCGCTCTGTCCACTGAGCCAAATTGGCCAGGTACTTTTCACGTTTTAGAATCCAAAGAAGTTTTTCCACAAAATTAAATATGTTTATTACATAATTATTCATTGGGTTTTCTATTTTTACTGTTGAAGACTGTAACTATAACCAGAGCTTCTAATCACGATGAGAAATTGGTATTACCATGTTAAGTTTTAATTCCAGCCCTCAAAATGAAATTTGGTATCTTAGTGTACAAAGCTCTATTTCATCCAGTTTATGAGGCTACTTGGCTATTTTTAAATCGTGAACTCTCAGTTCCTATCTTAAGTGGTTCTGGTCTCAGGATTGGAAACCATTGGTCTGAATTTAAATGTTCATGAGTGTAGTTGTTCATCCCTGAGTTTGATGTGATTATAATTGATACTATGATTAGCATTCTTTGAGTATCAAGTACCTCAAACACTCTTGAGCCATAAATATAAAATAATCTAGAATAAAAATTAAAAGTTATCAGTTGATAACATTCTTGTCCTTTTTCTCTGTAAATGTCAAGATATGTAGTACTAATTCTGAAGCATTTTTACCTCCTGTTTTCTTGAGTGTACCTTTCATGAAGTTGGGTTTTATTTGTTTGTTTTTTGGCATTAGTCTGAGTGAATTTGGCAAAGGAATGTACTGATTTTTGATATGTCAGCTAGCATCTTTCATTTACTAAGGTATATTTTAGATTCATGAGACTGTAATTGATTATGACAACATACTTTTGGGCTGTATAGTTCTCTCTTTTTTTTTCACAGTAAATTAAAAAAAATATTTTTATTGATTCAGAGAGGAAGGGAGTGGGAGCGAGATAGAAACATCAACGGTGAGAGAGAATCATTGATTGGCTGCCTTTTGCAGGCCCCACACTAGGGATCAAACCCACAGCCTGGGAATCGAACTGTGACCTCCTGGTTCATAGGTTGATGCTCAACCACTGAGCCACGCTGGCCGGGCTACCCTTTTGTTTAAACAGATCGTTAAATTTGTAAAATTAGAATTTGTTCATAGTGTTATAGCTAACAGTGTGCTTACATGGCCAAATCACGAGCCATAATGTTGTTAACAGAAGAGTCAATAAAAGGATTTTTTTTTTTTTTACAAAAAATAAATATGATCCTCCTCTAAACGTTGCCATGTTATGTACTTCCTCCTTCAAGATTATTTTTCTAGCTTTCTGGTTTTATAATTAAACAGTGAGATTGTAATACTTTTGAATCAGAGGAAGAAGAGGGCAACTAGCTTAGCTTAGTATTAGCTGCTGTTAATCTCTTTAGTGCAAAAACAAAAATCTCATTCAATAGCAACATTTAAAAATTAGTTTGAATTGTTTCATTCACTTTATTTTTATTAAAGAAATATTTTTGTTGATTTTTTTTTTTTTTTTTTTTTTTAGGGAGAGAAGGTGGGAGAGGGAGAGAGAAAAACATCAACGTGAGAGAGGAACATCTATCATTGTCTTCTTTCTGCATGTCCCCTATGAGCCTGCAACCCCGGGCATGTGCCCCAACCGAGAGTCAAACCATCAGCCTTTTGCTGCACAGGATGACACCCAACCAACTGAGCCACACAGTCCAGGGCTCCATTCACTTTCTTGAGTTTTAATAACCAAGGGACAACTTTGTTTTCAGTCTTACTTGGAATTTAAGAGATGAAGACAAAAATTCTGTTAGAAAAATGGTATCTTAAAAGTTTGTTCTGTCCCAGGCTCAGTTGGTTGGAGCATCATCCTATACAGCAAAAAGGTTCTGTGTTCAATTTCAAGTCAGGGCACATACCTGGGTTGCGGGTTTGATCCCTGGTCAGGGTGTGTGCAGTAAGTTGATGGATGTTTTTTGTATTTCCCTCCCTCCCTCCCTCCTTCCCTCCCTCCCTCCCTCCCTCCCTCCTTCTCTCAAATCAATTAAAGAATACAGTCAGCTCTGCTATAACACTTGTTAAAAAAAAAGTTGTGTTTTTTTGGCGTTTGAAACTTACTGCCCATGACTTTGTCCCCCCTCCCCCCCACCCTTGTTTTGAACTGCATTTTGGGTTCAAATGATTTTGGGACGACTTAGGTTTTTACAAAATATTTCTGGTACATGTAGCCATTGAGATCTAGACCCTAACAAGAAAATCCAGCCAGGTAGTTTTTTCCTTTTGACAAAGCATGGTTTTTAGAGTGATGACAAAATTATATTGCATCCAATTTTATTTCTGTAATAAAGGCTGCTTGGGTAAGATAAATTCTTCATCTATTTTTCATCTATTGTACTCTGTTTCGACTGATGTAAAGTTGCCATAGTTGTACCTCTCTGCACTAAGGAGGAAATGAGTCCCCTACCCTAGTATATTGGTTATTGGTAACCTCTAGTAGCTTAGATTCTCAGTTTTAATGAACATTGCCTGCAGATGAGGATAGTAGAACTATGCATGATGCATCAGAGGATTGGAGTAAATGGTCTAAATTCTTTAACAAATTTTTAACAAAAGGATAATAATGTATACATGTCCCCAAATTTAAAGGTACAGAAAGGTTTATTGTAAAAAGCAAGTCTCTTTTCATTACCTCTCTATTAGGTCCCCTCTCCTGGGGCAATTGCTATTTGTAGCAAGTTTTCTTCCTACATTTACAACCTTATCCACTCTTTTTATTGGTTGAATAGTATCCATTGTATTTAATGTACTATAAATTAAGCTTGTTTCTTATCTTTTGCTTTTATAAATAACTAGAGGCCCAATGCACAAAATTTGTGCATGGGGAGGGTCCCTAGGCCTGGCCTGCGATCGGGGCCAATCTGTGGGGCCACCGGTGGGGCGATGGGGGTGGGGTGATTCCGCTGGCACTTACCTTGGCTGGCCTGTGGCCTGCGGGCTGGGGGCAGCTCCTGCATTTAGCGTCTGCCCCCTGGTGGTCAGTTCACATCATAGCAATCGGTCGTTCCACTGGTCATTCCACCATTTGGTCGATTTGCATATTAGGCTTTCATTATATAGAATGTGGCAACAAGTATTGCATACATGTTTCACATCTGTGCAAATATAGCAGTACTTTAAATGTTAGAGGTGGAATATGTGTACCAAAAGATACATGCATAAATTTTTTTTTTTTTAATATATTTTATTGATATTTTTACAGAGAGGAAGGGAGAGGGATAGAGAGCTAGAAACATCGATGAGAGAGAAACATCGATCAGCTGCCTCCTGCACACCTCCCACTGGGGATGTGCCCGCAACCAAGGTACATGCCCCTGACCGGAATCGAACCCAGGACCCTCCAGTCCGCAGGCCGACGCTCTATCCACTGAGCCAAACCGGTTTCGGCCATGCATAAAATTTTTGATAGATATTGCCTGTCCCCCAAGCCTCCTCCCTTCTGGCAACCATCAGCCTGTTCTCTGTATCCATGAGTCTGTTTCATTTTGTTTATTTATTTTGTTCTCTAGATTCCACATATAAGTGAAATCATTCTCTGACTGACTTACTCAGTCATAATACCCTCTAGGTCCCTCCATGCTGTCACAAATGGTAAGATTTCATTCTTTTTTATGGTTGAATAATATTCTATTAGATTTATTTTATTTTTATTCATTATGTGGTTTTAAGCATGGGTCACTCATGTTGCACAAGCTACTGGTATTCACTTATTTTGTCAAAAATGTATTGTTTTAATTACTAGTAGTTACTGTAATTTTACTCTTTTATATAGGTAGCCTCTATCTTGTAAAGGAATTGTTTAAAAAGGATTTTGGCTAGGTGCTAGCAGTAGGGAAAATTGGTAGTTACAAAGAGGAATTATGAATTAAGAGTCTATTTTTCCAGTAAGTCATATAAGAATGGTGTTTAGCCCTGACCGGTGTAGCTCATTTGGTTAGGCTTTGTCCCATGTACCAAAGGTCCTGGTTTGATTCCCGGTCTGGACACATACCGAGGTTTCGGGTTTGATTCCTGGCTGGGGGGGGTGGGGGGTGTGTGCATGCTGGAGGCAACTGATCAATTTTCTTTCCCTCCCTCCCTCTCTCTTCCTTGCTCTCTCTCAGATTAATAAAAATATATATATTTTTAAAAATGGTGTTTAGCTTATTAGGTTAGGCAATAAAAAGAATGTTACCCATTATATCACAGTATATTCAAACTACCCTTTATTAACACTGGTAGAAACCAGTTCATCCTGCTGCATCCCTGTCTTAGGGAACTGGGTCTTCCCAAAATCGAGGCTCCTGGTTGTGACTTCCATTACCTGAGGCAGGGGAATAGAGTCACATAGGGTGGTGCCCAAGAAGCAGATGCCTAGAGGGAGCAGTGAAGTGAATTAGGGAAATAGCCATTGAATGGACTTAAGGTGGTTTATTCCTTCCCTTCGTTGCTTCTCTGTTGGGCTGGGACAGGAGAAGGAAGGGAGCAGGCAAATGGGAAAGATGGGATTTTCCTTCATAGTAACTTTGTCTTTTAATAGTTCCATTCAAGGGATCCCGATACCTGCGATTCAGATGAGTTGAGATTAATTAGGGCTTGTTGGAGGTGATGGAGAGGGATAAAGAGTAACAGTATCTATAACTGTCAGGAAGGTTTACAGAGTCTGAAAATAGGGAAATGGAATGGAAAAGAAGATTTCTAATGCTAAGACAAAGAACCATCTATCTGGCCCTAGCTGGTTTGGCTTAGTGGATAGAGCGTCTGCCTGTGGACTGAAAGGTCCCAGGTTCGATTCTCATCAAGGGTATGTACTTTAGTTGCGGGCACATCCCCAGTAGGAGGTGTGCAGGAGGCAGCTGATTGATGTTTCTAACTCTCTATCCCTCTCCCTTCCTCTCTGTAAAAAATCAATAAAATATATTTAAAAAAAAAGAACCACCTATCTGTATGTTAAGCATTTATAGTTTGTTCCTTTTTAAAATTGATTTTTAGGGAGAGAGGAAGGCGAGAGAGAAACATCAGTGTGAGAGAGAAACATCGATGTGAGAGAGAAATAATCATAGTGAGAAAGAAACCCAAATCTTACCATTTATTTTTTATTTATTTTTTTAGGCAAATGGGTGGTCAGTGTTGAGGGCATTTAAGCATTGTTTTTGGAGGAGAGGACAGTAATATATTGGCTCCATGTGGATTTTTTTAAGGGTTCTCTGACCATTCTTTCCTGAAGTGAAGCATGCACATAGGCTCTGTCTGTTATATCCTAGATGGTTTAAAGGTATCTGTGCTGGTCTCACATGAAATAGTAGCAATAATTCTTTTCCTATTCATTTCCACGGTTGGAGCAAAACAGTTGACTATACAGCTGTTGTCCTTCAGACATGTCTAAATTTCTCAGGCTATTTATGAGCATCAACAAACACTTTGTGAATACTTCTGCCATGGGTTGAATGCGTCTCTTTTCCTTTAATTTAGCTTAAAACTAGTAATGGAATTCCTGAGGTTTTGAGAGGAATAGTGTTGGCAAGTTTACTTTTGAAACTAAAGGCAAATTAAGATACCAAGCAAAACAGAAGGAGACTATTACTTTAGAAAGGGATCTTAAAACTTTGCTGACATTTGCAAACCTAGTGTCATATTTATATAAGCTTTAGCTAGCAGCTACTATTTTCTAAAATTGTTGGTTTAAAAATAATTGTTATATTTGTGCATTTAAAAAGTTGCTCTAACACACTTTGGGTATGCTTGAGCTCAGCCTTTCAGCAAAGTATTCAGACACTTGGGCAATCAGCCCTGTTGGTCTTATTCTCTCAGGCCCTGTAAGATAATTAAGATAGATTTTGGATGTCAGGAATTTGATAAGCTTCCATTAAAATCTAATGTGGTTTAAAAAATTGGTTAAAATCGCATTTGAACCTATTAAAATATGCTACCATTATCTGAATTATGAAATTTGGCTGAGTATTGCCAACATGACAAATGATAGAACTTGTCATTTTGATGTTTGTTCTTTAAGTGTACTGTTTCATTGCCTTTGTAAGATTAGCTGCATGTACTCTAAAGGATTATACTAATTAAAAAATAGGCCTCCCTAATTAAATCTGTTTAATTTAATTCTAACTTTTGTGTGCATTTCATTGGTATTCATTTGTGACCTTAGCTATTTATGTAAATTTTACTCATCAATCCCTGAGCTTCTTTTGCGGGTCTCCTGGTGTTAAACCTGTGTATTTTTTTCCCACTGTTCTTGTTGTTAATCCTCACCCGAGAATATTTTTTTCCATTGATTTTTAGAGAGAGTGGAAGAGAGAGGGAAAGACAGAGAAACATGGATGTGACAGAAACATATCCGCTGGTTGCCTGTTGCACTAGCCCTGACCAGGGCCGACCGGGGAGTAGCCTGCAACTGAAGTATATGCCCTTGACCGGAAGAGAACTCGGGACCCTTTGGTCTGCAGGCCGACACTTTATCACTGAGCCAAACCAGCTAGGGCCCCACTGATTGATTGATTGATTGATTATATTTATTTATTTATTTATTATTGATTTAAGAGAGGAAGGGAGAGGTAGAGAGAGCTAGAAACATCAATGATGAGAGAGAATCACATGCCTGCAATTGGCATGTGCCTTGACTGGGAATCAAACTGGGACCTCCTGGTTCATAGGTCAGTGCTCAACCACTGAGCCACTCCGGCCAGGGCTAGGCTTTATTTTTAAATTTTTGACTTAACTCCATACTGCTTTCTATAGTGGCTGCCCCAATCTGCATTCCCACCAATAGTGAACAAGGGTTTCCTTTTCTCCACATCCTCACCAACACTTGTTGTTTATTGATTTATTGATGACAGCCATTCTGACAGGTGTGAGGTGATATCTCATTGTGGTTTTAATTTGCAGTTCTCTGATGATGAGTGCCAATGAACATCTTTTCATATGTCTATTGGCCTTCTGTATGCCCTCTTTGGAGAAGTGTCTATTCAGGTCTTCTGCCCATTTTTTAATTAGACTGTTTTTTTTTTTGGTGTTGAATTTTATAAGTTCTTTATAAATTTTGGATATTAACCCCTTATCAGATGTATCATTGACAAATATGTTCTCTCATTCAGTAGGTTGTCTTTTCATTTTGTTGATGCTTTCCTTTGCTATCCAAAAACTCTTTAGTTTAATGAAGTCCCATTATTTTTACTTTTATTTCTCTTGCTCGAGTAGATATATCAGAAAAAAAATCTTGCTGCTAGAAATGTCCGAGATTTAACTGCCTGTTTTCTTCTAGGATTTTTATGGTTTTGAGTCCTGTATATTTTGTTTTGTTGTTAGGCATCTCTTACTATTTTACAATTTATCCAGTACAAAGATGTTTTTTGTGCATTCTTTGATATTTCTCCACAATGTATTGCAATGTATGTTCTGTTGTGGGTAGATACTGAGAGCTTATTTGCCCATTTGGCCATTTAAAAGATACTTACCCAATACTTACTTTGTTGTAGAGGCTGAGGATACAAAGTTCAATAAGGTAAGGACCCTGCCTTCAAGTTGCTTAGACTTTGATAGGAGATTCATACAATAAATCAATTATAGTACCATGTGTCATTTATATTTTGAAATGATCTTTGAAAGAGAAGATTTTTGTACTCATTCTGAAGAATGGAAGCTAACATTTGTAGAGTTTCTAAAAGCTTCTGTATCAGTTTATCCTCCTAAATCCTTTGACATAAGATGTTATCCATTTTATACACGAGGAAACTATCTTCGAGAGGTTATATGATTTGTTGAAGGTCACTTAGCTAATATGCTATGGGAGCTGGGCTTCTTTCTCACTTAGTGTTCTTTTGTTACCAGGGTTTCTTAACTTTAGCACTGTTGACATTTTGGGCCAGGTAATTGTCATGGGAGACTGACTGTCCTATGCACTATAGGATGTTTAGCAGTATTCCTGGCTCTACACCTGGCCAGGACTAGGGTAAAGAAGGAAACACTAGGGCACAGCATTTAAGGAGTCACTCTCACTGTCTTTAAAGTGCTGACCTGGCATTTAATCCTCACAATATCTGAGAAAGTTCTCCCATGCCAGCCTGTTCCTTTTAGGTTTTGAGTCAGTAAATCCCCTAGGCTTTTGGATGTTCCTTGGGAGCTGAAGAGCATTAATGAGCAGGAACTTTTTGCATAATTTATCTCTGTCATCCAAGAACACATACTCTTGGGCAAAAGTGAGTAATAACAAATGGCATTTATAAGTGCTAAGCAAATACCTTCTAAATATCACAGAACTAAGAACCTTGAAGTGATATGTTATAGAGCAAAAATACCAATTGCTTTAACCTAATGACAACTTAGAGCAAAAACTATACATTGAATATAATCAGCTTAATTTATTTTGTGCCTGGTGGCCTGGCACTTACCCACTAGTGTTGACTTTATACCATTAAAATCCCATTAATTTTTCCCATGGATCTTTCAATATAAGTATATCCTTATATGGATAAATCTATTAATACCTTTTGATTAACTGGACTGTAGCTTGCTTCCTAAATACAATCTAGGGTCTCTAAAATGGAGTCTTTGAAAAATGGAGGATGTAATAAAAATCTGAATTTTAGGTGTATTAACAGTGCCCAACAGAATTATTAATAGTATGCCAGATTTTTAAGTCTTACGTAGTTTTGGCTATTATATAACTTTCTGATAAAACACTAATATTTAATTTGTGATAATGCTATTTGAAATTTTTTTATATACATGGAATTGTGGCTAGATTATAGAAGTCTCTGAAAAGCTGTCAGAGTAAGCAACTGTTATTATAGGCAGTAGGGAACCATTAAAGATTGTCAAATAGAAGAGTAATTTAGTAAAGGTAAATTTTAAGAAATATTTTTCTGCCAACAGTATGTATAATGTATTGGACAATGACCTTTACAAAGGTTACTAGAGGCCAGGCAGAAGACATATTGAGATTCTGAAATTAGGATGCTTGTCCCATCTTATGTTTTCCTGTTCCCGACCACTCCCAATTTTTGGAAAAGAGTTCACAAGGCTACATGTTTCTTCTCATAGATTATGAAGTTTTTAAAGAAATGGCTTTCTAAAATGACAGTTTTATTCATATGCAGCAGGAACCCAACAGGTGTTTGTGGAATGAATGAATGAATTGTGGAATGAATGAATTAGTAACTGCTAGAATAATACACAAATAAAACGGAATAGAGAGGGATGCGTCAGATGATGCCTAGGTTTTGAGACTTGTGTGGTGGTGGATTGATCCAGAAGAGAATGGGTTTCATTTGGAGGTATTGAATTACATGCACTGGTACTATATTGAAATCTGGAGCTTTGCTGAGGATTTGGAGTTATCACAGAAGTGAGAAAATGTGGAGAAATAATTGAGTTTAAAAACAGCCACAGTTTGGGTCAGAGCAGTGTTTCTGACACATCTGTTTTTTGAGGACCACTCCAAAATGCAGTATCTTTCTTTAAATGACTTTTACTTAAATACATTTATTTTATTAAAAAAATTTTTTTAAAATATATTTTTATTGATTTCAGAGAGGAAGGGAGAGAGGGAGAGAGAGAGAAACATCAATCATGAGAGAGAATCACTGATCGGCTGTCTCCTGTACGCCCTACACTGGGCATGTACCCTGATTGGAATTGAACCATGACCTCCTTGTTCAGAAACTGAAGCCTCAGAAAGATGATGAGGCCTGCTTTGGGGACATGTGACAGTAGTATGGGGCTAAATGTCTTGTTATGAGGAGGAAACTAGAAGAACAGTGCTATGACCTGAAACCAGTCAGGAATTCCAAACCCAAAGCCTCACTTCTTTACACAGATCCCTAGTTTTCTGTATTTTGGGAGAGGGACTGTTTGGTGTCATCATGTACCCCTTCATTATCTGAAGAAAGGTTCAAACATTGTTAAAATTACAGTATTACAGATTTTACATTCAAATTCAAAGAACCTTACAACCTCCATGATGACCAACCATGGCCTCCAAATCAGGAACCCCATGTCTGTACAATGTGCCCCATCCCAATAACTGCAGTGAACGCAGCCAAATGCCACCTTAGAGATTCTATCTTGGGTATGAATAACTTTGAGGAATAGTTTTGCAGAGTTTTTGTCTCTGAGCAATATACCAGGGTATGAACCAACACTGGTCACAGATGTGAAGTTCCTTTTACTTTTGGTGGGTAGGTTGGAGGAAAAATGACTGTATTAACAGTTTACTTATATTTTTGTTATCCTTAAAATGAAAATTTGTCCCTGACCTCTGAATATATTTTAGAAATTCTTTGAATTTGTGGTGATAAAATAATTCTATTTTTTTTGTGAATTACCCATAGTAGTACATACTTTGTTCTTTGCATTATAAAATTCATTTTAAAGAATATCTAAGAGCACATTTTTCATACCCTATTTTCTTTTTTTAAAAGGTAACATTTATACACACACACACACACACACACACACATATGTTTTTTTTAAAAAATTGATTTTAGAGAGAGAAACATTGATCAGTTGCCCCTTGCACGTTCCCTACTGGGCATTGACCCCGCAACTTGGGCATGTGCCCTGACCAGTAATCTCGAACCAGTGACCTTTGGGTGCATGGGATGGCGCTCAACCCAACAGAGCCACACCAGGCTCATACCTTATTTTCAAGCTGAATTTAGGTGGTTGGCCCCAATTTAAGATTAACTTTTTTTTTTCAATTAAAAAGACTTAGTTTAGAAATTTCAGTATAAAAAAATCATTAAATTGTCACATATGAATCAGCCATAATCCCTTCCCCCCTTTTAATGAATGAACCAAAATGTAAATAAATGAAACACATAGTGGTGGTTGCTAGGCCACAAAACCTTATAATGTACCTGTAGTACAGAACTGTATCGCATCACCTAATCACCATTTATAACAGTGATTCTGTGGGGCCAAAAGGCATTCATGACTTCCAAGTGACAGGCCAACAAATCATTTTTGGAATGTACCATGTTTAAATTGGGAACTGCTGTAGAAGTAATTGATTTTGGCAGAAAAGAGATGTGTTAAAAGAGAATTGGATATCTCTTTTGCCATCATCTGCTCTTGAAAGTGTCTGAGTCTGTAGTTTATATCTAGTAGAAGGTTATTAATATATTCTTGAATATTGATTACTAATATATATTTTTTGTATTAGGGATTCTAAACTTACTTTGAGCAGCATTCGACTTAGCCCAACAAAGAAACTAAATGTAAATGTGATCCCTTCTTTCGAAATATACCCTGCTGCTCATCAGTAGATTTTTCTGGTTCTGAATTTCTTCAAGCCTAGTAGGATTCCTTAACTCTGGTTCTGCAGGGTGTACGGTAATTGTGTGGAAAGAGGCAATGACTTGAATTGGCTCCATCAACTGAAGGTAAATTCATCCTAATCAATATTTCATTATATTGTTTACTAAAACACCATTCTATTATTATTGGTATATTTACCAGGCTACAAGCATTCTCTAAATGGACGATATCACTGTGGGCATTTATAAAAGCCATGTATGAAAAAACACATTTCTGTTTTGTATTAAAGGGAGGTTAGTTGTTAGGATGGATTTTGTTGGTTGCAGCATGCCCAATCAATAATGTAGTTATTTCACTTCCTTCTAAGAAATATCGTATATAGCACAATTTACTCTTGATTTTTGGTTATTGATTATTCATTCAGGAAATATTTATTGCATACCTGTATGCCAGGACAATCATGTGTGACAATAAAAGGAAACTTACTTCCTACATTCTTTCAGGGAGTATATTAGTTTTCTTTTCTTTTTTTTTTTTTTTAAATATATTTTATTGATATTTCACAGAGAGGAAGGGAGAGGGATAGAGAGCTAGAAACATCGATGAGAGAGAAACATCAATCAGCCGCCTCCTGCACACCTCCCACTGGGGATGCGCCCGCAACCAAGGCACATGCCCTTGACCGGAATCGAACCTGGGACCTTTCAGTCCGCAGGCCAACGCTCTATCCACTGAGCCAAACCGGTTTTGGCGTATATTAGTTTTCTATTGCTGTGTACCATTTACCACAAACTCAGTGGTTTAAAAGAACACTCTTTTATTTTTTAAAATGTTTATTTACTGATTTTAGAGAGAGAGGAAGTGAGAGAGAGAGAAACATTGATTTGTTGTTCCACTCATTTATGCATTCATTGGTTGATTCTTTGTATATACCTTGACTGGGGATCGCATCTGCCATCTTGGCTTATTGGGATGATGCTCTAACCAACTGAACTACCCGGCCAGGGCAAGAACACCTTTTAAAAAAAAAATTTTTTTTTTCTTGATTTCAGAAAGGAAGGGAGAGGGAGAGAGTGAGAGAAACATCAGTGATGAGAGAGAATGATTGTTCAGCCGCCTCCTGCATGCTCCACACTGGGGACCGGGCCCGCAATCTGGGCATGTGCTCTAACTGGGAATTGAACCTGTGATCACCGAGCCACGCTGGCCGAGCAAGATTTGTTTGTCACAATTCTGGGCTCAGTGTGGCAGAGTTCTCTGCTCAGGGTTTCATAGGGTTGAAATAAAAATGTTAATTGGGCCAAGTTCTTGTCTGGAGGCTCTTTCAAAGCTCA
The DNA here is from genome assembly GCF_963455305.1 of Plecotus auritus. NCBI lineage: Eukaryota > Metazoa > Chordata > Mammalia > Chiroptera > Vespertilionidae > Plecotus > Plecotus auritus. The sequence continues at coordinate 158,422,710 of NC_137772.1, read as the reverse complement.
TTCACATTGTTGGCAGCACTCTATTCTTTGCAGCTATAGGACTGTGATCCCATTTCCTTGCTGGCTATCAATTGGGAGCTACTCTCAGCTCAGAGGTGTGGCCTATATTCTTTGCCACTTGGCCCCCTCTGTCTTTAAAAGCAATCTCTCTGACCTTCCAATCTCCCTGACTTTTCTGCTTTATTTCTGTATTCAGATTAAAGGCTTAATTCTTAATACGTTTCCACTTTGCATTCTTTAAAAGTATTGGATCTCAGGTGGTACCTAATATTCCAATGAGGAAATGGAAGCAGAGGAAGTGTCGATTCTCTTTCGTAGTGAATGGTTTTTGGCTTAATGTTTTGGGAGTCTATTTCTGTAGGAACATTTTCTGCTTTTACACTGGTGGGAAAGTAAGAGTCACTGTGTAGTTATCCTTGAAAAACTAAGTCCATGAAATGAAGGATATACATAATATGAATTAACTAGAAATTCGTGCACGGGGAGGGGGTGTCCCTCAGCCCAGCCTGCACCCTCTCCAATCTGGGACCCCTCGAGGGATGTCCGACTGCCCATTTAGGCCCGATCCCATGGGGCAGTCGATCATCCCTCTCACAATCCAGGACTGCTGGCTCCCAACTGCTCGCCTGCCTGCCTGCCTTCCTGATTGCCCCTAACCGCTTCTGCCTGCCAGCCTGATCAATGCCTAACTGCTCCCCTGCTGGCCCAATTGCCCCTAACTGCCCTCCCCTGCAGGCCTGGTCACCCGTAACTGCCCTCCCCTGCAGGCCTAGGTCCCTCCCAACTGCCTTTCCCTGCAGGCCTGGTCGACGCCAACTTACCTCCTCTGCTGGCTTGGTCACCCCTAACTGCCCTCCCCTGTAGCCTTGATCGCCCCCAACTGCCCTCCCTTGCAGTCCTGGTCCCTCCTAACTACCCTCCCCTGCTGGCCTGATCACCCATAACTGCCCTCCCTTGCAGGCCTGGTCCCTCCCAACTGCCCTCCCTTGCTGGCCATCTTGTGGTGGCCATCTTGTGTCCACATGGGGGCAGCCATCTTGTGTGTTGGAGTGATGGTCAATCTGCATATTACTCTTTTATTAGATAGAATAGTGGCCTGGTGCACAGTTGGGGGCCAGCTGGTTTGCCCTGAAGGGTGTCCCGGATCAGGGTGGGGGTTCCCTTGGGGCGTGGGGCAGCCTGGGCGAGGGGCCTGTGGTGGTTTGCAGGCTGGCTACGCCCCCTGGCGACCCAAGTGGAGGCCCTGATATCTAGGGTTTATTTATCTTCTACAATTGAAACTTTGTAGCCTGGAGCTGAGCCAAGCCTTCTGCTTGCTCTGAGGTGGCAGCCATTTCTGTTGGGATTTATGTATCTTCTATAATTGAAACTTTGTAGCCTTAAGCAGAGGCCTGGGCTGTCCAGGGCTGCTTCCTCCATCGCCGCGGGCAACCCTAGCCTCCTGCTCTTTCCAGCTCCATGGCTGCCGCCATTTCTGTTTGGATTTATGTATCTTCTATCATTGAAACTTTGTAGCCTTGAGTGGAGGCCTAGGCCGGCAAGGGCAGGCGGAAAGCTTGGCTTCCTCCATTGCCGGGGAAACCCAAGCCTCCCTCCTGCTCTCTGTGGCTGTAGCCATCTTGGTTGGGTTTATTTGCATATTCCCTCCTGATTGGCTGGTGAGCGTGGCTTGTGGCTGTAGCAGAGGTACGGTCAATTTGCATATTACTCTTTTATTAGATAGGATCTAATGATACGGTTTAGTGATAAATAAGTACTAAGACTGTATTCTCATACTAGGGAAACATTCAGATTGGTTATATCAACGAACAATGTGTCCCATAAGTTTTGATTTCTATTTCAAATTATACAGGTGGTCTTAGTTAAATCTAAAGAAGAATACCACTTAAAAGACTTCTAGTGGAGCATAAACGTTCTATTAGACACGGAGCTATGTTTCTGCCAATAACTCGACATTTTGAGGACAGATAGCATCCCATTTCCAATTTGCGATTGGGTACAAAAATATCCTAGGGCTGAGGATAGGCGTAGTAAATTGCACCAACAAAAACCTTTTGTGTATTTATGGTGGAGGAAAAGTCTTTGCAGAGTTTGCATGGAAAAATGATACAACTTGCCAAAACCGGTTTGGCTCAGTGGATAGAGCGTCGGCCTGCGGACTCAAGGGTCCCAGGTTCGATTCCGGTCAAGGGCACGTACCTGGGTTGCGGGCACATCCCCAGTAGGGGGCGTGCAGGAGGCAGCTGATGGATGTCTCTCTCATCGATGTTTCTAACTTTCTATCCCTCTCTCTTCCTCTCTGTAAAAAATCAATAAAATATATTCTTTAAAAAAAAAAATGATACAACTCTTTATGCTTTTTAGCACAGTAGATGGGACCTCATTTCTGGTGGTTACTCTGTATGATTAAATTTTGATGCAAATTCCAAAAATGTTTCTCCACATGAATTCCTTGATTTTTTTCTATTTTCTTTTAAAAAATTTTTATTGATTGATTTGAGTGAGAGAGGAAGGGGGAGCTGAGAGAGAGAGAGAGAGAGAGAGAGAGAGGGAGAGAGGGGCAGAGGATTTGTTGTTCCAACTTATTTATGCATTCTTTGGTTCATTCTTGTATGTGCCCTGACCCTAAACCTTGGCATATTGGGACAACGCTCTAACCAGCTGAACTGCCAGGCCAGGGCTCTGTTATTTTCATCTTTGGTTAATTAGAGTGCCACTCTCCCTTTTGTTCCAGAGTGTTTCATTAATTTTTCTTCTTATTTTTATCTTCATATTTTCTTTAATTAATGTTTTTCTACTACTTTAGGCTTAAATTTTCTCCTAGAACTTTTAAAAATTAAGGGACAGTAAAGTTGTCTTCAGATGTCTTTTATTTTCACTCTAACACTGTTTGAGTTGGCTTTTAAGACATGCTTATTTTGCATAAATTTATCTTCAAGGAGAAGAGTTACTTCGAGCATTAATACTTCTGGGAATTGTTTCAAAATTTAGTTTATTGTCTTAATGTTAATAAGATTTCCAGAAGTCTGGTTTTTGGTCCTATATCCCCAAAGAATAGATTGGATTTTATTGTTTTAGTGGGGTTCTGTGTAACTTGGTTTGATCCTAGATCTTTCAGAAAGTTATAATTAACTTTTAGTCTTCTTTCTAATTTGTTCAGTACTTTATTTTATTTTATTTTAAATATATTTTATTGATTTTTACAGACAGGAAGGGAGAGGGATAGAAAGTTAGAAACATCGATGAGAGAGAAGCATCGATCAGCTGCCTCCTGCACACCCCCTACTGGGGATTTGCCTGCAACCAAGGTACATGCCCTTGACTGGAATCGAACCTGGGACCTTTCAGTCCGCAGGCCGACGCTCTATCCACTGAGCCAAACCAGCTAGAGCTTGTTCAGTACTTTAGAATAGTACTGCAAATATAGTTAAGCTGATAAATTGGAAAAGTAATGATATATATTCTTTAGGTAAAATAATTTTAATGAAATATTAATGCAATTAATAACTTGAATATATGTAAGGAGACTGTTTAATAAATGTTAATACTTTATTCAAGTATTAGATAAAACTTTGTGGTGGCAGCAAGAAAAATATTTTGTGATATAATTTTGGGTGAGCTATAGAAATTTGTATAGCCTTTTTTATAGTTATTGGTGAAATGTAACTAAAGTTAAATGGTATCTAACTGTCCATTAGGACATATTTTGTTGGTTTAAATATTTAACTAGTCTGATATGTGATTATTGAAACAGACTAATTAAGACATAATAATTCATGTTGTGTGTGTGCGCAGGTGCACATGAACTGATACATTTTCAGAGAATTAAAAGTAATGAATTCCTGAGTGGTTAATGAAGTACTTTAGTGAGTGTTATTATTCATTATTGATTTTCTGAATGTGATTGATAAAACACTGCTTCAAGTTCCTGTTTTGCTCTTGATGCTCACTATAATTATTTCCTTGTTGATAGGCTCAGGTAATACAATTTTAAATACTAATCTAAGACAGACATAATCAGGAAAAGTATGCTAAAAATCACAGAACATATCTAAAGGTAAAGTAGAAATAATGATCCATCCACCACTGTATGGCTGCTTAGTGGAGTGATTAAGAGCATGACTAGTTATCAAAGACTGCTAAGGTAAGTGGTTTCCTGGGTGTGCCTTTGGAGGCTGAACCTGTCAAGTTGAAATGCTAGGTGAAGGAGATCACTCAGCTGAGAAAGTCAAGGCTAAGACTCTGCTCCTCTACTCCAGGTACTTTGCTTTTTGTAATGTGCCACAGCTGCTTTAGAGGGCTGAAGGTTGTCTTGGGCTCTTTTGTGCCTCCATTCAAAACTCCCTGCTCCTCCCAGCCACACATAAACACATATAAAAATGTTGGATTACTTAGTTAGATCCTTCTGTATACTGTGGAAATGGGAAGTTAATTCAGTAGTGGATCTCTGTGGAAGGGCCGGAGGAAGAAGTGGGTGGCTCTTGGCTACTGTTCAGGAAGGTTTCAGGTGGGAGTATATATAATAGGAGAGCATGAGACTCTTTTATGCCTTTGGGTGTGGGAAAACAGGAAGAAGTGAGAGAATATAATGCACCATGGCTCCTAGATGCTGGACCAATGAGTGTTTTTCATTTTATGACGAATGTTAATCTGGTTTGGCAAACACTAATAAACATAGATACCTATTTATAGATGTGGAAAAACTAATAAGGTCTTACTAATTTAGAGAAGGGAAAAATTTAGTTTAGGTGTTAAAAGTAATATTTTATTTTAATTCCTGAGAAAGCTTGTAAGTTTGTGACTAATATGACATAATTACTAGTGCAGTTCATTATTTTATAGTGTTTCATTTAGATATACGTATTAAGTATGTCTTTTCTTGCATTTCAGTCCCTATCTATGCAGCTGTCAGCATGCAACCAAAATAATTTATTTATTTAATTTTTTAAATATATTTTTATTGATTTTAGAGAGGAAGGGAAAGGGAAAGAGAGATAGAAACATCAGTGATGAGAGAGAATCATTGATCAGCTGCCTCCTGCATCGGGGATCGAGTCTGCAACCTGGACATGTGCCCTTACTGGGAATCGAACCATGACCTTCTGGTTCATAGGTCGATGCTCAACCCCTGAGCTACACTGGATGGGCCAACCAAAATAATTTAGATAAAACATTGAAAAAGTTTTGTACAGAATATGAATTCCTTGGAACTATGACTAGCTCTGAAATTTTCCTGAGCATCATCCTCTCTTCTTCTGACCATTAGAATGGCCTGTTGGCTAGAGGACACATTGGAATAGTAACATCTCAATTTACTGGAAAGGCCACAAGGTTTTGGTTATAAAAGTTTTGTGGTTTAAATGAGACCCATTAGGCTCTTATGTATTGTAGCACACTTTAAAATGGACATTAAAAAAAAAATAGTAGCTATAGCATCCTAATGTTTTTGTTTTTTATGGGAGATTGAAGTTGGTAATGAAGTAAGTCCAGTGTAAAATACTTAATACGTAATATGTAGGATACTGGATAGTTGATAGGATTGGGAATCAGGAAATTTTAGCTGTCCTTATGTAGTTTTGTTGCTAAAGAAAACTTTTTTTTTTCTTGTCATTCTATCATTGTGGAAGTGGGGATTATAAAGCTCTTACTCCTTTTCTCTCTCAGGTAATGGAATGAGGCTAATCAAAATAGTGTGAACATTTATTGATATACAAGATGTATGGTTATTTGTTTTTTTACCCTTTGTTTTTTATTTTTTGAAGTTGTGGATAATTTCCCGTGTTTACTACTTTGTTTATTTTTCCTTTTCTATGTCAGTTCTTTTTCAGATTCTTTTCCTTTTTTGATTTTATATATATTTGCCCCCAGAATTTCATTATGAAAAATTTTATTTAAAAAAATATTTTTATTGATTTCAGAGAGGAAGGTAGAGGGAGAGATAGAAACATCAGTGATGAGAATCATTGACCGGTTGCCTCCTGCACACCCCTACTGGGAATTGAGCCCACAACCTGGGCATGTGCCCCTGACCTGAATTGAACCTGGGACCCTTCAGTCCACAGGCTGATACTCTATCCACTGAGCCAAACTGGCCACGGCCATTATGAAAAAATTTCAAATATACAGCAAAATCTAGAGGGAGAGAATGGAATTGATCTTTCTCCTTAATTCTTCAAATGTTTTTCTAATTCTTTTGAGGGCCACCTAGTTCAGTGCCTACTTCCTCTTTCAAGCCCACTGTTATCTTCTTCTCTAAATTTATCGTTATCCTTTATATTTAACTAGAGGCCCGGTGCATGAATTGGTGCACGGGTGGGGTCCCTCTGGGTGGCCTGCAGGGAGCAGGCCCAAACCCACAGTCCAATGCTGCCTGCAGCTCCTACCTGCCGCTCCCACTCATCCCGTCTCTGCTGTGCCTGCTGCGGGCTCGCGCCCAATCAGTCCCGATCAGGAGAGGCTTGTGCTGCCGCAACAGTGCTCGCCAGCCATGAGCCCTGTGTCTGGCACCCTCCCATGGGGAGTGGCCTGCGGGATTGGGCTGAAACTGGCTCTCCAACATCCCCTGAGGGGTCCTGGGCTATGAGAGGGTGCAGGCCAGGCTGAGGGACCCCACCAGTACACAATTGGGCCGGGGAAGGACCACAGGAGGGCTCCGCGGCATGTCTGGCCCATCTCTCCCAGTCCTGATGGGCCGAACCCCAGCAGCAAGCTAACCTACCAGTTGGAGCATCTGCCCCCTGGTGGTCAGTGCACATCATAGCAACTGGTCGACCAGTTGACTGTCTGGCCCTTGGTGGTCAGTGCATGTCATAGCAAGCAGTTGAGCCACCTTAGCATATCATTAGCATATTACGCTTTGATTGGTTGGTTGGTTCTGCCGTTTGGTCTATTTGCATATTACCCTTTTATTATAGAGGACTAGAGGCCCGGTGCACGAAAATCATGCACTCAGGATGGGGGGGCGGTCTCTCAGCCCGGCCTGTGCCCTCGTGCAGTCCGGGAGCTCTTGGGGGATGTCGGACTGCCGCGGAGGTGGGAGAGGCTCCTGCCAATGCCACTGCGCTCGCCAACCGTGAGCCTGGCTTCTGGCTGAGCGGCGCTCCCCCTGTGGGAGCGCATTGACCACCAGGGGGCAGCTCCTGTGTTGAGTGTCTGCCCCCTGGTGGTCAGTGCGTGTCATAGCGACTGGCTGTTCCGCAGTTCAGTCGATTTGCATATTAGCCTTCTATTATGTAAGATAGTATAGTATTCAGTCATTTTACTGTTTTATATTGCTCATATTTTTCTTTTTTCATGTCTTAGCCTTGGCATTCCTATCACTATACACTTCTTACCCCTTCTGCACTGTAAATTTCAAACTCCCTGAATGCAGGACTTGCTTCCTATGCATTTCTTTCTCATACTCCCTGACATGTGGGTTCCTAGTGATAAATACTTGGTTTTTATTGGTTGCTGTATTTCTGACTCTTTTTCTCATTTGATTACAATGTAAAATAACATGGTTTTAATGCTCTTAATCCTTTGTAGCAGTTGTTTAATTATTTGTAAATTTGTTACATAGTCGATATGTAAAATTGGACAACTATATGTTATAGATCAGCACAGTCCGTTAGTATTGTTTGAAAGAGCTGTCTCATAGTTTTTATATGAAGAGAACTTCATTAAATTAAAAAAATTTCAATAGATTCTGATGTAGTTGCTCATGGTCTTTTAATCTGTGCTTTGAAGTATTTTTTTTTTTTTTTCCTGGAATGAAATTCTTGGTTTTGGCTATAGAAGAAATATGTTAATTAGATTATATTTAGTTGGTGAATTTGTGCCCACAAGAATGTGCTTTTAAAATGTTGCAAGTTATGTAGTTCTTGCAGATAAGATTCTTTCCTGTTTTCTTTTGTGTATTTAGTACTTCATATTTTTTTCTATGAAGTAGCCTTTCAGTTTGTCCATTTGTATAATTTGACATTCCAACTGTATTTTCAGTTCTCCCATCACTGATGCTTAAAATGTCAAAATTTGGATTTGACCCAAGAGTTACAAATAATATAAACTTTTTATATAAATACATCCAAATAGATGTTCTTAGGGGGGAAGAATAAATAAAACATGGTGTTTACGGAGTGGTTTTATACAATTAGGCTTTAGAATTGCTACATGCCCAAAGTATTTCTCCTGTGAATTGCATACTGTGTCAGTTCATGAATTGTGTTATAAGAAAAGTAGTTAGTACTATTGACCTCAATACTACTGAAAATTCTAGTTGTCAGAAATCAATATAATAGTTTGGAAAAAATGATGTATATCGAATTTAGACAGTTTTAGATATTTCTAACATCATGACAAAATCTGCTTTATCTCTTTAAATTTTTATTTTAAAAAGAAAATATTTGTACATATGTAGTTTTAAAAGTTGAATAATTCAAGGATTATTAAAATAGCGCTTACCCATCTCTTCCCTTCTGACCTCCAATTCCCAATCTTTAGTGGCAATCAACTTCATTTTTTTTTTAGCTCTTTGTTCTGATTTTCAGAGAGGAAGGGAGAGGAAGAGAGAGAGAAAAGAAACATCATTGCTGAGAGAGAATCATTGATCAGCTGCCTCCTGCATGCCCCCTACTGGGGATTGAGCCTGAAACCTGGGCACTACAGGGAATGGAACAGTGACCTCAACCACTAAGCCCTACTGCGGGGTAGTCAGCTTCTTCTTCTTCTTTTTTTTTAATCTTTATTCAGATTATTACAATTGTTTCTCCTTTTCCCCCCCATAGCTCCCCTCCACCCGGTTCCCACCCCACCTTCTGCCCTTACCTCCCCACCACTGTCCTCATCCATAGGTGTACGATTTTTGTCCAGTCTCTTCCTGAACCCCCTATACCCCTTTCCCCCTGAGAATTATCATTACACTCCCTTTCTATGCCCCTGATTCTATTATATTCACCAGATTATTCTGTTCCTCAGATTTTTAATTCACTTGATTTTTAGGTTCACTTGTTGATAGATACGTATTTGTTGTTCATAATTTTTATCTTTACTTTTTTCTTCTTCCTCTTCTTTAAGAATACCTTTCAGCATTTCGTATAATACTGGTTTGGTGGTGATGAACTCCTTCAGCTTTTTCTTATCTGTGAAGCTCTATCTGCCCTTCAATTCTGAATGATAGCTTTGCTGGGTAGAGTAATCTTGGTTGTAGGTTCTTGCTATTCATCACATTGAAAATTTCTTGCCACTCCCATCTGGCCTGCATAGTTTCTGTTGAGAAATCAGCAGACAGTCGTATGGGTGCTCCCTTGTAGGTAATTAACTGTTTTTCTCTTGCTGCTTTTAATATTCTCTCTTTGTCTTTTGCTCTTGGCATTTTAATTATAATGTGTCTTGGTGTGGTCCTCTTTGGATTCCTTTTGTTTGGGGTTCTGTGCGCTTCCTGGACTTGTAAGTCTATTTCTTTCACCAGGTGGGGGAAGTTTTCGGCCATTATTTCTTCCAATAGGTTTTCAGTATCTTGCTCTCTCTCTCCTTCTGGCACCCCCATAATTCTGATGTTGGTATGCTTGAAGTTGTCCCAGAGTCTTCTTACACTATCTTCAACTTTTTGGATTTTTTTTTTGCTTTTTGCTTTTTCGGTTGAGTGTTTTTTGCTTCTTTGTATTTCAATTCTTTGACTTGATTCTTGTGTTCCTCTAGTCTGTTTTTGGGTCTCTGTATAATATTTTTTATTTCAGTCAGTGTATGTTTAATTTCTAGTTGGTCCTTTTTCATATCTTCGAGGGTCTCGTTATATTTATTGGCCTTTTCTAGGATATTCTTGGAAAGCCTTATAACCGTGGTTTTGAATTCTATATCCAGTCGTTTGTTTTCCTCCATTTCTTTCGTTTGTGATGTTTCTTTGACGCCGCATTTTCACTGCTTCCCTGAGTTGGTAGGGTAGATTTGTGTGCTAGGTTTCCTATATGGCCCAGTGGGTCGGCCTCCCCAGTTAACCTGAAGTGGACACTCTTGGTGCACCCCTTTGTGGACTGTGTGTACAGCCTTGTTGTAATTAAGTCTTGATTGTTGTTGGTATCACTGGGAGGAATTGACCTCCAGGCCAGTTGGCTGTAAGGATCAGCTGTGTCTATGCTGGGAGAAGTTCGGTGCTGGAGACAGCCTTATAGGATTAGACTTGCCAAATTGCAATAGCCTCTGTGCTCAGCTTGGATGGGGTGGAGTCTCAGGGCGGAGCAGACAGTCTTGGCTTCCCGTCAGCCTTGCCCTTGCGCGCACGCACGTGCCTTCAGACGTCTGCCTTCCCCGGCTCCTGAGTCTCCGCCCGAGAGTCCAGACTCCCCCCACAAGAGCGTGGGTCCCCAGGGGCTCGCCTGGAATTGGGGTCCAGTGCAGTCAGAACTGGGGCTCAGTGCAGTCAGGAGCCTCCGAGTCCCTTCCACTATGGAAAGCCTGTGGCAACCTCTGCAGCCTTTGTGCGCACTGGCACGTGCGTGCCTTCAGACCTCTGCCTTCCCCAGCTCCCGAGTCTCCGCCCGAGAGTCCAGACTCCCCCCGTAAGAGCGTGGGTCCCCAGGGGCTCGCCCGGAACTGGGGTTCAGTGCAGTCAGAACTGGGGTTCAGTGCGGTCGGGGGCTTCCTTCCCCCTTCCACCAGAGAAAGTCAGCCAGGCTCTCAGCCGCCCTTCCTCTCTGCGCGCACAAAGACCCTTTGCCGTACCTCCAATTCTCTGTGAGCTTTTCTCTTTCCTTCTAGTTGTAGAATTTCCACTCAGCCAGCTTTCCTGTGGTTCTGGATGGTGTCCGTTCTGTCTTTTAGTTGTAGTTTTGAAATTGTTGTGCGAGGCAGCAGTTTAGGTGCTTACCTATGCCGCCATCTTGGTTTTCTCAGTCAGCTTGCTTCTTGATGGCTTCTTCCTCTCAGGTTTAGGTTTCACCTTTCTTGTTCTTATTAGGTTATTATAACTTTTTTTCTCTTTCTAGCTTCCCAAATATTGTTAATTTTTTTATTTGCTGTTATGTCTTTCCTTATTCTTTGTATCCTTATGGATTTTGTACTTCTAAAACAACTTTAATTTTTTAAGGTGAGTTTCAGGAAGGAGTCAGGTTAGTCATGCTTAACTGAAGGCCTGCTTTCCCCCTACATTTCTTACTATTTTTAAAAATTGCGGATTTTTTTTTGGGGGGGGGGCGGTTGTCAAGGCAGATTTACTTTTGCACAAAAGGATGCAATGCACCAGCAACGTGGCGGGCTAGCACACACAATGAAGATTCCTCTCTTCTTTTTATCTACTAGTATTCCCTGATGAGTTACTGTACAGTACCCTGATTGGCTGAAGGGCGTGGCTTCACAGTCTGGTGAAAATGTCTAATCTGAGAAAAGTGGTGCAATAAGGGAGACGATGTCTGTCAGGGCTTGGAAAATTTGGGGTTTTTAAATATAAGTATGCCAAACAAATAAAGGCAGTTGTATAGTTATATTGGCTATAAACTTTAGCTTGATAGATGGGCACCTTTTTTATCGCTGGTTACCATTGTGTTGGCAGGGGTTTGATTCCTGAAGCCTATTGCAAACCCCTCTCTTCTCCCCCTAGCAAAGAGTTTTATGCAGCCATTAATGAACTTGATATTTGGCATGATTGTTGTCTTCTAGTTGGGGAGAATTTAATTCTCTATTTAATTCTCTGTTCCGACCCTGTGATGAGGGAAGAGAAACTTTCTTCATTCATTCAGCACTCATTGAACACTTGCTCATGTGCTTAGGCATTTTGGATACAAGGGAGAGTAAGGCATGGTTGGTTCTTTCAAGGAACTATTATCTGTTTATCATTTCAGTAATATTAAAATCAGATGTTCTGGCAGAATGTATTCACAATTCTTTCACCCAGAATTCCATTTATAATACTTTATAAAGGGAATAAAAATGTGCACAGAGATTTATATGTATAAGGTGTTCATTAAAATATTAATTATAAAAGCAATTAAAAGAAATGAATTTTAGTATTTCCATTATGTTTTCTAGGTTTTCAATAAGAAACATGTTATTACTTAAATAATTAAAATTTTATTTTAAAAAATCTGTTCTGGTGGATTTTCATGGGCGGGTGGATAGAGGGTAGACCAGTTATTGAATTCCGTGATCAGCTATCTAAAAGGAGTGGTAAAGTGCTCAGATCATGTTAGAGCCTCATTTTCACCACTTATTTTATGTATGACTCTAACATATTGGTGGCTTAAAATTCTATAAACCTCAGTTTTTTTCTGTGTATAAAACAGGCATAATAAGTAATTATGAAGTTTGTTCAATGAAGAAGTATATGCAACCTAGAAATATAAAATAAGAAATAGCTCAGTAAATATTTGAGGCTCTTACTGTTTTTCCTTATACCCATTCCTTCCTTAATAGTTTTTTTTTATACTCTTCCTCTAGTCCAGTGGTTCTCAACCTTTCTAATGCTGCGACCCTTTAATACAGTTCCTCATGTTGTGGTGACCCCCAACCATAAAATTATTTTCGTTGCTACTTCATAACTGTAATTTTGCTACTGTCAGGAATTGTAATGTAAATATCTGTGTTTTCTGGTGGTCTTAGGCTCTACAGCAGCATTGAGAACCACAGGTTGAGAACTGCTAGCAGGGTTGCCTAAGACCATCGGAAAACACAGATATTTACATTACGATTCATAACAGTAGCAAAATTACAGTTATGAAGTAGCAACAAAAATAATTTTATGGTTGGGGGTCACCACGAAATGAGGAACTGTATTAAATGGTCGCAGCATCAGAAAGTTTGAGAACCACTGCTCTAGTCAGTCCAAATCAGGAATGGCAATGTTTTGTTTGGTCTGACAACTTCCATTGCTTTGCAGTAGCATTCTAGAGGTTTCTGATGCTTTGCCAAGCTCCATAGAGCTATCACCTGTTACCTGTGTTGGCCAGTTTTGAAGGAGGGGAAATAGCAGTACATATGCCTTGGGGTTGCCATACTTGCTGTAAACCTTCTTTTGCCTCTTTATACACAAACTAGAGGCCTGGTACACGAAATTCGTGCACCCAGGAGGGTCCCTCAGCCCGGTCTGTGCCCTCTTGCAGTCTGGGAGCCCTCTCGCAGTCTGGGAGCCCTCTCGCAGTCTGGGATCCCATGGGGAGTGGGCCTAAGCCGTCAGTTGGACATCCTTAACGCTGCCGTGGAGATGGGAGAGGCTCCTGCCACTGCTGCTGCACTCGCCAGCCGTGAGCTCGTCTTCTGGCTGAGCGGCACTCTCCCTGTGGGAGTGCACTGACCACCAGGGGGCAGCTCCTGCATTGAGTGTCTGCCCCCTGGTGATTAGTGCGCACCATAACGACAGGTCATTCCGCCTTTCAGTCAGTTTGCATATTAAATAGCCTTTTATTATATAGGATTCTCTCCCTGTTCTCTTTTGGGTTTTATCTACTTTTTGTTCTTGTACCTTTAAAAAATGTTTTGGCTGTTACTCTTGTTTTATATCATGAATTAGTCTTCATAATAAGGTAGTAATCTAGCGCTAGCCTTAGGTCCTTTTAAGCCCTGCTGCTTTATAGACCTCTTATGAAATGCAAATATAGCTGGTTTGACTTGGCCATGACTTGTTTAAGGAAGATTAGATTTTGTGTGAACTTTTTCTTCTTACTCCCTTGAGTAGGAAGTTCCTGCTCTGTATAGTATAGATAACAAAATGCAAAGGAACTTTTCTATAAGGGATTATGGTGTCCTTTTAGAGGAGATAGATTATGACCAGAAATTTTTTTGTGTGTTAAATGGCATAAACTTAAAATCATGGTTTTTAAGTATAAGTTATTTTCTGAGGGCATGCAGTAATAACAACCAATAAATTATAATTGGTAATTAATAAAATAGCCCTTAGCATACAATGCAAAAATGATTTTACTTTTTAACACATTTTGGGAATTACATAGAAATAAACTTATGGACATCATAAAAAGGTTCTACTTAATTAATTAATTAATTTTAAAAAATATATTTTATTGATTTTTTACAGAGAAGAAGAGAGAGGGATAGAGAGTTAGAAACATCAATGAGAGAGAAACATCAATCAGCTGCCTCCTGCACACCTCCTACTGGGGATGTGCCCACAACCAAGGTACATGCCCTTGACCGGAATTGAACCTGGGACCTTTCAGTCTGCAGGCCGACGCTCTTATCTTCTGAGCCAAACCGGTCAGGGCAAAAGGTTCTACTTTAAAAAAAAAACATTTTTTTTTTTTTATTTCAGAGAGGAATGGAGAGGGAGAGAGAGATGGAAACATCAATGATGAGAGAGAATCATTGATCGGCTGCCTCCTGCACATCCCCTACTGGGGATCAAGCCTGAAGCCTGGGCCTGGGCCCTGACCAGGAATTGAACCATGATCTCCTGGTTCATGGATCAATGCTCAACCATTGAGCCATACTGGCTGGACAGGTTTTATGTTTTTGGTGACTATATAGGTAAGTCCAGAGTATTTATAAATTAACATAAATCAGAATTTTATTTATATTGAAGGTTATTAACAGTTGGATTTTGAAATCACTTGCCTTGGATTTACTAATTTTTTGGTTATTTTAAATGCAGGCATTAATATCAGATGGTGTTCAATTAACTTTATTTTGACTTAATTTGAGGACAAGCTAATGATTTTTTTTGGGGGGAGAGAGCAATAGGATTACAGTTTTACTTTATTTTATTTATTGTCTAAAGTTTTACATATGTCTCCTTTTTCCCTGATTGACCTCCCCCAACCACCCAGCTATTTCCACCCCGGGCAAGCCCCCTCCAGGGGTGCATATATCCTTTCTGATTGGTGTTTCTGGTTTCTTGGGATATAGTCCTAGAAGTGGGATTACTGGGTCAAATGGGAGTTCCATTTTTAACTTTTTGAGGAAACTCCATACTGTTAAAGATGTTTTAATGACATTACCAGCTAGTAATCAGAAGATAGGCTACTTGGGTAAGTTGCTAATTCTCAAGACCTGGACTACTTCTGTCTAACATAGCTCTGGTGCAGAATTATTAAGAACCCTAAAATTCTATGGCCTTCTCCCCGACCCCAAATCTCTGCCAAAATTCATTTATTTTATTTTATTTTACGTTATTTATTTATTTATTTTTAAAATATATTTTATTGATATTTTACAGAGAGGAAGGGAGAGAGATAGAGAGTTTAGAAACATCGATGAGAGAGAAACATCGATCAGCTGCCTCCTGCACACCTCCCACTGGGGATATGCCCACAACCAAGGTACGTGCCCTTGACTGGGTTCGAACCTGGGACCCTTCAGTCCGTAGGCTGATGCTCTGTCCACTGAGCCAAACCCGTTTCGGCAAAATTCATTTTTTTTTTATTGTATTTTTAATGTTAAGTAGATATTAGACATCAACATACATTTCCAGTGCTTGATTTTTTTTTCCCCTTTAATTTTATTCTGAAAAGGCAATCACTTTTTTTTTTTTTAAAGCTGTGTTTGGTTTTGTTTAGATTGTTCTTTTATTTATTAAAACACTAGAGGCCTGGAACATAAAAATCGTGCACTCGGGGAGGGGGTGTCCCTCAGCCCGGCCTGTGCCTGCTCACAGTCCAGAAGCCATCGGGGGATGTCCGACTGACAGCTTAGGCCCTTTTCCCGTGAGCCTGGCTTCTGGCTGAGCAGCGCTCCCCCTGTGGGAGCGCATGGTCTTTCCCCGTTCTGTCAATTTGCATATTAGCCTTTGATTATATAGGATAGTTTCAGCTCTATATAGTGACTTGCATATCATGTTTTTACTTCTGAGATTTAGAAAAAAAACACATCTAATGCCCCAGTTTCACCCTCCCTATAAACTTTGTATCACATTTATATTGACAAAGTAATATAAATAAATGAATAATAAAAAGTTAATGGATTTGAGCTTTAACATTCTAGATGAAATAGCCCTGCAGAAAAATCTACCAGGGAAGAGGCATGTGTTTTACATACTAAAAAATCAGCCTATGGCAATGAGGCACTGACTTGCTATGTATGGTTTTAACAGAGAATTGAATAGTTTTGTTATGTGGATTCTTTACTGAGTTGTTAAAACAAAAGAGGAATATTTAAGGCGTTTGGATAATTTAAACATATTTTTACCCTAAAATGATCCTCAAGAGGCAGAGGGAATTCCTTGGTTATAGAACCTCAAGTGAAAACCTCCTGCTGGGAAGAAAGCTGTAGAGCGAGGTTTTAGGAATGTTGGAATAATTTCTGTTGCCTCAGTGGTAGTTACTCCTTGCATATAGGTATTTTCCTGTGTCATCACTTCTCTTTAACTGTGTTCCTTTGAAATAAATTTAAAATTGGTTAGACATTTCTCATATTCTAAATTAGGAAAATGATTATTCAAATTTATAAAAATAAGTTTTCCAAGATTGCACAGGATAAATCCATGCTTGAATGTGAACAATACTTCTGTGTTTCTTTGGAGAGATTAAAAATAATCTTTTTTTCCCTGTGGAGATGAGGCAGGTAAGAATAAATATTACCCCTACTTGATGTGTGTCAGAATTCTTGGTGACAGTAAAATCCAATTCAAGCATATCATGTATTTAAAAAGGATATTGGTTAGAGTTCAGTGGTTCATCAAATTGTTGCATGGGTTAGAGAACCAGATTTAGCACTAAGCAGCCAGAAACAGTGCCCCAAATCACATTGCACAATGATTCCCACGAGGATGCCAGCACCATCTAGAGACAGACTGATAGACGCCACAGCCTGCCCCAGTGACTCTAGCTCTGGATGACTCTAAATGCTGCCACCTCTGCCCTGGACTTGACCTGGCTGCAATTATTCCACCATTAGTGTGAGAGAGAGTTCCTTCTGGTCTCTACTTTTCTTGCTCACTAGTTGCCTATTTCTAGTCTGGGCTGGGTATATATGTTTGGCAGAGCCCATGTATAGGACATGTGGGAAAGCATTTGACCTTTAGAAATGATGAGAGGAAGTTCTCAAATTTAAGATGTAGCAAACCATTTGACCTTCTGAAATCATAAAGTGGGGGAAGTTACCAAACTTATGAAGGGAAAGGCAGACAGAAAGAATTAAAGATGTTCACTGCATCCAATGCTTTATTTTATTTTTGTGTGTTAATCCCTCACCCGAGGATATTTTTCCATTGATTTTTAGAGAGAGTGGAAGGGAGGGGGAGAGACAGAGAGAAACAGCAATGTGAGAGAGACACATGGGCACAGGCCCTGACCGGAGCCAGGGATTGAGCCTGCAATCGAGGTACATACCCTAGACCAGAATCCAACCCACAACTCTTCAGTCTACAGGCCAGCAATCTATTCACTGAGCCAAACCGGCTAGGGTGCATCTGATGTTTTAGCTGTGAATATGTATTGAGCCTTCACTATATGCTAGGCACTATGCTAAGTGTTTTATAAGATTATTGCACATCATGCCCACATTAGACAAGAGGTAATAGGCCAAGAGAGAGTAAGAAACCTACCCAAAAATCATAGTTAATCAGGGCAGAGTTGGGACACAATCTCAGAGCTCTGATTCCAAAGACTATGATTCCATAACCTCTGTATTAAACTGTTTTAATTCCCCCTGACATATTTAGCTCAAAATCCTGTAAATTAATCTGTTAGGTTGATGCTACTAAGTTTATTAAAATCGTATGTATGGCATGTATACATATTTAGGCATTTTAAAGGAAGTTGAAAATTTGTGGCTTTAATTTTATCTATTTTTAACTAATTGAATAATTTCTGATTATTTTTCTCATTTAGTAACTTACTGTAATTCACTTTGCCACACACTTCAGCCTGATAAAATTCTGTCTCTCTGAGTATCAGTGTTTGGAAGCCATTTATTGAGTGTAAGAGAGACAGGTCAACAAGGAGAGGGGACATAGAATGACCAAGACCAAGGCAGGGCCTAGTATGGAAGACAAATCCTATATAATAAAAGGCTAATACGCAAATCTACCGAACAGCAGAACGACTGGTTGCTGTGATGCGCACTGACCATCAGGGGGCAGACTCTGAATGCAAGAGCTGCCTCCTGGTGGTCAGTGCACTCCCACAGGGGGAGCACCACTCAGCCAGAAGCCGGGCTCACGGCTGGCGAGTGTAGCGGCAGTGGCAGAAGCCTCTCCCGCCTCCGTGGCAATCATAAGGATGTCTGACTGATGGATTAGGCCCTCTCTCCCCTGGGGAGCGGGCCTAATCCATCAGTCAGACATTCCCCGAGGGCTGCCAGACTATGAGAGGGCACAGGCCGGGCTGAGGGACACCGCCCCCCACCTCAAGTGCACAAATTTTGTGCACCAGGCCTCTAGTATGTAAATAAGTAAGATGCAATGTACTAGGTGTCATAGTGATGCGCGCGCGCACACACACGAGGGAGAAGCAGACAAATATATATTGAAGGACTGAGAACACATTATCCTACAAAGTGGTATTTTTTAAAATATATTTTTTATTTATTTCAGAGAGGAAGGGAGAGGAAGAGAGAAATAGAAACATCAATGATGAGAGAGAATCCTTGATTGGCTGCCTCCTGCACGCCCCCCACAGGGAATTGAGCCTATAACCCAGGCATGTGACCTGACTAGGAATCGAACCCGGACTTCTGACCGGGTTCAGAGGTCGAGCCATACCAACTTGGCTAAAGTGGTACCCTTTGTTACTTGTAATGGTTGAAAAACAGTGAAATTTTTCCTCTGCTTTAGGAAAGTCATTGAGCACCTTCCCCGCCCTTTTTTTTAAAGTTAGAATTAATGCTATCTCTAGAATAAACTAAGTTTTAAGCCTCTGTACCAGTTTGTATTTTAAATCGACTTGTGTACTTCTATTTGAAAACTAAAAAAAAATATTTGCTATCTAGGAGTAATAAACAGGAGCTGTTATTTAACTTGGGACATATCCAACTTGGTTTTGGAGGAAAAGTTGTAAAGAAACTCCCATAGTTACTATGATGTCAATCACACTAGAGTATTTCTTCATAAATTTCTTATTAATTATTCATTTAGTACAAGTCTGTCTGTACTGCAGATTTTTCTATGCTACCAAAGCAGCATTTCATAATGATGTAATTTTATTCACATGTGCCTTTGGGACTAAATGGGCAGCTATAATTTTTGTTAAAGTGAGTAGATCAAATGCCCTTCCACACACATATTCTTGTAGACCAAGCATGTCAAACTCAAAGGCTAACACAGGCCAAATAAATGAGGCATGTGGCCTGTGGGCCGCGAGTTTGACATGCTTGTTGTAGACCGTCTACTTGTGGGTTGAGTGTTAGAGAAGTACTTGATATAGGGTAAATGTCCATGAAATGAAAAGTGATTTTTGTCTTTTTAAGTATTACATTTTTTAATATTCAATATACTATGCTTTTTGTCCTTACCTCCCCACCTGAACTGTTTTAGTGGACCAGCAATATTCAGATGGGCAATAGTTCATTTGTTTTTTTTATTTATTTTTTAATATTTTTATTGATTTCAGAGAGGAAGGGAGAGGGAGAGAGAGATAGAAACATCAATGATGAGAGAGAATCATTGATTGGTTGCCTCCTGCATGCCCCATACTGGGGATTGAGCTTGCAACTTGGACATGTGCCCTTGATTGGAATCAAACCTAGGACTCTACAGTCCACAGGCCGACGCTCTATCCACTGAACCAAACCAGCTAGGGCAATAGTCCATTTATTAAGCTATTAGGTTGAATACAGGATATTGGTATATACAGTTTCTTATCTTTTTATTTATTTTCCTTTTTTTTATATCCTTTTTAATATATTAATGACATTATGTTCAGTCAGCTACTCTTATCTTAAAAAAAAAAAAAAACTTCACCAGAGACCATGTTTTTATTTATTTTTATTGAATATTTGGGATATGGGTTTACTGAAGGTTCTTTCATGTGACATGGATTCTACTTTTCTATTTGTTGGAAACCAGTAATGGAATAGCGATCACTTAGAGGTGATTAGGTTAATCATGAATGAATAGTAATTAGTGAGCTGTGCAGTGCCTAACTTACTCTTACTAGTTCCCTTAGACCTAAATGTAGCATGTTTTTGTGATTCATCCCTTAATGCTGTGAGAAATGCTCACCTGTCTGAATTCAAATAATAGACTTGGAGACACAAAGTATGGCGAAAATGAGACTTGTAATGTGGTCTTGCAAGATCAGATATCTGGTTGAACAGGCACACTTGGAGCTGTGATCACAGGCTATTTATTCCGCCCCCCCCCCCCCGGTTTCTCATGGGCTGAGTACTATGGGGTTAATAGTTTTACCTATATGTCCCCCAGGTCTTATTGCCTCCTATTGGGCTATTTAAAAAAAAAATGGGCTGAGGCTTTTTCTAGTTGTCTTCACCTCCCTTTGTCTAGTTGTGGTGGGTGGATCTTCCTGGAAAATGTGTTGCTGGTCATGTATACAGTTCTTTGTTCTTATACCCTTTCCCTTCCTCCCTACATCCTGTGTGCCCTGGGAAAAGTCAGTAACCAACTGGCAACATGCTGTTAGTTTCCTCCATTAAAAGTTGATTATGTGCCTTAACCGGTTTGGTTCAGCCCAAGGACTGAAGGGTCCCGGGTTCGATTCCAGTTAAGGGCATGTACCTTGGTTGTGGTCTCCATCCCCAGTAGGGAGCGTGCAGGACGTAGCTGATCGATGTTTCTCTCTCATCGATGTTTTTAACTCTCTATCCCTCTCCCTTCCTCTCTGTAAAAATCAATAAAATATGTATTAAAAAAAAAGTTGAGTATGCTGAAGATGGATCACAGAGGCCTATTTCCTACAATGCCACAGTTTACTTATTAATGTGTTAACAGTAAACCTTTTTTTCCCCCTTTTGCCTTTTTATCTAAAGCAACTTTGGAAGAATGGAACAAAATTTCTTAAATGAGCAGCCTGGATTTATGATACTCCTGTGGGGCAAATGTGATATTTGTGACAAATATTTTTATTCCAGTTTACTGCAGATTATAATAGTGAAAAAGAAAGACTGACATTTTGTATCCCGGCACTGTCTCTTTTTGGTTTGGACAAAATATTTAACCACTCCACATGCTTTGTTAATACCTTTCCCATAGGGAAATTCTGAGAATTGTGAACTAATGTAAATACTTGGCACACAGAGTTGCTCAATAAAGGGTACTTTAAAATTACTAACCTTCTTTCAAGTGACTGAACTTGTTAAAGTCTGATTTCAAATGAGAGGGGGCATTTCTGCAAAAAATACTCAAGAATTCTTCCCTTCTCCCCAAACAAAACAGATTTTAACATTAAATTTCATCCTCCAACTCTTAGAACCCCTGCTGATTGTTTTCATTGTCCTCTTGGTTTATTTTTGTACCTAAGGTCCATAGGCACATAACAAGTGCTTTGTGAAACTTTAAGTAAAAAGAAATTGTTCAGATGAAAGGTATGTGGATAAGTCAGTTTTGGGGCAATTCTAGAGAACTCTTGCCAGAACTGGTATCTTTGTTTTGGTCTCAGAGACTATTAAATGTGATCACTGAGTCATACTTGCTGTTTTCTCTGTCCCCTGGCTATCTCTCTTAAGACCCTGAAGCTTGGCAGCCATAAGATGTTTAAAACAGAGTAGGCCTTACTCCAGAGGGAGTTTGTTTATTTAAAGAAAAATAATTAAGTTCAAACATCCCAACTATGTCATAGCTAGTCTAGTCATGTTAGAGTTAGTGAGTTCTTTTGATTCTTTCTGGTGGTCATGGTGCTTGAGGTAGCAGATACATTTGAAAGTAGTTAAATTTTTCCCGAGATTAATTGGAACTTTATCATGTAATCCCTACAGAAATCCTTAAAGGAGTGGGAGGAAAGGGAGTGCTATTTATTTGGCTAATTTTTTTTAATGGAAGCCATTTGATTTAAATCTTTAACCCCCTCCTTTCTAGTGTTATGATATAGATGATTTAAAAACAAAACAACAAAAAAATCACACTGTAGTAGCTGTATCTTCATTTATATTTCAAATGATTGTCATCTCCAAAATTTATGGCTGATTTTTCCTAGCATATTCTCTCCCAAATAGGAAAATCTGATGCAGAGGTTTTGGGCTTGCCTAGGGAACTAGGGTATATCTCTTTGAGATAACTTGTGAAAACAGTTCTAAGGGAGGTGGAGGAAGAATAAGCCAGAGAGATAGCTGGTGTCTTAGGCAGAGTGAAAGACAAATCCCAAGGCCCTGAGAACATGCTTTATGCATTTAAAGACAGGAAAGAGACCAATGTGGCTAGAATGGACTGAAAAACATGGAGAGTGGTAGGAAGTGAGGTTAGAGAGACGGGAAATTTCAGATCATGGTCCTGTGCCTTTGTAAGGACTTTGGCTTTTATACTAGTGAGGAGGATTCAATTAGAGGGTTTTGAGCAGAGGAATGACATGATCTGACTTTCTTTTGAAAAGGTCCCAGCCATGGGCAAACTACGGCCCGCGGGCCGGATCCGGCCCGTTGGGCTGTTCTATCCGGCCCGCGGAGCCGAAAGAGCGGAGGGTTCTCTTGCTCTCCCCTCCGCTCCTTTACTTTATATTTCACACAATTTATATTAGTTCACACAAACACTCCATCCATGCTTTTGTTCCGGCCCAGTTTAAGAACCCATTGTGACCCTCGAGTCAAAAAGTTTGCCCACCCCTGGATCTGACTGCTTTGTTGAGGTGAGCAAGGGAGAGGAAGGAGGCTGGGAGTTCAGATAGGGCAGTGGTCCATTAGTCAACAGAGCCAAATATCAACAGTACAACGATTGAAATTTCTTTTGAGAGCCAAATTTTTTAAACTTAAACTATATAAGTAGGTACATTGTTATTAACTTAATTAGGGTACGTGGTAT
The DNA here is from genome assembly GCF_963455305.1 of Plecotus auritus. Classification (NCBI taxonomy): domain Eukaryota; kingdom Metazoa; phylum Chordata; class Mammalia; order Chiroptera; family Vespertilionidae; genus Plecotus; species Plecotus auritus. The sequence continues at coordinate 158,399,888 of NC_137772.1, read as the reverse complement.
TTTGTGGAAGAGCCACACTCAAGGGGCCTAAGAGCCGCATGTGGCTTGCAAGCCGCGGTTTGCCGACCACTGAGATAGGAAACCATTATAGTAATGCAGGTGAGAAATAAGGTGGCTTGGTCCATGGTGATAGGAGTGGTAATATTGTGGATATCATTTGGAACCAGAGCTCCCAGGATGAATACTTAATGGATAGTGATGAATACTTCTGCACATAATATCTGGTTGAACCATTTTTAATGATGTTAGGATTAATCACTAGTTTTGTCAATTTGATTTATCCATTATAAAGTTTTCCATCAGCCTATTACCTAATGGTTTTAGCAATCATTGATCATTTTTAAATATCTATTATTTCATTAGGGGTTACAAAATGCTGTTTTTCTTTTTTAAAAAATATTTTTATTGATTTCAGAGAGGAAGGGAGAGGGAGAGAGAGAAACATCAATGATGAGAGAGAATCACGCCTCACACTGGGGATCAAGCCTGCATCCTGGGCATATGCCCTGACCAGGAATCGAACTGTGACCTCCTGGTTCATAGGTCGACGCTCAATCATTGAGCCATGCTGGCTGGGCAAAATGCTGATTTTCCAATCCTCTCATTCCTTTTATATTTAAATTTGGAATCCTATAAAAAAGAGCTTTCGTTTATTGACTCTTGATTACCTTGGGGTATTTCTTCATATAAGAAAGCCAGGATAAATGCTTGATTATTCCCCTTTATCAAATGTCAGATAATAAGTTAGTGCCCTAGCAACATCCAAAGATGTCCTATGTGTTTAATGTTTCAATCAATGGTTGTTCAATGTTCATTTGATTTTAAAATATGTCTTCAAAGTAAAAATTAAAAGGTTTATTCTGAGAAGTCTTCCATTTCTATCCCTTCTACCCTGTTTTCTCCTTTCTCTAATAGTTAACTGTTTAAAAATGGTTTCAATTTATCTTTCCATTGCTTCTTTTTGAAAGAAAAAAAAGCAAATCTGTATCAATATTTGCATTCCCCCAATTTTTACAAAAAGTGTAGCATTTTGTGGAATACTGATTGAGCTATAGGATAGAAAGGAGCTCCTAGTTTCCTTTAGGGTTATTTTTGAGACCTGTCAACTTTTCACTCTGTATGAAAGATTTTCTCTTATATTCTTAACTGTCTTCACAACCAGCACTTTTAAGAACATACATATTTTAAAAAGAAAAAGACCTTCACCCACACCATTGGACAATTTTTAAAAAAATATATTTTATTGATATTTTACAGAGAGGAAGGGAGAGGGATAGAGAGCTAGAAACATCGATGAGAGAGAAACATCGATCAGCTGCCTCCTGCACACCCCCTACTGGGGATGTGCCCGCAACCAAGGTACATGCCCTTGACCGGAATCGAACCCGGGACCCTTCAGTCCGCAGGCTGACGCTCTATCTACTGAGCCAAACCGGTTTTGGCACCATTGGACAATTTTTAGCACAATTGCATGTCCAGCAATTCCCCTTTCAGTAGTCTTTCACAAAAGTTTCACTAATACAATTACGAAGTGACATATGCCTTTGTTCTGTTCCTTGAAGGTTGGGATCATGTCTTGTCTTTTAATTAGGGACTTTGTTTATTGGACAACAAAGCAGCAAAGATGATGTAGTTGGCATTAGCATCAGTGGTGTATGTGTAGAAGAGATGCCATTTTGACACTTGGCTGTTTTGAAATACTCTAAGGTTAAATCATTCATCAGTAATATTCATTTTTCAATAAATATTACTGAGCACTTAACTCAGGCAGTCATTTTCTTAGATGCTTGAAAAATATCAGTAAATTAAACTAACAAAAATCTCTGGAGCTTACTTCATAAGTGTGAGGAGGAAATAGACAAACAAGCATAACAAACAAGCAATTTATTGTTTTCAAATGTGCAGTTTTAGGACTTCTCTTCTGCATCTTCCTTTTTTCTTTTAAATGGCATTCTTAGGAATTGTAAGACCCTGGTGGGTGAAAGGGATTTAGGATTTAAAAGAGGTTGTGGATTTCTATATGCAGTAATTGTAACATAACTATGGAATTCTGGGCCTATGGGACCATAGCCTGTATTTCATCCATCCCACCTTACCCTCAGTCCTGTTATTGTTTTTATTAGGAGGTTGCTCAAGAACTGTTTTGATGGCTCCCTGTAGTCACTGAAATTTAGATAATTGCCCTTCAAGATTTCATGTTTTGTTATAATATATTCTTAATTATTGCATCTTTATTTCAGAAATGACCATGGAGAAGTAGATGCCCAGATGCAAAGTGATGAAACAACCAATTTGTCATAAAGTAAAATGCAGCTGTGGCTTTTCAACCAGATTAGTAAGTGTGGCCAACTTTTTTCTTTAACTTTATACTTATTTTATCTACTTTGAAAAACATTTACTAAAAAAAAAAAATACAGTGAGATATTTTAAAAGTGTCAATTTGTATTTGTCTTGTTTTTTTACTGTGGATTATAGTACAAATTTTAGCATATAGCTCTGGAAAATGATGTCGGTGTTGTACCTTTTTTTGTTTGTTTTTTTTTGTTGTTGTTTTTTTAATCCTCACCCAAGGATATTTTTTTTCCATTGATCTTCTGAGAGAGTGGAAGAGAAAGGGAAGGACAGAGAGAAACATCAATGTGAGAGAAACGCATTGATTAGTTGCCTCCTGCACTAGGGCCTGGGCTGTGAAGGAGCCTGCAACCAAGTTAGATGCCCTTTACCGGAATCGAACCCGGGACCCTTTGGTCCCCAGGCTGACGCTCTATCCACTGAGCCAAACCGGAGAGGGTGTGCTGTATCTTTTAAGAACAATAAAGGTACTATTATACAATCATAGCTTTAGAGGAAATATATGAGAAGGAGTCTCTATAATATCATTATCCAACATAACTACTCTTATAATTTTAGAATATTTGTTTTCCCTACCAGTCTTTGTTCTACACATTTAAAAGAAAACAATTTTGATCATAGTGTTGTAGAGTATGCTTCTTGTGTATTTTTTAAAATTAAATTGTTTCAGATGTTTCTCCCTGGGGGAAAAATGTTTGCTTCAGTACAGGGTTTTTTATTGGGAGTGACGAAAATGTTTTGGAATTAGTGGTAAAGGTTACACAACTTTATGAATATAGTAAAAACCACTGTATTTTATACATTAAAAGGATGAATTTTACGACATGTAGATTAAACCCCAAAAGTACCCTTCAGAATATCAAATTTTGACTAAAGTAAACCCAGTTGAGTAATAATATTGTAGAATATGAAAATGTGCCATATTATGTACCTAGAAAAAATGATTTGACAGGCAGTAGAATAAGTATTTTTGTAATGATAAGAAATACGTTTTATAATAAACTAGAGGCCCGGTGCACGAATTTGTGCACAGGTGGGGTCCCTCAGCATTGCTGGCGATAGGGGCCGGCTGGCCGGGGGGGCGCGGGAGGTTGGCCGGCCGGGGAGAGGGACCTCGGAAGGATGGCTGGCCATGGGAGGTTGGCTGTGGGAGTGCACTGACCACCAAGGGGCAGCTCCTGCATTGAGCATCTGCCCCCTAGTGGTCAGTGCATTGCCATAGCAACTGGTCGAGCAGTCGTTTGGTCTTAACGGCTGCTTAGGCTTTTATATATGTAGACATTTTCATAAAAATAATAAATTACTTTTATTATTAGAGATTTACTGTCTCTTACTTAAGCTTTGGTAATACCAAATGTCATAGTAGTCTGTATGTACTATGTTAGCATTTTGTAACTTTTCATTTTTAAGAGACTTTTCTGTTTTGAAACTAACATTTCAACTTTTCTACCTGAAATTTTTTTAGGAACAAAATTGTATCTATTTTCCTCAGAGGAGAATTCCACAAGGTAAGAAATTAATATAGTAATAAACTAAATATAGTTGATTACAGGCTTAATTGTTGTTGATTTTTTTTTAAAAAAGTGTTTTTATTGATTTCAGAGAGAGGAAGGGAGAGGGAGAGAGAAATAGAAATGTCAGTGATGAGAGAGAATCATGGGTTGGCTGCTCCTACACACCCCCTACTGGGGATAGAGCCTGCAACTCGAGCATGTGCCCTGACCAGGAATCAAACCATGATCTCCTGGTTCATAGGTCAATACTTAACCGCTGAGCCACACTGGCTGGGCAATTGTTCTTGATTTTAAAATTCTTTCCCCATCTTTATTTCATATCTTTTCTTGATTATTACGAGATTCTCACAGATTTATTAGCAAACTTTTACTACCTCAGTATAGGCTAAGAAGGCACAGGCTCGCCCTGTCTGGTTTAGCTCAGTGAATAGAGTGTCGGCCTGTGGACTGAAGGGTCCTGGTTTGATTCTGGTCAGCGGCACATGTTTGGGTTGTGGGCTCAATCCCTAGTTGGGGGTGTGCAGGAGACAGCCGATCAGTGATTATCTCTCATCATTGATGTTTCTATCTCTCCCTCTCCTTACCTCTCTGAAATCAGTAAAAATATATTAAAAAAAAAAAAAAAGGGAACACGCTCATCTTATTTGAAGTTAGGATTAAAAGGGTATGATAAAGATAGTCACCTTTGAAACTCAAATACTACTTTTCATGGTCAGAGCTTATTCCTAGTGTCAGTAGGAGTGGGTTTGTCCATTTTATGAAAAAGTTCTCTTCTTCCCCTGGGGCCCATTCACCTTTTATCTCAATGGATATTACCTAAATGACTTTGCAGAGTAGAAGGTTCATAGAATCTTTCTTAGGGGCTTTAAATTAAAAGAAATTATTTAGCTATGTTTCCACCTATGGAAATTGTATAATTGTTATATTTAGTTTTAAAAGTATAATGCACCTGACTGGTGTTGCTCAGTGGTTAGATTGTCAGCTTGTGCACCGGAGGGTCTTGGGTTCGATTCCTCGTCAAGGGCATGTACCTGGGTTGTAGGTTTGATCCCTGGCCGGGTTGGGGCTCCTGTGGGAGGCAACCAGTTAATGTGTCTCTCTCACATAGATGTTTCTCTCTCCCTCTTACCTCTTCCCCTCTCCCCCCTCTCTCCTCTCCCTCTTCCTCTCTCTCCCTCTCTCCCTCTCACTCTCTCTAAATCACAATGAAAAAAAAAATATCCTCAGGTGAGGATTAAAAAAAAAGTATATGTTTTTTACCAGATAGATAATAAAAGACTGAGTAACATCTAGTATTTTAAAAAAATACCGAATGAGCACCTTTGCAATGGATTTTAAATCATCATTGATTTACATTATTATACTCCTGACTTTTGAAGGTTGAAATGTTCAAGTGAGTCAATAGTAAAATCTCCTTATTGGTGTGCTTACCAACTGTGCCAGGAACTTAAAATCAATTTCTTGGAAGCCTTAAGTTACTTTGGTTAAAATTTTTTAGGAACTTCTTAGTATAGGTAGTGGTGATCACTGCAGATTAATTCAACCTGTTAACTGGAAATACTTATTTAGCTAATTACTCAGATCAATAACTCTCATTTATTCACTTTTTCCAGTATCCTATGTCCAGAGGGGCACTTGGCAGTCTCTCAAGCATATCTTTTCCACCTAGTTTTGAGACTGCCACTGGTTTCAGTTCAGTCTTTAGCATGATAACTGAGAACTAAGGGTTAAAATAAAGGGATTAATGAGGAGGAAGGAGGGCAAATCACCAATAGTTTTCATTTTCAAGTTTCTTGTGAAACTCTTTTTCCCTGTTTTTTTCCTTCTACTTCTGGGTGTTAAGGAAGGGGATCCTGAACCTGTGTGTAGCACTATCTGATCTTCCAGGGCACTGCTCAAAGATTGCAGGAGAAATCCAGATCTTTCTTTTCCTGGACCACAATGCTTAAAGCAAAAACAGAAACTTCAGAGGATCTAATCTTAGTGAACCTGATCTGTTACATCTTTGTTGCTGAACCTGATCTGTTACATCTTTGTTGCTGTTCTTATGGCAAATGAAATTTAAGTCTTAAACATTAAGGCAATGCATGATACAATGACATAAAATTTTTATCCTGACAACTAAAAACAAAGGAAATTGAACCAGAAACCTTTTGGTGTACAGGATGATGCTCCAGCCAACTGAGCTACCCACCAGGGCTCAATTATTCTTAATGTACAACTTTCCAGTATATTGACTGACTTTATATCCTTAAGCATTTATTAAGTTAATATAGATTTTGTCTACCACTGTTATATAGAAAAGTATTTCATAAATATTTCCCATTTACAATGAAGGCCATAAATTTAGATATCTTTTAGTTTTGAACATGCCTGTGTACTTTCTGTAAATGTCTAATTTTGATGGATGGCAGATAAGAATCCTTTTGTGGGCATGGAAAAAGCAGTTTGATCTCACATATTGAAGAACAGGGTAATCCTTTGCTAATCCCCCCAAAATAATCTGGTAATCCCCAAATTATCTGTAGTATAAAAATCAGGCGTACATATTATAAACCTGTATCTTTTAACCCAAGAGAATTAATTTGGTTCAGGCTCAGCTTTCAGGGTATAAGCATAAGATTAAGATTGGTTTTGAGTAATCCAGTGCTATCCTAGGTCATTCTAGGTCTAGAATATTCTCAGATGTACTAGCCATTTGGTTTCGATACCTAGTTTAGATTTGAGCCTTGGGAAAGACTGTGAGATTTTACATGTAGGTGGTAGGGTAAATCCATTGACTCACAGTGTATTGAATAGATTGGAGTTATAGGACTTTGAAGTTTAGCAATGTTTTTGTTGTTCAAAAATAACAAAAACTATATGTTAAAATAGACAGGTTTCTGACTCTGATTTCTTATTGCATATGAAGGCTTCAGATGTTACAATTAAATTTAAGTAAATTTGAACTTCCAAAATTGTGAATGGCTTTATCATTTTATAAAAGAATATAATTATTTTTCAAGTTCTACTCTTCCTTATAATTCCATATGAGCTGCCTTTATTTTTAGCCACTTGTTTTAGATTAAAAAACAAACAAACAAACACAAAACAACAACAAACAAATTCAGAATAGGTTGAAGCCCGACACAACTTGCTGCCACATAACAAAAGTGCTGATCAAGTTGAATCAATCCCTGTAATGTGTATTGAAAAGAAAACTTCTTCTTTCTCCCCCAATTTGAAGAACAAGCATTTTCCCTGCCAAGAAGGGCTGACTTTAAATGGACCAGCTGTCTATATTAGGAGCATAGGGTTGCTAAGGTGACCATGGCTGTTTGGAGAAGAATGCAGCTGAGAGGGCAAGTTCTTGATGTGTGAGCTGAGGGAAGGAATGTGGTGTGATTGTGCATCATTCCTCCTAATCACATGCTCACAAAATGCTGTGTGGGCAGCGTGTTGAAATTACAAGTCTGAGTGCTGGAATTTGTGTGGTTAAAATCATTTTGTTTTCATGTGAGCCTGAGGTTTACAGTTTAGATTGAAAATATCTACTTTGTATTTATGTGTGTATTTTTGGAGAAAGGGAGGGTGTTCTGGTGGTGGATAAAATGGGAATGAAGCCCGGCTAGTGTGGCTCAGTGGATGATCGTCCACCTATGAACCAGGAGGTCACGGTTCGATTCCTGGTCAGGGCACATGCCCAGGTTGCAGGCTTAAAACCCAGTGCGGGGAGAGAAGGAGGCAGTCCATCAATGATTTTCCCTCATTATTGATATTTCTATCTTTCTCTCTTCCTTCCTCTCTGAAATAAATGTTAAAAAAAGAAAAGAAATGGGAATGAATTTATTTTGCTTGATGCACACTTGCTTTCATATTATTAAAAAAATTATCTTGGGATAAATGTTTTTACCAACTCATCCCTTTGTCATATATACTCTATATAGTTAATAATTTCCAAAGTGAATGATGTATTTATTCCTTCTATTGTGCTTATTTCCTTGGCACTTTGAATTTCAGAATTATTTGTAAGTCCTAAGAATATGTTGTCTATTAAAAAAAAGTTCTTATTCTTTCCAAAGGAGATCATATCTTAATATATTAGGTGTTTCTTCCCTGAAGCATCCAAAGAGAGGTTCTGGCTTTTGGTAAAAAATATGATTCAAGGAACAATGGGATGGGTCAAACCTATACCCCACTTATTTGAAGCACTGTTTAGATTTTGCCATTGCTAATACTTAAAATGAGATATAGGCATAGACATTGATATAGGCACTTACTAAACCATGAGCTTTTTTGTTTTTTTAAATTCTTGTTAACAAATCCCTACAATAATATGCTGATCTTTAATGAGGTCATAAAAGTATAATACATTTAGGATGTGAAGTAGATGGAACATTGGAGGCTCTGTATTACATTAGCATCACATTATTTTTTCTTAATCAGATAGTCTACTTGCTTTGACATGGTTGGTGTTTGATTAATTTGAAATGAGATATAGGCACAGCATTGTGGAGGGAAATTAAAAGATTAAAATAATTTCATCTTTGAATTCAGTTGGTTATTTGGCATTTCTCAGGTATAACTTTTTTTAAAATTTTTTATTTCATTTTTTCCATCACCATTTATCCTCTGTATGCCCTTGATAATTGTATTCTGAATTGTTAATTTGGAATATCTGCATAATTCAGTGAACCAATATTTACCAGATAACCAATGTATGATAATATACAATCACATGGGTAAAGATGCAAAGTACAAGATAAACCAGTAGATTTTAATGTAGTAGAGCATGAAAGTTTAGAGATATGGTTTTAGAATCCAAATTTAACTAACTTTTAAGAAACTACCATTTGTTGAGTTTAGGTATAGTATCAAGAATATCAAGTTATTTGAAATAGATTATTTCAATATTCTCTTTTGCAACTATATATCTTCATATGCTTATATACTTTAACTGAAACAGAATGTCAAAAGAACCCCCTGTCATAAAGCAAGACATTGAAGATATTTGCAAAAATATAAAATGCTATCACTTTTCTCACTGAGTTTTTTGGAAAGTAGGGTTTTTAAACAGTTATTTTTTAAAAATAAATATATTATGTATGTGTGAAAGGCTTATTTTAAATAAACTAATAAATATTTAAGACATTTTGCAGATTTAACTTCTAATTTGGTAAATATGAGTAGACAGAACCCAGGTAAACAAAAGCTCTTTGTAAAATTCTCAAATAATTTTTAGAAGTGTAATGGGGTCCTCAGACATTATCAGGGCTTCAGGGCATATGATGTAATGAAAATGGCACTTTATCTCTGTGGTTTTCCTCTCCAAAACTCATAAGTTACTCATGAAGAAAACATTAGACAAATTCCAAAAAAGGATCTACAAAACCAGTATTTCCCCAAACTGCCAGCGGCATCAAAAAACAAGGAAAAATCAGATATTCTGTAAAGCCAAGAGGAACCTAAGAAGATATGGTGATTAAATGTAATGTGATATCCTGAATAGGATCCTGGAATGACAAAAAAAAAAAAGGACATTATGTAAAAACTAAGGAAATGTGAATAAACTATATTAGTTTATTAATTGTAACAAATTAAAAGATATGGAGTCTCGCCCTAGCCGGTTTGGCTCAGTGGATAGAGCATTGGCCTGCGGGCGGAAGGGTCCTGGGTTTGATTCCGGTCAAGGGCATGTATCTCAGTTGCAGGCTTCTCCCTGGCCCAGGCCCTGGTCAGGGCTCATGCAGGAGGCAACCAATCAATGTGTTTCTCTCACATCGATGTTTCTCTCTGTCTTTCCCTCTCATTTCCACCCTCTCTAAAATCAATGGAAAAATATCCTCCAGTAAGGATTAAAACAAAAACAAACAAAAAATGATTTGGAGTCTCAAAATTTTTTTATTTAAAAAAAATGTTTTTGTTGATTTTAGAGAAAGAGGAAGGGAGAGAGGGAGAGGGAGACATGGATGTGAGCAAGAGAAACACCAGTCGGTCAGTTGCCTTATGTATGCACCTGACCGGGGATTGAACCCACAACCTGGGCATTTGCCATGACCAGGAATCGAACTGGCAACCCTTCGGTGCACAGGATGATGTTGCTCAACCAACTGAACTACACAGGCCAGGGTTCTCAAGTATTAACTTTTACAGATTTTTGCTCGTATTTCATTCTTTAATATGTACTACTCCTGGAGCAACCCAATTTTTAAAAATCTGGTAATAGAATAATTTGCTTGAGGGTATTGCATAACTGGTTCTTGCAAACAGGCTTAACATTTTTATGCTGCATTTGCTGCCAGCTGAAGGCCTCCCCACAAGTAGAAAGTTGTTTTTATTATAATCTTAAGTTCTTTAGTATCATTTGAAATTTTTAGTCTTCAGACCAACCAAAATTTTTGTAAAAAATATTGACTATACTTTGGGAAGTATAATTTGTTAACCTAGAAGTCCTTTCTTATTCTTTGATATAATCTTAACATAGTTTCAATAATTTAAAGAGAGATAATGGTTTCAAATAAGTAATTTGTTTTTTAGAATAATTTTGCCTTAGGCAATTGAATGATGGTTTGGTTTTCTTTTTATTACTCAAACATCACTGAGGCCATATACAATGTGGGGGGAAAGTATTTTTACAGTTGTGAATATGCGAAACACGGCTTATTATTGTATTATTATCTATTAGTTACTGTATTATTTTCCATACGAATAATTGTAAACCTACTTTTGTCACACTCTTCATTAGGAAAATGGCATTTATTGCCTCCAACCCAGGTATTTTCTTGGGTTGGGGTGGAGTGTGTTCTAGATATTTTTCCTTACTAAACAACAGACATACTTATTTTTGACTAAATAAACATTAATATGTAGCATTTTAATTAAAAAGTGAAAAGGCTAGCAAAGTCAACCTTAACAGTTTTAGCATTATCAACAGGAATTTAAAACCTTACTTTGTTAGCTTTACCTTTAGTTTATTTATAGATGAAAGAAGAAAAAGATGACCTCTTTTATTCTTACATCTTTAAACAGATTTCTGAGTGAATTAGGGTACAGAAAGAAGATATTTGAAGAAACAAATGTTGTAATAGTTAAACCATTATTTTAGTAGCCTGTGATGTTTCACACTTGTCTTTTCACTTACGTATTTTTTAGCTGAAGTAACTACCAAAGAAATATCAAATAATTAAACCAAAGATGTTGGTGTTGGAATTGTATATGGCAGGTGATTCAAGTGATATTCAAAGAAAATACTAGTTAATATTAGGTACCTTTTAAGGTTAAAAATGAAAAGAACTTAGGGAAAGGGTTTGGATCAGAAATCCAAATAAATTGTAGTCTCAGCCCTAGAGTTACTCACCTTCAACGTGAAGGAGTGACCTAGCTTGGAGGAAGTGATACAGGTTGGAAAATGACTTTCAGGCAGTTGACTTGCCCAGACAGAATCTTTAGACATTTCATCTGCTATAATTATTATAATCCAAATGTCAGTTTTTGAATCTATGTAGTATGAAAAGGAGGACATCTGGTGGCAGCTAAGTCTTGTGAATATACTTGCTCACTTTGACAGTCACATTGCTTAGAATAATTGCTTCTAAGAGAAATTTGTGATATAACATGCTGAATTTCAAAGCATTTTGCATGACATAGCTGTCAGTGTTTAGACAAATCTAAGTGATAATTTTGAGCTCTATTTAAAAAAATAATCTATAAATAAATATGAAGTAACATGTTAATTAGTGAAAATGTAAAATTATCTGGTTGTAGTTTTATTGATATGTTTTCTTGTTGCAGAAGTTTAGGGACAAGATTTATCCCTAATAAGTATGCTGCTGCCCTAGCCAGTTTGGCTCAGTGGATAGAGCGTTGGCCTGTGGATTGAAGGGTCCCGGATTTGATTCTGGTCAAGGGCATGTACTCAGTTTCAGGCTCCTCCTGGGCCCGGGTCAGGGCTTGTGCAGGAGGCAACCAGTCGATTGATGTTTCTCTGTCTTTCCCTCTCTCTTCCACTCTCCCTAAAAATCAATGGGAAAATGTCCTTGGGTGAGGATTAACAACAACAACAAAAAGTATGCTGCTTTTTTGAAACGTTATCTAATACTAGGGTATTCATTTAACTAAAAGTTATTGAGCATTTAATTTGTTCAGCATGGCAGGCACTGTGGATATAGCAGTGAAGAAAAAAAGTCTTCGCCTCAATGAAGGCATTTTGTGGGGGCTATGGGATAGAGAGAGAGGGACTCAAAAAATAAAGAAGTCAGTATAGCTCTAGCTGGTTTGGCTCAGTGGATAGAGTATTGGATAGCGGACTGAAGGGTTGCGGGTTTGATTCCAGACAAGGGCACATATCTTGGTTGGTGGCTTGATCCCCTGCCCTGGTTGGGGCACATGTGGGAGGCAACCAATAGATGTGTCTCTCACATCGATGTCTCTCTCTGTCCCTCCTCCTCCCTTCTAAACCCTCTCTGAAAATCAATGGAAAAATATCCCTGGGTGAGGATTATCAGCAACAACAAAAAGTCAATATATAGTGTGTCAGTTGGCAGTAAGTCATTTGGAGAACAATACAGCAGTGTAAGCAGAAAAGGGAGTACCGTTATAGGATAGGAGTCTGCCTATTTAAATAGGGTGCTCAGGAAAGTCCTCTAATAAATTGATTTGTGAGCAAAGATCTGAAGCAGGGGAGGGTGGGAGCTCTGTGGGTATCTGGAAGAATAGTGTTCCAGATAGAACAACAGTTGGCAAAGGATCTTGAGGTAGGATCATGCCTAGTGTATTCAGAAACAGCAGTGTGGCTGGAATAGAGAGTGGAGGGGGAGAGCACATGAGATCAGTAGTTGAATCAGAAGAGCAGGAAATGCCACCAAAATATTAGGACCTTGTAGGCCAGGCCATTAAAAAGTGTTTACTTTTTACTTCCAGGGGACAGGGGAGCCATGCAAGATTTTGTCAGGAAAAATTGTGAATGACTTTGAAGTGGGCAGAAAATGATGAATGGGGGTTCTGTCTTATTAATCCATTGGATTTATCTCTGTCTCATTTTCTTTGAGTTATTTTATAGTTTTGTAATTAGTAGAAACTTAAAAATGCACACGATTCTTATCCATAGAGATGCAAATTAGTTGTGTCCAGTGGAATGCAATTGATTATTACCCTGTGAATAAGAACTGCTTTACATCTACTTGTAAATTTATTTCAGAACTAGAGGCCCAGTGCACGAATTCGTGCACGGGTGGGGTCTGGCCGGCCCGACCCCAGTCGGGGCGGATCAGGGCTGGGCCTATGGGGAGGAGGAGATGGTGGGAGGTTGGCCGGCTGGCCCGCCCCTGATTGGGGCCCGATCAAGGCCGGGCCGGCTGGGGGAAGCGGCAGCGGGCTGATTGGCGTTGGGGGACTGGTTGGGGGTGAGGCCAACCATAGGGAGGGGCAGTGGGCCGGCTGGCCCCAACCCCACATGGGGTGGGGGGTGCTGATCGGGGGACAGCGGCCTGGGGGAGGGGCCATGGGTGGTTGGCTGGCCGGCCCTGCCCCGATGCGGGGGGGCAATCGGGCGGGGCTGGCTGGGGGAAAGGGCTGCAGGAGGTTGATTGGCCTGCCCCTCCCCCTATTGGGCTGGGGGGTGCGACAGGGATGGGCCAGCCAGGGGGAGGGGCTGCGGGCCTATCATGGTGGGACGGGTTGATTGGGGGGTGGGCCTGGCCAGGGGGAAGGGAGGGGGCGTTTGGCCGGCAGCCCGCTCTTGATTGGAGTGGGAGAGTCTGATCAGGGGCAGGCCGGCAGCGGGGAGGGGCCGGCCCCACCCTATGATCGGGCCAGTTTGCTGGCCACAGTGGGCATCATAGCAACCGGTCTTTAGGGTTGTTATGGCCCTTATGGTCGCTGGCTTTTTATATATATATAGATTCCTCATTCTCTCTTTATACAGGATGTCCCCAAAAAATGTATACACACTTTACCAGCTGATAGCTCAATTGATGTTTCTTTCTTTTCAGATTAACCTGTTGGAATTAATAATTATTCAAATTGTACATATATATATTTTTTGGGACACCCTGTATAGGAGTGTTTCTTAGAACTCTCCTTTGAACCAGTTATAACATCTTAATGGTTCCCAACTTAATTAATCCTACCTAATAAAAGAGCAATATGCAAATTGACTGTCACACCAACACACAAGATGGCCACCCCCATGTGGACACAAGATGGCCGCCACAAAATGGCTAGCAGGGGAGGGCAGTTGTGGGCGATCAGGCCTACAGGGGAGAGCAATTGGGGGGACCAGACCTGCAGGGGAGGGCAGTTGGGGGCAACCAGGCCTGCAGGGGAGGGCAGTTAGGGGGACCAGGCCTGCAGGGGTGGGCAGTTAGGGGTAATCAGGCTGTCAGGGGAGCAGTTAGGCATCAATCAGGCTGGCAGGGGAGTGGTTAGGGGGTGATCAGGCTGGTAGGCAGAAGCATTTAGGGGCAATCAGGCAGGCAGGTAGGCAGGCGAGCAATTGGGAGCCAGCAGTCCTGGATTGTGAGAGGGATGTCCGACTGCCAATCGGACATCCCTTGAGAGGTCCCAGATTGGAGAGGGTGCAGGCTGGGCTCAGGAACACACACACATCCCTGTGCACAAATTTCATGCACCGGGCCTCTAGTGAGTTAAATAATATCTTTGACATATGTTCATTTTACCATATTTATAAGAGTCGTGATTTTTACCATTAAAAATATATCCAATCCAGTAACACTTTTTTTGTTGTTTTTAATCCTCACCCAAGGATATATTTCCATTGATTTTTAGAGAGAGTGGAAGGGAGGGGGAGAGACAGAGAGAGAGACACATCGACAGGTTGCCTCTGGCATGTACCCCTACCAGGGCTGGGATCGAGCCTGCAACTGAAGTACATTCCCTTGAATGGAATTGAACCTGGGACCCTTCAGTCTGTGGGCTGACGCTCAATCTACTGAGCCAAACCGGTTAAGGCCGTGGTCGGCAAACTGCGGCTCGCGAGCCACATGTGGCTCTTTGGCCCCTTGAGTGTGGCTCTTCCACAGAATATCACGGCCTGGGCGAGTCTATTTTGAAGAAGTGGAGTTAGAAGTTTAAGTTTAAAAAATTTGGCTCTCAAAAATTTCAATTGTTGTACTGTTGATATTTGGCTCTGTTGACTAATGAGTTTGCCGACCACTGGGCTGAGGTAATAACATTTTTTTTTTTTTTACCAGAAATACTCTGGCTGCTCTGTTGGAGGACAAGAGCAGAGGCAGAAGCCTTCAATCAATTAGAAGGCTGTTGCAAAAATTCAGACTAGAAATGATGGTAGCTTGAACCTGAGAAGAATGGTGGTGATGGTAAACAGCTAGCTATTGAACTGGGATATATTTTGAAGATAGATCTGAAAGGATTTATAGATTGGATATGGGATGTGAGAATGAGTTGTTAAGGACAATTGCAAGATTTTTGGGTATTAATCAGTAAAACTTACAAATAATTTTATTTTTTATCCGTTTTTATGTTGATAATTTTTATTTTCCATTAAGAATTTAGTTTGATAAGAAATGTAAAAGCTGATGATCATGGCTCTTTTCTCATGTGCTATTTTCTGTAGTGGTTATAGTACAATATGTAATTATTGAATTGAAAACATCAGTAACAACTTTGAGTCAGGTTCTGGCAGGAAACAGAACACTGACAGTGTTAATAGAAAAGAATTTAATGAAAGGATTATTTGCATAGTTTAGGCAGGTTAAAGGAAACCAGCGAGCAAAAATGATGACCAGGCTAGCTATTAACAGCAGAAGCTGTTACCACCTCTGTCTAAAAGGGACAGAGGAAGGGAGTGATCACCTGAACAGCAAGAGCTGTAAGTATAGGAGAGGGCTGCCTGATGGGAGCTATCAGTAGAGAAGCTTAGTAAGGAATGGATCCATAGCTAACCTGGTCTGCTGGTGCTCCATGCCCCCAGGGCCCAGAGCAGGTCACTCTGGAGGATAGATGGAAAATATCCAACATTGCAAAAATATTTTTATAAACTCTGCCATACAACCAACATAAAAACAAATAAACAAAACCAAGTAAACAAACAAACATAAAAATAAGCAAACCAACTGACCGATGTGCCTGAACTTTAAAATGAAGAAAAGAAAGAACATAATTTTTTAGTTGTAAAAAGTTATAAAAACTCAGTTGGATAGGTTTTAATGACATGGAACAGAAGAAGTATTAAAAATAATATCAGTCATAAAAGTTTTTACATCATGTTAAATGTTTTACTTTGGATTCACAAGGTTATAAAAATCCCTTTATCTTTTTTATGTGTTTTACTTAGAATTAATTTAATCTAATTTTAAAACTTTATACAACCATTACTTTATAATTCTAAATATTTAAAAACTTTTTTTTGTTGTGTCTTTCCCTTCTTTTTAATGCAAAGTATTTCAGATTTAGTTTGGTCCTTGAAATTTACTTAAATTGAAAGAAAGCTCAAGTCATCTCATCCAGTTTCTTAACTAGTAGTGGAATCTACGGAACATTGCTAGTGATTGGGAACTCAACATTTAAAGTAATTCAATTTTTTGTTAGATGGAAATCTGTTTTATTCTTGTAGACTTTCTATGGTTTGGTCCAACTTCTGTTCCAGGAGCAAGTCAGGTTATTCCATAAAATAGAGAAATTTGAAGACAGCTGACTATTCTTCCCTACTCTTCTTCTTCTTTTTTAAAAAATATATTTTTATTGATTTCAGAGAGGAAGGGAGAGGGAAAGAGATAGAAACATCAATGATGAGAGAGAATCATTGATCGGCTGCCTCCTGCATGCCCCTTACTGGGGATCAAGCCCACAACCTGGGCATGTGCCCTTGACTGGAATTGAACCCGGGACCCTTCAGTCCGTAGGCTGACTCTCTATAGGGCTGCCCTACTCTTCTTTACTGCTAAATATTTTTTTTATCCTTTTGCAATCTTACCTTAGTGACTAGACAGTTCTTATCCAATTTCATTTTGAATCACTCTCTTCCTTAGGCTTCTGTGATACCACACTTTTGGAGATTTTCTTTCTCTTTCTTGGACAGTGCCTGTTCAATTTCCTTTGTGGGCTTCTCTTCCTCTGCAGTTCCCTTAAATGTTGGTGTTTAGCTGGTGTGGTTCAGCGGCTGAGTGTCGACCTACTGGTGTGAACTAGGAGGTCACAGTTTGATTCTCTGTCAGGATACATGTCCTGGTTGCGGGCTCAATCCCCAGTAGGGGGTGTGCAGGAGGCCACCCATCAATGATTCTCTCTCATCAATGATGTTTTCTATCTCTCCCTTTCTCTCTGAAATCAATAAAAAAATATTAAAAAGTCAGCCTTAATATCAATTGTATCTCAGCTTTGATGAAAAACAGTATGTACTAGTATCTCCATTAGTATTCAAAATAACAACAACAATAACTGTAGTGGCCTCCATACGTGAGGATTACTGTTTGGGTAAGACTGTTTTCTTAAACATGTCCAAGAACTGGAAAGTAAGCAAAAAAGGCTTCTGGTGCTTGAAAAAATTGTTGTTATGAATCTCATAAAGTAAAGATTATATACTTTAGCATACAGTATTCTTTTGTTTCTGATTATAGGGCTTTATTTTGTATCTAGTTTTAAATTATTTTTTAATTTCAGAGAGTGGAAGGGAGAGGGAGAAGAAGATAGAAACATCAATAATGAGAGAGAATCATTGATTGGCTGCCTCCTGCATGCACCCTACTGGGTATCAAGCCTGCAACCTGGGCATGCACCCTGACCGGGAATTGAACCAGGACCTCCTGGTTCATAAGTTGACGCTCAACCACTGAGCCACACTGGCTGGACTTGCATCTAGTTTTAATAGGCTTGGATGTCTAATTATAGAGTCTATAAGGATTCAAAAGCGTAAACTAAAAATAAAAGCAAACACAACGAAAACACAAATACATGTTTATTATGTGACAGTTCTAGGACCTGCTGTATATACTGTCAGCTGAGAAAGAGGGTGATCAACAAAGTAGAATTAAAAACTATTTTTTAAAAACAACAACATAAAACCCAGAACTAGGCAGACAGCCTGACAACACATATGTCACCGATTACAGCTTGGAAAGATTCTTTATCAGAATGCAGGCTGTCTGATTCCATTGGCACTTTTTTTAAAGGACAAAATGTATTTTATTTTCTCATTTTGACTGGGGAACACTTGGTGATTATTTATCCCCTCTTGTGGCTTCATGAAGTTGCCTAGAACATATTTTGCCCTGAAAATATTAGGGGGGGAGTAAAACTTTTGATACTCACCTGTCAAGCATCTGAAATAGGATTTGATTCTGTAATCCCAGTGGTATCTGGACCCTGATCTGTCTACCCTTGTTGCTCAATGACACCAAAGTGCCATTTTGAGGCCTTCGGGCTAAGGACTGTATAGAGGTTATTAGGAAGGTGTTGGAGAGGAAAGACGTAGCAGAGGAGAAAAGCTTAGAGAACAGACTGTGGTACTGAAGAGTGTTTCTAGAAGCTCTCAGTGGGCAGTTGTACACCAGATGGCCAACTGCATTATTTTTGTTTGGAATAAACCCAGGTTATGTATATTCATAAATTCTTAGTATTAGGGGGCCTTTCGGGACATTTCCTTAAGACATGTGAATTCTGAGAATAACTTTGCTGGCTGCGAGCACCTTTAGCCTAAGAGTGGCTGTTAAGTTCTGTGCATTGGCAGATTTCCAGCATTTACTAATTAGGTTTTGCCTACTTAAATTCTCCTGGCAGTTTCTCTTGGCCACACTCTGCCCTAACCTGTTTAGTATATAGTCTGCCTTTGGGATCTGCTTAGACATTAATAGCTTTTCTTTCTAAAGAAGCCTTTAATAAATATTGATTTGTATATGCTTTAGCTAATAATTTATTATTGATTATAAAAGCAATTCACACTATAGAAAAAGTCTTACCACCACATGAACCAGCATTAACATTTTAGTATGGTTTAGTCTAGTTCCCCTCCCCCCACCTCGGGTTTATGTATTTTTGTAGGGGTAGAAGAGAGATAGATAAGTGCAAAAGCTATTTTTTAAAACTAAGAAAAAATCCTGTCAAATTTGCTACTGGTCACTAAGCAATTTTTATTTTAGTTTATTTATTAAAATTTTTTTTTTAAATTCTCATCCCATAGAATAATTTTTCTATTGATATTTTGAGAGAGAGGGAGGGAGGGAGGGAGGGGGGAGAGAGAGAGAAAGAGAAAGAGGAACAGGGAAGTGAGAGAGCCACATTGATACGTTGCCTCCCACACATGCCCTGACTGGGGCCGGGAATTGAACCTGCAACCCAGGTATGTGCCTTCGACTGGGAATTGAACCTGAGATCCTTAGGTGCACTGGTCAATGCTCTAACCACTGAGACACCAGCCAGGGCAAGAGTAATTTTTAAAATAAACTTTATTTTCTGAATAATTTTAGAATCACAAAAAAATTAGGAAGATAGTACAGAGCTTTTCATATACCCTTTACCCAGCTTTCCCTAATGTTAATCACACACAACTATGGTACATTTGTCAAAACTAAGAATTGACACTAGTATGATAATATTAACTAAACTATAAGCTTTATTTAGATTTCGCCAGTTTTTTGACTAATGTTTGTGTTTTTTTTTCTGTCCCAGGATACAATTCAGAATACCATATTGCATTTTAAAAGAACAGTTTTGTCCTTTTTTTTTTTCTGTTTAACTTTATACCATGAACATTTTTTTGCAATTAAATAGTCTTTAAACAATGTTTATTAATGGCCTTATAAATGTACATCAAATGGATAGATGTATTCTGTTGTAAATATTTCTGGTTAACTTTTTTTGTGGCATTTTGTGAGGGTCGGAAGTGTTAGAAAACACACCCATACATCAAATCATTTTTATTAGTGGTGTATTTGAATCAGGTGAGTTTGCTAGATTGTAAGAATTTTTAATGCTTTGCTCTAAAAGAAAATAATCAGTTTATTTTCCTTTGAGAATATGTTTACGAGCATTTCAATTGAGTTAAATGCAGAAACTTGGCATTTGGCTTTATTTTGTGCAGACTTTGTGTGTGTGTGTGTGTGTGTGTGTGTGTGTGTGTGTGTATAAAATACACACACACACACAGTTAATATTTACACTTTTTATATGTGTCTAGTTAACAAGATGATAGTCACCTGAGTTTGGAAATACAGATTTATGGTATATTCTACTTATGCACTTGTATATTTAGTTTTTAAAATTATCCCTTCTTATTTTTTTATTATCTTTGTTTATTTAGTTCTAAGTTAAGCATACTATCTAATAAAAGAGTAATATGCAAATTAACCACCACTCCGCTACACCCACAAGCCATGCCCAGTAACCACGCCCACTAGCCAATCAGGAGCGAGTATGCAAATTAACCCCAACCAAATGGCTGCAGCCACAGAGAGAGCAGGAGGGAGGCTTGGGTTTCCCCGGTGATGGAGGAAGCCAAGCTTTCCGCTCACCCTGGCTGGCCCAGGCCTCCACTTAAGGTTACAAAGTTTCAATTATAGAAGTTAAATAAATTCCAACAGAAATGGCTGCTGCCACGGAGGGAGCAGAAGGCTTGGCTCCACTCCAGGCTACAAAGTTTCAATTGTAGAAGATAAATAAACCACAGATACCAGGGCCTCTGCTTGGGTCGCCAGGGGCATGGCCGGCCTGCAAACCACCACAGGGCCCTCACCCAGGCCGCCCCACGCCCCAAGGGAACCCCCACCCTGATCCGGGACACCCTTCAGGGCAAACCAGCTGGCCCTCATCCATGCACCAGGCCTCTATTCTATCTAATAAAAGAGTAATATGCAAACTGACCATCACTCCAACACACAAGGTGGCTGCCCCAATGTGGTCAAAGATCCTGCCCCCATGTGGACACAAGATGGCCACCACAAGATGGCCAGCAGGGGAGGGCAGTTGGGAGGGACCAGGCCTTCAAGGGAGGGCAGTTGTGGGCAATCAGGCCAGCAGGGGAGGGCAGTTGGGACGGACCAGGCCTGCAAGGGAGGGCAGTTAGGGGTTACCAGGCCGGCAGAGGAGGGAAGTTGAGGGCAAACAGGCTGGCAGGGGAGCAGTTAGGCATCAATCAGGCTGGCAGGGGAGTGGTTAGGGGGTGATTAGGCTGGCAGGCAGAAGTGGTTAGGGGCAATCAGGAAGGCAGGCAGGCAGGCGAGCAGTTGGGAGCCAGCAGTCCTGGATTGTGAGAGGGATGTCCGACTGCCCGTTTAGACCCGATCCCAGTGGGATCGGGTCTAAACGGGCAGTCGGACATCCTTTAAGGGGTCCCAGATTGGAGAGGGTGCAGGCTGGGCTGAGGGACCTGCGCCCCCCCCCCCAAACCGGGGCACGAATTTCGTGCACTGGGCCTCTAGTATTATATAAAAAGTGAAGATGTCTAGATATTTTCTTGCATGCCTTATATTTTGTTGATTGTTATAGCTTGATTGATATTGACTAAGTTTTATATTTGTTTAACATGAAGTAAGGTCAGAGGGATGCTCAGTTTACTAAAACCTCATAAGTTAAACATTTTTAATGCTAGATTCAGTCCTTAATAGTGGACTAGTGTCTAATAGTAAATTTATAAACTAGAGATTTATTATGAGGGTTAAGTAGTCATTTATTAATTTGACACAATTATATGTTATTAATATATAGAAATAATAATATTTGAAGAACACAAATACAGGAGTCTGATATAAAATAAGTATAGAAAATTGAATGCACTATCTTTTTTATTTTTTTAATCTTTACCCGAGGATATTTTTTCCCACTGATTTTTAGAGAGTGTGGAAGGAAGGGAGTGAGGGGACACGCGTGCGCACACACACATACACACACACACAGAAACATCGATGAGAAAAAGACACATTGATTGGTTGCCCCCTGCATGTGCCCCGCTGTGATTGAACCTGCAACCCAGGTATGTGCCCTTGACCCAGGAATTGGACCCAAGACCCTTTGGTGCTCTGGCTGAGGCTCTACCACTTAGCACCACCGGCCAGGGCTGAATGCACTATCTTTGTAATATCAAATATATTCATTGCAGTTTTTAGAATTAATGATAAATACTTTCTGGAGAATGCTTGTACTCTCTTCTGCTATCTTGCAATCGCTTGCATTTTTATGGTGCAGTCTGTGAAGTTTAGTGGGGAGAACTCCGTGATCTGTCATACAGAATGTTTATCACTTTTATGTTGCTGGAGGACAGTATTTGATTTCCTTGTACATATTTTTATATTGCAACATAAAGTACTAAACTAAGAGTTTCTTTGAGAGTCCCCAAGACCGATGCTATTTTTTCCTGTGATTGAAGGTACTGGGAGTTTTGCCATCCGGCACTGATTACATTATTGAATTAGCTAAGGCAGAGTGACTCATCTGCTGGGTTTGCACATCTGTAGGTGCGTTTTTATATCTTAGGGCAGAGATTATGGGCACTCTGACTTAATTGTGTAAATTTCATCACTAGCTTCTGGGTGTAAGTATGTTCCAAGGTTATAGATGAATCTAGGATTGAATTAAGGCAGAATTGTGTTTTTATATAATTTTCCACTTCAGCTTTCTCCTGTTTTATTTTTGCAAGCCATTTTAGTACCATTTTAACAGTGTTTGCTACATACAGACAGTTGTTGATTGATAGATTGATAGATGGTAGATAAAGATAAACAGATACAGATTTTTAAATTTCTGTTCCTAAAAGCCAAAGTCCATAATTGAAAGAGACTTTGTGAAATTCATTGTGAAATATAAGGTTAAAGTGGGTGACTTTTTCTAGGTCTGGAAGGATTATCTGAGGTTTATGTCATCATCCTACAATGACACTGCAGGTCCAGATGCTTTTGGGAGAATGTTAATATTATGGATGGATGCTGTTACTTTTAGGTTAGACTTTGGACATCATCCTATATAATAAAAGCCTAGGTGGCGTCACGCCCTTGTGCGACGCCATCACAAGATGGCCACCACAAGATGGCTGCATGCACAGTGGAAGCAGGACCCAGTGGCTGCTCCGCGCAGTGAGGCCCGGGGGTCCCGCGGCTCTGCGCAGCGTGGAGGAGGCCAGTCCTGGCGTCTCTGCCGCCTTGCGTGGAGGAAGCGGGTCTCAGTGGAGGAGGTGGGTTGCGGCAGGGGAGGGCAGTTGTGGGCAATCAGGCTGGCAGGGGAGCGGTTAGGGGGCGATCAGGCCGGCAGGCAGAAGCAGTTAGGGGCAATCAAGCAGGCAGGTAGGTGAGCGGTTAGGAGCCAGCGGTCCTGGATTGTGAGAGGGATGTCCAACTGCCAGTTTAGGCCTGATCCACAGGGATCCACAGGGATCAGGCCTAAACCAGCAGTCAGACATACCCCTGAGGGGTCCCAGATTGGAGAGGATGCAGGCCGGGTTGAGGAACACCCTACTCCCCTCCCCCGTGCACGAATTTTGTGCACCGGGCCTCTAGTCAATAATTAAACACCATTAATTTTATTCATATAAATTGGAAGTTTTGTTCATAGATTTTCTGCCCCTATAAGAATGTATTTGGTAGGCCATTAGTGGTGTCTTTTAAGATTATAAAGGAAATGTGAACTGCTCACAGTATTGCAAACTGACCCTTTGTATAAGTCTACCTTCCCGCCTATCTCCTAATGTTTTCCCATGCATTCCTACATTTCAATGATAAGGAATTACTTTCAGGTTCTGGAACAGGCTATGCTTTTTCAGATTTTTAAAAACATATTTTTTATAGATTTTTAGAGAGGAAGGGAGAGGGAGAGAGGAAGAAACATCAACGTGAGAGTGAAACATTGATCGGCTGCCTTCTGCATGCCTTCTACCAGGAGTCGAGCCTACAACCCTGGGCATGTGCCCTTCTGGGAAATGAACTGAAAATCTTTTGGTGCATGGGACAATGCCCAACCATCTGAACCATATGGGCCAGGGCATATTGTGTTTTTGCATGCAATCTTCTTGGTCTGGATTGCCTTTGCCCTAGCAAACTCCCATCTGTCTTTCAGGACTTGACTTAGAAGTCACCTTTCTCAGGAAGCCTTTCTTATCACTTTTTTCCTGCTCTGAGTTAAATGTTCTGATGGCAATGGTGCATGGGTCAGCAATTCTGCCATGTATTAATTTTCTTGTCTGTCTCCTTTAGTAACTAGTAAGCTCATTGGAACTGGGGAATGTGTATCTTTATTTCTAGCATTTTAACTCAGTGCCTGGCAAAGAGAGTTAGTGCTTAGAAAATATTCATTGAATGCCTCAGTGGTGTAGATCAGGGGTGGGGAATGTCTGGCCCCCAGACTGTATAAGGCCCTTGAAATAATTTGGTCTGGCCCTGCCAAGGCAACTGGAGGCAGGACTTGAAATTCTATAAATCTAGGAGCTTTTTTCATAGAAACATAAATTTATACTAAGTGAATTATATTAAGCGAATGATGTTATAAATAACCAAATAGCCCTTGGCAGAAAAAAAGTTCCCCACCCCTGATGTAGATGAAGAAATGAATGAACTCATTTTTATTCTCTCTTTAATATTCATAACTTTACAAATAAATTATTTTTGTTGTTGTTAATTCTTACTTGAGGATATTTTTCCATTTTTCTTAGGGAGAGAGTGGAAGAGAGAGGGAAAGACAGAGAGAAACATTGATGTGAGGGAAACACATCAATTGGTTGCTTCTTGCTGGAGCTCCGACCAGGGCCTGGGCTGAGGAGGAGCCTGCAACCAAGGTAGATGCCCTTGACCAGAATCAAACCAGGGACCTTTTGGTCTGCAGGCCAATGCTCTATCCACTGAGCCAAACTGGCTAGAGTTATAAATAATTTTTATCTACTAAGTAACCTTTTATTATTTCAAACAACTATGTCTGAAATATAGAAATGTTACTTTATTAATATTTTAGATTTATCTATAGGAAAATGAATTAATGTCAGTTTAAATTACATGTAAGCGTGCCCTTAAGCTTTCTTGATCATCCTGGTTTTACGTGTCTCTTACAGAGGAAACAGAAATGAGAGAAATCTTATTTAAATTACAGTACAAGGAATTTAGATTAGACTAAGAGTTTCCAGAAAAGAAAGTACCAGATATTGAAGTGATTTGTAAATAGTTTAATTGATTTTTTTTTTTTTTTTAGAGTTAAATAGTGGGGTGTGGATGGAGGTTTATGAATTGCAAACTGGTTCACAAACATTACCCTTAGACTAAAAAACCTAAAGGAAGAAAAAAACCTTTTTGTAATATACAGATACAACCACATTCATAGGTAGATGCTTAAAAAAGAGTTGGATACTTTTTGGTTTTGTGTGTATATTTGCATTTAAAATTTTCAGCTAACAAGGAAACTGTGTTGCAGGTGTCCTTACTTTTCACAGAATGGCTCTGGTTTGTTTAGGTGTCAAGAAGAATGTACTGAATAATCTCCTTCCTTAGCTTTTTTAAAAATTCCTCTTCTTTATAATATAACTAGAGGCCCAATGCACGGAATTCATGCAGGAGTAGGCCTTCCTTCCCCTGGCTGCCGGCACCGGCTTCCCTCTGGCACCCGGGACCCGGGCTTCCCTCTGGCTGTCAGCACCCAGGTCCCGGGCTTCCCTCGCAGCCCTGGCTTCGTCCGGAAGGATGTCCAGTCTAATTAGCATATTACACTTTTATTATTATAGATGAAAAATCTTTAGCAGTGTTAAGAATAAGTCTAAAACTGTTGTGTATCAGTATAAAAAAGACCTACCTGATAGTTTAAAAACAATGCAGCCAGACCATTGACACAAAGAACAGGAATTGAATGCCATTCTCTTGATTGTTTTAATGTACTTAAACATGACAGTTAGCTGTGCCCAAAATTTAGAGTTATATTGCTAAGCTCTTAACTATAGATATTCTATCCTGGCTGTATTTGAACAGAACTACTGTAGTAAAGGTCAAATTCACCCTCAATGCTAGTGAACTGAAAGAGCAAATATACCTTCCTGAGCACCAAATTTATAATCACTCTTATGAATAGAGTTCAGTGTTCTCTTTGCTTGTCTGTCTGTAAGAATTGGAATAATTTAGGATAGTTTTACTAAATGTATTAATGTAACTCTTGTTATGAGGATGGTGCTTAAGTTTTAGGATTCTAAGCTTATAGTGCAAAAGGCTTCTTTGTGATACTAGAGACAGGATTTTACTGTTATTGATAATATAATAATGCCTTGTTTTTTAAACTATGTATTTTTCTAAATGTCTTCATAGCCAGAATTTATTTTGTCTTCACAATACCTCTGTGAAATAGGTGTCCTAATCTTATAAATGAAGAAATTGAGGCATGGAAAGGTTGACCAACTGCCAAAGGCATATAGCATTGCTTTAAAATAAATCATCATTAGTCCAGTAGCTAACATTTACTAACTGCTTACCATATACTAGGCATTATTTTAAGGTTTTTACATGTATTGATTATTAAGAGTTAGATCTGGATTTAATTCTGGCTCTTCTGCTTATTTTCTATTGACCATGGGAAAGCTACCTAACCTCTTCAAGCCTTGGTTTCCTCATTTGGAACAAGGAAATAATGATAGTGCCTACCTCATAGGGTGGTTGTATGGATTGAGATAATCCAAATGAATGTGTCTGTCATACAGTGAGCGCTTTAAAATCAGTTTACTATTGAAAAATAAGGTGTTCTTAAACAGTATTTAGTGTAATTTTTAGCTTCTTGATGATTATCCTGTTAAACTCTGTATTTTTCTTGAGTAATAAATCATAGTACATGCAGCTATATATACCTATTTTATAGAAAAACATTCATGTTACAACAAGATCATAGCTCCGTATAGTGGCTATAGTTACCTCTTCCCTTTTACTATTTCCCAATCACCTTTTGGCTCTAAGCCTTCCACTAGTGGGAAGAAACCAAAGAGAGTTAAGAAGTCATGGAGAGTATCTAAGGTATCCATGTTCCAAAATCAGTGGCAGGGCACCTGCAGCCCATTGGGTTATGTTCATTCCAGAAGTACTGTGATATGTCAGTTATTTGGAACCCAAACATATTTTCTTGTAGAAAGTATCCTTTTAAATGAGGTACATGAATTCTTTTAATCCCTGATACAACTGACATGGTGGATATTTGCACTGAAAAACAGTAAAAACAAGCAAAAACACATACATTGGCAATGCGAATAATCAAAGTAATTAAAACAATAAACTGAATATATCTTGATCCTTACAAAGAGGTCTGGAGAAGATTCTGTGAAGATGGTGGAGTAGCAAGCATCCAGAATCTATTTCCCCTGCACGGGCAGAACCTGATGTAATTATTCTAGATCTCTGGAGCTATTGAGGATTTGTAGCTTTCAGGAGAAAAGCCTTAGATGTAAATTGCACTTAATTTTGATCAAGTTCAACTTTTAACATAGTAGCAGCTACCCATCATCTACTCCCAGCCTTGTACATCTTATACACAGCTTATAGGACCCAGCGTAGGTCCAAAGGACCCTCTCCAAATATCAGGAATCTATGCGTGATTACTGCTTTTGATAGTAGAGGAGCAGACAAAGAGATGGGCAACCATTGTGTTGTGCCTCCCCATTGTTGCAAGCCCCTTCCCCTCCAGCTGAAGTAACTTCCAGGATATTTAAAGAGCTAGTATCCTCTTTTGCTTCATTTATTTTTCTCCTTTTCCCCTTTTTGGGAGCCAGAAATTAAAGACTAGAAATCAGTGACATTGCATATACAGGAAAAATTAGAAAGTGACCACGTGCACTGAAGGAAAGGCTCAGAAAAGACCTGAGAACACCTTGGGTTTACACCTCAGGCTGACAGTTGGTGCAGAGATAGCCTATAACTGTAAAAAATAAAGAAAGAAAACTAACAAAATAGTTATACCATTATTAGATTCAAATGTTCAGTTTTTAAAAACAAAAATTACAAAGCATGCAAAGAAATAAAGTATGGCCCATTCAAAGGGGGAAAATCAATAAAAATCACTGGTGAAAAAGATCTGATTGCAGATATATTACACAAAAGCTTTAAAACAACTCTCTTAAAGATATTCAGAGAACTAAAGGAAGATGTGGAAAAAGTCAAGAAAACTATGCATGAATAAAAGGAATGTCAATGAAGAAATAGGAAACATAAAAAGCAACCAAATAGAAATTCTGCATCTGAAAAGTACAATAACTGTAATGAAAAATTTAGTAGAAGGATTCAAAGTCTTACATAAGCAGACAGAACAACAAATCAGCAAAGTTGAAGATAGGACAATGGAAATTATTCAGTCTGAGGAACAGATTGAAGAAAAATGAGCAGAGCCTAAGGGATCTGTGGGACACCATCAAGTGGTCTAACACATATTGTGGAAGTTTGAAAAGGGGAAGAGAAAGGGGCACAGAGAATATAGAAATAGATGAATATAAATATCTAAGGAGCTCATTGTACTTCAAGTAAGATTACCCCACAGAAACCCACACCAAGATACATTATAATCCAGTTTATAACACAGGACTCTTGAAAGCAGCAAGAGAGAAGCAAATTATTGTTACTGTACATTCAAGGAATCCTCAATAAGATTATTACTAAACTGTTCATCAGAAACTTTAGAGGCTAGACAGAAGTAGACATATATATTGAAAATGCTAAAGACCCACAAAAAATCTGTCAACCAAAGATCCTATATCTGAAAAACTGTCCTTCAAAAATGAGGGAGGGAAAAAGGAAGACATTACCAGATAAACAAAAGCTGGAGTTTATTACCACTACACCTGCCATTAAGAAATGCATTCTCTAAGAAAGGGAGTCCTTGCAAGGTGATACAAAAGGACACTCTACACTAACTTGAAGCCATGTGGAGAAATAAAGATCTCACAAGGGGAATTCTAAAAGCTAGTACTATTATAACAGATTTGTAACTGTACTTTTTTGTTTTCTGATTTAGTATTTAAGGGACTACTACATTCAAAGAAAAAAATAACTTATCTAAAAGCTAGTATTTTAACTTTGGTTTGCAACTTTATTTTCTATATAATTTAAGAAAAATAATTAAAAGAATTGTTTATTTTTCTGGGTGCACTGTATAAAGGTGTAGTTTTGTGACATCAATAACTGAAAGGAGTGAGGACAGAGCTGTTAAAGGAGCAGAGTTTTTGTATATTATTGATGTCAAGCTGGTATAAATTCAAATTGGACTGGTATAACTTCAGGATGCAAAATGTAATCCTTATGGCAACTACAAAGAAAACAGCTATAGACCATACATGACTCAAAATACTTAAATCAGAAATGAAAGTGGGGACATCACTACTGATTCTGCCAAAGTAAAAATGATTGTAAGAGAATACTATGAACAATTGTACACTAACAAATTAAATAACCTAGATGAAGCAGACAAATTCCTAGAAACACAAAACTTACCAAGACTAAATCACAAACGAAATAGGAAATCTGAACAGAGCTATAACTAGTAAAGATATTAAATGAGTAATAAAAAATCTCTTGACTAGAAAAACCCCTGGTTTCACTGATGAATTCTTCTAAACATTTAAAGAACTCATATCAATTCTCAAACTTTTCCAAAAAATTGAAGATGAAGGAACGCTTTGCTAACTTATTTTATGAAGCTAGCATTACCCTGATACCAAAGCCAGATAAAGAAACCACATGGAAAATACAGACCAACATCCCTTACTAACACTGATTCAAAAGTCCTCCACAAAATACTAGCAAACTAAGTTCAGCCAAAGTGCGATTTGTTCTTGCAATGCAAGGATTTTACAACATATAAAAATCAGTCAATATAATACACATTAACAGAAGGAAGATAAAAAATACATGATCATCTCAATTGGTACAGAAAAAAAAATTGACAAAATTCAACACCTTTTTATAAAAACACTAAAAAGCTAGGAATAGAAGGAAACTACCTCGACATAATAAAAGCTATATATGAAAAACCCACAGTGAACATCATACTCAATAGTGAATACTGAAAGCTTTTCCTCTAAGATCAGGAAAAAGTCAAGGATGCACACTTTCACCACTTTTATTCAACATAGCACTGGAAGTTCTAGCCAGAGCAATTAGGCAAGAAAAAGAAATAGAAGGTATCCAAACTGGAACGGAATAAGTAAAATTATCTTTGTTTGCAGATGACAAAATTTTCTATTTAGAGAACCCTAAAGATTCCACAAAAAAAGTCTTAGAACTAATAAATGAGTTCAGCAAAGTAGCAGGATATAAACTCAATGTGCAGAAATTAGTTGCATTTACATACACAAGCAATGAACAGTCTGAAAAGGAAATTACAAAAATTTAATATGGAATCTCAAGGAACTCCAAATAGCCAAAATAATCTTGAAAAGGAAGAGCAAGACTGGACAACTTACACTTCTGATTTCAAAACTTACTACAAAGCCACAATAATCAAAACAGTGTGGTACTGGCATAAAGACAGACTTGTAGATCAATGGAATAGAATAAAGAACCAGAAATAAGCCCTCACATGATGAAAAAACTCATGTTCAAAAATGTTTTGACAAGAGTGCCAAGACAATTCAATGGAGAAAAGGGCAGTCTTTTCAACAAATGGTGTTGAGAAAACTGGTTGTCTACATGCAAGAGAATGAACTTCAACCCTTATCTAATATACATGAAAATTAACTCAAAATGAATCAGATGTAAATATAAGACATGAAACAATAAAATTCTTAGAAGAAAACGTAGGCCAAAATCTTCACAACATTGGATTTGGCAGTGCTTTCTTGGATGTGATACTAGAAGCACAGGTAACAAAAGCAAAAATAGACAAATTGGACTTCCTGAGAAAACAAAATATTTGTGCTTCAAAAGACACTGTCAACAGCTCTGGCAAGGTAGCTCAGTTGGTTAGAACATCATCCCCATATACCAAACTTGTGGATTCAATTCCAAGTTGGGGCATATACAAGAATCAACCAATGAATGCATAAATAAGTGGAACAGCCGGCTGGTGTGGCTCAGTGGTTGAGCATCAACCCAGAGCCAGGAGGTCATGGTTTGATTCCCAGGCAGGGCACATGCCCAGGTTGTGAGCTTGATCCCCAGAAGGGAGTGTGCAAGAGGCAGCCAATCGATGATTCTCTCATTATTGATGTTTTTACCTCTCCCTCTTCCTTCCTCTTTCTGAAGTCTTTCCTCTCAAATCAATAAATAAAAATTAAAGAAACAGAGGGATAAGAGCAACCCACAGAATGGGAGAAAATATTTGCAAATTATCCTATCTAATAAAAGAGTAATATGCAAATTGACCATACCTCTGCCACACCACAAGCCACGCCCACCAGCCAATCAGGAGCAAGTATGCAAATTAACCCAACCAAGATGGCTGCAGCCACGGAGTGAGCAGGAGGCTTGGGTTTCCCTGGTAATGGAGGAAACCAAGCTTTCCGCACACCCTGGCTGGCTTAGGCCTCCACTCAAGGCTACAAAGTTTCAGTTATAGAAGATAAATAAATCCCAACAAAAATGGCTGTGGTCATGGAGCAAGCAGGAGGCTTGGCTCCACTCAAGGCTACAAAGTTTCAATTATAGAAGATAAATAAATCCCAGATACCAGGGCCTCCGCTTGGGTTGCTGGGGGCGTGGCTGGCCTGCAAAACACCACAGGCCCATCGCCCAGGCCGCCCCACACCCCACGGGAGCCCCCACCATGATCCAGGACACCCTTCAGGGCAATCCAGCTGGCCCCCACCCATGCACCAGGCCTCTGTTCTATCTAATAAAAATAATATGCAAATTGACCATCACTCCAACACACAAGATGGCTGCCCCCATGTGGTCAAAGATGGCTGCCCCCATGTGGACACAAGATGGCCGCCACAAGATGGCCAGCAGGGGAGGGCAGTTGGGAGGGACCAGGCCAGCAGAGGAGGGAAGTTAGGGGCGACTGGGCCTGCAGGGAAGGACATTTGGGGGGGACCCAGGCCTGCAGGGGAAAGCAGTTGGGGGGGGGGAGCAGGCCTGCAGGGGAGGGCATTTAGGGGTGACCAGGCCTGCAGGGGAAAGCAGTTAGGGGTGACCAGGTCTGCAGTGGAGGGCAGTTAGGGGCAAACAGGCTGGCAGGAGAGCAGTTAGGCATCAATCAGGCTGTCAGGGGAGTGGTCAGGGGGTGATCAGGTTGGCAGGCAGAAGTGGTTAGGGGCAATCAGGAAGGCAGGCGAGCAGTTGGGAGTCAGCAGTCCTGGATTGTGAGAGGGATGTCCGACTGCCCATTTAGGCCCAATTCTACCAGACATCCCTCGAGGGGTCCCAGATTGTAGAGGGTGCAGGCTGGGCTGAGGGACACACACGCCCCACCCGTGCATGAATTTCATGCACCGGGCCTCTAGTCTACATATATAAAAGGCTAAGCAACCAGCCAGTAGGTATGATGTGCACTGACCACCAAAGGGCAGACACTCAGCACAGGAACTGCCGAGCTACGGTGACTTGGCAGCAGCCGTTCTTGGTTGACGCACCCTGAAACCAGAGAGGAGGGAGCCTGGTTTGGGTGTGCAATTCCACCTTTGGCTGTGGGTTATGTTGTTGCTGGGTCACTGTTGCCCCTGAATCTGGTTTACTGCCAAGCTGCAGTGACCGTAGACGCTCTTCTAGCTGCGGTGTTGCCCCAGGTGTGGCCAGCCAGGGAGGGACCACGGGAGGTTGGCTCCAGGTCATGTCCGGCCCATCTTGCCCAGTCCCTCCCCACCTGCCACCTTCTAATTAATTTCCTTTCAATGTGCACAAATCCGTGCACCAGGCTACTAGTATATTTGATAAAGGACAGTATCCAGTATATATAAAGAACTTCTAAAACTCAGTCATAGAAAAACAAGCAACCTCGTTAAAAAATGGACCAAGGTCTTAAATAGACGTTTCTCCAAAGGAGATAACAAATGGCTAATAAGCACATGTAAAGATGCTCAACATCACTAATCATTAGGGAAAGGCAAATCAAAACTACAGTGAAATATCACCTCACACTCATTAGGATGGCTGATACAAAAAAAAAGAAAAACAAATGTAAGTAAGGATGTGAAGAAGTTGGAACCCTTGTGCTCTGCTGGTGGGAATGTAAATCAGTATGACCATTTCTCAAAAAATTATGAATAGAATTACCATGTGGTCTAGTTAATAACATTACCCAGAAGCAATACTACTTCTGGGTCTGTATCCAAAAGAATTGAAAACAGGGTCTCCAAGACATATCTGTACATCCATGTTTATAGCAGCATATTCACAATAGCCAAAAGGTAGATAAATGTCTAACAACAGATGAATGGATAAGCAAAGTTTGCAATATACATAAATGAAATATTAATCAGCCTTTAAAAAGAAATTCAGACACTTGCTACAACATGAATGAATTTTAAGGACATTACGTTAAGTTAAATAAGGCAGGCACAGAGATAAATACTGTATGATCTTTTATATGAGGTATCTATTAGTAGAGTAGTCCAACTTAATCCTATATAATAAAGATGTAATATGCAAATGGTCATTACACTGTGAAGCGTAATGACCAACTGCGTAACGACCAGATCACGGATCAGCAGGAGGGTGGGACAGTGAGCTACAAGTGGGCAGTGGAGAGCTACAGGAGCGGGCAGGGCAGCAAGCTATGAGGAGGGTTTGGGGGGGAGGAGGGAGCTACAGGAGGGTGGGGCAGTGGGCGAAGAGCTATTGGCGAGCTACTGGTGCATGGATTCATGCGCAGGGCTACTTGTAGTACAAATAAAAAGAATGGCAGTTGCCTGGGGAAGTGAGTTGTTTAATGGGTAGAATTTCAATGTTGCAAGATGAAGTAGTTCTGGACATTGGTTGCACAACAATAATGAATATATTTAACAGTCCTGAAATGTATACTTAAAAGTGGGAAAGATGGCAAATTTTATGTGTATTTTACTACAATTAAAAAATTTGAAAAAAGAAAGAAAAAAGAGATTTGAAGGTTAGATAGAATAAAAAGTTTCCAGAGATTCTAATGGAGGCTTTTTAGTATTTTCAAGAGTTTTATAGGTTGGTACGCTGGTTCTTTAATGTTTCATTTCAAGACTTAGGACTTTTCCTTGATACAGGGTTATAGATGGATCACTCTCACTGTCTTAATTATATTTACTGTGTTTAAACTCATTTCAGGTGGGGGTTGTGGGATGTTTATAAGTAGAATGATTAAAGAGAGGAAGACAGATTTTCCTGAGTTGATTGGCTAAACTTTCTTAAAAGAGATAGACAATACGTATTTTATATAAAAAGCATGGATTATGGTAGAATTAGCAGGACAGTTTTATTTTTCAGAGAGGAAGGAAGTGGGAGAGATAAAAACATCAATGATGAGAGAGAATCATTGGCTTCCTCCTACACGCCCCCCACTGGGACACAAGCCTGCAACCCGGGCAAGTGCCCTTGACTGTAATCGAACTTGGGACCCTTCAGTCCGAAGGCTGATGCTCTATCCACCGAGCCAAACTGGCTAGGGCTAGCAGCAGGACAGTTTTACAATCCAGAGACAAAGCATGATGTGTGTTAAGTTTATGGTGAAAAGAAGGGTGTGCTAAGGAAGAGACACTAGGGTGCTGCCCCTACCCCCCACCCCCACCGTGGTGTGTAGCAGCACCTTATTAGGGGTGTGAGCAAATACCTGGCTGAACTGATTATATATATAAGCCTGAAATCCAGAATTGAAATTTTTGATTGAGTATGGGTTCATGTTTTTGGAAATGTTCATTTTGGTTATCAGTCATATTCTTTTAACTCTAGTTAATATAGATTAAAATGAGACAATTCACAAACCTCTAAAATAATGCCTGATATAGTATAGCAATAAATGTTAGTGCCTGTGTTTGAGTGAGTTTAATTTTTTCTGTGCTATAAGAAGTGAATAAATGCCCTGGCTGCTGTGGCTCAGTTGGTTGAAGTATCATCCTGTTCACCGAAAAATCACAGGCTCAATTCCTGTTCAGGGCACATAACCTAAATTGCAGGTTTGGTCCCCAGTTGTGCATAAGAGAGGCCGCCAATCAATATTTCTTACATCCATATTTCTCTCTCTCTCTCTCTCTCTCTCTCTCTCTCTCTCTCTCTCTCTCTCTCTCTCTCTCTCTCTCTCTCTCTCCCCTCTCTCCCCTCTCTCCCCTCTCTCCCCTCTCTCCTCTCTCCTCTCTCTTTTTCTCTCTCCCCCACTCCCTCATCCCTCTTTCCCTCCCTCCCTTCCTCTTCCTCTCTCTCTCAAAAAAAAAAAAAATCAATTAAAAAAGTGAGTAAATTCACCAGAAAAATTTCAAAAGTGTATTGAAATCTCTTGAAACTCTAGATTGTAATTGATTGCTATAACTTATATTGTCCTGTGACTCTGGCATGTTTGTTCATATGGACTGTTTAGTGATGACTGACTCCTGATTTTGTTCTGGGGGCTTCTCATAGCATAGGAAGATACAGAGGAGGGATTCTAAAGAGAGTCACTGACTGCTCTTTGGAAAGATGATGATGAGGTTTTAGAAAAGGCACTGGAGGTAGAGAATTAGCCTGCCACTGGCTAAAATGGGGTTTTAGAACTGGAAAGGAATATTGGAGGTGATTTAGTTTACTTCTCATTTTATGGCTGAGGAGGTAAGGATAGAGAAGTGGGTTATCCAAAGTCATAGCTATAATGGAAAAGCCAGAATCAATGGCTTCTAAAAGCCCTGATATTTCTAAACATAGAACTCAAACTATTACTTTCTCTTTTGAAAAGGCCATATTAATTATAACATCTACACATAATATTTTTAAAATATATCTTATCTATTAGATGATTTTTAGCCCTAGCCAGCTGGTTTGGTTCAGTTTATAGAGTGTCATTCTGCAGACTGAAGGGTCCCGGGTTTGATTCCGGTCAAGGGCACATATCTAGGTTGCATGTTCAGTCCCTGGCCTTCATCAGGGCATCTGTGGGAGGTAACCAATCGATATGTCTGTCTCACATCGATGTTTCTCTCTCTGTCTCTCCCCCTCTTTTCTACTCTTTAAAAAAAATTAATGGAAAAATATCCTTGGGTGAGGATTAACAACAACAACTAATAATAATTGTAAATCAAATTTTAGATATTTTGAGTTTAAATAGATAATTTGAACTAACAGTGCTGCCAGAAGTCTCATAAGGAAAATTATTATTTTAAAAGAAATAAAAAATTCTCCTCTCTTTTAGGTTAAGTCATCAAACAAAGAAAACATGGTGTTCTGAAGTATGATTAAACTCCTGCGGCTGCAGCAGAGGTTAAGCATATACATGGCCAGATCTAGGTGAGTTGAAGTTTATCTTAAAAAAAAAAAAAAAATCGCCTTAGCTGGTTTGGCTCAGTGGATAAGAGCGTTGGCCTGTGGACTGAAGGGTCCTGGGTTCGATTCCGGTCAAGGGCACATGCCCAGGTTTCAGGCTCAGTCCCCAGTAGGGGGCGTGCAGGAGGCAGCCAATCAATGATTCCCTCTCATCATTGATGTTTCTATCTCTCTCCCTATCCCTTCCTCTCTAAAATCAATAAAAATACATTTTAAAAAATAGCATAAAAAATCATTAAGTCCACAAATATATTTTTTAAACAAGAAATTTGATGTTTTCTTTTTTTATGAATTTAAATTTTTCCATTACAGTTTACTTTCACTAATATTTTGTATTGGTTTCAGATGTATAGCATAGTGGTTCAACACTCATATACTTTACAAAGTGCCCTTCAAATATTTGCAGTATCCAACTGGCACCATGCATAGTTATTACAGTATTATCGAGTATATTCCTTATGCTGTAATTTATGTCCCTGTGACTATTTTGTAACTACCAGTTTGTATTTCTTAATCACCTTCACTTCTTTCCTCTTTCTCCTAGTCCCCCCCAACCTCCCTCCCTTCTGGCAACCACCAGTCCACTCTCTTTGTCTGTGAGTCTATTTCAATTTTATTTGTTCATTTATTTTGTTCTTTAGAGTCCACATATAAGGGAGAGCATATGCTATTTGTCTTTCTCTGACTAATTTATTGAGCATAATATCCTCAAGGTCCATCCATGTTGTTGCAAATGGTGAGATTTCATTCTTTTTATGGCTGAGTAGTATTCCATTTTATATATGTTCCACAGCTTTTTTATTCACAATATATCCACTTGTCTGTTGATGGGCAATTGAATTACTGCCACATCTTGGCTATCATAAATAATGCTGCAATGAACATAGGGATGCATATATTCTTTCAAATTAGTAATTTGGGTGTTGTTTTTTTTTTTTTTTTAGATAAATCTCCAGAAGAGGAATCACTGGGTCATAGGGCAATTTCCTTTTTCTTTTTTTGAGAAAACTCCATACTGTTTTCCATAGTGACTGCAGCAATCTTCATTCCCACCAACAGGGCACTAATGTTCCCTTATCTCCACATCCTCGTCAGCACTTGTCATTTGTGCATTTATTGATGATGGCTATTCTGACAGGTGTGAGATGATATATCATTGTGGTTTTAATAGCATTTCTCTGATGGTTAGTGATGTTGAACATCTTTTCCTATGTCTATTGGCCTTCTGTATATCCTCTTTAGAGATGAGTCTATTCAGGTCCTCTGTCCAGTTTTAATTGGATTGTTTGTTTTTTTAGATGTTGAATAGTATTAATTCTATATAAAATTTGGATATTAACCCCTTATCAGATGTTCTCCAATTTAATAGGTTGTCTTTTTGTTTTGTTGATGGTTCCCTTGCTGTGCAAAACTTTTTAGTTTGGTGTAGTCCCATTTGTTTATTTTTTCTTTTGTTTCCCTTGCCAAAGGAGAAAGATCAGAAAAAATATTGCTAAGAGAAATGTTTGAGATTTTACTATGTGTTCTTCTAAGATTTTTGTGGTTTCAAGTCTTACATTTCAGTCTTTAATCCATTTTGAGTTTATTTTTGTACATGGTGTAAGAAGGGGGTCTGATTACATTTTTTTTTTGCATGTATCTGTCCAGTTTTCTCAACACCATTTATTGAAGACTATCTTTACCCCATTGTATGTTCTTGCCTCCTTTGTCAAATATTAATTGACCATATAGTCATGGATTAATTGTTGGGCTCTCTCTTGTGTACCATTGATCTACATGTCTGTTTTGATTACTATGGCCTCATAGTTTGATATCAGGTGGTGTGATATCCAACTTTGTTCTTCTTTCTCAATATTACTGAGGCTTTTCAGATTTTTTTATCGTTTTGTATTAATTTTCAGATTATTTGTTCTAGTTCTTTGAAATATGCCATTGGTATTTTGATAAGAATTGTGTTTGCTTATAGATTGTTTGGAGTGGTATGGACATTTTAATGACATTAATTCTTCCTATCTGTGAACACGATATATGCTTCCATTTATTCAATTTCTTTCTTCAGTGTATTACCATTTTTTTGAGGACAGGTCTTTTATCTCCTTGGTTAAATTAATTCCTAGGTATTTTATTTATTTTTTGATGCAGTATAAATGGTATTGCTCTTTTAGTTTCCCTTTCTGATAGTTCACTATCTACACTAATAAAAGAGAAATATGCAAATTGACTGTACCTCCGTGATGCCCACCAGCCAATCAGGAGTGAGTATGCAAACTAACCCAACAAAGATGGCGGGTTAATTTGCATATGCAAGCGTGGAGCAAAGACTGAAGGCTCTGGCCTGAGCAAAGACTGAAGACGAATGAAGACTAAAGACTGTAGAGGCTTGGCTTCTCTGCTGCGAAGGCCTGGGTCCCGGGTGCCTGAGGAAAACCGGTGCCAGCAGCCTGGGGAAGGAAGGCCTATTGCACGAATCTTCATGCAACGGGCCTCCAGTTGGTGTATAAAAATGCAAGCAATCTCTGAATATTAATTTTGTATCCTGCTACTTGACTGAATTTATTTATCAGTTCTACTAGTTTTTTAATGGAGGGTTCTCTAGATATTGTATATAGAGAACCTTAAGGACTCCATTAAAAACCTGCAATAATGACAGTTTTATCTTTTTCTTTCCAATTTGGATGCCTTTAATTTTTCTTCTTGTCTAATTGCTGTGGCTAGAACCTCCAGTACTATCCTATATAATAAAAGCCTAATATTCTAAGTGTCCAACTGTTTAACCAATCAGTTGCACGCTCGACCAGTCCCAATCAGCCGGACCCCAGCAGCAAGCTAACCAGACGGAGCATCTGCCCCCTGGTGATGCACGCTGATCACCAGGGGGCAGATGCTCCGACTGGTTAGCTTGCTGCTGGGGTCCGGCTGATTGGGACTGGTCGAGTCGGGCCAGACACGTCCTAGAGTCCTCCCACGGTCCCTCCCCGGCCATCCAACCTCTTGCGGTCCCTCCCTGATCGGCCCTGATGGCCCCAATCGGGACTGGGCGAGATGGGCTGGACACGCCCTGGATCCTTCCTGCGGTTCCTCCCTGGCCCCAATCATGCACTGGTGGGGTACCTCAGCCTGGCCTGCGCCCTCTCACAATCCGGGATCCCTCGGGGGATGTCAGAGAGCCGGTTTTGGCCCGATCCCTGCAGGCCAGGCCGAGGGAACCCACTGGTGCATGGAATTTATGCACCAGGCCTCTAGTATTGAATAAGAATGGTGAAAGCAGACATCCCTGTCTTGTTCCTGATTTTAAGGGAAACACTTTTAGTTTTTCCTTGTTGAGTATGGTGCTAGCTGTGGGTTTGTCATATAAGGCCTTTATTATGTTGAGGTATTTTCCCTCTGTCCCCACTTTTCTGAGACTTTTTATCACAAATCAGTGCTGGATTTTGTCAAATGGTTTTTCTGCATCTCTTGACATAATCATATGATTTTTATCACTCATTTTGTTTATGTGGTGTATCACATTAATTGCTTTGTAGTTATTGTAGCAACCTAGCATCCCAGGAAGAAATCTAACTTGGTCATGGTGTTGGATCTTTTTAGTGTATTGCTGGATTTGGTTTGCTAATATTTTGTTGAGGATTTTAGCATTTGTGTTCACCTTTGTAGTGTCTTTATCTGGTTTTGGAATTAGGATAATGCTGGCCTTGTAAAATGAGCTTGGGATTCCTCTCTTGAACTTTTGAAATAGTTTGAGAAGGATTGGTGTTAGTTCTTTTTTCAGTGTTTGGTAAAACTCCCCCGTGTGAAGCCAGCCATCAGGTCCAGGACTTTTGTTTGCTGGGAGTTTTTTTTTTTTTTTTTTTAATTCTTTGATTTCATTAGTTGTAATTGCTGTGTTCTGACTTTCTGATTTTTCTTTCTTTTTTTCTCTTTTTTAAATATATTTTATTAATTTTTTACAGAGAGGAAGGGAGAGGGATAGAGAGTTAGAAACATCGGTGAGAGAGAAACATCGATCAGCTGCCTCCTGCACACCCCCTACTGGGGATGTGCCCGCAACCAAAGAACATGCCCTTGACCGGAATCGAACCTGGGACCCTTCAGTACACAGGCCAACGCTCTATCCACTGAGCCAAACCGGTTAGGGCATGATTTTAGAATTTTTCTTGATTCAGTTTTGGAAGATTGTATGTTTCTAGGAATTTATCCACTTTTTTCCAGATTGTCCAATTTATTTGTAATATTTTCTTATAATCCTTTGTATTTCTGTGGTGTCAGTTGTTATTTTCCTTTCATTTCTGATTTTATTTATTTGGTCCTCTCTCTTTTTTCTTTATGAGTCTCTTTAAAGGTTTATCAATCTTGTTACTCTTTTCAAAGAACCAGCTCTTGGTTTCATTGCTCTTTTGTATTGTCTTTTTAGTCTCTATTTTGTTTATTTCCACTCTGATCTTTATTACTTCCTTCTACTCACTTTGGACTTTGTTTGTTGTTCCTTTTCTAGTTCTTTTAAGTGTACTAGTAAGTATAGATTGTTTATTTAAGATTTTTCTTGCTTCTTGAGGTGATCCTGTATTGCTATGAATTTTTCTCTTAGGTAGGACTGGTTTTGCTGTGTCCCATAGATTTTGGGTTGTTGTGTGTTCACATTCATTTGTTTCAAGGTAACTTTGGATTTCTTCCTTAATCTCATGGTTGACCCATTCATTTTTTATTGACATGTTATTTAGCTTCCATGTGTTTTTGTGTTTACCAGTTTTTTTCTTGTAGATTTCTGGTGTTATACCATTGTGGTCAGAAAAGATGCTTGATATGATTTCAACATTCTTAAATTTATTGAGACTTGTTTTGTATGCTAACATGTGGTCCATCCTAGAAAGCGTTCCCTGTGCACTTGAAAAGAATGTATATATCCTGCTGCTTTGGGGTGAAATGCTCTGAAAATAAATCCATCTGGTCTAGTGTATTGTTTAAGCCCACTGTTTTCTTGTTGATTTTTTGTTTGGCATCAATCCATAGATGCCAATGGGGTGTTAAAATTTTCTACTAAGACTGTATTACTATCAATCTGTCCCATAATAATGTTTTGTTGAATGGACTCATTTTGCCTGCTGATTTGCTGTCACCTCCCACCTCCAAGGAATAAGGATAAAGGGCTTTAATTAAACTAAGACAGTATTTACTAATATAAAATATTCAGCAAACTTGTTGCAATATTGATCCTCCCAAACAGTAGCTATCTTTTGTTCTTGAATGAACCCTAGTTACTTTCCTAAGTTGCTTTCTTAAAGGAGCATAGTAAGTCTATTTGTGTTTTTGCTGAGTAATGAACTTGGCACTGTGAGATGATGAGATCATATGGTTTCTCATCAAGTGTTACAGTATTAGCGCATATTATTAGGTCTTACATAACTCAGATGTGGTTTCCAAGTATTAGTCTGGTGGTCATAAATGCAGAATATCTAGTATCTTGCCTAGGAGTTTGTGGTTCACGAAGAGCAGTCAAAGATGTGGACGAAAACTCCACACTAAAATAAGTCTCCTTTTATGTTAGAAATTGACCACAACTGCCTGTTGTTCCAGTTATTTCAGTCTCTCACTCAATACTAAGCCTGTTTTTCAACCTTACTAAAGCTTCCTGTTCCTTTTTGCCTGCATTTTCTCCCATTTCATTAGGCTTCTTCTTCTATCCTGAACAGACCACTTTAATACCTCCCTCCCAACTCCGTGTTGCCAATATTCTTTCTTTAATTTTCTTATCCTCTTACCTTCACTCATCCTGGCCAGTTGAACTTTCTACCTTTTGGACTGCTGAGCACAGCTAGAAAAACAGCATAAACTTACTTTGTAGCCTCTCTGAGCTATCAGCACAGCCTACTTAATAATGTGGCAACCTTTCTTGGGTAAGTTCCTCAGTGAAATACCCTGTCATTCTCATTTTGTAAACTTGCCTTCTATTTTACAAAGGAAATTTAGGATGTTAATCTCCTTCAGCTTCTCTACTATGCTCCTTCCACATGTCCTTATCCTCTTCCCTTTCTCTTCACAGCATGAGGCATTCCTCCTCCTCTGGTCAGATGTCTCACTTTGGAACTCATCTTTAGTCTTCCCCTTTGTCTTGATCCATCCTTTATTTCCCTTCTCTTTCCCTCTTTCCTTCCTCCTCCTCCTCCTCCTCCTCCTCCTCCTCCTCCTCCTCCTCCTCCTCCTCCTCCTCCTTCTTCTCTCTCTCTCGATATGTGTGTGTGTGTGTGTGTGTGTGTGTGTGTGTGTGTGTATGTGTATATATATATATATATATATATATATATATATATATATATATATATATATATATATATAAATAATATATATAGTGTGTGTGTTTTTTTTACCCCCAGGAGCCTATGTTTGGTCATTTTTGGTCTGGGGAAATGGTTCAATCACTAGGTTTGGAAGTGTAGGTCTGGGAAGACTACAATTCCCAGAAAGCCCTATTGGAATAGTTCTTAACCAAAAGCAACTACCGTTTCCAGAAAGCCTTGAATTAGCCTCAGGATTGGCTTATATCCCAACCACCTGCCTGTGTCAAATACGGTTTGTGAAATCATATAGATAGTTTCCCAACTTTGACCAGATGTAGTACCTAAAAGGACCATACCC
The DNA here is from genome assembly GCF_963455305.1 of Plecotus auritus. Taxonomy (NCBI): domain Eukaryota; kingdom Metazoa; phylum Chordata; class Mammalia; order Chiroptera; family Vespertilionidae; genus Plecotus; species Plecotus auritus. The sequence continues at coordinate 158,357,107 of NC_137772.1, read as the reverse complement.
TAAATCTATCGAGGTTGTATATCTTGGCCTAATATTCATACTTCCACTGTCTGCTGGGCTATAACCCATGGAGTGCCTGACTATACTTGTGAAGTGTTTGGCAGAAAGATTACTTATTAGAATGTCACCAGAAAGTAATGACTCTGGGGTCACTGGGGACTTACCTGGATTCGTAGTACATGTGTTGTGGTAACATGTCTGGCATAAAGAGAAGAGACCCTGCCCCAGGTTTTCAAAAGGGGATATGAAACAGCTTGCTAGAACCAGCCAAGAGTAAAGGTGTCCTCCGTGTGTCCCCATTGCCCCTTTCCTTTTCTTTTTTTTATTTCAAATTATAACAAAGTTTATTTAGAAAGTTACAGAGGTAGTAGAAGTGAGCCAGATGGGCTGCAAAGGCTCAGGAGACAAGTTACAGGGGCTTTGAAGGGCCCTTGGAGCTTAGGGGAGACAAAGGCAAAGGCAAAGGCAAGGCTCCTGGGAGGAAGAATGGGAAGGGAAAGGCTCTGGAGAGGGAGAGCAAGTCCCCATTGCCTATCCCCATCTCCCTCTTCTTGCATGTTAGAGAAGCCAGGCCAAAATTGAGGCCCAGCCTTCTATCTAGAGTCCCAGAAACTAGAAAGCATCTGTAATTGGGAGAAGCTCACGCTGGCCAGATTGGAAATACAACCACTGTCAGGAGGTTCAGATACTCCACTAGTTAACTAAAACCTGGGGGGACTGGGGTGGAGACCACACCTGGACCCAGGTGTCCCTTGCCTTGGGTGCTCCCCCACAGCCACTACCACCTCCAAGGCCTGCTCTCCGGGGAAAATCTCCCCCTATATTTTAAAACCTTTCCTGACCTACTGATTACAAACCTGCATACATCTATGTCATCTTAAAACAGCAAATAACTCAAGTATCACATTTTCTTTCTCTTTTTAAAAAAATGTTTTTATTGGTTTTAGAGGGAGAGGGAGAGGAAGAGAGAGAGAAACATCAATGATGAGAGAGAATCATTGATTGGCTGCCTCCTGCACATCCCCTACTGGGGATCAAGCCTGCAACTCAGGCATGTGCCCTTGACTGGAATCGAACCCGGGACTCTTCAGTCTACAGGCCAATTCTCTATCCACTGAGCTAAACCATCTAGGGCTTCTCTTATATATATAATTTAATTTCAGAGGAAGGTTCATAGGTTGACACTCAACTACTGAGCCACACCAGCTGGGCCTTTTTCATCTTCTTAATATTTATGCCTGCCAGACATTCTTTACCTTTGTTTAGTACAGTTTATTCAGCGTACAAGAGACTTAGAGCACCTACTGTGTGCTAGATTTTGTGTTAGGCATGAGCAATGCAAAAAGGAATAAGGTTCATTGCTGCTGGAAGGAGCTCCTTATGTAGGGAAGAAGGTAGATAAGTAAACAGACAATCTACCACAGTTTCTACTAAGTAAACACTGAAAGATGCTGTGATACTGGGATGCCCAGGGTGTTTTGGGGGAAGGGTTACATAAGAAGTATAATTCGCCCAGTTGGGTGGAGTCAGAGAAGGCTTCCTGAACCCCACAGTACTCTGGGTTGTATCTTGAGAAAGAAAAGAAGCAGAAGGGTGTGAGAGAATAAGATACTCTGGGGAAACTGTTTAATATGCCTGGGTAGGGCTTGAAGCAGAGAGGAGAGGAGAGTTTAGTCTAGACCTGTAGTCAGGGACCAGACTGGGAAGAACCTCATGGCATAAGCTCTGAATTTTTTCCTGAATGTAGTAAAGAGCCACTGAAGAATTTTAAGCAAGTTTTCATCAAATTTATGTTTTTAATATTTTGTAGCTTCTTGTTGCTTTTTTCAAATATTGTCACATTTATTCTCTTTCCTTTGTGACATTTTGGATTTTTCCTTTGCTCATTTGGGGTGTTCTTAAACACTTCATGTCACCTATAACCTCTTATCTGTAACCTTCAGTGGAAAAGAAGGTTTAGATAGATACACTCTATCAGTTTTGTCAATATTCTGTTTTGGTTATTGCTTGAATTTTGAGTTTTCTTTCTTAGTGAACTATTCCAAATTTGGTTTTGTGTCAGATTTACCAATGAATTCTAGTTTGGTGGAGTACATAAAGAATACTACAATGAGTAATAAAAAATATCAGCCAAGTCAGAAGTCAAGCATCCTTTGTAAATTTATTAAAAAGGGACATGAAATTCCTGGTAAGCCATAAAAGATTAATTCCTTCAATGACTTATTTAAGTAGTGCTACATATGAGACCTGAAGTTGGTTTGCTTTTTAAGATAATTTAAAAATAGGCAGACCTTTGCAAATTAAACTGGAAATTTGAGATTCCTGCGACGTCTACCTCACAAAATTATCATTATCATTGAGCAAAATTCACCAGCTAGTTGTGTGAAATCTACCTCTAGCCATATACTTTCTTGGGCTTCATTTTCCTCATCAAAATAATTCAGGGCTTGTGTTAGATGATTTCTAAAACCTTTTTTATTTTATGATTTTTATATCCTACATCTAATAATTTTTTTCTAATTATCTTTCATGTAGTGCTCACATGGTCTTCTGAAAGAAGCCATGGGTAGCTGTTGTAGCTGTCCAGATAAAGACACTGTCCCAGATAACCATCGGAACAAGTTTAAGGTCAGTAAAACTGCTTGAATTATCTCTCTTATTGCGTACTTGGATATTCTTTTACTTCACTTAATATATCTTACTTTTTCACTTTTATCTCCAGATCCTTTATTTCCTTTTTTGTTCACTCTGCCTTTTCTCATTTTAGCAAATGATGATGATATTTTTTCACCGACAATGTGAAATCATCTTATACTTTCCCTTTGGTCCTCTGTATTTAATTAGCCACACAGTTCTGATATTACTTTCTTTAAAACACCATTTTGTAGGTTCCTCTTTAGTCCTCACCACCTCCAGTCATTGATTCATGCCTGGATAATTTCTTAACTGGACTCTACCTTGAGTCACCACTGTGATCCGTCCTGCAGTTGACATCAAATTACTCTTTCATCATTCTGAAATGTCTATGGTTTTCTGTTACCTAGAAGCTAAATGCTCCATTCCTTACTCATTCATTTCTTGTAGTCTGGCCTCAGTCTGCTATAAATCATAGCCTCTGGATCGTACTAACTTAGGTGTAGGTTATAACCCTGTTGCTTCATAGCTTTGTGATCTTGGATTGTCACTAAGTCTTTGATTTTTTACAGTATTACCTGCAGTTTAGGAGTGTTATGAGGATTAAGTGGGGAAAATACATGTACAACACTGTCTAGTTCCAGGGGTGTAGTAAATTCTCCCAAAGCAGTATCTGTTCTTCACAGTCTCTGGCCATTTTCTGAAACTCAGTATAAAGCCTTATCTTAACATGAACTTATTTCCCCAGTAGGAATGTGAGTTCCTTGGCAGATATGAACCAGGTATTATATTGCTACATAGTCCTACACACATTGGTTGGTGAATAAACTAACAAAGGAGTAAGTAACTGAACCAATCAGCAACAGTGTATTTTCCTGACAAATCGGTGAAATATGAGTATGACTGTCAAGTGAAAAGCATTAAGTTGGCACTAATTAACTTTCTCTTTTAGGTCATTAATGTGGATGATGATGGGAATGAGTTAGGTTCTGGCATAATGGAACTTACAGAGACAGAACTGATCTTATACACTCGCAAACGTGATTCGGTGAAATGGCACTACCTCTGCCTGAGACGCTATGGCTATGATTCAAATCTCTTCTCTTTTGAAAGTGGTCGACGATGTCAAACTGGACAAGGTAGGCAGAGCCTTTTTCTGCAAACCTTGTCACATTTGAAATACTAGTACTATTCTTTCAGTTATTCTATACACAGTGCTTAATATTTTATTTTCTTCTGATAGAAAAAAAATTACCTAAATAAGTGCCTCATTAAGAAAAGAGATATAGTAGTCATTTAGCACCTTTTCTGTGTCCAGAATTTTGACTCATATTAGCTTTAAGATTTTCTGTAAATGATTAGTCCCAGCCCAGTAAACAGGGTTGTGTGTTTTCACTGTTACAACTTGTTGGGGAAAGAAACTAAATTTTGGAGTCCAACAGTGCAAGTTTGATTATTTTGCTACCTGCAATTTGAAAGGCCGTGGGCAAGTTACCTCTCTTTTTCTCTATCAGAGGCGAATGATAATCCTTGCCTTACAGAACTATTATAATGATTAAACATAACAGAGCCACGGCCTGTCAAATGGTAAAGGATCACCTTGGTAATGGTGAGTTGGGCTCCCCCTGCTGTTAAGAAGCAAACAGAAGCAAGTGTGAAAATCTTATTTTTATCTGCCTTATTTTGGGCCATCTCCCTTAGACAAATGAAAATTATTCTGTGAACTTTCTTTTGGGTTTATGTTTTGAAACAGGGAATTTCAATAATTTATCAGACATTTATTTAAATGGCCTTTCTTGCTATTGGTACACAGAATGCTTATTTTATAATTTTATTCTTTAATCGGTGCTCCTGTATCTTTTTAAAAGATGTGGTAACCATTGTTCCCTTCTGGTTTATATTTGTAGGAATCTTTGCCTTTAAGTGTGCCCGTGCAGAAGAATTATTTAACATGTTGCAAGAGATAATGCAAAATAACAGTATAAATGTGGTGGAAGAACCAGTTGTTGAAAGGAATAATCATCAGACAGAATTGGAAGTCCCCAGAACACCTCGAACACCTACAAGTAAATACCCATTTTCCTTCTTGTATTTTGATTAGCAGCCATTTATAGACTGTGGATATTTAATCTATAAAATGTTAGAAATGTAAGAGTAATGGTTGTCAGTTTTAAAAAGCTATTGGTTATATTATAAATGTATTTAACATTTTAAATATAATAACATTAACTGTTCCATAGTATCTAAAATGTGAATAGAATGTTGACATGGAGGTTGATGCTCAACCACTGAGCAACACCGGCCAGGCCTCTCTTTTCCTTTTTATTAGTTATATACTTATCATTATCTAAATAATAAGTCTGGTTTCTGCTTTATTTGCCAGAAACACCTTCCTTAAACCTGTCAGTGCAGATTGGATTCTCATTCATTTTTATTTTCTCTCCCCTGCCTCTGTATCCTGCTTTTCTTCTTAAACCAATATACAAACAAAAACTCAGCTCCAGGGTTTGCTGCTCAGAACTTACCTAATGGATATCCCCGATATCCCTCATTTGGAGATGCTTCATCCCACCCTTCAAGCAGGCACCCTTCTGTGGGAAGTGCTCGCTTGCCTTCAGTGGGAGAAGAATCCACACATCCTTTGCTTGTGGCTGAGGAACAGGTAAGCACGTGCTACTGTCTAACTTGTGTGGAGTTGAAGATTTTAGTTTTAATGTTTGTGTATGACTTTTGTAATGAAGAATCAGAGGAAATATATGTTTGTTGAAATCTGCTGAAATATGTGCAGGTGTTGAGGGAAACTTAGCATTAGAGTAGTTTGTGGGTTCACAGGAGAGGTGCATCTACAGATAAAGACAGACATAACAGTGGCCAGTTCCCATTATAATAACCTCCAGTCAATTCAGAATTTATGCTACTGTTTATATTACAGCGTTTATAGTTAGTGGACTACTAGCAGGAAGGTAGATTTTGTTATCGATGTTTTTATAGAGCTATGTAATATTCCTGATTATTCTGTTTTTCATTTGAGGAATGAAGTATCTGGTTAAACATTATCTATGTATTAGTTAGTTATATAATTATCTTTTGTAAATCACATTGTCATTTATCATTAAGAAATTTTTATTGTTTTAAAATTCATTTTTGTGTTCTTTACACAGAACATGAGTTCTTACATTATTTACTACTAGAGGCCCGATGCACAAAATTCGTGCACGGGGGTGTGTGTCCCTCAGCCCAGCCTGCACCCTCTCCAATCTGGGACCCTTCGAGGGATGTCCGACTGCCCGTTTAGGCCCGATCCTACCAGGATCGGGCCTAAACGGGCAGTCGGACATCCCTCTCACAATCCAGGACTGCTGGCTCCCAACTGCTCGCCTGCCTGTCTTCTTGATTGCCCCTAACCACTTCTGCCTGCCAGCCTGATCACTCCCTAACCACTCCCCTGCCAGCCTGATTGATGCCTAATTGCTCCCCTGCCAGCCTGTTTTCCCCTAACTGCCCTCCCCTGCAGGCCTAGTCACCCCTAACTGCCCTCCCCTGCAGGCCTGGTCCCCCCCAACTGCTCTCCCCTGTAGGCCTGGGTACCACCCCAAATGCCCTTCTCTGCAGGCCTGGGTCCCCCCAACTGACCTTCCCTGCAGGCCCGGTCGCCCCCAACTTCCCTCCTCTGCCGGCCTGGTAACCTCTAACTGCCCTCCCCTGCAGGCTTGATCGCCCCCAACTGCCCTCCCTTGCTGGTCTGGTCCCTCCCAACTGCCCTCCCCTGCTGGCTATCTTGTGGTGGCCATCTTGTGTCCACATGGGGGCAGTCATCTTTGACCACATGGGGGAAGCCATCTTGTGTGTTGGAGTGACAGTCAACTTGCATATTACTCTTTTATTAGATAGCATAGAGACCTGGTGCCCGGGTGGGGGCCGGCTGGTTGCCGTGAAGTGTGTCCCGGATCAGGGTGGGGGTTCCCTTGGGGAGTGGGGAGGTCTGGGCAAGGGGCCTGTGGTGGTTTGCAGGCTGGCCATGCCCCGCGACCCAAGTGGAGGCCCTGGTATCTGGGATTTATTTATCTTCTATAATTGAAACTTTGTAGCCTTAAGCAGAGGCCAAGGCAGGCCAGGGTGTGTGGAAAGCTTGGCTTCCTCCATTGCTGGGGAAACCCAAGCCTCCTGCTCTCTCCATGGCTGCAGCCATCTTGATGGGGTTAATTTGCATACTCACTCCTGATTGGCCGGTGGGCGTGGCTTGCGGGTGTAGCAGAGGTACAGTCAATTTGCATACTACTCTTATTAGATAGGATAATTACATTTCTCTCAATTTTGCATTTTATTTTTAAGGTTTTCAGATTTTATGTATAGGCTACTAAATGTTTTTTATATTGTCTCTCCAAATACCATTGAGCTTTTCATTATAATTTTAGTGATTATTTCTTAATAGGTAGTATTTATTTTATGTCCATGCATTTTACAGAAGTCTTATTAAATCTAGTAGGGTTTATTTCTTTATATAGTCAAATCATTGGTAAATAATGATAAATTGTCTTTTCCTTTTTTAAAAAAATATAATTTTTTGATTTAGAGAGAAAGATAGGAGAGGGAGAGAGAGATAGGAACATCAATGATGAGAGAGAATCTTTGATTGGATGTCTCCTGCACATCGCCACTGGGGTTCAAGTCTGCAACCTGGGCATATGCCCTAACTAGGAATCGAACTGTGACCTCCTGGTGTTCATAGGTCAATGCTCAACCACTGAGCTACACTGGCTAGTCCTGTCTTTCCTTTTTAATATTTATTTATGAATCATGAAAATTTCTAGATACCACCAAAATGCTAATCCCTATTTGTTCCTGATGTTTTTGTGTTTTTATAGAATGCTTTTTTTTTTATGTTTCACTATCAAGTATAATGTTTCATGTTAGAGTAGTTATTTTATCAAATTAGGAAAGTACATTTATACACCCCCCCTTTTTTTTTTTTAATATATTTTATTGATTTTTTACAGAGAGGAAGGAAGAGGGATAGAGAGTTAGAAACATCGATGAGAGAGAAACATCAATCAGCTGCCTCTTGCACACCTCCTACCGGGGATGTGCCCACAACCAAGTTACGTGCCCTTGACCGGAATCGAACCTGGGACCTTTCAGTCCGCAGGCTGACGCTCTATCCACTGAGCCAAACCGGTTTTGGCTATACACCCCTTTTTATTAGTAAAAAACAGGTGCAGAAGTTTCAAAGAAAAAGTATTGTTTAGACAGAAAGTTAATAAAATTAACTGATAAGATCAGACATATTTTATATATTTACTAGAGGCCCAGTGCACAAAATTCGTGCACTGGGGGGGGGGGGGGGTGTGTGTCCCTCAGCCCAGCCTGTACCCTCTCCAGTCTTGGACCCCTTGAGGGATGTCTGGGTGGTCGGACATCCCACTCACAATCCAGGACTTCTGGCTCCCAGCTGCTTGCCTTCCTCTGCCTGATTGCCCCTAACGGCTTCTGCCTGCCAGCCTGATCACCCCTTAACCACTCCCTGCCAGCCTGATCGACGCCTGACTGCTCCCCGGCAGGCCCTATTGCCCCTAACTGCCCTTCCCTGTCGGCCTGGTCACCCCTAACTGCCCTCCCCTGCCAGTCTGGTCACCCCTAACTGCCCTCCCCTGCAGGCCTGGTCGCCTCCAACTGCTCTCCCCTGCTGGCCCAGTCACCCCTAACTGCCCTCCCCTGCTGGCCTGCCCCCCCCCCAACTGCCCTCCCCTGCAGGCCTGGTCCCCCCACAACTGCCCTCCCCTGCAGGCCTGGTCCCCCCCAACTGCCCTCCCTTGCTGGCCTGGTCCCCCCCAAATGCTCTCCCCTGCAGGCATGCCCCGCCCCAACTGCCCTCCTCTGCAGTACTGGTGCCCCCTAACTGCTCTCCCCTGCTGACCTGGTCTCCCCCTACTGCCCTCCTCTGCCAGCTCGGTCACCCCTAACTGCCCTTCCTGCTTGCCTGATCGCCCCCAACTGCCCTCCCCTGCAGCCTGGTCCCCCCAACTGTCCTCCCCTGCAGGCCTGGTCCCCCCAACTGCCCTCTTCTGCTGACCTGGTCTCCCCCAACTGCCCTCCCCTGCAGGCCTGGGTTCCCCCCAACTGCCCTCCCTGCTTGCCTGATCGCCCACAACTGCCCTCTCCTGCAGGCCTGGTCCCCCCCCCCCACTGCCCTCCCCTGCAGGCCTGGGTCCCCCCCAACTGCCCTCCCTTGCTGGCCCGGTCTCCCCCAACTGCCCTCCTCTGCCGGCCCGGTCACCCCTAACTGCCCTCCCTGCTTGCCTGATCGCCCACAACTGCCCTCTCCTGCAGGCCTGGGTCCCCCCAACTGCCCTCCCCTGCAGGCCTGGTACCCCCAACTGCCCTCCCCTGTAGGCCTGGGTCCCCCCCAACTGCCCTCCCTTGCTGGCCTGGTCTCCCCCAACTGCCCTCCTCTGCTGGCCCGGTCACCCCTAACTGCCCTCCCTGCTGGCCTCCCCCAACTGCCCTCCTCTGCTGGCCTGGTCACCCCTAACTGCCCACAACTGCCCTCCCCTGCAGGCCATCTTGTGGTGGCCATCTTATGTCTTGAAGTGAAAGTCAATTTGCATATTACTCTTTTATTAGATAGGATTTTTAAAAATATATATTTTTATTGATTTCAGAGAAGAAGGGAGAGACAAACATCAGTGATGAACGCTCCCCCCCCACCCCCCCCCCCCCACCCCCCGCATTGCGGATTGAGCCTGCAATCCGGGCATGTGCCCTGACTGGGAATCAAACTGTGACCTCCTAGTTCATAGGTCGATGCTCAACCACTGAGCCACACCCTGGCTGGGTATTTTTATTGTTTTCAGCAAGTTACTGATTCACTTTCTTGTTTTAGGTACATACCTATGTCAATACTACAGGTGTGCAAGAAGAGCGGAAAAATTGTGCAGCTGTGCATGTCCCGTTGGAGGCGAGAATTTCTAATGCTGAAAGCAACACTCCAAAAGAAGAACCAAGTAGTATTGAGGACAGGGACCCTCAGATTCTTCTTGAACCTGAAGTAGTTAGATTTGTCTTAGGACCAACTCCTGTTCAAAAGCAATTAATGGAAAAAGAGAAACTGGAGAAAATTGGAAGAGATCAAGTCGGCGGAAGTGGTGCAAACAACACAGAATGGGACACTGGATATGACAGTGATGAACGAAGAGATGCACCCTCTGTTAACAAGCTAGTGTATGAAAATATAAATGGGTTATCTATCCCTAGTGCCTCAGGGGTCCGGAGAGGTCGTCTGACATCTACCAGTACCTCAGATACCCAAAATATCAACAACTCAGCTCAGAGAAGAACTGCATTATTAAACTATGAAAATTTACCATCTTTGCCTCCTGTTTGGGAAGCCCGCAAACTAAGTAGGGATGAAGATGACAATTTAGGACCAAAGACCCCATCTCTAAATGGCTACCATAATAATCTAGATCCAATGCATAACTATGTAAATACAGAGAATGTAACAGTGCCAGCAAGTGCTCACAAAATAGAATATTCAAGGCGTCGGGATTGTATACCGACAGTCTTTAACTTTGATATCAGACGCCCAAGTTTAGAACACAGGCAGCTCAATTACATACAGGTTGACTTGGAAGGGGGCAGTGACTCCGACAACCCTCAGACTCCAAAAACTCCTACAACTCCTCTTCCACAGACCCCTACCAGGCGCACAGAGCTGTATGCTGTGATAGACATCGAGAAAACTGCTGCTATGTCAAATTTGCAGAAAGCACTACCACGAGATGATGGTACATCTAGGAAAACTAGACATAATAGTACTGATCTGCCTATGTGAGCCTGGAAAGCATTACATTGTTTGCACCTTTGTGAACTTAAAAAAAATGAAGATGCAAGTACTTCATTTTCATTTCTAAACACTAACTCCTTTTATAGACTGATAATTTTTTTTAATATTTCATGTGCTTCTTTAACTAAAGGGAATTAATGTAGAGCAGGTACTCATTAAAGAACACTAATTTCATTATATACAACTCATTACTGTACAGCAGCACTCCTATTTTCACAGTGCCTATTTAAAATGAGAGTTGGAGTGAGTGACATGCTGGTTGACTTTTATCAATATTCTGGACTTAGGCATATCATTCATGCCTAAGTCATGGTTGGCATTTCAAACATTTTATAAAGCCTCTTGATAATGTGCATTGCTAACAGATAACTCTAGGCTTTGAAAGTAATATTTGTAGATTCACTGTTCATGGTATGTGGTGTTCAGCATGTAACATGAAGAATCCTTTATTTCATTAATTGTAGGCTTTTTGACTTGAGCCAAACCATATGTAAAGGAAATAGAAGTACCACACTCCTTATATACCCGTCAGCTCCTTTGCCTTCATCTTACTAGAAAGAGTCCTGTGTCCGTGAATATGGTTTGCTATTGGTGTGTTGAAAGGCAGGGAAGGAGACAATACTTTGTTTATTCATCTCATGATGTCATTGGAAGGGCATGCCCAGATATCTTAATCAGAATTACAGTAGGCTCAAGAATCAGTCTCAGGTCACTATATCCAAAAGCATTTGAAAATCTGAACCATGATCTTTTGAAAGTGTCTCTCCTATGGATTATTAACAATAACATTGTTCTGGTGTGCCATTAGATTGCCACTCACCTTCAGTTTTTCTCCTTTGGTGTTTGGGATGGTGTATTTTGTTGCTTAATGTCTTTTTCAATTTAAAATGTTTGAGTTTGTATATAGTTTTTAAATTGGATTATGTGTTTATTGTTGTTTAGTTTGCATTTTTGTCAAATTGTGGTTTTGAAGGTTCATTTAGAACTTACTGTTATTCTATAACAGGGTTGCCCTTGTCCAGTATTTATTTATATGCTGTTTACTTTTCAAGTTGTTGATAAAAACATTCTCTCAGTTTTAAATTTTACTTGTGTCCATAGGTGATCTTTTTAGCAGCTGAGAAAAAAAAAAAGGAAGTTACTTTTAACAAGCGAAGTTCCCGAAAGGTACTGTGTTTTCTCGTGGGCACTCTCCCCAGCACTTTAGCAGTGATTCCCTCAAAGTCACACGGCTGCAGTTATACTTTGCCCATTGCAGTGCTCCTCAGCTCTGCTGTCCTTTCACTCGTAGCTGGATCTTTGATTATCCCTGATTTCAATGGAATGCTAAGATTATTGCCAGCATAGCAAGTACAGTGGAAGTCGTGTAGCAATGAGATTGTCATAATTTAGGATTTAAAATGAATTAAAGCTTATATAAACTGACGAGAGGTCATATGTCCAACTCTTGGAAATCAAGAATGTCCCAGTTTCCCAAACACTAGAGAAGACAAGAGAAGGTAGAGTGAAAAGAAGGTTAGGTAACCTTGCAAAATATTTTACCGTTTTCTCTAAATATGAGGAAGTTTGAGATTATGATCTGTATCTACCAGATGTAACTAAGGTTAAGTTAGCATGAAAAAGTTTCAGTCATATAGCATCCAACCTGTTCAATAAAAAACCAATTATAGGACAGTGAATGGATTAGGAAAATTATTAGAATGGGACCATTATAAAGAAAATAAATTATTAAAGGTGTCTATTATTTTCAGTGCCATTGGTTTATGTGCATAGCAGAATTTCTTCTCTTTTTTTCTGTGAACTTGGTGCTTACTAAAGTGTTCACTGTTCTCTAAAAAGAGAGCAGTGGTATAGGTGTGCAGTTTCCATTTTTAATATATTGTTGCATTTATGTTTTCTTCTGAGTAGTTTGCTAATCGTGCCAAATTTATGTGATTTTTGTAATGTGGAATAAGAATTGTGATGCAATTAGTACACATGGTTTTCTCTGAAATAAGCAGTCGAGACAGAACATTAACCTCCAAATGGAAGGGCTGACCTATTTATTCATTTTGGAGGTTGGATACTTTATTTTCTTTTTCTCATCCTTTTCATTTTCCCTTCCAGATTCTAATTAGTTTTTATATTTTTTAGGTAACTCCAATGTAATCATTGCAGTTTATGCTTTAATACTGTGTGCTTTAAAAATGAAAATGGGACCAATTTGTCTGCTAAGAATTTGATTTTAGGTACTATGAGTATTAGGAAGATGTACACATAAAACTGGTGTTATTTTCTAGTCGTCTCTGGAAATCACCTGTGTTCCTATTTAATAAAAAGTAATGTAGAACACTCCTTTTCCTTTGCAGTAGTCTGGTAATGGGCATTAAGCTCTATCCTGGAAGAATGTACCTATTACTAGGTGCATTTTAGAATGAGATATTTTATTGGGATATAATTGTGGCCATATGTTTCAGATTTTCTGAGACAGACCTAATTTTAGATATTCTGTTATGTTGCTAGACTATGTGATCCTACTTTTCAGTTTTGGAAATATAATAATTATTCATATATTTTCCTAAATAGAATCCTCTTTTATCATTATAGATCATAACAGCTTTTATCCCAGACCAGGGTTGGAAACAGATATGGATATTGACTGTGTTTTTTCTTAGTGCGTTTTACTTCCCAGTTTCATCTTTCTTTAAAAATGAAATTATGGTGCCTTCTCTCCCTCCAGGAAGACTGGCAAATAGTTCTTTTATTTACTGCTGCTGTGGAGTGATGAGATATGCACTTTAGAAGATTCAGCAAAAAACTTTTCACTTCCCAGTATATCCAGAATAGATCACATTTGGGACTTAAGAAAATTTGCCAAGCAATCTTTGTTTTTATAGTTATTATGTTAACTCCACAGTTCAATGTTATAAGTCAAGCTAGTGTTTATCACCCCCGCCCCCAAAGAAATCTGTGGCACAACATATAAAAATGTACCTCAATAATGTTCTATTAAAAATGGGACAGGGGCCTTATGTTTTCATAATTTCTCAATAATGTGCCACCATATTTTTGCCTCAAGGTAAAAGTTTTAACAAGCTAAAAAGTACTTCCCACTTCCCCCTGTGCTATTCCTAACCCCCAATGCCCAAGTGTTTTGTGCAATGTGTAGTATGTGTAAATATATATGTATATGTATACATATACATATATTTATCTTTGAAATAGACATACCATCAGAGACAACATTCAGAAGTAACTGATGTATTGGCATCTCATTCATATTTCTGATATGTGAGGTATATGGTACTAATTACCTTTTCCCTGATGTTTGCCAAATTTGAATAAAGGCATTGGTACGAAATTCCAGAATGTATACAAAATGTTTTTGGCTTGAAAAATGAACAACTATTTTATTACATACCACAATATACTCTGCCCAAACCAGCACCATATCTATCTTTCCTGTTCTTTATATCCCTATTCCCCATTCCTACTTTCTCAGTTTTTGGGGGTATAACACAATTCTTTTGTAGCATCATTATGATTGCAATTCTATGATGGACTGGTTATTAATAGTACAGTAGTCACCGGTGTGCCACATTTGCATTAGTAAATGCAAAATATACATTTTATAAAGGACAAATTTTGTGTTATGTTTTTATTTTCATTACATTGTATAATACTGTAAGATTATTGTATGTCCTAATTTGCATTATAAATGTTTTTTTCCTACATAAAGGCATAAATATAGCAACTTTGTATAAAGGTAGCTTATTAGATTTTTAATTTTTTTCTTTTATATAAAATTGTTTAACAGTGGGACTACCATTGCCAAATTGTATATGAAATATGAATTTTACCCCCTATGGTTAATTTCTTTTATAAACATTCCACATTTCTCTAATAAAAGACATAAGTGATACTGTACTATGCATAAATTGTATTTTAATGCTGTTTCATAACAGCATTTTAAATTTGCTTTGCATTTTTAATATTGGCAAAATTTACCACTGTTGATTAAAACCTTGTTGTATATGTAACATCATCTTTTGCCCTCTCTTCCTCCCCACCCTTTGTTCTCTGTTTCTCCCTATCAGTGCCAACTTCATACATTTTGTAGCATGGCAATAAAATATAACTTTTACACTGAGGCCGAGTGTGGCTTTTTGGAGGATGTGGAGATGGGAGAATTACCCTCTAGTTTTTGCCATATGAACCATGTCTCCAGGCATGAAAAGTTATCTCTTATGATGTAAGCATGCTTTTAAGGACAAGTGTGAATGTGCTTTTAAGCTTAATTTTTGTCATAACAAATAAGAACTAATTTTTAATCTTTGGAAAAGTCAGAGTTCTTGAAGTACAATCAAACCTTTAGTAACTGGAGTACTTAAAAGAATATGCTAATAATTGAATTTAGTTCAACAAGGGCTAAACAACACATTTTTAAAATATATTTTTTTAAATCTTTACTTATTGTAGAGTATTAGTATACTGTCCCAAAGTTATATGTAAAATATGGTTTAATCTTAGAGGATTTAGGATCTTGTGATGGCTTACTGTTGTCATTCTGGCCTAAATTTCCATGATGAGTTACTCAAGTTGATATTGGAAACTGAGCTGACTGACTATACACTGACCTTAAGCATTCATGAAAAACTGCTTTGTTGAATGAAATCTGGTTGGAGTTCTTATGGATACTTTCCTCTTACTGATGAAAGTAGATTGCAATAAAGCCCCAATAAAAGCTTGGATACCTATTTATAGTTTTACTGTATTTTTCACACATTTCTTGAAACTATGATAAGAGGTTTTATTTCTTTGTCTCATATCACGGCCTCCATTTCAAAGTGAACATATAATGGGTTAAGGTTTATGTTTCATTAAAGTGAAATGAAATTTTAAGTATTTGACAGACTCACTGTTTTAAATGTGTGGTCATCCAAACTAGTAGTTCTCAGCTCTGGGTCTCCAAACCTGTTTTTAGTTACTGAGTGACACTGCAAAGCCCGTTTGGATACACTCAAGATGGAAATCATTTAAACAATGAGGGGAAAGACAAGTCCACAAACGATTGGGTGCTTACTATGTGCCAGACACCACGGAACACATAATTAGTAAAGATGTGGCAGAAACCAAATCTTGGGAAGTGTAGGTATTTGTTCTCAGAAGTTAAGAACTTTGGATTATTTATGTATTTTTTCTTTGAGTTCCTTAGAAGACAATAGCTATTCACATGTTTTTATTTAATGAATGAGCATGAACTAGGTCATATGCTAGTAATGAGTGTTGTCCGGATACACCAAGATTTTGGGTTTGATGCCTGGTCAGGGCACATACAAGAATCAACCAATGAATGCATAAATAAGTGGAACCAATTGATATCCAGTCTCAACAGCCCTCTTCATGATAGGCCTTGGGAATAGTGTAAGCCAGGGTCAGCAAACTTTTTCTATAAAGGATAAGACCATAAATACATTAGTCTTTATGGGTTATATTATACAGTCACAATTACTCAGCTCTGCCATTGTATAACCATTGCATTGCACAGTATAAAAAATGAATGTGTACGCTTGTGTTCTAACCAAGTATGGACACCGAAATATGTTTCATAATTTTAATGTATCACGAAATAATTTTTTTCATCCATTTAAAAATGTAAAAATTATTCTTTACTCTCGTCACACAAAAACAGGTGGTAGGCAGGAGGGATTTGGCTCCCCATAGTTTGTCAATCCCTGGTGTAAACTAACCCGGTAGAATAAATTAAAAATGGAAAATGATAACGAATGCCAAAAATCCAAGAGCTTGCTAATTGTTTAGTTAATCAAAGGGAAAAGTATCAGTAGGTGACAGAAAACGATTTTTTTTTAAAGGGCCAATTTAGAGAAAGTAGAAAACTTTTTGATGAACTGAAATGTTTGGGATTGATCTTGATTTCTACCAAGACATTATTGCGAGTATATGTCAGTCATCTCTAGTAGTGGGGAAAGGGGGACGAGTGAAATGCAAAGCCTCCTGAATAAGCCAGCAGGGCAAAGATAAATGTCTCCGTCAGAGTTCAGAAAGCCTTGTCCTGGACAGTCAACGTCCAGTTGAAAACAGCGCTTTAAAATTCAATAAAAGGAACGTAAGTCTTCCTCTCTAATACTCAGTAAAGTTAAAATAGCAATAACAATCTTAGGTATTTTATGGTAAGGAACCCCCCAAAACAAAGAGGAAGTGATGAGGTTGGTGAATTAGGTTGTTCATTATTAGTGTATAACACTTTAATATGTATAAATATTATACATATTATATGAAACGGCCTCTCCACGTGGTACTTTAAGTCAAATTTTTAAATATTAAATTTAAGAAAAACTTGCCAGCAGAAACTCTGTTACTATGGCAAACCCTGGGGCGCAGCGTCTGTCTCTTGTTCTAGGCGCTTCTACTGCCAATCCGCCCGCCCCCCAACAGTGTCAGACCCGCCCCTTCCTCTTCGCGAGCCGGTGGAGCCGCAGGGGGCGGGGCGGAGCCGGGGCCCCGCCCCCCACTGTGAAGAGCAGGTTTACGTCCCCGCTCCCTTCCCTTCCGCCGCGAGGGGCGCGCAGCTGGAGCGGCACGCCGTCAGAGGCTCCGCCCCCTGCGGCAGAGCGTGTGGCGTCACATCCGGCTCCTCTACCCCTCGGATCCCGGCCGCGAGTTGTGAGGGAGTACCGTGAGTGGCCGCCTCTTCGGAACCATGGTGAGCCTGGCCCCACTGGCCCTGCCCTGCCATTCCCGCCGTGTCCTTCTGCCCCACTGCCCCTCTTATCCTTCCTGCGCCGTCGGCTCCCTGTTTCTGTGCCCCGGAACCGCCGCGCATGGTGCGGGCTGTGGCATGTGGCCTGTGCCCCTTCCGTGGGGGCTAGCGGCTGGGGCGGGCCTCCCGGCCAGCGGCCTGCTCTGACACGGCCTCTCCACAGCCCCAGAACTCCGAGGCCGGGGGCGCACCTCCAGCGGAGAAATTTCTAGTGCCGGGGCGGCTAGACTGGCCCCGCCTTCCTCGGGCGGAGCCGGAGCAGCGGGGAGGGAGCGGTCCCTCCTCGCCCGGCGCTTGGCCCGTTAGCGGCCTACAACCATGCCTGATTTATTCTTAGTTTAAAATCATCTTCAGTCTTGCTGTTTTTGAAATCACACACCGTCTCTTTAGTGTGTGATTTTTATTACTGGAGCATTTGTGCATCCAAAATAAAAGGTCGCCTTCCTTATGTAGCGTTTAGAAGTCCCTCTCGCCTCCCCCTTTAATAAGTGACTGCCTGGATGATGGAGAACTTCCATTTGTTTGAAAAAGTACAATCTTGTAAATTAATTTTTTCTTGTCTACCTACTTGTAAGTCTAATGGAAGACATCTAAGTTTATGTATTAAATATTGGCTTTCGGGTGGGTACTAGACTTAACCCAGGGATCACTTTCTAAATTATATAAATGTCTAACCACTATGCTGGAGACTTGAAACTAATGTAAAATAATACTGAATGTCAACTCTCTATATAAAAGGCTAATATGCTAAGTGCCCTTCCCTTCTTCCAGGTAATGACATCATGTAGCAATGCCAGGCTTCCTCTCCCTACCAACTAGCCTCCTTGCAGTTTCTTCCGCCCAGGAACACTTTAGCCAGGTGGAAACATTTCACACTTTAACCCAATGTCTGTGAAGCGTTTTCTTGTGCCTCATCACATTTGATCCTCACAGAAGTCCTGGAGTAGGTAGATAGGAGACTCAGTGGAATCCTATTTTCTTTTCATTAGCCAGAAAAGGGAGATTTAGAAAGCTTAGAAACTTGGCCTGACTGAAAAGAAGAAATGGTGGACCTTGAAAATGGCTTCAGGTTTTCTCACTGCACAGAATGTAGTCAAACACTGCTGCAGTTAAATATTTTACCTGTTGTTCTCCCTGCGTGATCTACAATAATAATCTGCTTCATGTTGATATTTACTGCTGTGTTGCTGACAATTACCTGAAAGAGAAGTTGGGGTGCTTCCCTGGGCTGGAAAAAGTTTAGCTAAATCAGAAAGCAGGTCTAATTAAGCAAGTTTATTCTATATCAATGAAAGGGTAACTTGATTTGCGCATGCTTGATACATATAAAGCTCTTGCTGGCGCCAATCGCACAGGTGTTTTGATCTGTCATTGTTGATTGTGACTTTGATTGACTCTTATAGAGAAAGGGCGAAGAGCAATATTTAAACATTTCTTCTAATTTCCTTTTAATGTGCACAAATTCGTGCACTGGGCCACTAGTTGAAATATAAAAGATGAAATTAAAAATATTTAAAATGAATATTTGTATTCAAACTGATTTTTGATTTTTCTTTTTAGGCGTCCCTTTCTCTTGCACCTGTCAACATCTTCAAGGCTGGCGCTGATGAAGAGAGAGCAGAGACAGCTCGTCTGGTAAACCTTGTTTTCCTCATTCATTTAAAGATACAGTTGTACTTTTACAATTTTAAGACTAGACTTGATTTTTACCATCTCTTTGATCTTTATTCCAGTCTTCCTTTATTGGTGCCATTGCTATTGGAGACTTGGTAAAGAGCACTTTGGGACCCAAAGGCATGGTGAGAAAAACAGGGAATTTTTATGTTTTGATATTGTTTTAGAGCCCTTAGTGGAAATATACATAGTAAATAACATTTTTTAATCTTTCAACTTTAACTCTTAATTATACAGGTAAGACATGGATATATTCTTTTTACTAAAAATCAAAACAGTAGTCATATGGCTGAAATCCCATTCGTTCCTACCCCCCCATCCCAACCGCTATTACCACTAGGATGTAAATCTTCCCAGTATTTTTGTTCATTTATGTAAATATATGTGTATCTTATGTGTATTTTTTAGACTTGCAAGGTAATACTTTGTTTTATCGTAGGTATTATTTATATGTAGTTTTTCTGCAGCTTGTTTTGTTAAAATTCTGCCTCTTTAAGTGTCAAATGGTATTTGGCATGTTGATTAGTTTATAGTTTACATTTTTTATTGTATTGAGTGATAGTTTGTTTCCATTGTTTTGGCTATTACAATGCTGAAATAACCTTGTTCCTATCTCCCTTGTTCTTCTAGTGTTTTTAGGGGTAGAGACCAAGGTTTGCTTGTGGGGTGTATGCATTGAAAAAATTTGAATCGATACTGCCAAATAGCCATCCAGGATATTTACCCATTATCAGTATATGAGGGTATTGATTGAGCCATGCAGTGTTCAAGATGTAATTAGATCTTAACTTGAGCCAAATATGTTCCTTTTAGGACAAAATTCTTTTAAGCAGTGGACGAGAAGCCTCTCTTATGGTGACCAATGATGGTGCAACTATTCTAAAAAACATTGGTGTTGATAATCCAGCAGCTAAAGTTTTAGTTGGTGAGTCTGAAGATGATTCTGATTTGTTAACATTTCGAACAAAATTTTTATTTGTTTTAGAGAAACATCAATTTGTTGTTCCACTTACTGTTGCATTAATCCTTGTATGTGCACTGACCGTGGATTGAACCTGCAGCCTTGCTTTATAGGGATGATGCTCTAACCAACTGAGTTACCTGGCCAGGGCTTGAAATAAATTTTAAATAGCCTATGTTGACTAACTACTTTCAATGAACTGTTGTCCACTTTCTAATTATTGTCATTATTAAAATAAAAGCTTCTGGAGTGCCATTATTGATAGTAAAAGTATTGCATTTCAGACTGAAAAGTTGCAAAGAATTTATCAGGTAAGGAGACATGGTTAAGTGAGACTTGGATTGGTAGTGGGTATTTTTGGAGGATTAGCTAAGCTACAGAGAAGTAATTTAAAGGCAGAATCAAATATAAGTGAGTTAATAAATTTTTTTTCTAGATATGTCACGGGTTCAGGATGATGAAGTTGGTGATGGCACTACCTCTGTTACTGTTTTAGCAGCAGAATTACTAAGGGTAAGACTATCTGAGCAACTTTAATGTCATTAACTTTTTTTGCTTCTGTGGTTTTGAATGTCAGAAATAAGACCTTACATCCTACATTTTTACTGTTGACAAGTATTTTTCACTGTTTATTAATAGGAAGCAGAATCTTTAATTGCAAAAAAGATTCATCCTCAGACCATCATTGCGGGTTGGAGAGAAGCCACAAAGGCAGCAAGACAGGCTTTGTTGAATTCTGCAGTTGATCATGGGTTGGTATACCAAAATATTACTGTTTTAAACATTCGACATTCTGTCCAAAGTATGCTCCATGCACGAAGTCTAGAGAACAAGAAAAGCATACACAAACATGATCCTGCTGCTTCATCCTGCCCAAGCCAAAAACCCCACATTTACCCTCCAGAGATGGCCACTAAAGTTAAAGTTTGGGTTTTTATTTTTTGCCTAATCATAAGTAAAACAAATAATAGCATTGCGTAGAGGGGTATTAGTATTAGCCTCTTTAGCACAGTTGAATAACAACCAGATTTGTGGGTATCAGTATTCTACACAACATTTTTAATCGAGGTATGCATTTGATTATATCACTACAGTATAATTTACCTATCTGTAGTTAGAGTTTAGGGGTGGATACCAAGGTTTGCTTGGGTGTGTGCATTGGAAAAATTTGAATGGATACTGCCAAATAGCCATCCAGGATATTTACCCACTAGCAGTATAAGAGGTTATTGATTGACCCACGCAGTGTTAACTTTCATGTTGTGACAAACTTGTTACCAAGAAAATATTCCAAGAAGTATTGCTGGGTTCAAAGATAATGTGTGTTGTTGTTTCTTTTTTCTTTTTTTAAATAAGTTCTTTTTTTAAATAACTTCAGAGAGGAGGGGTGAGGGAGAGAGATAGAAACAATGATGAGAGAGAATCATCGATTGACTGTCTCCTTCACACCCCCTACTGGGGATTGAGCCTGAAACTAGGGCATGTGTCCTGACCAGGAGTTGAACTGTGACCTGGTTCATGGGTCGATGTTCAACCACTGAGCAACATCAGCCAGGCAAATGTGCGTGTTTTAATTTACAAGTAATCGTCCAGAAAAAAATTTATTTACATTTCCACTGCCTGTATAACAGCGCCTGTTTTTCCATGTTTGGTATGCTTTTGTGTGGCTGTTTCTTTTTTAGTATTTTCCAGTTTAGTGGGGAAAATGGTGTTCTTTAATTTGCATTTCTTGCTTATTGGTGTGGTTTAATTCTTACCACGTTAGCCCTGACTGGTTGGGATGAAATTGACAGGCATGTATCTATCTGCATAAATTTTGCAAAGTAAATTAGGGTTGATATCTCTGAAGAAGCATTTAAGAATGAAGAAGCAACTTAAGCATTTCATTTGAGAAAAGTCATGAGTTTTTTTGTTTGGTGGTTTTGTAGTTCTGATGAAGATAAATTCCGCCAAGATTTAATGAACATTGCAGGAACAACGTTATCCTCAAAACTTCTTACTCATCACAAAGATCACTTTACTAAGTTAGCTGTAGAAGCTGTTCTCAGATTGAAAGGCTCTGGTAATCTGGAGGCAATTCATGTCATCAAGAAGCTAGGAGGAAGTCTGGTGGATTCCTATTTAGATGAAGGTATGTATGTATATATGTTAAATGGGGGAAAAGAAGCTCTGATGGGAGGTTGAAGGCTAAATACTGTGAATCCTCTTTAGCTAGTCCAGGACGAGTGACTGTACAAAGCCAGAAAACCTGTTTTAAGGACAAAAATTATATTGCAACCATTTTTGTCATTTCAATTCATTCGTTAAATTGACAGTGTCCTTCATCTCACACCATGTCAGCATTTCTTCGATAATATCCAGATTTTACTTTATACCAGGAAGATTTTCAGTCTCTAGTAAAGAGAAATTACAGTTTTACTAAGTCAGCTGTTTTCAAATGGTGCATTTTCCAGGACTACATGGGTTCTTAGGAAGGGTCTGGGTTAATAAGTCAAATAATTTTTTAGTTGGCAGGTGTTGAGGATATAGTTCTTGGTGTTCTCAGAGTGATAAATGAGTCTTAGCAAGTACTATTTCCCTATACTGGTGTATTTTGTTCATAAAGTAGGAATTTTCCAAGTACCTTTACCATTGTGTTTACTTCATAAGCTGGCCTGTAGAAAGTGGAGTAGGCATTATCTTTTATAGAGAAGGAAAAAGGGAGTAAGTTGTGCTTTCCAATTTCTGCTTTACCAGTGATTTAGCTTCCAGGTATTGCTGCATGTTATTTTTATCTACCAAAGGGAGTAATAATTATGAAAATATTCTTGGTTTAATTTATGTGCAAGGCCTCTATCATTTCTAATAGGGACTGATGGTAGGGAAAGATAAAACAAAGATAGCTACCATTCTTTGAATGTCTGCTCTGTGCCAGGCATTCTAATAGGAATTTTACTTAAAATCTCATTCCTTATGATAGTGAGAATTAGGTTCAGCTTAATAGAGCAGAAAACTCAAGGTGATAATGGATTAATAAGATAAAAGTTACATATACATCTGAAAGAAGCCTGAAGAGAGAGGCCGTGTTCTTAGGATAGTTCTAAATCAACAGGGTCCTATGCTGTTAACTAATAATCTATGCCATTGGTTATATTCCCGTTTTACAGATGAGTAACTAAAGTTGAATAAGTTGCCTAAGGTTGCATACATAGCCTATATGCAGCAGGGGTGTGATTGGGGACAGGTTTGTCAGACTCCATTGTGGCTTTTTCATTTTATCACCAGCCTCAGTTCTTTATGTATCTCAGTAATTTCTAGCAGTATGTTGTGTATCTAAATATTCACAACTTGTTTTCTTTTGTGTTCGTTTTAAGCTAATAATAGTGGACTTGATACTTTTACATTGCAACCCACATTCCTGTGTATGTAGTATACTGTATATCTGATAAAAGTTTCAAAATACTGTGTTTACTAGGACTCTTAGTACTTGTGCCATACTCTAAAATTTTTCCATTTCATATAGTGTTTTTTAAATGACCTACTAAATTGATTTTTGTGATCAATGTTCTAGTGTGGAATGCTTTATAGGGTCTAGGAGCTTAGACTTAGTTTAAGTATTAAAGTCTTAAATTAGACTTAAATGCATTCTTTGAAAGCAATTTGGTAAAGCAGACAACTTTGTAAGTGTTATTAACCTTGAAGTATTTTACTATCCTTATAGGCTTTCTGTTGGATAAAAAAATTGGAGTAAATCAACCAAAGCGAATTGAAAATGCTAAAATTCTTATTGCAAATACTGGTATGGATACAGACAAAATAAAGGTATGTTTACATTTCTTGAAACTAGTTCCTAGCTGCTATAAACTCAGGCTGGGAATCCATTGTACCATAAAGGTTAGACTATATATGAATATATGCACATGTACACTTTTTGGTGTGTTTACATAAAAATGTATATGTGTGCTATGGGACTCTGAAGAGTAATGAAAGTGATGCTATTTTTCTGCTTTCCTCTTAGATATTTGGTTCCCGTGTAAGAGTTGATTCTACAGCAAAGGTAGCTGAAATAGAACAAGCAGAAAAGGAAAAAATGAAGGAGAAAGTTGAACGTATTCTTAAGCATGGGATAAATTGCTTTATTAACAGGTCTGTGCATTCTTGTGCCAACAATATTTATAACGATCTAAGGAAGGATTTTTTTTTCTAAAAAGGCTTATGGAAGTACTTTATATGGAATTAATGATTTATTTAGGAACTGCTTTTTTCCCCCAGATAGAAATATAATTATACACAAGGCATTTGCATTACAAAGATTTTAGTGATATTTACTGATTATACTTTACTAAGCCTTTTTATGTTAACAGTAACAAAAACAATTTTCTGATTTGGCAGATATGCTATAATTTTGGCTATAGTATACATGTATTTGGAGGAGAGAGTTTTGTATTAAATGATGGGAGTTTGAAGTAGCTAAAAGCATAGAGATAAAACAATGAAGAGATGAAAATATTAAGAATTTTTAGGACTTTTTTTTAAAAAACATTTTTATTGATTTCAGAGAGGAAGGGAGAGGGAGAAAGAGAGAGAAACAACAATGATGAGAGAGAATCATTGATTGGCTGACTCCTGCACGACCCCTACTGGGGATAGAGCCAGCGACCCGCGCATATACTCTTGACTGGAATCGTAGAATCTGGGACCCTTCAGTCTGCAGGCCAACGCTCTATCCACCGCGCCAAACCAGCTAGGGCAGGGCTTTTAATTTGTATGAAAAAATATATGTAAACCTTTTTCATGTATTCTTAATTGTCAGTAATGAAGGCTTTTATGGATTGTTTTGAATGGAGAAAATACCAAGAGGAACATCACATTTCAGTGAAATGGCTGCAGTTAACTTTGGGAGATAATGTTTAATGAAAAATAATTGTTTAGGCTAAATGTTTGTGGGCTTTTTAAAAGTAAGTTTCTCAACTATGTAATCTGTGAATCTGATAAGACATTTTGCCTAGCAGTGTATTATACTAATTATAATTTGGCTTTTTTAAAAAAACTTACAAACTTTTAAACATATGTTCTTTTTATTCCTGTTGTAAAAGTAACATATGCTCATTTTGGAAAACAGGAAAGTATAAAGAAGTAACAATCAAGGGTCTTACTCAGAAAGTCTTTCCTTTACAAAAGTTAACTTTTGTGTGTGTGTCTGTATATGTGGCAGTCTAATTTCATAAGCTGTAAATTTGTAACTCACTTTTGAAATCTATATATTTTTACCTAAAATTACAGACTTTCTATAATTTGTAAATTGTGATTCATACAAGCACTCTTCTAGTGGACATTGGATCTCTGGCAAATTTTGTTATTCTATGTAAAAATTATTACAAATATCTTCATTACATGTTTTAATACCAAATTTTCTTGTTGTAGATTCTTAGGAGTGGAATTAAATCATGTGAATATTGACATGGTTTTGTTGCATTACTGTTAAATTGCTTTTCAGTTGATACTACCAATAGCAATAGAGTGGAACCTCAGTTCTTAAACTTAATTCATTCTGGAAGGCTGTTTGGAAAGTGATTTGTTCAAAGACGGAGTAATTTTTTCCCATTAGAAATAATGTAAATTGAATTAATCTTTAGTTCCAGACTCCCAAATGATTCCTTTTTAACCTTTGTTTTATATAGTACATGTCTAATGTATTGTTTAATCCTATATAATAAAAGGCTAACATGCAAATCAACTGAACAGCTGAACAATGGGTCGCTATGATGCTCACTGACGCCCAGGGAGCAGATGCTCAATGCAGGAGCTGCCCCCTGGTGGTCAGTGTGCTCCCACAGGGGGAGCGCCACTCAGCCAGAAGCTGGGCTCACAGCTGGTGAGCACAGTAGCGTGGTGGGAGCTCATGTACTGCAAGCTGAGGGACACCCCCCCGCCCCAGGGCACAAATTTCATGCACTGGGCCTCTAGTATATAAATAATCACTTTTTTAGAAATATATTTTTATTGATTTCAGAGAGGAAGGAAGAGGAAGAGAGAGATAGAAACATCAATGATGAGAGAGAATCATTGATTGGCTGCCTCCTGCACGCCCCCCCGCTGGGGATCGAGCCCACAACCCGGGCATGTGCCCTTGACTGGACTCGAACCTGGGACCCTTCAGTCCACAGGCCAACGCTCTATCCACCGAGCCAAACTGGCTAAGGCAAATAATCACTTTTTTAAAAAAATTTAAGCATCTGCTACTAGCCTTACATGAATCACTTTTTGCACTCATTCCAGGAGTTTCAGGAAGTCAGTATGAGGCATCTTCACTTTTTCATATATGGCTGCCTCTGAAATGCTGTCACTGGCTAACTGCTATCCAAATCAACAGTTTTTCTACCACTTCAGTTGCCTGTCATCGTTTTTTTCCGCACCCGTAGCAACATTAGCACTCTTGATGGCCTCTTTATGTTTTAAAATTGTGCTAATCATAGACTGACCCAGCATCAAAAGCATTCTCTCCTTTATTGCTTGAGACCTTTTTTGTCATGCTGAAAAGGTGGTCAGGTCAAAGTTTGGTTCCTCAACAAGAAGTTTGGCTTGACAACTTAACACATTTTTTCTCTGAACAACTTAGTCCAGAATCAAATTGTTCAAGATGGGAGTCGGTCAAGAACTGAGGCTTGACTGTGTAAAGGAACACCTGTTTTTAATACTAGCATGGATGTATTACAATTTATAAATTATTGCATAGCTGAGAAATGGTATCTTCTAATTAGTATTTCTTTGATTTCTGTTGTGAAAAATTTTCCGTTTTTGTTTAGTCTAATGTATTTTATCTTAGGAAGTAACAATGTACTTATGTATTTTATTTATAGGCAATTAATTTATAATTATCCTGAACAGCTCTTTGGTGCTGCTGGTGTTATGGCTATTGAACATGCAGATTTTGCAGGTGTAGAACGCCTGGCTCTTGTCACAGGTATGGGGAAAAGTCATTAATTCTTACAAACATAATAATCATTCTTGGATTTATTGAGTTTTAGTACGTTGACTCAAACAACACAGGGCAGGTTAGGGGAGCCAACTACCAACCATGGGCAGTCAAAAATCTCATACAACTTGAGTTCGCAAAAACATAATAGTTAGCCCTTCACACCCAACTGCAATGGAAAAAGTTGACCCTTGAATAACGGGTTTGAACTGCACGTACCCAGTTTTTTAAGTCCACTCATAAGTGGACCCACGCAGTTCAAACCCTGTTGTTCAAGGGTCAACTATATATGTAACTCATTGCTGAGAGTACAAAGAAATCCCTTTTTAAGGAGTTTGGAATATAAACTGTTATTCTGAAATCTGATTTAAACTTTTTGGATATCTTTAGTTACATTATTTATTTGTTTATTCATTTATTTTAAAATTATTATTGAAAGTTTTACATATGTCTCCTTTTCCCCCCATTGACCTTTACCCACCTGCTCCCACCCCCATTATTATTTTTAAAATATTTTTATTGACTTCAGAGAGGAAAGGAGGGGGGGAGAGAGAGAGAAACATTAATGAGGAGAGAGAATCATTGATCTGCTGCCTCCTGCACCCCCCCCCCCCCCACCCCCCCCCCACTGGGGATTGAGCCCGTAACCTGGGCATGTGCCCTGATCGACTGGGAATCGAACCATGACCTGGTTCATGGGTCGACGCTCAACCACTGAGCCGCACTGGTCAACACATTATATTTAACACTAGAGGCCCGATGCACGAAATTTGTGCAAGAGTAGTCCTTCCTTGCCCCGGCTGCCAGCACCGGCCTCCCTCTGGCACCTGGGACCCAGGCTTCCCTCACAGCCCCAGCTTCGTCCAGAAGGTCGTCCAGTCTAATTAGCATATTATGCTTTTATTATTATAGATATTAAATTACATGTCAGGCTTACTCTTGGTATAGATTTCTTTTTGTTGTGTTTTAAAGATTCATACTACATTATTTCTCAAACTCACAGGACCACTGTTCTAAACATAAAGTCTATATATAAGCTGGAGCTTAAAGGATATGTCTTATCTAGTTTATTCACTTACTAATTTCTAGTGCTAAGTGAGTAGTTTAATACTTTATGCCCTGCATGGTAGTATAATTATGATAGAATATTTACTGAACACTTAACAATATACCAGAGAGTGGGTCAAGAATTTAAACATTGTTTTTATTTTTTTAAAAAAAACATTTCTAAAAGCAATAAATGTTGAAATAAGTGTGAAACATTTCGGCAATGTATGATGAAAAGTTAGTATACTCCAACACCAGGTATGAGTGATATCCCAGTTGTGTGAAATAGAAATTGTGTTTACAGATAAGCTTAAGTATTAAAAACCTCTATTTTAATTTTCATGTTTTTGTAAATGAATGAATAGTTTGGAAAGTTGGTTTGGGATCTGGCAATGAGAATTGAGGAGATTGGGGTTTGGGAAGTAAAGCCACCGGGAATGTTGAATTCCGTTTGGAACTGCCATGAGTATTAGAAATAATTAAAGGATACTAATTAATGTAGAGTAGAATTAGTCTCATCTCAGAATTCTTCAGCCATTTTTTTTCCCTCTTTTTTGTTATTTTGTTTCTTCAGCCATTTTGAATAATCTGGGAAGCATAATCTTCTGACCTAAAAAGAAGCATTTTTCTTTTATTAATTGCTTTGAAGTGGGTTTACCTGTTCTAATTAAAGTTCTTTAAAAGCCATTGCACATGTGATGCTTAAGGTGATTAAACTTGAGGTGCTCTTGTTTATGTAATTCCTTCTTTATTGCAAAAAATTAAAGACGTAAATGTGAATGACAGCATATTTATGGGATAAGTTGATATCATAAGTTGATCCTATACATGAAATTGAGGCATATACCCAGAAAAAAATTTGCTGCACTAAGCACACCAACTGAATTTGACCCCAAGGGTGGCTCCCATTCTATTGGCTTGTATGTTGTCAAGGTGTGTGAAATTGGTTCTTGCAAATATCAAGAAATACCTTGTAAGCAGATGTAGATGAGTGAGTGTAGGATAAGTGAAAATTCTCAAAAGTCAAATTAGTCTCATTTTTGGGATATGATGTCCCAAACATATCTATTGGGTCTCAAGTCTAGAAAGCGAAGTTTATTTTGCTGACACCTCAATTAAGTTTGCTCTTGGAAATTATATATTTCCCTCTTTTCTAGGCATTACAGGGGCTCTCTGACATTTCAGTTATTGTGATAATTAGCAGATATCAAGTGCTCACTATTTAAGCTGGTTCTAAAATTTGTACATCTGTTGTCATAATACTGTTGACATAATAGGACTAGTCAAATATTCTCATTTTTGTTTTGAGAAATTGGGTCATAGGAGTACTGGTCTTCTAGACCAGATTCAGAAGAGAATCTGTATTTAAATTCTGACTTAAAGCTAAATGTTAAAGTTTCAGTTTAACCTTTCAGGTTGTGGGTTGTAGTATACAGTATGTGTATATAGGTCTGAGGCCAGACTGCTTGGACTTGAATCCTAGCTTTACCTTATTTGTTCAAGCTGTGTAACCTTGGATAAGAAACTAAATATCTCTTTGCCTTAATTTTATCATTTCTAAATGATAATGGAACTTACCTCATTAGGTTTGTTACAAAGACTAATAAACCAGTTCATTTGAGGTGCTTCAAACAGTGGTTGGCAATTTTTAAAAATGTTATCTGTCCATTACTGCTTGTTAAAAAACAAGTTTTAAGCCTGTTGTGTATTTATGTTCGTAGGTGGTGAAATTGCCTCTACCTTTGACCACCCAGAACTTGTAAAACTTGGAAGTTGCAAGCTTATTGAGGAAGTCATGATTGGAGAAGACACACTCATTCACTTTTCTGGGGTAGCCCTTGGTGAGTGATCATGTAGATCCTGGTTTAGGTTCCTAAATCTTTGCTAGACTCTGTTGAAATGAAAAAAAAAAAACCACACAAGTTACATAGTTACTAGAATATGATGTGTCTTAATTCTTGTGAAGTATGGTGTATGTTAATTTTAATCTCCTTTGAGGTCAGCCTTATATTATCTTTGGGAACAGTGCATTTTCAACATACTTGTTTTTTAGATAATTTAGAACAAGGGTTGCTGGTAGAGAATGTGTAACAGTGGAAGACATATCAGCTTTCAAAACAAAGTAATATAACCAACACATAAATGATAGAAGGCAAATTTTTATGTTTTATAATTAAATGCTCATTGTGACATTTTTTAACATTAGGTGAGGCTTGCACTATTGTTCTTCGTGGTGCCACTCAACAAATTTTAGATGAAGCAGAAAGATCTTTGCATGATGCTCTTTGTGTTCTTGCACAAACTGTGAAGGATTCTAGAACAGTTTATGGAGGAGGTAAAACATTTTATTTCTTTTCTTAAAGTATAGTATAAATTGTAAGTGGTTTTTAATGGTTCTTATAGAAACTATATATTGCCTTTGCACTTAATTTTCAAATGCGTGATATATCTAAGGGAAGTCAGTAATTTAGTGTCTTTGAGACAACTAAGCATATGGTGTTTTATTGAATTTTTAACCCACAGGCTGTTCAGAGATGCTGATGGCTCATGCTGTGTCACAGCTTGCCAATAAAACACCAGGTAAAGAAGCTGTTGCAATGGAGTCTTATGCTAAAGCACTGAGAATGGTAAGTTAAGAACAAGAGATCTGAACTTAAATTTTGTTGATTTTGATGGTTTTTAATATCTATATATATAAAAGGCTAAGCGACCATCCGATTGGTAGCTATGACATGCAATGACCACCAGCGGGCAGATGCTCAACACAGGAGCTGCCAAGCTGCGGTGACTTGGCAGCTGCGGTTCTTGGGTGATGCACCCCAGAACCAGAGGGGAGGGAGCCCAATTCTGGGGTGCGTCCCCTGAGAACCACCCTGGCAACCCAGGACCCCTCAGGGGATGTCGGAGAGCTGGTTTCAGCCCGATCCCCGTAGGCCAGGCCAAGGGACCCCACCTGCCCGAGGGACCCCACTTACTCCACAGTCGCCCTTTGAGGTGTGGCTGGCCAGGGAGGGACCACGGGAGGTTGACTCCAGGGCACGTCCGGTCTGTTTCGCCCAGTCACGTCCCACCCATCACTTTTTTTTTTTTTTTTTTTTTAATATATTTTATTGATTTTAGGAGGAAAGAAAGAGAAACATCAACGATGAGAGAGAATCATTGATCGGCTGCCTCCTGCACATTCCCCACTGGGGATAAAGCCCACAACCCAGGCATGTGCCCTTGGCTGGAATCGAACCTGGGACCCCTCAGTCCACAGGCTGACGCTCTATCCACTGAGCCAAACCAGCTAGGGCCCGCTGGTCACTTTCTAAGTAATTTCCTTTCCACACCTATAAAGTGTGCACAAAAATGTGCAATGAGGCACTAGTATTTTTATAACTTGGACACAAAATGCTTATTTTCTTGCCTTTAAGAAAAAGAACTGGTTCACACTACTTTTACATTTGATTCTGGCCCTGGCTGGTGTGTTCAGTGGTTAGAACATCAGCCTGCACATGGTCAGGGCTTGTGCTAGAGGCAGCCATTGATGTCTCGCTTCTCACATCGATGTTTCTTTTTCTCTCCCCTTCTCCCCTTCACTCTCTAAACACCAATGGAAAAATACCCTTGGGTGAGGATTAACAAAACAAAAAAAAAATTGATTCTGGCCCTAGCTGGTTTTGCTCAGTGGATAGAGCGTAGGCCTGCGGACTGAAGGGTCCAGGTTCAATTCCAGTGAAGGGCATGTACCTCGGTTGCAGGCTCCGGCCCTGGTCAGGGGCATGTGGGAGGCAAGCAATCGATGTGTCTCTAACATCAATGTTTCCCTTCCACTCTCTAAAAATCAGTGGGAAAAAGATCCTCAAGTGGGGATTAAGAAAAAACAAATTTGGCCAAAACCGGTTTAGCTCAGTGGATAGAGCGTCAGCCTGCGGACTGAAGGGTCCCAGGTTCGATTCCGGTCAAGGGCATGTAACTTGGTTGCGGGCACATCCCCAGTAGGAGGTGTGCAAGAGGCAGCTGATCGATGTTTCTCTCTCATCGATGTTTCTGACTATCTATCCCTCTTCCTTCCTCTCTGTAAAAAATCAATAAAATATATATATTAAAGAAAAAACAAATTTGATTCTGGAGTTAATCCTTTTTGAGTAGTGATTAAAAGGAAGCAGATTTTACAGTGTTAGGTATTTTTAAAACGCTATCCTAGTTAGGCATAAATGTGTTTTGTTTTTGTTGTTGTTAATCTTCACCCAAGGATATTTTTTGCCCCAACCAGGGCCAGCAATCTAACCTACAACCCAGGCACGTGCCCTTGATCAGGAATTGAACCCTTGGCCCTTTGATGCTTGGGCTGATATTAACCACTGGACAACACTGGCCAGGGCAGGCATAAATGAATTATACTATAATAGATAGTAACATTTTGTCTTCTCCACTTTATAGTTGCCTACTATTATAGCTGACAATGCAGGCTATGATAGTGCAGATCTGGTGGCACAGCTCCGAGCTGCCCATAGTGAAGGCAATACAACTGCTGGACTGGGTAAGAAATCAGTTGGGACCTTGTAGTTGTTAAGAGTAAATTTTTACCAAGTTCTTTACCTTTTTTTAAAAATGAATTCTCGTAACCATATAAAAGACTCCTGTGGCCCTTTTGTAAGCATTACATAATCTAGAAAAACGTTTTACTTCATATACTTAACATTGCCAAACTTGGTTACTCCATAAAGGGTATAAATCTAGATAAAAGACTTGTAACTAGTTTGTTATGTTATGACTATAGAATTTAAATACATAAGCAGTACTTACATTCTGAAATAAGTGTGTAAACTTCACTATATCTATTGTAATATAATCAGCATCAATTCCTAATCTCACAGTAGACTTATTCTGAGACATTCTTGAATGCAGATCTCTGATACATAGATAAAATGGCCAAAAAGGCAAATTTAATTCAGATAGAAAAATATCCCAACAAACTATCCAGGATGTTATAGGAACAGTCTTAGAGGGTAAGTAATCCTGCCATTGAACAAGAGAGCAGATGAATAATGATCTGTATGAGGTTAGGATTCTCACAAGAATAAAAATATTTGACTTCTAAATTCTCCCAGTGCTTAAGAATTAATGGTAATTAGCAAATTTTCTATAATTTTATATATATGTTCAAGATAGGTAGGTTATTTAGTATAAAATTTTGTGTAAAATTTTCATTATTTGACTTAGTAGTTCTCCATTAATACAAATCATCAGTAGTTGATGTTTTGATTTTTTAAAAGGCTTTTCTTGAGTCATAGACTTGAGTCAGTAGGTGCTGTAATTTTATTAATTGTAACAGGATTATATTCATTTCTTAAAAGTCATTAGTGATGTTTTGATACTTGTTAAAACTGTAGTTTATTTAGTAAAAACTTTTTCTTTCCAGATATGAAGGAAGGTACTATTGGTGATATGGCAATACTGGGCATAACAGAAAGTTTCCAAGTGAAACGGCAAGTTCTTCTGAGTGCAGCTGAAGCAGCGGAGGTGATTCTGCGTGTGGATAATATCATCAAAGCAGCACCAAGGTATTGGAGCACTTTATAAAACGTTTCTTAGAAAAAAATTACTGACATGGAAACAATCAGGTAGCTGCATATATTTGACTAGAGGCCCGGTGCATGACATTTGTGCACTTGGGGGCAGGAGAGGGGATCCCTCAGCCTGGCCTGCACCCTCTCACAGTCCGGGAGCCCTTGGGGGATGTCCTACTGTAGGGAGCGGGCCTAAGCTGCAGTCGGACATCCTTAGCGCTGTCACAGAAGTGGGAGGGGCTCCCACCACTGCTGCTGTGCTCACCAGCCGTGAGCCTGGCTTCTGGCTGAGCAGAGTTCCCCCTGTGGGAGTGCACTGACCACCAGAGGGCAGCTCCTGCATTGAGCGTCTGCCCCCTGGTGGTCAGTGCGTGTCATAGCAACCGGTTTCAGTTGATTTGCATATTAGCCTTTTATTACATAGGATAGGTAGTTGATAGAAAGTGTAGCCATTTTTGCCTAGATAAAAGAATTATGCAAGTTACTTAAAATATGTAATCACAACTCTTAGATTTAAGCCAGAAAAATTTAGGGGAGTAAGGTATGGTGACACAGGGTAGCTCTCAGGATTGAAAGGGCACATAAAGAGCCAGGCTTGAAAAGGTTAAGAACCAGAGAGCTTGGGGCAGGGGAAGAACTGATATCTTACCATAATGGATCAGCTCCAGTCATTCCTGTCCTGGGCACACTTTTCCATACCGGCATTCTTTATTAATTTTTGCAACGATGAGTTTCCTGTAGTTTCTTTATTTTATTGATTTCAGAGAGGAAGGGAGAGAGATAGAAACATCAATGATGAGAGAGAATCATTGATTGGCTGCCTCCTGCATGCCCCCCACTGGGGACCGAGCCGCAACCTGGGCATGTGCCCTTGACTTGGGCATATGCCCTTGACTTTTCAGTCCGCAGGCTGATGCTCTATCCACTGAACAAAACCCGCTAGGGCCATACCAACATTTTTTTTAAAATATATTTTTATTGATTTGAGAGAGGGAGAGGGAGAAAGAGATAGAAACACCAATGATGAGAGAGAATCATTGATTGGCTGCCTCCTGTACAACCCCTACTGGGGTCGAGCCCATAACCGGGACATGTGCCCTTGACCGGACTTGAACCTGGGATCCTTCTGTCCACAGGCCGACACTGTTCACTGAGCCAAACTGGCTAGGGCCATACCGACATTCTTAAGCACACAATGAGCAGAGTTTCTTGCATGTTCCTATATCAGCAGCTTTTCTAAGATGTCAAATTCTTTTAAAAGTCACATTAAAATGATTAAATGGCAAGAAAATTTTAACTTTTGAATATTCAGTTAATAATTTTTTAAAATTAAATCTTTATTCAGATTATTACAATTGTTTCTCCTTTTTCCCCCCGTAGCTCCCCTCCACCCGGTTCCCACCCCACCCTCTGCCCTTACCTCCCCCCACTGTCCTCATCCATAGGTGTATGATTTTTGTCCAGTCTCTTCCTAAACCCCCCCATACCCCCGTCCCCCTGAGAATTATCAGTCCACTCCCTTTCTATGCCCCTGATTCTATTATATTCACCAGATTATTCTTTTCCTCAGGTTTTTAATTCACTTGATTTTTAGGTTCACTTGTTGATGGATATGTATTTGTTGTTCATAATTTTTATCTTTACTTTTTTCTTCTTCCTCTTCTTTAAGAATACCTTTCAGCATTTCATATAATTCTGGTTTGGTGGTGATGAACTCCTTTAGCTTTTTCTTATCTGTGAAGCTCTATCTGCCCTTTAATTCTGAATGATAGCTTTGCTGGGTAGAGTAATCTTGGTTGTAGGTTCTTGCTATTCATCACTTTGAAAATTTCTTGCCACTCCCGTCTGGCCTGCATAGTTTCTGTTGAAAAATCAGCTGACAATCATATGGGTGCTCCCTTGTAGGTAACTAACTGTTTTTCTCTTGCTGCTTTTAATATTCTCTCTTTGTCTTTTGCTCTTGGCATTTTAATTATGATGTGTCTTGGTGTGGTCCTCTTTGGATTCCTTTTGTTTGGGGTTCTGTGCGCTTCCTGGACTTGTAAGTCTATTTCTTTCACCAGGTGGGGGAAGTTTTCAGTCATTATTTCTTCAAATAGGTTTTCAGTATCTTGCTCTCTCTCTCCTTCTGGCACCCCCATAATTCTGATGTTGGTACGCTTGAAATTGTCCCAGAAGCTTCTTACACTCTTCAACTTTTTGGATTTTTTTTTTCTTTTTGCTTTTTCGGTTGAGTGTTTTTTGCTTCTTTGTATTTCAATTCTTTGACTTGATTCTTCTGTTCCTCTAGTCTGTTGTTGGGTCTCTGTATAATATTTTTTATTTCAGTCAGTGTATGTTTAATTTCTAGTTGGTCCTTTTTCATATCTTCGAGTGTCTCGTTATATTTATCGGCCTTTTCTAGGATATTCTTGAAAAACCTTATAACCGTGGTTTTGAATTCTATATCCAGTCGTTTGTTTGCCTCTATTTCTTTCGTTTGTGATCTGTTTTCTTTGTCGCCGCATTTTCACTGCTTCCCTGAGTTGGTAGGGGAGCTTTGAATGCTAGGTTTCCTATATGGCCCAGTGGGTTGGCCTCCCCAGTTAACCTGAGGTGGACACTCTTGGTGCACCCCTTTGTGGACTGTGTATACCGCCTTGTTGTAGTTAAGTCTTGATTGTTGTTGGTATCATTGGGAGGAATTGACCTCCAGGCCAGTTGGCTGTGAGGATCAGCTGTGTCTATGCTGGGAGAAGTTAGGTGCTGGAGACAGCCTTATAGGATTAGACTTGCCAAATTGCAAAAGCCTCTGTGCTCAGCTTGGATGGGGTGGAGTCTGAGGGCAGAGCAGACAGTCTTGGCTTCCCGTCAGCCTTGCCCTCGCGCGCACGTGCATCCAGACCTCTGCCTTCCCTGGCTCCCAAGTCTCCGCCCAAGAGTCCAGATTCCCCCCACAAGAGCTTGGGTCCCCAGGGGCTCGCCTGGAACTGGGGTTCAGTACAGTCAGAACTGGGGCTCAGTGCAGTCAGGAACTTCCAACTCCCTTCCACTAGGGAAAGCCTATGGCAACCTCCGCAATCTTTGTGCGCACTGGCGCGCGCCTCCAGACCTCTGCCTTCCCCGGCTCCCGACCCTCTGCCCAAGAGTCCAGATTCCCCCCCCGTAAGAGCGTGGGTCCCCAGGGGCTCGCCTGGAACTGGGGTTCAGTGCAGTCAGAACTGGGGTTCAGTGCAGTCAGGAGCTTCTGACTCCCTTCTGCTAGGGAAAGCCTGTGGCAACCTCCGCCGTCTTTGTGCACACTGGCGCGCGTGCCTCCAGACCCCTGCCCGCCGGGGCTCCCCCGGGTCTTCGAGTCTCCGGGTGCCTTTCTCTCTACCTGACAGTCCAGACTCCCCTGTATGAGCCTGGGTCCACGGGGTTTCGCCCGGAACTGGGGTTCAGTGCAGTCGGAACTGGGGTTCAGTGCGGTCAGGGGCTTCCTTCCCCCTTCCGCCAGAGAAAGTCAGCCAGGCTTTCAGCCGCCCTTCCTCTCTGCGCGCACAAAGACCCTTTGCCGTACCTCCAATTCTCTGTGAGCTTTTCTCTTTCCTTCTAGTTGTAGAATTTCCACTCAGCCAGCTTTCCTGTGGTTCTGGATGGTGTCCCTTTTGTTAGTTGTAGTTTTGAAATTGTTGTGCGAGGCAGCAGTTTAGGTGCTTACCTATGCCACCATCTTGGTTTCTCCTCAGTTAATAATTTTAATTTATTAATAGTTACCAAAATCATTTATTTTTACTTGTTAGTGGTGGTTCCGGGAGATGGGAGGGGATGGTGGCATGAACCAGGAGGTAGAAGTGAAGGTGGTGGTGAGAAGTGGTTGATAA
Source organism: Plecotus auritus (assembly GCF_963455305.1). Classification (NCBI taxonomy): domain Eukaryota; kingdom Metazoa; phylum Chordata; class Mammalia; order Chiroptera; family Vespertilionidae; genus Plecotus; species Plecotus auritus. Next base: position 158,319,833 of record NC_137772.1, on the reverse strand, counting down.
AAGATACATACTTTGAAGGTAGGATTTGATTATGGGTTGGATGCAAGATGTGAGAGGAAAGGGAATTGTGGCTAATTCAAGGTTTTTGTAGGGAGAAATAGAGTTTCTCTTTTCTAAGATGGCTTTGGGAGGGAAGAAGGGGATTTCAATTTGGGAATTTGAGATGTGTTTTGATAGTTGAGTTGGGTAGTTGATTTTGTAGTTTAGTAGAAAGTTGGAGCTATAGTTATAAATGTAGGAGTTGTCAGCCTATGTGTGTTATTTTAAGCCATTAGACTGGCCCAGTCCCCATGGGAGTGAGTGTAGTTAAAAAAGGAAAGGAGTTTTAAGGACTGAGCACTGAAGAATTCCAGTTTGGAAAGATTCAAACTGGATTCATGATATAATCTCTGCTTTTATATACATTTGAGATTTTCCGTAATACAAAAGGTGGGAATAGTGGGGGGGTGCTACTACAGTGGGAGGAAAAATCAAGAGAATGAGTATCCAGAAGTCAAGTGAAGAAAGGATTTAGGGAGGAGGAGTGATCAACTGTCAAAATGATGCAAATAGCTCAAGTAAAATAAGGACTGATAATTGACCTTAAAAATTGGATTTAATGCCTGGCCAGTTATTGCTCAGTGATTGAGTGTTGGCCCATGAACTGGGAGGTCATGATTCAATTTCTGGTCAGGTTGTAGGTTCCATCCCCAGTACGGGGCAGCCGATCGATATTTCTCATTGATGTTTCTATCTATCCTTCCTTCTCTCACTAAAATCAATTAAAAAATACTAGAAAAAAAATTGTGTTTAATAACACAGGCCATTGGTAATCTTGACAAGTAGTTTTAGTGGAATGGAGGGGGTGGGAAAAGAGGAATTGGAGAAGTGTATATAGACCGCTTTTTGGAGGAGTCCTGTGAATGGGAGCAGATAAGTGCGATAGTAGCTAGAGATGGTGTATGGGTCTTTACCTTGAAAATTCAGCTTAAGGGAGAGATTTCCTAGAGAGGAAATGATGGATGCAGAAAAGGGGAGCTGTCCACTAAGCAGCTACAAGGATGAATGGGAGATCAGCGAATTAAGAGCAGGAGTTGGTTTTAGACAGGAGCACAGGGAGTTAATCTGGAGTAATAGGAAGGAAGTTGGAATGCTACTAGGAAATTGTACCTTAAATGCACAAAGTTACAAAGTGACTTTTTGTGCAGAACCCTGCATTACTCATTTCATTGACTTCTGTGAGTGGCAACTATCATAATACTATTAGAGGAAGGAAAGAGTAGAGAATAGTGATTTGGATGTAGAGAGAACAGATGAAATGGTATTTAAATCTACTGTGATGTAGTGGAAAGAGGACTGGAATGAAAAATCTAGAGATTCCCTGCTTCTGGTACTGGGAAGATAGGATAATGAGGAGCACTTCCCTCACCAGTTTCCCATATTTTGAAATGGAAAATTGGTGAGAAGAGGAAGCTGACAAAGTTTTTTTGGAAGTAGTGCCACCAAAGATGATTAAATGCAATTAGGATTTTTGTTGTTTTTAAGCAGAATGATAGCGAAAGGAAACAGTTCTGTAATTAAGCTTTTCTTATTTGGGTCAAGGTTACATAGCCACACTCTCAGAAATCTTCACAATAATTTAACTCCCTCCACTGCTTTTGAAATACACACTGTAATACCTCACTTGATCTGGTAATACTGTTTTAGAGGTTTAAGTGTATTAAATCTATTAGAAATTCTGATCTGGGCTGTGGACTTCTTTTCGTACTAGTTAATAGCATCCAGAGGACTTATTTTCCTGGTCAGTGCCCTTTAACAGCTGCTTAATAACTTTCTATATTGACATCTTTTAGCATCCTTTAGTCATACTCCCATAGGCTTTTGAGGTTGGGTTTATCTCTTTATATGATTCCAGTATGCTGTCTATACTCCTTGGGTCTGTATTCGTGCTTTTCTGCTTCTCTTACTAGTAACTATTGTGTTTAGAAGCGGTGTTTCTCAAATCCTACCTCCTTGAACAGGCATTAAGTAAATAATTTCACTAGTACCCCTACCATGCCACCTTCCTGAGCCATTCACTATATGGTTATGAGAGAATAAAAGTTTAACGTGTAAGAGGTACTATTGGCGAATTACTTGACACCATCACCACCTTACCTGTTGGATTTTTTTTTCTTCAGTAATCCAAAAATTTTCTTCTGGAGGCTCCAAAGCCTTGTCATTTTACAGTTTCTGGTTAAGAATAACTGTCTTTAACTAATTTAGTAAAATTCCCTAACACATAGTAGTTGCAAACATGAATTAACCATTTTCTGGAAAATACATATTAAGCATTTTCTGGAAAATGACGTATTTGTTTAAGTAGGTTGTTTGGACAAGAAATTAAGAACTGCTAAATTACTATGGACCTTTGTATTTCATAGATTCTGTAAAGTCCTCTTAATAAAATGATAATTGAGGGATGTTAGGTAAAAACATCTTGTAGAGAATTGGGTTATAATGGTCTTAATAATATAAACTTTTGGTTACAATCATGCTTTTCATTCTCACCATTGACTTTTTTCTAAAGTGTATGTTATGTAATCCTTGCAGGAAACGTGTCCCTGATCACCACCCTTGTTAAGCATTCCTATATGCTGTTATGCTCTGGACCAGTTCATAGCAAAGTTTGAAAGACTTCGACTTCTTAAAGAAGACTGTGGAATCGAAGTTGATCTGTGGTTCTTCTATCCTTAAATGTAGACATTTAGCTGACCTTTTATTTTAACATGGGTCTAACTTATTTGCTGTTCATTCTCCATAAAATTCAGTTGTTTTAAAAGTACATTTCTCATATTGTGCATCAAAATAAAAATTTGAACAATTACTTATGTCTTACCTTTTTTAGTGATTTGTTACTTGTAACTTAATGGGTATGAATGATTGTACTTTCAGTATAGAGTTGTTTCAACTGAACTACTGATTGACCTTAACATTAATGAAATAGTTATCTTGGGTAATATAAGTCCAAGTCAAATATGATACACATACACTAATTTTTTGGTTTTCAGTTATAGATAACCTTTATTAACCATTTATTTTTGTTTAGTGAAAATACCTAGTCTTCAGTACCCATTTAACTTTGTGTAGCCTAAGCACTCTCTCTTATGTAGGAAAATTTATGATGGTTTCTGTTACTTCAAGTGGGAAAGAGTCATTTTTTTTTTTAATATATTTTATTGATTTTTTACAGAGAGGAAGAGAGAGGGATAGAAAGTTAGAAACATCGATGAGAGAGACATCCATCAGCTGCCTCCTGCACACCCCCTACTGGGGATGTGCCCGCAACCCAGGTACATGCCCTTGACCGGAATTGAACCTGTGACCCTTCAGTCCGCAGGCCGATGCTCTATCCACTGAGCCAAACTGGTCAGGGCGGAAAGAGTCATTTTAAAAATATATTTTTATTGATGTCAGAGAGTAAGGGAGAGGAAGAGAGATAGAAACATCAGTGATGAGAGAATCATCTATTGGCTGCCTCCTGCACGCCTCACACTGGGGATCGAGCTTGGGAACCTTGAAGCCCTTACAGATTTTATTATCGTGGCCCTAGAATACTCCCAAGTTAACAAAATTTTTAAAAAATATATTTTTATTGATTTTACAGAGAGTTAGAAACATCAATCAACTGCCTCCTGCACAACCCCTTCTGGGGATCAAGCCCTTGGCCGGAATCAAACCTGGGACCCTTGAGTCTGCAGGCTGAAGCTCTATCCACTAAGCCAAACCCGTTAGGGCCCAAGTTAACAAGTAGGTGAAGTTCTAACCTAGGCCCTTCTAATTTCTATGAGTTTCAGAATAGAGTTTCTGTTAACTCAAAACAAAGAAACTGAACTTGATTTTCACAAGACTTATGTAACATGGAAATAGAGATTTGGAATGTACATTAATAATCACTGCATGGAAAATTGTCTAAATGCTCAGGATTTTAAAATCTAGTAGCCTTCAGAGTTTTATTTGCAGGAGAATGTGTGCTGATTATTCTCTTTTTTTTGTTTTTAAATATATTTTATTGATTTTTTTACAGAGAGGAAGGGAGAGGGATAGAGTTAGAAACATCTATGAGAAACATCGATTAGCTGCCTCCTGCACACCCCTGACTGGGGATGTGCCCACAACCAAGGTACATGCCCTTCACTGGAATCGAACTTGGGACCTTTCAGTCCACAGGCCGATGCTCTATCCACTGAGCAAAACTGGTTAGGGCTGATTATTCTCTTTTGAGCTTTCCTCAAGCCAGGGTCCATTTTTGGCCTGCTTGGACGCCATGGGGCTTCCACTGGATGACTGCTTCACAATTCTCTGTGCTGGTTTCCTGTGATTTAACTCAGGAGGCAATGGCAAGAGAAGGAATCACTATTTTCCTCCTGTTCTTACTCTGTCTCTGGAAGTGGCTGCATCTCTGTGAGACGTACCAGTAATTACTTCACAGGGCAGCCCCTCTTATGGCTCTCAGCTCTTACTGGATTTGGGTAACATTTCTGTTCCCTTTTCAGTTAGCCGTACAGGTCATGACAGCTGCTGCTGTTGCTCTTGTTTCTGTGTATCAGTATTATAGTATTACCACCTCAGTATTGGTTTTTCCCTCCCTTAATCCTACTCAGTAATAGTTCTGTATTAAAGTCTCCCCATGTAAACGATATGCGGAGTGGGGGAAGGGGGGGAATGAATTTTTTTGCCAGGACCCTGACTGATAAAAGTTAACAGAATACTCTTTGTATAGAATTATTTTCTAAAGTCTGACTTGTCTTTATCTAGTGTAGTGTATTAGAACATTCATAGAACAGAAGTGTAAAGAGGACTTAATCTTTTTAAAATTAGAATTACTGCCCTAGCCAGTTTGGCTCAGTGGATAGAGTATTGGTCCCAGGTTCGATTTTGGTCAAGGGCATGCCCGGGTTGCGGTCTCGATCCCCAGTGAGGGGGTATGCAGGAGGCATCTCTCATCATTGATGTTTCTCCCTTCCTCTCTGAAATCAATAAAAATATATTAAAAAATAAATAAAATTAGAATTACTATAGAACATTCCAGCTTCTCAATATGAAGAATAAGGCAAACCTGATTTCACAACTTCATTTTTAAATTGTGAGCTATACAGTTCATATGGGTATTGAAAAGGTTATATGAATTGACTTACCCAAGACCCTGAGGATAGTACATACCATGCCTGTGGGCTGGGTGCCTGATAATATCTCCAAAATTCAGGTAACTTGGTAGAATTGTACTAGCCACTGGAGATTCACAGATAATATCACTTGTTTCCTGTTCAGAGGTAGTTAGTCCAGGAGGGAAAAACATAAACTTAGTTGTTTTTTAATAGTGTTAATACCCTTTCTATGGTAATGAGATTATAAAGGTATATGCATGTTTTTTTTTACAGTGATAAAAGCCAGAGAGTAATGTGTCTAGCAGATACACACCCATGTCTTTAGTCCGAGGCCTCCTGCCCCTCAAGACACATAGGGTTTAGTGCCAAGGAATAGCCTCATGTTTTCAAGTACAGCAGTTTCTCATATGCTCTTTCCAATTTTTCATTATGTTGATAAGATGCTGTAGGAACTTAACTCCTGTTTATATCAGCCTATGGTAAAATTGGTTTTGTTTTATGTCCTTTTGCTTAAAGTTGTAGAACTTCTCGATGTTATGTGAGGACTTAACTGTACTTTGGTGATATTATTGATTCTAGAATAAATAGGGAAAGGGCAAAGTATATTCATTTAGAAATTTAAAAGTGAAGTCTTTGGTAATTACATCTGTGTTTTCCTATTTAGATAAGCCAGAAGCATTTGACCACATGGCAGTTATATTTTTCATATTCAAGACTACAGATACTGTTGTTGAAAATTTTATTGAAAAAAGAAAAGTTTCTTTCTATGGCATTTATGTTTTTTTTTCTTCAAGCAAGGAACTATAATAATAGGGTAAATATAAGTATTGTGCTGCATGGCATAAGAATGTGGTATGTAAACATCAACTGTCGCCTGCCAGGCACTCTTCTGTGCACTTTATACACAGTATTAGTTTAATCCTTGTAGTACCTGAGTGGTAGGAACTTAACCATTTACTGATGAGAAAACTGAGGTACACAGATGGTAACTGACCAGTAAATGGCAAACATGGGATTTGACCTCAGGTAGTTTGAAGGCCATGCTCTTAATCATCATAACCACACTGCGCTTTTAGTTAAAATTTGAGTCTAGATGACTATCAGGTCACAAGCCCACTTTTTAAATGTGAAATTACATGTTACATTTTAGGACAAAAAAAATTTTTTTTGGCTCATTTCCCTAGAATGCATAGTAAAAGATTTTGGTTGGCATCACTCATATTTATGGAAGCTGAAATTCTGTACAAAATTCTGGAAGAGATTTTCCTCTGATGCATAACACTTTAAGGTTCAGGACTTTTAAAATCATAAGTAAAGTTACATTTGGTGCTTCAACATTTTCCGCTCTTTAACTTTCTAATTGTGTCAGAATTTCAAGAAAAAGAGTAATGGAAATGGAAATATGCATTTACATAGTTAATCAATTATTAAAATTTATTGAAACCCTATAGTGGAAACATTTTGTACAGCAAAATCAGAGGTGATTTCTTAATCATACTGTTTGAGAAATGTTTATTATGTATTATTTTAAAAGAAAAAAGTTTGTGTGTAAATGTTTATAATTTAACATTTGATATTTAACATTTGATTCAGACTGGGTAGCTCATTATATGGAACCTCTGTATAGGTCATGTGGCTTCACTTTGTCTTATGGCTTATAGCCGCAGGTCATGGGGCTACACTGGAAAAGGTGAGCTGTTAATCTTGGGAGGGGAAGACAGGGTCAAAAGAAACTCAAAGCCAAAACAAGGAGCGTCATCCTGTACACCAAAAGGTTTTGGGTTTGATTCTTGGTCAGGTCAAGTAAAGGAGAAAGCCAATGGATGTTTCTCACATCGATGTTTCTCTAAAAAAACATCCCTCAGGTGAGCATTAAAGAAAGTCCAGCCTGGCTGGTGTAGCTCAGTGATTGAGCGTCAACCTATGACCCATGACAGTTTGAATCTCGGTCAGGGCACATGTCCAGGTTTCGGGCTTGTTCACAGTAGGAGGTGGGGTGTATAGGAGGTTGCTGATCGATGATTCTCATAATTGATGTTGCTAACTTCCTCTCCCTTTCTCTGAAATCAATAAAACCATATTTTTAAAAAGTCAAAACTTTCATCATAAGGCTGCCTGCTGGCAGAAAGTTTCTAGCATGAACTGAGTATAGTTTAGTTTCAATCATTAGGAATGAGTAAATAGACTATAAATACTATCTAATAGAAATCTGGGCTCATTACTAAAGGAGTTAAATATTTGATGACCTATTACATTTAATGATTAAAGTTTAATCAATGGGTTGCAAGTACTCCACAGACTGGGAGTGGTGATAGGAAGACTATGTGATATGAAACTTAGTCTGGCTTACTAAGAAATATTTGTGGTAGGAAAAATGAAAATAGTCTGCTGTGTAATGTCATTTGAGAACCAAACTTTGATGGGTTAAGATGCTTTTATGGCAAAAAGCTATATAGTATGTTTTAGTTAAGATGACATTTTTAGTGTCCTTGATTGATAAAAAAATTTAAATACAGAATTTCTATCATTCTTTTTACATAAAGAATTGTGTTATCAAATCACCCACTGATAGCAGTTTCCCCTCTGCCCCCCAAGTAGCAAAGGAACATTTTACTCCCATGAGCTTTAGTCCAACAGCAAGGAGTCATTAAAATTGAGATACATTACTAACTAAAACTGAAGTCTGTACAAACATCAATAGAACAACTTCCCCCTGTTTCAAATGAATGAAATGAGCAGTTTCTTTAAAGTATCCATGGGAAGAAGGTCACAATTTACATACTTTAAAAATGTCCAAAATTCCTACGTTTATACACTGATCATCAGAAGGACCCTATCTACAAAAATCAAAACAAATCAGAGGTACGTGAGGCTAAAGAGGCAAAAGCTTCCTCTATACCACAACCTGCAATTCAAATTTCCAAGTGCTTGTTTCAAGTGAACAGATTTCCCCACCTACTACCTTTAACCTGGTACGATTCTGGAAATGTGGTTCCCTCCATGGCAGGGAAACAGCAGGGCTCTGCTCCACAGAGGCAGCCAGGGTTAAAACTAGGCTTCATTTTAATGAGACCACATTGCCATAGAGAGGTTCCACTTCCTACATGACTTCTAGCATTGTCAGCGACAGGAAACAGTTTAGAGCAGACCTTGGGTCAAACCTTTTAGGGAAAATGAGTCAAGTCAGCATGAACCACTGTCAAGTTTAAGGTGGCAGCCTTTGCAACAGCAAGGTCTTTCTGTGAGTGAGTGACTGACTAGGTAGAAATGTCCTTTTAAAGTGGCCTGAATTAGTAATCTTTTCATACTATTTGTGGTCACTCATAGTAAGAAAATACATGTGTGAAGGGCTGGAGACAGTCCTCTTAGGTATGTTCTTTACAAAGTCCTTATTTGAGGTGCTCACAGCCTCATGACCAGCCACTCTGAAGAGCGGAAGAGGCCCCAGTGCCCCAGTCCTTGCTCTTCACTGTTTCAAAATACCTACTTGGAAAGACTGGTTTTCTGGCAAGGAAGTTGTCATGCTGCCCTCTGGGAGAGAGATTTGCCAGAAATTTTTTCCTCTTGGTGTGATTTAGGGATTTCATCTGACTCCATCGGCTCCTCCCTAAATGTCCCAGAGCACTCTTATGCTTCACTGGAGAGGTCTCTGGAAGATGCCAGCTGGGTTCCTGGTATTGACCTACCACTGAAGCTCCTCAGGAGTTGGTAGGAGGAAGTGGAGGAGGTGGGGCAGGTGCCTCCTGGCTTCCCTCAGCCAAAGCATAGCGCCTGGCTTTTCTGTGGTCAGGCTCTGGTGTCTCCTCTGCCCATCTTCCCACGCGGCGCACACCTTTGGCCACCTTGGGAGCATTCCTGCAAGGATTGTGGTCATAGATAACCAGCTTCAGACTTGACAGGTGGGCCAGGCTGGGGAAGTAGCAGATGTTGTTCCGGTCCACATCAATCACCTCCAGGAAGGGCATGTGAAGCAACACCGGGGGGAAATCGCTCAGCAGGTTGCCTGAGAGCCAGATGGTTCTCAGCTCCCGGAGGCGCCGCAGCTGGCCTGGTAGCAGACGCAGGGCATTAGAGCCGGCATGCAGAGTCTTCAGGAGACTGAGCTCACAGACCACATCTGGCAGCTGGGTGAGGCAGTTGGCCTCGACCCACAGGGTCCGCAGGTTCTGGAGCAGGCTCAGTTCATTGGGGAGATCGCAGAGTTTGTTGTTGCCCAGGTAGAGGATGCAGAGCTGTTTCAAAGTACACACCACCTGGGGCAGCACCTTGAAGTTGTTGAAATCCAGGGCCAGGATCTGCAGGTTCTGTAGCTGCCCCAGCTCCAGAGGCAGGCTGCTGAGGTGGTTGTCACTCAGGTAGAGCTTGACCAGCTCCCGGAAGGAGCACACGTGCACCGGGAGGCGGCGGAGCTGGCTCCCACTCAGATCCACCATCTTGTCCAGCGGCATCTCCCGGAGGTCTCTGACCACGAAGTTCTGGCAGCGGTCAGCGGGGATGAAGGCCACGAGGGCCCTGATGGTGTTCCCCATGCGAAGGCTGGAGGCATGGCGAGCCCCGGCCCACCAACCGATGGGGCTGCTGCCCACTGCTCAGAGGCCTGTCTTCCCCTCCCCTTATAACCGAGGGGGAGCGGGTGGTGTGACAGCAGCCAGTCACTTCAACAGAGGAAAGTGCTTCTGATAGCAACCTGAGTGTTGGGTGACAGGCCTAATAGACAGGCCAGGTCCAGGAGCCCAGGTCTGCCTCACATACTTGCTTTCAATCCCTTAAACCCCATCTCCTTTATCTGCATTTTTTTATTTGTTTGTTTCAAGCTGAAAATAGCTGCACTGTTTTTTTCTAATGATAAAACAGTGAGGCATTACATAAAGGTTGTAAAAGAGGAAAGTGGAAAACACCCATAGTCATACGACTCAAGGATAAATACTGTAAACAATTTAATAATTGTCCTCCAGTCTTTTTCTTACAAGTAATCAGTTTGTTTTAAAAAATTATCCTGCCGAAACCGGTTTGGCTCAGTGGATAGAGCGTCAGCCTGCGGACTGAAGGGTCCCAGGTTCAATTCCAATCAAGGGCATGTACCTTGGTTGCGGGCACATCCCCAGTGGGAGGTGTGCAGGAGGCAGCTGATCGATGTTTCTCTCTCATTGATGTTTCTAGCTCTCTATCCCTCTCCCTTCCTCTCTGTAAAATATCAATAAAAAAAAATATATATATATATATATATATAAAAAAATTATCCTGTTCAGGAGTATTATGTTTTATCATAATGTGTGGACATATATTTATGTTTGCAGGTATCTATACAATTATAAACACCTGCAGAGTCCATCATACGAATGTACATTTAAAAAAATATGTGGATGTAATTAAAAATAAATAAATACGTTTTCGTGACTTCAGAGAGGAAGGGAGAAGGAGAGAGAGAGAAAGAGAGAGAGAGAGAGAGAAAGAAACATCAATGATGAGAGAGAATCATTCTGCATGTCCCCTACTGGGGATCAAGCCTGCAACCCAGGCATGTGCCCTGACCTGGAATTGAACTGTGATCTCCTGGTTCATGGGTCGACACTCAACCATTGAGCCACATGGGTCCCAGTGCGGATACACTGTAATTTAGACAGGTCTCTGTCATTGGGTATCGAGGCTTACAGCATTTAACTGTTATAAATATCCTCATAAGTACCATGTGGGTAGTAATCCACTCATTTCTTTAAGAAACATCCTTACAAGTGTTTCTGGGTCAAAGACTTGTATCCTCTTAAAGCTTTTCATTGATGGTGTCTCCTCCCTACCCAACCAATTCTGACCATTGTACATACTCAACAGGTGTCCATTTTCTTATCCTTCACTCTTACCAGGTAATAGTTTCCCACACTTTAAAAATGCCTTTGACACCTGAAACCTATATACGTTTATTAACCAATGTCACTTCAATAAATCCAATAAAAATTAAAATAACAAATAAAAATAACACACACACACAACACTTCCCTACATGCTAACTTGGAAATTCGACTTTGGAGACTCTTATAAAAATAAAAATACCAGTGTATAAATACATATATTTGCTTATTTCACTATGGTTGCAATAATAAAAAAAAAAACTAGAACACACCTGACTATTAGTAGGGGAATGATTGACTAAATGACAATTCATCTGTGGAATACTGTGTTGTATTTATTTGAATGAGGCAACTCTATATTGTTTTCCCCTATCCTTAGTCTGCTCCATGCTGTGTCTCTATGAAACCTCCATAACAGAGAGTATTTTTACTTTTATAACAAAGTAAATGACTAATAAAGACAGTTTTAAAAGGTTAAAAAAATTCCTATGACAAAAGACAAGTAGAAAAGCAGAAAAAAGAGGAGGAGAGAACGCCAGCCTCCAACAGCTTATGTAACTGAGAATGTATTCCGACAGTGCCTCTGTGGCAGGTGTAGCTCACTGCCCATCACAGGCTCATGCTTCCCTGCCATGGTGTGGAATTGTCGGAAGCAGCTGTCCAGCTGGGACATTTTCTAGCACCAGCCTAGGGCAGGGAGGGAGTCTAATTCTGGCCGTGGAATGTGGCAGAAGTGATATATGTCACTTCAGGGCCTGGCTCATTTAAAACAGACCTAACCTTCCTCCGCACTGTCCCCATCTGCTAGCTGAGCATCAACACCCAGGGTGAACTTAGAAGCCACCAAGTATGTGGAAGTCACATGTGGAAGTTGGCAGGGCCTTAGTCATCCTGGACCCCTGAATAAATGCCAGGTTCAGGACACCTCCTGCCTCCCCAAACACTACTACCACCAATTGGATATTGGTAAGTGAGAAATAAACTTCAATTATGTTAAGCCCTCCAGATCTGGTGGCTTATCGCATCTTAATAGAGCAGTTATCAAAAATAAGTAGGTAAAACTACATATATTGATATGCGAAGCTATTCAGGATAAAGTGGGGGGGCAAGTTTCAGAACAGTTTTTTATAATCATATCTGTAAAAATATGCATAGGTTCTTGTATATGCATAAAGTTATCTAAACAATAACAGTGATTATCTCTGGGGAATCAGTGATTATCTCTGATAGGAATGCTGACTTTTCTATTTCTTCTTGTACTATTTGACTTTTTAAAAAACTATAGACATACATCCCCTTTAAATTTATTATTATTATTATTATTTTAAAATATTTTTATTGATTTCAGAGAGGAAGGGAGAGGGAGAGAGAGATAGAAACATCAATGATGAGAGAGAATCGTCGATCGGCTGCCTCCTGCATGCCCCCTAGTAGGGATCGAGCCCACAACCCAGGCATGTGCCCTTGACCAGAATCGAACCTGGGACCCTTCAGTCCGTAGGCCGATGCTCTATCCACTCAGCCAAACCAGCTAGGGCCATCCCCTTTAAATTTAAAAGCTGTAGTCCCAAGTAACAATCCATTAGCTTGCCTGCCCTCTGGTCTGGATAGTGTCCGAGTTTGGGGGGAGACTTGGCACACCCTGTCACCTCCTGGGCTGCCTTTACTGAACAGAGCGAAGAGGACCATTCCACGGGGATGGCCGTCCTGCAGGGTTATTTGGGGGTGCAGTGTCCTACTCGGTCACCCTGAAGCCCTTGGACTTTCCACATTGAATGTCAAGGGCTTTTATCTTGAGTCCTCTCCTTGCTTTGTTGATTTGTCCTGTAATAACCAGCCCTCTCAACAGGTACTGTGCTTCGCCTCTATATTTAGCGTGGCCAGTAGTGACCACAAATGGTCATGAAGCAGCTGCCCTGCTGTCATCTCTAGAAATGATAATGATGATAATGATTAGTACTCGTTATTTGTGAGTAATCTGTGAAACTGAGCACTGTGCCGGGTGCTTTACAGATACTGCTTCTCAGAACCCCTGCCAGAGAAATATTTTCATCCCCAATTTTCAGATGAAAAAACTGAGGCTCAGAGAGGTTTAACAATAACATCAGGTATGTACTGAGCCCCACTATGTTCTAGATGCAGGGACCTGATCTCACAGAGTATGTGATTCCACCAGAGCATGGGGGCGTGTGGTGGGCGCTCTTCCTGGAGTTAGGTCACACCAGTTGACAAACTTTGCCCTCACACACTGAACTTTCACGGCAGCCCCCAAATGTGAGCAGACAGCTAAGGAAAACCAGAGTGTGAAAGGGGGAGATCCTGGCAGGTTCCCAAAGGACTCTGCGCTCACAGCCCTCCCGCTCCCATTGCTCGTGGCTCCTGGGTTGAGACCTTGAGGCTCAGGAAAAGAGCACTGGCCTCTGCCCAGACGGTGTGGCTCAGTGGTTGAGCGTTGACCTATGAACCAGGAGGTCACGGTTGGATTCCTGGTCAGGGCACATGCCTGGTTGCAGACTTGAGCCCCAGTGGGTGGCGTACAGGAGGCAGCCGATCAATCTCTCTCATTACTGATGTGTTTCTCTCTCTCTCCCTCTCCCTTCCTCTCTGAAATCAATAAAAATATAGTAAAAAATAACAATCATTTTTAAAAAGAGCCCTGGCTTTTTCATTGTGCTCCCACTGCCCCCACTCTATTCATTTCTCACTTGTCAGCTTCAGCACCTCCACCTGGGGCCGCAGGGGCCACGCAAAGCTTCATTCCCACCTCTAGCCGGGGCAGGGGCCTCTGATTCCCGAAGGATGAAGAACGGAGTCCAGACTCCTCAGTGCGGCTTACAGGACCCTCCAGGACCTGGCCCTGTGCACTGGGAACCATGAGCTTCCTCCTCTGGCTCCTGCTGGGTCACCCAAGGTGCCAACCTTCCTCCTCAGGGCTTCCCACATGCAGCCCCCTCCCCCCACCCCCCCCTCCACCCCCCTCTCCCACCCCCGCCTGGAATGCTCCCCCACTCGCCACCCTCTCTCTTCTCTTGCTCATCTGTGCTGTCCCACCTCAGGTCATTTCCTGACCCTCAGACTGAGTTAGTGACTTTACAACGTGCAGTTGGTAGTTCTCTCTGTAAACATTTGTTGCCTGCCCATCCTCCACGGGACTGTCATCTCCAGGAGGCCGAGGTCAGCTGGGAAGCCCTCCGCTGGGTCTCTGTCTCAGTGCCCGGCCCCTGGTAAGTCCTCAGCCAGCAGAAATAAAGGGGCTGATGCTAACTGGCTAGTGAAGCAGGCATTTATTTACACACAGAAAATTATTTTTAAATACTTAAGGATAGTTCAAAATATAGAAAAACCACACATTTATTATCCTTCGTTAGTACTGCTACAGATAGTACCCTAGGTAAAAACCTTGTTTGACATATATGATTGTACATACACGAGTAATGTGACATATAGTATATATGCAGTTTCACACATAAAAGTTGTCTTTCATTGGGAAAAGGGGAGTAATCATAATGTTATTTCCCCCTAAATGAAATATAACTTCTAAGCCCATAGGGAAAATTTTCTTTCAATTTGATAAAGTGGCTTGGATAGTAGAGAAATACCTCATATTAACCATACTTTCAGTGCTTTGGCATTCTTGATATCCCCAGATCTTCTAAGCCAGTGGTCAGCAAACTGCGGCTCGCGAGCCACATGCGACTCTTTGGCCCCTTGAGTGTGGCTCTTCCACAAAATACCACGTGCGGGCGCCCACGTACAGTGCGATTGAAACTTCGTGGCCCATGCGCAGAAGTCGGTTTTCGGCTCTCAAAAGAAATTTCAGTCGTTGTACTGTTGATATTTGGCTCTGTTGACTAATGAGTTTGCTGACCACTGTTCTAGGCAAGTAAAGGGTTGATAATGTAAATGCAGCTTTGGGTCTGGACCTGTGAAAAATAATTTTTTTGTTTCGTTAATCCTCACCTAAGGAAATTTTCCCATTGATTTTCAGAGAGAGTAGAAGGGAGGGGGAGAGACACAGAGCGAGAAACATTGATGTGAGGAGATAAATTGATTGGCTGCCTTCCCACGCACCCTGACCAGGGGTGGGGATTGAGCCTGCAACCAAGGCACATGCCCTTGACTGGAATTGATTCTAAACCCGGGACCCTTCAGTTCATGGACTGATGCTCTAACCCTGTGGTCGGCAAACTGCGGCTCACGAGCCACATGCGGCTCTTTGGCCCCTTGAGTGTGGCTCTTCCACAAAATACCATGGCCTGGGCGAGTCTATTTTGAAGAAGTGGCGTTAGAAGAAGTTTAAGTTTAAAAACTTTGGCTCTCAAAAGAAATTTCAATCGTTGTACTGTTGATATTTGGCTCTGTTGACTAATGAGTTTGCCAACCACTGCTCTAACCAATGAGAAAACCGGCCAAGACTGGACCTGTGAAATTTGAATGGACTGTAAATCTTATAAAGGACTCATTAAGTCTCTTCTAAGTTGTTGGTTTTGTTGGGGGAGGGGAATCCGCAGGGGGTGGGTGGATCTTATAATGTATTTTCCATAGAAACAATGCTATAAATGATGGAATCCCAGGTCAATCTACAAGAGTTGGCATAACCGTAGGACAGCAGAAGCACAGTGATAACACAGCAGTGCTGTCTTGCTGACTGCTGTGTGTAAGATGGGTTCAATGAGATAAATTCTGAGCTGCAGCTCGAGCATGAGGCCTAGTGGCTGGAGGTGATTCCAGCAGATGGTAGATACTGCTAAACCGGGGCCACCTGGAGCTGGGCACGCTGCTGTCCCAATGCAACCAGGGTCCTAGCATCAAGGAAGAAAGGAAAGGTTCCTTAGAAAACCAGCAGTTTCTGCCAGGGGAACATCTGGTGGGTGCAGCTTAGCAGGTGGTGACCTGAGGTGGCATTTTAGTTCCACTATTTCCTGCCTGTATGGCCTTGGTGAGGTTGCTGGACTTCTTGGAAAGTCCTTCGACATTTGTCAAATGAAGGTAATTAACAACGTCACGGTGAGGGTTAAATGACAGTAAATGCCTGGAATACAGTAGGAGCTGAATACAGGTCAGCTTTCCCCTCCCATTGTAAACGTTCTCTCATCAATACTTGCTTGAAACCACCTCGCGTCTTTAAGGAATGCCGATATTTGCCCAGGCAGGCCACTAACTGGCAACGCAGAACCTCCTGGAATTGATGGAGCAACCTCATAACTTTGGAATCTAATGAGCCATCACAAAGCCCGGTGAGTAGTGAGCGGCCACCGGACAAGGACAGTGAGCCTTACCTTGGTGACCCGGGTGTGCCTTCAGGTCCTGGTGGTGTGAGGAGCTAAGGGAACCGTGCCACAGCCCGGTGTGACATCGTCTCTCCTTGACGTCGCCTCTCATTCCCCACCCGCCTCTGAGCTGACAGAGGAATGAGACGAATTGACACTGGGGATGGACTGACGCCATATGCTCGCTCATTCATCCCTCTCTAGCCTTTCAGAGTTTCTTTAATCGAAGTTCAGGTCAGCAGGCCTCATCTTGGAGAAGCAGGGACCCTGGAGGAGTTTAGAAAAGACCTCCAGCTGCAGGTTTGCTGGTCGATAGCTGTGACGCTTCCCTCAGGAAGTGCATGTAGAGGAGAGAATGGCCAACGAGCAGCTACGTGATGATGTGAGTAGACTGTGGATCTGGCTTGGGAAAGCCACAAACCAAGGACTCCCCAGAGGTCCAGGATGATCTGTGTGTCTCTCTGGCTGGAAAGTTTCTCCCACCTCCTTTGGGAGAAGGAGTGGCGTTGGTTTGACATTGCCTTATCTCAGGTGCCTTTCCGACAGCAGGGCTCAGTTTGAACACTTGGCTGAATCTTGCCCAGATCGAGTCATATTGATGGGGTGGGGTGTGTTGTGGAGAAGCGTCCCTGACTCGGACTCTCAAGATCTGTTTGAATTTCTCTAATTGCCGTGGGAACTTGGGCCTGTTGTTTAACTTCTCCGGCTCTCCTTTTCCTCATCTGTAGACAAGAGGGTTGGACTAGGTGGTCCCTCGGATTCCCATCAAGCTTGGGACCTTCCACTGTGTGACTCTGTGTCGCCAAACATGTCACTCAGCTGCAAATGTATGTTAGGAGTGAGGCAAATGGGGAGGGGGCTGTGCTGGAGAAAAATGTTGTTTTGTTTTAGTATGAATTCTGGAACACTAAGTTGGCAAAGACCTTGACCCAGCCTTCCTTTTGTGTCACTCCCTTGCCCCTCCCAGAGACACTCAGAGGAGCCAGCATGACGAATGGAAAGAGAATACATGGGCTTTGGAGTTGGAAAAGTTTGAGTTTGCATATCAGATCTGCCATTTATTAGGGCAAGTTTAATAATTCCTCTGAGCCTCAGTTCACTATCTGCAAAATTGCAATAATAACACCCACTGCAGGGGTTGTCCTGAGGTCTGTAAGACAATGTGCTTAAAGTATCTTGCATGCAAAAGGTGCTTGGAAAATGGGTTGCTATTATTGTTCTTTTGTTATTACTGTTATTATTAGCTACTGGGCTGGGATTATTCCAGGGAGTCCTAATGGATGCGCAAGTGAGTTGCGCCCCGAGCCAGCTCTGGACTGTTTTTCTCAATTCCTGGGGCCCATCTGGCTTCCTGGTTTGGGCTTGGGAGGGTCTAACACAGCCCAGGCCAACTCTATATCCTTTTGGTTCACTGTCCCAACTCCTCCTCCCACCATCATGTATTAGACCAGAACTTAATCCTGTGGGCTTCGGGCAGGTGTTTGCTTCTTACAACAACAAAAAGGCTTTTTACTGACTGTGAGTGGTCCTCTTTGACATGCTGGCTACATGCTCTCATTTGAGCAGGAAATGTCTTATGTCTTCCTTCCTAGGGCAGAAAGCAATACCTCACTGGGTACCCCAGCGGGGGAATGAGCTATCATTTTATAAATCCTTTGGTCAAATGCTTTGAATGTTGGTCCACAAACCCACAGAAAATGAGCCGTAAGTCACGCCAACGAGTGAAGTGGCTAGATGTTTGCAGGCTGTGCCTTGGGACAGAGCTGGCTGACTCCTTGGTCAGAAGCACAGCCGTGGAAAGAACGCCTTTCTCTAAAAATAGGGCAGTGAGAGGCATAGCTGCACCAGCAGATAGTCTCCCCCTCGGCTTTGGGACAGGCCAGCTGATAAAGCCTTCTGCTCCGCGTGCCCCAGATTCCTCACAGCTGTTTTCCAGACCAAAGGACCCTGGGGATGCTGGCCTCACGCCACACGTCAAGTGCTTTTCACCAAGCACTACCCAGGAGGCAGGAGTCGGCTTAATCAGCCTTGAAGCCTTGCCTGGCCTTGAGAAAGGATTAGGGAGGGCTGGGAACCTTAGCTGTAAGCACATTCCAAAACCCAGCAATCTCCTTGCTTCACTTTGCATGTGCATATATATTTTTTATTTTTTTACTTCTATTAAAAGTTGGATTTTTCCCTTCCATTAGAAATTAGGGGATAGTGTAGCATAGTGGTTAAAGGGGTGTACTCTGAAGCCAAACTTCCTGGGTTAAAAGCCTGTGCTTTTTTTTTTTTTTTTTTTTTTTAACTGATATATTTTATTTTTTTAGAGAAGTTTCACATCCACAGAAAAAAATAGAGCAGAAAGTACAGAGACTTCCCATATACCCCTTCCCCTTCCCACCACACACACAACCTCTCCTATTACTGTCATTCACAGCGGTACATTCGTTACAATCAAACCTGCACGGACCCCTCATTATCTCCCAAAGTCCATGGTTTACTTTGGGGTTCACTCCCGGTGCTATACATCCCATGAGTGTGAACAAGTGTATAATGACATTACCCCTACTGTAGTATTACACAGAGTAGTTTCCCTGCCCGAAAAGCCCCGGCTCTGCCTAATCATCTCTCCCTTCCCCTAATAGGAACCTCTGATCTTTCTACTTTCTCCATAGTTTCCCCCCAGAATGTCTGAAGTTGGAATCACAGTGTGTAGCCTTTTCAAGTGAGCTCCTTTCACTTAGTAAGATGCATGTGTGCTTCCTCCGGGTCTTTTCATAGCTTAATGGCTAATTTCCTTTTTAGCGCTGAATAATATTCCATTGCCTAGAACCTAGATGTACTAAGTTTATCCATTCATGTAGAGAGCGCCTGGGAAGGCACATGGGCATTCTTCCTTAATAATTGTCAGCTGAACCCAAGACGACAGGCAAAGCCATGTCTTGGATACACATCTTACCAAAAAGGCAGATGTGTTCTCAGCATTGACTCTTTTTTTAAATTAAATATATTTTATTGATTTTTTTACAGAGAGGAAGGGAGAGGGATAGAGAGTTAGAAACATCGACCAGCTGCCTCCTGCACACCCCCCACTGGGGATGTGCCCGCAACCAAGGTACATGCCCTTGACTTTGACAGGAATCAAACCTGGGACCTTTCAGTCCGCAGGCTGACGCTCTATTCACTGAGCCAAACCGGTTTGGGCTCAGCATTGACTCTTATCTTTGCCCAGGTGTCAGGAGTGGGTTTTGATATGTAAATCCAGTCTAGCACCGGGAGTGCTCAAGCTCCTTTATCTTAAGTTTTGGTGAAACCTCCTGGTATGTGGGGGTGTAAAATAAACACGCTGCATCAGCTCTGGGTCACTGTCTCTCCAGCAGAAGAGGGCAGCGGTCCACCCGGTCCCAGCTTTTTCCTTCTATCTCTGTGTCTTGTCTCTTTTATTTCTCAATCCCCAGCCCCTCTACTCGAAGAACCGGATCATTCTCTTTCCGTGCTGGATGCCGAAAAGAGAGACCCCGCCATACATTCATGTACTGAAGGGCATCTTGGTTGCTTCCAAGTTTGGGCAGTTATGAATACAGCTGTTACTAGTATAAATATCTGTGCTCAGGCCTTTGTGTGGACATTAAGTTTTAAACCCCTTTGGGTAAATACAAAGGAGCGTGATTGTTGGATCATTTGGGAAGAGAATGTGTAGTTTTGTAAAAAACTGTCTTCCGCAGTGGCTGTCCCCTTTTGCTTTCCCACCGGCAGTGAATGGGAGCGCCTGTCGCTCCACATCCTTGCCAGCATTTGGTGTTGTCAGTGTTCTGGATTTCTGAAGGCTGTTCCTGCTTCCTCTTAGTTTGTGATGGCCTGAGGCAAGTCACTGAACCCCTCTGCCTTGGTTTCCTAGTTTGTGAAACCTGGAAAACAGTGGCACCCCCATTGCTGTCATGAGAATTTAATAAAGTAACTAATGTATGGCATGTAGGACTGAGACGTGGTATGTACATTCTCCATATACCTTAGCTATGATGTTTGGAGTAGGTTGGATTTCTTTTCTAAAAAACATTTGGTATTTTTGGGCACCAAATAATGTTTAGGTTGGGGGTGGGTTCCACAAATTTATTTTTATCTATTTATATTTTTAAAGGAAGGAATATTTATTTATTTACATTTTAAAAAATATATTTTTATTTACTTCAGAGATAGAAACATCAATGAGAGAGAATCATTGATTGGCTGCCTCCTGCATGCCCCCTACTGGGATCAAGCCTGCAACCTCGGCATGTGCCCTTGATCAGAATTGAACCCGGAACCTTTCAATCCTCAGGCTGAGGCTCTATCCACTAAGCCAAACTGGCTAGGGCCACAAATTTATTTTTAATAAGAGTTGAATCCATGCCATTTACTGTGCTGGGGACTTCGTATACTGTTTGATTGGAATATCACTACTGTGCTACAGAGTAGATTCCAGCATTATTATCCATTTTTAGATAAGAAAATGTCAGCTCAGAGAGGTCGAATTGACCTACCCAAGGTCACCCGATTCCGAAGAGGTAGAGTTGGGACTTGAACCTGAATTTATGTGATACCCAAGTCCAACAGTTAGCCCCTTGTGACACTGCCTTCTAACTTGTTCTCCCTGCCGACCTGCACCTTGGGCTTGGAAATTTAGATTTATGGGATTATCGTCTTTCCAAGCCATTCTCTAATTAAGCAAGAAGGCAGGCCTATGCGTTAGTATTAATTGCACTTCACATTTGACATATCAAAATGATTGTGTTAAAGTTCATGTCATCTGTTTTGTTCTTCTGATGGCTCAGCCAACCTCTGGTCTTTGCATATGTTGCTCTACACTTCTTCCACCTCTCCATTGGGCCAGCGTACACTCAGCCTTCA
This sequence comes from Plecotus auritus, assembly GCF_963455305.1. NCBI lineage: Eukaryota > Metazoa > Chordata > Mammalia > Chiroptera > Vespertilionidae > Plecotus > Plecotus auritus. Next base: position 158,298,719 of record NC_137772.1, on the reverse strand, counting down.
GTTCTTTGCTCTACTTCCAGCAATGAGACTTCTGGGTTAGGTGCCCCCCTGTGACCTCTTAGACCCTGTCTTTTCCCACCACAGCTCTTAACACCCTTTACTGTAATTTTATGTTTGGCTCCTCTATTACACTGAGCCAATGTGTGGAGACATCCTATTGGTCTTGCTACTGTTGTATGCACAGCCCACAGGACCGCCCCTGGCAGCTCTGTGGGCTTAACAAATATTAGTGGAATGAATGACTGAATGACCCGACATGAAAGGCTGGTGTTGGGCTGCCACATTGGGTTCGGCATATTCTTTTTCTGAGCCCAGGACTGTGGCTTTATCAGCATTGGCCCTAACCTCAGGAATTCACCATGGCGTTTAACTTGCGATTGTCCATCTCCTGGGTCCCTTTCTCATACTGCATCAGGCAAGGCAGGCAGGAAGGAATGACATGGACGGGGAGGATTTAACCCTTGAGTAGCCTCCTGAGCTCTAAAGCCCTTCCCCCCATCTCACTCACCCTGCAAGGACCGAATGGGCTTCATCCATTCTGTGGTCCCCTGCATTCTTCATGGTGGTCCCACGAAAGTCAGCTCAACTGGTGATAAATCCATAGGTACCTGGTGGTTTGGCCATATTGATTTTAAAATGTCAACATACTTTCATACCAGTTGGTCAAGAACCCTTGCCCAGAGCCTGCTGAGTACTCTCCTCACCACGCCAGCTGCCCTGCCCCTCTCCTGGGATCTCTGGCCTCCCCACTATCCAGGAGCTAAGGTGGTCACACCTGATGCAACAGGAGGCTCCAGGCCCTGTGTTAGCACTATGGCTCATCGAATCGCTTCAGTCTGAGTCTTTACATACTTGGAGCATTCCCCCGGTACAGTCCTTCCTGTGTTCTCTGGAAATGGCACAGGGGAGGTGGGGGAAGAGGCGAGGAGGAACAGGGGTGGTGTACCTTCTCCCCCCCCTCCCCCGCACCTGCTCAGAACCAAGAGGAGGCAGGAGTTGTTTACACGTGGTCTCCCGCTACCTGCTGCACGGACAGCTGCTCTTCACCTTTCTTCACGAGCCGCCTATGTAGAGACAGTTTCTAGAACATCAGCCACCATTTCTGAGCTCTTACCATGTGCTCAGTACTCTGCCAAATGTCCATTTACCTCTCCTAACAACTCTGAGTATGAACGATTTCTATACTGTGTTTGCTGCTGAGAAATGGAGTCTGAGAGATTAAGGGGTGCCAGGCCACGGGGCTCGTAAGAGGCAGAGTTGGGGGTGTGACTCAGAGGCCGCAGCCCCTTCTCCCCGCCCCCCCACCCCAGGGCACCACATGGGCTCAGGTAGAGGGACAGAGGCTTCAGCAGGGAGGCCCTCTCCCGGGAGAGAGCACGGAAACGGGAAACAGCCCATGGAGAGGGCTGCCGCGTAGCCCATCCCCACAGCAGCCACAGGGCCCTGTGGTGACTGCCTGGGGCTGCCCGTGCCTGAGCCTCTGTGCTAACCTCTGTTGGAAGAGAGTCAGCCACCAGTTCCCAAATGTGCCCTCTGGGACCTGCCCGAGGGCAGCGCTCTCCAGGGCCCTGTGCCTGTCCCCAGGCTTCAATTCACACTCCGTCTCCATAGCAACCCTGGCTCTCCAGGAAGCACAGTGCAGACTGAGATTTTAAGAACTCCTGGCATGGATCTATGGGTCACACTCTTTCTTCCTGGATGCCCCCAAAGCAAATTCCTATTGTTTTAATTTTAAAAGGGTGGAAATCACGTCTAAGAATAGAAAATTCTTAAAGGAAAAACATCTTTAGGAACATTATTCCCCTGGTGGCTCGGTTGGAGCGTTGTCCTGTACACCAAAAGGTAGTGGGTTCGATTCCTGCTCAGGGCACATACCTAGATTGTGGGTTTGATCCCTATTTGGGGTGCGTATGGGAGGCAACCGAACCATGTTTCTCTCTCACATTCATGTTTCTCTCTCTCTCTCTCTCTCTTTCTAATCCTTCCTCTCTCTCTAAAAATGAATAAAAACATTATCCTCGGGTAAGGGTTAAAAAAAAAATAAAAAATATTCTTCAATGAAGAATTTATATTATAACTAGATTGCAATTATGAAAAAAAGATAGAAAGGATAAAAAAGATTGGAAGGAAGCAATTTTAAGATGCTAGCAGGGGTTTTGATAACAGGTAGTTTATTTTTCTTTCATTTTCCCAAAAGGTTTACTTTTATAATGAAAAACGTGTATGTTTAAATTCCCCCTTTCCTTCTGGGATGGCTCTTGTCTACCCGGAGGAGTCAGAAGGGGCTAGATGGCCAGGAGGAGGCCAGCCCATCTCCTCTCTCCTCTGTCACTCTGAGTGAGTCACCTCCCTGCTCCCATCAGGTTCCTCATTTGTGAAATGGGGAATTGGCAGAGCAGTGGGACTCTGTAGAGTTCGGATGTGCATTAGGTAGATAACCTGGGTGCCATCCGGTTCATGATAAATGCTCATGGATGGCGTGTCCTCATGAGCTTCAGTTACTATGACCACCAGAGAGCACTCCGGCCCAGGGAGTCCTCCCTTCCTTGGGACCCCAGGGTTCCATATGGTGCCATCCAAGGTAGACAGGTGTGAGGAGACAGTACAGAAATGCCCCCTCCTTACTTGCTGAGGTCTAAGTTTCCAGCCACGTGCTGAGAAAGAAATTAGCTTTAGAGTTGGAAGTGGCTGCCTTTCTCCAGCAATAGAAGAAGCTGACCTTGTTGCTCCCAGGAATGCACATTTGATCTTTCCTCTGGAGTTCCTACAGGTAAGGAGGGCAGGCATTCTTTCCTCAGGATGGGATGCGGTGGGGGAGGGGGCGCTCTCCCAGGGGTGGGGGATGGAGAAGGGGAAGGTGAGTGAGCCCGAGGTCTCTGCTGCTTGGGAAGGCTGTGGGGGTGGAGGAGAGGCCGATGCTTTCTGTTCCACTGTTGCTGGCTCTGACAGGCTACGTGGAAAGAGGTTGGGGTCCTGGATTAGATGAACTCCTAGGCAAGTTAATGTAGTCAAGTGGCCTCATTCTCTGTGAGCCGGTGATCTCTCTGGAGCCCCAACCTTTCCTCTAAGCCAGACTTGTCTGCATAGTCAGCTGTCTATCTGATATTTCTACTTGGAGGGGGTTTATATAACCAAAATAAAACTATTCCTCCACCAACACTAACTACTACTACTACAACGAAAACAAAACAGAAAATAACCCTGTACTCCCAAGTCGTCATTCATTTATAAACAAGCACTCGCGTGCCGACAGTGGACCAGCCCCGGGGCAGAGCAGTGAAGGAGCAGGCAGGTGCCCTCCTCAAGGGCCTACAGGACTGGAGGCTGAGTGTCTGCAACAGGGAAGCTGACTGTGCTGCCCTACTGTGCACTGGCCACAAAAACAAACTCAAAAACGTGGGGAGTGCTGTGTTGCTTCTGGGTACACATTTGTGTAGGGCTGTTGTGAAATTAGGACTCTCCCTGTAGGGGAAGATCAGGATGGTGAAGATTCTGAAGATCATGAGATGGAAAGAACTATGTGGTGTGTCTCAGTTGGTTGAGCATTGTCCCATACGCCTAGAGGTCACTGGTTTGATTCCTGTTTGGGGCACACACCGGGGTTGTGGGCTCCACGGAGTGTGCAGGAGGCAGCCAATCGATGTCTCTCTCTCTCTCTCTCTCTCTCTCTCTCTCTCTCTCTCTCTCTCTCTCTTTCTCTCTCTCTCTCTCCTCTTTCTCTAAAGTAAATGAAAACATTTTTTTTAAAAAATAACAATTTTGTTTGGCAAGATTTGGTCTCAAGAAAAAGTGTGTGTGTGTGTGTGTGTGTGTGTGTGTGTTTTGGATGCTTACATAGAGGCAGCAAAATGGCATTTTTCCACTGTCTGAGGCTGGTGCTAAGTGAGGAAAAGGATGGACTAAGTAGGTAACAGACCCAGAGGTGGAATGAGAGCCAGTGGGACCTGGAGGCAGCTTTGGGCTCAATATGGAGTGCGATGTTCCGGCTCACAGTGGGTCACCGTGGGAGAGGTGAGTGGTCTTTCACTGGAGTGGTTCCTGCTGGGTGGACATTGGCAGGGAGAGTGCAGAGAGAATGCTCTCACAGTGAGATACTGAACTCTGACACCACAATTTCCTTCCCACCACGAGGTCTAGGAACTGGCCATCGAGTGACATGGAGACCCAATGTGACTGTGTTTACAGTAGCCAGCCTGGTGTGGGGGGGTGGGGGGGTGGGGGAGTGGGGGGGCGAGGGGGGGCTCTCGGCAGCCTCTGAGGTCTGCAGGTGAAGAGATCTCTATTCCATAATGTCACATTGATTCAAAAAGCAGACCCGCTGGATGTGAGGGGCTCAAGATGTGGTGAAGGCTGAGGTCCCTTGCTCTGCTCAGACTGGTATGTTAGACTTATTGGTGTAGCCTTGCCTTCTGTCCCCTCCTGACCTTCCTCCTCAACCTGACCAAAGTCCCCAGGTGCTGAGCACACCTGAAGGGCCTGTTGCATCACCTCCTTGATCTCGAATAACACACTTGTCTTTATTGCATTGTTCTCCCTCCTGATAAGACTCTTAGCTGCCAATTTCTTGGATTCTGTCTTTGAAGAACAACCTATTTGATAGAGATTTTAAATGTTAACAAAAGTTTTAAGGATGTGTGTATGGCTGGACTGTCCTCAGATTCAATATAGTAATGCCTTTAAAAAAACCATATTTTTATTGACTTCAGAAAGGAAGGGAGAGGGAAAGAGAGATAGAAACATCAATGATGAGAGAGAATCATTGATTGGCTGCCTCCTGCAGGCTCCCCACTGGGGATCACACCCCACACTGGGGATCCAGCCTGCAACCTAGGCAAGTGCCCTGACTGGGAATCGAACCGTAACCTCCAGGTTCATAGGCTGGCGCTCAACCACTGAGCCATGCCAGCAGGCTGATAATGCCTTTGGATTTCAGGTGGGTGTTTGGGCTTTCTGTGCAGAATTTAAGAAGGAGGCACTGGGGTTACTGAGTGGGCCTGGGAGATTATGTGGGATACCCCTCCCAATTTGCCTTTTCCCCTTTCCTCCTACTCCACCCACACTTCCTTCTTCTACTTTCCCCTTTATCATCTGAGACCCAGGATGTCAGACCCAAGCCCCCAGCAAGCCTTGCTCCCATCCCGCAAGCCCCTCCATTCTTGGAACGCCATCCTCTAAAGTTTCACATATTCAAGTCCCTCCCTGGTGCTGGGACTGGTGGAGGCTGCCATGACCTTCTGGCAGAGTGACCTGAGGCGTATGGGGGTGTCCCTTGGCCTGTATCAGGCCTGGTTCTGGGAGGGACCTGTCTGGTGGTGAGCAGATGGCTCCTGGGGAACAGTGTGGTTTTAAAATTTTCTCTTCTTTTTTTGTGTATGAGATTGGACCTCCAGAAAGGACATGCTGATTTAAATTGTTTACATGGACAGGGTCCCTGCACAACCTAGGAGTGGTCTTACCCCCAGACCGGCATGTGTCCCAAACCTCCTCCCCCAGGGGCAATTTCAAGTGCACCTGAGAGCCTGCGGCAGCCCTGAGGGGTGAACGTCACTCCACTCTCAGTTTCCGGGGATAAAACTGGGGCGGGGTCTGATTTGGGCTTTTGGAGCCCAGCCCGCTGAAGCGCTGTCCGCTGTCCGGGAGGCAGGCTGTGCTGGGCCATTTGAGAAACCCTCCTCTCTTGTTCCCCTCTTCGGCCTTTGCTTCTGCAGGTGGCATTTGCTCTATTCTGTTTTTTCAAATTGGGCTAAGGCAGGATAGTTAAGATATTATGTACCTGAATCTTTGACTCAGCAAAAGAGTCATTTTTACACCTTCAGGGAAGTAACATCCAACATTCTCAAATATTATTCTTGCTCTAAATCCAGGCTCATCTCATTAACTAATAATAAAGATAATGAACGATTATTCAGTTACAACTTTGCATCAGACAGTATTAATTGCTTTATATTCACCATTTCACTTATTTTTTATTTATTTACTTATTTATTTTTTCAAAACATGGACACTTTAAATATATTTTTATTGATTTCAGAAAGGAAGGGAAAAAGAAATAGAAACATAAATGATGAGAGAGAATCATTGACTGACTGCCTCCTGCACGCCCCACACTGGGGATCGAGCCCACAACCCGGGGATGTGCCCTGACCAGGAATCGAACCGTGACCTCCTGGTTCATAGTTTGAGGCATTTTATTACTGATAAAATTGAGGCTATGAACCGTGACCTCCTGGTTCATAGTTAAATGCATTTTATTACTGATAAAATTGAGGCTCAGGCACCTCAGGTAACTTATCCTCAGACATGCAGCTAGTAAGTGTTGGAGCCCGAGTAGAGCCCAGGACCCCGGATCTTAATCTCCATTGCTATTTAATACCATAATGGTACTAGAGGCCCAGCGCACATGAAATTGTGTGCGGTTAGGGTCCCTAGGCCATCTTCTGCCCGCTCTCAAGTCCCCACTGCCACCCCCTGGTTCACCGTGGTTCCCCAGTCACAGCCTGGCTCTGGTTCCCTGGAGCCTGTGGGCCCGGGGGAGGGACCAAGAGGTTGCCATTCCGTCCTCTACCCACCCAGCTGCTGCTCACCTTGGTTCGCTGTGGTTCCCTGTTGGCCAAGCTGCGATTGGAGCCTGAGGGCCAAGGGAGGGACCAAGAGGTGGACTGTTCCACCCCGGGTCGCCAGTCCTGCCCCGCTGCTCCGTTTGCTGTGGTTCCCCGTTCACCATGCTGTGATGGGAGACTGCAGGCCAGGAGGGAAGGGACTGAGAGGTGCTCAATGCACCTCATGGTGACCAGTTGTTTGGATGTCCTGGTCGTCAGGGACACTGGCTTTTTATATATATAGACTAAAAGCCCAGTGCATGAAAATTCATGCACTGGATGGGGGGTAGCTCAGCCCGGCCTGCCCCCTCTCACAGTCCGGGAGCCCTCAGGGGCGGGAGGCGACCCAGCGATCAGGGGAAGGCGACACCCCATCACACCTCTGCTGCTGCCACCACCAGTGGTGCAAGCCTCGGCCGGCCCTGGTTACCTGAGCCTTGGGCGGCCCTGGGTGGCTGGGGTGCTGAGGGGACTGGGGGACTCTGGAGGTAGGGGCATGCCTGCTGCCCACCTGCCACCCCGGCGGGGCTGAGGGGACTAGGCGCCGCCATCTTATGGCTGTGAGTGCTGCCATCTTTGAGGGCATGGCAGTCAATTAACATATTCCCTCCTTATTGGCTGTGGGTGCTGCCATCTTTGAGGGCGTGGCAGTCAATTAACATATTCCCTCCTTATTGGCTGTGGGTGCTGCCATCTTTGAGGGCATGGCAGTCAATTAACATATTCCCTCCTTATTGGCTGTGGGTGCTGCCATCTTTGAGGGCGTGGAAGTCAATTAACATATTCCCTCCTTATTGACTGTGGGTGCCACCATCTTTGAGGGCGGGACAGTCAATTAGCATATTCCCTCTTTATTAGATAGGATAATAATAACAACAAACATCAAGTGCTTACTACATGACAGGCAATGCGCTATGAATTTTGTATGATATTAAATATCACAATAATAGGTATTACTATTATCTCCATTTTGTCTGTGAGGAAACCAAGTCATGAAAAGTCAGAAGCAGCAGTGAAGCCAGCATTACCACCCACGCAACCTGATTCCAGCAGCTCACATTTTACCCTCTGTGTTCCGAGACTTCTCTCCTCGACAGAGGTTGATTAGGCCATGTTTGAAATGTGGTTTTACGAGTGGAATGTAAACTAACAACCAGCTCGCTCTGCCCTCTGCGCCCTGGCACACTGTGGACTCCAGGCTGTTGATTTGTCTTCCATAACCTTTGTCATTGACCCACAGAGTACCGCGCTTGCTGCCTGCTGGAAAACACGGAGGAAAGGTGCGTCCTGGTCCCCAGCTCACCGTGCAGTGGCATGATCCCCACCTGCTCTTTTTGATCCCAGGAAGGATGGGACTGTGTGTATCAGTCGTTTCAAGTTCTAGAGGTCGCCACCCACTCTGGACAGCTCCGCATCTTAGGAGCTGAGTTTATATCCACATTTTACTGTGTGTTGGATGGGGCAACAACAGAGTGGTGTTTGCAAAAGCCATGGGTGGAGGTGGCCTTGACCCTTGGCCTCAGGTAAAAGAGGCAAGGCTACGGCAGAGAACTGGCCCGGTGGCTGGAGGCCAGACCCCACCGATGCCGATGGGACAGCTGAGGAAGAGTGTCATTTCTTCCTTTAAAAAAAGATTTAGTTTTTAATTCTTTTTTTTTTTTTTTTTTTTTTAGAAAAAAAGGAAGGGAGAGGGAGAGAAACATCGATCCTTGATTGGCTGCCTCCTGCACAACCCCTACCTGGGATCGAGCCTGCGACCAGGGCATGTGCCCTGACCGGGAATTGAACTGGCGACCCTTCAGTGCACAGGAGGATGCCCAGCCATCCTGGCCACGGTGAGAGTGTCATTTGGGCTCTGATGTTGGGCTTCCTACTGTTTGTGCTCTGACTCCTCAGGGCTTTCCCCACAGGCTCTCTGAGTTCCCTTTGCAGTGTAGTCTGAGGAAAGCGACTCTGGACAGGAGTGTTCCTGCCTCTTGCATTTGGTGTTTCACCTCAGATCTGTCTTTTATCAACTTCTGATCCTTTATGGCTTTCAGAGGTTTTGTTTCCCAAGCACTGAACGAGTCTGATGTTCTTCCCAGCCGTCTCTTCCTCCCACCAACAGGGTTCACCAACTTAGCTGTTTCTTCTTCCTTTACTTACTGACTCGTCCTTTCCCTAGGAGAATGAAGCTAGCTTTAAAAAATTACATATTTTGCCCTGGCCAGTGTGGCTCAGTTGGTTGTAGCATTGTCCTGTGCACTGAAAGGTCACAGGTTCAATTCCTGGTCAGCGCACATGCGGGAGGCAGCCAATCCATGTTTCTCTCTCACATCAATGTTTCTCTCTCTCTCTCAAATCAATTTTAAAATTATAAATTTATTCATCTCCCCGCTCTGTGCAGCCTCCCTGCTATTCAGTGCTCCGTGCCATTTGCTCCAGAGCTGACCTCGGAGTGACTGATGGATCCTGAGGCTGATGCCTGGAAATAGCAGGCTCCGGGCTGCCTTTACTCTTTGCAAGAGACAATCAGCCTCCAGCTACCATGACCAGCAGTGGAGAGGCTCGGGTTACTCCAGTGGGAATGACACAGAAATGAATGCTGTTCCTGGGTTGTCTGGGATCTGACATCCCTGCAAGGCCTGCTGCCAATGGGTCCTGGTCAAGCAAGGTTGATTAGTGCTGGGTGTCCCTGCCTCTCGAGTGAGTTGCCCTGTCCTTGAGCTAGGGAGACTACTAAGACTGTACAGTTCACCCAGAGAGGCGGGTCAGAAAGAGACAGAATCCAGGTTTAACATGTCTGAGTGGGGCTCAGACATGCTTAGTATATGAAAGGCAATGCACTATGAATTTTGTATGAATGAACTCATTGAATATTCACAATAAATAGGTAATACCTTTATCTCCATTTTATCTGTGAGGAAACCAAGTCACAGAAAGTCGCTTTGCATAGTTTAGGGGACAGTGGTTGAGGTCTCCATGGAGCTGGTGATGCTTTAGTAAAAGAATTGAAAACTCAAGCTACCCACCAGATCAAGTAGGCCACACCTGAGTGAAGCAGGCCTCATGGGGGGCAGTAGGGAGTGGTTGGGACTGTGGTAAGTTGGAGGATCCTGGCTAGGCAAGAGCATTCTGGAAATCAGATTCAAACTACCAGCTACCATTCTCCCACTGCAGACCAAGTGTTTATATCTAATTTTGTCTCAGACTGCTATGTAAAGGAACTTATTAGTAAACTAGAGGTCCGATGCACAAAGATTCGTGCAAGAATGGGCCTTCCTTCCCCTGGCTGCCGGCACCGCCTTCACTCCAGCCGGAGCCGCCTTTCCGCCTTCCCACGCTGCCCAGAGGCCTGGAGCTGCTGAGGCAGTGCGGAACGCCTGCATCATCGCCATGGGAATGACGCAAGCATCCAGCCCCACCCCCAGCCGCTCAGTGCCTGTGTATGCAAATTAACCCATCATCTTTGTTAGGTTAATTTGTATACTCACTCTTGATTGGCTGGTGGGTGTTGCGAAGGTACGGTCAATTTGCATCTTTCTCTTTTATTAGTGTAGACAGTATTCTGGGAAATGAACATATCAGTGACCTTATGTAGGGGTTAGGTCCTACATTCAACACACAATGAGAAAATTAGCAGAGTAAAAATTACCATCGAAAATCTTGTAGAAAGATTATGTGCCCATGTTGGGCACTAATAAACTACCTTTCTCAGGAAGTCCACAAGACTCACTCTCAGCACATCAGAATGGAGGCTGACCGAGTGGCATTTACCTCCTCATCTCCCGGGGGAGACAGGGTTCTCTGGGGAGCAGGGTGGAAGTGAGGAGGTTCTTTTCTTTATACATGTAAGTGCTTCTCTTTCCTTGGCCAAGCTCATTGCTGAATTCATGTAGGTTACACACATTTAATATGAGTCCAGTGGCCTGAGGGATGCGCCGACACACCACACACGTGCACAGAGGAGAAGGAATTGGTGGTCTTGCACTGGATCGCAGACTTGGCTCAGGCACCCAAACCGGCTTTGACTAATGACAGAGTGCAATCCTATATCACATCCAAGAGTTTAAGTTGTTCCTGATGAAGAAGGGATCATGAGAGCGGGTGTAACGGCAGGGAAGGAGTTTACCGAGAAATAAGCTCTAGGGTTGGGCTGTCCTCCAGGGAAACAATGTATTTGTCTCACAGTTTATGTGCAGACCTGATTTTGAATCCTAATTCTGCCAATTCTCAGCTCTGTGACATGAGCACACTCTTTCACTTCCCTAAACCTCAGTTTCCTTATCTGTAAAATGGACTCAGTGCCACTTCATTGTTTATTATGAGAATTAAGGGTGATCATGTGTGTACAGCACTTGCCATAACACTTGGCACATAATAGGTAGTCAATATGGATAAATGTTGGCTTCCCAAAGTTTCCCACCAGTCTTCCAAGGCTAAGTCAGTGGAGCTGGTTGAGTGACTAAATTATATATATATTGATTTTAGAGAGAGGGGGGTGGAGGGAGATAGAAACATTGATGAGAGAGAAACATTGATCGGCTGCCCCCTGCACACCACCCCCCTACTGGGGATTGAGCCTGCAACCTGGGCATGTGCCCTGACCAGGAATTAAACTGGTGACCTCTTGGTTCATGGATTGACACTCAACCATTGAGCCACCCTGGCCAGGCAAGTTAAGTTTTTTTTTTAATGCAGTGTGGAATAGTAGAATCAGCAATGAACCTAAGAGGCCTGGGTTCAAATCCCAGATTGAAATTTTAACTGTTGTGAAACTTTCAGCAGTTATTTACCAGTAACTTCTCTATTTCCTCCTATATAATGGGTGATGGTACTTTGTGAAGATCGATTGAACTGATCCATGAAGACACCTGGCACACCCAGGTAACCAGTAAATGTTAATCCTGCCCTTTTTCACCCCACTCCCCTTTTTACTTCTTCCCGCCATTGGGTCCATTTTCTCAATATTCATCATAACCATCTCTTCCTTCTTCCCCAACTATAGAATCTACAGAAATTGATTGGAACCTTAAATCGCTTAGTCTAATCTCTCATGTTAGAGCTGAGCAAGATGAAGTCCAGAGTGTTCAGATAACTTGGTTGAGACCATACAGCTAAGGTTTTGGTCATATTTGATTGAGATTTTAGGTTTCTTAACTTTGGATCTAGATCTAATTTGGTTAATTAATTCTTTCTTTCAAGCATTCATTTATCTAATTTTTAAAAAATCCTCACCCAAGTATATTTTTCCATTGATTTATACAGTGAAACTGAGGGAGGAGAGAGAGAAACATCGATGTGAGAGAGACACCTGGGTTGCCTCCCTCAGGCACCTCAGTAGGGGTTGGGAAACCCACAACTGAGGTATGTGCCCTTGACCGAGAATCGAACCATTGAGTAACCCGGCCAGGGCTCATCTAATGTTTTTTAGATGTGTCAGGCACTGTCCGAAGCACGGGAGATACCCTGATTGAGCAAGACAGTGAACAGAGCTTACTAGTACATCCCAGTAGAGGGGCATGGCGGCCTCCTGGGACAGGAGGGCACATGCCCACTTCCACTGTACCTGGGAGAGCTGCATTACCTCACCTGGGCCTCCTCAGCTAGACCTGGACCTTCTTTCTTGACAGAGCAGCAGGGCACACGGCCTCTGAACTGGGGCCAGGAGGAGCAAACTTGCAGAGCGTGACTGTGTCATTCAGGAGCTTGCCGTATTCTCACTCTTTTTAGTAACAAAAGTAATCAAAATCCACTTTTACTGGGGAAAAATCTGACTGGTCCTTTGTTTGAAAGTGTTTTCTAATCTCGAAAAGTGTGTGTCCCTTTGGGATTGTAGGGTCCAAGGACCATGTGGATAAAGAATGAGTTTATTATTAATGTCAAGGATGCTGCCAATTTCAGAGAGCTTCATTTCTTGAGGAATAAAGAGCAGATGAGATTAAGTTCTCTTCTGAAACCATCTGCAAGTGTCCCAGGTGTGGCAGTAAACACCCAACATCCACCCATCTTTGAGCACAGCCTGTTACAGGAGAGCAAAGAGGAGACAACGCAAAAGTCCCGGAGACGCAGGGCAGGTCTCAGCCGGCAAGAACAAGGGATGCTGGCCTCCTGGTGTGCCGCCCCCACCTCTGCTGATCCCGGGCCCTAAATATAGTTTAATGGTGGGCTCCTCCTGTCTGGATTCCATTCTGCCCTCCTTTGAATGTTGAAGGAACCTGCAGCCCCATCACTGTTCTTTAGCAAGATCTCCGTATGTATCAGGCTTTACTCCTGCAGACTGGGCTCAGCCTGATCACACAGGCCTGTTTTCAGTGGGTTTTTTGCACAGAGGAAGGTAATGAGTTTACACACTCCAGGCACCGAAAGTTGGAAGACAAGAGAGGAGATGAATTTGGAGCAAGTTTGTATTCAGTGGGGAGGAGCTAGGGTTTTATGAGGCTAAGACTCAGCTTTCTTTTATTTATTCACACCACCCTATCTGTTAGTTCTCTCAGATGCTATTTTGTTTCATACCAGTGCATTTGATTTGCAAGAAATATGTGGGACTTATCACTGATCTTTTAATAGGAAAGGTTGTAGGGAAACAGGCTCATTCTATGGAGAAAAATAAAACTGGATCCCTACTGAATGTTATAAAGATAATAGAAAAAATGGTAGGAGAATAATCATGACAGGGGTTAGGAAAGACTTTCCCCCAAAAAACTTCAAAAGGATAAAACAAAAAAATTTGATGAACTTGATTATACCAAAATTAAGGCTTTCTATTCAACAATGAATGCCAGTGACACTTTTAACAGACACACAAAGGATTGGAAAAGACTGTTGTGATGTCCAAAACCAACAGGGGCCTATTACTATTCTAAAATATAGAAGGAACTCCTGGAAATCAACAGGAGAAATATAGATAAAAGGGCAAAGTACTTGAAAAGGCAATTTTTAAAATAGGAGTCCCAAGAGAATTAAGGAGTATATGAAGGGATGCTAAATGTTTTAGTAAATCAGATAAATGTCATACTACAGCAACAAGTAAATGCCAATTAAACAGTAGTTACATGTCACTTTACACTTGTTCAATTGAAAATCAGCAGTCTAGGTGATAGGCTCGTTGAATGAATCATTGTTCATTTTTTAGTACAAGGAGGAAAGGGGAGGCCACCACAGATTTTGATGAAATATCAAGGACATTAATTCTCTGCACAAAGGTGCAGGAGGGATGGATGGAAGCAGAGATAAACGAACACTCTCTTAGTCCTCGACAAAATGCATGATTCTAATTGTGTGTAATTTATCATTTTGCATTTAGGGACAAAAATTAATATATTTCAAAAGCAGCTAAGTAGAAACATTTGCATTTGAGCAATAGGTAAAGTCAAAGAGAAGAGAGTAGAGGCACTTAAGTTGAAACATTAAAGAGAAGAGTATTAAGAGAAGGTTAAGGTTCCTGCCTTTAAATTTTTATTTTATTTTATAATTTTATTTTATTTTATTTTATTTTATTTTATTTTATTTTATTTTATTTTATTTTATTTTATTTTATTTTATTGGTTAATCCTCACTGGAGGATATTTTCTACACTGATTTTTAGAGAGAGTGGAAAGGAGGGGGAGAGACACAGAGAGAGAAACAATGATGTGAAAGAGACATATTGGTTGATTGCCTCCTGCATGCACCGGCATGGGGCTGGGTATGAGCCTACAACCAAGGTACGTGCCCTTGACTGGAATAGGTCCCAGGACCCTTTAGTCCAGGACCTAATGCTCCAATCACTGAGCCAAACCAACAGGGCAAGGTTTCTGCCTTTTAAAAGTGTGATCCCGTAGTCTGTGTAATGCTTTGGATATCAGTGCCTTCCCAGGTAAGTAACACTATCAACCAACATAGAAAACCATCAATGTAGAGCATTTCTTCCAATATTACTAGTATTTCCTTTTAGTCCTTGGAGAAAGGCCAGTTAAGGTAAATGCCATGGCTGTCGTGCAGCTGGGGTGGTCATTGGGATGCTGCGATGCCTTGTGAAAATGTGCTAATGATAGCATTGCATATCAGGAGGAGTTGGGAAGGGGAAGCGGGGCGGGGGCTGCCAACTTTCTTCTTTCAGGAAGATGAAAAGGACCATGGCTGGGGCTCCAACGTGGAGCAATGCCCTCTTGTATGCATGCATTAAAGATGCAGGTAGCCCAGCTGGCGTGGCTCAGTGGTTGAGTGTCGACCTATGAACCAGGAGGTCATGGTTCGATTCTCGGTCAGGGCACATGCCCGGGTTGCAGGTTCGGTTTGCAGTGTGGGGCGTGCAGGAGGCAGCTGATCAATGATTCTCTCTCATCATTGATGCTTCTATCTCTCTCTCCCGCCCTCTCTGAAGTCAATAAAAATACATATTTTTTAAAAAAAAGATGCAGATAGACTTCAGCAGGGAGGACCTGGGAGGCCTCCAAGGCTGGGGAAACGCAGGCATGGTGCTCTCAGCGCATCCTCTGGCATTCTGGGCAAATTGCTGGCAAATTCAGGACCTTGCAGACAGCACAGCACGGGGAGGGAGCTCATGGGCGAAGAGTATGGGCTCCTGAGTCAGAAACCTGGGTTTGTATCTGAGCCCTGCCACTTCCTGGCTATGTGGTTTCAGTCAAATTATTTCACCTCTCCAAAGCCTCTGGTATCTTCATCTTGAAAATGGAGACGATAGCATATCAGCTCATAAGATTCCTGTGAGGATTAGTGAGGTCATCTGTGAACTTTCCATGCTGCTGCCTAGAACACTGTGAGCACGCAGTACATGGTGGCTATTAGGGTTATTTTATTTCTTAAACCTTATGTAGTCAAGCTTCATCACATGACAGAAATAGTGAGAGCAGCACTCATAAGACATAGCTTTCCAGACAAAATTGGGAGCCCCCCACTGGCATCCACCCCAAGACCTCCTTGGCATGAGTGAGTCCCAGTCCCATCCCCATCGTACAGTCCTGGACCCCCTAAACCTCCCAGCTCCAACGTCCTACCTCATCCCAAACAACCCGGCAGACACAGTAACTGGTCCCACGCTGTGACAAGATTGGGATTTTGGCTTGAAGAGTTCGAGTTAAACACTTTCAAGTGTCGGTATTCTTTGGTTCCATAGCATGTGGTTATTTAAGTCCCATGCCCATCTTGGCTTCAGTTTTCTCCAGTGTTCCAGACCTCAGGGTGCAGGCGGAGAGAAACACCATGGCTGCCCAGGGTGCGGGGTGCCATGGACTCCCACCCTCTCCACCGAGAGGCTGGAAGTGCGTCAAGTGGATTTGTTGACATCTTCGGTTATTCTGTGGGAGGCTTTGTCAATGCCTCACATTTTGAAAATCATGGCAAAAGGTAAGCAACCGAGTTGGCAAGAGCAAATATTATAACCTGCAAGGTGGGACAGACTGGAGTATTAGGGAAGGAGCAAGACTAGGAAGAAGGGAACTAGAGAAAGATGGGAGAATAATTGGGAACAGAGAAAAATGAAGTGGTGAAAGGAGAAAAGGAAATGGGAGATGAAGCTGAAGCTTAAGAACACGGAAGTGATAATACTGGGCTAGAAAGTGGGAGTGAAATGGTAGGAAAGCCTCAAACAAAAGCTCATAATTAGAATGCAGCGTTTGAGGGGTTTTAGGAGCCATCTCCCTGTCTTTATAATTGAAGAAAAGAAGAAAAATAGGGAATTCTTTGTCTTCCTATTGGCAGAGCCAGGGGATTGGATTATGATCTCTCAGGTGCTTTCCAAGCTGACAATCTATGAGTTTATAAATCACATGTGTATTTAAGGCTCCTTATTTGGTTAAGATACATCACCGCGGTCAGGGTAGGTCCATGGTGGGTGATGCCAATGTGCTGGATTTTCTCAGTTGAAAACGTCCGGATCGTAATGCCCTTCAGAGTTTTAAATAGCTTATACAGTGTGGTTGTTGTCTGAAAACTGACCAGTCCTGGACACGTCCTGGAACGATGCTGAACTCAGGGAAAGGAAGGATGGAGACGAGCACTAGGTCCTGGAGCTGGCTGGCTTTCCTCCGGGCGATCCGTCCGTCCGCTCGTTGTTAAATTCTATGATGTCCGTTTCCTTGGTGTCCAGAGTTTCCATTAGATACAGCAGGTCGGAGGAGGCTCGCGGGCCAGCCACAAAGTTGATGCCACTGGTCTCGGAGGACGTTTCTGTGTCGAGCAACAGAGGCGGCTCGGGCTTGGCGGGCTCCAGCCCTCGGGCCTCCAGGGAGGTGTGGCTGGACTCCAGGAACCCCGGGAGGCTCCACCTTTTCGGGAACGTGTCATTCGCAAAAGGGTCTTCCCCAGGGGCGAACAGGAACAGGTCTTGCTCAGCTTGGGCTGAGACAGTCTGGGGACTGGGGCCTCGGGGCGGCGTCCCCTCCCCCGAGGGGAACACCGTCAGCCTCAGGGGGTCACCGGGCTGCCCGGGGCCGCTGGGCTGCACCCCGGTGAACTCGAAGCTCTGGATGGAGGCGGTGGAGTCCCCCAGGTCCTCGGCCGGGGGCCCCGGGGCGGTGATCCGCACCTCGGGGACCTGCGGCATTTTGATGGGGGAGGCCCTCAGGCTGGTCTGCGGGGTCAGGCTCTGCAAGGTGCTGGTGCGGCTGGTCTCCCTGATGGTGGACAGCTCTCCCAGGCTGGAGTGCAGCGCGGGGCTCCCCTCGGGGGCGAGGTGCTTGGGGGCGCGGCGGGAGCTCCTGGAGGGCACGTTCAGGAGGTCCCTGGGGGGGCTGAGGTCGCCGGGCGGGAAGAAGGCGGAGCTCTCGCTGGCCTGCCGGGCATAGCGCCTGCCGCGCAGGCTGCCCGGGTGCTCGTGGGCGCTCAGGAACCGCTTGACCCTCCTGATCATGGAGTGGCGATGGCCGTGCTTCTCATAGTCCAGCCACTCCTCGCCGGGCAAGTCGGACCCAGACAGCCTGAAACACAGGAGGGCAGGTGTGGGCAGAGCCGCTCTGGGGCCTGTCCTGGGGGCAGAGTCTCAAAGTGATGGCTGGCATTTCTGCGTTACGGATTTTGAGGTGGTTGGGAGGGTGACTTTGACTTGAAAATAGTCTAGCGGAGGGTCTCAGTTTTGGGTCAGGGGATCTTGTTAAACTCTTATAAACTGGCCCAGCCTTTGTGGCTCAGTGGTTGAGCATGGACCTATGAACGGTTCCATTCCAGGTCAGGGCACATGCCCGGGTTGCGGGCTCAATCCCCAGTGTGGGGCGTGCAGGAGGCAGCTGATCAATGATTCTCTCTCATCACTGATGTTTCTCTCTCTCCCACTTTCCCTTCCTTTCTGAAATAAAAAAATAAAAACAAAACAAAACAAATTATTGAGCACCCCAAAGAGATTTGTTTATGTGGGTTAACAAATATATATACAAGCAAGGATATACAAGCACACATTCCATTACCTATTAAGTGATTACATCATCACTTAGCATGTAGCCTCTGGAACCTTCCACTCCACACTCATGAGAGCGAAAAAGGCAAATAACATTTTAGTATTACAAAGGTGGCTTTGCAACAGCTAGCAGTGCTATTTTTCATAAAAATATGAAAAATTTTTCATATTTTTTTCTGTTTATTGTATCTGTATGAAAAGATGGTGGTAATTGTCTCACAATATAAATCAAACCATCATGCTGTGTGTTTTAAACTTATACAGTGATGTATATCAATTAAAGGACTTGGCTGCTGGGGATCTGCAGGAGTCCCCAGACCACACTTTGAGAACCACTGATGTAGAGATTTGAACATTAAACAAGAAGATATAGTATGTGTTCTTGCTCCCTTATTACAGATGAACTAAGGTTATATTTTCCCAGGACCCATAAAACTCCCAAAACAATGGATCATAGCTAAATTCAAGACAGTGCAAATAAGAGCTAACATTTACTGACCTCCCATGAGGTAATTAATTATCACAGTAATCATGTGAGTTGGTATTGTTATTGCCACTCACACTTTCCGATGAGGAAGCGGTC
The DNA here is from genome assembly GCF_963455305.1 of Plecotus auritus. NCBI lineage: Eukaryota > Metazoa > Chordata > Mammalia > Chiroptera > Vespertilionidae > Plecotus > Plecotus auritus. The sequence continues at coordinate 158,280,166 of NC_137772.1, read as the reverse complement.
CCAGAGAGAATCGTTAAGGCGATGTAGTAGCGAGGGCCAGACCCAGAAGTCTGACTCCAGAGTCCTTGTCTTTACTCCCCTTGATACACAGCCTGAAGAGGGAGTGTGGACCTTGTGGAAGGACTCACACTGAGGTTGGGCTCCTCGTGTGGTTAGTGTGATAGATTTGCTATTGAGAATTTTTAACACTTAAGACACAAAAAACCTCACCCTCTTTAATCTTCTCCGTCAAGGCTGCAATAAAATGGATAATGGAGATAACAGTAAGGGCTATAGGGTAGTAAGGCCTCTCCTGCCTCAGATTACACGGCTGTTGGTCTCACATCTCTGTGGATTTACAGTCTTAATGAGGTTTGAAGAACTACTGAAAGCCGTGCCCTTAAACTGCCAGCGCTTGAGTTGGCTCTGGGAGCAACAGTGATCGGGCCGTCCCAGGCCAGTGTTCACAGTGACATCCATGATGACAAGATGCTCTACTACGCCAGGTACGTTTTATGCGACACAAGGAAAAGGTAAGGACAGCATAATATTGGTGTAACCTGAAAGGGCAAGGGGAGCAGCCAAAAGAAAACTTGGTTTCTCGTGTTTATGAATAACGAATGGGTGATTGGGATGATTAACTGGCTAAATGTCCTGGGATGGCATCGGATTACAGCCTCGAGCTGTTATTCTAAAGCCCCAGCAGTGCCCTTGGCTACCAGATAGCCTCTGGCCCACTCTCTGCTCCGCATGGCTCAGATTCTGTTACACGGACTTGAGAAATGCAGACTCATGCTTCAGCAGCCCCGGCGACCCTGCTGGTTGGGTTTCATTGGGTCATATCTCCAGTCACACTTCAGGAACCTATGTCATCAGGGCGTTCACCAGAGGAGCGACAAGTGCAGTTGTTCACTAAGACTGCCTCACTGGATGGGCCCTGGGAATCGAGGTGGACAGGCCTCTATCCTCCATTTGGAATCTGAACTTTTTGTTCAGGATTTGTTTGCCTTTGCTCCTTCTAAACCACACAACCTTGTAAGAATGACAAAATCTTCTAGGAAAAAAATGTATTATTATTACTTCAGAACTTTGGGAATCCTAAAAACAACAACACCCAAACTTTCTTACTATGTATGCATTGATGTGGTGGATATGCACATCCAACTGAGGCAAAACAATTAAAGCCGTGGGTCACAAAGTGGAGAAAAATACAACCAGATGGAAAAAGCAAACTGCAAAAGGGCCAGTGCTCTCGCTAATGATCTACTGATTTACCAACTGACATTGAGACCCTATTGCACCTTCCTGCCTCGTGAGACAGTGGAGTGGACACATGAGATCTATCCACTTACCCAACCAAATTTATTGAGCTCCTACCAGGAACCAACTTGTTGCAGTAAGTACTGCATAACACACTTTAAAAGGAGGGCGAAGGCACGTGCAGCCGACCCTTGAACAGTGGGGGTTAAGGGCACTGAAAATCTACCTATAACTTTTGACTCTCCAAAAACTTAACTACTAATGGCCCACTGTTGACCAGAAGCCTTATCGGTAACAAACACCCAATTAACACATATTTTGTATGTTACATGAATTACATATTATCTTCTAACAATACAGTAAGCTAGAAGAAAGAAAACGTTATTAAGAAAATTATAAGGAAAACACATTTATTGAAAAAAAAGTCCCCATATAAGTGGACCCATGCAGTTCAAACCTGTGTTGTTCAAGGGTCAACTGCATATAAATAACTGAATTTGGAGCAAAGAAAGTGTTTGAGCTGGACTTTTGCTACTGAGTAGGAATCAGATAGGCAGAGAAAGGATGGAGTACTCCAGGTGAAAGAAGAGACTGGGCAAATAGGGTAGCAGGACAGTTTTGTTTGTGAGGAACAGGAAATACTTGAGTTTGTGTGAAGCACACAGGATAGTGTCAGCATAGAGGTAGAAAGGTAGCCTCGGGCTGTGATATGAAGAGTCTTACATGACAGGGAGAGGGATTTGGACGAGGCAGTGGAGAGCTCTGGATCGTCTTTAAGAGTGGACAGCAGAGCTAGCGTGTGCCATTTGGTAGCAGTGTCCAAGCGGGAACAGCTACATGGAAAACAGCATGAATGAGTGTTGTCAAACAGAAATGTTTTGAATAAGAAACATGACTTGGGAACTTTCCATACTGTTAGTCAGAAAATGGGTCTTCAGAAGGACACTTAGTGGTCTGGGATCTGGGGGGCAGTTTTATGAACCTCACGCTGCAGTGATGAGGGAAGCCCTCCAGTCTCTGTGCTACCAAAGAGCAGTGTGACGCCCACCCCATGATGAATTTAATGAACTTTCTTCTAAATGACACCTTCCGTGAAGGGTTCACTGCCAACACACAGTGCCCATCTCCTGTGCTAATAGCCATGGTTCCCAACAGGACAGCAGAAACCGTGGTTTAAGAGCAAAATAGTTTAAGGCTTAGAGCACACAGAATAGCATGTAACTTAACACCATCAATAGGTTCTATGACTTTAAGTGAAATGACAAATGAGGAAACCATTTTACTATAGGCTAATTGATATAAACAAGAGTTAAGTTCCTACGGCACCTCATACACTTTATAATAAAATGATGTTGAATGAGATGACATTATTCAAGGACCTGCTGAAAATATTGAAAATATTTTTATTTCCCAGTTGGGAGGTTTGGGTGTATTTTTTAGGTCCATTTAGACTTTCTACTTCCCCATATTTGATTTTTTTTAAAAAATATATTTTATTGATATTTTACAGAGAGGAAGGAAGAGGGATAGAGAGCTAGAAACATCGATCAGCTGCCTCCTGCACACCTCCCACTGGGGATGTGCCCGCAACCAAGGTATATGCCCTTGACCGGAATCGAACCTGGGACCCTTCAGTCCGCAGGTGACGCTCTATCCACTGAACCAAACCGGTCAGGGCCCCATATTTGATTTTTAATGTGTACCCATAGTATAGGGTTAGTACAATTCTGAGGCCCAAATACAATACCACTTAATATACCCCCAAACAATTATAGCAGAAATATTATCTGATAGAATGCCAGAACCCTCATTATATTGCTATATATTAGAGAAGGTCAGCTGACAAAGCTGGGTCTTATATTCTGGAATTCACTTGGACTGAGGTAGGCAGGTAATTAGAGATAGGGGGATATTCATGGAAAGTGCCATGCAGCCATTAGTGCTCAGAGGTGGAATTTGAGAACTGCCTCTGTGGTAAGAAAAATGATTTATTTTGGGACCTTGCAGATCCAGGACTGCTGCTGTCCAGGCTGTGTGACCTTGGGAGACCCACTTAACCTCTCTGTGACTTTGCATCATTTGGTAATCTGGTGACAGGTTTGCCTTACTCTGCCTGCCTTGCAGGTTGTTTGGGAGTTCCAAAGGAGTGATTAATATGTGGAAAAGCTTTGAAGAGTAGGGATGGTATAAAAAGAGCTCTTTCAATGACTGGCAAACTTTCAGAAGTGGTTTTTGAATCGTCATTGACATCTTGCACGTGATTGGAGGAAATGATAGCATCTGCTTCAAGGTCACTTTCTTTTCTCCTTCAAGCGTGTTCTTTAAAAAATGTTACTACACCTTGGAACTGCCACCTAACAACTAACACATTAGAAGGGATGACCATAACAGTCATTTAATAGTAAGACTAAGGCACTGGGTAAATGAAGAGGAAATATAAGGATGAGAGGAAGCTGGATTATTTGAGGCAAGGGAGGTAGAACCAATCCGGTGGTACTGCCCTAACTTTGTCTCTCAATGTTGTGTTTTGTGCCATTTGCAGACATTGCCAAACCCTGCAGCACACATTTATTGCACAATATTAATCATCCACACTGAAATATAGAAAAAGTGAGCATGGGAAATGTTGTGCCATGTATTATGCTATTTTTAAAAATACGTTTTTATTGATTTTTAGAGATAGAGGAATGGAGGGGGATAGAGAGATAGAAACATTGATGAGAGAGGAACATCATCGATGAGCTGCCTCATCATCGATGAGCTGCCTCTTGCACTGTCCCTATTGGGGATCTATCCCACAACCTGAGCATGTGCCCTGACTGGGAATCAAACTGGCAACCTCTTGGTTCCTGGGTCAATGCTCAACCGCTGAGCCACACGGGCCAGGCTGGGCTATTTTTTTAAAAATATATATTTTATTGATTTTTTACAGAGAGGAAGGGAGAGGGATAGAGAGTTAGAAACATCGATCAGCTGCCTCCTGCACACTCCCTACTGGGTATGTGCCCGCAACCACAGTACATATCCTTTGACTGGAATCAAACCTGGGACCCTTGAGTCCGCAGGCCGACGCTCTATCCACTGAGCCAAACCAGTTAGGGCAGGCTGGGCTGTTTTTGAAGGGGATGGGAAGGGTAGGTGCAGGAGAAAGAAGAGGTTATGTTAAGCTTGTCAGGCTAGTTTAGTCTACGAGGAGGGAAAGCATCACGTATTTGTACAGGTCAGATCATTGTCTGGATTGGTGTCTGCGTTCTTACTTTAATTTCAAGTGTCAAAAAAAACCCACCCAATTTAAAAAAATCTCTATTGAGCACCTACAAAACCATAAGCCCCACAGTCTTCTTTGCCAATGACAAATCTCTGAGAGCAGCAGCAGCAGGAGTTTAATTAAGGCCTCTTGCAAAGGTGCTTGGGCTGGTAAGGGGTGCAGAACACTGTCTGCCTCCTGTGGCCAAACAAAGAAGAGGCAGCCCCTTCTCAGGCTTCCTGGGGTGTCTCGTATGGAAATACCAGAGCAGTGCAGATGACACTCACAGAGCGAATGCATTTTTTTCAAAGCAAGCTTCCTGCCAAGCAACCCTTGTCCTAGAGTGATTAGGGGAATACAAGCTTCAAAAGACTGAGGGAAAAAACTGGATGACGCTTAATTTTTCTTCCCTGGGCCACTGTGAAAGTGGTGTTTGGACAATTTAAATTCTAATAGTAGGAGGTCATTTTAATAGAATCAAAATGAGAAATTTAGGAAAATGATACTTAATAGGAGTTCTTCTCACTTCAGATTTATTATTTGCCAATTGCTAGTATCCCCAAAGTCAGGCGACTGTGTTGGAGGGAGCCGATCCTTTGTCTGAAAATCTGTCAGGACAAAAAGGCACAGTGTGCGGAGGACCATTTATTCACCGGCAAGCAAAATGTACTCTTCAAACCCATTAGAGGCCAATGCTGTTATTTTTAACCTTCTGCACCGCAGAATCACCTCAACGCTATAGTCAAGGATTTGTAAGACGGGCAAGGTAACCCTCACATGGAGCTGGGAGGTGTGGGCCTAAGCATTGTGAGGAAAGTCCAGTGGACGGAAGGATGTATCTTCCCAGCCCTCCTCTCCACTCCCTTGCTGGGGACACTTCCAAGCCAGTGGAGCATCGTGAGAGGAGCGCTTAGCTCAGAAAGCTGCAAACAGGGCTCGCAACCCTACCACTGCCTCTCCGTTACCTCTGCTAGTTTGGACCAAGCATTACGGCAAATCTGTTAAAGAATAGGCATATCATGCCCCACGTTACAACTCTGGTTACACTCCTCTGGCCTCCACTGGCTGATGCAAAGAGAAATAATGGCCCCAAATAGAGGTTCACCTAATGTCCCCCACCTTTCAATACCATTGTGCTCTATAGTTTTGTTAGAGAAGAAAATCAAGCCATCTGTACCTCTCGTATCATTTAGGAAGTTAGAGCGCCAATGGTGATCCCCATGTTGGCATTTGAGAGAACCCCCGAGTTATTTATAAAATTATAAACTTAATGCATGTTCATTTCCTTGGGAGGTTCCATCTCTCCTTTCTCTCTGGTGCATTAAGTGCAAATCAATGTTCCAAGAATACATTTCTGTTCAAGTTAGTGATTCAGAATTCAAGATATTCTTGGTTGTCTGTGATACACCGATGCAATATTATGTTTTTCCTTGTAAAGTGAAAAATTTTAAAATAGTTGGCTAAGAAAAGATTACCGAATAAAACATCCATCTGGAAATATACTCAACCATCCTATATGATAAAAGCATAGTATGCAAATTGTCCCCTCTGACTGGGAGTTGTCCTGGAGTTTGACCAGGGAGTGGGGCCAGCCAGGGGAAGGGAGGGAGAACCCTTCCGGCGGCAGCCATTATGGACCCTACCAGTGCAGGAATTTCATGCACTGGGCCTGAAATTAGTACTTTAATAAAGTCTTTCTTTGCTAAAATACATATTTTGATATATTTGAACTAATATCATTAAGATACTTCTGATCTTCTATATAATTCTAAATGCTTTGTACATATTTGTATGATTGCAAAAAAGTAATTGTATTATTGCTATATATTCTTAGAATTTTGGAATGAAGATAGATAAGTAAAAGTCATTATTTCTGGTTAAGTGGTTACAGTTTCACAGTAACACATAAATCTTAAATTCCTCAACTCCCAAATAGGAATAAATTTCTACAAAAATTTGAATATTTTTCCTCTTTACTAAATGGATCCTTAATTGGCTTCATGGACCCATTGCGTAAGATCACTGTACATGTGAGATGCTGACATGTTTGAGTCATGGCAGAAAGCCCAATAGAACAGACTTTTAAAAACAGAATTGCAGTCAGCAGTCTAAGGTTCACAGGCAGAGCAAGTGCTTTTAGAATCAGAGTTAGGACACCTCATACCCTCATGACACCCGCGAGTGATCCATTTCACAATCAGCTACAGCCTTCTCCAAGATTTTGAATCCTTTTGTTGCTACGGTTGGGCATTTTATTAGGGTTTACCAATGTCTTTAAGAAATTATTGCTTCTACACTCTTGGTAATTTTGATTTATAAGACAGGATTAAAGGGAGTTATGAGACTTCAGGTTTTTAATTTCCATATATTCCATTCCTCAGAGACTTAGCAAGTTGTACTAATGGATAATCCCAAGCATTTAAAAAATGATAAGAATTTTGGAGCAACTCGTGGCTGTATAATTGAAGACAAGCATTCTACCTCAAGCCAGCTGTGTGGTAGGCTAGGCCTGCACCTTATTTTTTGTTCTTTGTTTTAGACAGAAATTTATTTTCAGCAATGCTGGCTTGAGTTTAAGCATTCTAAGTTTGTTTTGGGGAAGTGAGGTTTATGAAACAGAGTGTTTGCTTCTGGTATATTTGAACTAATATCATTAAGAATACTTCTGATATACTATATAATTTTTTTGTTGTAAAAGAAGACCCATTGTTTTTAGAGCTTGGATGTATTTTATGAACAACTCTTCTTTTGATTGTTTTCAGGCATTTTTAAAATCTTGATTAATAGTGTCTCCATGGCTAAACAAATGAAAAGATGCCTTAATTAAAACAGCAGATCAGCCGAAACCGGTTTGGCTCAGTGGATGGAGCGTCGGCCTGCGGACTGAAGGGTCCCGGGTTCGATTCCGGTCAAGGGCATGTACCTTGGTTGCGGGCACATCCCCAGTGGGAGGTGTGCAGGAGGCAGCTGATCGATGTTTCTCTCTCATCGATGTTTCTAGCTCTCTATCCCTCTCCCTTCTTCTCTGTAAAAAAATTAATAAAATATATTTAAAAAAAAAACACAAAAAAAAAACCAAACAAACAGCAGATCAAAAAGTGTTTTACTTTATGACAAAAGAATATACTAATCAGATTCAAATGATATCATCTCAGCTGTGTAATGGGAAAAGAGATCAACCAGAAAGATTTCTTTTCATTGCTCAGTTAATTCATAACATGGCTTATTAAGTAGACAGTACTGGCCAGAGAATAATCAACACTATTTATTAGATGCCCAAGACAGGTATATTTATGAAAATTAATATTTTTGTGAATAAAAATTTCTATTTTGGGTGCTGTGTTCAGATTTTCAACTGGCCTTTTTTCCATTGAAAATGGTCGTTCTGAAGTTGATTTTTAATATGCCCCATACAAAGATTGGGAGATAGAAATTTAGCATTCATTTAGTGTTAGAAATTATAAAATATAGTTTTAAAACAGAAGCCTTTTGGCCTCAGATTGGACAGAGAAAGATGGGCCTTGTTAACACTTCCTTTGGATTAAGACATGATGAAGATCAGCTGTGGTGAGCACACAGGTTCCTGCTTCACTAGCTACACAGGCACCATCCCCCACCCCCCTCACCACATCCCGCTTCAGCTCCTTCCCTCCTGCTCAGGTGCCCAGGCCCCTCCTGGGACCAGCCCAGCGCCTGCCTTCCTGTGTTTTCTCTAGAACCTTGGTCTGTCAACCCCTCTGGCTCCTGTGTCTTCCTTATTCTCCAGTGGACTCCTTTTGCTCAGCCTGTCTTTTTTCCTTCTTTTTCCAGAGCAAGGATATTTATCATTTTGTTTCTTTATTACATCTTGCTTCATCTTATAAAGGATTTGAGGTGGCTTATAAAAAACAATGCAATAATGTACGAAGTTAGGCTACTATAGGAGAGCTAGAATAAGGAACAATGGCAAGATGAGACACAGTACCTAGAAAAGTAGCCCCCAAGTCCCACAGACTTTCTAAAGGTGGGCTACAAATTTGATTTTCAGCTGCCAGCAGCCAAATGAAAAGGAGACCATCGTCAACCGTAAAACCCAGAGTCCGTAACAAATAGCGGAAGGTTGCCCAGAAGAGACAAAGCTCTCTTCTTTCCCACGGATGTCTGAGAATTTTTCCCTGATGAAAGGTCTGCTAAGTCATAAAGTGGACAGTCCTACAGCACATAGCATAAGGAGTCGTTATGGATCTGTTCAAACAAGGCTTAAAGTAATTTTAAGGAAGAATGGCAGGGTGGAGGAGGACAGCTTCCCCTTTCCCATCCTTAAGTGTTATAAAACCAATAAAAAACATACCACCACCCTTGACTTCATGAGACCCAAAGAAATCTTTTTAACCATCACCCAAAAACAGCTAAGCAGACACTCGAACTGGAGCACAGGTAGCACCTGCAGACTAGCTAGAGGCACCCCAATAACCCCCTGCCCACCGGTGGTGCTGGGTTCTCTTCTCTTACAAGTTATCTCTTCACATACTTGGCGTTAATCAATGATGGGAGTGGAGGAGAAGGTTAAAGCCTATTTAATGACCTAAAAACAAACTCACAGAAGAGCATCTATTAATTTTCAAAATTGCAAAGGTTGCCAGACATCCATGAAACTGCCACTGCAGAATGCACTAAAAATGCTGAGTAGCGCAAACAACAGGACATTACTATTCCTGGAGACTGAGCAACTGGCTGGACTGGGTACGAGCTCCCTGGCCTGGAAGAAGCTCTGGTCAGCAGAGTCCAGGCTCAGCAGTCTCTCCGGAGGCAGAAGCAAGTGTAGCATAGGCACCCTTCTCCAAGGTGTTCTTGAGGAAAGGGAAAATCTCCTGGCTCCTGAATGGTCTTGTACATATACCACAGCGCCTGACTTTCTGCTTCGTCATCCTTTCCTCTGGGTCTTGAAGGGCTTTCAGCCTCAGAGGCTCCTTGGGAGGAGCATACAAATCACTGCTTATGGGGGCCAGGAGACACTCGGCTAAGAGCAAAGCCTTACAGAAATAGGACTGAAGCTAGATATCCTGATACAGTGTTGAAAACAAGACAAAGGGCGGGAGGTGGGGGCGTGAAGGAGGTAGAAGAGAGTATGGGGGATCAATGGTGATGGCAGGAGATTTGAGTTGGGGTGGTGAACCCACAATACAATATACAGATGATGTATTATAGAATTGTGCACCGGGAACCTATATAATTTTATTAACCAATGTCACCCCAATAAATTTAATAAAAAAGAAATAAAAACAAGACAACAAGCTGCAAGTTGCTTATGCTAAGCCCCACATCACCAAGTGGAGTCTTAAATATAGTTCCAGCTCTCCCAGAAATGGGATCTCCAACCAGTCCATCTGGACTCCGCTGGAGAGCACTAGTTACATAATCTGCCTGCTAGGCCCCTACCACCCGCTGAAGGAAACCTTGCAATAACCAACCTGTTCAGCTGCCTAGTGCAACGGCTTCCTTGTTCTTGCTCCCTTCTGTCTATAAAAGTCAGCTCCTTGGGGCTCCTTTCTATCTGTTAGATTGAACGCTGCCTAATTCATGAATCACTGAGGAAAGCCAATAGGATCTTCAAAATGTACTCAGTTGAATTTTGCTTTTTAAACGATAGGGAAAGAGGAGGGCTGAAAACCGGGGGGAGGGAAGTGAAGGGTCACAAGTGGCAACTACAAGATGCAAACTCAAGTCTGTTCCCTCGGGGAACAACAAGCCACTCTTTGTCCAAAAGTTATAAGAAAAATTCCACAAGTTTTTTCCTTTTTCTGTAATGTTGGGGAAGGCTTCTTACTTTTCTAAATTTGCCCATATTCTTTTTAAGTTACTTGGAAACTGTGGCATCTGCCTTCAGCAAAAATACTTAAACTTTCCCCCTATTCACACATTTCTTAAAAATCAAATGCATTATCAGATTTAATGAAATTATTCAAGAACTGTGCATGATATACTTCAGGCCTCCACCCACTTATTTAAAGCTTGTATATAGGGACAGATTGTTATGTTAAAACCAGGGAACAGAGATTGATTTATATACTAAACACAGTTGGGTTGAATTATAATCTTTTTAAAAAAATCCTTAACCAAGGATATGTTTATAGATTTTAGAGAGAGGAAGAGAAAAAGAGAGAGGGAGAAACATGGATGTGAGAGAAAAACATCCATTGGTTATCTACTGTATGTGCCCCCGCCAGGGGTCAAAGCCAAAGCCTAGTATGTGCCCTGACCGGGAATCGAACCCAAAACCTTTTGGTGTACGGGATGATGCTCCAACCAACTAAGCCACCTGGCCAGGGGGGTTGAATTATAATCTTAGGGGAAACTATTGATAAAACTCATTTCATTCTTTAAGATTTGCTTGTCTCCAAGTAGTCTAACACAGTGCCTGCACATGGTACATGCTCAATAAACACTTGTTAAAAAATGCATTTAATTATGGTAGAGTTAAACAATAAAAGACTACATAATTAAACTATCTTCAAATTGCATGGGGGAAAAAAAGGATAGTTTCACAACTATTGGAGAAGTTTGCTGTGGTACAAAAACAATGTAAAAATGCAAATTGCCCCAAATATCACACACACACACACACACACACACACACACACACACACACACCATATTTAAACCAGAAACTACATCTCTTTAGTCTCTAACTCCCGTAGGTATGTTAATTATATATAAAATTTATAAGATACTGCTAATTGAAAGTTGTAACGAAAGTAATGTCAAAAACGTGGCAAAAAATTATCACTTACTTATTTTCTAAACAATGATGATTTTTTTTAAATGCACTTACGCCATTTGGACTGTTGACCCCAGAAATGAGGGTATGCAGTAGTCAGCAGCTGCCAGTGTATATGGGGGGCGAGCAGCAGAATCGTCCCAGTAAATGTCTTTCTTCATCTTGGGTAAGCTCATGTGCATTTCATCCACAGCTAAAAGAGAGACCTGAAAGCATTGTTGCAGTGTTAGAATCACAGATGTGCACTGTAGAAAGAAAGAGAAGACGTTTCGGAGGGTGGATGGGAGTTGGAGTGGATGGAGCACAGCCTGATGAGTGAATATACAAATGTCTGTGGTTCGTATTTGCTGCAACCAGGGCCGCTGCAGAGAGTGGGGCTGTGAAGCTGCCCCGACGGGGCTCATCGAGCCACATGCCTCCGAGTGGAGTTGCTTCTAACCTGGAGGAATGAGAGGCATCGTCTTCTTTGCTCAGAGTTACCATATTGCCTATCCTGGCAGCACCCACAAATCCCAGATGCTGCGGGAAGCTGAAGATCCTCAATATCCCACTCTGTGGATTCCATAAACACCTTTGTACTTGATATCATTTCTTATATGCCTTGAGCTTTTGTTTGTTTGTTTGGAAAAGTGTATCAACACTCTGTCCTGCTTGGGGCTATAGTGGTCTCTCCTCTTGACTTTGACAAACTGAAGCATGAGTGACTTATGAACCCTCTGGGAATCCAAGTTTTACAGAGTGAGTGGCTTAGGCTTCCTCCCTGGCAGACGGACAGTGTGATTATTGAGGGAAGTGATGGAGACGATGTGACCGCCAGGTGACCCAGGAGCTGGACCTCGGCAATTGGAGGCTCCTCACCCGACTGTCCTGTCCTTGGAATGTATGTCCTGGTCACAGTGGAGCTGCTCTCAGGGATGCAGGCTGGAGAGAGCAATGTGTTGTTGAGGCCATCAGAACAATATACCTGACTGCACCCAGCCAGTGAAGGCCTCTGTATAAACTTTGAAGCTTCTGCCAGGTGGGTGAGGAGATATGCTGATCTGGTGATCATCCAAGACAAGCCTCGCATGTATGGAAGCATCCCATTGCTTATTAAACCTGCTGCCCACCAATCTGGAGTGGCCTGCCTCTTTCTCCAGTCTCTCCTTGCCCTCCCTGTATGGGGGCCAGTGTGCGAACCGACAGTGACGGGTGGTGAAATGTTTGAACCTGTTTAAGTGCCAAGTAAGGGCTTGGAACAAATAGACGAGCTGAAGGCCTTCCCCAGTCTGTATTTCTCAGGGGAGAGAGTGGTCTGAGGAGAGCATTCTCCTTATCTTATGCTGGTTCTTCATGGAAAACCTATGTGGGATAATGCTTCAGGAAGGGGCCAAGGTCCCCTTGGTGTGATGCAGGCAGATCTGAGATATGGGCCAGTGTGGCCCAGGGTCCCAGTGTCCAGCTGATGGACATCCAAAGGCAGGGACCCATGTGACATGAGTTTGGGAACTCACATCAGATTGCCTCTGGCTGCCATTATGTCACTGTTAACCTCTCTGGGTGGCAATGGAAAACAAATTAAAGAATGCATTAACATATTGTTTTGTTCTGAGGTGGAAGAGGCTGTATAACATTTTTATATATAAAAACCTGATATGCAAAGTGTCCCCTTGGGAGTTTGACCAACCGGGAGTTCAATAGCTTGCTGTGATGTGTGCTGACCACCAGGGGGCAGTGCGGAATGAAGGAAGGCGCTTGCTGGCAGCAGGCAGCTGCTAGGGACCCTACCCATGCACGAATTTCATGCACTGGGCCTCTAGTTAATAATACAACTTTAAAAAGAAAACTGGCTTGAAATTCTACTTAAAAGGGGCTACATTTCTCCAGAACTGAGATCCAGGAGCTGTGAGGTTTCAGAAGGACCTTGGACAACATACTGAAGGGCCAAACCCCCTTTATTTGTGGCTAAAAGTTCAAGGGCCTGCATTCAGGGTCTGTTTGGATTTAAAATAGCACAAGTAATTTATTATCAACTAGAGGCCCGGTGCAGTGGTGGGGTCCCTCAGCCTGGCCTGTGCCCTCTCGCAATCTGGGACCCCTTGGGGATATCAGACTGCCGGTTTCAGCCTGATCCCCACAGGCCGGACTGAAACTGGCAGTCTGACATCCCCCGAGGGATGTAATAGTGCGTGAAGCGGCAGGCAATCAGGGAGGAGTCCGAACCGGGGCTGGGTGCCACTCCTGCTCATCCTGGCCCTGGTGGCAGTGCTGCCACGGAGGTGGGAGGGGCTTGCTCTGTCGCAGTAGCAGCAGCAGCAGCGCTCGCCAGCTGTGAGCCTGGTGTGTGGCGCCTGTAGGTTAGCTGAGCAGCACTCCCACTGTGGGAGCGCACTGACCACCAGAGGGCAGTTCCTGCATTGAGCATCTGCCTCCTGGTGGTCAGTGCTCGTCTTAGCTACCGGTCGGACGGTCACTTAGCCTTTTATATGTAGAGATGTATATATATAAAAGGAGAGGAAAGGAAAGCTCATCTCACCTGCAAATTTCTGTCAATGCACCAGTTCGTTTCAAAATCATCATCATCTTCTCCGAAAGGGTTGATGAGCTGCTCAGCCACCTGCAGGAAGAACATAGACCAAGTCAGCCACGATGCTGTGAGGACTCAGAGTGAAGGTTGAAGAGGATGCCTGTGTCACTCTCTGCTTTCTGTTGCCCCTTCCATCAGATGAAGCCTAGAGGGGGAGGACGCAGATAACCAGCAAACGAGACCCGACTCTCAGACTAGGAATGATGCACCTGCGTGGGCAGGTCCTCAGTGGATCTATTTATCCGGTGGCACTGCAGGCCTGTGCAGAGAAGCCATGGGCTTTTAGAAGTCCTATAATCGATTTCAGGTACCAATCAAACCACTGACTACGGAAGGAGCCCTGACAGTGTGCGAGGCACGGCACCAGGCACTTTGAGGGGTGCACAGCCTGTGCTCTTAGGAATTTTTGAAGGCCCAGGTGTCGAGACAAAATGTAAACATGGGGAAGGTTGAAACAGCAAAGAAAGACAAATCACAATGAACGAAAATAATACAAGGAGCTTTATAATTATTGGACATCACTGTTAAATGAATGAGTCCAAGAGCTAGTAAGTCATAAAGCTGGAATTTGTTTTACCCTAAAGGACTTAGTGAGTTAGTTTTCCCACTGGGAACAGTTGAGTAGCTTCTTATATATCTTACAATAGTTGGTCAATATTATATGTTCTTACCATGCTCATGAATTGAATAGCCTTCTTGATGAGAGATTTAGATGCCAAATATGATTCACCTGTTAGTCTCATTTTTTAGTAATTCCCTTTGATTTTTATTATCTGGGTGTGTGAGTGATTTTTCATTGGGCCTAAATGGGAAAAACTTACAAGTGTATGAAATAAAGGCACCATTGATTAGTAGTTTCTAGATTCTGAGACTGTTTGTTAGAAATCTACCTATTTATTTTCTAGGATTTAAGTCTAACCACTTAGAGCAGTTGTTCTCAGCCTTGGCTGAACATCAAAATCACCTGGGGAGCTTTTAAAATGAGTGATGCCTGGGTCCCTTCCTCCCAAAATTCTCATTTAATGGGTGAGAGGTTGAACCCAGGCATCAGTGTTGGGTAAAGCCCCAGGAGACTTTAACGGGTGGCCAGGGGTGAGAACCACCATCCCCCTTATTCTAAGGGACAGCCCTAGCCAGGGCATGAATCAGTCAGCCTCATAGCAGCATCCATGTCGAGGTCATTGACTGCAAGTTCTAAGGGGATCTCTGACTTTTCTTGTCTGGGGGTCTCCTTAAATTACATGGGCGACTAGATGGGTCTTGAAACTATTTCTGTTATATTCAGAATTTCACTTTTATGGGATTAGTGCCACATACAGTAGTAGAGTCTACATTTAACTACCAAAATGATACCTATGTCTCCGAATTAACTATCTCACAAAAGTATTTTTTCACTTTCTTGGAGGCTCCATTTCCAGCAAATAACTGAATAATATACTGTTCATAAGGTTAGATGAATTTTCTCCACTTGAAAAGAGTGATAAGTATTAGAATGGTGTAGATAAAACAGCTGTTTAGAAATTGAGATATAATCTGTGGTAAGAAAACTGACTTCTCTTAGGGCTGCCTCTCTCTTAATGGAGCTAAGATTGGCTTTTCATATGTATACTAGAGGCCCAGTGCATGAAATTCGTGCATGGGAGGGGGTCCCCTCAGCCCAGCCTGCACCCTCTCCAATCCGGGACCCCTCAGGGGATGTCTGACTGCTGGTTTAGGCCCGATTCCTGGCAGTCGGACATCCCCCTCACAATCCTGGACCACTGGCTCCTAATCGCTCACCTGCCTGCCTGCCTGGTAGCCCCCAACTCCCCCTCCCCCGCTGGCCTGATCAACCCTCACTGCCTCTGTGTGCCAGCCTGATCGCCCCTAACTGCCCCCCCCCCCCGCCAGCCTAGTCACCCCTCACTGTCCCCCCTGCCGGCTTGGTTGCCCCCAACTGCACCCCCCTGCCGGCCTGCTCGCCTTTTACTGCCTCCCCTGTCAGCCTGGTTGCCCCCAATTTCCCCCCTCTGCCGTCCTGGTCGCCTCCAACTGCCCCCCCTGCCGGCTTGGTTGCCCCTCACAGCCTACCCCCCCACCAGCCTGGTCACCCCATGCAGCCTACTGTTCAGTTGTTTGGTCGTCCCTCACTAACCCCCCTGCCAGTCTGGTCATAGGCATCCATCTTGTGAGGGTGTGATGGTCAATTTGCATATTACCTCTTTATTATATAGGATATATTTTAAAATAAAGAATTAATTCTTTATTTTAAAATATATTGTCATTGATTTCAGAGAGGAGGGGAGAGGGAGAGAGAGATAGAAACATAAATGATGAGAGAGAATCACTGATGGACTGCCTCCTGCACACCCCACACTGGGGATCAAGTCCGCAACCCAGGCATGTGCTCTGACTAGGAATTGAACTGTGACCTCCTGGTTCCTAGGTCGATGCTCAACCACTGAGCCATGCCAGCCTGGATCATATTTTTTCTTTAAAAATATTTTATAAAAGAGCCCAGCTGGTGTGGCTCAGTGGTTGAGCATTGACTTATTAACCCAGGAGGTCACAGTTTGATCCCTGGTCAGGGCACATGCCCGGGTTGCAGGGTTGATCCCCAGGAGGGGGTGTGCAAGAGGCAGTTGATCAATGATTCTCTCTCATCATTGATGTTTCTTTCTCTCCTCCTTTCCTCTCTGAAATCAATAAAAATATATTGAAAAAATGTATAAAAGAATAAAACATTTATATTTTAGAGAGACTGTCAGAAGGCAGGAACTGTTTCTTGTAGGCTGTCCGAACACCTCACATGGACACAAAGCAAGACTATAAGTCTCAGCATTACTCAGGAGAAAGAACAGAATGATTAAACATTTGGGCCAATTTTGGTGATTTTTCTGTTTATAAAAATAGAATCTAGCCCTGGTCAGATGGCTCAGTTGTTTGGAGCATCATCTGTACACCAAAAGGTTGCAGGTTCAATTCCCAGTGAGGGCACATACTTAGATTCTGGGTTCATTCCCCAGTTGGGGCCAGTACAAGAGGCAATTGACTGATGTTTCTCTCTCACATAGACGTTTCTCTCTCTCTCTCTCCCTCTCTATTACACACACACACACACACACACACACACACACACACACACATATATATATATATATGAAGACTTTTGAATATATCAAAGCTCCCAATGGGATCAAATTCATCATTTTGGCAATTTTTGTATTTTGAAGAAAATTTGAGAAATGCATGTAAGTCAACTAGTACTTTTTAAGCATCTTGTCAGGAGGGTAACATGTGTTAGCCCTGCAGTGTAATAAAATGTGTACAAGTTAAAAAAAAGGAATCTGTCATCTGGTTAAAAATGTTTTTGCCATCTGCAAAGAATAAAGTGCCTTTACTCTTTGGAGTATAATTTGAAATGCCAACATAATTTATTGTTTTTCTGGTTAAGATTCAAATCAATGAAAGTAGAGGCACCTGCAGGGAAAATGCCGCCACAACCTGGAAGACCTCACCGATGCCCTCCAACATGCGGCTATTTGGAAGGTCAGACACCTGGAAAGTCTATGTTATTAACGCCATCTTCAAACTGTCATTAGCTTTCAATTAACCTAATGCAGCCAAAGACTCCAATTTTTTCCCCCATCACATACTGTACTTCTGTTCTGGACGCTCCCCAAAGAGATGGAAGGATCAGAGCTCTGATATGTACACGTACCTCCAGGAGGAGGGGGAGGTGCAGGTGGGAACAATGAAAACTCGACACTGATGACTGGACAGGTCATCCTCACTGTTCTAACCTGTTTTCAGTTTACTGGCAAACCAGATGTTGTCACGAGTTCTGGTGTTTCTGGTTTTGATTTCGATGAACTCTTTTCTGAGTCTCAGTTCTGGTTTTGAAAATGGGGTGCATTTAATATTGTGAGCTAGCTAGTGGGATTTCAGGGAATCACAGCGAACTATTTGCAGAGTCGAGCAGAACCAGGATACAAAGCTTCTTATTTACTCTCTTTTACTGCGTAGTTGCTTATCACAGTACAAAACATCAGTGCAGATACAGTTATTACTTTACTTACATTATTGTAATCCTAGTGGGAGCACACAAAGACTTAAAAAATCAATAGCCATAAAAGAGTCTTCTTGTAACCTCTTTGCATAAATGAGCTGCTTCAGTTGCTGCAATAGGTACTCACCACATCCCTGACACTTTAATCCCTGGATGAAAGGAATAACATCTCTGAGCCATTAAATGTTAAATCTATCTTGGACTCACGCAGGAATGACTGGCTAGGCTCAGTGAAGGATCAGCATGCAGAGTTTGGCACATGACAGAGATTACAGAGTGGGTCTCACGACTCTGAGACCGTTGGCTACCTTGAGCCATCCGGCATAGAAGAAGAATTGAAGGAGAGTAAAGATTGGAATGTAAAGATCTAAGTCATGCCCAGCGTAGCCTTCGGTGGGATCCAAAAACTGGCGTCCAATCAGGCACGCAAAAAAGAAGGTGTAGACAGCCAGAGTGACAACCTGGAATAGAGAGAAACCCAAGTGAGAGCACAGCGCTGGTGGCCCACAGCCAGTGCCAGAGGGAGCAAGCAGAAATAAAAGTCATGTGCACAGTATTTGATACCTGGGTGTAAACCAGCGGGATCCCAACCCAGTCATAACCGAATAAGAGGCTGCACCAAGAGCGGTATCGGTTCATTTCCTAAGCCAGAAACAGATAAAACATGATTTACTAAAATGATGGGTGTGGTAATCAATATTTAGTAGGATTAGGAATGTGGCCATGTCTTTTATGACTATATCTGTAAAAAAAGGGGACTATGCAAAGCTAATAAATTGGTTCTGAAGGCCATCCCAAAAGGAAAATTCTGAAAATAACAAGCCATGAACATCATTCAACAATGTACAAAAAGAAGTACATTTGAATATGTATATTAAATATTCAGGAAAATTAGGACTTTATAGAAGTATCCAAAGTGGTGATGAGAAGGCAGTGGTTAATATTTTAAACTAGAGGCCCGGTGGACGAATTCGTGCAACAGTGGGGTCCCTCGGCCTGGCCTGTGGGATCGGGCAGAAACCAACTCTCCGACATCCCCCGAGGGGTCCCAGATTGTGAGAGGGTGCAGGCCAGGCCGAGAGGCCCCACTGGTGCATGATTGGGGCCAGGGAGGGATTCGGGAGGTTGGCCAGCCGGGGAGGGACCACAGGAGGGCTCCAGGGCATGTTCAGCCCATCTTGCTCAGTCCCGATTGGCCGGACCCCAGCAGCAAGCTAACCTACCGGTCAGAGCATCTTCCCCCTAGTGGTCAGTTCAGGGGTGGGCAAACTTTTTGACTCGAGGGCCACAATGGGTTCTTAAACTGGACTGGAGGGCCGGAACAAAAGCATGGATGGAGTGTTTGTGTGAACTAATATAAATTCAAAGTAAACACCATTACATAAAAGGGTACGGTCTTTTTTTTTTTTTATTTCAATAGTTTTATTCATTTCAAACATTTTAACAAGAAGAATGTAAACACTAATTATTATAATTTGAAACTTCAAAAAATGGAGGAATCATAGCACAATAACATACCTTATATTGAAGATGGCAAAGGCAAAATAAAATTGCCTAACAAAGGAAAGGTACAAAAGCCTTTCAAATTAAACTTAAATATAATAAAATAATTTAAAACTAAAACAAATAGAAAGGAAAAAAATGTGTAAACAGTAAATTAAACATTTTCTTTAGTGCAACTTCCAAATTATGCCCGGGACGTAGATGTAGATGGCAATGTAGACTGGGTTGAAAGGTTTTTGGTCTTTAAAACATCAACTTCAGTGGGAACAGTGTTGTTGGTCTCCTTTTTAGCTAACGCTCTGATACTGTGCTCTCCAGGGGCGTGTCTTCCTACATCACCACGATAACGTGTCTACGCATTCCCAGGGTGATGTTGGCGGACGCGTCTGCGGGCATTACAAGGAGCCTCTGGAAGATTGAGAGGTTGTTCCTTCTACTGAATGGGCGGATATAAATCCGCCCACTCAGAAGAAGGAGCTGCGGCTGTGTTTCCCGACGTTGCCATGTTAACACTGCTGCTGGTGAAGGAGCGGAGGGGAGAGCAAGAGAACCCTCCGCTCTTTCGGCTCCGCGGGCCGGATAGAACAGCCGAACGGGCCGGATCCGGCCCACGGGCCGTAGTTTGCCCACGGCTGGGTCAGTTCATGTCATAGCAACTGGTCGACTGGTCACCCCCTGGTGGTCAGTGCACGTCATAGCTAGCAGTTGAGTGGCCTTAGCATATCATTAGCATATTATGCTTTGATTGGTTGAACAGCCGACTGGTCGATTGGACACTTAGCATATTAGGCTTTTATTATATAGGACTAGTGGCCCGGTGCACGAAATTTGTGCATGGGGGTTGTTCCTCAGCTTGGCCTGCACTCTCTCCAATCTGGGACCCCTCAGGGGATATCTGACTGTTGGTTTAGACCAGCCTTGGGCAAACTACGGCCCGCGGGCCGGATCCGGCTGTTCTATCCGGTTCTCTTGCTCTCCCCTCCGCTCCTTTACTTTGAATTTATATTAGTTCACACAAACACTCCATCCATGATTTTGTTCCGGCCCTCCGGTCCAGTTTAAGAACCCATTGTGGCCCTCGAGTCAAAAAGTTTGCCCACCCCTGGTTTAGACCCACAGGGATCAGACTTAAACCGGCAGTCAGACATCCCTCTCACAATCGGGACTGCTGGCTCCTAACCACTCACCTGCCTGCCTGCCTGATCGCCCCTAACCACTCTGCCTGCCAGCCTGCTCACTCCCAACTGCTCCCCCTGCCAGCCTGCTCACCCCCAACTGCTCCCCCTGCCAGCCTGATCGCCCCTAACCACCTCTTCTTCGGTCCCGCCACCATGGCTTTGTCCAGAAGGACGTCCAGAAGGTCTCCTGGTCTAATGAGCATATTACCTTTTTATTAGTATAGATAAGTCATTTCTAGCCATTTTGGTATATTATATGGAGATATTTTTGTTTCTTTTTCTCTTTTTAAAACATGCTTACCATAGATCTTAGAAAAAAGAAATAAATCTATCCTAACCCTCCACCACCTCCAAATAAGACTGCTTATATTGACAGAAAAATCTATCTTTCTTTGAAGCAGGAAGGACTGGGATCCATTGATCCCCCCTCCCCTCTATTGCACATAAATTATTATCTGAGACTGGGAAGAAGAGTTCACATTCATTCAGAAGCTATTTTTAAATCATTCACTCTTCTTAGCCTAATCTAGGCAGGAGACTATCATGGCACAAATCTATCTAGCTCTTACATTAATTTGTTTCTCAGGTGAATTCAGGGTTATTTTGTTGAATAAAAACACAATTTTGTTTCCTGGAGCATCTGAAAAGCTGGCTTAACCTTGAACTATTCCAATTTGGGGAAATGACTGGGGAGGTCCTGGAGCAAGGGATGCAAATATGCTGTGTGGGCACCAGATCCTTCAGAACCCTTGGCAGACATTGCCAATCAATCAAGGGACACTTTCCTGCAGAGCATATTGCAAGTCCAATACTGTTTAACACAGAGTTTCCAAGCAACCAAATGCCAATCAATCTGAGTTAGAACCTGTGTGCTGTCCTGTCCTACATGCTGAGGGTTCTGAATTAAGCAAAGCAGATTCGCCCTGGTCCAACCTGTCACATCCAGCTCCCTCTTGGTCTCTGATTAGCATCGTGTGTGCGTGTGTGTGCGCGCACGCGTGTGTGTGTGACAATCACGATGTACTTACAGTCATCAATGATTGCAGATCAACACTGTCTCTGATTCTACCTTCCTTCCGGGCTTTAGCTGCCAGATTTCCAAACCAGATGAATGGAACCCAATATTTCAGATGAGGAGACTTGAGGTGGTCAAATAATTTTCTTTCATCTGTTGTCATAAAACCTTTGTACAAAATAAAAATAGCTGGATTACACAGACTTAGTTTAGCACCAATACATTGCCATAAGTATTTCAGTGTCTACTATGTGAGTGTATAATGGAGGAATATTAAAGAAATATCGAGGTTCCTGTCACAAGTACTTTATACTTGTATTAGAGATAAGGAATGCATGAGCTCTCTCTCTCTCTCTCTCTCTGTCTCTCTCTCTCTCTCTCTCTCTCACACACACACACACACACACACACACACACACATGGCGCGTGAACACACAATTTATGCATCACTACATGAGGCAATGCATGTTGGCAATCCTTGACAGAGTAGGGAGTAAGGCCATACTGAGTGTGGCCCAAGCATCTGGGGAAGGTTTCTTCTTTAGGTTTTGACTTACTCATCCAAAACTGGGAACAAGAATACTTAGAATTGTTAGGATTAAAATAAAAGGTGATAATGTACACAAAGCACTTAGTATAGTGTGGCAACATGGGCCACATGACCCTTCTCCTGACCACTCCCTTCCAGGTCTTAATTAATCAGGTCCTCATCTGTGAAGCCTCCCTCCCCGAACTTCTCTCCTTCAAAGCTCCCACCACAGGCTCTCTCTTGCCGTGCATTATGGTATGTTAATCAGAAATGTTTCCCCTGTCAAGTTCCTTGGGAAGGACAAGAGCATATTATTTTCATCATTCTCACAACATTTTGCATCTACTTGAAAGGTGCTTCTTTAAGTTTGTGTGTGTGTGTGTGTGTGTGTGTGTGTGTGTGTGTGTGTGTGTCTCTGTGTGTGTGTGTGTGTAACACAATTTGCTTGAGTTTGCAGAGAACTCTCTAAGCCTCGATTTGCTTATGTGTAAAAGAGAGATGATAATATGTACCTCACTGAGATGTAGAATTACCTGAGATGATGAACACATGTCAAGAGACTGACAATGCTTAGCACACACTTAACACTCAGTAAGGACTGAAGCATTATGCACTATGTGAAACTTTAGCTACCCACCTCCTCCCATCTACACACCAAGGAAAGGAGAGATTTAAATAATAGGAGGAATAATGTAGCAGGTTTATTTGATAAACAAACATTTATTGAATGTCTACTATGTACCAGGGTTTGTTCATACAAAGATTCACTTTAAGAGCTTACGGTTTACACTTAACCTTTTATTTAAAAAAAAAGAGGAATAATTCAAATGGTGCAAATCCCCCAAAGGGCAAAAGAAATATTAATGGGGAAAGTGAGTCTCATTTTCCCAGCCACACAGTTTCCAGAGAAATATCATGAATTTCACATAGCCCTAATTTTTAAAAACACAAATGAATTTATATGACACACATGTCTATTGTTTGATTCTATTTTCATTTATATCTTAAAGATATTATTTATTAATATAGAGAGAGCAGGTCATTCTTTTTAATGGCTGCATCCTAGTTAATTGTATACAATATTTATTTAATGAGTCTTCTTTTGAATAGACTTGACGTAGTTTTTAAATTTTTGTTATTAAAGTTAATGCTGCCATGACTATCCTTGTAGTTAACCCTTTGACTTTTAAAAAAATATATATTTTATTGATATCAGAGAGGAAAGAAGAGGGAGAGATAGAAACGTTAATGATGAGAGAGAATCATCCATCAGCTGTTTCCTGCACACCCCGATGGGGATCGAGCCCACAACCCAGGCATGTGCCCTGATTGGGAATCAAACCTTGACCTCCTGGTTCATAGGTCAAGGCTCAACCACTGAGTCACACCGGCTGGGCACCCTTTTGATTTTTTTAAGTGGACTTTTAAATGTTCATTATGATTTAGTATAAATAATATTTTCTGAATTAAAGTTTATTTTGAAACTGATTATTTGTGAAATAATAATTTTTCAGTTACTTTTGTCTCAGCAATGCAACCATTTACTTATGAAATTCTGATAACACATTTAGATAAAAATCTACTTTTACCCCAATGTAACACAGTTTTTATCCTTGAGCATCTTAATCAGTGTATGAATCTGGCCATCCTGTTGAAAATAATCCTCCCTACTAACCACAAAGACTGAGTTTTACTTAAGAGGTGTTGCTGTAGCACAAAGAAGTCAACGTAAAAGTGAGACTTGGTCATTTTGAGAGTCACCAATTTATAGAGCTTTGGAGTTACCTAGATTTTTGATATGATCTAGCCCAGTGTGTTTGAGAATAGGATCCAGGGATTATGGGTATCGAAATCACCTGTGATACCTGTACTTGGAGGCGGCTGGGACCCAGTCTCACCTACTAAATCACTCTGTAGGGCTGAGTCTCACGTGGATATTTTTAGAAAATATCAATGCATTGGCCTTATCCCCAGAGCCTCTAGACCAGCCTTGGGCAAACTACGGCCCGAGGGCCAGATCCGGCTGTTCTATCCGGTTCTCTTGCTCTCCCCTCTGCTCCTTTACTTTGAATTTATATTAGTTCACACAAACACTCCATCCATGCTTTTGTTCCGGCCCTCCGGTCCAGTTTAAGAACCCATTGTGACCCTCGAGTCAAAATGTTTGCCCACCCCTGTTAGACCCTTGAGTGAGGTCCAGGCATCAGCATTCTTTTCAGTCTTCCTGGGTGATTTCATGGAAATGGGCTCAGGAAGTTGCATGTTTGCCAAGCTCTGCAGGAAAATCTGACACTGACCTATAGCAGTGGTGGAAAATCACTGCCCACTGACAGAAGATTCTGTTTATTTGTATTTGAAACTAACAGAGTAACAACTACAAAGCCAATATTTACTAACAGGAGACTCGTTTTAGATAATATATTATTTATATTAGCTTAGAAGGGTTCTGCTCATGCCTGGGAAACTGGACTCTCTTTGGAGTTCAGAAATCAAAATGAGCCTGATAATTCTGTTCTTATTTCTCGGTGCATCTCAAAGTTGTTGCACGAGCCAGATAACTATGCTTTCCTCCCCACCCCGCCCAGGACTTGCAGAGCATGATTGATTCTTATTACAAGAAGTTAATAGATGGCCTGGCCTGTGTGGATTGAGCATTGTCCCGTGTACCAGGAGGTCATGGTTCAATTCCTGGTCAGGGCACATGCCTGGATTTCAGGCTCAATTCCCAGTAGGGGGCATGCAGGAGGCACCCAATTCATGTTTCTATCTCTCCCTTCTCTCCCTTAAAAAAACACACCCAAAACCATTTTTTTTAAAAGAAAGAATTTAATAGATGAACTTGACCTGTCTTGGTTCTATGCATCATCCTTTACCTGGAAACCTATTCTCAGACATTTCATATCAATTACTTAACAGTTATATTCTTGGGATTATAGTGCAATTAAAAAAAAATCCCCATTTGTATACTGGCTGCAATCTTTGTCATTTGACCAAGAAATAACTTTACTTTTAGTTAATTTTTATTCAGGAATATGGATCAAATTCTGCTGGCAAGTCCTTTCTTGGCTTCTTAGCCTAAAGCAAATATGAAGAGTGAGGGTTTAGCTGACCAGTGTTCTCAGTGGTTAGAGCACCAGACCTCTCATTGAAGGGTTGAGGGTTCGATTCCTGATCAAGCGTACAGACATGGTTTGCAGGTTCAATCCCGAGCCTCAGACAGGGTTCGTGCGGAAGGCAACCAATTGATGTGTTTCTCTCATATCTGTGTTTCTCTATCTCTCTCCATCCACTCTCTAAAAATAAATGAAAAAAAATATCCTTGAATGAGGATTAACAACAGCATTAAAAAAGAGTGAGGGTTTATTTAGAGCAAAAACCAAAGCTGAAGTCAGGCCTCCCCCACCCCCACCATGTAGCACACTCACCACTGACTGGAAGCAGTCATGCAAAGCAAGGAAAGCTGCTGGTTTTTAATTTTAGCCCAAATATATTGAAAGATGATTAACCAGACATTAATATGTCCTCCAAGAGTGTACAGGCAGAATAATTTTTGTTATTCCCTGTGGGGTCACACATCTTAGCCAAAGTAACCCTGTCTTTGGAAATCACGTTTTCAATCAATTGAAAGAAAATCTCTAGATTGCTGATCCAATCAATTCAAAGAGCTTTTGCTATCAAAGGACATGTTACCCTCATCAGTACTTCAGGCCATTTTAACCAGAAACCGGTGATCTTTTCCAGAAGGTGGTCTTTATTTGCATCTCTCAGGCTGTTATTGATTGACAGGTATTGATTTCCTACCGTTTGGCAGCAGTATCAGTTGGCTGGTCCTCACATGCCCTGCCTCCTTCACATGCCCGTCTTCACGCCTTGCTCCCGCAGGCCCCATCCATACTCCTGACGTTGCTATTTTATCTCACCATTGCAGCTGCCTGGAGTTTCTCTTGTTATATATTTCCTCTGGCTTTCTGTCTGGTACAGTTCTGCTCAGCAATTTTCCTACTGCTTATCCCAAAGAACCCTCCTTAATATTTCAGATCAAAGTAAATAAAAATCCACACACACACACACACACACACACACACACACACGCACACACACACATGTTTGTATTTGCTTGCAACTTGAATTGTGGTTTGATGGAGTAAGTTCTGCTACTTCAAGGCAAATTTTATTGCCCTCAAGCCAAAGGACTAATTAAGCCCATTGACAAACAATATTCCAGTGGTCATAGATTTTGTCTGTACAATTGATCTATTTTTCCTTGGTTGCAGCTGAGGCAGATGTCTTGCCTTTAAAGCAGAGTGTGCAAATGAGGCTCTATTACCAGGAGAGCTACAAGCTCTGCATCTGAAAACATGAAGGCAGAATGGGTTTGGTGCCAGTTCTTTCTGAAAGAGAAAGTTGTGATTCAGCAACTGAGCCCTGCTCAGAGAGATGACTTTTTCAGGAACATTGCAAAGTGCCTGGCTCATTTTCATCTTTGTTTTTCCCATATGAATGGAATGAAGCCACCAGATTCAACTACAGCTGTCCTCTAAATTCAATGGTAGAGGTTTAGAAAACCCTGACAAGTGGGAAATCAAGGGGAGGCGAAATGAGATTGAGAGAGAGATGGAGTAGCACTGTGCAGGCATTGTGTAGGGCTGTCTGTCAGACATTTTATACAATGAACCACAGTAAGATATGTGTGGTTCACAAAACAATGATTCGCTCTTCTACCAATGTTTTGCGTCCCATTCCATTCCACCCCATTTCATTTAAAATGCTGGTTGTAAGTCATGCCATTAAAATGACTTTAGAACCCAATACTAAGTTACAACTCACAGTATAAGAAGCTCAAAATAGGAAATGGTTGAGTAAAATCAGTTTCCGGGGCAGCTATGCTGAACAAAGACATAGAAACCCCTCTGTGTTCCCAATATGAGCCAGCCATCTCCCCACCCCTACATCAGTATCCTATGTGTTAATTCACTGCCTTACACACATGACACACAGGAACTACTACTATTATACATGAAGTCAGTGCGCTTACCTCCTCACCTGCCCAGGTAGCCAAGAATTTCATTAGCCCTCTGTGACTAGATTTGAGATGATTTGCAGATAAAGTTGAGGAGTTAATAGATGTACCTAGTACAATGGTTCCTAAACTTTGCTACATATTAGAATGGTTTGGGGAGCTTTAAAAACCACTGATGCACCCTATTCCCATGGGACCTAACTCCTGGGAGGGAGAGTCAGACACCAGTATTTTCAGAAGATTTCTAGTGATTCCAACTAGCACAACGACCCTGTGCATGGAATCACATGGCAAGCTGGCCATGTCAGCATTTTTGTCCGGGTCAGATCCTGCAGTGCTGCTGGGGAGCTTTTTAAAAATGTGGATTCCTAGCTCCTAAGCCCCAGAGATTCTCATTCCGTCCATTGCCTGGGAACCTGCCATTGAAATAAGTACCTCTGATAATTCAATGAGCATGGTCTACACTTACACTTTGAGAAACATTGCGTGGGTGGCCTTGATCTAACTCCTAAAAGAGATCTGTGGGGAGCCTTCAGACACTGACCAGCCGAGACTGCCCGTGCGTGGCCCCGATTCAAGGAGGGCTAGCTCTCCTGCGCACCCTCTCCCCTGTGTAATGCAAGTGCACGCGGTGCGTCAGGTTTCACTCACAGGACGACATTCTGTCTGTCTGGGCTCATCATGTGAGGCTGTAGGGAAACTGACTCAGCCTGTGAAAGTTCAGCCAACGGAGGGAAAACTGGCACAGCTGTGAATACCACTGTCCCTTGATCATCTCTCCTGTAACACAGGGCAGTTGGAGATCTCAGAGACCAAGGAGCCCCAGAGCCACGCAATGCGCCAGGGAAAACTTGAACAGGAGACCACAGGGCAGAAAGTCAATATCACACAGAATCCATTTGGTTTTACTTAGTGAGAGAAGATCCCAGGTTAAATGATCTAAAAACGCCGGAAACTCAAATGGGGCTCGCCTTCCAGCCGGTGCATCTAAAGTTAGAATCTTTACCTCACTAGCCACTTGACAATGGGGAGCTTGCTTAGTTGTATTAATGTCTGTTAACGATAAGCATTGAAAGAAATTCCCAAGGGCTCTCATTAAGCTCTTTCTAGTCGTAGAAGAAGCTCAAGAAACTTCATATAAAGATTCCAGGGCTTCAAGAAAAGTAGAGTGCCCTATCCTCACATTTTACTCTCTTCTCACCATTCTTATGGGCACAGAAGGAAATTATCTTAGAGAAATAGAAATACAACATAGAGATATGAAATTTAGCTGAGCTTGTGATCGTCTCGGA
Organism: Plecotus auritus; assembly: GCF_963455305.1. Lineage (NCBI taxonomy): Eukaryota > Metazoa > Chordata > Mammalia > Chiroptera > Vespertilionidae > Plecotus > Plecotus auritus. Next base: position 158,251,772 of record NC_137772.1, on the reverse strand, counting down.
AAAAGATGCATGTAAGAAAAGATTTGTAATAATTTTTACTGATCTTTGAGGACATGGGCCATGTCCATTCTTGCTTACAGCTGCACAACTCAGCCTTCTTGAGCTCAGGTCTGCCCAGAGGCCCCCACACCTCTCCATCCCCAGCCACCCTGGCTTCCTCCTGATTTGCTTTTAATATGAAGATGACGCTGAGAGGATGAGATTTGTTTTGAGAATTGCGCATGGTGTCTGGTTCCTGTCAGAATGCACTCTCTTCGTTTCAAGGATGCATCCGGACTAGAGAAAGATCACCTTTATGCATCCAAGTCAACTTTAGCTCTCACTCATCAGTTTGGAATGGGTCAAACCTTTCTCAGTTATTTTTAGGTCTTTCTTCAGATGTGGTATTTCTTACTGCATTTGATCCTATAGATGTTGGGGTAAGAAAATTAAGTTATCAAGTAGCGTTTGCAACTTGATCATTCTGAAGCACTATTCACCTTTTACATTTAGAGGAGGTGTGGCAGTTAATTTTTAAAAGTTTCTACTGATTTTACATCATGACATACCTGTGCACTTGCCAGGCCATTGTAACATCCACCTGAATCCTCAAGTACGGTACATTGCACCCTGCTACTTTCTCACATCTGTAACCCCAACAACATCCTCTGTACCCCTCCTTATTTATTTCTACCTTGACTTTCTCAAACACCTGGTCCTTTAGTTCAAGAAGACCTAGGATGTCACATCAAACAGGTCTTCTAAAGTGACCAAAGAGCCATGTTATGCTGTTGTGCTAGGTGATTTCATTATTTCTAGGGAGAACTCCTGCAACATTTACCATGTGCCAGATAGTGCTGTAAACACTTGGCAAATGTTAACCTGATTAATCCTCACAAGAAGCCAATGAGGTATATGAGATAGGTGGTATTATAATTTACCATAAACTCAAATTATGGATGAGGAAACTGAAGCATAGAAAGGTTAAGAAACGCACACAAAGTCATGTAGCTAGTAAGTGGTAGAGGAAGAATTTGAACTCTTACTCTGTGTTCTTAGTCACTATCTATATTTCCCATCTAACAAGGCAAAGCCAAACCAAACCAAAGCCCCCCCCCCCCGCAAAAAAAAACCCTCCAAAAATACTATCCTTTAAAAAAATGTATTTTCAAGGACATTTTAGAGGAGAATAGACACAGCAACCTAATTTGAGAGCATACTCAATATAAAAATGGAATCATCTCATGATTCTTTTGTCTTGTACACATTCGTTAATCCATTCCAATAAACACTTCTATCTATTAACAAGAATCCAGCACAACAACCAATATTTATTCAGCATTTGCCAACACTTATCTCATTTAATCCTTATTCCATTGAAGGCTGGTTTAACGCACAGCTTTTTCTCTAAATATTAACACACCAAAGAGAACCACCTTCCGACATAATTTTCACTCAGCATAGTGTATCTGGGAGCCCAGGTAGGATAATTGCATCTGCTTTGAGAAATAGGAGAGATAATAGACCCACTGACGTGGTCTTTTACTACACCTCTCTGGGTCTGCCTAGATAAAACCCACATTGCTGGTTCCTACCAGAATCTCCTAATGTTTTGGGAAAAGTATCAGTTTAGGAGTTCTGAGCCTAGATTACAACTGTGTGCTGTGTGATCCAGGGCAGGTCATAACCTCTCTGAGACTGTTTCCTACTTTTCTCATTTTTTTTTAAAGTCCAAGGGAAATAGTATTTATGAAAATGGATTAACTGTAAAGTGGTAGAAAATGTAAGGTAATATTATAGATGGTTTGTGTATTTTTATTGATTTCAGAGAGAAAGGGAGAGGGAAAGAGAGATAGAAACATCAATGATGAGAGAGAATCATCCATCAACTGCCTCCTGCACACCCCCTACTGGGGATTGAGCCTGCAACCTGGGCTTGTGCCCTTGACCGGAATCAAACCTGGGACTCTTCATTCCCCAGCTGGGGAGTGGCTCTATCCACTGAGCAAGCTGGGGCTCGATGGTTTAAATAAAGATGATAATAGTTACCATATTTACCTAAAGGCCATGTGACTGTTGCTTCTCCTCCTCCAAACCCTCGAGTAAACCTTTTGAGGGCAGGAACCATGTCTGATCATTTTCCCCTCTGAAGACTGTTTCTAGCACATAGTAGTCAATCAATAAATATTTCGTGAATGGATAAAAGGGATTTTCAAAGGAATTTTGAAGGACCCCATATAGGTTGAGAGGAGCCCATGGGAGGAAAAGCCATTCACAATACCTGCTTCCACCACGTGGTCCATCGTTGGAAATCTTTTGTACACAGCGGTGCTCACCGAGCGGAAGATGAGCAGGGAGGTGAGATTGACATAGCGCATCAGTGTCCTCCGGAGTAGGCGGCCGCGCTCGTCCCTCCCGTGCACACTGCTGGAGATGAGGAACATCAGCCTGTCTGGCCAGGGCAGGTTCACAAACTGGTTCCACCATCGGTTCACTACCAGAGTAACATAAAACCCTGTAGAATAGCAGGAAAGCTATAAAGCACTTTCTTAGAGCAGACACATCAACACTGATGCTTTTAGCAGAATTTTAGCCCTTTTACGGTTTGGGGTATAAAAATACGTTGTTATCCAGACCTTATGATTTCGCCCTCCAGAAAAATATGTAATTTGTGCCTGGCAATGCCATAGCTCCCAGTAAGTGGGTATTAGAACTCAAAAATTGACAGCAAAAATGGAGGGTTAGTGAAGAGAAAGCTTCATTGTCCAATAGCAGATCATTACCTCAAACTTGTTTGGGATTAATTTAGCAAAAGCAGCCCTGAAGGTGAACCTTATGGGTGATTCTTGTTCTATTGCAAGCGGTGGCTTTTCAGGCATGCCTTGCAGCTCAGAAACACTCCCATGCAGAGTCATCGGTGTCATCCTAACGGAGACAGTTGTGTGGCTGCATTCTGCGTGTGACCTATACTTACCAAGCACAAAGGTTACTGGAATTTGTTCAGCATATCTGTCACAGTAAATTGATAATTTTTCAAAGTAACGTTTTTGGGCTCCTGTAAGTAACAATCTGGAGCAAAAATAAAATGCACAGCCCTTTATATTATACCTCTGCACCTGCTTTGCAAGTGATATTCAGTGCAAACAATTAAGCACAAATAATCTTAAAAAAATTTTTTTAAGGAGCAATAACTTTTTCTTTTCTACCTAAGCTGATGTATCTCAAAAGCTGAATCTTTCCAGTACTAATGTTTTTACTAGTAGTACATGTTATTGGCCACTAGATTTATTAAACATTTTATTTTTAAAGTCTTTATATTTTAAACTTTTATATGATTAATGCATTGGATTTGGAGCATAATACCCCATAAAATAGTTTGTTTTTCAATCATTCATTAGGTGTACTCAAAGAGAAAAATCTTGATTAAGAGGATTACAGTAATTAAGTTATTATTGAATAATCACCCTGATTTTGACATCTTGATCTTACTTTTTCTTGAATATGCTACTCAGCACATTCTTGATTTTCTGTATTGTATTTCAAGGGATATTATAACTTTATTTTAAAGCCTGCAATTATTTAAAATATAAAATAACAGATTTAACAATTAGAAGTGGAAATTTTTATTATTATATTTGGTGGGTTTATATTAACATAATATAAACATCAAAATTTATATTATAGATCTGACCCAAATTCACTTCATGATACTGTTAAAACATAAATTCATTTAATGGAGCTATTATTAATATTTATGCTGCAGGGAGGAGATTCAGAGTCAGAAGGAATGTCTCCAGGCAGGTTAATAATGATCAGAATCTGGAAAGAGAAGCAACAGAGATGAATTTGCATCAGTGAATGAGTGTAGCTGTTCCAAAAGAGAAAGGAAGCCCTTGGAAAGGCCCATGTTAACATGCTTCAGAGGCCTATTTGGGTCAGTAGAACTTAGATAAAGGAAGTAGAGGGATAATGAGGGAACAGTGAGCCACCAATCAGATTACTGATGAAGAAATGGGAGCTGGAGAAACCAAGATGGCAGCATAGGTAAGCACCTAAACTGCTGCCTCACACAACAATTTCAAAACTATAACTAAGAGACAGAACGGACATCATCTGGAACCACAGGAAGGCTGGCTGGGAAATTCTACAACTAGAAGGAAAGAGGAAAGCTCATGGAGAATCAGAGGAGCGGCAAAGGGCCGAGGTACAGAGACACACGCGCAGAGAGGAAGGGCGGCTGAGAGCCTGGCTGACTTTCTCTGGCGGGAGGGGAAAGGAAGCCCCCAACTGCACTGAACCCCAGTTCCAACTGCACTGAACCCCAGTTCCGGGCGAAACCCCGTGGACCCAGGCTCATACAGGGGTAGTCTGGACTGTCAGGTAGAGAGAAAGGCACCCGGAGACTCGAAGACTCAGGGGAGCCACGGCGGGCAGGGGTCTGGAGGCACGCGCATGCGAGTGCTTGCAGAGAAGACTGAATGCAGAGGTTGCCACAGGCTTTCCCTAGCGGAAGTTCCTGACTGCACTGAACCCCAGTTCTGACTTCACTGAACCCCAGTTCTAGGTGAGCCACTGGGGACCCACGCTCTTACAGGGGGAATCTGGACCGTCAGGCGGAAACTCAGGGGAGCCACGCAAGGCAGAGGTCTGGAGGGGCGCGTGCAAGGGCAGGGCTGACAGGAAGCCAAGACTGTCTGCTCCGCCCTGAGACTCCACCCCATCCAAGCTGAGCACAGAGGCTTTTGCAATTTTTCAAGTCTGATCCTATAAGGCTGTCTCCAGCACCAAACTTCTCCCAGCATAGACACAGCTGATCCTCACAGCCAACTGGCCTGGAGGTCAATTCCTCCCAATGATACCAACAACAATCAAGACTTAACTACAACAAGGCTGTACACACAGTCCATAAAGGGGTGCACCAAGAGTGTCCACCTCAGGTTAACTGGGGAGGCTGACCCACTGGGCCATATAGGAAACCTAGCCCACAAATCTACCCTACCAACTCAGGGAAGCAATGAAAATGTGGCGTCAAAGAAACAGATCACAAATGAAAGAAATGGAGGAAAACAAACGACTGGATATAGAATTCAAAACCACGGTTATAAGGCTTTTCAAGACTATCCTAGAAAAGGCCAATAAATTTAGCGAGACCCTCGAAGATATGAAAAAGGACCAACTAGAAATTAAACATACACTGACTGAAATAAAAAATATTATACAGAGACCCAACAGCAGACTAGAGGATCGCAAGAATCAAGTCAAATATTTGAAATACAAAGAAGCAAAAAACACCCAACCGGAAAAGAAAAAAGAATCCAAAAATATGAAGATGGTGTAAGGAGCCTCTGGGACAACTTCAAGCGTACCAACATCAGAATTATGGGGGTGCCAGAAGAAGAGAGAGAGCAAGATACTGAAAACCTATTTGAAGAAATAATGACTGAAAACTTCCCCCACCTGGTGAAAGAAATAGACTTACAAGTCCAGGAAGCACACAGAACCCCAAACAAAAGGAATCCAAAGAGGACCACACCAAGACACATCATAATTAAAATGCCAAGAACAAAAGACAAAGAGAGAATATTAAAAGCAGCAAGAGAAAAACAGTTAGTTACCTACAAGGGAGTACCCATATGATTGTCAGCTGATTTCTCAACAGAAACTATGCAGGCCAGAAGGGAGTGGCAAGAAATATTCAAAGTGATGAATAGCAAGAACCTACAACCAAGATTACTCTACCAGCAAAGTTATCATTCAGAATGGAAGGTCAGATAAAGAGCTTCACAGATAAGGAAAACTAAAGAAGTTCATCACCACCAAACCAGTATTATATGAAAAACTGAAAGGTATTTTTTAAGAAGAGGAAGAAGAAAAAAGTAAAGATAAAAATTATGAATAACAAATACATATCTATCAACAAGTGAACCTAAAAATCAAGTGAATTAAAAATCTGAGGAACAGAATAAACTGGTGAATATAATAGAATCAGGGGCATAGAAAGGGAGTGGACTGATAATTCTCAGGGGGAAAGGGGTGTGGGGGGTTCAGGAAGAGACTGGACAAAAATCATACACCTATGGATGAGGACAGTGGTGAAGAGGTAAGGGCAGAAGGTGGGGTGGGAACTGGGTGGAGGGGAGCTATGGGGGGAAAAAGGATAAACAATTGTAATAATCTGAACAATAAAGATTTATTAAATTAAAAAAAAGAAATGGGAGCTGGTGCTGACAAAGAAGGGGTGCGGGGTATGGGGCGTGGGGTGGGCTTGGAGTTCTGGCCTCAGCTTTGGAAGAGGTGTCAGAAATTCTGGAGTCAGGAGAAGCTGACAGGAGAGGCATCACCTCTTTGCAGAGCCCATCGGGCCATGCTGATGAAAAGTTACAGCCAGAATGGTTTTGGATACTCAAATAGAAATGGTCAAAGAGGATTTAATTGTGGAAAGCACAGGCCGTAGGGTCAGGGGAAGCTGGGTTTGAATTCCAGATCTGCCACTTACAGATTTAACTTTGAGCATATTTTAAAATCTCTCTGAGCCTCTGTTTTCTCATGTGTAAATGGGGATAATAATATCTATGCATCAGGGATGTTATGAGGATTAAATAAGATATAAAACAACATAACACCTGGTATTGTATTTAATCAATAACAAAGTGATTGTTATTATTAATAATTGGCCAAAGGAAAAATATTTAACTAATAGACACATATAGAAATTTTACTAGTTAGAAAGTACTACAGCAATTATTTTGTCAAATCCATACAAAATTAGGAAGAGATGTAATCAAATTAATGAATTCTGGCGCTGTCTTATGACTTTTGCTAAGTATATTTATTTGCTTTTAATAGGATAAAAAAAAGTAGGGTCATTAGTAGACACGAGAAGAAAATTATGTCTATATTTTTCTACATGTATACTTGACTTTTTTGACAAATTCAGCCTATGGTTTTTGGTGTACCTTTGGTCAAGATATAAGGATTTATTTTAACAAGCTTTTACAATTGGACTTCAAAAAAAATGAAGAATGACTTGAACTAATGGTTATTGTTATAAGTGTAAGCACTCTTTGGTTTTTAGAAAAAATATATGCATATAATTTTGTGGGGTGTAAATAAGATTTTGGAGCAAAAGTTAAAGCTCCATGGAGCATTTCTGGCTACAATGCAACCATTCTAAGGGCTATTCTATTCTAAGCAGCAGTAGCAGCAATAAATTCACATTAGTAAAAATAAACGGAGACAATCCGTTTCATGTGTCTTTCATCATCTCATATTCTGAAGGATTAGGTAAGACATAAATAAGTTGTCAAAATACTATTATCAGAGATATCTGAAAAATTATTAGAAGTTTTTAATAAAACATTCCATTTAAAGACATTTGGCCAAAATGTATACCAACATATACGTTTATTGAAATAGTGATTTTGCTATTTAACTACATAGATTTTTTCTATTTTACTTTTGATAATTATCAGCCAACCAAATTATTATCCCTCTTCTTCAAGTGGGGTCCTATTGCTGCAAGGAAGAATGTAGGTGAGAGCAATGCTATCCAAATGTGTTCATTTGTATGCAGAAGAAAAATAACAAATGGATGTACATAGAAAAGGTGGAAATACAGCCTCAGAAACCTTTAGCTTTTCTATTTTGTTTTAGTTCCCCCCAGAGAAGAAATGTACGCAGTCAATTTTAATTTTGATAATCTATTTTATAATACTGGTAAAATTGTATTAAGACTAATTTTTAGTCATAAAAGTATTTTTTGGACATAATATTGTTCACATTTTCTGTCAATCTGACAGGCACAGGTTGTGAAGTGATAAGGAATAAACACCCCCTTTTGTAAATATAGCCCGGCCTGAGCTCAGAAGATACAAAGACAATCGGTGAGTTTTCTGGCCTTTTCTTTAGTTGAGGTATTGGTGAGGTTGGTGGACTCCAGGCAAAAGGAAGGGAATTTCCTAGGTTAGGTGTATATGCCTGATAGACACCAGCCACAGACACGTTCATTACAATGGTAGTTGCTATAAGCTCTCAAATCACAAATTCAAACTATGAGTGACATAGTTGAGAGAGGCATCAGAAATTATTCATTTGTGGACTTTGCCATTCGAAATCATTACATAGAGAGGATCTACTAGTAAGTATAACTCTTCCATTCTGTGCCGCTAGCAACATTCTTGACAAACATTCTCATCACGATCACTTTATGTGGGGCTGGAATGAGAACCACCTGAACATGACAGGGTGAGTCTATTTACCACCCTGAAAACGGTCGGTGTGGAGTAAAATACCCTGGGAGTAAAATACCCTGTCCCGGGGAGAAGGCAACAGAGAGGATCATACGCCAAAGTCAGCAGCCACCGCAGGGCTCAGATTTTTGAGACTGTATTCTCACGTGATACTTGATGGCCACCGAGGGAGACATGCAAAGGAAAGTACCTGTACACCAAACTTATTGCTGTGTAAAAAACAGCAAAAACAATAAATTCCCTGTACAGTAGTTTGTAGATGCTGCCTCTCCACTTGAGGAGTAACCTATGAAATCCAAAAAAAGTCGCATTGGCTACTTTACTGGAGTAAGTGACAGTCATTTTGGATAGCTTTTTCCTAGAAGAGCAAGAAGACAAAATACAAGTAAGAAGCACATTTAAAACCAAGCAAAAGTCTGCATCTCAAAGGAAACCCACACCATCAACCAGTCAGTCATCTCCCCTCTTTTTGCCTTTCTCAGTTTGCACAATTTGGAATTTGGACATAACCACCATCTTGGTGCTAAAGTGCTTAGTAGCAAAAGGAGGAAAACCATCTCTGGAACGAATAATATCAGCAATTGTAAGCTTGCCTTAATTTCTAAGTATTATTTTTAGATTACATAGCCATTCCTCCATAAATATTTGAATAAATAAATGAGATATATGAGATAGGTTGTCATATTACCTATCATATACTTTCTTAACACACAGGAAGATTTGGGGTATTCATATGCTATATTGATTGACATTTTCAAAAGTAGTGGCCAAACTTATTCTTTGGGCCTTTATTTGCTAAAGTATGTACAGAGCTATTTATTTATTTTACCCTTAAACTTCCAAAGGGGAAGTATGGCTCTCTTTTTAGAAATCAGGAGACATTGTTAGAAAGAAGCAAGTCCCACACCGCCAGTGTGGCTCAGTGGTTGAGCATCGACTATGAACTGAGAGGTCACAGTTCGATTCCCAATTGGGGCACATGCCTGGGTTGTGGGCTTGATCCAGTGTGGGGTGTGCAGGAGGCAGCTGATCAATGATTCTCTCTCATCAATGATGTTTCTGTCTTTCTCTCCCTCTCCCTCCCTCTCTGAAATCAATAAAAATATATTTTTTTTAAAAAGCAACAAAAAAAAAAAAAGCAAGCCCTTTGGGAAGTTAATTAATGGATTGCTTGTGCTGGTTTTAATTGGATGTGGTGTCTCTCTAATGGAGCTCCGAGTGCATAGCTGGCACTCTAGGTACTTTAAAAGATAGACAAAATGTTGGGCCGCAGTGATACTAACAAAGGTGCACTTTCCCATTGAAAAATGTAGCACAAATTGCATAGGGATGGCTCACTTTCTGTTTGGAGCTAAAAAATTGAGGCCATTATTTAGGACTCTTTCCACTTGGAGCTGTTCCAGAGGTGTGGGTAGGATGAGAACTGGGCCCCAAAACTCAGTTTTCCGTGAGTTATTTGGAATTCCATTGCTTTTCACCAAGAGATTAAACATTCAGGTTTTGAGAAGATGGCCCAAGCAGGAATTTGAAATTCCTGCTCAACTACTCTCTAACATGGAACACAGGTAAAATGAGATTTTTTTGAAACCTTTTGATTTTCTCCAAGGGATCTATGAGGAAAGTCTTAGGAAGCTACTTAGACTGAAATTATAGAGCTTTAAGGCAGAATTGTACAAGACACGAGAAATAAATCCTATAGCCAATTTCTTGTATAAAGTAGCCTATAGCACACATTTTACTATAAACAAGAAAAAGTTCTGCTTTTATTTCGAGCTGGGAAAACAATCCAATTCTAATTTGCCTGTTTCCCTAAGGAAATAGAACTCTGGGACTCTATTCACGGTATTACTTTTTTGTTTTGGTAATCACAAACTTAAGCCTTCAGTATTCCTGATTTCAATTAAAAAAACAACCCAGGGCCTTTTGGCATGAGCGAGTGGCATTACGAAAGGATGGGACTCATGCCACAACACCGGTTTCATATTTCCACCTTTACCTTGTCTATTTGTCTAATGTGAATACAGCCAAAATTGGGAGAGGACCACAATAAATTCAGCCCATTTCATAACTACCACAGTCATTTTAAAGAATAGTCCTCAAATAATGGAACAGTTCAGCCTTGTCGTTAAGCTCTGCCAGAGAAACAAAGACCAGATAGAGGAGAGGTCGGAATGAAAACGCAGAGGTACTCTCCGGGCACTAACCTATTTATTTGATTTGGAGTCTCCGACAGGAAAGAAAATCTTCAGGCGCCCCCTGACCAGGGCCCTCCCGGTCGGCGAGGCACTCTCGGTTTCACCCTTTGCTCCTGCACAGTCAGGTTTTCTTTCTGTTTTCTGGCCACTGAGAGCACCCAGACCAGCACAGGGGTTAAATGATTTTCCACTTGTGGAGGCCTGTTTATGCCAATTTGCCCAATGATGACAGTTATAGCCGGGAACAAACAGAAGCAGCAGCTGCTGATGTGGCTTTTTTCTAATCTATAATTATAACTCCACCTGCCGCCCCAAGTACCCCTTTGAATGAGAAGTCGGAGGTGACGTGAAGGAGGACGGGCCGGTTAGGTCTGTTATTTTCATTTTGACTTTGCCCTGGGATCAAGGAAGAAAGAGCCATTTTCCCCCTAAAGAGCTCTGAGGAGGCTCCACCGGCCAAAAAAGGGAATTAGGACAGGCTGTGTGTGCTCAAAACACAGAGTGAGTTCTCCTGAAGCCGTAAACCGGGGCAGACGGAATATAAACAGGATTTACACTCACTGGAGAGGTACGGAGAGTGCTCCTGCTCTTCCGTTAAAAGCAGCAAGCATGCATGCTGGAGAGACTGGCTTTTAGAGGAGCACAGAGAACCATCGCGTGCGATGGCCCAGGGAAGGGGAAAGAGATGACACACGGATTCGCTGCCTTTGTTATCTTTCCGTGGTTGGCTAGGAGGATTTTCTAGTTATTAACAATGTTTTCTCTTAGATTATGCCACCATATTTTTCTTCTCAAAAGAGAGAGTTCTAGAGAGCATTCTTTAAATAACGACATGAATAATTTCAGGGCCAAATTCTTATAATTTTCCCAAACCTTCTAAAGTAACATGGGCACCAAGCACCTTAAGCTTAAATAAAACAACTACAAAAACATGTATTTTTTTGTGGAGAAAGATGTAGGAAAATATGCTTCTAAAATGGGAAGACACACATTTAAAAGTGTCTCTACAGTATTCTTAAGTTTCAGCTGCCTTAGACTGGTTTCTTTATCGAACTATGAGCACCTTCGAGCCAAGACGGTTGTAGGTGTCTGATTTCTTGCCACATCCCTGTTCGTGGTTCCAGCATGGAGCCCCGCGGGCAATGAATATTCCATAGGAATTTTTTGTTTGCTTATCATCTTCACTAAGATACTTCCCTTAGTACATTTGGGGAAATTGTGAACATTTTAAAAGCAATTATACAGTTGTGTACATTTTATATTTGGGTTGCTGTTAAAAGTGGTAGGATAGACCTGGTGTTGCATTTGTAAGGGTTTCCAAGACAGATAGATGCTATGAAATTTTAGTAAGTCTAAAGTCAAGTGCTTATGAAATGGAAACATTGGAAGTATTTTTTTTTAAATTTCACTCTTGCATCTTTTATTGGATGTGCGGTAGCCCTGAAACCTGGCCTGATTCCTGGCGGTCCTGGCTGCGTAACTGGAGACCTGACTTCCCCCGGGCACTGTGGCTGCTTTCGCCGACACGGCGATCGGGTTCATCTCTCCCATCAGGCTGCTTTGACGAATGATTAATCAAGGTTCAGATAATATTCTAAATTCAAATTAGTCAACAATGATTAGACTGAATGAGCAAACTCCCATTAGTGAGCTCTGAGTCTGGTGGCTATTGCTCACTGGTATAGAAAGATGTCATTTAGAAATGAACTCCTTAGAGGGGACAAGCCACAATAGCCTTTTTCAAAATATTTAACCAACACCAAATCACAAAGTTAACTGTTCATATGACTTTTTGCAGAAAACTTGAAAGTTCATTGTTTCAAATAGACATTTTTCTAAATTCTAAAAGTGTCACATGTTTATTAAAAAAATAAAGAATAAAACAACAAATGAAGAAGGGAGTGGTAATCTCCTGTGCTACCCTAGAGGGGTGATAATTGTTTGGCATAAAGTTAATCCTTATAAACTTTTGTAGAACATATTTTAACTCATAATTAACAACAAACATTATGATAGACACTTAGGCAATTTCAGGGCTCTATGAAGTAAACACTACCAGTCATATTTTCTTTCCTTTTTCTTTTTTAAGGAATAGTTTACTGATTTTCAGAGAGAGAGGAAGGGAGAAGAGAGAAATGAGAGCATAACATCGATCAGGCTTCCTCCTGCACAACCCAGGCATGTGCCCTGACCAGGAATTGAACCAGCTACCTTTGGGTGCACCAGCTGATGTCCACCAACTAAACTGCACCGGCCAGGGCATATTTTCTTTTGACAACAAGCATCAGGTTATGTGATCCCGACCACTTTGGTTTTCAACAGTTCTGATAAACACATTTGAGGCTTGCTTCCACTCAACCTTCAGTGACAGGACAATTCATAAAAAAGAAAAACTGATCATTTCTAAGTGATGGGGATACTGACATTCAATCCATAGGTGTCAAGATAACTCACCCTTTGTTCCTTAAGGAAACAGAAAACAAGTTTAAGTAGCCACTAACCACCACTTCCTAAAGGAGAACCTGTTCTTTTAAAAGCCCACATTCATTTTAAACTGATCTACTTATTCCATTGAGGTGAGAAATCTTTTTTTCAAATTTCGTTTGAGTGAGTGGTTGTACATAGTCATATGTATGTGAAATTTTGCATTCAAATGTTCATCAAAGACCAGAAATTGTTGTATTTTGGAGGATTTGATTCTGACTTTTGGGCACTATTAGATGGGGAATAAGGAGTCAGTAAATATTTTGAAGAGGAAAAGGGCTTGAGGAAGATCTGTGTTGCAGAAAGGTGAGTCTGTGAGAAGGGTGACTGATGGACTTGAATGGGCAGGAACTATAGGAGGGAATCAGTTTGAAGGTTATTAAGGCTGTTCTGGTATGAACTTAGGGTGGTGGGTGAGTGGAAAGCAGAGGAAGGATGGTGAGAGAGAGCCCAGAGGAAAACTACCACTGGAGGGTGGAGGACAAGAGGGAGGTAGGGGAGGAAGGGGAGGAGGAAAGAGTAGTCGGATATAACCTTTGCTTTGCCCTTTGAGCCCATTTGCTCATGAAAAATGAGAAGAGAATATGATTTCCAATTTGTTCAGGTTACAAAGTTCTTTTCAGGGTGTCATGTAATGTTGATATTCTTTATTTGACCCTGCGAATAGAAACATTTTATCAGCAAAATTAAATCACAAGTAGGAGCTCATGTGCCCCCAAAATGAAGTTATTGAACTAAGTATGATAAGCTGATCCTCAGTTTCTCTGTTAATTGTTTCTGAGACTTATTAATTTTGCTATGTGCTGGATCTCTCTAGAAAAAAGACAGTAGTCAGTGTCAACGTACCGAGAAAAATTCATAGAGTAAACTTCGAGAACGTTCATTCATTAAGGTGTTTTACTGTTGTTTGGTTTTCCACAGCAAAATACCTTGGTCCCGTCGGTGTGCGAACCCCTCACAGTGATACTTTCTTCCCCACTGGTAAGTTCTCACTGGCTCAGGGGTCTGTCCGTTTCTTACGGGTGCATGCCTTACTCTTTCTTGTTTTTTCCTATTAAGTGGTTGTCTTGATGGATCCACAGCTGATTGGGGTAAGTCATGTGTCCATCCAGATGTGCGGAGGTTCCTGATAAATGTTGCAGAGAGAACTCTGCCAAAAATCAAACAAAACAATGGGAAACCCTCTCAATTAATCTTTCCTCTTTGATTTCAGGGGAGAAAGAGCAAACTCCTAGGACTGGAAAGACTATTGAGTTTCATTATAGCTGAAGCTCTAAACTCATAAGAAACTGGATATTTGATGAGTCATCATTACTTGCCTTACATAGAGTAATTGTCAACTCAGCAAAACAGAAATACATTAGTTCAAATTCTGAAGGTTATCTTTTTCTAGTGGAAGGTACAGAAACTTTGTGCTATTTTAGGATAAATGCTTAAAGTCTAGAGAATTATTACTATGGTGCTTAAAGATACCCTGTACTTTACAATCAATACTATTTCTTAAATAGATAGTACTGCTTAGCTCAGATACATTACAGATTGCTAAAAAAGGCAACATGGAACCAACTAAAACATCAGTTTAGCCCAGCTGGTGTGGTTCAGTGGTTGAGTGCCGACCTATGAACCAGGAGGTCAAGGTTCAATTCCTGGTTGGGCACATGCCTGGGTTGTGGGCTCGATCCTCAGTGTGGGGCATGCAGGAGGCAGCTGATCAATGATTCTCTCTCATCATTAATGCTTCTATTTCTCTCTTCCTCTCCCTTCCTCTCTGAAATCAATAAAAATATATCTTTAAAAAATCAGTTTAATTTCCCACATGAAAAGGCATGCAAATCTATGTTGTTTATTCCAAACAGCTGTGAAATTCTGCTCCTTCACCCATTCTGGAAATTACATTACTGTACTATATGGGTAAAGGGAAGATACAAGTATATAGGAGCAATTCTATGCATAAATACTTGGACAGTTTAAAATGCCTTTTCTTAGGTGATAAAATGCATGTGGAAATGAAAAACAATTGTTGGTTCTGCTTCTCAAATATGGTGCATTGAGCATTCAGAATCTTCTTAGTTTCTTAACACATAATAACTCTTTAGTAGTGATTACAGCTGGGGAGAGTAGTGGGTTTGGAGTAAGAGAGTGAAAGAAAATCTTCAGTTTTATTCCATATAATTTTGTATTTTTAAAATAACATCTATATTTTCATATTAATCATGTGCAATAAAATCTTATTTGATGCCACTTCCAAATTTAGACCTCTGGCCCAGATAATTTACCCAAATCCAGACTCAATACCTCCATAAACATCTCAAACCCAACTTGCCTAAAACTGAACTCCTGATCTTTTCCCTGAGACAAGCTCTACCTGCAATCTTTCATCCCAGTTGAAGATTCCTTCCTCCAAAAAGGCCAACAACTTTGGAGTCAGCCTCAGCTCCTCTCTTTCTCTCACACCATAGTCCACACTTCCAGCAAATCCTATTGGCTCCACTTCAAAATATACTCAGAATCTGTCCCCTCACTCTCTCACCTCACATCCCCATCCCCACCGCTCGCACCTCATCAGAACCACCACCCTCGTTCTCCCAGCAGCCCTCCCTGCTTCTCCACCTGCTCTCTCCAGTCTGTTCTGACAAAAAGGCAGAGTGATCTTACTAAAGGTAAGTCAGGTGAGTCAAGTCACTCCTCTGCTCAAAACCCCTCAATGGCTCTTGATTTCTCTGAGTAAAAGGCATGTCCTTCCATGGTCTGCAAGGTCTTTCATGACTTGTTTTCATTCCATCTCTGGTCTCATTTTCTTTCACTCTCACCTAATCTGTGGACCCTCTGCCGCCATACTCATCTCCTTTCCTTCCTCCAACGTATCAGGTGTGGGCCCATCTTAAAGCCTTAAAATGGCCAGTCTTCCTGCCTGGAACACTCTTCCAAGGGGCTGTCTCCCTCACTTCTTTCAAAGCTTGCTCAGACATCTTCTCAGTGAACCAATCACCCTACTTAAAATTGCTGCTGACTGAATTTATGAGGAGCGATCTTGCCCCATAGCATCCTGATCCCTCGTACTGCCTACTTTTGTTTTTTATCCACACTGCTTGTTTCCTTTGAACACAGGGTGGCCCAAAAGCAGGTTCACAGTTGTTTGTATGAAAAACAACACAATAATAAATAAAGAGTAATAAAGAATAAACCGTGTTTCATGTACTCACAACTGCAAACCTACTTTTGCCCCACATTGTATATCCTATAGTTCACACAATTTTTGTGCTTACTGTCTGTTTATCCCTATTCGAAGTTTCATGAGGGCAGGGGGCTAGCTGTGTTGTTCACTGATGAAAACAAAGGACCTCCAGTTCAATAAATATAGATTGAATGAATTAATTTGAAAAGAGACCAGAGAGACTGCCACTGTTTCTCATGATTGTAAATTTCATGAGGACAGGTTCCATGACTTTTCTGTTCATTGCTTTATATCCATTGACCAGAAAGGCATCTGGCATTTAGTAGGCACCCTATGAATATTTGTGGAATGAATAAGTGAACATATATTTTGATTCAGAGGTTTAGCTAATCCTTTTTCATATGAATGGTTTTTATAGAGTTTAAAAAAAAAAAAAAAGGACTCCATATTTTTCCTGAGGATGTACAGGTTTTTCCGCACTCCGGAAAGCTAAAGACAAATGTCATTTAGGAAGCCCTGAGTACCAACTTTGCCTTCTGTCTGTACTGGGGAATGCTACATCTGCATTCTGTGTGGTCACCTCGCTTCTGAGTTTCTGTGCCCTTAGCTAACTCAGGACTTTGAGTAGGGGTGCGAATGGTCTCTTCTAGGCAAACCATCTGTAACACTACCTCTCACTGCTTTTTCCTGTTTTTATCTTTTTACTAACCTCAAGGAGATCCAGAGTAGGAGACCACTGCACATTAAATAGCAACAAAGTGCTTGAATATGGATAGAGATAGATATAAATTGACATCTACTTCCTGTTGACTACTCCAGAGCATCGTGTTGCTCCAGGCATGGGAATGAGCGCTCACCTGGCTAGTGACAAGTTCATTGCACACCCTGTAAGGTAACAGTGTAATGAAAGGATGAATACAGTAAAAGTTCTTTGGTGATGGTCTAAGTAGTGATGATATCATTCTGTGTCTCAGAAGGTGCCTTGGGGTTCTTGACCTTCTGAGATAGGGGATATGATTCTTGATGAAGATTAAATTAGGAAAGTCCTTTAGAAGAATTTAATGACTAAATCCCAATAGCAGACTTTATGAGAGATGTGGCTATTCAGGTCCACTGTTAAAGTGGTATCTCAGAGCCCATTCTGATATATTTTAATATTTCTGTAAGATAAAAATTAAAGTAAATTGAGAATTAAGGATACATCCTCTCTACACTCATCACCCCCTGCTTACTCTGATAGTTTTGGGATGACTCATTTTCTCTCTCATCCTGTTTTCCACCCAGATTCTTAATTGGATTAAATTAAAAACACAAAATTGAGTTGTTAAAAGCACACTCATAGGACTCAACTTCTAGTAGACCTCATGGCACCCTATAAAAACAAATCCTGCCTTTAGCAACATGAGGTATATTTGTGTTAACAAGGCCACTATCCCTTAGTATAGCATTATCTCTTTTATATAAAGATAAGAGGAAAAATTGTTTCATACAAGTTTTCTTTCCTTCACTCTACAAAACTAGGTGATTGTTTGTCTTGGGCTTCCCTTCTGCAAACCCTTTTAGAAAAAGTTTAATTTTTTTGTATTTATTCCTGCTAACTTTATTAATACCTAACATAATTAATAGCTAGTGTATGCACTTACCTTATGACCTAGCAACCCCATTTCCAATAATCCACTTTGAAGAATAGCTCCACAGTACAAAATACATATGTACCAAGTTATTAAATGCAGCATTATTTGCCATTGCAAAATGTTGGAAAGAACCTCAATGCCCATACACAGGCAACTGGTTGAATAAACTATGGTAATCCACAAAATGGAGAACTATGTAGGTGCAAAAAAGAATAAGACCAATCTCTATAAATTGATATGGAGTGATTTCCAGGATGTATTGAGTGAAAAAAATGCAAAAGAGTGTCTACAGCAAATAAGCACACAAAAAGATGCTCAACATCATTAGTCATTGGGGAAATGCGAATCAGAACCACCAGGCGATACCACTTCAGACCCACTATGATGGCTATAATTAAAACAAGCAAACATGGGAAATAATAAAAGCATGGGAAGATGTGGAGAACTTGGAACCCCCCTGGTCCATTGCTGGTGGGAATGCCAAATAGTGCAGCTGCTATGGAAGACAGTTTGGTTGTTCCTCACAAAGTTAAAATTACCGTATGACTCAGCAATTCTACTACATATAGATCACAAAGTATTGAAAATATACCAGATTCAAATAAAAAGTTTTACAGTGTTCACAGCAGCACTGGTCACAATAGCCAAAAGTTGGAAAGAACCCAAATGCGTATCAACTGATGAATGAATAACATGTGGTACATACATACAAGAGAATGATTATTCAGCCATTAAAAGGAATAAAGTACCCATGCATGCTACAATCTGGATGGGCCTCAAAAACATTATGCTAAGTGAAAGAAGCCAGATAACAGAGGTCACACATATTGTATTATTCCATTTGTATTAAATATCCAGAATAGGTAAATCCACAGAGAAAGGAAACAGATTAGTCATTGGCAAGGTCTATGGGAGAGGGGAAATGAGGAGTAACTTCTCAGTGGGTGTGGGGATTCCTTTTGGGGTGATGAAAATATTGTGGAGCTAAATAGAGGTGGTGACTGTACAACACGTGAATGTACTAAATACCAGTGAATTGTACACTTTAAAATGATTGATTTTATGTTATATGAATTGTAATTCAATAATAAAAAAGAGTGCCTAGGAGAAACCAAGATGGCGGCATAGGTAAATACCTGAACTTGCTGCCTCGCACAACTACTTCAAAACTACAACTAAAAGACAAAACAGACATCATCCAGAACCACAGGAAGGCTGGCTGAGTGGAAATTCTACAACTAGAAGGAAAGAGAAAAGCACACTGAGACTCAGAGGAAGTGTGGAAGTAAAGGGCAGAGGTATGGAGGTGCGCACAGAAAGGTCTGGCAACTGAGGACATGGTTGTCTTTTTCAATCGGGAGGGAGACACAAGCTCCCGACTGCTCTGAACTCCAGTTCCGGGTGAGACTCTGGGGACCCAGACTCATACGGGGAGAAAGGGGACTGTGGCATCGGGCAGAACTCAAGGGCAGCTTTCTCTCAGAGGTGCTTGCAGCAATTACCGTGGGACACTGAGACCCAGGGGCCTCTTAGGACAGGGCTGAAGGTCAGCCATTGCTGTTTGCTCCGCCCTGTCGATTCCCTGAGACCCCACCCCACTCAATTTACAACCCCACCATAACTCTGCACAGAGGCTTTTGCATATGAATGGCCTGGCCCTTTGCAATCTAAAATTACCTAACAAACTGCAGCTGGGTCAGAGAGCCCCAGAACATCCAAAAGAAGGCCCAAGGCCCCACAGCAGCTTGCATTGCTTCACAGCTGAGACTCATCTGGGCACCTCCAAACCCCAAACAAAGAAGAGGAATCTGCAGATCTCTCCATAGCTCCTGCTGGGTGGCCGCAGGCAGAGCTAAATTCGCACCTCCTTGGAGATCCAAGAGCCAGTGTACCCAGGGGTCAGAGTGGGACCATCCAGATTGCAACTCCTCAGATCCATAAGGGACACACTCAGGGGGCAGACTGAGTGAGCACCAAAGCCCCACTGAAGCAAGTCCTGCCCCATAAGGGTGTCGCCAGCAGAGAAGTTCTCCCATCGTGGACACAACTGATTCTCACAGCCAATTGGCCTGGAGGTCAATTCCTCCTAGGGATACCAACAACAATCAAGGCTTAACTACAACAAGACTGTGCACACAGCTCACAAAGTGGTGCACCAAGAGTGTCCACCTCAGGTAACTGGGGAGGCTGAGCCACTGGGCCCTAGAGGACACCTAGCACAACTCAGGGAAGCAGCCAAAATGTGGAGACAAAGAAACAGGTCACAAATGACAGAAATGGAGGAAAGCAAACGACTGGATATAGAGTTCAAAACCACGGTTATAAGGTTTTTCAAGAATTTTCTAGAAACCACCGATAAATTTAGTGAGTCCCTTGAGGATAAGAAAAAGGACCAACTAGAAATTAAACATACACTGACTGAAACAAAGAATAATATACAGAGATCCAACAGCAGACTAGAGGATCGCAAGAATCAAGTCAAATATTTGAAATACAAAGAAGCAAAAAACACCCAACCGGAAAAGAAAAAAGAATCCAAAAATATGAAGATAGTGTAAGGAGCCTCTGGGACAACTTCAAGCGTACCAACATCAGAATTATGGGGGTG
The DNA here is from genome assembly GCF_963455305.1 of Plecotus auritus. Taxonomy (NCBI): domain Eukaryota; kingdom Metazoa; phylum Chordata; class Mammalia; order Chiroptera; family Vespertilionidae; genus Plecotus; species Plecotus auritus. The sequence goes on along the minus strand of NC_137772.1, from coordinate 158,231,448 downwards.
CCAGAAGAAGAGAGAGAGCAAGATACTGAAACCTATTTGAAGAAATAATGACCGAAAACTTCCCCCACCTGGTGAAAGAAATAGACTTACAAGTCCAGGAAGCGCACAGAACCCCAAACAAGAGGAATCCAAAGAGGACCACACCAAGACACATCATAATTAAAATGCCAAGAGCAAAAGACAAAGAGAGAATATTAAAAGCAGCAAGAGAAAAACAGTTAGTTACCTACAAGGGAGCACCCATATGACTGTCAGCTGATTTCTCAACAGAAACTATGCAGGCCAGATGGGAGTGACAAGAAATATTCAAAGTGATGAATAGCAAGAACATACAACCAAGATTACTCTACCCAGCAAAGCTATCATTCAGAATTGAAGGGCAGATAAAGAGCTTCACAGATAAGAAAAAGCTAAAGAAGTTCATCACCACCAAACCAGTATTATATGAAATGCTGAAGGGTATTCTTTAAGAAGAGTAAGAAGAAGAAAAAAGTACAGATAAAAATTATGAACAACAAATACATATCTATCAACAAGTGAATTTAAAAATCAAGTGAATAAAAAATCTGATGAACAGAATAAATTGGTGAATATAATAGAATCAGGGGCATAGAAAGGGAGTGGACTGACAATTTTAGGGGGAAAGGAGGTGTGGGGGGTGTGGGAAGAAATTGGACAAAAATCGTACACCTATGAATGAGAACGAGGGGGGGGGGGTAAGGGCAGATGGTGGGGTGGAACCGGGCGGAGGGGAGCTGTGGGAGGAAAAAAGAGGAACAACTGTAATAATCTGAACAATAAAGATTTATTAAAAAATAATAATAAAAAAAAGAGTGCCTATAGTGTGCCCCCTTTTATGGAAAAAAGGGGGAGATAACAACATATACATATATCTGTTCATTTGTATAAATGACATATAAGAAGTATTAAACCTAATGAGACTGGTTACTCAGGGATTGGATGGGAATGGGGTAGAAAAAATAAGGAAGTGGGAATGGGGCCATAGGGATTGGGGGGGTCACATTTACCTGATGTTCCTTTTTATATTTTTACTAGAGGCCGGGTGCATGAAATTGTGCATGTGGGGGGGTCCCCTCAGTCCAGCCTGCACCCTCTCCAATCCAGGACCCCTCGGGGGGTGTCTGACTGCCAGTTTAGGCCCGATCCCCAGGAATACGCAATCCCCTGGTCGCCCCCAACTGCCCCCCTCTGCCAGCCTAGTCGCCCCTAACTCTCCCCCACCCCATGGCCTGGTTGCCCCTTACTGCCACCCCCTGCTGGCCTGGTTGCCCCCAACTGTGCCCCCCTGCCAGCCTGGTCACCCACAACTGCCCACCCTGCCAGCCTGGTCGCCCCATGCAGCCTGCTGTTCAGTCGTTCAGTCGTCCCCTCTAGGATCAGGCCTAAACCGGCAGTCGGACATCCCTCTCACAATCCAGGACCACTGGCTCCTAACTGCTCACCTGCCTGCCTGCCTGATAACCCCTAACTGCTCCCCCAGCCAGACTTATCACCCCTAACTGCCTCTGCCTGCCAGCCTGATTTCCCCTATCTGCCCCCCCTGCCTGCCTGGTCACCCCCAACTGCTCCCCTCTGCCTGCCTGGTCGCCCCCAACTGCCCCCCTCTGCCAGCCTAGTTGCCCCTAACTGTCCTCCACCCCAGCCTGGTTGCCCCTTACTGCCGCCCCCTGCTGGCCTGGTTGCCACCAACTGCGCCTCCCTGCCAGCCTGGTTGCCCCACACAGCCTGCTCTTCAGTCGTCCCTCACTAACCCCCCTGCTGGCCTGGTCGCCTCATGCAGCCTGCTGTTTGGTCATCCCTCACTAACCCCCCTGCCGGCCTGGTCACCCCACACAGCCTGTTGTTCAGTCATTTGGTCGTCCCTCACTAACCCCTCTGCCGGCCTTGTCGTCCAAGGCAGCCTTCTGGTCGTTACTGTTACTGTGACGGCATCCCAGACAATTTGCATATTCCTCTATTATTAGTATAGATCTGACTGTTAGAATCATGATAATATTGCACATGCACCCCCCACCCTCCCTCACACTAATTAATATCAACCAGTATGTCGGGGGATCCAAAATTAGAATATAAAGAGTAAGAGATGGATATAACTGTATTACTAGTAAATATTGTAATCATACTAAAAGAGTTGGGGAAGGACCAACTAACTTTGAAAAACAGTATTTTGATTATACAGTGTAAGCTAAAGAGAGAACTATACCTATGCACATATTATACTCTAGCTAGTAATTTTTTCCTCAGCAATATGGGGTTAGCAATTCTGAAACTACTTAATATGTATACTAGGATTAAGCAAATAAGTAACGAGCTCCTTGGAGAAATGATTGATGCCAGGAAAAATATAAGATAAGCCTGTTATGGGTGCTTGAAAGTAAGAAAGTACTGAAAAATGATGGAGTATGTAAAAATGATACAGGAACCAACTTGAAGTAGCTCCTAATTAAAGCTGGGACAAGTTGAGTTAAAAAATAAAAAATGATAGTAATGGATATAACCCAGAAAATAAGTATACCTGAGTTTATACTGATACAAATAAATAATTGACTAAATAAATAAATGGAGAGAAGAAATAGTTCTTTAAGACAGAAGAAATGATAGAAGTAGAAAATCACCATAAGGCAAAGACAAGGATCAGTAATGGACACTAAAAGAAGTGAGGGTAAAAGTGTTGAGAAATAGGATATTTACATAGTCAACAAGTATCTTCTCCCAAGACAGTTTCAGTTACAAGGAGAAAAGTAGTAACTCTATAGAGCTGAAACCTGGCCAACACTGTATAACCAAATGATCAAAGTCAACTTCACCAGTAAAAAGTCATATTGATGTCAGGACTCTTAAAACGATACACCAAGAAGGGCATAACATCACTTCTGTGATATTCTTGCCCCAAATACATAGCCACAATCTAATCATGAGAAAACAGACAAACATAAATTGAGGGACATTTTAAAAAACAATTGACCAGTACTCTTCAAAAGTGTCAAGGTCATAAAAGATAAAGATTGAGGAACTGTCACACATTGGATGAGACTAAGGAAACACAACAACTGGATCTTGGACCAGAAGAAGGACATTAGTGGGACAACTGGTAAAATTTGAATAAGGTCTGAACATTGTTAACAGTATTGTGTCAATGCTAACTTCCTGGTTTTGACCACGTACTATGGTCAGGTAAGATGTTGACATTATGGGAAGTTAGGTGAAGAGTATATGGAAACTCTGCACTATTATTGCAACTTTCCTCTAAGTCTAAAATTTTTCAAAATAATAAGTTAAAAACAAAAATGTTTTTCTCACTTAAAAACATTTTTTTTTGTTTATTTTGCTTTCACATTTAGCTGGGCCAAGATTTTGAAAATATGTGTAGAGTGACATCATTAATTTGCCTTTTTAAAAAAAATTTAAGGGATTAAGGAAAGAAATTGAGAATATTAAATTAAGTTGCCTCTGGTCCCTCTCCCTTCCTAGAGAAAAGATTTAATCTAAACAGAAAAATGGAGGGGGCAGGATGTAGGTAAGGGGATCCAGTAGGATGGAATGATCGGAAATGTTACCATCCCCATGCCTGAAAGAGAGAGGGGAGGGAGAAAGTAGCAGAACCTGGAGAGAGCAGCTGAAAGAAAAGAATGCTGGATAGGATTTGTGGCCATCAAGGGCAGACACAAGCATCTTACAGTAACAAGCAAAGGAGCTAGGTGAACAAATGGTCCAATCTTACTCCCCACCTGCCTTCCAAGTTCCTCCCAGGGCCTCCCATTGGCTGCACCCAACCAGAAGCTAGAGGTTAAGGGAACCCAGTGATGCAGTTTATACTATACTAGAAGCCCAATGCACGAAGATTCGTGCTAGAATGGGCTTTCTTTTCCCTGGCTGCCGGCACTGCCTTTCCACTCCGGCCCAGCCCCTTTCCGCTCAGGCCCAGGAGCCGCCTCTTTCTGCTCCAGCCCCAAATTCCCACCCTACCCAGAGGCCCTGAGAAACCTGGGGTGGGGCAGAACGCAAGCGTCTAGCCCCAGTCACTTGGCGCCTGTGTATGCAAATTAACCACCATTTTTGTTGGGTTAATTTGCATATCACTCCTGATTGGCTCGTGGCGTAGCGGAGGTATGGTCAATTTACATGTTTGTCTATTATTAGGTAAGATATCCACCTCTAGGGGCCCAGAATGGAATGAAGTTTGGAGAGTGGGTCGGGTGGTAAAAGGAAAGATATCTGGCGTTGGGATCAACTAGTCTGTTTCTCCCATTTTGCAGATAAAAAAAAGAAAGTCTCAAAGAAGGAACAGATTTATCCAAGGTCACAATACAAGGCAGTGTGGTAGAGCTGAAAACCCATTTATTCATTGGTCTGCAAGTTGAAGACCTAGGTTCTGGTCTTGGCTTGGCCACTGCATTGGGCTTCAGTTTTCCGTATCTATGAATAAATAAGGTGGACTACAGCAATGGTCTTCAAACTCAGGTACACATACCCCTGTGTATACATGAGGATTTCCAGGAGGTAATGGGATGGATAGTGTTTGTTTTTTTTTAATTTTTATTTTAGAGAGAGAGGAAGGGAGAGGGATAGAGAGATGGAAACATGAATGAGAGAGAAACATTGATCGGTTGCCTCCTACATGCCTCCTACTAAGGATCAAGCCTGCAACCCAGGCATGTGCCTTCACAGAATTGAACCGGTGACCTTTTGGTTAATGGGCTGATACTCAACCACTGATCCATACCAGCAGGGTGGGATGGATAGTTTTCACTGAATAATTTTTCCAGATCCACAACTTCCTTATATATATTCTCTCCTTAAATTAATCTGGTTTCCCTTTCATAATTGTATTCCCACTTGATAAAAGAAAAGCATTTCTCACCCTAACCGGTTTGGCTCAGTGGATAGAACATCAGCCTGCGGACTCAAGGGTCCCAGGTTCGATTCTGGTCAAGGGCATGTACCTTGGTTGTGGGCACATCTCCAGTAGGGAGTGTGCAGGAGGCAGCTGATCGATGTTTCTCTCTCATCGATATTTCTAACTCTCTATCCCTCTTCCTTTCTCTCTGTAAAAAGTCAATAAAATATATTTTCGAAAAAAGTTAAAAAAAAAAAAAAAAAAGAAAAGTATTTCTCTCACCCATCTTAACTACGATAGTGCATTACTCCAGGATGCAAACATTTGGGTGCACCAAACACAGGGACATTTTAAAAATGCATAGCTTTTGGGGGAATTTCCATGAAGAACTATTGAAAGGGCAGCACCTACTCATGGTGAATGTGCATGCGCACATAACCTTTCTGAGAAGGTTTGAATCTCACCAATGAACCTTTCAGACCTAAGGTTCAAAGTGGGTCTTTGTGCACTTAGCAGGGAAGCAGGTTCTAAGCTGATTCAGAGGATGAGCAGCTGGAGCTCTTCCAGAGACTGGTTAGGCCACATTCCAGGCCGACTGGAGCAACCACTCCAGATGATGTGTAATTATCTCTACCTCTGACACATGTGTGAGGATATGCAATTATTTCTACCTCTGACACACGTGCTTTAATTCTTGTATGGAGCTCTTGTGTCTTCACAGAAAAACCAGCTCATTCCCAAGGCCAGTTGTTGCCTCCTCTGACATAGGATTTGTCATGCTGGGTCAGCCTTATGATTGATAATAAGTTGTTTATTAATATTAATAAAGGGAAGAGAGCAAAAGGAAGGCCAGACGTTACAAGCATGGTCATCTGGGCAGCTTCACCAGGAAGCTACAGCTTCATGCTCCCCAGGGAACCGCAGGTCCATTCCCTGCAGATCACTGGGGGAAGGGGTCGAACAAAGTGTGGGGGTGGGGGGGGACGTGCGCATGCGCAGTGAAGTTGTGAATACGCAAGGTGCTTCTGTGTCAGTCCAGCCTGGTAAACAATGGATTGGCTAGGGAATGGACCCCCTCAGAAGCATGCAAAATCTTGGAAAGTTAAGATCCCCAGACAAAGAGTTCCTTCTCTCTGGCTCTCTCACTCCTTCTTGCTATGTGACCCGCACGCACCTGCCCAGGCGTTCGTGTATTCTCTCCCCATGGCCATGTGGCCTTAAGCCCATGGCCATGCGGACTCCACATGCAGGATGCTGGACTAGACCGGGCTTTAATATGGAGCAGGAAACATGGGCAATGGCCTTAATTCTGGCCCTGCTGAAGACAAGATTGGACTTCTTCCATGGGGAGATGGACAGAGAAGGGACCTTGGAGGGAACCCCCCTTAGTTTTACAACACTATTAAAGCTTTCCATGAAATCCCCACCTCCTTTGGGGGCCTCAGGAAATTCCTTTCCTCTTGGCATCCCAAGAACTCCACTTCCACCGATCACATCCCATTCTGTTTCGACCTGTAGAGCAGCAGGGAGGGATCTCTTTGAAGCCAACTTTAAGGTTGATAACTTCCAAGTTTTTGTTAGTTGCCAATTATGTTTCTGCCTTTCTTACATTTTTCTAGCTACACCTCCCAATTCTTAAAAAAATGGTATTATAGTTTTGTTAAAATGACAGCAGGTTCACTGTAAAAATTCAAACAATTCAGAATGTGTAAAAATGAAAAACAAAAACATTCCAAATTCCACCCGTCAACAACTGTTACCGTCTGGTGACTGTTTTTCCAGATACACTCTATGCCGAGATACACATGTATCATTTTCCATAAATGAGACCATATTATACATGCTGGGTGGTAATCTGCTCTTCCCCTGAACAATATACTGTGAAATATATGTGTGCTGCACATCACGTTTTATGTATGTGCTCGGCACACCCTGAATTGAAGTCCGTTTAGACTGTTTCCAATTTTTCATTTTCAAAGAATGCTGTGAGGAACACCTTTGTGTTCATTTCTTTTCATGTTTCTGCCGGTGTTTCCTTGCATTAATGGCTTGTATTATTTTTGGATCATAGACACCTTCGAGAGTCTAACGAGAGCTATGGATCACCTCCCTTGCAAAATGCACGTATGTATGCATATGCCTCATTTTTTACTTTGATTTTTTTTTTTTTTACTGTAGTTCACAAATATGCATCCTAAAGTCCATCCTTGGACTTGCTAAGGATCCATGTATCCTGGATTAAGAATGCTGACTTTAGGGCTAATTCCAAGATATGAATTTTTCATAGCTTTTACATTTATTTATATTAATTATCACTTGTGTGATATATTCGCATGCCCCGCTGTCTCTTTTAATTGGGTCAACCCTTCAGTCTGTGTCCAACTCTGGAGGTTTGGTGACCTGATAAATAATTGGACTACATAAATTTCCACTGACTGCCAATTGGGGCTGAAAGGATTGGAACACAAAAAAGCGCATTTTGCCCTGGCCGGTGTGGCTCAGTTGGTTGGGTGTGATCCTGTGCATTGGAAGGTTGCCGGTTTGATTCCCGGTCAGGGCATATGCCTGGCTTTCGGGCTTGGTCCTCGGTGGGGGTGTGCAGGAGGAAGCCAATCGATGTTGCGCTTCATTCACATCAGTGTCTCTCTCTTACTTTATAGGCGTTAATAAAGTTTCATAAACAAAAAATTTCATAGGTTAAAAAAAATGTAAATAGGCATTTTGTTCCTTCATTCAACAAATAGATACCGATTAAGAACCATGTGCAGGCTTGGTGGTAGGAGCTAGGGATGCAAGATGGATAAGACTCCCACCCTTCCTTCAAAGAACTCACTGTCTGGAAGGGGACACAGACATCCTAGTATAAACAAATCCTTGTTGCCCTAGCTGGTTTGGCTCAGTGGATAGAGCCTCAGCCTGTGGACTGAAGGGTTCCGGGTTTGATTCAGATCAAGGGCACGTGCCCAGGATGTAGCTCGGTCCACACCAGGCAGCCAATCAATGATTCTCTCTCATCACTGATGTTTCTCTCTCTCTTTCCCTCTTACCCATCAAATCTTCTTCCCTTCTCTCTAGACAATATTTATTTAACTTGTCAGGGAGACTCAATACGAACTTGAAATCCAACCATCTCTAAGGTGGCTGAAGCGAATTTAGGAAGTGAAACGGTTTTCTAGATATCCTCGGGTCACTTCCAGCCCTATAGCTAGGCTGTTTGATGACAACAGTCACCTCTGCAGAATGCAGCTGTAGCTATTAAGTCACCCCTGTAGATGAGAAGCAGAAGAGCCCTAGCCAGTTTGGCTCAGTGGATAGAACGCTGGCCTGCGGACTGAAGGGTCCCAGGTCTGATTCTGGTCAAGGGAGCATACCTCAGTTGCAGATTCGATCCCTGGCCCTGGTCAGGGCTCGTGCAGGAGGCAACCAATCAATGTGTTCCTCTCACATTGATGTTTCTCTCTGTCTTTCACTCTCTCTACCACTCTCTCTAGAAATCAATGGAAAAATATCCTCGGGTGAGGATTAAAAAATAAAAAAAGAAGAAAAGAAGCAGCAGGAGAAACCACAGGTCCAGTTCACATATATGGATACGTGGATTGCTTGCTTCCCAATGTAGTGTGTAATTACTGTAAACACAAAGCAATAAGCTAACTAAGAAGCTCATTTTTGTATTTTTTGCCACACTCTGTTCCTCCTGTCTCAGACTTAATAGCTCAGTGTCCTTAGAAATAAGCCATTTCATTCATCTCCACCGTAGCCCAGGGATCATCAGTAGCTTGATTTCCGTTTGAAATAGGTGAACCTTTACCTATCTGCTGTGGCTTGCATGCATTTCAGTCCTCTATATCCATCACTCATAAAAATATTTTAGTTATAGTGACTTCCCCTAGAATTTTGGTGTATGGTTGTCCTCAGGATAAAGATTGATTTTTTTTAAAGTTGATGTATGTGCACTTTTCATTCAAAATGAAAGTATATTTTGTTGCATAAAATGTCTTTAATATACTTTATTCTTTACCAAAATGAGTCACAGGTATCTGAGACCAAGCATTCAAGCCTATTGAGAATAGAGATGGATGGTATTTAAATAGCACAGAGGAGGGTGAGTGCAACATCTGTCAGCGGCCCTGCCACCCCTCTGGGTTAGCGACAGGCTTTCCTCTGAGACTTCGTGACACACGGAAAGCCATTGAAGGATCTCTGCAATGTTTCCTGCACTTTCAATGTTGACAAAAGCTTTATGTGAATGTCTAATGTTACTTATTTTGCTTTCTATATAAAATGTAATTTATTTCCATTGGCTTTTTTATACTTCATGGATGTGGAAACACAATGTATTATGTTTTTTTTCAAATCTGGTTCACACCTATAACCAGGGATCCTTTTCTTTCTTTTTAGGCTTGAACAGTATCATGTTATGTTTTTATAATTAGTGTAGCTTCTCTCTTTTTTCATCATAAAAGCAGGCTCACAGCAGGGCTGTCATCGGGTCACAGGGTTGTCAAGAGTTTAAACAAATTAAAACATATAATGACAGCAACAACTAACATTACTTGAATATTTTCCACACGCCAAGAGCACGTTAAGTGCTTTACCAGTATTACCTCATTTATTCCGCCCTATGACTCTATGTGGTAAGTACTATTATTATCATATCCCCGCCCTTTTTTAAGCAAATGAGGAAACCGAGGGCACTGAGCATTGAGTAATGATGCTAGGTTAGGAGGAGGCAAACAGCAGAGCTGGGATGAAAGCTCAGGCAGGTGGACTGCGGAGCTGCACTCTGAACCACTGTGCTAGACCGCCCTCCAGGGAAAGCAGCAGCTAAAAGAACCAGGCTGTGGGCCGGTGGGAATTTTTATAAAAGTTGAAAAGTATACTCTAACGCATATGAAATGAATGTTTTCGTGTTACTGACGCTCAGCCCAGTCTGGCTAAGGCATCTCCAGTACCGAATGGCTGCTATTTTGGTACATTTTTTCAGGTCCCTCGCTTTCTTCTTTTCCTGAATGCTCTTAAACATGTGACTTCAGGTAAAAGCATGCTAATGGAAAGAACATGAGGTTTCGAATCCGAGAAGGGCTTGATTCCTTACCAGCTGTGTGATCTTGAGCAAGTTACGTGTCTTAATGAACCCATTTTCTTATCTGTAAAGATGGCAATAATATCTGCTTCAGCCCCTACAGCAGGAGACATACAATGATCCAACATTCAAACACTGAGGAAGACATTTAGGAAGCTAAATGGTGAACACAGAATTCAACACACACTGCTGAGGACTGAGAGCATAATCTCAGCCGCCCCCCTCACTCAGTTTTGCCAATTCTTGATGAGGATGGAAATTAATATTAGATCTCACTGGCTATTATTTTGTTGCTTATACACATTTTAAATTCTCTCTATAGATAATTGTACACTGAGTGGCCAGATTATTATGATCTCTGAAGGCATAATAATCTGGCCATTCAATGTGTGTGTGTGTGTGTGTGTGTGTGTGTGTGTGTGTGTATGTGTGTTAGAGGCCCGGTGCATAAATTAGTGCATGAGTGGGGTCCGGCCAGCCTGACCAGGGGGAGGGGACATGGGCAGTTGGCCAGCCTACCTGCTGGTCGAACTCCTGGTCGAGGGGACAATTTGCATATTAGCCTTTTATTATATAGGACTAGAGGCCCGGTGCACGAAATTCGTGCACGGGGGGCGGGGGGGAGTGTCCCTCAGCCCAGCCTGCACCCTCTCCAATCTGGGACCCCTCGAGGGATGTCTGACTAAACGGGCAGTTGGACATCCCTCTCACAATCCAGGACTGCTGGCTCCCAACTGCTTGCCTGCCTGCCTTCCTGATTGCCCCTAACCGCTTCTGCCTGCCAGCCTGATCACCCCCTAACCACTCCCCTGCCAGCCTGATTGATGCCTAACTGATCTCCTGCCAGCCTGTTTGCCCCTAACTGTCCTCCCCTGCAGCCCTGGTCCCCCCTCAACTGCTCTCCCCTGCAGTCTTGGGTCCCTTCCAACTGCCCTCCCCTGCTGGCCATCTTGTGGTGGCCATCTTGTGTCCACCTGGGGGCAGGATCTTTGACCACATGGGGGCAGCCATCTTGTGTGTTGGAGTGATGGTCAATTTGCATATTACTCTTTTATTAGATAGGATATACACTGAGTGGCCAGATTATTATACGTTCAGAGATCATAATAATCTGGCCACTCAGTGTATACTGTTCTCATTCCATAATTCATATAATAATTCTTAGTGTATCTTTTTGTTATTTTGATCAAGTCTGTACATAAAGAACATTTTAAGGTATGCTACACGTATATCTAACTTGCGTTAGTAAAAATTGTGGTGCACAAATGATATGAACAAATGATTCATGGAATAGGAAATATAATTAGTTCACCAGCATATGGGAAACAACCACACCTCTCTCGAAAACAAAGGAATGCAATATGAAAGCACTCTGTGCGGGTGGGGGTCATGCTCATTGCTGACGGGTATATAAGCCAAATGAAAACCTGGGGGAAGGCATTTTGTAATATTTAACAAGAATCTTAAAATGTTAATAAATTTTAAGATAGTTTCCAGCTTCAAGGAATAACACAAGGTACCGTACAGGCTTTCAGTATAAAATGTTCATTGTTGCATTATTTATAATAAGAAATTGGAAACAACCTAAATGCCCTACAGGTTGGTAATAATTAAATAAACAGTACGTTCTCCATATACTAGATTACTGTGTAGTTACTTAAAACGCTTAAACAATTTATAACAACATAAGGAAATACATGTACTATAAGGTAAGTGGGAAGCAAGATATATTTTATTGCAGTATGATCACAAGTCAAAAAAGCTGTGGAAGAACGAGTATTTTCAAATAAATATACCAGAATGCCAGTACTAGTTCCTCGTGAGGTGAGGATTATGGATGTCTTGTTTTCTGCTTTTAACTTTCCTATATTTGTCCATTTTTTGCACAACAAGTCTAAGTAACTTTGCATCGTTAAACCCAAAGCAAACCCCGTAGGAGGAAGGATGTGGTTGCTTGGTGAGCAGCATCTCAGGCAGAGCCTGGCCAGTGTGCTCTCTGTTACTCTGCTCCACCCAGCGATTCTGGGAGAATTAAAGATTCTACCACGTGGAACCAGGACCAGTGTAGATTACTACCTAGTAAGAAACTGTTATAGAAAATTTAAATGTTACCATCTTACATTAGGGATGGGAAGGTACATTGTGAAAGGCTTGTTTTTTTTGTGTGTGTGTGTTTTTTTTGCATTTCCAAAGAATTCTGTTTCCTTCATGAGCAAACTTTCCTATGCATTCTATTGAATGCAACCTCTCAGGAATAGTTCCTTTTGGTGTGACGTAAGGAGAAGTTTGTGTGTACTGGAACCTTTATCAGAAGCAGACCAAGGAAGGAAGACAAACTTTAGTTCCTTCGGTTGTTTCTTTGAAAGTTCTCACCCCTTGTTTGGTGGTGAGAAGCAGGGGCCTGGCTCCCCCGGGCAATCCTGGCTCACACCTGTGGTCCGGCCATAATTATTCATAGTGCCCTCTGTTTCTCCCACATTGCTCTGGTTTGGGCACTTAGTTACATGGTCACACTAGGGATCTCAGATGTGGGGAGAGGGGAGGAAAGAGCGGTACCATCTGGATGCTGACTCGGGAGGGGAGGGGAGTGTGTGGCTCCCCACAGCCAGAACGAGGGGAACGAGCCAGCAGCAGCAGCAGCAGCAGCAGCAGCAGCAGCAGCACGGGAAGGGACAGAAACTAGCCCGGTTGCCAACAAACACGGCCCACAGGCTGTCTTCGAGAGTCTAAATTAGTCATCTATGACTTGATAGTGAGTCTGACAGCTCTGGCTCTACCTGAAGGTGGGAGAGAAATTCTACCCAGTTGATTTAAGATACTGAAGACACGCCTGGCACAGGATTCTTTCTGTCGGCCCGCTCTGGCGCCTGGCATTTCCACCATTAGAGTCATAAGGAAATGTTATCAAAATAATTCAAATTCTTATCTGGAGAGGAGAGCACACAAGGACGGGGAAACAGCGCAGTTCAGGAGTTGGAAGGATCCACATGCGGACTCTGCTCTTCCCAGCTGACTGACCCCGGGCAAAGGACTCAGCTCCTCAGCACTGGGCGTCTTCAGGAGAACAAAAAGGAAAATGAAACGGCCCTCACTGTCCCTTGGGGTAGCAATGGTCACTGTATGTGAAAATGCTCTGCTAGTACATCTGACACCTCAATACAAAAGCACTCTGCAAATATCAGAGAGTGTTAGGATTATGGAGTTATTACAATAAGGCAACACATTAGCAGTGAGCATGTCCTGGGGAAAAACACAAATCAGGTAAAGTTTGATGGGTGGTAACAAGAAAGAGAGAGAGGACTGGAGCAGGCTGGCCGAGCATCTGAACCATCTGGGAGCTGTTGAGAAAACAACAAGAAGGAAAACAGTTACTGGGCTCCATCCCACGAGCGTGAGATTCAGTTGATCAGACATACAGCCCAGAGTAAGTAGTTTGGAGGGATTGAGAGTGGGGAAGCTGCTAACCATGATGCAAAGAGGACCAGGCAGGACTAGAAAGAGAGTATTGGGGGAAGAAAATAACAGAACTTTGTTGCTTTGAAAAGTTTTGTTTGTTTTTTTTTTTTTTTTTGGTGTGTGTGTGTGTGTGTGTGTGTGTGTGTGTGTTTGTGTTTTAAATCAGAACTAGCCTTGCTAGAAAACTAAAGGCTAAAACTAATTTTTGAAATTTTTGGTAAATGCCCCCCCCCCCGCCCCGCATCCAACTTCCCCCAACTCTAGCACATAAACCCCATGTGGGCGGGGGTTTTTATCCCTTTGCTTCACTGCCAAATTCCAGGCACTGAGAACATATCCTGGCACATAGACCGACATAACAAAAATTGCACAAATGAATGTTATTTGCTTGTGTCACTGTTTTCCCCACTCATGCCTGTAATTTACAGTTGGCTAAGTATTATTGTTGCCGTTCTGGAGCTCCTAAAGGGGAAGGCTGTCAGCCAGGTTTAGGATGAGCCTTGATCTAGGTCACGGCTCCCATGTAGTAATTGCTACTTCCATCACCAGCCTTGATTCTTTGTTGGTGACTTGTCAGGTTCAGTTGTTGTGATATCTGACTTATACTCTTCAAACACCAGGATTACCAGGAATAGAATTTTTAAAAAAGTTGTGTTTCATTGGTTATTTCTGGAAATAATATGGAAACAGGAGTCTGATCTTTCATTTCTCATTGAAATTTGTTGCTATCCTTTAGAATATTCAGTGCAATATAAGGATTTAAATAATGCAACTTAGTGATTATTTTTTATAGTAACTTTACTGATAGCCTTAAGCTTTTGAATAGGAAGTGATTCAGATTTTATTTTGTGTACCCTCCCTTCTCAGCTATTCCTTTAATCTACTGCCAGATGTGTAATATACAATCTGTAGATCGAGATGAATGGATCTAATCAGTTCAGTTCTAGAAATGTTTGTTGAGTGCCTACTATGTTCAGTCACGTTAGGGGCTGTAAATATGAAGGTCAATAAGATAGCTATTACCTCAGTCTCTAGTGAGATACATGACACCAGAATATACGTATATGTGTATGTATGCATATGTTATTATGCATAAAATTAGATACACACACCCATATATAGACATACAGTCAGCCCAGGATGCTTTTGAAGACAATTAATGAAATACTCAATTTAAAATCTCAAACAGGGACCCCATTTATTACTCACAAATCAAGAATTTTAAGGGAGTCTCATGGTTGCCTAATACACCACCCTGATGACATCATGGCTCTGACCTGCTTCTCTGCACTTTTTTGCGTACAGAGAGGGCTGTTCCTCATTCTCCCCAGATGACCAGGGGAAGGGTAGATACAAACATAACTGGGGTCTGCTGGCAAGGAAGAAGTGTGTGTGCGGGGATGGTGGCGATTGGGTCTGAGTGTGTGATTAGGGGGCATGGCCAACTGTCACACCCAAATTTTAAAGTTTAGTAATCTTACAGGCTAATTTTGCCTGAGAAATGCAATGATTTGTTAATACACTAAAGCCTGCAAAAAGAGCAAAACAGGAAAGTGCATGCTAGGCTTGTTAATATGTTGCATGATTTTATGGTATTAAATATTTAGTCTAATATACAAAAGTAATACATGTTCATTAAAATATATAAGCAGCAAAAGCAGACCATTGTTTAAGGTCTGATGTGTATCATTTTCACATTTACATTTCTATGCATTTCCAAACAAAGGCATAGGTGTATGCATGTGTGTGTATACATTCACCAAAAATGTAATTACAGCCTTAATATCCAAATTGCTTGTGTTCTTAGCCTGGATCCTCTAGACAGGAGAAGCAGACACAAGGATTAAAGTGAGTGCCCTGGCCAGTGTGGCTCAGCTGGTTGGAGCATCTTCCTGTGCACTGGAAGGTCGTAGTTCAATTCCTGGTCAGTGCACGTACCTAGGTTGTAGGTTCCATCGCCTGTTGGGAAGCATGTGGGAGACAACCGATTGATATGTTTCCCAGACTTTGATGTCTCTCTCTCTCTGTCTCTCTGTGTCTCTGTCTCTCTGTCTCTGTCTCTCTTTCTCTCTCTCTCTCTCCTTTCCTCCCTTTCTAGAGTCAATTAAAAAAGAAAGAAAAATGCTTAAAAAAACACAAGACAAAAAAAGGATTAAAGTGCAGCCATAGATGGTGATGAGGAGGAAACAATAGATGGAAGGTAATAAAGAGGCAAAGCAACTTGGTGTGATGTGGATTGGCAATGACATAGCAGGTGCTTGGCAGGTGTGTCCACCTGGCACGCAGGACTCCTCCGGAAAGGCTGCAAGAAGAAACCACACTCAGGGCAGTCCACTGCAGGGAGGGAGGGGAGCCAGTTTTTCTGCTCAGATCCCTCCTGCCTCTCATTTCCCATCAGCCAAGTTTCACCCCATAGGGAGGAACTCCTTATATTTTCAGCCCTTGGCAGCTATTCAGTAAGCCAGTTCCCATGCTCCATAGTGTGGCATTTCATCCAAATCTAGGATGACGATGTAATGCCAATAGGGCCCATCGTGGAGGAAGTAAAGGCTATGCAGGCCCAGGGTTCCAACTTGAACTTCAGCCATCTCAGGGAGCTCAGCGAAGTCTGTGGTCATGGTCTGAGAAGGTGCTCAATGATTGCATCCAACACACCGGCTTTGCAAAATGGAATAGTATACACATAGTTCTGATATTTGTTTTGTTAACAAAAAAATCATAGCCATTATCCACTGTCAGCACTTTGAGATCAAAGTCATTCTTTTTCACAGATGTCTAAGGTTCTAGAAAATAGATCTGCCATAATTTATTTTGCCATTTCCTTACGGATGGACATGCAGGTTGTTCCCAGTTTTCCATATTATGGAAATCATCCATCAATAATACGTATATATGAGTCTTTCTGGAGGTCAAATTTAAAGTGCTGAAGGCAATTTGAAAGGGAAGATCTGACTTAAAATCAGTCTCCGTGCCGGTCTGGAGCTTTGCTAACCTGATCCTGTGACTGCATTAATTATGCCCTGTTGCACGTGGCCCAGGGTCTGGCGGTTCTGAGCGTGTGCCCCTGACTGGGAGCTGCTGGCTTTGCAGAGGAAGGTCTGCAGCATTGCTAAGGCACGCTACTCTCCCGGGAGGCTCCCAACCCAGAGAGATTACTTTCCATTTTTGCATATGCCCCAAAGCTTTTCCATTTTGAATTACCTTGTCAGTGTATCAAATAAAGAAAGAAATGAAATTCTATGCATTCTGACTTTGCCCAGCCTGCCTTTACGGAGCCCTCTCCTGAGCAGATGTAATTAGTCAGGTCTTGGCCTTGGGGTGGGAACTTGAGGAGGACACTGTGCGTTCCCTGGCAGGGCGTCTGAAGTGTTCAATGATAAGAAGACCACCACCACACGGGAAATTTTACACATTTCTACATCAGAAATCACCTCAGGTTTCAGGCGTGTTTTAGAGGAAAGCTCTTTTATGTTTTTGTCTTGATAATGCTTTGACATCTTGACAGTTTTGAAGGTAATGACCCCTTATGGGAAGCAGCAGGGACTCCATCTGCTTCCCCTCTTTTCTAGGTGGTGTCCCCTCTGTCTCCAAGAGACTGCACGGTCTCTGAAGACCACTCTGGTACCCTTCCTTCCTCCTCTTCCCTGAAACTGCTTAACTATGGCATCTCTGAAACCTGCAACTTCAATGACTCTACTAAGTCCAACACTTTAAGCGTCAACTAACCTTTCAGACAGTAGATTTTTTTATTATAGAATACAAAATATTCTTTATTCTACTGCCCTGTCGATTTTTTTCTCAGAGAAGCTTAATAACATAGACCTGCAATAAAATGAAAATCAAATTCTGCATGAAACTATGTAAAATATTGATCAGACCAAATAGGAATGACAAAATTATTAATGTAACTTAGCCCTTAAAGTGCTCGACTAGCAATGCTGAGTGGAAGAAAGAATGCTTCTAGAATTTAGTAAGTGCATCTGACCACTGAATTTAGAATCAGAATAGTATATTATGCCTTTATTTTACATGATACTATTTAATATATTTAATGCACATATATTATGCCACTTTATTATCATACTAGAGGCCTGGTGCACGGGTTCCTGTACTGGTGGGGTCCCTCAGATGGCCTGTGCCCGTTTGCAATCCGGGAACCCTTGCGGATGTCGGGTAACCGGTTTCAGTCCCATCCCCGCAGGCCCGATCCAGACAGGAGGGAACCCAATCCCGTGCACTGATCGGTGGTCAATGCGTGTCATAGTGACCGGTCAACCGGTCATTCGGTTGCTTAGGCTTTTATATATATATAAAGCCTGAAAAATTAGCTAACAATTCCAGATGAAAAAGTTACATTTATATCTTAGTTACTATAGTCTAATAATGGGCTACATTTTGTTACTTTTAGGGGTAAAATAATTTCATAAATTATAGACTATACCTTCTAGATTCATTGACTCTAAAATCAGGAAAGGCCCTAGAACTTCTCTGTTTTGGAATCTGCACTTGTGGCCTTTGTGTCTTTAAAAATGCTTCTCCTTTCTTTATTAATCAACACTAGAGGCCCGGTGCATGAAATTCGTGCACGGGGGTGGTGTCCCTCAGCCCAGCCTGCACAGTCTCCAATCTGGGTGCAGGGATCAGGCCTAAATGGGTGGTCGGACATCCCTCTCACAATCCAGGACTGCTGGCTCCCAACTGCTTGCCTGCCTCTTCCTGATTGCCCCTAAGCTCTTCTGCCTGCCAGCCTGATCACCCCCTAACCACTCCCCTGCCAGCCTGATCGACGCCTAACGGCTCCACGGCTGGCCCGATTGCCCCTAACTGCCCACCCCTGAAGGCCTGGTCCCCCCCCACTGCCCTCCCCTGCAGGTTTGGTCCCCCCAACTGCCCACCCCTGCAGGCCTGGTCCCCCCCAACTGCCCTCCCCAGCAGGCCTGGGTCCCCCACAACTGTCTTCCCCAGCAGGCCTGGTCCCCCCCAACTGCCCTCCCCTGCAGGTTCGGTCCCCCCAACTGCTCTCCCCTGCAGGCCTGGGTCTCCCCCAAATGCCCTCCCTTGCTGGCCTGGTCTCCCCCAACTGCCCTTCTTTGCCGGCCTGGTCACCCCCAACTGCCCTCCTCTGCTGGCCTGGTCACTCCTAACTGCCCACAACTGCCCTCCCCTGCAGGCCATCTTGTGGTGGCCATCTTGTGTCCACATGGAGGCAGCCATCTTTGACCACATGGGGTGGCCATCTTGTGTCTTGGAGTGACGGTCAATTTGCATATTACTCTTTTATTAGATAGGATTGTATAAAACCGCTTATCACACTGCTGATCAGTATGAATTCATACCATACCAGCTCAGAGCTGGAAATACATTTGTCAGCTTCCACAGTCTTATCAGGATAAATGTACAATTTCTATGTGATATACTTTTTGAAATGTTGAAAAGAGTTCTTTGAGCCCCTAATTATCTTTGAGGATCCTTAAGAATCCAGTGGCTCTCAGATCGGAAGCCATCTCCTTAAGCAAGGTCTGACACCGATTCTTAGATGAAACTTGTACCCTGCCTAATAATGGCCATAGTTGGAAACCTATGTCTTCTCAAAGTGGCCTAAAAAAAAGGCAATTTAATAATTATTCAATTTCTGAGTCACTGTCAGAAAACAGGAGACAGTGAAAAGAAAGAGGTTTGGTACTTATTTCCATGGTTCCTTCTTTGCTGAGTCATCAGAGGTGGGTGGCATCCCTGTCTGATAGCCCGCTTAATACAGTCCAATTTCCTTCAAGTAACTGCCCGTTTCCTTAAGTTGTTGAACCATGCCTTTAAAGATGTACATTTGATTTGTTTCCAATATTCTTCTGTTGAGAACAGTGCTGAAATGAATAACTTTTTTCCCCTTGACTAGGGATCAAAGGATTGTTGGAGTTGGGCCACTAAAGGGAGTAAATTGGAAAAATAGACATTAAGATATCAGAAAATGGAATGATGACATTGAGATTATGAAGTTATTGATAATGACAAGGTATAGAGCATGATTATGAGGTGAGTGACTGAAGTATGGTGAGGAATGTGGAGGAGTTAAAAAATGAAAGACTATGGTGTTGGAAGGATAACCTAAAATATTTATTGAAATCACCAAAACTAAGACTAAAGAGAGAGATTATTAGACTCGAGTTAATATCATTGAAAACCACTGCAATGTTCTTTACAGTATCCAAGACACGGAAGCAACCTAAGTGTCCACCAATAGACATGTGGGTAAAGAAGATTACATATTATATACACAATGTAATATGACTCAGCCCAAGAAAAGAATAAAACCTTATCATTTACGACAACATGGATGGACCTAGGTATTATGCTAAGTGAAATAAGATAAAGACAAATACCATATGATTGCACTTATATGTGAAATCTAAAAAACAAAATAAAACAGAAACAAACTCATAGATTCAGAGAACAAATTGATAGTAGATGGGAAGGGTACGGGGGGTTGAGTGAAAAGGGTGAAAGAAATTGAGAAGTACAAATTGCCAGTTATAAAAACAGTCATGGGGACCTAAAGTACTGCATAGGGACTATAGTCAATAATACTGCCTGTCATGTGTTAATTTTTGTTAATTATTAATTTCATCATTTAAATTTTTTATTTATTTTTAATTACAGTTGACATACAATATTATATTACTTTCAGGTGTGTGACATAGTGATTATACATTTACATACCTTACAAAGTGATCACCCCAATAACTGTAGTATCTATCTGACTACAATGCATAGTAATTACAGTATTATTGACTATAGTCCCTATGCTGTACTTTAGCATTTGAAAAATATATTCCCCTGAATTGGGGTGGGGGTACGTTACACATTATCAAGTCACTTATAAAGGGGAAGTAGGATGTCCTTAGATTTCTGCACAGCAACATTCATAACAAGACACTGGAGTAACATACACAAGATACTCAAGTACAAAAAGTGAACACAAAGACTTTATCTAGCCAAACTATATTTCAAGCATGAAGACTATAGACAGTTTTAATATGCAAAACCCCAGCTAACATTGTTACTATTAGCTTTTCTTTAGAAAACTACTAAAAGATGAACTTTAGACTAATTCAGGGGAATATATTTTTCAAAAAATGTATCTACCAGAGCAACATTTTACTGGTAAAGTGTTCTTTATATCTTAAGTTTTGCCAACATTTCTGTTACAGATCTTTATATTGGTGCTGTGCTACTTCCTTTCTTAAATCTCACCATTGAATGAAGTGTTTTACTGGCCCTGCTCTTTGCAAGAGTTGCTAGCACAGTGGGAAGGAGCTGGTTTTCGCTGAGCACAGGTCTGTGCTGCCCACCGCATGCACAGATTGCTTCTTGCAAATATGGGCTATCTGTGTGACTCTTTGTGTGGCCTCAATTGCACTGTCTTTTTGAATCCAGCTGGGTGCAGGGTCTTTTGTTGCCAGCATGGTTTGCTTGCCCCAGTTTTCACACCCCCTTTTGCAAACAAAGGATAACGTTTCTGTAACTCAGAGTGTGTTTCTTACCTTTAGGAGTTAGGCTTTTGCTTAGCAAGGTCTAAGCTGAGCCTTCTTGCTGTTGAGTTCTGTCTCTGCTTCTTCTCTCTTCTTTCTCCCAATTTGTCTTCGATCTCAGCTGCTTTTGGCAACCTTTGTACATGTTTTAGGATCTGAGCAGTATACTTTACCAAAAAAAAAAAAAAAAAAAAAAAAAAGGGGGGTTTGTGGATCTGGGCGAATGGAAATGTAGTTTGTGTTTTTAAACTTGCAGCTCTTAAATAATTTTTAAATACTAATATTGCTAGTCATGTTCACACTAGAAGCCATCTCTAATTCTTTAGAATAGTGATGTCTACATCTTATAGATAATTGGAAACTCATATGTGTGTGGCCTGAATTCTCTCTCCTAGTGATATTCAAAACTATGAATTTTTTTAGGATAATATATAAAAAGTTCTTCAAAATTATTTAGTCAACTATTAATAAAAATGCACAGATAGCTTACCAAACCTAGGGATTCCTCATTTCTTTTGGTTAGGCCTTACCTGAAGCCTCATAATTACAATATACTAGAAATGTCAAGAACCTAAGAGACAGACTAATTAAGAGTTTATATTGTTCATTTATTCCTTATAAAATATCATGCTAAGCAATACTTAGATAGTTCCTACACTACTTCCAGTTCTTTGCCTCAAGGTCAGACTCTACATTATCTGAACCATCTGGGCCTTGAGCTGGCATTGCACTGGGGACAGATACCCATTCCTTGTAGCCAAAAGTATCTGCCTATGTGGCAAGATTTATTGCACATGGGGATGATGTCAGAGTATTTCTGATCCTGACAGATACCTATCTAAAGGAAAAACTCATGGATTAATTTTGATTATGTCAATGACAATACAGTTATGTATTTGAGCAATTCTTGAGACATCTGGATTGCATTCAAGCAGTTTATAGCTGAATTTTTGCTCTAAATTTTTGTTACTGACTTGCTATCAGCCTGGATTTCAGCAGTTTCATGAAAGAGAGGCATGTAGACAGAAATTTAGGACAATTTTTGTGATTAATATGCCACTTCTCAAATTCTAGTTAGATTGTGTCTTTTTCAATAGCATAATTTTATTTCAGGTTTGTGAAGTGAAATTCCTCTTTAACCAAAGCTGCACAGATAGAAGAGCTACTTGGTAACTCAAACACATCTTGAGGTTTGCACACCAAAAACAGCTGCAGAAACTTAAAGTATATTTCATATTCATCAAAATATGTCGTCTGAAATTTGGACTTTATTTTTACCAAAGCAGTACAGCAACTCCTCAAAATCTTTAATTACATGAAGCTTAGAAAAATTGCCATGAGCTCACTTCATTGGACTGACTTGAGCCTGCGATCTTCACTTCCTGAAATAAAAGGTCTTCTTTTCCCCTGGGATTTCAAGCTCAGTATATTCAGATGTTTCATCAGACCAGCAAGAAAGGACAATCTCTTGGACCACTGTATGTTAAGTTGGGTCTCTGAGAGCCTTTTCATTCCCAAAGTCCTTGACCTCAAAACATCTCTTACAAACAAGCAATCTCTTAAACAAGTGCTCATAATCTAGACTTCTGACTACATTAAAATAAACCCAAACTGCACACACTGCTTTGTCTTTGTCCAATGTGGTGATGGTCAAGGGCACAGGCTCAGAAAATGTTGACAACCACAGTAACTTCCATTCTCACACCAGGAAAAAAAAATCTTTCTTACACAGCTCAAATCACAAACTGGCCTGATGCAAGGAGCATCAGACTTCTCTTTTGTCTTTAATTAGTGCTGAAGTATTTCCCGCTTTTTGATTGCAGTACCCCACCTACGGTAAACATATACATGTACACCTAACTTCTCAAATTCCTTACTAGCGGAGATACCCCTTGAAACGTTTCTGTGTTCTAGCTAATCAGCCTCACTTAGGTCATTTGGATACTGCTGCTTTATAGCATTTCATTCCATACATTTGGCACATGGGCTTACGTCTTAAATTTAAAATAAAATAAATATTACTAGTAAGTTATGTTTTTGTTATTATGCTTTTAGTTTATATTGCTCACTTAATTTTTTTCACTATACAGCCTGGATATTCTTTTTTTTTTAAAAAAAATATGTTTTTATTGATTTCAGAGAGAGGAAGGGAGAGGGAGAGAGTTAGAAACATCAATGATGAGAGAAAAATCACTGGCTGCCTCCTGCACGCTCCTGGGCATGTGCCCTGACTGGTTCATGGGTCGACACTCAACCACTGAGCCACCCTGGTGGAAGCCTGGATATTCTTTATGTATGCATGTTTTATTTATTTTTTAACTTGAAAGACATGTATTTTTGTTCCAGTGGATATCTTTCTAACCTTATAACTATTTTAAACATTATTTAAAGCAGTGAGCAGTATATTTCCTGTTCCTTCCCTCCTTATTCTCTAAAAATATCATTTTCTATAATACTTATTTCTTTTCTTTCTCAACTTCTACTGGTTGTTTCATTATTATATTGCCAGGATTTATAACATTTATTCTTTGTTCTATGACCACAATGCTTACATTTGCTTAGCATTAATTCTACAGATAAGTGGAATCAATGATCACAGTAAATTTTTTTTCTAAGTTTCTTGATTGGTTGGGTGAAATTCATACTCAGCTAATGTCCTATAACAGGTACATGGAAACCACATTCTTGCACATTAAAATATGTTGTCTGTTACATTGTACATAGGTTTCTCTGGTATAAAATTTTTAGGCATAAATTTTTGGGGTCACATTTTGATATTTTTCCCCCTACAGATGTCTTGATCATTTTTATCTAGATACCCAAAATATTTCTATTTGCTTTGAAAAGTCAGTAGCTTTATTAGACTAGGTCTTAGTTTGATTATCCTGTGCCATTTTTTTCCTTTGGGATATTATGTGTCCTTTCTATCTATAGATTTAGGTCTTTTATTTCTGGAAAGTCTCTCAAAATACATATTTAAGCTCTACCCCTTCCCTCCCCCCAATATATAGATTCTTTTCTTGGTTATCTGTCTTGATTGTGCATATATAGGATTTCTTTTGTCTCTCATTTACATAATTTTCTCTCATCCTTTTAAACAGTTTGTTCATTTTTATTTCATTTTACATGCTTTTTGTGAGTATTCCATAACACTTTAAAAATATTTTTTTTTAGTTTTTTCTTAACAATGGTTTTATTCTCTTTATTGTATTTCCAAATTCGCATTGATTTTTAAAAGTTTTCCCCCTTCCACTTATTTTAATTCATGTTTGAGCTCCTTTTATAGTTTTGCTCCATTTAAAAAAATTCAAATGAATAAAGTTAAGAAAGTTGAGTTCATCATACTTACCAGTGCATGCCACATTATCATGCCAGCTAATTTTTATTTATTTATTTTTTCCTTTTTATTTTTCCCCTCCCCTTATAGGCAATCATTCAAATGTGTTATATATATATATATATATATATATATATTTGTAAAATGTATATATTTTTTTAAACTTCAACCAAGGATATGTTTTGATTTTAGAGAGGGAGGAAGGGAGGGAGAGAGAAAGAACATGGATCTAAGAGAGAGACATGGATCACTTGCCTCTCATATGCACCCCAATCAAGGATCAAACCCAAAACCTGAGTATGTGTCCTGACCAGGAATCGAAACTGCAACCCTTTGGTGTACGGGATGACATTCCAACCGGCTGAGCCACCTGGCTAGGGCTAAAATGTGTACTTTTTAATGTATACACTTTTAAATGTTATTTATTGATCATATATCTAATTTTTTTCTCACTCAGCACTATGTTTAAGATCCATCCACATTGCTCTGTGGCCCTCTAATCAGTCACTTCTCACTGTGCAGAATCCTCCATGATGTGCATCTACCACTTTTTACCTATTCACTCTCCAGGTGGTAGATACCCAGAGTGCTTCCAACTTCCAACAACCACAGATAACCCTACTGTCTTAGTCCCTTCAGGCCGCTATAACAAAGCACCACATACGGGTAGCTTATAAACAATAAAAATTTATGTCTCACAGTTCTGAAGGCTGGAAGTCCAAGGTCAGGGTGTCAGTGTGGTTGGGTTCTGGTGATAACGTTCTTTCCAGGGTGCATCCTTAACTTTTAATATCGTTTTTATTGATTTCAGAGAGGAATGGAGAGGGAGAGAGAGATAGAAACATCAATGATAAGTATCATTAATTCGTTGCCTCCAGCATGCCCCACACTGGGGATCAAGCCCGCAACCTGGGCATGTGCCTTGCCCAGGAATTGAACCGTGACCTCTTGGTTCATAGGTTGATGCTCTACCACTGAGCCATATCAGCTCGCCAACACCCTTACTTTTTAAAGTTTATGGCTATATGTATAGTTAAAAAATTCTTTTTATAATGGCAACAATTTTTTGATGAGAATTCAATTTGCCACTTTTCCTCTTCCCTCCTTCCTTTTATCTTATCTTTGTATGCTGGTTCCTTTTTGATTGATTACCCATCTTTGAAGGAGGAGAGATTTTCGAAGATATCCTATTTGCTGAAGGTTTGTGCTGAGGAGGGGCCTGGACCTTGCTCCAGCCTAACAGGAATTCCCCTCATGACACAAAGGCTGTGTGGATGAATTCCTCCAGCTTCTACTTCTAAGAGAGACTGGCTGTTGCTGGCAGGGCTGCCCACATTGCAGTCTATTAGAGCCATGTTTTCCATAAGCTTCTACAGCAGAATGCTTCCTGCACACATGGCTTGGCTAACATTCCTCTTTCAACCTCTCTTTTATAATAAATTAGAGGCCCAGTGCACAAAATTCATGCATGGGTAGGGTCCCTAGCGGCTGCTGGCTGCCAGCCAGGGCCTCTCTTCCCCGGCTGCCGGCTGGGGCCTTCCTTCATTCTGAGCCTCCCCGTGGTGGTCATCGCACATCATAGCGAGCGATTTAACTCCCGGTCAGTCGAACTCCTGAGGGGACACTTTGCATATTAGGCTATTATATATAGAGATATTATAATAAATCAGGTTACCTCCTTCTCTTTTATAATAAATCAGGTTGAGGAGAGGCATTGCTGCCAATCCAGTACTTGACTTACTTGTTTCAAATGAATAATTATTGATTTTGCCCCTAAGGTAGGTAAGTCACTAATTGTGTCAGGTGTGCTCTGTTCCATGTTTTCTGAGATCCGTAGCTACCAACATCTTTTATTAGAGTCTTACTGCTCTTCACTGTACTTTGGGATATATTTTAGTTCAGGGTTTGAGCTGTCTTTTGTCTTCATTGAAAATGGATTTTGCATTTTTGTTTGTCATTATCCTTACTGGGAGGTAATTTATGACAGGAGGTGGAGTAGAGGATGCTATATTTATTTTACCATTTTAATTCTGAAAGTTTCTCTGGAGTATATTTTAAAAATCACAGTTTTATGTATATATTATGGTATCCCATCTAGATTGAAATTTGGGGACTTTTCTGAATCCTTTTACTTTCCTTATATTCTTTACTATTGATTCTTAAAGTTTAGTATCATAAGAATTGCTTCCAGCCCTGGACAACAGTGTGCCAAATGGTTAGAGCGTTGGCCCGTGCACTAAAGGTTCATGGGTTTGATTCCAGATCAAGGGCACCTACCTGGGTTGCAGGTTTGATCCCTGGTCCTGGTCCAAGTGAGTGTGGGAGGCAACCAATCCATGTGAGTCACATAAATGTTTCTCTCTCTCTCCCCCACCTCCCTCCCTCCCATCCTCTAAAAATCAATAGGAAAAATATCCTCCAGTGAAGATTAACAACAACAAAATTAAAAAAGAATTGCTTCTAATGTTTTAAAAATTTTTTAGTAATTAGCCCCAGTCATCTCAGGTGATTCTGATGCTGGTGGTTCGCCAACTGCACCTTTTAGGTAGCTACTCAGTAACACTAATTGATGGATTTACAAGGGCATTGGTATTTGGGTGAGAACTCTTGGTATCTGTAATAGAATAAATGCTGTTTTTGTACATAACATATGTAGCAATAGAGAAGGAAGTGAGGCAGGGATTTTTTTTTTTTTTGCGAGAAACATTTTTGTTTAACTCAGAAATATTCTGTGATCTAGTTGATTGAGTGGCTTTTAGCACATTTGAATACACAATAAATGTTTATAAATGGCAACATTAAAATAGGGCAAAGTTTAATAGACAAAAAGTCCCAGACTCCCCAAAAGTGACTCAAGAAATACAAGTTATCTATATGTTTATCTTTCTATATCTATATGTTTATCGGACTAACCAGGCAAGTTCTCCCTTAGGGCCAATTTAAGTATAAGGTGGATTATGCGTTAATTTGTGAATGTGTTAGTTTCAATATAATGTAACATCCCCTTTTTCCATCTCAGCATTCTTTGTGGCAGACTGCTAGAGATTACATCGCGCAGCCCCCGCTATGGCCATGTCGCCAAGTTCTGAGTGATGAGTCCTGCTTTATTTTTTTTCATAGTGTGCATCATCACTTACCATTACATTACATATCTATTCCTATGTTGACTCTCTCCTTCACTAGAATGTAAGAGCCAAAATATTGGGACACTGTCTTATTTTCTGTCATATTGCCAGCATTTGTCATGTACGTGTAAATAAGGGGGTGCATGTATAAATGAATAATTGCAAAGATATAGGAATTATTAGGTATTACAGGACATGTGGGTCCCAGTATTTCTGTGATGAGAATGGGTACTAGGCCTCATCAAGGGGAGTTTAGTCTGATTTGGGTTACAAGTTGAGCTTGCATGACTACCCTCTCTGTGCACACTTAGCATTCGTATTTTCAAAGAGAGGGGAACTTTCTGGGTTGATTCCAGTCGATGGAATGGAGGATCCCTGTTATGGAGAGCTTCATGCTACTTCAGAAGGCTGACTTTTCTCATATCCAAACTAACTACTACACAGCTGGCTTTTGGCTCAACTATTTATATAGGTCCAGTTATCAGTAGTCAATACAGCATTGTTGGTTTCACTTAAAATACAGGGGCATGCCCTGACCGGTTTGGCTCAGTGGATAGAGCATGGGCCTGCGAACTGAAAGGTCCCAGGTTTGATTCCAGTCAAAGGCATGTACCTTGGTTGCGGGCACATACCCAGTGGGAGGGTGCAGGAGGTAGCTGATCGATGTTTCTCTCTCATCAATGTTTCTGACTCTCTATTCCTCTTTGTAAAAAATCAATAAAATATATTTTAAAAAATACAGTGGCATGAGTCATGGCAACATTGTGCAGAAAGACCATCTATCTACCCTCACAAAAACGTGGTGAATATTGCTGGCACGCCCGTGCTTTCAAAGTGAATATTGTCCTTTCAAATTAGTCACTGCATAGGGAGTTGTATTTGTATTGTGTGCTTCAAATGTCCTTGAAAACATTTTTGGATGTCCTGATTTGAAGTGTCAGAATGATACAATGGACATATATAGACTAGTATTCCAAAGGCCTGGGTTCAAGAACAGCACATAGCAGCTCTGTGACTCTGTATAAATCATTTCATCTTTCTGGGTCTCAGTTTCCTCATTTGTGAAAAGAGGTGGTGAGGTAAGATGACTTAAAGATCTCCCCCGGGTCCAATATTTTATGACTCTGTAACTGCTTTCAGAGTTTTCACAGATAATCTGTGACCATTCCCAATCATACCAAACATCCTCTTTTTGAATGCAGATTTGATTTTTTGGAACAGATAAAACTTATCAGTGCCATGCCTATTAATACCATGTATGACAATGGTAGATGATATTTTAAAATTGTGGAATGGTCATTAATGCCTTCTTTGCCTTTATTTCTGTATATTCATTTCCAAGCAGCCAGAAACCCAACACAAACTGGCTTATGTGAAGAGAAAATTACTGGCTCATATACTAGTAACTAAGAAGTTCAGGTTCTTCAGCTTCAATCACAGCTTGATCCCGGAAGTCAAATGATATTATTAGGACTCACATTTGGTTTTCTTATCTCTCAGATCTGCCTTCTGCTGTTAGTTCCATTCTCAGCCACATTTTCTATTGGCTGGCAATGGACGAGATGGCTGAGAATGTTGGTCCTGCTTGAGTCATTTGCTTGTTATGAAATGATAATGACCAGGAGAATTCCTGAATTGGTTATACCTGAGTCACATGCTCGCCCTTGAAGTGGGGGAAATTCAGTTCTACTTGAATCACAGGAACTGAACATGGTGAAAAGGCACTTCCCCAAATAACGTCATTGTGCGGATCCCAAAAAGGTATAATGAATGCTGAACTTGAAGAGAGGGGGAGGGAGGGAGAGAGGCAGTAGACAAATTCACCCCTTGAAATGTTTCTCCTGCTTTTATTGCAGTATAGGCACTCTCTGTCTCATGGTAGTTTCCTCTTGAATGTCTTTGCCTCTAGTCATTCCCCACTCATGTACATTCTAGCTACTGCCCTTTCTAAAGGATTACCCTTTCTAAAGGATTATTGTCATCATTTCACTCTCCAGCTCAAAATCTTACAGGAACTCTCTTCTGACTATCTGTCGGGCGTTTATGATCTTCTGCAATCTGAGTCCCACATATTTTCCTACCTTATCTATCTACTTGCACTTGTTCCATGTGCTAACCAATCTGCATTGCTCACCATCACTGAACACACTGTATGTTTTCCTTATAATACCTTTACTCTATTTGTATAGTCTACCCCATCACCATTTCTCTCATCCTAAGTCAGAGCTCAGGTGATAAGCCGAGACTGCTAATTGTCTCCAGTATTTGTTCTCCCCTTCTCCTTTAATATCAGAACCACTGATTTTCTGCTGGGGACATGGCCACTTAATAGAGACTACATGTTTCAACATCACTAACAGTTAACTTCTGACCAACAAGGTGTAAGTGTAGTGATACGTACAACTTCTGCAAGTTTTCTTAAATAGAGGCATGTGTTCTTTTCTGCCCCCAACTCCTTTCTACTATCTGGAAATAAGGATGTGATGGCTGGAGCCTGAGCAGCCAGCATGGACTATAAGGTAGACACTACATGTTCAGTATGGTGAAGACACATGATAGAAGGAGTCTGTGTCTGTGTTGATCAGAAAGCTACCATACCAACCCCGGACCTCTTACACTTACATGAGAGGAATACATTTTATTTTGAGGTACTGTTATTTTGAGTTCTTAATTACTACAAAAACCAATCTCTCCATGAAAATATATTATTTTCCATTCAAAATCTACGCAAAGTGGGAGGAATTATTTTAAGGGTATAAGGATTTCTCATAGAATCTATGGGCAGTGATAAAGGAAGCCTCAGAAATAAATTAGAACTGAAACACTGTGGGGAAGCCAGGAAGTCCTCTCATTTTCTCCCTCTCTTTTCTCCTTCTGCAGATTATTTATGTACCTGGCATAGAGAAGCAATAAATACATGTGTTTAATGGATGGCAACTTGTGTGTCTGCGAAATAAACTGGATCTGAAGCCAATTTTCAAAACATTTCCTTATATGTATGTGGCTTGTTAACATGATTCTTTTGAAGGAAACCATACTTTTTTAGAGTCTGAGCTCCTCCCAGCCCTCAGATCTCTTCAGTTGTTTATTTCAACTTCAGAAAAAGGGCCTGAACTGCAGTGCTGTCCACAACTGATCTAATGAAAGACATTTTAGAGATGCTTCTGCTTTTGTACAGGAGTTGCAAAGTTACAAAATCCGAATTATTATGGTTAATAATGAACTATTAACTGTTTAAAATTCGGATTAACTATTAACTGGTTAATAGTGCAGATTAGCTATTAACCAGTTAATAACATGGATTAACTATTAACCGGTTAATAATGCAGATTTTGTAATCCAAAGAAAACACGATAATTTCAAGAGAAACATCAAAAGTGCTTTATTCAAAATAATGTCCATCGCTAGCTACACATTTCCCCCATCTTTCAGGTAATTTGTGGATACAGTCCCAATAGAACTTTTCTGGTTTTGAGGCAGACCATTCAGAGACCCAATTTTCCACTTCTTTGTACGTTTTGAAGTGCTGCTCAGAAAGTGTGTGTGCCATCGATCAGAACAAGTGGTAATCTGAAGGAGCAAGGTCTGATGAATATGGCAGGTGGGTTAATACACCACACCTTCCTGATCTCATCAAACGCAGAGCATTGTCTTCTTTCTGAAGTGATTTGACCTTGCAGTTGATGTTGATGGTTGACCTGGATCAACCCATGATTTTGTGCATTTGGGATTCTCAAAATAAATCCACTTTTCATCACCAGTCACAATTTGACGCAAAAAAGACTTTCTTTTGTGTAGTTGAAGCAAAATTTTATTGATGACTTTTCGGTTTTCCATTTGTCTTTCATTCAGTTGATGTGGCACCCATTTTCCTTCCTTTAAAATCTTTCCCATTGCTTGTAAATGATCAGAAATTGTTTGCTGAGCAACATTTAATCTTTCTGCAAGTTGTCTTTGAGTTTAACACACATCTTCATGCAATAATGCTTGTAATTGTTGGTCTTCAAACTTTTTCGGTTGACCTGGATGTTCTTTGTCTTTCACATCGAAATAATCACTTTTAAAGTGTTTAAACCAGAGTTCACAAGTATCTTGGGATGGAGCATATTCACCATAAGCTTCCCGAAGTATATGATAACTTTCAGCAGCACTTTTCTTCGAAATAAAGTAATGAATTAAAACTTCCAGCAAATGCTCCTTTTTTGGCACGAAATTTGACATTTTTAAGCATAAAAATATCTATGATGTTAACACCTTCAGAAAATTTGACATATGAAGTTTTGAAGCTTGTTGTCAATACAACAAAATAGCATACATATCAAATCGCATATATATCAACATATGTGTAACTCCATCTATTGAAAAAATCCGCATTATTAACTAGTACACCTAGTAGATCCTATGCAGAGTATATCATAGGGCCTGTCCTCTAAACATTTATATACCAAGACAGTACATCTCCATGTATTTCCTCCATTCATTCTGCAATTTATTGAGCCAGTCCTTGTGCCAGTTCTCAAGAAGCTCATAGTAATTGGGAAAATAAACAAAACTACAATTAGCATTCTATGGGATAAGTGCTAAAAAGAGATAAGGTGGTATGGGAACACAGTTAGGGGCACCTACCTCTTACGGGTGTGTGGATGGGACAGGGCAGCGTGACAAGCCATGGGGAAGGGTTGACAACGGAATTGATACCTGGGTTGAATGATAAAGGATAAGCAGGAATTAGGTAGGTAAGGAAGAGGTGGAGATTCAGGATGTAACAAGAAAAAGGAGCAGCATACGCAATAGCAAGATGCTTGAGAGAGTATGGCAAGATTGGGGAACCCAAGTAGTTTGCTGCATGTTGAGTTTATTGATTCCACTTAGTTGTTATTGACATATTTGTCTCCCACACTGTGTTTGATTCTTTGTGCTAGAGATTGTAATGGTGTCTCTGTTCCCATGTCCAGCAATAGGCACATAGATGGAGCACAATAAATGTTTGAATGACATGACATGAATGACACAATATAAGGAAGAATAGTTAGGAGTCCATTAATAAGGAAGGTCATATTTGATGGCAGTGAATATGAAATATGAGATGAAATAGATTTAAAAATTATTTGGAAATTAAAATGGCTAGGACTTGATATACTGGAGATGTGGTATAAAAGAGTAAATAATGACTTTCTAAGTTTCTATTTGGATTATAGGTGGATGATATTAGTAATAATGTTAAAACTAATATTCATTAGGCACTCTGTGTCATTCAGTACACTGTGTTTTACATGTATAAAACCATTTAACCTCTCAACAACTCAGTGAGGTAGGGGCTCTTACCTTACCCCCCTTTACTGATGAGAACATTGGGGCTATTAGAGATCACCTTGCCCAAGGTCACACAGCCAGCGGCAAATTCCAATCCAGGAATTCTGGTTCCTACGGACATGCACCTGCCCTATTCTTCACTGACTCTAAAAGATGTGACCAATATGCAGAATGACGGTCCCGTTCCAGATGTGTATTGCATAAATCGCATGGATCCCCGTATCCCTTTCACTAAACATAAAAACACATAGGGTGACTGACTTTTTTTTTTTTTTAAATCAGATTTTGGGAGCTTGGTTCTGTAGCTTCACTTTTCCTACTTGGAGGACCTAAAGTGGGGTGGAAGTTGGGTAACAGTTGACACAAAAAATGAGAGACGGCAGGTAAGGAAACCACATTCTCGAATGCTCTAGCAGCTGCTGGAATGATGGGATCTGGGTTCTATCGGACTCTCCTTCCCCCCCCCCCCCCCAACACACCACACACACACACACACACACACACACACACACACACACACACACACACGGTAAGGTGTGACGCCAGGTCTCAGGTTGGTTAGCAGTCTTCAACTCACATCCACGGTTCATCTCCCGACTCCTGTGAGCCCATCACACTCGCAGTGAACCAGAGACCGCCCGCCCAGCCCAAGGAAACACTGCCCAGGCCGGCTCGCTCGGTTCCCACGGAAACCGCCCGCTGAGGCACCTGGAGGGGCCCCCCCTAAGCCCCGCCCCGGCACCTGCGCAGAGCCCCGCCTAGAGCCAGGGGCCCGGGAGCGCGTGGGTCCCCCAGGCCCCGCCCCTCCCCGCCCCCAGCCCCGCCTCCCTCCACCGCCCGGCCGCTCCCCGCTCCCGCCCCGCTCCGGCGCAGGCGCAGTCCGCACTCCCTCGGCGGCCCCCAGCGCAGTGCGCCCGGCGCGGCCGAGGTTAGCGGCGTCTCCGGCGGCCTCCTTCCCTTGTCGTGGCTTCGGGGCGCGCTCCGTGGGGGCTCCGCGAGCGCTTCTGAGCGAGGGCAGCGGCCGCCGCGGGTTCCTCAGGTGAGTGCAGCCGCGCGCAAGAGAGGCCGGGGCGCGGAGCACCGCCCCATCGGCGCCCGCACCCCGCCTCCCCAGCCGGCCCTGAGGGTGGCCGCGGCAGGTGCAGGTGCGGGCGCCGCAGAGGGCGCAGTGCGCGGGGATCGGGCCGGCTGCCGGGACCCGGCGGGTGCGCTCTCTCGCCCGGGTCAGCGGAATTCGGTTCTCCTGTTTCTCCGGCGCGGGGCTTCGGCATCTGGGCTCCGGCACCTGGACACCCCAGGGGCCGCCGGTGGGCGCCGGGCGTCGGTGGCCCCTCCCCCGCCCCTCCTCCCAGGTACGGGCTCGTTACTCATTAACTGCGCGGCCCCGAGCGCCCGAGGCTGGGGGCTCGGAGCCCGGTTACCTGTCGGCGGGGCGCGCGCGACCGGGGCCGGGGGCCTGGAGAGGGTTCTAAAGAGAGTTCCCCAATAAGTCTGGAGCTGCGCGGGAGCCGGAGCGGGGCGAAGCATTAGGCGTGGACC
The DNA here is from genome assembly GCF_963455305.1 of Plecotus auritus. Lineage (NCBI taxonomy): Eukaryota > Metazoa > Chordata > Mammalia > Chiroptera > Vespertilionidae > Plecotus > Plecotus auritus. The sequence continues at coordinate 158,197,211 of NC_137772.1, read as the reverse complement.
AGGGGGTCTTAGTGAACCACATGCCCGACCCTATCCCGAGGGTCACTCTCGGGAGGTTTGGCGAAACCTGGTGTGCAGGAGCGATCGCCGGCGTCGCGCCGTAGGAGGCAGCCCGGTTCAGACTGACTTTTGTTTAGGGGAGTTGGGACGCGCTGCACAGACGTAATTGTAATTACACTGCTCTTTCCAGCGATGACAACTCACTGGACCGCGGGGGGCGGGGGGTGGGGGTGGGGAACGAGATTAATGGATTCTAGAAGTGATGTTAGGTGGGATCCTGCAGCACGTGAAGAGTTGCCAGTTGCTATGGGATTAAAAAAAAATCTGTAATGGCTAAAGGGTCGGATCTTGTAAATGAAGACCGCTGACTTCATATTGCTTCCTAAGAGGCAATTGAGTTTGGAGGAAATGTAGCATGCTCCGGCGCTACCTGATTCAGGAAAGAGCCGTGTAATCTTCTGCCATAGAATACTTACATAATTGGATAGGCTGATAAGAGGATTAAAACAATACTGTTCTATTGTAAATCTGTTGAAAGACCCAGTTTTTAGTCATTATCCTCATTCTTATTTTGTTGTTCATATAGTTGTTTTTTTTTAAGGTGACTGACACATCAAGGAGAAAAGAGACCGAATAGATTTGAAGATCAATCCTAGTGAATGTTTTATGTCGTTAAATAATCCACCAGTTTTATGGGGCCTTGTTCAGCTAACATTTGTTGTTTACTAGTACTGTGCATCATGTTTAGACAGATTTATATCCCAATATTGGCTTAGTTGATCTAATCCTAAAGCCCTTGTGGAATTTATAGAAATAAATTTAGCAATTATATACAATTTTACTACAATAGTGTATTTCTTACTGATAGAAGAAAAGCCTTTTATTTTTTCACTACAGCAAAATTACATATTAGTGCATACTTTTTTGAATCAAAATGGATACATTTACTATAACTCTTCCTTATGTGTTTGGCAAACAACTCATTTGTGGTATTGAAACTTCTAACCTTTCACCAGGATGGATATTTGATGTTCAGCTGCTTATGGGGTTTGTAGTTAGTGAGGTTTCTAATTAGATCCAATTGTACTTTTTGAATTAATGTAGCTATGCATACTCTTCCTTCAATATTTTTCCCTCTAACTTTCCCTAAACTTGTCTCCCCTCAACATAGATACTGCACAAATAATTTGAAAATTAAAGGTTCTTAGTAATCTAGGTCTCCTTCATTTTTTAATAGGGCAGACAAAAACTTGTAGGTTATAGTAGTTTTACATGTATTATTGTGGTTATTATACCTTCCTTTTTCCCATCCTGAGTAGGACTTGTTGAACCAATTAGTAAGCTGATCAAATGAAAAATTAGTAAATTGGTTTTTTTAAGTTTTAGCTCCATTACTGTGCATATGACCTTGAGTAAATCATGTAAGCACGCTGAGCTTATTTTCTTATTTGTGATGATACAGTATTAAGTTGAACCATATGAATTTGCCAGTAGTCAATTGTTTTTCATATGCTTCAACCTAATATGAACTTCATGGTAATGGGATGTGAGTTAAATGAGATACTCTGTATAAGATGTGGAGTTAGGGGGGTGGGAGGAGAACAAAAATATAAGCTTGACAGTGTGCCAGGCCCTGTTCTTGTTGCTTTAGGTGCCTTGACTCCTTATTCTTGGGGCATTCCTGGGATATTGGTGGTACTGAGTTTTACAGATTAGGGCATTGAGGCTCAGAGAGGTGAACTAACTTGCCTGTGTTTACTTGTCAAAGGTCATATACTAGTATATAGCTGACTAATGGCAGAGCCAGTATTAGAAACTGAGTGATTGCCCCAAATGGAACTTAAAAAAAAATGTTTTATTGTTGATAGTATACAGATGTCTCCCATTTTCTCCCCTTTTACCGCCCCTCCTCCCAGACGCTCCTCATCCCCCAGGTCTTCACCACCCTATTGCCCATGTCCGTGGGCTATGCATATAACTATGTAAGTTCTTTACTTTATCTCTTCTTGTCTCCCCATCCCCACATCAGTGTATGTCAGTCTGTTCCATGCCTCCATGCTTTGGGTCTTATTTTGTTGGTCAATTCATTTTGTTTATTAGATTCCACAAATAAGTCAAAATAGAACTCTTAACATGCTTGTTTCTTCCATTTCTGGTCTACACCTTCTGTAAAAGAATTTTGTAACTATGAAAGGTGAAAGGTGTTATCATTTGTATTTCTGGTTGAAAAAAATATTCAGGCCCTGGCCATATAGCTCAGTTGGTTAGAGTGTCCATGTATGTCAAGGTTTTGGGTTTGATCTCCCTCAGGGCACATATAAGAAGCAACCAGTGAATGTATAAATAAGTGGAACAACAAATGGATGCTCTCTCTCTCTCTCTCTCTCCTCCCCGCTCCTTTCCACTCCCCCTACCCCCCCCCCCCCAAATCAATAAATAAAGACTGTATATCTAGGTTTTCCTATGAGGGTGATACCAGTGCTACTACTACTATTGAGTCTAGGGCTTACCATGTATCAGGTTCTGGTCTAAGCACTATGCCAGTTTATAATCACAGTGACCTAGACGGTGGTTGGCAAACTGGGGCTCGTGAGCCACATGCGGCTCTTTGGCCCCTTGAGTGTGGCTCTTCCACAAAATACCACGGCCTGGGTGAGTCTATTTTGAAGAAGTGGCGTTAGAAGAAGTTTAAGTTTAAAACGTTTGGCTCTCAAAAGAAATTTCAGTCGTTGTACTGTTGATATTTGGCTCTGTTGACTAATGAGTTTGCTGACCACTGACCTAGGAGTTAGGTAATCCCTACTTTTATCCCATTTTATAGTTGAGAAGATTGAGGAACTCAGACATGTAGCTTGCTCAAGGTCACAAAGCTAGTTAAGTGACAAGACTAGATTAGAAGTCAGGCAATTTGTCTTTAATGACCATGCTCTTAACCTCTCCACTCCACTACTTCCTCATGTGCAGGTTGTAATTATTTTTAATTTAGCTTTTATGAGATACTTAGTGTAATAAGTAATTCTTCTTGTGTCACCAGCAGACTCAGCATCTGCTCTGCAAGTCACAGTGGGGTTAAAGGAAAGTATTCTTAATAAGTCTGGAACGTAGACCATATACCCATTCCCATATCTTTTATAAGCCTCAAATTTAGAAGGTGCTCTTCACATTATACACTGTTGTGATAATTTTAATGAGTGCAAAATAAGACAAAGTGTTAGAATAGTTGGACAATGGGGAGAAAGGAAGGATGAGTAGTGGGGTAGAGATATTTGTGTGTTGAGGTAATGAGGGAAAGCTTGGAGGATATTCTGAGGGAGTACAGTTTATCAAACTAAGCTTTGTCCTCTATAGTCCTGGTTAAGATGCAGTTAAAACAAAGGGTAGTAAACTGGTTACTAAATTGATTACTTACATGTACTTGATATCCTAAAAACAATGCCTCTATTTTAGTATTTATTAATCTTGATATTTACATTGTATTTATAATGTTAATGACAAGGAGGCCTCTTCTTTAGTGTATGCCTGCTTTGTGGGCAGGGTTGAAATCATCTTACTCCATTTTATAGCTTCAGCATTGGGCCTGGAACCCAAACGCAGGTACTGTGCTGTGTTTGGTGATGGAAGGTCAGTGGAAGAATGTTAGGGTGGATTGAAATTGACCTAGAAGTAGAAATGGAAATGAGGGCTCAGAGTGAGCATTGAGGGGACTGAGGAAAGGAAGACAGAGATACTTACAACAGGTAGCATTAGCTTGTCATCTTTATTTCCCCCCTCTGCTTTCCTTTTCAGCTTGTAACTAAATGAGGTAGTTTCAGAAGCTTACTAAATTGTATATAGTCATTGTTAGAAAAAAGTGAAAAGTAATTTGGATTTATCTTAGGATATCAGCCACACAAAATTAGTGCTAGCCATAAACTAAGATTATTTAGGTCAGAGGGAAAAGAATGAAAATTATTGAAATAGTTCAAATTTATGGGGGATTTGTTGCTTGTAGTTAACAATAGGGTTGTCAGTGTAAATGTAATGAAAGTTGATGAACTTCAAGATATATGAATTGACAGTCTAGTATAAAGAAACTGAATTTAAGGATGTGAGTACCCTAGAAGCATAGAAGAGCAGACAGATGAGAGCTTAGAACCAGTTAAATAAGTGGGTTGTAATTTGAAGTATCTAGAGAAGAGGATACTATTAGGTATTTATTTTGGGCACTTGATTAACAAATGGGGATAAAATATGGATGAACAACAAAAGTGGGTTTGAGAAAACAAGTAAATGTGCATTAATTAATTTCTTGGGAAGAGAATTATATTTGAACTCAGAGAAATTAAGTGACATGTTCAAGTTCATACAGCTAGTCAATGACAGAACCTGAACTGGAAGGAACGTTTTCTGAAGCTAGTTTGATAACATACTCTTATTCCCCCAAACTTTGAAAATTCAGTTTCCCCAGTCTTGATACAAGAATGTCAAACTTGCAGCCTATAGGCCACTGCCTTGATTATTTGGCCTGCCTTTGAGTTTGACATGCTTGCTCTAAAGGTATTCTTTTAGCTGTCTTACTGTTTTCTTCAGGAAAGGTAGCTTGTAGTCACTGTCTCTGCTCCTCACTGCTTTGCTCTTCATCCCCTGTCTAAGGACTCTCATTGTTTATTTTAACAGATACTTCAGTGCCTGTTGAATGTTTAGTTGACATATATTCTTGCATATACAAAATAAGGAGGCTTCCACTATTAAGAAAGAGAAACTTAACAAAACTATTTTAAAAATATTTGTTATAAGGATTTGTAATTAAGTACAATATTAGTAACCCAGTAAGTACTGAGCATTTTCTGAAACTCTTAATTTAAGAATTTACAATAACATATCTAAATATGTCAGATTGTATATATTTGTGGAATTAGTAAGTGGAAATTAATTTGTGGTCTATATTAATGAATGTGAAGATGGTGTAACTTCATTGACCATTTGACTAATTTTCCCCGTGGGTTATTAGTTAAATCCACACTTATAAACATAGAATGCTTCTTAAAATGTAAATGTGATTTTTTTTTTGTTACAACCTAAATGTTAATTTGGAAAATCAACTTTAAAATTACAATGAAAATTAATGAGAAAATGATTTATGTACTTATTATATATACATATACTTTTTTTGTTTTTCTTCCTTTATTATGTAGTATTTGAATACCTCTCAAAACTTTCTAATTATGGAGAATTTTAAATCAAATAAATAGACTCAGTAGTATAATGAACCTTAAAGTTCCCATCATCTAACCCCAATAACCATCAACAATGGTCAGTTCTGCCTCATCTACTTCTCTCCCTCCTTTATTATTTTAGCAAATTTCAGGAAGTATATAATTTAATCTGTAAATATTTCAGTATGTATTTCTAAAAGAGGAGGGCTAGCTACAGTATTAGTATATACCAGTGGTCGGCAAACTGCAGCTCGCGAGCCACATGCGGCTCTTTCGCCCCTTGAGTGTGGCTCTTCCATAAAATCCCACGTGCGGGCGCGCACGTACAGTGTGATTGAAACTTCGTGGCCCATGCGCAGAAGTTGGTTTTCGGCTCTCAAAAGAAATTTCAATCGTTGTACTGTTGATATTTGGCTCTGTTGAGTAATGAGTTTGCCGACCACTGGTATATAATTTTAAAAATTCACACTAATTCCTTAGTGTCAAATTATCCACACTTTTTTTAATATACAAAAATAAGACCACTTTAGTAAAGTCAATTCTGCCTGCTTTTATTTATATACTAGTTTTCCCCCTAAATCCTATAAGGTATGAAAAAGTATTTTAAATTCCAGCATAGCAGCAACATAGAGGAGGAAATAATGATACCAAAGAAAATATAGGGAAAAAGAATAGAAAGAACATGGCAATAACAAATGCTCATTTCATGAGCAGTGTTTTAGAGAAACTTTAGTTTTCTCTTTCTGAAAGTAAGGCAAGGGTTCAGAGATTAAGCAGTATTCTTCTGTTTGGCTTGTTCACTTCTTATGGTTGGTTGGGTGAGACCTGTCTTAAGAGATCTTCTGCCTTGATCTAACCTTTATCTGAGTCCCCCCTCCCTCCCTAATCAGTTTTACGTTTTAAGTGATTCTTGGATGTAATGAAGTCAGACACACCAGGGTTTGAATCCTAGGTCTTATTATTGACTGAGCAGGTTGAAGTTAATAAATCTCTCTGAGCCTTGGTTTCTGTATCTGTAAAATAGAGATAAGAACCATTTCGAAGAAATGCTGTGAGGAGTAACTACAATAATGTAGATGTATGTATGTCACACGTACAGAATGTAGTAATGTAATGTATATGTGTGTAATGCCATGTGTATGTGTAAGTAAGTGAATCTATTGTTTGACTGCTTTTCATCTGTATATGTCTCCATTCTCTCTATTCGCAACGCATGACCTTGGTATTAGATCAGATCTTCATAATCTCTTGCCTAGCCTGTTGCACTGACTAACCTCTTAACCAATCGCCTCTAGTCTCTTCTCTCTAAAGTCCTCATTGCCTTTGGTGTCATTTTTTTAGTGACATTACAGTACATAAGCACTTTCTGAAATGTGGATCTGGTCATCTCTTCAGGATAAATTACAAGAACATTTTTCATGTTAAAGCTTCTAATGGTCAGTCTGTCACAGTGTGCTTCTCCAGCCTGATTTTCTGTCTTTTCTTCCTTTGTTAGTTTTATTAGTGCCAAACCCTCACTCCCTGACTGCCCTATCCTATTTCATTGCCTTGCTCATCTATTGGACTCTTCTTCAGCATTTAAAATCTAACTTATATTTTATTTCTCCTTGAAACATTCTCTTCTCTCTCCACTCCTCCCACAACCCTCAGAGTTTTCACTTAGAGCAGTGGTTCTCAACCTTCCTAATGCCGCAACCCTGTAATACAGTTCCTCATGTTGACCCCCCAACCATAAAATTATTTTCATGCTACTTCATAACTGTAATTTTGCTACTGTTAATGAATCGTAATGTAAATATCTGTGTTTTCTGATGGTCTTAGGCTCTACAGCAGCGGTTCTCAATCTGTGGGTCACGATCCACAGGTTGAGAACCACTAGCAGGGTCTCCTAAGACCATAGGAAAACACAGATGTTTACATTAAAATTCATAACAGTAGCAAAATTACAGTTATGAAGTAGCAACGAAAATAATTTTATGGTTGGGGGTCACCACAACATGAGGAACTGTATTAAAGGGTCGCGGCATTAGCAAGGTTGAGAACCACTGACTTAGAGGCTATGCACCACCTCTTTAGTCTATATTCATACCTATATTCTTAGAATTTAGTACCAAGGATTTGCCTTGAGGAGTTGAAGTTGGCAATCTTCCTTCCATTCCAACTAGAATAAATATAATTGATAAAATGTATTAAATGCACTTATTTTATACTAATCTATACTAATAAAAGGGTAATGTGCTGATTAGACCAGACATCTTCTGGACATCCTTCTGGACATCCTTCTGGAAAAAGCCACAGTGGCAGGGGCCGAGGCAGAGGCGGTTAGGGGAGACCAGGCAGGCCGGGGAGGGCAGTTAGGGGCGGGGAGGGCAGTTAGGGGTGACAAGGCTGGCAGGGGAGGGCAGTTAGGGGCAACCAGGTTGGCAGGGGAGGGCAGTTAAGGGTGACCAGGCTGGCAGGGGAGGGCAGTTAGCGGCAACCAGGCAGGCAGATAGGTGAGCAGTCCCAGATTATGGGAGGGATCCCGGAATGAAGAGGGTGCAGGATGGGCTGAGGGACCCCTCCCCGCCCCCCGCCATGCACAAATTTCATGCACCGGGCCTCTAGTCTATATATAAAAGCCTAAGCGACCATTACGACCTAATGACTGGAACAACCGGTCGCTATGACACATACTGACCACTAGGGGGCAGATGCTCAATGCAGGAGCTGCCCCTTAGTGGTCAGTGTGCTCCCACGGCCAGCCAACCTCCCCCGGTCCCTCCCCTTGGCCAGCAAACCTCCTGTGGTCCCTCCCCCAGTCTGGCAAGCCCCGTCTGGCAGCCAGCAGGCCCCGTCTGGCAGCTGGCAGGCTCCAAGGCCCCAGCCAGCTTGGCCCCGATCGGGACTGGGCGTGATGACCCTGATAGGTTCTGATCACCAGCCAGGCGTAGGGACCCCACCTGTGCACGATTTTCGTGCACCAGGCCTCTAGTCTATATATATAAAACCCTAATATGCAAATAGACTGAACGGCGGAACAACCGAAAAACCAGTCGCTATGATGTGTGCTGACCACCAGGGGGCACACGCGGAACATGGCGGGCATTGGCCATGAGGGATGGTGGAGCAGGTGAGCGGGGGCACCAGACCAAGACGGGGCACTGGTCACTGTCATCGGGGTGAGGTTTTGGTGGTTACTGAAAATTCTTTGCTCCTGGGCGCCGCTGTCCCGCTAGGCGCTCTCACTTGCTACCAGCACCTGCACCTGCTGCTGGCGCTGGCCCCGCTTGCATCCACTGCTGGTGTCAGATCCACCGCTTGCACCGCTGCTGGTGCCCAGCACCGGCCCCGATCACTCAGCGCTGTCAGCAGGTTTGAGCGGCAGCTGCTGGCCCTGATCGCCCCTCAGGGCTTCTCCACCTCCCTCTGCTCCTGAGGGGTGATCAGGGCCGGCAGCTGCCTCTCACATCTGCTGCCGGTGACAGCCCTGCTCGCACCCACTGCTGGCGCTGTCCCTGCTCGCACTCGCAGCCTGCGCCTGGCACCGGTCCTGATCACTCGGCGCCATCAGCAGGTGTGAGTGGCGGCCTCTGGCCTGATCGCCCCTCAGGGCTTCTCCACCTTCCCCTGCTCCTGAGGGGCGATTGGGGAAGCAGCTGCCACTCGCATCTGCTGATGGCACCGGCCCCAATAGCTCCACACTGTCAGCACAAGGGAACAAGGTGGTGGGAGTAGGGCTGCTGGCAGACAGGACCTGGGGCTATAGCGGGAGGGGCCCGGTGTGGGCGTGGAGGATGGGCCAAGACCCGCCCCTATGCCCACCGCAGCCTCGTGGCCCACAGTTCCTTTCAAGGTGCACAAATTCATGCACTAGGGCCCCTAGTATTATAATATATATAAATGTGCTTAATATATAAATAAATATTGTAAATGTTGCTGAGGGTTTTTAACAAGACAAATTAATTGATGGAATTTACTGTATATACTTGAATTCATTATACATACTATTGAAGTAGTAGTCTAATTTTTAATGACAGAAGCTGTTTCTTTCATAATTTATGCTCAATTAAGAAGATCCTTAATTAATTTAGAAAAAAAAGCATCTGGATGTTCCTCCCTTCCCTCCATTCCCCAGTCTGTCAATAAATTGAGAGAGGAAAATAATACATAATAATACATGTTATAATTCTTAAGCATTTTTCTTTTGATCTGCCTTGAAATATTTAATTTCTATTATTATATTACTAGAGGCCCTGTGCACGAGATTTGTGTACTGGTGTGGGGGGGGTCCCTTCAGCCCGGCCTGTGCCCTCTCGCAGTCCGGAACCCCTCGGCGGACATATCTCTTGCAGTCCGGGGCTCTCGCAGCCCAGGACCCCTTGCTACTTACCACCTACCTGCAGTGGAGGCGGGAGAGGTCCCTCCCATCACGGCTGTGCTCGCCAGTTGTGAGCCTGGCTTCTGGCTGAGTGGCGCTCCCCCTGTGAGAGTGCACTGACCACCAGGGGGCAGCTCCTGCGTTGAGTGTCTGCCCCCTGGTGGTCAGTGCGTGTCATAGCGACTGGTCGTTCCGCCGTTTGGTTGATTTGTGTATTACGCTTTTATTATATAGGACTAGAGGCCTGGTGCATGAAATTTGTGCACGGGGGAGGGGGGTCCCCTCAGCCCCACCTGTACCTTCTCAAATCTGGAACCCCTTGGGATTCAGATTAGAGAAGGTACAGGTGGGGCTGAGGATCGGGCCTAAACCGGCAGTCAGACATCCCTCTCACAATCCGGGACACCTGGCTCCTAACTGCTCACCTGCCTGCCTGCCTGGTTGCCCCCAACTGCCCCCTACCCTCCGCCAGCCTGGTCACCCCTCACTGCCCTCCCCTGCCGGCCTTGTTGCCCCATGCAGCCTGCTGCTCGGTCATTTGGTTGCCCCTCACCAACCCCTCTGCCGGCCTAGTCGCCCCATGCAGCCTGTTGGGTCGTCTGTTTGGTTGTGATGGTCGCTTAGGCTTTTATATATACAGGTATTTAGATAGGATAATAAAACGAAAACAAATTTAATATATACAGTATGACATTCAGAACAATAAACTTAATTTTTAATAATATTTAAACCAACAAAACCATTGCTTTTTGTTCTTCTTGATGATATCATTTGTGCTGATACAGAGTGACAAAAATATTTGGCAAGTATTATTTAGAAAATACCTTGGAGACATTATAATTAGTAATAACTAATCTAAAGGGGTAAGTGGCAGATATGGTGCTAAGCCCTTTATGTGTATTGTATAACTTAATTCTCATGGTAACCTTATGAGATAGGTGCAGTTTTTAATTCCTATTTTTCAGATGAGAAATATAGACTTAAGGCTTTAAGATCACATTGTTAGTTACTGGTCCAGAGAGGTTTTGAGCCTGATTCTAGAGTACAAACTTTCTGGTGAGGTAGCAAATATTAATTTTTCCCTATTGGGAAGTCAAATCCCTAGCTTCCCTCTAACAGACTCACTATTTCACAATTAGGATCATTGGGTTCAATTCCATGACTAAATAGATGAAAATATTTGGGCTCAGAGAAGTTGAATGGCCTGCCTAAATTTGCATATGCAACTTAGAGCTTGGTCAAAACTAGAACCTTCTTCTTCAGGTACTGTTGTTTCGGCTCTGCTGTGATGGAAATTATTTGCTTTCAAAAATGTAGTGCTTTGATGAATTTTAGTAAATACAGAATTAAAATTATTTACATTTTAAATGCTAAATTGATGAGGAAAAAGATAAAAATTACAGCTTTAAAATGTTTTCTTTTTAAGTAAGTCCTGTTTCCCACTTGTCAAGGTAAGTAAAATAAAGGGGAAAATGTGTTTTACTTTGTGGTGGAATAGATTTTATTTGTTTTTCTGGACTACTGATCTACTAAATTGAGTTTTTTAATTTCATTTATTATGTGTATCTACCCATGTCCTTTAGATGTTTAACTGAAAATACTGAACCTGTAGTTCATCTTAATTTCTTGTGTTGCCCTATGGATGCCTTTTATTTGCAATTAGAAAATTCCTTTTAATTAGGATAAATTTTATAAAAAGTTATTAGGGTTTTTCTAGACATTAAGTGAATTAATACATGTGAAATTCTTAGCAAAAGTATCTGACACATAGTTAACTTTCAGTAAATATTGGCTGCTGCTTTTTCTGTGATAATACTGACTTCTAGAAAGAAGAAATAATATGAAATGCATATTGGGGATCAGAAATAAAAGTTGTTTTAAGCAGCTTTTACTTATGATTGGAAATCAGCTTTATTACTTGGAACTGAATAATAATAAAGCCACCCAAGTTGTGTTGGTAAATCACCCATAAGAATATTTTTTAAATTTCTTTATTGATTAAGGTATTACATATGTGTCCTTATTCCACCATTACCCCCCACCTCTCATTCATGCCCCAACCCCCCTGTTGTCTGTGTCCATTGATTAGGTTTACATGCATGCATATAAGTCCTTTGGTTGATCTCTTCCCCTTACCCCCACCCTCCCCTACCTTCCCTGAGGTTTGACGTTCTGATTGATGTTTCTGTGTCTCTGGATCTATTTTTGTTCATCAGTTTATGTTGTTCCTTATATTCCACAAATGAGTGAGATCATGTGATATTTATCTTTCTCTGCCTGGCTTATTTCACTTAGCATAATGCTCTCCATCTCCATCCATGTTGTTGCAAATGGTAAGAACTCCTTCTTTTTTACAGCAGCATAGTATTCCATTGTGTAGATGTACCACTGTTTTCTAATCCACTCATCTGCTGATGGGCACTTAGGCTGTTTCCAAATCTTAGCTATGGTGGATTGTGCTGCTATGAACATAGGGGTGCATATATCCTTTCTGATTCGTGTTTCTAGTTTCTTGGGATATATTCCTAGAAGTGGGATCACTGGGTCAAATGGGAGTTCCATTTTTAGTTTTTTGAGGAAACTCCATACTGTTCTCCACAGTGGCTGCACCAGTCTGCATTCCCACCAGCAGTGCATGAGGTTTCCTTTTTCTCCGCATCCTCGCCAGCACTTGTCATTTGTTGATTTGTTGATAATAGCCATTCTGACAGGTGTGAGATGGTACCACATTGTTGTTTTGATTTGCATCTCTCTGATGATTAGTGACTTTGAGCAGGTTTTCATATGTCTCTTGGCCTTCCTTCTGTCTTCTTTCAAAAAGAGTCTATTTAGATCAGTTGCCCATTTTTTGATTGGGTTGTTTATCTTCTTTTTGTTAAGCTGCATGAGTTCCCTGTAAATGTTGGAGATTAAACCCTTATTGTTGATATCATTGGCAAATATGTTCTCCCATGCAGTGGGCTTTCATGTTTTATAAATGGTCTCCTTTGCTGTGCACAAGCTTTTTATTTTGTTGTAGTCCCATTTGTTTATTTTCTCTTTAGTTTCCATTGCCCTAGGAGCAGTATCAGTGAAGAAACTGCTTCGGCATATGTCAGAGATTTTTCTGCCTGTGGATTCCTCTAGTATTTTTATGGTTTCCCATTGTATGTTTAAGTTCTTGATCCATTTTGAGTTTATTTTTGTGTATGGTGTAAGTTGGTGGTCTAGTTTCATTTTTTTGCATGTATCTGTCCAATTTTCCCAACACCATTTATTGAAGAGACTGTCTTGACTCCATTGTATGTTCATGCCTCCTTTGTCAAATATTAAGTGGTTTGGGTCGATTTCTGGGTTCTCTGTTCTATTCCATTGATCTATATGTCTGTTCTTGTGCCAGTACCAGGCTGTTTTAAGAACAGTGGCTTTGTAATACAGCTTGATATTTGGTATTGAGATCCCACCTACTTTGTTGTTCTTTCTCAGTATTGCTGTGGCTATTCGGGGTCTTTTTTTATTCCAGATGAATTTTTGGAAAGTTCGTTGTAGGTCTGTGAAATATGCCATTGGTTTTTAATGGGGAGTGCATTGAATCTGGTGATTGCTTTGGGTAGTATGGACATTTTAATGATGTTGATTCTCCCAATCCATGAACATGGTATATTCTTCCATCAGTTTATGTCTTCCTCTATCTCTTTTTTCAGTGTCCTGTAGTTTTCTGCGTATAGGTCTTTTACCTCCTTAGTTAAGTTTATTCCTAAGTATCTTAATTTTTTTGGTGTGATGGTAAATGGGATTGCTTTTTCAGTCTATCTTTCTGTAAGTTCACTATTGGTGTATAGAAATGCCATAGATTTCTTGGCGTTAATTTTGTATCCTGCTACATTGCCAAATTCATTTATTAAGCCTATTAGTTTTTTGATGGAGTCTTTCGGATTTTTTATGTACAGTATCATTTCATCTGCAAATAAGGACAACTTTACTTCTTCTTTTCCAATTTGGATGCCTTTTATTTCTTCCTTTTGTCTAATCGCAATGGCTAATACTTCCAGTACTATGTCAAACAGGAGTGGTGAGAGTGGGCATCCCTGTCTTGTTCCTGTTCTTAGGGGAAATGGTTTTATTTTTTGTCCATTGAGTATGATGTTAGCTGTGGGTTTATCATATATAGCTTTTATTATGTTGAGGTATGGTCCTTCTATTCCCACCTTGTTGAGAGTTTTTATCAAGAAAGGGTGTTGGATTTTGTCAAATGCTTTTACTGCATCAATTGATTTGACTATGTGAATTTTATCTCTCAATTTGTTTATGTGATGTATCACGTTTATTGATTTGCGGATATTGTACTGTCCTTGCATTTCTGAGATAAATCCTACTTGGTCATGGTGTATGATCTTTCTGATGTAGTGCTGGATCCGATTTGCCAGAATTTTGTTGAGGATTTTGGCATCTATGTTCATGAGTGATATTGGCCTGTAATTCTCTTTCATTGTGTTGTCTTTATCTGGTTTTGGTATTAGGGTGATGCTGGTTTCATACAAGGAGCTTGGAAGTGTTCCTTCCTCTTGAATTTTTTGGAATAGTCTGAGGAGGATAGGTTTTAGTTCTTCCTTGAATATTTGGTAAAACTCCCCTGTGAAGCCGTCTGGCCCCAGGCTTTTGTTTGCTGGGAGCTTTTTGATGACTGCTTCAATTTCTTCCATAGTTATTGTCCTATTGAGATGTTTAGATTCTTCCTGATTGAGTTTTGGAAGGTTATGTTTTTCTAGGAATATGTCCATTTCCTCCAGGTTGTCCAGTTTGTTGGAATAGAGTTGTTCATAGTATTTTTTAACAATTCTTTGTATTTCGGTGGGGTCTGTTGTTATTTCACCTCTTTCATTTCTGATTTTGTTAATTTGGGTCCTCTCTCTTTGCTTCTTGATGAACCTGGCTAGAGGTTCATCAATCTTGTTTATCCTTTCAAAGAACCAGCTGGTGGTTTTGTTGATCTTACATATTGTTTTTTTGGTGTCAATGTCGTTTATCTCCGCTCTTATCATTATTATTTCCTTCCTTCAGCTTACACTGGGCTTTTCTTGTTGCTCTCTTTCTAACTCTTTAAGTTGTAGGGTTAGGTAATTTATTACCATTGTTTCTTGTTTTTTGCAGTAGACTTGTAGAGCTATGAACTTCCCTCTCAAGACTGTTTTCGCTGTGTCCCATAGATTTTGGATTGTTGTGTTTTCATTGTCATTTGTTGCCATGATGTTTTTTTATTTCTTCTTTGATCTCTCTGGTAACTCAGTCATTGTTTAATAGCATGCTGTTTAGTCTCCATGTGTTTGATTTTTTTTATTGTAGTTGATTTCCAGTTTTATGCCACTGTGATCTGAGAAGATGCTTGATGTGATTTCTATCTTCTTGAATTTGAAGAGACTTTGCCTATGACCCAGCATATGGTCTGTCTTTGAGAATGACCCAGTGCACTTGAGAAGAATGTATATTCTGTGGCTTTGGGGTGAAATGTTCTGAATATGTCAAGTAATTCCTTCTGGTCTAGTGAGTCATTTAGGATTGATGTTTCTTTGCTGATTTTTTGTTTAGAGGATTTGTGCAATGGTGATAGTGGGGTATTAAAGTCTCCTACTATGATTGTATTGCTGTCAATATCTTCCTTGATATTCTCCAGGAGTTTTTTTTATGTATTTGGGTGCTCCTGTATTGGGTGCGTATATGTTTACCAGAGTTATTTCTTCTTGTTGGATTGCTCCCTTTAGAATTATAAAGTGGCCTTCCTTATCTCTTGTTATGTCCTTCACTTTGAGATCTAATTTGTCAGATATAAGTATTGCTACCCCAGCTTTTTTTTTCATTTCTATTCGCCTGAAAAACCTTTTTCCATCCCTTCACCCTCAGTCTGTGTGCGTCTTTTTTTCTGAGGTGGGTTTCTTGTACACAGCTGATATATGGATTGTGTTTTCTTATCCAATCCGTTACCCTCTATCTTTTGATTGGGGCATTTAATCCATTTACATTTAAAGTTATTATTGATAGGTACTTATTTGTCGCCGATTTTATTCTTTATCCCTGTGTTCCTTCTTCGCTTCCTATTTCTTTTCTTTTTTTTTTTTACGGCGGACCCTTTAGCATTTCTTGCATTGCTGGTTTGGTGGTGATAAATTCCCTTAGTTCTTTTTTGTCTGCGAAGCTCCTGATTTCACCTTCAATTTTGATTGATAGCCTTGCTGGGTACAGTATTCTTGGATTCAGACCCTTCCTTTGCATGACTTTGTATATTTCATTCCATTCCCTTCTGGCCTGATGAGTTTCTGTTGAGAAATCAGTTGCTAGTCTGATGGGGATTCCTTTGTAGGTAACTCTCTGTCTCTCTCTGGCCGCTTTTAAGATTCTTACTTTGTCGTCGGTGTTTGCCAATTTAATTATAATGTGCCTTGGCGTTGGTCTTTTGGGATTCATTTTGCTTGAGACTCTGTGAGCTTCTTGGATTTGTGTGGGTTTTTTCTTCTCTATATCAGGGATGTTTTCTGTCATTATTTCTTCAAACAGGCTTTCTATTCCTTGCTCAGTTTCCTCTTTTTCTGGAACCCCTATTATGCGGATGTTGTATTGTTTCGTGTTGTCCCAAAGTTCCCTTAGGTTCTCCTCCTGCTTTTTATTTCTAGAAGCTGCTCTACTTGGGTATTTTTTCCCATCTTGTCTTCTAGCTCACTGATGCGGGCCTCTGCTGCTTCTAGTTTACTCTTGATGCTTTCTATTGAGTTCTTTACAGCAGCTATGTCATTTTTCATTTTTTTTTGGTTCTTCATTTCCTCTTGGTTCTTACTCACATTGTTGAATTTGTCTTCCATTCGTTTCAGCCACCTTATGACCATTTCTCTGAATTCTTTCTCTGGAAGGTTGCTTGCCTTCATTTTGTTTACTTCCTTTTCTGGTGATGCCTGCTTTTCTTTCATATGCAGGCTGTTTCTTTGTCTCCCCATGGTCTCTCTTCTCCAGGTATTTGGTTATGTAGTTCTCTCTCTCCTGCGTTGATTTAAAGGCACAAAATACAACACAACCAGGTACAACACACAAGGCACTGAACAGCAACGTATTGACAATATTAATAACCCCAAATAAAGGTGACCACCAGAGAAAGGCAAATTAGGGGATAGGAGAGAAAGAAGAAGGGTAAAAAAAAAATAAGAAAGAAAGGAGTGCCAAAATGAAATTGGGAAAAGGAAAAAAATGTAAGAGAGGAAAGAAAGAGAATAAGAAAGAAAAGGGGAAGAAACTATATATATGGGGAGAAAACTCCAATAGAACAGCCACTAATCTCAGCAAATGCCAGCAACAAGTACCTGGAGATGAATACAAACAACAACTAATATCAAGCGAGGTGAGGGAAAACAGAAGCAAAAAACAAACAAAAACAAAGCAAACAAAAAAACAAAACAGAAAAAGAATAAGCAAAACAATCTCACAAACAAGCATAAAAAACCGATATAATCAACATTCAAGCAAACAACAACAAAAGGACAGAGAGAAAAACAATTTTTTGGATAGTGAAGACAAAAAAGAGAGAGGTGTGTATGAACTCGGAGCAGTGGATTGGAAATTAGATATATAAGTAGGGTGAAATTTTAACGGGGTAAAAAGAAAGAATAGAGAAAATCTAAAGCAGGAAAAGGGTAAGAGAAACAGGACAACAAAAGGGGAAAGGTTAGGAAGAGAGTGATGGCATAAAGGTAGAGTTGAGATAGTGTAGAATGATGCTAAAGGAAAGATGAAAATAGAATGTAGAACACTAATCTCAAAGTCAAATAAAGAGAAAATAAAATGACACTTTTTTTAAAAAAAAAAGGTAAAATAGTATTAGTAATAATACTGATTGAATATAAAAATGGAGTAATTAAAAATGTAAAATCAAGTGAGGAAAAAAGAAAAAAATTAGTTTCTTAAGTAAAAGATGAAAAAGGAAAAAATAAATAAATAAAATGTGCAGTAGTGAAGGTCATTCACTTCCTCTATTGTTCTGTTTGGCACGCCTGTTTCCCAGTCAGGACAGTATTGCAGTTCCCTGCGTTCCACTGCTCCTCAGTGTTGTAAGCCAGTCCTGATTTTTAAGCAAGCAGTGTGTCTTACTCTCTTGTATTTGTGATTACACAGGAGTCAATTTGTGATTTAGCCCCTGGGTGGTAGTGTTTCTGGATTGACCTCCGGGTCTATAGGTCCTCTCTAGCCTGTGCTTAGATCCTTCTTTCCCTGTGGCACTCACTACCGGTTTGTGGGAGTGGGCTGCCCGAGAGCTGGTTCTCCGATGGTCACTCCCCGCTCTGATCCCCAGGTTCCAGAAAAACAACTTTCCCCTGCAGTCTCCTAGGGTGTCCCCAACTGGGTGACCCTATGTATTGGGTTCAGTAATCAGAAGCAAGGATTCAAAGAGGAAAAAGCACACGTGTGCGAACTCCGGGGCTGCACGCAAGCCTGCGTAATCCCCTTTTCCCCCTTGTGTTCAAGCAGCCGGCACACTCCCAAAATTTTTAGGCTGACCTTCTGCATCAGATCAAAATGGGTTGCTTTTTAGAGATCCCCTATGTTAGCAGCTCTGAGGATCCCCTTCCACATTCACGGATCACGCCAGCCCCAACAGCCACGGATTTTTCTAGGTGCAGACTTCCCCCGGTCCTCCAGCTCCTGCAGTGCGCGTGTTTCTCTGTCCTGCCAGGACCAGAGACCTCACCTTATTTCAGGCGAAATCTGACCTTTCCGTGGTGGAGTGTAGAGCTCCTCTGAATCCGTGTGTTTGCGCCAATTGGGGACCGGTTCTCTGGGGTTCGCACCTGTTCGGTGGGTGCTGCAGTTGTAGATTTTTTAGGCTTCTGGTGGGAATGCAGACTGGTGCAGCCACTGTGGAGAACAGTATGGAGTTTCCTCAAAAAACTGAAAATGGAACTCCCATTTGACCCAGTAATCCCACTCCTAGGAATATATCCTAAGAAACCAGAAACACCAATCAGAAAGGATATATGCACCCCTATGTTCATAGCAGCACAATTTACAATAGCTAAGATTTGGAAACAGCCTAGGTGCCCGTCAGCAGATGACTGGATCAGAAAACTATGGGACATCTACACAATGGAATACTATGCTGCCATAAAAAAGAAGGAATTACTACCATTTGTAGGCACCTGGATGGAATTAGAGAACATTATGCTAAGTGAAATAAGCCAGTCAATGGAAGAAAAATACCACATGATCCCACTCATTTGGGGATAATGAAAATCATTATAAACTGATGAACAAAAAGATAGTTACAGAGGCAGTAAAGCATCAAACAGACTGTCTAATTACAGCGGTAAGGTTAGGGAGAGGTCGGGGAAATAAGAGAACAACTGAAGGACTTGTATGCATGCATATAAGAGTAACCAACGGATGCAAAACATTGGGGGGTGAGGGCATGTATGGGAGGGGGGTGGAGGGGCAATGGTAAGATATGTACACATATAATACCTTAATAAAAATTTGAAAAAAACAAAAAACAAAAACAAAACATCCACTTTCCCCTTCAAGATGGCGCGGTCTCCGCATCCGAGCCAGTGGCTCCAGGAGGGAACCCAGCAGCAGTGGGGGCTGCCTGGTTAGGGGAGCCCCATCCAGCTGTCCCCCACCTTCTCCTGGAGTATAGCTGTTCCTTAACTGTCCAACAGACACTCCCCATTCTACCCTCAGCTGTTCTTTCTATCTGCTCTGGGACAAGGCTCGGGACATGTCTGTCTATTCCACCGCCATTTTTTTCCCTCCACCCATAAGAATTTAACATGGTTAACTTTTTCACATATCCGTATGGTCCTTGACATGTTTAGTTTATGAATTGGGGTAATCTCCAATTGAAATTAGATTTTTTTGAATTACTCATTACTTAATGCAGAGTACTATGTACAAATAGCAATTTATATTACTCATATAAGAACTTTGTCTATAAAATCTTAAAGTTTCCATATATTTTGAAGAGCAAAAGATTTTCAGACCTGTGTGATTATTAGCTCCTTACCAGCTAAATTACATTTTATGAAAATTTCACATGCTTGGAAAAAAGGACTAAATTTAATCTTAAAATAATCTCCATTGCACAAGTGACTTGAATTTAAACTATGATTACATGTATCACCCCAGAATGAGAACATTGTAGGTAGAGGCACTGCTCAGAGGTGCTCTAAGTGTTATATGCATTATCTCTTGTAATTCTCATCTGTGTGGTAGAAAAGCAAGGCACAGATTTCCAGATGAGCGAACATAGGCCCAAACTGGCCCAGTAATTTGTCAGAAACAGAATTCCAACCTGCCTCTTTCAGGCTTGACTCTTATGTTCAAAGCCTGTGCTCTAATTTATGGCATATTTGTATTTTCTATAAATGCTTTGCTCTTACATCTTGGACATGCCTGGCAAGCCTTTCCAAGGGCTTTGTTTATCATTACTACCTACTTGTACTTTGGGTCTTGTCTTCAGCTTTAGTTTCGCTAGAAGTCCTTTCCATCTGATTTATTTGCCCCTCCTGTGTGGTCTCTAGTTCTTGTGCATCTTCTGAGGCACTTATCACAATGCATCATTTTCTCTACTTGTCAGTTTCTCCTACTATATTGATACTATTTGGAAACAGAGATGATTTGTCATCTTCTTTCCCCAGAGCCTGGCACATTGTAGGCCCTCAATAAATACTTGTTGAAAGAATAGCTGAAATATTATGTTATATGTAGGCAAAATAGAGTGGATGTTACAGGGATGAAGGATTTTAATTTAGCATAAGGAGAAACACTTTTTATCGAATGGTCTAACAATGGAATGGCAAAACAATTCTCATGGTGGTAGTATGTTGTGGTGGATAAGAGTTTGTACTCTGGAGTCCGACACACTTAGATTTTAATTCTGGCTACCTTACGCTGCAGTTTCATTAACTGTAATGTACTATAACTATACCTGACATTTAGTAAGTGCTCAATGTATATTAGCTGCTTTTTGGGAGAAACGGCCCTATAATCCTGTGTGATTGGGACTGGTAGTTGGATGACTCAGCTCCTCATTCCCTCCCTCTCCCCACAGATTGTTTTGAAACAAATACAAGTAATCTTATCCTATATAATAAAAGCCTAATATGCAAATTGACCGAACAGCAGAATGACTGGTGGAATGACCGGTCGCTATCACACACACTGACCACCAGTGGGCAGACACTCAATGCAGGAGTTGCCCCCAGCCTGCAGGCCCCAGGCCAGCTAAGGCGGGTGCCAGAAGGGGCCCCTGATCACCACTCAGATTGCCCTGCCAGTCACCCTGCAGAGAGAGGCAATCGGCAGGGGTGGCGGGGGGCAGGCTGGTGAGCGGGCGGTGCCAGGCTGACCAAGGCAGGTGCCAGTGGGGGCCCCCCGATGGCCCCGCCAGTCACCCCACAGATCGGCCCTGATTGCTCGCCAGGCCTAGGGACCCTACCCGTGCATGAATTTCGTGCACTGGGCCTCTAGTTTCATCTATAAATACTTAAGTGTGTATCTCTAAAAGATAAGGAGTTTTTACATAACCATATTACCATTATTACCCCTAAATTGATAATAATTTATAATATCGATAATATCTAGTGTTTAGGTTTCCTTGATTGTTTCATAATATTTGTTTTTACATTTGGTTTATTCAAATAACAATTCAGAAAAGTTCCACACATTGTATGTAGTTATTGCTGTCTCTTCAGACTCTTTTTAAATTTATAATTCCTTTACTTTTTTACCCCAGTATATTTATCGAAAAAACCAGATGGTTTGTGAAGTAGTTTCCCAAAGTCTAGATTTTGCTGTTTTCATCCTTATGATGTTATTTAGTATGTTCCTCTCTCCTCTATATTTCCTATGAACTGATGAAGACTTAGACACGTGATTGGATTGGGGTCCCTTTTCCCCCCCAAGGGGCAAGAATGCTTCATGGATGGTGGGGGTGTTCATTTCCTGTTTTATCACATAATCCTCATAGTTTCACTTTCTCCCTTTTTGAGATAAAGGTGTTATTCAGATACTGTCATTCTGATCCATCAGTTAAACTAGTAAAGTTCTCTCAGAGTTTTAATGGCTCTTGATAGTTATTGCCTAGACACATTATTTCATGAGCTCATGCATTTAAAAATGTTTGTTTCAGCTCTTTACAGATATTATCCTTTCTGAGGTTCAGATGGCCCCATTTTTGGTTAGTGGGAGTCCTTTAGGCACCACTCCAGTAGTCTTGGATAGATTTCTTGTTTCCTTGTTTCCTTGTAGGACAAGATGTTCCAGGGACCTTCTGTCCATTACTGCCATTTCTCCAAGGAGCTCTTGTTCTTTCTTTTTCCTTTTTTTTTTTTAATGGTTGGAAATAGTATTACTCTGGGCTCAAGGGGTACTGATTGCTCCTGAATTGATTACTATTGCTACACCTTTTCAGTGGATAAAGTTTGGAATTATTTTTTTAATAGAATTTCTTTTCTGATATTTCTGATTAAAATTTAGGACTTCAGAGTTTTAACTTCTTTGGTTTTATGTTGGTGTCTCTTATATGCTAAAAATCTTAGTTCTGAATGACATTAACATAATAAGTTATTTGCATAATCTTAGATATAAATTACTACTAATCGGATTACTGAAAATAGTTCATGAGATTTTCATTTCCTTTGTTTATAAAATACTAGAGGCCTGGTGTATGAAATTCGTGCACGGGGGTGTGTGTCACTCAGCCCAGCCTGCACTCTCTCCAGTCTGGGACCCCTCGAGGGATGTCCAACTGCCCGTTTAGGCCCAATCCCGGTAGGATCGGGCCTAAACGGGCAGTCGGACATCCCTCTCACAATCCAGGGCTGCTGGCTCCCAACTGCTCACCTGCCTGCCTTCCTGATTGCCCCTAACTGCTTCTGCCTGCCAGCCTGATCACCCCCTAACCACTCCCCTGCCAGCCTGATTGATGCCTAACTGCTCCCCTGCCAGCCTGTTTGCCCCTAACTGCCCTCCCCTGCAGGCCTGGTCACCCCTAACTGCCTTCCCCTGCAGGCCTGGTCCCCCCCCCCCCCCAACTGCTCTTCCCTGCAGGCCTGGATCCCCCATAACTGCCCTTCTCTGCAGGCCCGGTCGCCCACAACTTCCCTCCTCTGCTGGCCTGGTCACCCTTAACTGCCCTCCCCTGCAGGCTTGATTGCCCCCACTGCCCTTCCTTGCAGGCCTGGTCCCTCCCAACTGCCCTCCCCTGCTGGCCTGATCGCCCACAACTGCCCTCCCTTGCAGACCTGGTCCCTCCTAACTGCCCTACCCTGCTGGCCATCTTGTGTGCACATGGGGGCAGCCATCTTTGACCACATGGGGGCAGCCATCTTGTGTGTTGGAGTGATGGTCAATTTGCATATTACTCTTTTATTAGGTAGGATAGAGGCCTGGTGCATGGGTGGGGGCTAGCTGGTTTGCCCTGAAGGGTGTCCTGGATCAGGGTGGGGGTTCCCTTGGGGCATGGGGCGGCCTGGGTGAGGGGTCTGTGGTGGTTTGCAGGCCTGCCATGCCCCCCGACGACCCAAGCAGAGGCCCTGGGATCTGGGATTTATTTATCTTCTATAATTGAAACTTTGTAGCCTTGAGTGGAGACCAAGGCACGCCAGGGCTGTGGGAGCTTGGCTTCCTCCATCGCTGGGGGCAACTCAAGCCTCCTGCTCTCTCCAACTCTGTGGCTGCTGCCATTTTTGTTGGGATTTATTTATTTTCTATAATTGAAACGTTGTAGCCTTAAGTGGAGGCCTGGGCCGGCCAGGGTGTGTGGAAAGCTTGGCTCCTCCATTGCCGGGGAAACCCAAGTCTCCTGCTTGCTCTGTGGCTGCAGCCATCTTGGTTGGGTTAATTTGCATACTCGCTCCTGATTGGCTGGTGGGCATGGCTTGTGGTGTAGCAGAGTGATGGTTAATTTGCATATTACTCTTTTATTAGATAGGATGTTCCACTAGGGATATACAGGGATATACAATTTTATTACTCTTTTAAGTCATTTGCTATAGCTTTTTTCTATATGGTTAAGCTACCATATCAATACACAGCTAGATTCATTTGTTTTATTTTTAGGAATTCTTTTTTAAAATTTAATTTTGTTTTATTATTTACATAGTTCCAAGCTAAAATTTAAATCTGCAAGACAAGGTTAGTCTGAAAAAGTCTAGCTTTCATGTCTGTCCCCTTCTGTCTGTCTGTCTCTCTCTCTCTTTTTTTTTTGTTTTGTTAATCCTCACCAAGGATATTTTTTCCATTGATTTTTTAGAGATAGTGAAAGGGTGAGAGGGAGAGAGAGACACATCTATTGGTTGCCTCTTGTACCCTGGGTGCTGGCATAGATCAAACCTGCAACCCAGGTATGTGCTCTTGACTGGGAAATCGAACCCTCGACCCTTTGGTGTATGGGCCGATGCCCTTTTCACTGAGACACGCCAGCCAGGGCCGAACACTTTTTATTAAGAGTATGAGAGAGTCAACATTTTCAGCTTAATGAATTGAGTTTTTGTAATAGTTAATGAAGAAATTTAGAGCTATATCTTGAATTTAAACTTTGATTAAATGTATCACCCCAGAATGAAAACATTGTGGGTAGAGGCACCACTTAGAAGTGCTGTCCTGTGTTATATGCATTAACTATTGTAGGAAGGAAAAAATTGGAAAGAAGTTTGGTTCAGATAGTAGAAGACCTTGATTTTTAAGCTTGTAAGTTTGGGCTTTATTCTGTTGACAGTGGGAAATCAGTGAAAGATTTATAAGACTTATTTTAGATCCTTCAAGTAGGAAACTTTAAGTGGTACACTTTTAAGTTTTCATGTGAATTCTGTGATGTAATTGAGTAGTTATGGGAAATATTTTTTGCTTATGGAGAAACTGAAGCATACGTAATTGTTAGTGACTGACTATGATGACAGATGTTTATTGAGGCCATACTGTGTACACTGGTAAGTATTTTATGTGGATTGTCTCTCTTAATCCTCACAGCAACCTGGAGAAGGGGGGAAATATTGTTATCCCCATTCTCATCCCATCAGAGGAGAAATTTAAGGCTTAGAGAAATGTCATACATTATCCTGGATGAGATCCTAGGACAACAAAGGACATTATTGGGACAGTCAGTGAAATTTGATTGGGGCCTGTTGATTAGATGGTAATATTGATCAACATTAACTTTCTGATTTTGATGATGGTTTTGTGGTTAAAGAGGAGATTTTCCTTGTACTTAGGATATATACAGTGTGATATTAAGGGATAATGGACATCATGTCTGAAACCTATTCTTAAATGGTTCCAAAACGTTAACAGTTTCATAATCTTGGTGAAAGGCATGTAATAATAGCTCTGCAGCTCTTATTAAGTTGCAAATGATTTCCAAATAAAATAAAAACAACAAGAAAAAATACTGACTCATTCAAAGTCACATAGCCAGTATGAAGCAGAACAGAACAGCTAGTTGAACTTACGTCTGTCTCATTCTATATATACACACGAATTTTACTGCCTCTTCTATTTATTCTAACCAGTGTCACATGATAGCAAAGTTAAAAATATCAGGCAAAATTTTACTTATTTCTCATTGTTACTTATGATTTGCTTTAACAGTATTAGCTATCCCTCTCAAGTTTATTCCAAATCAGATTGTTTGCCTTTTGTAGTATTTGTACTCTGAGGTGACTTAATAAATGTTAAATGATTATAATTATTTTTCTTTGCTACCTCTCTTATTGTAAGTTTATACTTTACAATGGACCGTTAAATACTTATACATTGTAATTTAATTTTAAATGACACTATCTCAGAATAATTATCTGCTCTTTGTTTTAACAATAGGTTATCTTATGATGAGGCTTTTACTATGGCTAATGACCCCTTGGAAGGCTTCCATGAAGTAAACCTTGCTTCACCTACTTCTCCGGACCTTCTTGGCGTGTATGAATCGGGAGCTCAAGAGCCGACTACCTCACCAGGTGTCATCTACCGGCCTCTCCCTTCATCTTTATGCTCTGCCCCTATCCAGGCTAATGCCTTAGATGTCTCCGACCTTCCTACACAGCCTGTATATTCATCCCCCAGGCGTTTAAATTGTACGGAAATACCTGGTATCAGGTAGGAGATCATCAAGATGCTTATTTTGGAGTATTGTATTAAACATATGGACAGTTTGCTTGGTTACCTTATTTTAAGTTTTAATGTTTTCAAAAACTTGAATCATATAAGCTTGTCATGAAGAGCAATACATGTTAATACTCGACAGCAGGGGTCAGCAAACTTTATGGAAAGGCCCAGGTAGTCAATATTTTAGGCTTTGTAGGCTATCCATTTTCTATTGTAACTATTCAACTTAGCTGTTAAAGTGCAAAAGCGGCCATAGGCAGTATGTAAATGAATAAGCTCCAGTAAGACTTTATATTTGGGCACCAAGATTTGAATTTCATACAGTTTTCTTGTGCCACAAAATATTTTGATTTTTCTCAACCATTTGAAAATATAAAAATAATTTTTGGCTTGTGTTGCCTTATGAAAACAGGCAGCAGGCTGGATTTAACCTGTTTTGTTTGCCAACCCCTGTTCAGAGTAGCACTATCCAATAGAACTTTCTGTGATGAAGAAAATGTTCTATTTCTGTGCTAATATGAAAGCCATTAGCCACATGTGGGTATTAGGATTTAGAATATGTTAGCTTTGACCAAGGACATGCTATTAATTAATACAGTGGCTACCAAATTTGATAGACCAGTGTGTTTATGACTTGAGCGTTTTTAGACCTGTGTTTATGCCAGTTATATTTAAGCACATGCTGATGTTTCCTGAACTCTCCTTTACAGCATCCATGTTACAGACCCAGCACCTTGTTCTACCTCTGGAGTAACAGCTGGGTTAACTACATTACCTACGAGAAAGGACAACTGTAGTGCAGAGAGGGAGTTTTTGCAGGGTGCTACTATAACAGAAGCTTGTGATGGCAGTGATGATATATTCGGGTTGAGTACCGATAGTCTGTCCCGTTTACGAAGCCCATCTGTTTTGGAAGTCAGAGAAAAGGGCTATGAAAGATTGAAAGAAGAACTTGCAAAAGCTCAGAGGGTAAGCAAAAAAGATATTCTTCCATACATTATATTCAAAATTACCATTTTTCCATGGAGGGGTAACTCAAATGAAATTATGATGGTTCTACAGTTATCCTTCACATGTGCACAGCCTCTGGAATCTGAAATTGATGGAGTAGTAAAGCAGTTCATCTGAGAGTACTTTCTGGAAAAATGAGATTCTGAAACTCTTCCTGTCCTCTACATCCCTGCTACCTGTCTTGCATTATCTGTAATGCAAATTTGGTGGGTTATGTTCCATGTATCAGGTTGTCACTTCTTAAATGTGCCTGACTTTATGGTCATTTACTTGAAGTCATTCAGTCCAAGTCATTTTGTTTTGAGGAATTGTTTTAGGAATATTACCTTCATCTTATAGCTGGGTTTGAATATTTTTCTGTCTTACCTTGAAAATTTTCTTTTCTTGGTAATTCTGTTTTCCACTTGGTTGTCTTTAAAATTTCTGCTATTTATTCTCAAACCTGTAGCCATATCATATTCTTTTCCTGAGACTAACTAAATTTCAGAGGGAAATTTATAGCACTAAAAATTCGTAATTAGAAAAAATAAAAGGTCTCCAATCAACAACCTATACTCTCACTTTAAGAATGTAAAAAAAAATAGCATAACCAGAATAAACAGAAGGAAGGAAATAATAAAAAGCAAAAATCAATGAAATTGACAACAGAAAAATTAGAGAAAAATGAATGAAACAAAGTGCTGTTTTTTTTAAAGATCAATAAAATTGATAAACCTCTAGTAGGATTGATTAAAAAAAAGATAGAAGAAAGATTATATTCAATAGCAAGAATAAAAAAGGATATCACTACAGATCCTGCAGACATCCAAAGTACAATAAAGAAATAATATGCACAATTCTATATAAATTTGATAACTTAGGTGAAATGGACCATTTTACATTCAAAAACAAATATTTCCACCCTCTTCCTACTAGACTTGTCTATTAAGAGCATGATGCTGATTTGGTTGTTGTAAATCCTCACTCAGGACATTTTTCCATTGATTTTTAGAGAGAGTGGAAAGAAGGGAGGGGGGAGAGAAAGAAACTTCCATGTGAGAGAGACACATCAATTGGTTGCCTCCTGCATGTGCCCTGACCCACACATGCCCCAATCGGGGTGGGGATCGAACCTGTAACCCAGGCCCTTGACTAGGAATTGAACTCAGTACCCTGCAGTGCATGGGCTTACGTTCTAATCACCAAGCAACACCAGCCAGGGAGATTGTTGTATCTCCAGCTCCTGGCATAATATGGTGCAATGCCTGGGATTATGTTTCTTTATAAATTCTTTAATGAATGGCTATGGTTAAATAGCAATACAGATATGTTACAACATTTTGGTTAAATATATTTTATCAGAAAGAAAGATCAATAGCCTTTTAAGTCTTTTTCCAAAGAAAAGGGGTATGTTGAGGTGTGATTGTACTTGGCTTCTGCCTTTTGAGTCTATTGTCTTAATACACAGTATTAAGTGAAATTACAGTTTATGCAAAGGTAAACTGTTGAGCATATATATTCATTTTTGAGAATACATTGTGGTTACTAATTCATCAGAACAGATTGCTAATTTCTTAGCTCAAGTTGTAATTCCTTTTGAAATCTTGAATTTGCTTTATTTAGAGGTACTGTTGAGGTAATTGAAATAATAATGACATGTGAACACATACAAATGGTGAATTTTATTATGAAGAGTACAAGATAGTACTAATAATTACTTTAATGAATTATGGCAATCTGTGAATCAAAATGAAGTCCCTTTATTCTGATTATTCTTTTAAGAGAGGCCCAATAGTTACCATTTTTCCATCCTTTTTACTTCTGATCTATTTTTATCTTCCTATTTAAAATGGGTTTTTTGCTTTCTTATCCTTTCTAATAATCTCAGCCTTTTAGTTGGTGTGTTTAGACCACTTACATTTAATGTGATATTGATATGGTATGATTTAAATCTATCATCTTACTATTTGTTTACTTTTTGTCCTATCTGTTCATTCCCCCCCTCCTCTTTTTTTCTTCTTTTATGCTTTCTTTTGGATTAATTCCATGTTCATTATGATTTCATCTTGTCTCCTTGGGCTTATTAACTTTAGATGTTGTGCTAATTTAGTGGTTGTTTAAGGTTTATAGTATACATTTTTAACTTACTGCAGCCTACCTTCTAATAATATTATACTGCATCTATCCTATATAATAAAAGAGTAATATGCAAATTAACCATCACTCTGCTACACCCACAAGCCACGCCCACCAGCCAGTCAGGAGCGAATATGCAAATAAACCCAACCAAGATGGCTACAGCCACAGAGAGCAGGAGGAAGGCTTGGGTTTCCCCGGCAATGGAGGAAGCCAAGCTTTCCACCTGCCCTTGCCGGCCTAGGCCTCCACTCAAGGCTACAAAATTTTAATGATAGAAGATACATAAATCCAAACAGAAATGGCGGCAGCCACAGAGCTGGAAAGAGCAGGAGGCTAGGGTTGCCCCGGGTGATGGAGGAAGCCAAGCTTTCTGCACCCCCTGGCCAGCCCAGGCCTCTGCTTAAGGCTACAAAGTTTCAATTATAGAAGATAAATAAATCCCCCCAAAAAATGGCTGCCGCCACGGAGCAAGCAGAAGGCTTAGCTCTGCTCCAGGCTACAAAGTTTCAATTATAGAAGATAAATAACCCCCAGATACCAGGGCCTCTGCTTGGGTCGCCGGGGGGGCGGTGGCCGGCCTGCAAACTACCACAGGCCCCTTGCCCAGGCTGCCCCATGCCCCAAGGGAACCCCCACCCTGATCCGGGACACCCTTCAGGGCAAACCAGCTGGCCCCCACCCGTGCACCAGGCCTCTATCCTATCTAATAAAAGTATAATATGCAGATTGACCATCACTCCAACACATAAGATGGCTGCCCCCATGTGGACACAAGATGGCCAGCAGGGGAGGGCAGTTGGGAGGGACCAGGCCTGCAAGAGAGGGCAGTTGTGGGCGATCAGGCCAGCAGGGGAGGGCAGTTAGGGGTGACCAAGCCGGCAGAGGAGGGAAGTTGGGGGCGACCAGGCCTGCAGGGAAAGGCAGTTGGGAGGGACCCAGGCCTGCAGGGGAGGGCAGTTGGGGGGGGACCAGGTCTTCAGGGGAGGGCAGTTAGGGGTGACCAGGCCTGCAGGGGAGGGCAGTTGGGGGGGGACCCAGGCATGCAGGGAGAGCAGTTGGGGGGGACCAGGCCTGCAGGGGAGGGCAGTTAGGGGTGACCAGGCCTGCAGGGGAGGGCAGTTAGGGGTGGCCAGGCCTGCAGGGGAGGGCAGTTAGGGGCAAACAGGCTGGCAAGGGAGTGGTTAGGGGGTGATCAGGCTGGCAGGCAGAAGCGGTTAGGGGCAATCAGGAAGCAGGCAGGCGAGCAGTTGGGAGCCAGCAGTCCTGGATTGTGAGAGGGATGTACCAGTTTAAACGGGCAGTCGGACATCCCTCAAGGGGTCTCAGATTGGAGAGGGTGCAGGCTGGGCTGAGGGACACCCCCCTCCCCTGTCCACGAATTTCATGCACCAGGCCTCTAGTATATATATAAAAGCCAAACGACTGGGATGACTGGTCGCTGTGACATACACTGCAGCTGGCCAACTGGCCTGATGGCGGGCCCGGTTGGCCAACCTCCTGAGGCCCCTTCCCCTGGCTGGCCCCGCCCCCGATTGGTCCCCCCACCCCGATCGGGGGTGCACTGGCTGGCCTACCTCTCACGGCCCCTCCCCCTTGCCGTCCCCATCCAGTCCCCTCCCCCTACCTTATCGGGGCAGGCCAGCTGGATCCCACCGTGCACCGGGCCTCTTAGTATAATATAAAGTCCCTACAAAAGTGTACTTCGGTTTTTCCCCTCCCAGCCTTTGTGCTATGATTGTCATACATTTTACTGTTTAAACTCCACGATGCATTGTTGTTACTTTTGCGTTAAACAGTTGATTATTTTTAAGGGGATTTAAATAAATAAGAACCTTTTATATTTACTTATGTAGGTACAATTTTCAGTATTCTTCATTTCTTCATGTAGATCCAGATTTTCATCTTATATCACTTTCTTCCTACTTAAGGATATCCTTAACAATTTTGTTATGTGTGTTTGCTGGTGATAATTATTTTTAGCTATTGTATATCTCAGTGTTTGGCAAACTGCTGCTTGCGAGCCACATGCGGCTCATGAGCCACGGTTTGCCGCTCTGTTGACTAATGAGTTTGCCTACCACTGGGATAGGGGCTTAATCACAAGGAACAGCAACAGCCTATAATTATTGGAATAGAGAGTCCAGGTCAGTGGTCGGCAAACTCATTAGTCAACAGAGCGGCAAACCGCATGTGGCTCGCGAGCCGCAGTTTGCCCACCACTGGTATATCTGAATAGGTCTTTTTTCACCTTTGTTTTTGAAAGATGTTTTTACTCAGTAAAGAATTTTAGATTAATCGTCTTTTCTTTTAGTACTTTAAAGATACTGCTCTAATATATTCTAATAATCTCAGCTCCTGTGTTGAGTGTCTGCCCCCTGGTGGTTAGTGGGCATCATAGCGACCGGTCGTTCTGCCATTCAGTCGATTTGCATATTAGCCTTTTATTATATAGGATAAGCAATTTGAGTATGTTATATTTTGGTATAGTTTTCTTTAGGTTTCTTGTGCTTGGGACTTGAACTTCTTGAACCCATAGGTTAAATTTTATAGAATTTGGGAAATTTTGGCCATTATTTCCTCAAAATCTCTCTCCTCTCCTTCGGGACTCCTTTTCCATGAACATTGGATTGCTTAAAGTTGTCCCACACCTAACTGATACTCTATGCACTAAAAAACATATTTTCCCCTCTGTTTCATTGTGAATAGTTCCTATTGCTATGTTTTCAATGTAACTGTTTTCTTCTGCAATATCTACTCTACTAATCCTATATGATGTATTTTTTTTTTTTTTAATCTCAGACATTGTAATTTTATTTCTGAAAGTTTGACTTGGGTCTTTAAAATATTTTATTTGCTCTATTTAATATGTTCAGTCTTTCTTCTAGCTTCTTGAACATATGAAATCCAGTTTAACAACTATTTTAATCCTTGAATAATCTGCAGGATTGCTGTTTTGTTGCCTGATGTCCATTGCCTTAAAAATCATTGTTTCATATATGTTTTGTAGTATTTTTGTTGTGTCAGACAGGGTGATAAATGTGATCCCTGTTACTCTGCCTTGATTGAGAGTGAAAGTTCTGTTTCTTTATTCTAATCCAACATAGAAACGTATACTTACACACGTTCTCCATTAATTTTGAGTTACATGTGTTTTTGCTCATAATTATATCTTGAGCACATACTGGGTTTTCAATACATTTTGTTGATTAAATGAATATATATATGTATGTGTATTCAGTTACACTGTTGTATGAATAGGCACATATGCATAATACATTAGTTAGGAACATGCTAGCTGCTTGTAAGTGACTTAATCTAATAGTTTATTTTTATTCTTTTAACACTCCAAAGCAGATGATCCTTGTTGATAGGCAGTTCTTTGTGAATGAAATAATTTCCAGATGTGTGTTTCTTCTGTCTTGGATCTTTGTAGTCTTTTAGAGTTTTATATTTATCTGTACCTAATGGGGTGAAGGGAAAAGAAAGCTTGGAGAAGGCACACCTGCTTCTAAAAAGCCTTGACTTAGAAGTGACAAATGTTGCTGTTACTCACATTCCTTTGGGGTGAACAGTCTTATGCTGATGCTTAGATGTGTGAGGGCGGGCCAGGAAATGTAGTTCCTGGCTAGATAACCCCTTCCCAGCAAGGAGTCCATACTGTATATAGAGGGAACACCCATGTGATCACTGACTTTCAAGTACAGGGATGCCAGAGATGATGATGTAGTCCCTCACCTGTTTGGCCTTCCCCAGATCATTACTGAAGAACAGTTTTTGTTGGAATTCTGAGGCAGAAGTTGGGCTTTAGTGTATCTTTATTAAAATGTAGTTTCTTGGATTCTGCTGAAAGAAAAGTATTGTATTGAGGCCTTCACTAAATTCTCCTGTTGGTTCTTATATTTCCTAAAGTGTGAGACCTACTGGTATAAGCAGTTACTTTCATCTTTTAATTGTTCTTTCCTGAAAGAAAATAACTTAAAAAATAAAATCCAGTGGAATATCTTGCAGCCACAGAAAGTCACTCAAAAACACATACCTGCTCTAGTTGGTTTGGCTCAGTGGTTAGAGGGTGGGTCTGCAGAATGAAGGAGGTTGCGGGTTTGATTCTGGTCAAGGGCATGTACCTCTGTTGCAGGCTTGGTCCCCAGCCCTGGCCGGGTGCACGCGGGAAGCAACCAACCGTCATGTCTCTCTCACTTTGAGGCTTCTCTCTCTGTCTCTCTCCCTCCCTTCCATTTTTTTTTTCCTAAAAAAATACATGGAAAAAATATCTTGATGTGAAGATTAAAAAACAAACAAACAAACCACATACCTGTACCAAATCTATGATCAGAATGGCCCTTCTAACTGTGGCCAAGGATGCTTATAAACATTTACTATGTTCTTTATAAAGAAATATTACTTGTGTAACCAGAGTATGCATGGCATTATACGAGTCCTATAGAGGGTAAAAATAATTTTTTTTTTACTTTGTCCTTAAGGTGTTTCTAGTTGGGGAGAAAACACATGTATACAATGGTAATGTTTCCCTGATTTTGAGTTATATGTTTTTCTCCATTTTAAGATCTCTGAAATCAGTGTAAGTTTTAAAATTGCTCTCAGCTGGGCAATAATCATGACAGTGATCATTGACTACATGTAAATACACTTGGTCATGGCTGCTCATGTGTGACTAATTGAATTGGATGATGTGTGTTGGGAGCTGCATTTGTTGGACTTAATTACTAGGTTAAATATCTTCAAAATGATCTCACTATGATATGACATTGCTACAGAAAGAAAGGCACAAAAGAAAAGAATGGCATACAATAACAATCTGTGCCTTCATCAGTTTAAAAGAGTTCTTCCTGTAGTGTAAAATGAAAATTCTAAGCAAGAAAGTATTGTACCATAGTTTCATTTATAGTATTTTTATTTCATTTCATTATTATTATTATTTTAATCCTCACCATTGCTTTTCAGAGAGAGAGGGAGGGAGGGACGGAGGGAAGGGGAGAAAGAGAGACAAGAGATAGAGAGACAGACAGTGGCAGGGGGAGGGAGAGTGAGAGGGAGTGATCGATGTGAGAGAGACACAGCGACTGGCTGTCTCCTGCATGCCCCTGACCGGGGGCAGGGAGCAACCCCGCAACCCAGGCACATGCCCTTGCATAGGAATCAAACGTGGACCCTCTGGTGCTTGGGCTGACGCTCTAACCACTCAGCAACACTGTCCAGGGCCATTGACAGTATTTTTTTTTAAATTTAATAAATCTTTATTGTTCAGATTATTACAGTTGTTCCTCTTTTTTCCCCCATAGCTCCCCTCTACCCGGTTCCCACACCACCCTCTGCCCTTACTCCCCCCACTACTGTCTTCATCCATAGGTGTACGATTTTTGTCCAGTCTCTTCCTGAACCCCCCACGCCCCTTTCCCCCCGAGAATTGTCAGTCCACTCCCTTTCTATGTCCCTGATTCTATTATATTCACCAGTTTATTCTGTTCATCAGATTTTTTTATGCACTTGATTTTTAGATTGACTTGATAGGTATGTATTTGTTGTTCATAATTTTTATCTCTACCTTTTTCTTCTTCCTCTTCTTAAAGAATACCTTTCAGCATTTCATTTAATTCTCGTTTGGTGATGATGAACTCCTTTAGCTTTTTCTTATCTGTGAAGCTCTTTATCTGCCCTTCAATTCTGAATGATAGTTTTGCTGAGTAGAGTAATCTTGGTTGTAGGTTCTTGCTATTCATCACTTTGAATATTTCTTGCCACTCCCATCTGGCCTGCATAGTTTCTGTTGAGAAATCCACTGACAATTGTATAGGTGTTCCCTTGTAGGTAACTAACTGTTTTTCTCTTGCTGCTTTTAATATTCTCTCTTTGTCTTTTGCTCTTGGCATTTTAATTATGATGTGTCTTGGTGTGGTCCTCTTTGGATTCCTTTTGTTTGGGGTTCTGTGTGCTTCCTGGACTTGTAAGTCTATTTCTTTCACCAGGTGGGGGAAGTTTTCGGTCATTATTTCTTCAAATAGGTTTTCAGTATCTTGCTCTCTCTCTTCTTCTGGCACCCCCATAATTCTGATGTTGGTATGCTTGAAGTTGTACCAGAGGCTCCTTACACTATCTTCATATTTTTGGATTCTTTTTTCTTTTTGCTTTTCCGGTTGAGTGTTTTTTGCTTCTTTGTATTTCAAATCTTTGACTTGATTCTTGCGATCCTCTAGTCTGCTGTTAGGTCTCTGTATAATATTTTTTATTTCAGTCAGTGTATGCTTAATTTCTAGTTGGTCCTTTTTCATATCCTCGAGGGTCTCACTAAATTTATCGGTCTTTTCTAGAAAATTCTTGAAAAACCTTATAACCGTGGTTTTGAATTCTATATCCAGTCGTTTGCTTTCCTCCATTTCTTTCATTTGTGATCGGTTTCTTTGTCTCTGCATTTTGGCTGCTTCCCTGAGTTGATAGAGTGGCTTTGTGTGCTAGGTGTCCTATAGGGTCCAGTGGCTCAGCCTCTCCAGTTACCTGAGGTGGACATTCTTGGTGCACCCCTTTGTGGGCTGTGTGCACAGTCTTGTTGTAGTTAAGCCTTGATTGTTGTTGGTATCATTGGGAGGGATTGACCTCCAGGCCAATTGGCTGTGAGGATCAGCTGTGTCTACGCTGTGAGAACTTCTGTGCTGGAGACACCCTTATGAGACAAGACTTGCAAGAGCCTCTGTGCTCAGCTTGGATGGGGCGGAGTCTCAGGGCAGAGCAGACAGCTTTGGTTTCCAGTCAGCCCTGCCCTAATAGGCCCCTGTGTCTCAGTGTCCCATGGTAATAGCTGCAAGCACCTCTGAGAGAAAGCCGCCCTCGAGTTCCGCCCGCTGCCAGACAGTCCAGTTTCTCCCCAAATGAGTCTGGGTCCCCAGAGTCTTGCCCGGAACTGGAGTTCAGTGCAGTCAGGAGCTTTTGTCTCCCCCCCGCTTGAGAAAGCCAGCTGCCTACTCAGTTGCCCACCCTCTCCGCGCACGTGCCTCGGTACCTCTGCCTTCCGCACCTTCTCTGAGTCTCAGTGTGCTTTTCTCTTTCCTGACAGTCCAGTTTCACCCCATATGAGTATGGCTCCCCAGAGTATCGCCCGGAACTGGAGTTCAGCGCAGTCGGGAGCTTTTGTCTCCCTCCCGCTTGGGAAAGCCAGCCGCGCACTCAGTTGCCAGTCCTCCCCATGCACGCGTCTCAGTACCTCTGCCTCCTGCAGCTCCTCTGAGTCTCAGTGAGCTTTTCTCTTTCCTTCTAGTTGTAGAATTTCCACTCATCCAGCCTTCCTGTGGTTCTGGTTGGTGTCCGTTTTGTCTTTTAGTTGTAGTTTTGAAATTGTTGTGTGAGGCAGCAGTTTAGGTGTTTACCTATGCTGCCATCTTGGTTTCTCAGTTGCAAAGTTCTTATCTATTTTTATTTCTTGATATATAAAATGTTCATCTTAAAAATTATGTCTTAAATTTGATGAAATACACTTGATCAAAAGTCCTGACACTCTGTGTTTTAAATATCAAATTTCTTTTCTCTGTTATCATCACTCTAAATCTATATTTCTTGCCTAAAATATTGCAGTGATCAATTGGTTTCCTTTATTCCAGTCTTTATTTTTTTAACCTAGCCACACTGTCCAAGTTATCATTTTGAATTGTGAATCTGATTGTTACCATTCTGCTTAAAATCTGTTGGTGACTTACTATTGTCTTTGAGATAATTTCTCCTTGTCTTTAAAGTAAGTCTCAGTTTCTTTTTTAAAAAACATTTCACCTGTTTTTAATGACTAATGTTCCACTGTATTTGGAACACCACTTTTTAAAAAATATATATGTTTTTATTAATTTCAGAGAGGAAGGGAGTGGGGAGAGGGGAGAGGGAGATCAATGATAAGAGAATCATTGATTGGCAGACTCCTGCATGTCCCACACTGGAGATCGAGCCTGCAACCTGGGGGAATTGAACTTGAACTCCTGGTTCATAGGTTGATGCTCAACTGTTAAGCCACGCTGGTCAGAAGTCTCAGTTTCTTAGCCATGGCTTTTCAGGACTGGCCATAAGCCTAACTTTCTGGCATTATCCTCTTGTGGCATCCACTCCTCCCCATCTTTAGCTACTATAAACCATACTGTTTTATTCCTTCCTTTACATTTGGCAAACTCCTTTTTCTGATATGTACCTATTACTACTATAGCTCTTATCAAATTGCTTTGTGAATCTGTTTAAAGATTGGCTACCCTCAGTAGGCTATGACTTTGTGAAAACCATGGACTGGGTCTCACTTCTTTTCTGTGTCTCCAGCACCTAAATAAATGCCTGATGCTGACAGGAAAATTAGCATCCAATTAACAAAAAATTCATTTTTGTTGTTGAAGGAGTGAATTTTGAAAACGGTATTACAATAATGAAAAGTACAAATTAAATTCTAAAAAAGATATTGACATGCGATACAAATTTGACTTCATTAGTTAGATTAAGTTGGACCCAAAGCATAGAAAGAAGGCAGACATTTATAGGGAAAAGGTTAGCCCAGCTGTATGGGATCAGTTTGGGGAATGAAACAAGAATGAATCAACAAACAACAAGTGCTGGCGAGGTTGTGGAGAAATTGGAACTCTAGTACACTGCTGGTGGAAATGCAGATTGGTGCAGCCACTATGGAAAATAGTATGAAATTTACTCAAAAAAATTAAAAATGCAACTGCTGTTTGACCCAGAGATTCCACTTCAGAGAATTTATCCAAAGATGTTCATAGCAGTGCTATTTACAATAGCTAAGAACTGGAAACAGCTCAAGTGCTCATCAATAGATGAGTAGATAAAAAAGATGTGGTGCATTTACACAATGGAATACTATGCAGCTGTAAAAAAGAAGGATCTCTTACCCTTTGAGACAGCATGTATGGACCTGGAGAATATTATGCTAAGTGAAATAAGTCAGAGAAAGACAAATATCACATGATTTCACTTATATGTGGAGTCTAATGCACACAATAAACTGATGAACAAATATCACATGATCTCACTTATATGTGGAGTCTAATGCACACAATAAACTGATGAACAAAGTAGTTCCAGAGGCATGAATCATGGAACAGACTGAGAGAGCTCAGAGGGATGGGGTGTGGTGAGATATGAAGAGTTTAACCAAAGAACTTATATGCATACTAGAGGCCCGGTGCACGAAATTCGTGCATGGGGGTGGGGGAGGGTCCCCTCAGCCCAGCCTGCACCTTCTCCAATCTGGGACATCCCTCTCACAATCCTGGACCACTGGCTCCTAACCGCTCACCTGCCTGCCTGATTGCCCCTAACTGACCCCCCCCCCCCCCCCAGCCAGCCTGATCACCCCTAACTGCCTCTGCCTGCCAGCCTGATCACTCCCAACTGCCCCCTCCCCCCACCCCCGCCGCCAGCCTGGTCGCCTCACACAGCCTGCTATTCGGTCGTTGGGTCACCCCTCACTGCCACCCCTGCCGGCCTGGTTGTCCCCAACTGCCCCTCCCCCCCCCGCCAGCCTGGTCGCCTCACGCAGCCTGCTATTCGGTCATTGGGTCACCCCTCACTGCCACCCCTGCCGGCCTGGTCGCCCCACGCAGCCTGCTGCTCAGTCGTTTGGTCACCCCTCACTCACCCCCCTGCCGGTCTGGTCGCCCCACACAGCCTGTTCGGTTGTCCGTTCAGTTGCGATGGTCACTTAGGCTTTTATATAGATATGCATAGTCCATGGACACACACATTACTGTGGGGATGGGGGTGAAGGTCTGGGATGGGGCGGGGGCTGGAGGTGGATGGGGGTGCAGGGGGAGCAAATGGGAGACATCTGTGATGCTGTCAACAACAATAATAAAGAATGAATCAGACCAATTTAGTTCAAGCTTTACTGTGTGGACCAAGGAAATAACTCTGAAAAGGGAAATTGAGCACATGCAAAGGGTCTTTAATATTAGTGTGAGATTTATGCCACTTTAGTAGACTAGGAAGTGATTCAACAATTTTGCTTTCATGAATGACATATGTATTGCTCTAATAGATTGAAAGCTTCTCAAGGGGTAGTATCTCACTTGGTTTTGTATTCTGAGGAGTGCCATAGTGCCTGCCTAGTAGGAAATGTTGAATGAATTGACTTAGTT
Source organism: Plecotus auritus (assembly GCF_963455305.1). NCBI lineage: Eukaryota > Metazoa > Chordata > Mammalia > Chiroptera > Vespertilionidae > Plecotus > Plecotus auritus. Next base: position 158,158,281 of record NC_137772.1, on the reverse strand, counting down.
TTCATATATACTTACAAAATAGTAAAATTTTAGAGTTTAAGAGAACCGGATATTAAATTTATGCATTTACAGATTTATAAATTAATTCAGGGAAAATTGGCACCGTTATGATATTTTTCTGTTCAAGAATATAGTATATCCTTCTTTCTGTTTGTTTAAGTCTACTTCTATATTTAGTAGTATTTATTTATTTGGGAGTATTTTAAAGTTTTCATTTTGCATTGTAGTCTTTAGTATTATGAAATTTCCTTTATCTCTAATGATTTTGACCTGTATTCTGCTTAGTCTGTTATCAAGATTGACAGCCCTCTTTTTTTAATTTTTATTTGTATTATATTTTTAGTATACTTTTTATATCCTTATATTTTTGTCTGAATCACTTTGTTTTACGTGTGTCTCTTGTATAGAGAATAGAGAGATTTTTGCTTTTTTAGCTAATCCTATATAATAAAAGGGTAATATGCAAATTGACCAAAAGGCAGAATGACCAGTTGCTATGATGCACACTGACCACCAGGGGGCAGATGCTTAACGCAGGAGCTGCTCCCAGGTGGTCAGTGCGCTCCCATAGGGGGAGTGCTGCTCAGCCACAAGCTGGGCTGACAGCTGGTGAGCACAGCTGTGGTGGCCGGAGCCTCTCTTGCCTCCGTGGCAGCGCTATAGATGTCCCACTGCGGGAAGCGAGGCTAAGCCGTCAGTCGGACATCCCCCGAGGGCTCCCAGACTGCTAAAGGGTGCAGGCCGGGCTGAGGGACATCCCCCACCCCCCAGTGCACAAATGTTGTGCACCGGGCCTCTAGTCTGAAAATAATTTTAATTGAGTTATGCCCATTTGCATTTATTGGTAAACGTGCTACATTTGGGCATGTTTCTGTTACATGGCTTTCAAATGTCTTTTCACTATGTGCTCCATTTTTTGGTGTGTGTGACCTCCTCCTCCTCTTTTCCTTTTTGGTATTTTAGAAGTTTTGATTTTCATTCTAGTTGTTACCTTTAATTGAAGATATAAATATCTCCTGGCCCTTCTTTAGCTATTGCCTTTGTTCCCTACCTTGAAAAATACTAAAATTATCTAGTTACTGTTTCTTTTTCCTGTATAATTAAATTGTAGTTAAAATAATGTTAATCTCTATGGTGTTAAATATGTTTAGGTTTATACTAATTGATTTGTGAGCCTCAAAGTGATTTGTATTTCTTTACTCCCAGTTAATATTTAAGATGTTTTGAATTTAGTTTAATCTTTCTCCTATTTTTTGTTTGTGTGTATTACTTTTACATTCCTCTTTTTTTTTTTTTCAAATTTTTTATTAAGGTATTATATGTGTACATATCTTACCATTGCCCCCCCCCCCCACCCCACTCCCATACCTGTACTTTTACATTCCTGAAGCTTATAACATTTATATAACTGTTTTGTCAGCTTTATTCCCAGTTTATTTATTTATTTATTGTTAATCCTCACCTGAGGATATTTTTTACATTGGTTTTTAGAGAGTGTGAAAGGGAGCGAGGGAGTGAGAGGGAGAGGGAGAGGAACATCAATGAGAGAGAGAGAGAGAGAGAGAGAGAGAGAGAGAGAGAGAGAGAGAGGTGGATTTGTTGCCTCCTGCACACACCCCCACCATGTACATACCCTTGACCAGGAATCGAAACTGCAACCCTTCGGTGCATTGGCCAGTGTTCTCACCACTGGCTAGGGCTATCCCCATTTAAAAAACAAAACAAAAACCAACACTTTATTTTTTAGAGCAGTTTTAGGTTTACAGAAAAATTGAGAGGGAATTACAGAGTTCTCATAAAACCCCATCCCAACACACACACAACCTCCTCCATTATCCACATTCTGCACCAGAGTGGTCCATTTGTTAGAACTGATGAACCTACACTGACACATCATCATCCCCCAAAGTCCTGCATTTATGTTAGGGTTTGATCTTGGTGTTGTACATCTATGAGTTTTAGCAAATGTATAGCGACATGGATCTACCATTACAGTATCATCTGGAATAGTTTCACTGCCCTAACAATCCTCTGCTCTACTTCCACAGTGGCTGTACCATTTTGCATTCCCACCAGCAATGAATGAGAGTCCCTGTTGCTCCCCATCCTTGCCAGCATTTAGCGTTGTCTGTGTTCTGGTTTTTGGTCGTACTCATTTTAATTTTCATTTCCCTGATTTCATATGATTTGGAACATTTTTTTCATATGTTTATTTGCCCTCTGTATGTCTTTTTTTGTGAGGTGCCTGTTCAGATCTTTTGCCATTTTGTAATCAGGTTGTTCATTTCCTTACTATTGAGTTTTAATAATTTTTTATTTATTTTGGACAAACATCTTTATCAGATATGTATTTTGCAGATATTTTCTCGTGTTTTCGTTCTCTTGATATCCCCATCTTTTAGTTGTAGTTCTATATTTAAATATATTTGCTTCTTATCCTCAGTCTTGAACATTAAATCTTTTTCATTTTTTTCTTGATTATCTGAAACTCATTCTCCACTTGACTACTCAGGCATGCTCTGGGAGAGATATTATATTCTCTAAAGTTTTACAGGTTTATAACTCTTTGTCTCTTACATTACACTTGAGGGACACTTTGGCTGGATTTAAAATCTTCATCTTGCTTGGTGGTGTGGGTCAGTGGATTGAGCATCATTCCATGCACCAGGAGGTCTCTGGTTCGATTCCCACTCAGGGCACGTGCCCTGGTTGCAGGGGGCATGCAGGAGGCAGCCAGTCAATGCTTCACTCTCATCGATGTTTCTATCTTTCTCTCCCTTTCAATGAATTGGATTTTCCTGGAATATGGGAAGGAGATTCCTGTGAAGGAGTAGGATAAACCAGGATAACTTCCTTAGTTTTACGTTCAGGGCTTTCCCTTCTATTGTTATTGGTGTATCTGTGTAGCACTTCTCTCAGAGGTCAGCCTTATTCAAGAAGGTTTCTCCTCTAGCCCAGTGTCTCTGTGAGCTTTGCAGGCTTAACATTACACCATAAGATATATTTTCATAGTGTTTTCCATGATCTGTTTCCTTTGGAACTTTGCCCTCACCTTCCTTCTTTAATACCTGAAACTTCTCTCTATCTCCATTGTTCCTGCCCTGCAGTTTGGTTTCGGATAACTTCACAGTAGGAGATTTTTGCACTCACCTGCAATATGGAGCCTGACAAAACCTTTTCCTTTTCCCCGTTTGTTCTCAGTCTGTTCTTCCAGTTTCCCCCAGTGGTAGAATCCTCTGTTTTGGGGTATTTACAATGATTTTTCGGGTTCTGGGATTTTGCAGGGTACCTCTGTAGTCCCATTCACTTCTTGTTGCTCCCTTTCACAGAGTTGCTGATCCTGCAGTGTTGGCAGTGCAGCCACATTCCCTCATAGTCTACTAGTAAGCTTTGAGGGGATTCTCTTTTACCTACTTTTATTGAAGATATAGTCATTGGGTTTTTCTGATATCCCAGTGGTATATTTAGCTTTCAGAAGTTGTCTTTGAGATATTCAAAAACTATGCTGCCACCACAATAATTACACAACTAAGCCATTATTTATTAGTTCAATTGTGGCCAATAAATATATAAGGAGCTTGGATTTTTTTTAAATATCTAAATTTGAATGATTAATTTAGGGCAACATAAAATTGCATATTAGTAACATCTTAAAATTTTTTACATTTACATAATTTTTAATTTTTCAATTATAGTTGATATCCAGTATTATATTAGTTGCATGTGTAGACCCCAGTGATTAGACCAGCGGTTGCCACTGGTGGTCCATGAGATCCGAAAGGTTGGTGACCGCTGGATTAGACATTATATAACTTACTAAGTGATCATCCCAATAAATCTTGTACCTATCTGACAATCATATTGTAACATCTTAATATAGAAATTTTCTAACATTTTTTGTTTCCTATTGGGAGGTATGTATAAATGTAAGATGTGGTTTTTGTTGTTAACATTCTTCTTGATTTTAAATATGCATCATTTGCCTCTTATTGTAGTGTTAAATGGTATAGTCTCCTGGTGGAAACTTTAGACTAATTGTGGTATATTACATAAAATTATAAGTAAACATTTTTTAAAGCAAAAATGGGCAAAAAACCTATTGAACTTTTATTGAATAAGCATAGTTGAAGAAATTGCTTGCTTGATGGAAATAAATTATGTTCAGAGAAAAATTAAAGGAAAAAAGAATGAAATCACTCACACATAATATGTACTATTTAATCTTAGTATGTTTTATGAAACATGAAAATGTAATATGTGAGTTAGAATTATATGTAATTTTAGATTTGCCTCATTGTCTTCCACATAGCAAGTGCTAAATAAACATTTTCAGTGTGAATATAGTAGGAGGGGTCAGTATAAATATTTTGTAATCTTATTAGTAAAGATTATATAGTCTGCTGAATCTGACTTAAAACCATGGAAATCCAAAATAAAATGATCAATTTCTCACAGGAACTGAAGTTAAAAGATGAAGAGTGTGAGAGGCTTTCTAAAGTACGTGATCAACTTGGACAGGAATTGGAGGAACTCACAGCTAGTCTGTTTGAGGTTGGTCTATTTACATCTTGGCCAAAAGCAAAGTCATGATTTTTATATATTGATAGAGTTGTTTTTTGAGGGAATCTTGAGGAAAAATATGCTTAACTTTATACATATTTATAAGTCTTCTAAGAAAAAATACAATTTTTAAGAAATGTAGAGACTGCAACTTAAAATGCTGTGAAACGAAAAAACACTATGGGCTACCAGTATCAGGTTGTTTAAATATGGATATGTGGAAAGAAAGGAGGTAAATTTAATTTTGACTTTCACCAAATACTTAGGGACTGCTTTAGAGTAACTTTGTATGACTCCACAACAAAGATGGCCAACCTTTGATGTATATCTGATACTGGATGATTTGCGGAATGTTAGGAGGTAATATATATTTCTTAGAAGGTACACCTTTTTATCTCTAGCCTACCACTTGGGACCAAAATTTTTACCCAACTCAGTATTTCTCAATAGGGCTGCCATTGATATTGTAGGACATTTAGCATCCTTGGTATATTATTCAGGATTCTCCAAGAAACAGAACTAATAGCATGTGTGTATATACATAGATACATATACATATATACAAAAAGAGGCTTATATAAGGAATTGGCTCATGTGATTATGGAGGCTGGTAAGTCCCAAGTTATGCAGGGTGATTTGGCAGGCTGGAGGCCTAGGACAGCTGATGGTGTAGTTCCAATCCAAGTCCAAAGGCTCAAGACCCAGGAAGAGCTGATGTTTCAATTCAGGTCTGAAGGCAAGAAGAATTCTCTGTTATGCTGTGGGGATCAGCCTTGTGCTCTATTCAGGTCTCCTACTGATTGGCTGAGGCCCACCCACATTATGGAGGGCAGTCTGCTTTGCTCAGTCTACTGATTTAAATGTCCATCTCATCCAGAAACATCCAGAATAATGCTTGACCAAATATCTGGGCACACCCTGTGTCCCAGTCAACTTGACATACAAAATTAACCATCATACTTGGCTTTGCCCAAAAAATGCTAGAAATACTCCCTGATCATTTTGACAACTTATAAATATCCATGAGGGGGAGTAGAATAGTACTTCCTTGCTGTTAAGAATCACTTCCATGGAGTGCCTCCTTCAGGTTAGCTTCCGGAAACATCCCTTATCAAAAACATTGATGTGTTACGAGAATACCTAATGTTGTTACCACTTATCAATATTTTTTTCTCAAAAATTTGTTCTTAAAACTTTTACAAGATTTTAGGGGGAAAATTTCTTCACCCTTTATTTGTATTTATGCAGCATCTGTTTCAGTGTTGGATATGCATGTTTGCTCACATAGTTGCAATACTAATACATTTTGTAGGTGTGTGTTGTTTTTCCAAATGAACCTCTTTTCATGCTACTGCATAGTCAGTGTAATGAAAGAATAATCTATCAAATATGTATTCCACAGTTTCTATCATTGTAAGAGGCATTGCAGTGGATATCTTCAGACATGTGAGCTTTCCATGTGCCTTCTGGTTCCACACTTGTTTGCCTCTTCTTTGTCTTTGTCTTTTTTGGAGTCATTTTCTTTCATGAACATTTAAAAACGAATTTATTTTCTTTCGTTAACTAATCATTGGAGATGAGAGGAAGAGAAATTTAAGGTGGAGGAGAGTGGAAAGTTAAAGATCTGAAATAGGAGCTGTGTGACCTGTTACATTTTATATGTACAAGAGGTATATAGAAACATAAGACTTTTTCTTCCAATATTATCTGGCAAAAGAAAATTTTGTAATGATATGGATACTAGAGAAGAAAGCAAGTTACTTATATTAATTTTGATTTCTTACCTGCCTGTTCTACTTTTAGCCATGCTTAGCTCCGCCCTTCTGTACTTACATATATATATATTCTGTTAGATGAAATAGAAGTAAACTAACAGAAAGAAACTTTTTCCTCTATGTAATGGGATGTGAAGTACCAGAAATGCAGTTTGTGCTATTAATGAAAAAGTATATCTAAAAAACATAGTTTTGGGGTCCCTAACCTGCATTGACACTGTAAACTTTCTGGGAAAGAAGTTACTGTGATTAAACATGATTTTGGTAATGAAGAAAGTTGTATTTAAACCAATTATTTATGAATTTTGAAAAACAGTGCTAAATGTTTTTCTCTGGTCTTAATTGTGGCTTTGTGATCTCACTGTACCATTGTCTTATGAAAAAAGTATTTGCTTGCATTTTATGATATACATGTATAGCTTTAAGAATTAAAGATTATTCTGAATAAAATCAATTTGTACAGTTTTGATAAATTTACCATGTAAATTCAAATTAGGAGTTTTATTAATGTATTATGAACAAATAATCTTGAATATAATTATACTTTGTATGTAGCAAAGTTGAGTCTTAAAAGTATCAAATCGAAGACTTTAAAGTTACATATATATATTTTTTTCTGGTATCAGATTTAGAGATAAAATGAATTCCATTGAAAGAGTGCTTTACAAAGTAGTCTACATTTAACATAGGTAATGTTAAGATTTTAAAAATATTTTGTCAGCCAGTTTTAGTAAATTTTTGTGCTGTATCTGGTTTTCTCTCCAAAATGCTATGAGGCATAGAGTACAAATTATTATTTTAATCTGTGAAGAAAGTGAGGCATAGATAAGGAGCAATGCTGGGACTCAAATTCATGACCTTGACTCTTGCCTTGAGTACTATCCTAGCTAATAAAAGAGTAATATGCAAATTGACTGTGCCTCCGCCACACCCACCAGCCATGCCCACCAGCCAATCAAGAGTGAGTATGCAAATTAACCAAGATGGCTGCAGCCACGGAGAGAGCAGGAGGCTTGGGTTTCCCAGGCAATGGAGGAAGCCAAGCTTTCCGCCTGCCCTGGCCTGCCTTGGCCTTCGCTTAAGGCTACAAAGTTTCAATTATAGAAGATAAATAAATCTCAACAAAAATGGCAGCAGCCATGGAGCTGGAGAGAGCAGGAGGCTTGAGTTGCCCCTAGCGATGGAGGAAGCCAAGTTTCCGCAGCCCTGGCCTGCCTTGGCCTCCGCTTAAGGCTACAGAGGTTCAATTGTAGAAGATAAATAAATCCCGGCAAAAATGGCTGTGGCCACGGAGCAAGCAGGAGGCTTGGCTCCGCTCAAGGCTACAAAGTTTCAATTATAGAAGATAAATCCCAGATCCCAGGGCCTCCACTTGGGTCACCAGGGGGCGTGGCCAGCCTGCAAACCACCACAGGCCCCTCACCCAGGCCGCCCCACGCCCCAAGGGAACCCCCACCCTGATCCGGGACATCCTTCAGGGCAAACCAGCCAGCCCCCACCCGTGCACAAGGCCTCTATCCTATCTAATAAAAGGGTAATATGCAGATTGACCATCACTCCAACACACAAGATGGCTGCCCCCATGTGGTCAAAGATGACTGCCCCCATGTGGACACAAGATGGCTACCACAAGATGGCCAGCAGGGAAGGGCAGTTGGGAGGGACCAGGTCTGCAAGGGAGGGCAGTTGTCAGGCCAGCAGGGGAGAGCAGTTGGGAGGGACCAGGCCTGCAAGGGAGGGCAGTTGGGGCGATCAAGCCTGCAGGGGAGGGCAGTTAGGGGTGGCCAGGCCTGCAGGGGAGGACAGTTAGGGGTGGCCAGGCCTGCAGGGGAGGGCAATTAGGGATGACCAGGCCTGCAGGGGAGGACAGTTAGGGGCAAACAGGCTGGCAGGGGAGCAGTTAGGCATCAATCAGGCTGGCAGGGGAGTGGTTAGGGGGTGATCAGGCTGGCAGGCAGAAGCGATTAGGGGCAATCAGGAAGGCAGGCAGGCAAGCAGTTGGGAGCCAGCAGTCCTGGATTGTGAGAGGGATGTCCGACTGCCCGTTTAAGGCCGATCTCGAGGGGTCCCAGAATGGAGAGGGTGCAGCTGGGCTGAGGGACACACACCCCTCTCCCCCATACACGAATTTCGTGCACCGGGCCTCTAGTGAAAATCATAAGTGGCAATTCCTTTATCTCAAGCCACAGAAAAGGAGTCATCACTGAGGCCCCTCTTCATCCTACACTGAAACTGTCCAAAAGGTCCTGTGACAGCACCTGGATTACATGAAATAATCTGTCTGCCTTTCTATTTTGAATCTGCTGTCACCATCTTCCCAGCTACCATCGTTTCTTACCTAGATCAGTATATGCCAAACTTTATGTTCATGTACCTGATCTGTAAAAGAAAAGTGAGCATGTACCTTAATTATGATGAAGATACCTGATATTTACTGAGTGTTCCCTGTGTGCTAAGAGCATATGTACTTACTCATAAATTATATGCGTACACTAACCATCGTAATAATGTGTTACATAAATTATAAAGCAATAATTTTGAAAAGAGAATAAAAATGAGTAAAGTTTTTTATAATAGTACAATATATTCTCACTAAAACATACTGTGTATATGTGTGCTTTTGCTTACTGGGTTGAGCAAAAGCAGATTTACAGTTGTTTGTATGGAAAAGAATGCATTAATTAATAAATGATAATACAAGAAAAAACTGTGACTTGCATGCTACAACTGCAAACCTACTTTTGCTCACCCCTGTATTTAGTGAGAAGAGTGTGATTGAATATGTTACCTTGTTTTTGAAAATCTTGTATTAATAATTTGTTATCCAGATTAAGTTCTGTTCTAAATGTTGTGTTTTGTGTTTGTTTTATTTTGTTTTTTAAAAAATTATATTTAATGTTGCTGATAACTAACAAATATATTGATCCAAATGGAAGAAGTATATCTTTCCCTGTTTTAAATAATTATACTAAAGTTTCATTTCCATTGTCAGTTACATGAAGGTTTTTTCAGAAAAGTCTCTACTGAATTTACTGAATTTCTGTCTTCTCTAATAACAACAAATTGTTTTTGCAAACTAATCAGAAGATTAGGAGTGACTCGTACTTTGGGGAGAATTAGGTTAAAAATTCTCTTTTCAAAGTTTGTAAGTATAAAGATTTAAATGTTTACGTAGAATAGAGGTCTGCAAACTACTTCCTGCAGGATAAAACTAGTCTATGTCTACTTCCGTACAGCCTTGAGCTAAGATTGGTTTTTACACTTTTTATTTTATTTTTTAAAATATATTTGACTTTTTTTACAGAGAGGAAGGGAGTTTACATCTGGGTTTACATCTTCTGTTGGATCTTGGTCCCCGAGTCCCTCACTGTTTTATTTGTTCTCTAATGCCTTCAAACACATAGAGAGTTAGAAACATCGATGAGAGAGAAACACCGATTAGCTGCCTCCTGCACACCTCCTACTGGGGATGTGTCTGCAACCAAGGTACATGCCTTTGACCGGAATTGAACCTGGGACCTTCAGTACGCAGGCTGACACTCTGTCCACTGAGCCAAACCAGATAGGGTGGTTTTTACATTTTTAAATGGTTGCAGGGGATCAAAAGAATATTTTGTGACCTATGAAAACTATGTGAAATTCAAATTTTAGTGCCCATATATTTTTATTGAAATGGCCACACTCATTTGTTCTGTATTTATTGTCTGTGGCTGCTTTCACACTGCAACAGCAGAATTGAGTAGTTGCAACAGCCTATATGGCTCACAAAACCAAATTTACTAACTGGCTCTTACAGAACAAGTTTGCTGACTCCTGGTACTTCTGTCATTTTCAGCTACAGAGTGATAAAGTGATAGGAAAAATTTCAAACTTTTAAAATTTATTTATTTATTTATTTTTAAAATTTCACCCGAGAGTATTTTCCCATTGATTTTTAGAGAGAGGGGAAGGGAGGAGGGGGAAAAGAGAGAGAAAGACATTGATTGGTTGCCTCCCGCATTCACCCCTACTGGGATCAGGGATGGAGTCTGCAATCGAAGTACCCGCCCTTGACTGGAATCAAACCAGGGACCCCTCAATCTGTGGGCCAATACCCTACCCAGTGAGCCAAACCAGATGTCTTTTGTCAGCGTGTAAAATCCTATATAGTACTTTTTTAGAGACTGCTTCTCCCTCATTCTAGCTCTCTTTTCTTTCCTTCTGTGACTTCAGTTACATGTGTGCTGTATCTTTTCACTGTGTCCTTTATAGCTCAAGGGGAAAAGTCATCCCTAATTCTAGCTCACTTTTCTGGGTTTACATCTTCTGTTGGATCTTGGTCCCCAAGTCCTTCACTGTTTTATTTGTACTCTAATGCCTTCAAACACATTAAAAAAAGTGTCCAGCCCTAACTGGTTTGGCTCAGTGGATAGAGCGTCGGCCTGCGGACTGAAGGGTCCCAGGTTCAATTCCGGTCAAGGGCATGTACCTGGGTTGCGGGCACACCCCCAGTTGGGGGCGTGCAGGAGGCAGCTGATCGATGTCTCTCTCTCATCGATGTTTCTAACTTTCCCTCTCTCTTCCTCTCTGTAAAAAATCAATAAAATACATTTTTAAAAAAAGTGTCCAGCTCTTTTAATTGTTCCCCCATGGGAGGTTTTGTCCAAGTTGCATAGTTTACTATTAGTGAAAGCAGAGCCTCTCCATTTTTAAACATTTAAACAAACATTCTCTCCATAGCATGAGTTACTCTGCATTTATAGTTAAAATGTCACTTCTCTTGAAGAGTCAGATTAGATATGTGTATTATTTTGAAAATATTTGCCAACAGTTCTATTGACAGCTACTTATCATTATAGAAAAATTCAGCAAATCTGAAACATTTGTTATTTTCACAGAGAAAATGCTTACTTCATTATTAAATTTGACAGCTCTTGAGGACTTTGACACAAAATAACTAGCACAGTTGTTGGTGGGAGATTTTCACAGTTAATTTCATCTCATTATAAAGCTTTGATAGTAAAGCTTCTTTTATTTAATGTGTAAATTCATGTTCATGGGCACTGCAATTCACCACAATACTGTAAAACCAAAATTCACTATAATACTGTAAAAGCAGCCCTAGCCAATTTTGGTTCAGTGGATAGAGCATCAGCCTGCAACTGAAGAGTCTCAGGTTCATTCTGGTCAAGGGCATGTACCTAGGTTGCAGGCTTGATCCCTGGTCCTGGTCAGGGCACATGCGAGAGGCAACCAATTGATGTTTCTCTCTCTCTCTCTCTCTCTCTCCCTCCCTCTCCCTTCCACTCTCTCTAAAAATCAATGGAAAAATATCCCTGGGTGAGGATTGACAAAACAACAAAAATACTGTAAAAGCAAATGAGCAAATAGGAGAGCCACTGTCAAACTCTGAAGTGGAGAACTTCCCCTCTTCCACTCCACCACTGGAGAGTAGACAGACCTAGTGAGGGTGTCATTGTCACACCATTTATTAAATATCTTGAAAGTAGTTTCCTTCTTCCCTCCCCCCTTCCTTCCTCTCTTCTTTCCCCTAAACTGCAAATCGGAGTTCTAAACTACATCCCAGGGGACTGTCTTGAGCACCCTATATACTGTTCTAGTCCATCATTAATTCTTCATAGGGATTATTCCATACAGCAGAGTAATCTTTTAGAAATACAAGTTCAGTCATATCCCTCTCTTTCTTAGAAAACTATAGAAGTTCATACCTCACTTAGAATATATCCAGAATTCTTGCTCAAATATTTTAATTATTAGAACATAATCAGGTTGTAAGGTCCTTAAGAGCAGGGAGGTTGACTTTTCCTAGTATATTATGAGCACCTGGAATGGAACCTCATGCAGAGGTGGTGTGAATAAATGTTTGATGAAGAAATATATGAATAAAAGATAAATACCTGGAGTTTCCTATTTGTGGCACTATAAAATTAAGACCCCATTAAATATTAAACTGATTTATCTCTTTAGATTGCTCTGTACAAAGTCATTAGTTCATATCATTTGTGGATTCTTTTAATTGAAATCTCTGTGGCTTCTCAGCTTAATTTCTGTAAACTGCAACACTATTGATTTAATATTTTTAATTGTCCCTTCTGTGTGTTTTTGCTGTAACTAATACACACACACACACACACACACACACACACAGTGATCAAGTTTTAAAAACCTAACTTCAGAGAAGTTGGGTTTAACATATAGGTCATATATTTTCTTCATCACATCCACAGTCCTATATTCAACCATGGATCAGAGGGAGTGACCTCAGCTTGGCTGCCTCAGTGATAATAGGTACTAAAAAAGGTACCTCTTCCTAATTTCTAATAGTTTGTCTATCTGCTGACAACTGTTATTTCCGTAGTTGACATTGAATACTTATTTTCAGGCTAAATTTTGGTAGTATATCTTTGCTTCAATCACTTATTAAGAGATTTTTGAAAATAAATGCTAAATACTTAGTTTCCAAAATTTGAGATGTTAACTTTTTCAGGAAGCTCATAAGATGGTGAGAGAAGCTAATGTCAAGCAGGCAACAGCAGAAAAACAGCTAAAAGAAGCACAAGGAAAAGTAAGTTTTTACTGCTTGGAGTAGTATAAAACGTAAAGAAATTAGTGATTACTATTTTTTATTTTAACCACAGCACTGTTTTATTAGGGATTTCATTAAGGTTAAATCTCTGGGAATGAAGGGGTCAATTAGGGGGTACAAAGCCCATGAATTTCCTCAGATTTCATAGTGAACCACCTGCTCAGGCTCTTGGTGGGATCGCCACCTCATTCTCGGTACAGATTATTATAAGAATACTGCTTAGGCCCACAAGCTGGTAGGAGGGGTAAGTCTCTCCCATCCAAAACATGAATAGCATGAAGGCCATGAAGCTGAAGAGGTGCTTACACATGAGATTCCAAGAAACAGGCCTGGGGGCCGTGTCCACATGGTTCTTGATCCACACATTTCAGTCCCAGTGAATCGGCTCACCCCAGTTCAGTCTCGGATCTGGGTGGTTCCGTCACACCATGGATCCCTCTTGTGCTGTGAGTGGTCACAGAGCTTTGGGTAGACACCATATCCTATGCCATCATCCGGGTACTGCTCATAGTCTTCCACCCGCTTATTATACTTCTTGGCAGCGGCAGACTGTTCTTCTGGGGTCTTGGGATAGAGCCCCAGGTCCAGTCTGGGTAAAGTGGGAGGCTATCTGTGCACTCAGCAGCACCAGGTTCTGGTTGCCCTTTGCAGCCTTCGGACTCTTAGGACACCTGCCCTGGCTGCCACCATCTGGACCTTCTTCCCATTCCTAGTGATTACTGTCTTAAAGATGCTTTACCAGTTACTGGGTTTTGTTCTGATTGTAAAGTAGTGCTTATTTTAGAAGATGTGAGAAACTATAGGAAACTGTAAAGGAGAAAATAGCTACTATGTAGATCAATAATGAACATTTGGTGCCCATTCATAGAAGAACCAAATGATTCAAAAGCTTGTGAATCACAAGTATTATCAAAAGGATTATATGATCACATTTTTAAAGTTAATATTTGTTTTCTTAATTCACTGAAATGTTATTAGAATTTACTGTTTCAGGAATATAAATGTTAGACATTTTGATAATTTTTAAAGATCACTTGACATTGTGAATAGCAGCTGAATACAAACCATGTGGAAACATAAAAAAACTTAGCTTTCCTTTCCTTTTATTAATCCCCAGGAAATACAGGTGAAACTTATATTTCATCTTTGAAAGGAAAGTGTTTTGACAAAATTGCTAACCTTTAGCTGCCTCTGTCATTAACTGTGTTTAGTTATGAAATTATGTTGATTTCTTTTCAAGATTGATGTACTTCAAGCTGAAGTAGCTGCATTGAAGACACTTGTATTGTCCAGTTCTCCAACATCACCAACACAGGAGCCTCTGCCAGGTGGAAAGACACCTTTTAAAAAGGGGCACACAAGAAATAAAAGTACAAGCAGTGCTATGAGTGGCAGTCACCAGGACCTCAATGTGATACAGCCATTTGTAAAAGACTGCAAAGAGGTAACTCGTCAAGGACTGTTCCCTCTGACTCTGTTGATACTTACTTATTCTCATCACTGAGGTGTCAGTTATGATTTTTGCCAGCAAAATTTTCTAGCAGTATTAAGATGGGGGAGGCTTAATCTAGAGTTGGCTGCTTTCAGGGATTCTTCAATTCCATTCTCTACCTGGCTGACCTTGGAGTACCTCCTGAAACTTTGGTAAGTGTCTTAATCTCGATATTTCATTTAAGGAGCAAACTGTCATGTTTTGCATAAAGAAGAGTGGGTAGCTTTTGTGATCTGACTAGTTAAAATTCATTGCTAGGGCACTTTAACAAAATAAGGAATGTAAGACGTGTGAAAATAAGGTGATTTCTTGAAGAACAGTATGTTGCTTTTAAATTCTGGGAGAAGTTAAAGTCCTAGAGTTAATTTAGATAATTAAGCAACAAAAAATAGAACTAATGGAAACCTTATCATTTTAAAAAAATGTGAAGATAACTGAGATAATGTGGAATTATTTTTGAGCTGTTTTGAGTAAAAATGATATAATTGTAAAATATTTTTTACTTAATCCTTGCATGTGATGAGAATGCATTTCCAAGGGGATTGATCAATAATTTATAGAGCAGCCCTTCCATTTTGTTTTTTTTTTAAAGAAAATATTTCTCATTGTTGATAGTATTACAGATACCTCCCATTTCTCCCCATTTACTTCCCTCTTCCCAGCCCCCATCCCCCCCCCCCCACAACCCCAAGTCTTCACCACTCCATTGCCTGTGTCTATGGGCTACACATATCTATATATATAAAAGCCTACGCGATCTTTATGACCGGTTGACCAGTTGCTATGACGTGCACTGATCACCAGGGGCAGAAACTTAACACAGAAGCTGCTCCCTGGTGGTCAGTGCGCCCCACAACCAACCTCCCATGGCTGACCAACCTCCCGTAATCCCTATCCCCGGCTGGCTGGCCCCGATCGACCCCAACCGGGGCTGGCTGGCCAACCTCCCGCGGTTCCTCCCCCTGGCTGGCCTGTCAGCCCCAATTGGTCTCCTATTGGTCCTGATTGCTGGCCAGGCTGAGGGACCCTACCTGTGCATGAATTCGTGCACCTGGGCTCTAGTAAGTATATAAGTTCTTTGGCTTACCTCTTCTTGTCCCCCCACCATTTTTTTTAAAGCTGTATTTAACATTGGTGAGTTCAAGTCCATTAATCTTTAAGAAGCTATGTGTGCTCATTCAGTTAAATGTTTACATGGAGGCCAGGGCTTTATTAAACTGAATAACTAAGGGGGTTACATGTTTTAATTGAATTATATTTTGTTTAGTTATCAAAAGATGCTATGAGAGAGAAGTTCAATACTTGTCAAATCTGACTGTAACACAATATAAAATTCACGTTGGTGTCTGTTAAACATTTAAGGAACTTTTTTTAGTCATAACTTCAATTTCTTTTAATTTAAATAGCATTTTTAATTGCTTGGTACAACTTGTATTTTGACTACAGTTTCTCAGTGTTTGTAATTTTAACCTTTTTCCTGTCATTTACACTGACAAAACTGAAATGTTTTGTCATGGAATATTTTAAAGTTTTGCTTTTAGTTTATGAAATTCCTTAAAATATGAATAGGCAGTATATAACTTCAAAATAATAACTTTTTGCTTTCCAGATGTATCCTGTATCCTAATGTTTTGTGGAAAACATATCAAAACATTAGAATACAAAAAGTTTCATTAGACAAAGGAAACGTGTAATTTTAACCTGTGTACATCTTAATAAAAGATATAGCAATCCAAAAGAAAGTAAAACATGTTTCTATGGAAAATGTGGTGAGAGCGTTCAGTCATGACAATCACAACATTTAAGTCATGGTGAGTGAGGCGCACCCGCGTGCACTATGCAAGGCTTTGGGAGCGGTCACTTAGATGTGAACTTGAACTTTTACTAGTGCTTTGCTGTGTAATCTTATGCAACTTACTTTAACTCTCTAAGCCCCAGTTTCCTTTTCTATAAAACAGGGATCATAAAACTTTCTCATGTAGCTGTGAGTATTAAATGTTTATGAAGTGCTTACCATAGTTCCTGGCAGTGAGTCCATTTTTAATAAATAAAGCTATTGCTTTTAAACTAGAATCTTTCCTTAGAGCACCAATTATCTGCTCTGGCATTTATGGCCCTTAAAGCAATGGTTGCCAACTGGTGGTCCGTGGACCACTGGTGGTCCGTGAGGTCTGAAAGGTTGGCGACCGCTGGTTTAAGGAGACGTTTGGAGCAGCGGTCGCCAACCGGTGGTCCGTGGAACACTGGTGGTCCGTAAGGTCCGAAAGGTTGGCAACAGCTGCCTTAAAGGGTAAAGTTGACAAAGCAAATTAACTTGAAAATGTAAGTATTACTCATGTGCTAATATTTTTATCCTTTTGCCTTTAGCTTTGATTCAGGGAATTTATGGATTGGGATGAAAAAATTTCACAGATTGCCATTATACACCTTAAAAGAAAGTCTGTAGGATAGGTTGGATACGCTCAGCCTTTTGTTACTTTCCTGTAGACACCTGCACCTCTGACTCAGCTATCCTAGAGGTCAGAGGTGTGTCAGTGCCTCACTTAAAGTGTGCAGTGCTTCTGGACAAGGGCACCTCAGAGCTGCACGAGGCTGAGGGACGCTACTTTGGGTGGCTGGGGGTAGGTACAGCTTTGTGTGTTCACAGGTGGTATTAAGCTAGACTAGGAAATCTGTAGTGAAAAAAATACTTGAGGAAAATTAGTTAAAAGGGAGGAGGGGAAAAGAGGGACAACTGGAAGAGTGAATAGGAAGGCTAGTGCCTATCTGGATTATTTTTGATGATTCAGTTGGTGGTTACTGGATATTCATATACCAAAAAAAGAAATCTAAATGTTATATTTTAAGCTAGTCAATTTAGGAGGCTTATATATGTACTTCTTTTAATCTTGCTGCTTATACAATAAACACTCTGGAAATTCCTTTAGAAATGCCCTCAGGTAATATTAGAACAATTTGCATAATTTTTAACTCCAAACTTTTGGTTTCACAATTTAGTCAGTCTTACTTTATTCAAACATTTTATTTAATTAACTAGAGTCCAAATTAATTTTTGATTATTTTCAGAAAAGACTTGTCATCATTTTTTATATTTAGGATAGTGTGCACATGTATCTTAAGAGGAGCTCCACATTAATTTTTGGGAGGGATAATGATAGCATCACTAAATACCATAGTGGGTACATTGAAAAGGGCCAAATAGTCATTTGGGAGTTTGGATTTTTTTAAAAAGAAAAATTGCTTCCAGGTATTATAACTAATCAAGAATGGTTCAATTTGTTATTTTAAATGAAGAGTATTTCTTTTTCAGTAATGTTTAAATAGGTTTTGGGTTATAAAGTAATTTTATATTTGTACTTTTTAACAAGTTATTTTGTGTTTTCTTTTGGTTTGCCAGGCTGACTTGTCTCTGTATAATGAATTCAGATCTTGGAAGGATGAGCCCACAATGGACAGAACGTGTCCTTTTTTAGACAAAATCTATCAGGAAGATATCTTTCCATGTTTAACATTCTCCAAAAGTGAGGTAATTAAAAAAAATTTAATAGGAGTACATTAGAGTTGTTTCTGTACCTTTCATTAAATCACGTTATATCTTTTAATAACTCATATACATAAGTTATTATAAAATGTCATGTTTTACCATTTTTCCTATTCCATATCAGCATCATAATTTCTTGGCATTCAAGTGCTGAACATCTTTTCTTATTTGAGCAAGGATCATTCACACTGCAGTGTGCGTTGCATTGGAGTGAAGTATTTAATATGTGTTGGGGGTAGGGCTTATTCTTGATTCTCAGTCCAGGCTTCAGTGTAAGGGAACTTCCATACTCTAAGATATTTGTTGAATTTATTTGTACAAGATGAAAACTATATTTAGTTTCTTCATTTTTAAAGTGGGGAAAAAATGCCTTCCTTGTCTATAGCATAGGGTTGTTAAGAGGATAAAATGAAGTGAATGAGGTAGATAGACAAACACTTTTTAAAAATATAAGGCCCTATACACATATAAGATCATAATTTTAATTTGTTTGGGGAAGGTATATATGTAATTATCATGCCAACCAGTGTTTAAGATAGTTAATCCTAAAAGTCTTATTTATGTTAAGTCTTTAGAGGATTTAATGATAACATTACTTGTGAGGAGATGTTAAGATGAGCAGTAAAACACTTGATATGTAGACGTGTTATTAATTGTGGCTCTGTGCCTGGTTTTATGTAGGCCATTCAGTATTAATAGTTTTGCCACACGGGCGTTTCATTGCCTGTTTCATCTGTTGTTTATTAGTTGCTAACATCTCCATCTGGGCATTTAATATTTGATAATTCTGTTAATTCTTTTGTAGACTCTTGTACACATAAATGCATGTTCGGAAAATACATAGCTGTTATTAGTATATGTTGCTGTGTTATGAATGACCAATATTAAAAATTGCATATATTTAGCAAAATAAAGCATTACGATATTCATTTTGAAGTTGCATTAACAGTAGATGTTAATTGTGAGGAAGGTTGAACAGAGATTGGAATTAATGCCTTTAATCCTCTTCCACATAATGAGAAAACTTGTTTAGCTGTAACTGAATAGCCTTTCATAACAACATTTGAATTGTATAAAAGAATTTAAACCAAGGTTACATAGTTTTGTTCCCCTCCCCTCCCCCCCCCCCCCCCATTGGCTAAGGCCAAGCTAGTGGAACTTGGAGAAAGAATTTTAAAAGTAAGTTGACTGTAGAATACAAATTTGATATTTTTCTGCCAGCATAATGTCTAATACTTTTTTTTTTTTTTTAAGTTGGCTTCAGCTGTTTTGGAGGCTGTGGAAAACAATACTCTAAGCATTGAACCAGTGGGATTACAACCTATTCGATTTGTGAAAGCTTCTGCAGTCGAATGTGGAGGACCAAAGTATGTTTTCAAAACCTTGTCTTGTGGAAGATACTGAGTTTTAAAATTTGTACTTGTTGAGTTATTTAGTTTTTCTAGTAGTAAATGTGGTTAAATGTCTTGTCAGTTTTCTATTTAGAGCCTGTGCAGCTCAAGCACAAGTCTCCAGACAGTGTGGGATATAGCATTTCAAATTAGAATCACAGAGGAGCCCTTTTAATTACAAAAATATACTAGAGGCCCGGTGCACAGATTCATGCACTGGTGGGGTCCCTTGGCCTGGCCTGCGGAGATTGGGCTGAAACCAGCAGCCTGACATCCCCCGAGGGGTCCTGGAGTGCGAGAGGGCGCTCTGCAAAGTTGCTGTCACTCGGCAGCTCCTATGTATAGCATCTGCCCCCTGGTGGTCAGTGTGCATCATAGCTACTGGCTGATTGCTTAGGTTTTTATATATATAGATGTTGCTATGAAAAAGCTCCTAGATTTACTGAATTTTGAGTCCTGCCTGTGGTTGTCTTGACAGGGCCACACCAAATGATTTTCTGGGCTTTATATGGCCCGTGGGTCGGACATTCCCCACCCCTGTTTTAGTGGGTTATAAGTAGAATTTTTGTTTGTTATACATACAGGGTGTCCCCAAAAAATGTATACATACTTTGAATGATTATAAAGTCAGTGTTTATTAACATACAGTTCATTTTCAAAATTTAAAAGAATCTGTAGAAGTGAATAATTTTTTTAAATCAATGCCCGTTTTCAAACTGGTGACCATTCTGGTCCAAGCATTGCTAATAATGTGAAGCAATGGAATCACAAACATCAAGAAATCACAAACATTAAGAATTATTTCCTTCGGATTTGTGCACCCTCAATAGACTGTTGCCAGTTTTGTATTGTAAACTTTGTCTTTTATGTGTCCCCATAAAAAAAAAAGTCTAGTGGCACTTTAGGATAAATTTCTTTGTTCAAGGCTTAGTCAGGCTTCACCCATTATTTCAAATCAGTTAAACCTGAAAAGGAGTGAAAATTGAGTTATCAACTGTTTAAATGTGTATACATCTTTTAGGACACACTATATATGTATAGTTCTATGTCCTCAGTTTTTGTGTAAAATATTCCCCAGGGTTACCATCAAAATTAGTTTGGGAAGACAGTGATTTAGACCAAGTCTTATCAAGCATGAGAACGACTTAATTAGCCCTCTCCTTTCATGCTGTCATAAAGGATTCCCACTTTGGTAAATAATCAGTTCTATCTTCCACCTGTGAGAGATTCGGCACTTATAAATCTTTAGAGGTTAGACTCCCGCATTTCACAGCAGGGCAGGCTTTTTACATCCAGTCCGAAGAGGAAAAAAGACTGAAATGAACAGGACCTAGAACCTTTGGCACTGCTGTTTAAAAAGTGACTTGGAAAGATTTTGAGGAAACTGCTTAGTTGGTGGTTTAGAACTAGATTAATATAGGGGACTGGAAAGAAGACTCTTGTCTGGGTCATTTTGAAGGTACAAGAGGAAAAAGCTGGTTGAGATTCACCATAGGTCTGGTTAAAGCCTATTGTGGGAGGTGTATGATTTATCCTGTTCCTGTTAATGCAAATTACAGTCTCACTAGGATCACATAGTTGCTGGTAGTTGGGTAATCATTTGTGGAGGGACTTAGTCATGCCTTTGCTTTGTGAGCTGCATATCCACCCAGAGTTGTGTCCTGTTCTACACTTCCCTCTGTGCCACACCTGTAGCACTGTGGCCTCCGAAATTGGGGAAGGTATTTACGTTCTTAAATTCTGTGCCTCCACAAACACCCAAGTGTTTGTGATCATTAAAGCGAGCAGTTTTGTGCTTTTAAGGTCTGTGTTATAACATATTTTAAACATAGTATATAATAGTTTTTATTGTAAAATTTTAAATTCGTGCTTGCATAATATATCACACGTGCAAATGACAAGTGAGGATATCAGTTAAAGTGGATTTATGTAGTATTTTAGTAAAATAATTATGTAGATCAGGGAACAGTTTACCTACTTAAGGATATTGTACTTGTGGGAATAGGGCCAGAAACCCATTTTTGTTTTTAGGTCATATTGTGTGGGAAAACACTTGAAGGCAGATACTGTCCCTCTTTTATGAAATGTGATGTGCGGCCTTGGCCAGGGCTGTCGTGGACAAGGTTATGATTATCCCTAAGTGAATGGCAGGGCACTATGGGAGTTTTGAGGAAGGCAGTCAGTCCAGTGGTGGTGATCAAGGACTGTTCTTGGAGGGAGGGAGATTTGTTGAAGCATAGATGGAATTTGGATAGAAAAAGAAAGATACATGCAACTGTGAAAGCCTCAAACTAAGGAAACGGTGTATTCAGAGGGTGGCGAATGTATGGAGAGGAAAGATGTGACAAATCTAAAGAAAGAAAATTTAGGAGACAATAGTATAGGGGATGGTCGAAGACAAAGGACTTAGAGATGACTGACTAGAAGAATGATGTGGCCTTTGGGGAATGAGTAGGAAGGGCTCTGCTTTGGGGAAGGCGATAGGTCTGGGTTTAAACATGTGGACATCGCAAGTGAAATGGCAAGCAAGGATTTGAAATCTTGGGACTACAGCTGTTAACAGATACTGAGATAGTGTAGCAGCATGTTAACAAAACATTGGCGTTGGAGGTTGGAAGACTTAGCATTGAATCCCAGCTCAAATGAAAATATATTGGCTGTGACAGTTTACAAAAGGCTTTAAAAATGAGATAAGTTGAACACTTTATTATTTTAAAATTTGATATTTAAAGTCACTGTAGCAGAGCCTTTCAAAATTATACAAAATAGTAGTCAAACAGGTATATTCTCCTTCCAGAAGGATAGTGTATACATTGATTTTTATCAGTTTGATGGTCCTTTTTTTCTCTTGTATAAATTATACTTTTGGAAGTTCCAAAGACTTTCAGCACTTGTGCCTTAAATTTCTTAATCTTCTATCCTCCCTCAGCTAATAGTTTAGTGTTTTTAAAAAACATTTTTATAGATAATTAAAGGAATTTGCTAATAAAGGAACAATAAGGCAAGATTTCTTTGAAAAGATAAAAATTATTTTTGATTGGAATGGCCACCTCCCAAATTATCCTGTGTTAAATATACATTTTCCATGTGTTTTCTTATATGGAGACACATTTTTGTCATATTTCTTATAAGTATAGCTGAAACTTAAGGTTTATTTAATGTATTTTTCTTTACTATTTAATTTGTAATGTCATATAAAATGCTGTTGGCCACTTTATTTTACTTAGACCTACAGTAATTTTACATTGATAGGGAGCGGTAGTTGTATTCAGTCAAGCTCCTAACTTACTAGAGGGATAGTTGAGCTGCTGCAAGTCCAGCCAGATAGACAAGCCAGCTTCATCCTGAGCAGTAGAGTGGTCTATCACTTAACCAACAGCCAGAAACATGCTTGGTGCCAGGCACTTAAAGATGAATACGATACAGTTCCTGCCCTCAAGAGGTTTACAGCCTGATTCCAACCAAATTTAGATTTTATATTATGTAAATAGAAAGGATGTGTGTCTAAATGTAATGCACCCTTTATGTAATTGTTAAGATTCAGTATTTTTGTATTCCTTTGTATTTCTCAGGTCTAGCTGCCACATGAAATGCATGTAAACAACCAGACACACCAAAAAGTACCTTACCTGGAAGCTATTATCCTGAAAGCATTAGTAACATGTTCTGAGACTTGAGTAATCATCATTAGGTGTTTTTCCAACTCAGAAGCTGCAGTTCTACGAGAAAGCTCAGAGCTTCCTGTATCAGATTACTCATATATAAATTTGCTCCAGGATAGGACATATATTTAAAACATTTTGTTTCTATTTCTAGACCACAGTTAATTTTAGGCTGTTAAGCTTATAGTAGAATGTTAACCCCAAAAGGGGAGGGACTTGGTCTCTCTCATCTTGATAGCCCAGCATCTAGAACAGTGCCTGGTCCATAATAGGTTCTCAAATATTTGTTGTCTTCAGCTTGTACAGAGGGAGGGGCAAAACACCTTTAATTTTAAAAAACTAAAATGTATCATTCTTTTACAGAAAATGTGCTCTCACTGGCCAGAGTAAATCTTGTAAACACAGAATTAAATTAGGAGATTCAAGCAACTATTATTATATTTCTCCTTTTTGTAGATACAGGGTAAGTAATGTAATAATGAATTTTAATAAAGTTCACTGATGTGAGACATTTGATATTTATGACATTTTCTCCTTTTGGCCTAGATCACGTCTGTGTGTAACTTTTTTACATACATTCGATATATCCAGCAGGGACTTGTGAAACAGCAGGATGGTAAGTTCTTTATTCATCTATAATAATCTATAATAATAAAAGCATAATATGCTAATTAGACTGGACAGCCGAACGACCTTCTGGAAGTCCTTCCGGATGAAGCCGTGATGACAGGGGCCGAGGCAGAGGCGGTTAGGGGCGATCAGGCAGGCAGGTGAGCAGTTAGGGGTGATCAGACAAGCAGAGTGGTTAGGGGCAATCAGGCAGGCAAGCGGTTAGGGGTGATTAGGCAGGCAGGTGAGCAGTTAGGGGAGCATCAAGCAGGGAGGCAGAGTGATTGGGGGTAATCAGGCAGGCAGGCAGAGTGATTAGGGGCGATCAGGCAGGCAGGCAAGTGGTTAGGGGTGATCAGGCAGGCAGGCAGGCAAGCAGTTAGGGGGGCATCAGGTAGGCAGGCAGAGTGATTGGGGCGATCAGACAGGCAGGCAGAGGCAGTTAGGGGCGATCAGGCAGGTAGGCGAGCCGTTAGGGGTGATCAGGCAGTCAGGCAAGTGGTTAGGAGCCAGCGGTCCTGGATTGCGACAGTGTGCAGGCTGGGCTGAGGGACACTGTCCCCCTTCCCCCATGCAATGGGCCTCTAGTTATGAAATATTTATATAACAGTTCAGTAAAAAGTATAGGGCACAGTAGTAATGCTCAAATAAACTTTATTATTGGTATATTTATATTGAGTCTCTTTTATAGTTCTAATAAAATGTGTGGAGAATTTGGGAACAAATGTCTCTTTTAAAACATATTGTGTTTAATCCTTATATTTGCTTCATTTTACTCTAATTTTGAGTTTTAAAGCAGGCTCAGTTTTAACTCTTAAGACATATATAAGCCAGCTAGTAACTGTGAGAGGAGTACAAAGCTCATTGAATTTACTCCTTAAGAGAGAAAAATGAGCAA
Source organism: Plecotus auritus (assembly GCF_963455305.1). Taxonomy (NCBI): domain Eukaryota; kingdom Metazoa; phylum Chordata; class Mammalia; order Chiroptera; family Vespertilionidae; genus Plecotus; species Plecotus auritus. The sequence goes on along the minus strand of NC_137772.1, from coordinate 158,133,767 downwards.
TCTCTAGATGTGGTCAGTTTTATTTTAATTGGTGAAAACCATGAGGAGCTAGTAATTTTGTCCTGTGTTTTCACATTAATAAGGCAGTCATGAGGGTAATTCTGACTGGAATAAAGATTGCTATGTTCTGAATGAGCAGAAACAGGCAGGTGATCTGTCCAGGAGAGCCACCTTCATGCAAGTGTTTTCATGTCTCTCCTAGTTACTGGTGGTTTTATAGCCCAGTGTCTTCAGGACCAGCATAAAAACAGATGTGCCTGACAGCTTTAAAGCAGCGCCTCATAGGTACACATGATTGTTTTAGACCAGGAGTCACACACATGGCGAGGACAAGGCCATGCCAGTTTTGTATGTGAAGTTATGGGAAAATGTCTGTTTATATATTTTTTAGACACTGAAAATATTTTTACACTTGAAAACTAATAAGAAGCCTTTATTTTTATCAGGTAAACCAGTGAATCTTAATTCTCTGGAAAAATTAGTCATGCCCATAATAACGTAGTTTAGCATTTCTCAAGCTCTGGTATACTAAAACAGTCATATTTAGTTAGAATCCCATATAATTAGATTTTAATGCCTAAAAGAATAAAGGTGGAAACCTGTCTCTGTTAAATTTCAAAGGCTGTGTAGCATAAAAATAGTCTTTAAGCTGTGCAATACTTTTTATGACTTAAATAAAATTGAAGTCTTTTTGAATCCCTTTGGTAGATAATGTGACTTAAGCTGGAGAACAGAGGATTTATGTTATGTTCAGGTGTCAAGCATATTTTTTCTCCTTATTAAAATGAGAAATGTTTTTGTAGGGAAGGCTGAAAGATAATTTACTTCATGTAAATAGAAAGAATCATGAGTGATGGTAATAAAAGTAGTTTCTTCTCTGGTTTCCATCACTCTTCTACTTGACAGTATTTGATGCACGTCATATACTGTGTGGGTTTGTAGAAAATAAATATTAATGTGAAAATCTGTTTATTATCTGTGCCTGTGCCAGAAAGAATTTAGAGCAGTTAAAGCAAAAGCAGCATTTCTCAGCCTTTGTACTGCTAACATTTTGAACTGGGTAAGTCCTTGTGGGGGATGATCTTGTACATTGTAGGATGTTTAACAGTGTCCCTGGGCTTGACTCACTAGATGCCATCAATGAAAAATGTCTCCAGACATTGCCAAATGAACCCCTGGGGACTAAATCTCCCCTGGTTGAGAACCACTGCTCTAAATCATTCTGATCTGATCATATATCAGATTTTATAATCTGAAATATAGAGCCATCTTTTTTCTACTTGCAGAGGGGCTCACACAAGTAGAGCTAATGGAAATTTACAGATCATCCTCTACATTTGTTTTTATTTCTAATTTGAGCCATATATAAAACTTTCCCTATTAGGCACAAAGAATGTTACTGAGTTCTCTGGACTGTCTCTTGTTTTCCTTTTCACTCTATTAGTATTAATAAAAAGTGAAATGGCCAAGATGTAGCAAACTAGAGCAAGAAGATCTAGAAGTCAGATAACGCTTGTATAACTGAGCATTGAGTGTAATTACTTACGAAGGCAACAGCATTGCCATTTACTCAGGACGTGAAATGTATACCTTCTGTTGGGCTAAAGTGTGACAGTCACTGATATATTTAATAAATAGTGATAGTAAACTGGTGAGTACTGCTTATTTATTAATAAGATTGGGATGCTCACAAGTATATGAAGAAGTTAGTGTGAAACAGTGATGGAATGTCTAGGCCAGTGGTCGGCAAACTGGGGCTCGCAAGCCACATGCGGCTCTTTGGCCCCTTGAGTGTGGCTCTTCCACAAAATACCACAGCCTGGGCGAGTCTATTTTGAAGAAGTGGCGTTAGAAGAAGTTTAAGTTTAAAAAAATTGGCTCTCAAAAGAAACTTCAATCGTTGTACTGTTGATACTTGGCTCGGTTGACTAATGAGTTTGCTGACCACTGGTCTAGGCAATTAGGTATGTCATTAGGAAGTGCCAACTGGCATTTGAGTTAATCTTAAATTTTCATTGAAACAAATTAAAAATAATTAAGATGGTATTTTATAATTTATGTGTCTCTCTCTTTTGTTTGTACAGTTGACCACATGTTTTGGGAGGTTATGCAGTTGAGAAAAGAAATGTCGCTGGCAAAGCTGGGATATTTCAAAGAGGAACTCTGATCCTCTGCCTGGGACCATGTACGAACCTCCCTGATACCTGGAAAATGGCTGAATATTTTCATGGTTACGTGATATTTATTTCCACGGTGTGGGCCCAGGACTTTCCCCCCTTTTGCAAATTACACCAAGAAGTACTGTGATTTCTTTTGAACTGGCCTGTGCTGTGTTTGCTCGTTCTTTAGTTAACACACTATAATGAATTACAAGTGTCCTAGTGATTGTAATTTATAGTCACCAAAAAAGCTAAATAAATAAATACTAGATCGAATGTGTTTTTGCTTTCTCTTCTAGCTCTGACACAGCATGTGGGGCCAGTTGAATGTATTGAATTATAGTTTTCAAACTTCCCAGCAATCTGTGGGAAGCAAAGAAGAGAGCTGAGTGGACAGGATCAGCTTCTGTCTCCACTAAGATGACTCTGTTTTTACATATTGGGATTCAAAAAAATATTTTATTTAAAGAGACTTCTGTTTGAAAGTCACTGTTTTATTCATTCTGTTCTTTGTAATTTAAAGAACTCCTTTATTATGGTGATTAACACGTTAAGCGCCCAGCCTGTTTTGTCTTCCAGACAGAAAGTATAGTATCAGTCACCGGTGATTGACATGGTGCTTAACGTGTTAATCCTATATAATAAAAGCCTAATATGCTAAGTGTCCGGTCAACCGTTCAACCGTTCAACCAATCAAAGCGTAATATGCTAATGATATGTTAAGGCTGCTCAACCGCTCGCTATGATGTGCACTGACCACCAGGGGGCAGACGGTAGACTGGTCGATCAGTCGCTATGGTGTGCACTGACCACCAGGGGGCAGATGCTCCAACTGGTAGGTTAGCTTGCTGCTGGGATCCAGCTGATCGGGTCTGAGTGAGATGGGCTGGACACGCCCTAGAGCCTTCCTGCAGTTTCTCCCCGGCTGACCAACCTCCCGCATTCCTCCCTGGCCCCGGTCATGCACCGTTGGGGTTCCTCGGCCTGGCCTGCACCCTCTCGCAATCCAGGACCCCTAGGGGGATATTGGAGAGCCGGTTTCGGCCTGACGGTGGAACAAACGGTTGCTATGATGCACACTGACCACCAGGGGGCAGACACTCAATGCAGGAGCTGATCCCTGGTAGTCAGTGTGCTCCCACAGGGGGAGCGCTGCTCAGCCAGAAGTCAGGCTGATGGCTGGCGAGTGCAATGGCGGTGGTGAGAGTCTCTCCTGCCTCTGTGGCAGTGCTAAGGATGTCCGACTACTGGCTTAGTTGGACATCCCCTAAGGGTTCCCGGACTGCGAGAGGGTGCAGGCCGGGCTGAGGGACCCCCCACCCCCTCAACTGAGTGCATGAATTTCAGGCACCGGACCTCAAATATAATAGAGTCACATTTTATCCCAGAAATGCATCCTTGAACATCTTGATGTAATATATTTCTACTTTGTATATATGTTGAGCACTGTAATAGTTGTTGAAAGGATCCTATCTAATAAAAGAGTAATATGCAAATTAACCATCACTCCGCTACACCCACCAGCCACGCCCACCAGCCATGCCCACCAGCCATGCAGACCAACCAATCAGGAGCGAATATGCAAATCCAACCAAGATGGCTACGGCCACAGAGAACAGGAGGGAGGCTTGGGTTTCCCTGGCAATGGAGGAAGCCAAGCTTTCCGCCTGCCCTTGCCGGCCTAGGCCTCCACTCAAGGCTACAAAGTTTCAATGATAGAAGATACATAAATCCAAACAGAAATGGTGGCAGCCACAGAGCTGGAAAGAGCAGGAGGCTAGGGTTGCCCCCAACGATGGAGGAAGCCAAGCTTTCTGCACACCCTGGCCGGCCCAGACCTCGTTTAAGGCTACAAAGTTTCAATTATAGAAGATACATAAATCCCCCCAAAAATGGCTGCTGGCATGGAGCAAGCAGAAGGCTTGGCTCCGCTCCAGGCTACAAAGTTTCAATTGTAGAAGATAAATAACCCCCAGATACCAGGGCCTCTGCTTGGGTCACCAGGGGGCGTGGCCAGCCTGCAAACCACCACAGGCCCCTCGCCCAGGCCGCCCCACGCCCCAAGGGAACCCCCACCCTGATCCGGGACACCCTTCAGGGCAAACCAGCCAGCCCCCACCCATGCACAAGGCCTCTATCCTATCTAATAAAAGGGTAATATGCAAATTGACCATCACTCCAACACACAAGATGGCTGCCCCCATGTGGTCAAAGATCCTGCCCCCATGTGGACACAAGATGGCCACCACAAGATGGCCAGCAAGGGAGGGCAGTTGGGAGGGACCAGGCCTGCAGGGGAGGGCAGTTGGGGGCAATCAAGCCTGCAGGGGAGGGCAGTTAGGGGTGACGAAGCCAGTAGAGGAGGGAAGTTGGGGGCAACCAGGCCTGCAAGGAAGGGAAGTTGGGAGGGACCCAGGCCTGCAGGGGAGAGCAGTTGGGGGGGACCAGGCCTGCAGGGGAGGGCATTTAGGGGTGACCAGGCCTGCAGGGGAGGGCAGTTAGGGGCAAACAGGCTGGCAGGGGAGTGGTTAGGGGGTGATCAGGCTGGCAGGCAGAAGCGGTTAGGGGCAATCAGGAAGGCAGGCAGGCAAGCAGTTGGGAGCCAGCAGTCCTGGTTTGTGAGAGGGATGTCCGACTACCCATTTAGGCCTGATCCCTCCGGGATTGGGCTTAAACGGGCAGTCAGACATCCCTCGAGGGGTCCCAGATTGGAGAGGGTGCAGGCTGGGCTGAGGGACACACACCCCCATGCATGAATTTTGTGCACCGGGCCTCTAGTAGAAAGATAAAAGCAAGAAGAAGAAATGACAAATCAATCTCATCTAGAGAAAGGTACTGCTAATATTTTTGAAGAATAATTTCAGCTTTCAGATATTTCTTACCTATATATACATAGTTCTGAAACTAGTAGTAGACTTTCTTACTTTAAAAATTTAAGTATTTTTCTACACATCTAACCATGCTAAGGTGTTGATTATAGGATGTTAATATCATTTCATTGTGTTTGTAGATTAGATTATTTAATTTTATTTTCATATCAAAGTGCTATGATGAGTATATTGTTGGGTTAATATCCTTCTTGTAGATGCCTAGAAGTAAAAGTGTTGGGTCAAGCAAGGTATATGAGTATTTTAAAATTTTTTATCTGTATTGCCCAATTTCCCTCTAGAAAACTTGAATCAACTTATATTCACAGTGGCACTGTATGAGAGCTGATATTCAGTCCTGTCTCAAAGTCTTAGTCAACTTTACCCTGTAGAAGTCTTGGTCACCAGGATAGACTGCAGTCCGCAGACAAAAGGACATTTGAGAATGATATAGTAGAAACAATAATTACCATGCCAGCTCAAGACTCTGAAATTGAACATGAAAAGAACTTTGAACCTAGAATTTTATGTCCTGAGAAACAGGTATTCTAATGTAAGGGCATAATAAAAATGTTCTCAGACTTTCAAAGCTTTAGAAGATTTTCCACACACAGATGGAAATTAAAAACACCTTTGGAGAAAGCACTTAAATATAAAGAGAAATCATGCCAAAACCGGTTTGGCTCAGTGGATAGAGCGTCAGCCTGCGGACTGAAAGGTCCCGGGTTCGATTCCGGTCAAGGGCATGTAACTTGGTTGTGGGCACATCCCCAGTAGGAGGTGTGCAAGAGGCAGCTGATCGATGTTTCTCTCTCATCGATGTTTCTGACTATCCTTCTTCCTTCCTCTCTGTAAAAAATCAATAAAATATATTTTAAAAAAATAAAAAATAAAAAATAAAGAGAAATCAATCCAGGAGATGCTACGAGAGATCTGGGAAGAAAAGTGATCAGATACTTAGGGAAAGTTTGTTGATAACTTTAAAAAGCATAAATAAAAAGTAGGACTGCCCTGCCGGGTGGCTTGGTTAGTTGGAGTGTCATCCTGTACAGTGTACAATAAAAGCTGGTGGGTTTGATTCCTGGTCAGGGCACATACCTGGGTTTCAGGTTCGATGCCCAGTTGAGGTATATGTAGGAGGCAACCAATAGATGTAATGTTTCTCTCTCTCTCTCTCTCTTTCTCTCTCTCACACACACATCTCAAACCAATTTTTTAAAAAAGTAAGACTAAAGAAAATAAAGTATGTCAGTAACAATCTAGAACTAAAATTCTTTATAATTTCAACACATGGGAGTGGGAGGAACCAGAGAGCATGAAGACAAAGTTCTTGTCTTGTTAGAAGAAGATGGATATCAATGAAAAAGAGAGAAAAAGGAAAAGTTGAATGTGGAAATGAAAAGTTAAGATGATTTAACCACTGGATTGGACAGCTAAAAGGGGTGATTTATATGGCATGCGAATTATATCTCAGAGCTGTTTAAAAACAGTTTTAAAAATATGCTCTAAGATGGTGAGATACACTTGCCAGGGAAAAAGATAGTCAAATTAGTTAAGATATATTTATAGACAAAGCAGAAGGATATGAAAGTGTTTAAAAGAAAATATAGGGGAAAAAAGATATCCAGGAGGATGAAAAAGGTTAAGGGATTAAGAAGTACAAATTGGGCCCTAGCTGATTTGCTCAATGATTAGAGTGTCAGCCTCCAGACTGAAGAGTGGCAGGCTCGTTCCTGGGCCCTGGTCAGGGTGCATGCAGGAGGCAACCAGTCAATGTATTGCTCTTGCATCGATGTTTCTCTCTTCTGCCTCTTACCCCTCCTTCCCTTCTCTCTAAAAAACCAATGGAAAAAATCTCCTTGTGTGGAGATTAAGAACAACAACAAAAAGTACACATTAGCAGTTAACAAAATAGTCACAGAGAGTTGTCAATAATAATCCTATATAATAATCAATATATAATTGTGAATTGTATCTGTATACACCAGCCACAAACAATGAGAAAACACAATTTTAAAAAGATACCTAACAATTGCAAAACAATTCTAATATGTGTAGCAATAAATCTGACCAAATAGGTGCCAGATCTGTATACAGAAAGTTGTAAAATTTTACTAAAAGGCATTAAAGAAGACTAGAGTGTTTCTATGTTAATGAGTAGGAAGACAATATCCAAAAAAAATGTCAGTTCTCTCCCAAATTGATATATAGATTTAATGTATCTTCAAACTAAATTCCAACATTTCTCCTGGAGTTGACACACTGATTTGAAATGTTTATGTGCTGGAGTAAAGGATGAAGAATGATCAGGGGACTTCTGAAGAAAAGGGAGGGAGAACTTATCTTACCAGAAGGACTTATGAGGCTAAAGTATTGAAGAGAGTGTGACATTAGTGCAGAAACTGACAAAACGGCCAATGGAGCAGAATAGAGCGCTCCCAAATGATCCATACATACATGTACATTACCATAAAATTTACATGTATGTGTGGGTCTGGTAGATCAGTGTTCTGTAGATTCATGGCATGGTATATCAGTGAACTATTAATTACTAGTAAATGAGTCTGTCAAAGGGAAAATATAAAATTGGATCTCATTGGGCAGACAAAATGAATGAAACATTGGCTACATGCATGCAGGACAGTAACAGACTGAGTGAACAAGCAAACTCAGAAGACTACATATGACATAATACTTTTCTCGTAAAGTACAAAAACAGAACAATTATTTAGGCATACGTATATATGAGACAAAACTATTATTAAAAAAACAAGGTAGTGATAAACACAAAGTTCAGGATAGTGTTACCTTTGGGTGTGAGGGCGGTAAGGGAAAAGAACTGGGAGGAACAAATACATGAGTAAGTCATTGTTACCGTTCTCTCCTACCTCGGTTGGATGATGGGTTAATTGGTCGTTAAAAGTAAATACATGGCCCTAGCCGGTTTGGCTCTGTAGTTAGAGCGCAGCCCACAGACTGAAGGGTTGCAGGTTGGATTCCGGTCAAGGGCACATACAATGCAGGCTCCATCCTTGGCCCTGGTCAGGGGGGTGCAGAAGGCATCCAAACGATGTGTTTCTCTCACATTGATGTTTCTTTCCCCCTCCCTTCCACTCTATAAAAATCAATGAAAGAAATATCCTCGAGTGAGGATTAACAACAAAAAAGGTAAATACACAGTGTGGCTCAGTGGTTGAGTGTTGACCCATGAACCAGGAGGTCACAGTTCGACTCCTGGTCAAGACATATGCCCAGTAGGTGGCAGCCAATCGATGATTCTCTCTCATCCTTTACATTATTCTATCTCTTCCTTTCCCTTCCTCTCTCTGAAATTAATAAAAACATTTTTAAAAAGTAAATTCATAAATAGATGAATTAATAAGAGAATCATGAACAAACCATTAATGGTATGTTATGAATCAAGAATTATGTTTCGTCCAATTACATGCACCTGTGTACCAAACCACAAAGTAAACGTGATGACAGGACCTGTTGATTACATGGATTTGGAAGAGAGGAAAGGAGAGAAATCGGATCTGAATCCTAGGCTTTTGGCCTGAGCTATTGCTTGAGCAATTTATTGAGCTGGGGAAATCTGGGATAGGGGCAAATTACGTATGTGTGGAATAGAGACAAGAATTTGGTGGTCAACACATTGTTTGAGATGCCCATCAAGTACCAAAGCGGAGATGTTAAGTAGCTATGGCATTTACAAGTCTAAATTCAATGATAAGATCAGGCTAGGAGGTCAATTTGGGACCAGGTGGGAGCTTTGGGATGTGTGGGCCAGACAAGTAGAGCCTTGAGCCCAGAGTTGCTATGACAGGGAAAGAAAAGGGTTGAGAGAAGGACTGACCACAGAGGAGCTAGCAGGAATGGCAAGGCAAAGGAGGGCGAATGAGTGTGCTGATTAATTTGGGTTCAGCATAATATTTCTGGACAGAATTTAACTTCTCAGATTACCGATTCTAAAAAGGAGAATAAGATTTCTTGATAAATTTCTATAAATAGTTGAGATGAGGAGAAAGCCTGGCCTAATGGAGAGAACTCTGGATCAGGAGTCCTCAGTGGACTCCTGAGCAGATCCCCTCAAACTAGGAGGTCGCCGCTCCTCCCTGGCCCCCTCAGTGAAGGCCGAGCCAGCTGTCCTTGTGGCCTCTCAGCTCTAAGACAGCTGTAGCCTTTGACTGAGCATCTACACTGAAAGAACAAAGAATTTGGTTTCTGAGCATTGGGCCTTGGTCCTTGAAAGAACTTGCAGCCACCCACATACCATCCCCACTACATAAATCCTGTGTGTTTTTGTTTTGTGCTTCCAAATAGTCTAAAACAGGTCTGCTTTTATTTTTTTTTTATTTTTTTTTTTTAATATATTTTATTGATTTTTTACAGAGAGGAAGGGAGAGGAATAGAGTTAGAAACGTTGATGAGAGAGAACATGGATTAGCTGCCTCCTGCACACCTCCCACTGGGAATGTGCCCGCAACCAAGGTACATGCCCTTGACCGGAATCGAACCCGGGACCCTTGAGTCTGCAGGCCGACGCTCTATCCACTGAGCCAAACCGGTTTCGGCAACAGGTCTGCTTTTATTCAGAAAAATTTTTTAAAAGATCTTCTTTGTTGTGTTTTTCCCCAGGTAAATATTTTTTCCTATAAGACACAATGTTTAAAATAAAGAACATTCAAAGCAGTATAAATTTGTGTTTAATTTTTATGCTAAAAAAAATTGTTCTTTTTTCTTTTGCATGGAATACAGTGCAATTACCATCTCAACAGACAACCAAGTTTCCTGTTTTTGATATGTAGACAAATAAAGTCCCAGGAGCTTCTGTAATTTTTGTGTAGAGCTTCTAGAAACAGAGACGTCCTCCTCGTTCATCCACACGTATTTGAATCTTGCATGTGCGAGCGCTGTTGCAGGTGTTGGAGATAAGCAATGAGCAAGAGGACAAGGTCCCGGTTCTCATGGAACCCTCAGTCTAGTGAGACATGGACAAAAAGACACGTGCCACTGGATAAGAGTTCTGTAGACCCTTAAGTGGGAAAATGGGTTAGAGAGGGTGGTCCAGAGGGACACACTTAGGAGGTGACATTTTAAAGCTGAGCTCTGATCACACACAGCCTTGCAAAGGGAGGAGAGCAGGTGTAAAGCTCCTGAGGAAGAAGTGAGCTTGGCACATTTGAGAAACGGCGAAGACCCAGTGTGAAGCTGGTGCTAAGAAGAGCGGTAGGAGAAAATCGGAGAGGCAGGCAAGAGGCAGAGCATGTAGGTAGGTGCTTAAAGCCCCGGTCAGGAATGTGGAGTGCTCTGTGACAGCTCTGGTCACAACTCCCGCTGCCTCTCAGCTCAGTCTTTAAATACTCAGAGTTTTGTCCTGGGCCCCTTTCTCTTTATCTACTAGTAAACATTCTTTACATCATCCCATTTAGGCCCGTAGAGTTATTACTCATAACTCTACTTCTCCAACCCTGACATAACCCCTTCTCTAGCTCCAGACTCTGTGCAAGTCCTCCACTGCACCTCTAATGGGCATCTCAAACCTAACATGGTTGAACACTTGCCCAGGAGCTTAAGCAATAATCTAGGGCTTATTCTTGGTTTCTCCATTTCTGTCATCACCACCCTCAATCCCACCCATCAACTCTCTGCACATCTTGAACCCGTCCACTTCCCTCCATGCCCACTCCTGCCACCTATTCCAGACCAGCAGCACCATTCACCTGGACTCCTGCAATAATCTCTTACTTGTCCTTGCTTCCAGTCCTGCCCCTCCACAGTCACTGACTCAGCAGCCGACTCGATCTTTTTAAAACATAAATCAGATAATGTTACTTCCCTGCTTAAAGTCCTCTGGTGGCTTCCCATTTCACTTAGGATAAAAACAAAAACAAACCAAATTCAACAGGAAATCTCATCAAGTTCTCACAGTGGTAGTTGTTAATGGAGAAATAATGTAAGTCAGCTTTGAAAACAATGCATGAATCTTTTTTTTTTTTAATTAAAAAAGCAACAGTACCATAGAAAAGGAGCACACTTGCTGAAATATAGAAGAGAATAGAAACCCTTCCTAAGCAGCTCTCAAGAAAGTACAAGTTCACATACTTGAGGTATGAGCACTAGAATTCTGGGGCTACAGTCTCAGGAACAGTCGCAAGAGAGACAAGGTTTCCATCATTACATCCCCAACTTTAACCACATCCCTGGTTTAACCACAGCAGCTCAGTTTTTATCTGTTTATCTATTGGAGTTCTCTAGGAAATGTCAATACCAAACCAAATCCAAACCATGGCTACATTAGATAGTCAAGAGTATACATTAGCCCTGGCCAGTGTGGCTCAGTTGGTTGGGCGTCGCCCCATGAACCGAAAGGTTGCTGGTTCATTTCCTCAGGTTTCAGGCTCAGTCCTCAGTGAGGGGCATGCAAGAGGTAGCCAATCGATGTTTCGCTCTCACATCGATATTTCTCTTGCTCCCTTCCTCTCTCTCTGAAAAATCAATGATAATAAAAAAAAAGAATATGCGTTAGATATTCAACTATTTAAAGAGAATGATTGCCACCGACTCTGTGTAAAACGGGAATGCCCAATAGAATTAGAAAATGTTAGATGTGTAAAGTCTCTCATCTAGGAAAGATGGGCAGTGTTAGTTATTATGAGAGGAAGAAACTTCCACTTAAATCCGAAATGAAATGCCACCAACTGGATTGTGCTCTCACCTGTGTGTTCTGGATTCATTAATACAGATTTATTTTCCTGCCTTCCAACAACTTCCTTGTGAATTCTCTTTACTTCCCTCAAGCCCTGTTGGTTATTATAACCCAGACTCTAACCCACATGTTGTGACTTAGCCTGCAGGCTGAATTGTGTGTTCACATGTATGCTATTTCACCCTGACCAGATTTGAGTTTGTTTTTCTGTTTGTTTTTCTTTTAAACAAATTAGTTGTAACATTTAAAATTAAAATATGCATTTCCAGCTTCTCTTTAAAAATTGGCGGTTTTGACAATACGGAGCCAACATTGTTGGAGGAAGTTCAGTGGCTCCCTCTGCTGGCGGCTCCACCCTTTGTCAGGGCTGTACTCTGGTTTGCTCTGTGCCCACCACCCCTGACTGTCTCCCTGACACCAGGAAGAAGGGTCAGCTGTCAGTTATCAACATGCTTGCGTGGTTGGTTTCTCTTATTTTGACCCATTTTACTCACTTATCTGCCTGCCCCTGTAACTGTTGGAGCTTGGGACCCCCAATTCTAACCTTTGCTTCTCAGCTCATTTACTGGATTCTAGTTTCTTTCTCTATGATGTTTCCTGTCACTCATTCCCTGCTGCTGTGAGTGTGAAGTGTCTGGGCGAACTGTTGAATAGGATCCCAAACTATTATTTTGGCAGAGATACAGTGTGATGCTTACTTCCATCGGCCTCCAGAAAACTTGGCTGGGAGCTTCTCAGTCTGGATTTAGCCATAGGCAACATGCTTTATATTCATTCGTATTGCAGCTAAAGGCTTAGAAATCCTTTTTAAAATAACATTTGACTTCTTCCTGGCTCCCTATATCAAACCGGTAGCCAATTCTTCTTGGTTCTATATCATCTTCAGGCTCTGTTACTACCTACTCAGATTCTTGCAGAAGCTTCTGAACTGGTCTAACTGTAGTCACCGCCCTAACCAAACACATTTGAACACAGCTATCTTTCCGAGTTAGATGTAATTATATCATGCACCACAACTACCCAAATAGAAATCATATACTTAGATATACTTACAATGAATATGCATAGAATCAAATTCAGATTTAGCCTAACATCCAATACCTACCCAAATCCTTCGTAGCCTATTCCCCATCTTTCCTCTCACTGTACCAAACATGCACTGTAACACCAGTCCCTGCACCCGTGCTCTCTCCCTTCTAAGCCATTGCTCAGGTTTTTAAAGACCCATCTGTTGTTTGTCTCCTCAAATTCCAGCTCTCTGTGACACCTTTCCAGATGCTTCCAGACTGAACGAACCTTGCCTTCCTCTGTTCTCTTGGATGTTCTCCCCAGCCCTTATCAGAGGCTGCCTTCAGCTACGTGGCTGGTGTTCTTCTCATGCCCTAGATTTGAGCCCACGGTGGGCAGGGACGATTATTTGCTCATATTTTTATTCCCTGCACCCAGCAGAGTTTAGTTCAAGTTTAATTGAAACACGTAGAAAATTCATTTCTTTAAACAACTTGATGACTTGTCCTTAAAGATATGGGGCTCAAAGTGACCTTCAAAGTAGAATTCTAAGCCTCTCTTTGCCCCGCCCCAGACAAAATTAGTTTGCTCATTTTCAAGGAACAATTTATGGGTATGAAGTTTAAAAAACACTTATTAAGAAGTATACTATATTACCTATACTAATTCTAATAATAATGAAACAACCAGACAAATTCAGAATGTGGAACATTTTATCAGACAATGGGCTCGGACTGTAAAAAAAAGGGCTGTTATTATAAAAAGCCAACTAACCAACCAAAATGACAAGAAGAGTGTTCTATATTTTTAAAAATATAGAACCAGAGACAATACATGAACATTCATTGGATCCTTGATCAGAAAAAAAAGAAAAAAAAAGAAAAATCAGCCCTGGCTGATATGGCTCAATAGACAGAGCATTGTCCTGCACACCTAAGGGTCTTGGGTTAGATTCCCAATCAAGGACATGTACCTGGATTGCAGAAGACAACCAATTGATGTGTCTCTCTCACATTGATGTTTCTCTCTCTCTCTCTCTCTCTCTCTCTCTCTCTCTCTCTCTCTCTTTCTCTGTCCCTTCCACTCTCTCTAAAAAAAAAAAAAATCAATGGGAAAAATATCCTTGGGTGAGGGTGAACAACAACAACAAAAAGAAAGCAAAACAAAAAATCATAAAAGAATAAAAGATATTTTTTGGACAGTGGTGGGAATTATATATGAGCTATCAGTATTAAATTGATGTTGCATTTTTTGGGTATGATAATCATAATATTGTGATTATGTGGAAGTCCTTATTTGTGAGGAGATATATACAGAATTATTTCTGAGTGAAATGTCAAGATATCAGCAACTTATTTTCAAATGGCTCAGCCAACAAGGTATATCAATATATCCAGAAAGAAAAGGCAAGAGTGAGAAAATATTAGTAATTAGTAAATCTAGATGAAGAGTATTAGTCATTTCATGGTACTATCCTTTCAGTTTTCTATAGGTTAAAAACTTTTTCAAAATAAAAAGTTTTGGAGGAAGAAAAAAGAAAGGGAACTGGTTTAATTTCCTAATTGTATTTTTAGGCTATCATTAAATAAATGAATAGTTAAGCTGTGAAAACCAAACATTTATTTGGGTATGGCTTTATATTTAAGAGTGAAACCAGCTGGTAATGAAACATAAACTCGCTTGTAAAAATTATCAAATCAGAAATGGAGTTTTATTGCTCATAAGAGGGACTTCTTTTACTTTACGGTTTATACTTTTCAGAGAGAATAAACTCTGAGGGATATAAACTAGATGTGTATCAAGCAACGTAAGTTTTAGCTGTGAGTAAATTTAAAAATATTAAAAAATCCCAATTTTTCGTTGTTACAGGCTTGTTTAAATGCTCTGCTCTTCTGGGTATCTGTCAAAGTGATTACCTGATTTGCCCCTTTCTCTAGGCGGAAACCCCCACCCTGTGTCTCTGCTTGGCTGTGACGAAACCCATCAGGTAGATAGAGGGGGAGATATAGGTACACTGGGGTAACAGGGTGGGTAGGAGCTAAGATGGCATTTATTGCCTGTTTATGTAACGACATGTGTCACTGAGGACAAAGGTCCTTAAAACAAAGGCGAGAGGCAGAGGAGAAACACCTCCCTACAGCAAGATCCATGGACTTGCTACCACTTCCCTCTTCGGATATTTTTCCCCTGCGTGGTTGAATGTCCTGGTTTTATAATCATTTTGAGGACTTAACCATCTCTCTGGGTCTCTGGGCACAATTCGATGCTGAAGACACACTTCACTCCAACAAAAAGAAAATGAAGATTTTTGGAGAGCACTCCTAGCCGGGGACTCGTGGGAACAGCCCGGACTTCCCCCGCCGGAGAGCCCTGTCCAGGAGGAAGCAGCCAGGCGCAGCACCATGGAGGTGGAGGGCGAGAGCGAGGCCTTGCAGCAGTTTTTCGAAGGTAAGAGGCCAGTTGCCAACACGGAGTTCACTGCCACGGACGCGCCCTTCTGCGACTCACTCACACTTGGCCTTGGAAGAAATGCTGTCGTATTGTCGGTCCTAAAATGGAAGTGGAGGTTTATTTGCTGTGTTTGTTGCAAAAATCAATGGTATAGGTAGGGATTTAAAAACAAAACCAGGATTTTCTTTTCATAGCCTAGTTTAAAAAAAATCAAGGGTCAGTTTGTCTGTTACTAGTATTTGTCCATGTCCTGTGCTAGATCTTATTCCTTCTGATTCCTTTAAACGCTAAACAGCCTGAAAGAGCAGAGGAGCACCTCTCCCCTCGTTCCCATCTCTGTTTTTCACAGCAGTTTAAAAATGTGTAACCGAATAAGGATTTGCTTTTGAACGAAATACCTTTTTCTCCAAGGGAGAGGCGCACTGTAGGACAAGGTTAGACAGATTTTATTCCTCCCCACCCCTAGAAACAGCAGCAGCTTCTCACGTTTAGTTGGGTTGATATTCTGATGGCAGGTCTGTTGAAAATGTCAGCAAGGACTGACTCCACGTCAGAGCGGCTTCAGTTTCTTACCGGTTAGCTATGCTCCGACTTCCACGTGAAGGGAAATGTGGCCACAGCTTTTACACATTCCAGGGTGATTCCCAGGCCGAAGTGGAGAAGAACTGAGGGCCGACCTGCTCATTCACAGAAGCCAGAGGGCAGTTAGCAGCATCTTGAGAAAGTGCTTTTGGAATTAGTGAAGTGTCTGACAAATGCTAGATGTTTAAAGGTTGAATGGAACTGACCCAAGGCCGAACAGTGATGAACACGGAAGAGCAGTCAGACCAAAGAAATAGTGAGATTCTAGGCCACTAACAGAAGGAGTCAACACAATACAGTAGTTTCTTGGTAGTGGCTTGGATTTTGCCAGAGTGGTGAGAAGAAATGTAAGACCAAGAGATCATTGCATTATCTTAGCCTTGCGATCCAACCCATCAAATGTTCTGTCTCTGACAGTGTCCAACTCAGGGTGCCCACCTGGGTCAGGCTTGGCGCACAGTAGGCACCCTAATGTTGCTGGATTGTTATTGCCTGATTTTACATCCTATGTAACTTTCATTCCAGCAGTAGATAGCAAGCTCCAGGCTACAGTTACATCTGCTTTATTTTAGAGAAACCACCAATTCATTTTACAAACGCAGGGTCTACTTTATTTCTTTCCTGATCTGGAGAAGACCTGAAAAGTTTATCTGGTCTACCTCCCTTTTTATGAAAGTGCTATTATACCTAGGATCTTATACTGTGCTTGTTTGCACTATTTTCACAAGTTTCTGGGGATTTGGTTTCCATAAGTTCCCTGTGTAGCTTATTACAATATCTGATTATTATAATAGTATCTTTCTTAACCCAAACCAAACTTCTGTTGCTCCATGAAGCCTTTTTCAAGAGGGCAGAGGAGTCATTTTCCCATGGAAAGAGAATAAAATGGTCAGTGTTTTCCTTGTATTATATTCTAGTGAACAGATGGAGAAAACGGTAGACTTTAGGAATAAAAATGGAGGCAATAGATGATGTGATCCCCACCACCTGAAAATTACACAACTAATTGTCAATTGTTATTACCTACTCTTCAGCAAATATTGATCACCTACTGTGTGCCAAGTCCAATAATCACCTCTTTGAAGCTTTTTCCTTAGATTGTAATGATTTCCTTTCTCAAGTATTTCTTAGAATGAGAACAGCAACACTAGAATGATATTCTAATGAGGAGGGCCGGTTTGCATGGCATGTTCCTGTAGATATGTCAGTTTCTAAATAATTGCAATCTTGTATGAAGAATCAAGATCTGAAAATCAAGAAAAGTTTTGGCAATTTGTTACCCACTTGAAAGCTGTTTTTCTTCATTTCCTCAGACTCTTTGTTCTAAGAAACTAAGCTCTACATAATGTATTTTTCCTTAGAAACACTTTTGCTTTTAAAACTATCTGAATTGCCCTGGCAGACGCCAAGGTTGCAGGTTTGATCCCCGGTCAGAGCACATACAAGAATCAACCAATGAATGCATAAATAAGTGGAACAACAAGTTGATGTCTCTCTCTCTCTCCCTCTCTCCCACCTTCCTCTCTCTCTAAAGTCAATCAATCAATAAAATTTTAAAAAATATCTGGATTGACAATACCATCTTAAATTAATGGCCGTAATTGTCAAAGCCTTTGAGATCTTAGTTTTTATTTTAAAGTTTTAAATATGACCTTACATTCTCAATTTGCTTTCTTATGGGTATTTCTTTTGGACTGCTTTGGTATCAGAGGACTCATCTTTTATTCCCATGCTTTTTAGAATAGTTTAAAAACTGCCTTGAGAAGAGTCTTTTGTTATTCATTATATTTAATCTTGAAAGAGGAAATTTCTGAATTGTTGAGAAGCTATTTAGCTCATTCTCTTTGTAATGTCCTGAAGCAGGTTTTCAAATGTTTCTTGACTGACCAGGAAAGCAAAAAAGGAGATTCCTGCCCTGACTGAGAGGAGTGGGAAGAACTACTCAGCGAGTCTTCAGGGAGGAAAGAAGAATTGTTGAGTAGAAGAGAGATGCAGCTTGGAAAAGTGCCTATGTGGTGTCTGTGTATAGTACACACTCAATAATATTTATAGAATAAGTGAATGAAAGAATTGTGCAAAAGACTATTCCATGCAACGAACAGCTATTAAACTTAAACTCTAGATGCAGAGAACCGGGCAAGTTCAAATATAGGAAGAGGAAAACTTGTGCAGCAGCAGAAAGGTCCAGTGAATAGAACAAAAAGAGGCTGTTGAGACATAGTATTGCCAGTTGGTGGAAAGCCTCAGGTTCCATTATTACCAGCGATAAAATAGTAAATGCCTCAAGTGAGCCCTGTATATTATTTCTGCAGGAGTGAAACCAGCTCTGATTGGTTGATGTTCCTGAATCCCTGTGAGAGCAACCAGAAGCTCTGAACAGTGAAACAGTACCAGGACTGGCCATGGGCAAGATTGTCTTGTGGATAAAGGGTATCTTTGGCCTCAGACCAGTCTCTCAATTCTTTGTCTTTCCTTCACTTTGGACCAGCACTTTCTTACCCTCTCAGACAACCAGCACCTTTATAGTCTCTTCCTTCTGTCCTAGTAAAACCTAAGCTTGCTCAGAAGGTACAAATAGCAAATGATCTCCCACCTTACATTTCTTTTGTATTTCAGGCGCTTTCATAGAATGCAAAGCTGTTTTGATTAAATGAGTCAAAAAAAGTTACTTTCTCTAAGGGTAGGTTCGGTTGATCTCTAATGGTAGAATTTTATTTTATTTTTTTATTAAATAATAGTTTATCTAACATTTAGTGTGGCCCAAAATTGGCCAAGATAAAGTCAGAAAACATTTTAGCCAGAAGGCTTAAAAAGACAAACACAACAAACTGACAGCACCACCTGGGTAACTCTTGGCACTGAGATTTGATGATGTCAATTTTTATCCATTGTTGCCCATTATCTGCATGTGTCATGCTGGACGTCATCGGATGGTGGCCCTTTAGACGTCATGCAGCATCCGAGCATCTCTGAAATGATCTCGAGGCAGGAGCCCCTTGTTTATTAGTGAGGCTGCCTCTGCTTCTGTGTGGAGACAGCATGCACTTTCCCAGGAGACTGCGAACGAGAACATGCCAAGGACAAGCCTGCCAGATCATGCAAGCGGTTTAGGATTATCTGAACATTTCTCTCTGATGTTCGCAGGTGGTTAGAAACTACATTGCCATGGCATGAAGCATCACAACAAAGAGGTGTGGGCTTGGTGCCACTGAGAAGCAATCCCTTTTCTTCTTTCATGCTGGGATCCCCAAGGAGAAGGCGATTTAATTAGAATTTAACATGTGCCATTAGTAGGTCAGAGCTAACCCTCATCACCTGCAAACACCCTGCATTGGACACCCGCCAGGATTATCACCCTCTCTAGGGAATCCTGGAACCAAACCACCATGACAGACCCTCTGGAAGGAGGCTCCTGAGAGGAGGCTCCACCACCTTCTTTGGGGTTCCTGATGTCATCTTTTCAATTTCGGAATTAGAATTAGGTTTCTGGAAGACTCCACAGGTCTTGGAAGGTACACTTTCAATACATAAGCAATCCTGGAAAATATAGATAACTTAAAACAAGAGGATAGTTTTCACTGTAATCTGACATCTACATATAAAAGCCTAATATGCAAAGTGTCCCCTCGGGGGTTCAACCGACCGGGAGTTCGATCGCTTGCTATGACATGTGCAGACAGCTAGGGGGCAGAGTGGAATGAAGGAAGGCCCCGGATGGCAGCCTGGGAAGGGAGGCCCCAGCTGGCAGCTGGCAGCCGCTAGGGACCCTACCTGTACAAATTTCGTGCACTGGGCCTCTAGTTTAGTGATAACAGCTCTTCACAGTTTGGTGTCAATTTTGTGTGTGTGTTTTTAAAACAAAAATGGGATTATACTATATTTTAATAATGAACTATTTTATGGAATAGAGAGTGAATAGCTCTTCATATCATTACTTATTCATCAATAACAATGGCAAAATCTGGCCTGCAACATGATTTTGTAAATTAAGTTTTATTGGAATGCACTCATTCATTAACAGATTACCTGTGGCTGCTTTGATGCTATGATGGCAGAGCTGAGTGGTGGCAACAGAGACCATAAGGTCCTCAAAATCAAAAGTATTTGTAATTTGGCTCTTTATGAAAAATGCTTGCTAACCCTTGTTCTACAACCTAATTAATGATAATAATTGTTATTTATTGAGCATTTACTATGTGCTGGGTATAGAATCATAGTCATCCTGTGTGTGAATCCTGGCTCTGCTTTTTACTACCTCTGGGATGATGGATAAGTAAACCTCTGCGGGTCTTAGTTTTCTTATTTATAAAATGGGGATAATTATATTTTCTCATAAAGTGGTTGTAAAGCGCTATGCCTGGCACAGAAAGCTCAGTAAGTGTTAGTTATTATTATTATTCTCATTGTAACTTTATTATCATTTCCTTTGTTTAGCATCAAAGCAGCCTTGGGAAGGATTTTTATATTCCTGAGAGAAACACAAGGCCGACAGAGGTTAAATAACTTGCTTAAGGGTCCTCCAGGTAGTAAGTGGCTGTGAAGTCATCATTTATTCCTTTCCTTTGCTTATTCCATCAGCCAGTTGAAATGAGCCAGACGCTGCCCCAAAGGGTAGAGATTCAGTGGTGACCAAGTAGAGTCCTTGCCCCAAAGCGACTCCTCTTCTAGCTAAAGGAAGAAGACAGTAAAGAGATAACCAAATAAATACATTGATTTTAGGTAGTCATTAATTATGAAGAAAATAAAACCAGATACCGGTGGAGACTGATGAAGGGAGGAAGAGTGGGTTACTTCAGGTAAGGCAATCATGAAAGGCTTCTGAGAAGGAGACATTCAAACTGAGGCCTGAATAATGACTGGGAGCAAGGTATCCATCAGTCATTATCCATCATCCCTGGGAAGAGCATTCCAGACAATGGGAACACCTGAGCTTGGAGAGGCCAAGGCGAGGGTGAAGTAGGGTTAGCGGGCAGTTGCAGGGGCAGGGGACAGTGTTGAGTGAAAGTGGTGGGAGTGATGTCAGAGTTTGGATTTTTATTTCCAGTGTGACAGAAAACCAGTGGAGAGTTTTAAGAAATACAAGATGAATGGAATATGGGAGTGAGAAAGGCTGAGGAATTAGAGATGATGCCTAGGTATTGGCATCAATATTGGTGAATGTTGGTTGGTTCAATGTGATTTGGCTTCTGCCTTGACTTACTCTTATGAAAAATTTTCCTAATTGCTTGATCATATTAAAAATCTTCAGCCCGCCCTAACTGGTTTAGCTCACTGGATAGAGTGTTGGCCTGCGGGCTGAAGAGTCCCAGGTTCAATTCTGGTCAGGGGCATGTACCTTGGTTGTGGGCACATCCCTAGTAGGGGGTGTGCAGGAGGCAGCTGATCGATGTTTCTCTCTCATCAATGTTTCTAACTCTCTATCTCTCTCCCTTCCTCTCTGTAAAAAATCAATAAAATATATATTTTTAAAAATCTTCAGCCCCTTGCCTAGCCAGTGTGGCTCAGTGGTTGAACATCAACCCATGAACTGGGAGATCACAGTTCAATTTGGGTCAGGACACATGCTTGGGTTGGGGGCTTGATCCTTAGTAGGGGGTGTGCAGGAGGCACCTGATTGATGATTCTCTCTCATCACTGATGTTTCTCTCTCTCTTTCCTTCTGTCTCTCTCTGAAATCAAGAAGAAAAAAAGAGGAAAAAAATGTTAAAAAACAAAAAACCTTTAACCTCTCACCCTCCTGGCATTCTCTCTAGGCTTTGTCACCATCATCCATTGTTTACTCATGGAAACACTCTCTTGTTTGATTCCATGGCATCTTCCCTTCTGGGTTTCATTCAGCATCTCTGTGTCCTCTCAGGCTCTTTCAGGAGTTCACCTTCCTCCTCTGATACTTAAGAGTCCTATTTCAGAAACTCTTTTATTTGAGCACCAAAGCTTATCCTGAATGGTTTCATTTATTCCCATGGATCAGCATATCCCAACTCTATTGCCAAGTTACAGACCCATATTTACAGCTGCTTAAACTACCTATGTATGTGTATGGGTGTCCCTCAGTTTCCCCAAATCAATACATTCAAAGTGGAACTCATTATCCTTTGCCTTCTTCCCTTTATTCTCCACTTCCTCCTGTATTCTCTTCACTCTCCAACAAATTCCCAGATTAGAAAGGAGGGTGTCACTCACAGCTAATCATTGCTGAAGTCTGTTGCTTCAACCTCAGAAATGTCTTTAGTCGTAACCTGCCCTTTATTTGAAAGGTCATCTCTTGCTAGAGCCTCCTAAATTCTCTCCTGTGCTAATCACCTTCCATTTCACTCTTTTCTCAAAAGGATGCCATTGTTTAAACATTCCTGTTGAATCTCCATTGCCTGAGCTTAGCACAATGGTCCCTATGCAACATTCCAGGCATCCTTATCTCCGGGGACTGCCCCGTACTCACATTAGAGGCAGTTTGATGTAACTGGTTAACAGCATGTTCCAGGGCCAGAGTTCTAATTTTGACTCTGCCCCTTGCTAGCTGTGATCTTGAGCAAGTTACTTAATCTCTCTGTACCTCAGTTCTTTATCTATAAAAGCGGGTTAATACCAGTATCTATCTAATTGGGCTAAGGTGAAGGTTAAATTATTCCATATGCGTAAGGTTCAGGACAATACCTCAATTACTATGTGTCTGTTATTATCATCATAGATATTATTATTATTGTTATCTATCCCCCAGGTACACTTTTCATGGTTCCTTGAATATACCCTGCCCTTTCATAACATTGGGTCTTTGACTATGCCTTTTGCCCAGAATGCACTTTCCTACTTCATCTAGCAAACTTCCCTGGGCAGTTAGAAGCAAAATTCTCCATGCTCCTATAACACTTCGTCCATACCTTTGATGTGCACCCTTCACATCAAAGTTTGATTTATGTGTTTACATATCTGTCTCCCACAGAAGACAATGATTACAGCTTGGTAAGTACCTGACTTTCATCATTTTTGCAGGCTTAGTTAGGGTCTTGAATGTAGAGTTACTAACTAACTAACTGACTAACTTGAATACATGTTAAATGAATATGATTCTTGACCACAAAGCAGGGGCCTTAATTGCATTATACAAAGGTTTGTGCTCCTTCTCTTATAGATATTTTACTATCAGAATCAACTTGGGAGCAAGTCAGCTCCTCAGCAATATTTTTTATGTGGGTTACGTTTGGAGCTGGGACCCGTAGCAGTGATCTTCCCCTAGAGTGGTACTTCTGTTTCTTTATTAGCAGGAAAGGAATAAAGAATGGAGGTGGTGTGGTGCGCAGTAGGACACGTGGCAGAGATGCTGAGGGAGGAGGAATTCAAAATCCAAGTCCATAAATGAGAGGTTCAGGCTGCAACTCAAACCGGGTCATGATCTGAGAATCAGCATCGAAACTTGTGAGTCACCAGGGGATGTTAGGAGTCCAACAGAGGAGTAGAAGCTCTAGTCCTGAGCAAAAGTAGAGGTTCAAGCACCAGGACACCAGTCAAGTTTGTAGGAATGATCACGGAGATTGTCTGATCACAGCGTCTTTCTCAGCTGAGGCTGTATTTGATAGGACACCCACCTCAATTCTGGAAATTGGGCATTATTACAAATAACACACCTTAACCCTGAGCTCCTGACTCCAGCCTGCACGGGTGGTGATATCAGACTGACATGGTGTTGGAGCACAGCCTTTGTCAGAGTACTGCGTGGTGCAAAGCAAAAGTCTTTAGAGGGATGGAGGCAGCTGGGTGTGCTCACAAGTGCAGTAGACAATATTAACTCTCAACAGTAGTTAGAGCACAGCTTACCCTGGGTTCAAATCCCACCTCTCATGAGACTTTAAGATACTGCTTTGGTAAATGACTTGCCCCTCTGAGACTGTTTCCTGTCTATCAAATGAAGTAGGTAAACTTAATAGGAAAAGAATAAGAATTAAGTAAGATAATGTATGTGAAATACTTTGCATAGTGCCTAACATACAGTTATTTGCCCAAAGAATTAGTATTGTCATTGTTCTATAGTAAAGAAAAATGTTTATTCTTTTAAAGGAGCTCCCTGAAGCAACCATCAGTAAAGAAAACCACTACCACTTAATGAACACTTGACTTTATGTAGGATGTTGTATTAAGACCTTTAGCTGTATTAATTCTTAATTTGCACAACAAAATTAACAGGCAGATAATGTTACCACTGTTTTAGAGATGAGGAAACAGAAATTCAGAGAAGGTTTGTAGCTTGCCCGAGGTAGCACAGCTATTGTGCTTCAGAGCTTGGAGTTGGACAAAAGTTTCTTTCTCTGAAGGCCTGTGCTCCTAGGCACTGTGCAGGGTCTTCTAAACAGGTTGCAAGGAAACATCTGTGAGTAACTGTGGAACTTAGGGCTCCTGTAAAATAACCAGGGCTGTGTGTGTGTGTGTGTGTGTGTGTGTGTGTGTGACAATTTGCATGTAATTCCATTCTGTAGATGAAATTATTCTGGACTGCTAGCAGTTGGTACCATCTGGCATTTTTTGGCAAAGCCCAGCTCTAGCACTGTAAGATGAGGTGTTTGTTGTTTAAGGACAATGGTTTATGTGCATGGAGCAAGCAGCTACAGAAACTCAAAAGATAAGGCTACTAATAAGAATGCAAAGATCTGCTTGGTGGATAACACAAATCCATAGAGGGAACTGAGGCAGCTGGGTCTACTTGGAAGTGTAGTAGAAAATAACTCTCAATCTTGTCCTTTTTGGTAACCAGACTCAGGACAAAAAGCCCAGCAATATTGTACTCTGACATTTGACTAGCAGTATAAGAAACGATTGTCATACACAGCAATGGAACGTAGTGTGTTTCAAGAACATCATATGCTTTGATAGTTGGAAATACTGTCACTCCCATAGGCTTAACTGATCAATATCCTCAAGTATTAGGAGCCGAGAAATGTGCTTCCTAGGAATCTCTATGGTGTGTGTTTGATGGCTTAGGCCTGGGTTCAGGCAGACCTGGGTTTGAATCCTGGTTTCTCTGTTTCTTCATTTCTCAACATTGGGTCAATTATAAAAGTTTCCGTTTTCTCCATCTGTAAAGTAGGGATAATAATACCTACCTCTTAGGTGTGTGAGGATTAATGGTAAAATGCAGAAATGATGAAGTAAATGATAGTTATTGATCTTTAGTATAACATTTGCAAGTGTGAAGGAACCAAATTGCTTGCTTTATTCTGAAACAAGAACGAATACAAGCTACAAATACAGGGTGTCCCAAAATAATGTATACAGTACTCACTTTAACAGCTGAGAGCTCAATTGGTGTTTCTTTCTTTTCGGATTTAACCTGTTGGAATTAATAATGGCAGCCAAAGTTGTATATATTTTGGGGGATACCATATATCTCAACACATTTCTTTCTCAAAGGGAGTTATTACAACTTCTGCATGTTCACAGTCATTCCAGAGTCTTTATAATCATAAAATCCATTTATAGCCTTTAGTTGCCAAGCAACAAAGGACAAAGTACTGAGCATTTCCTTTTATTGCAGGGAAAAAAAGGTTCAGCTTTTCCATGTTAGTCCTGAAATCAACATTTTTCAGAAAAGACAGGAAAACTTAATACCATGTTTCCAGGGTTAGCGGCATTCCTTGTTTGGGGGTAGAATCAAAGCTGAAAGGGGTACATTGTTATTATTGCTCTAGGCTATTCAGGAACAGGCTTATATTTTGTGCTGCTCTCACGTGAAGAGAACTGGTCCTTTGATCTCTTAATGGTCTTTTGGAAAGGCTGGGGTGATGTAACATACAGATGAGAACTATTACGTGCGGACCTTGGTAACCACTGGCCTCAAACAGGTCATTCAGCCATGCACTGGCAGGGTTGGAGAACTGGCTTTGCGACACATAACTGCACTAAATTCTTCACTTCTTTGAAAGGTGTGTTGACGTAAGAACATCCCAAACTGCAGAGAATGTTTGAGTTTATATGAGCCAAACCGATGACAGACTCTGGGGAGCCAGATCTCTAATGCTCCGGAGATGAACAGCTTCTTGTGTGCATTTGACATTAAGGAGGGCAGTAAGGAAGATTACAGGGAGGTGGGAGAAAGCAAGGTCGGGTTGGATTACAGGATAGTTAACAAGATTATTTGCCCTCCTGTGGGTGGTTATGACTTAGTTGGGAGGTGTGTTAACCAAGGTGCACAGAAACAAAGGGCAGGTCTTGTTTAAGGCAAAGATAAGCCTTTTAGTAAAGAAGTTGTATGCCTGGGGCATGACTATCCACCAGGACCCGCCCAGATCACCCTGTGAGGTTACTTTCCATAGAACCCCATTTTTTCTCCACAAGTGTCAAAGCTTTCAATTACTTCTGTGTTGTTCTTCGTTGTTGTTTTTTGTCCCTGGATAATCAGTAAGGGCTGAAATTAAAAAAAGAATAGAATGAATATATTATTATTTAAAATCCTGTAACGTACTCCAATACAGCTTGTAGTTTTAAAAAGCTCTTAAAAACATGTATGGAAACCTTTTTTTTTTTTTTTGCATAGCTCTTTCTCTATTCATGCGTATTAAAACAGTGCAAAAGCAGATTATCTTTTTTTTTAAATGTTTAATCAGCTTTAATCAAGATAGCCAAAAACTGCCCTTGGCTGGTTTTCTCAGTGGTTAGAGCATTGGCCCTCGAACCACAAGTTCAATTCCCCATCAAGGGCATGTACCTCGGTTGCAGATTCGATCCCTGGCCCTAGTTGGGGCACGTGTGGGAGGCAACCAGTCAATGTATCTCACTCACATTGATGTTTCTCTCTCTCCCCCACACCTCCTCTCTAAAAAGAAATGGAAAAAAATATTCTCGGGTGAGAAATAAAAAAAAAGAAGCTAGCCCAAAGCTTAAACAATCCAAATTTTCATTAAGAAAAGAATGAATAACAAATTATGTATATTCATACAATAAAATACTCAACAGTAAAAAATAAACTACTGATTGGTAACATAATGCCATGGATGAATTTTTAAATTTTTATGTTTACAATTTTACAAAATAGTGTACTGAAATATACTAAAGAGCATCTACTTATGATTCTATTTATGCTCGATTCAAGAACAGGTAAAACCAAGTTATGATGACAGAAATCAGAACAGCAGTTCCAGAGGCAGATTTCTGGAAAAGGTTGTGAGGCACCTTTCTGAAGTCAGAGAGTTTCTTGATTGGAATTTGATTCCCCTGCTCCTCATACGCATTCTGCCTGTGCAGTGGGCCTCTATAGATGCAAACAGCGAAGACAATGATCCTTTTTATCTCCCCTTGTTGGGTTAGGGAAGCTTTGAAACAAATCTAAGAAGTCACATAACATGTTTTAAATGCAGGAAGAGGAAAAAAGAACACTGACAAATAATCCTATTTAATAAAAGGCTAATATGCAAATTGTCCCCTCGGGAGTTCGACCAATCAGGAGTTCGACTGTTTGCTATGATGTGTGCTGACCACCAGGGGGGCAGTGTGGAATGAAGGAAGGTCCTGGCCAGCAGCCAGCAGCTGGGGAAGGAAGGACCCAATCAGCCCTGATTGCCAGCCAGGCCTAGGGACCCTACCCGTGCATGAATTTTGTGCACCAGGCCTCTAGTTTCTTAAAAATTCTACATAGTAACATCTAGTCAAAGGCTCTTCTGCTGAGAGTAAATGTCCTTTGGGACAATTTTTTTTGCGTGAATATAAAAGAATAAGATCTAGCTGTTAGCATGACTAGGCTAATTCCAAATCATCAGAAGAGAGGCACTTTAAAGTCTGTAATTCACACATCTCAAGAAGTGTGCCTAAAGCATTTGAAGAACTACAATTTTCTCCTTTTAATCTTCATGAACATAAGACAAACACAAAAATCTTTCTCCTCTCCTCTCCCCCTGGGAGAAGCAGGCCTCTGTGTGAAAATGTGAATTGACCTTTCACGGTGCTGAGGACCTCAGGGCTGCGAACCATGCTCAGACTTGGTTCTCCCTCTCTTTGCTGGCTGTTTATGGAAATGTTGGGGGGAGAGGGACACAAAAACTCATACTCAGCCACCAATTTTTACATTTTCTTATTTTGTCAGTTTATTCCTAACCCATCTTCAAAAGTTTCTCCTCACTCTTCCATTTGTACTGTGCTTGTTTACCAAGTTTGATACTAGTATTTTACAAACCCGTCCATTTCCATCAGCTCATTGGCCCCTCACACGACCCTAAGAAGAAGGCATTTTACCGATGAAAGAAGTGGAGCCTTGAAGAAGTTGACAGATGTATCTAAAATCACATTGGTAGGTGCCAGGGCTGGTGGCAAAATCTTGGTCTTCTCTTTCCAACTCCAAAGCTCTTTCCATCTACATCCCACTTGGCCTTTCCAAAGGAAAAAGGGAGCAAAGATGTGTTTCATCTTATTGGCGCCCATATTCTGAAGCCAGCTGCCCAAAAAATACTTAAGTGAACATGGTCGATCTTTGGGAAAATTCCCCCCTTTAACCCTCCTCTCCCTCACTTGAGTCTAGTTACCATTGTAATCTCCCACAAACTGGCTGCTGGCTACCCAACCCTACACTCCCCAGAACAGAGCCAGCAAGTTCTTATCTCTTCAGCCTTCACCTCATCTCTGGCTTTGATGAAACTGATCTGCCCAAGTTCAGCAATTGGTTTATTGTTCTGAAGCCTGTGTTTGGGGATTGGAGGTGAAGAACAGAGAAAGAATAAAAGGGAATGAACATTTATTATGAGCCAAGCACGTAGCGTTAAAGAAAAAAAAAATCAATGCTATTATCAAAGCATGGTAAGGAGAACATTCAAAGAAGAGACCATGCCCTAGCCGGTTTGGCTCAGTGGATAGAGAGTCAGCCTGCAGACTGAAAGGTCCCGGGTTCGATTCCGGTCAAGGGCACATGTCGGGGTTGTGGGCTCGATCCCCAGTAGGGGGCGTGCAGGAGGCAGCCAATCAATGATTCTCTCTCATCATTGATGTTTCTCTCTCTCTCTCCCTCTTCCTTCCTCTCTGAAATCAATAAAAATATATTTAAAAATAAAAACAAAAACAAAGAAGAGACCATTACAATAGGTATAATGACCACCGTGATGGCATTTTGCAGTGGAGGGGAGAGATTGGGCTCCACTTTGAATACAGCGTGAGTGAGTGGGCTAAATTTTTATCCAAGGAGCAGGGGGAGGGGATTCCGGAAAACATGACCTAACAAGATCCTTGCTGAATGCAGGCTGGGGTGATCAGACATCACCTGGGCGAGGGAGAGGATGGGAACCTGATTTAAATATTGAAGGTGATCAGATACAGAGAGGGGGGATGCTGGTTAAACTGATAGTATTAGAATTCTTGTTACATTTAAAAACTGCCAAGAGAAACACAGAAGTAGGCCTCATTGGAAAGTTCAAGGGAGTTGGAGTACAGTTTGGTCAAGGAGAGAACCTGTGGAATTATATATGTTATCACATTTAGTCTGCAAGCTCTCAGGTGGTAAAAACCATTTCCTCTTTCAAGATAAGGAAACAGGCCCAGAGAGGTTCCGGAGAACTGGAATTTAATCCAGGTCTGCATGCCTTGCAGCTTCCCAAATTCTCACACTTCTGCCTCCGAGTCACATGGGCTCCTTCCTTCTGGAATACTTTCCGGCCCTTGTTCACCTGGCTCACTGCCATTCACCTTAGGCTTTGGCTCCGTTCCCTCCTTGTTCCCATGAACTTTGCAGCACTTTGCTTTTCACACTGCCAGGCATGTATGGCCTTTTCCTGTGTCTGTCTCCTATGGACAACTGGAAGGAAGGAACTATGTCTCATTCATTCCTGCACCTCAGCAGCTAGGAACCGGCACACAGTAGGGACTCAAACAAATTTGTTGAATCAACAAATATAGAACCCTAAGCCTGGTCTCTTTCCAGGATTCCAAGTCTTCCGGGTTTTCCTCATTTATTTCTTGCATCTAAGAGGACGAGAGTCTTTGTCCCACACTTGGCTGAAGACTCAGCTCTCAGCTGGTGTTCTGCTGGGCTGTGCCCTCCTTCTCTGCCTGGCTTCGCAGGGCAGGAGGTATTGCTAAGGCAGGACGGGCACCCCTGAAAGATGCAGGGTGGGCAGCTTCTTTGTTACATTTTTTTTCTGAAGTTGTGCCATGCAGGCTCTACCCATGGGACCCTTGATTTAATATCCAGCACTGTATATTCCAGATGAGCCCAGCCCCCTGTAAAGCCTGTAGGTGGGTTCCCCCTCTTTAGCTCTTCTTCCTTTGGGATGGTCTTCCTCCTTCTCCTCTTCCTTCTTCTTCTTCCTCTTCCTACTCCTTTTTGGCTTTTGGCAAAATTAGACTTTCTAATAGACGAAACCAGAACAATACTTCTTCAAACTCTTGAACATAAATCAATAAGATCCTTTGATGTGTTCCAATTAAATTTCTTTTTGTCAGCTTCTTTCCCAAATTTATCTTCTATGGTTAACATGCATTTGCGTTTTATTTCTCTTCTAGTTTTCTTTTTTCCTATATTAATGTTTTTTTTTTAATTTTATTGATATCAGAGAGGAAGGGAGAGGGAGAGAGAGATAAAAACATCAATGATGAGATAGAATCATTAATTGGCTGCCTCCTGCATGCCCTACAATGGGGATGGAGCCCGAAACCTGACCAGGAATTGAACCTTGACTTCCTGGTTCCTAGATTGATGCTCAACCACTGAGCCACTCTGGCTGGGCAAGTATACAATATTGAGGAGAAAATGGACTTAATGTGTTCAGAGAGAGGAGAGTCCTTGAGCTCAGGAAAGGTATGTCTCATGTAATTGATTTAAGCCAGTTATCATAATCTCAATTTCCTCCACTCTCTTTCCCTTACATTTCAGCAGCTGTAACTCTGCTTTACAACCCCTTCCAACATCCTTTTATAAAGCAAGTTCCTATATTTTCTGAAGTATTTAATGATATTAATAATAATTTGATGCCTTTTACATTTTTATTAGGAATGTTATTGTTTTTATTAGTTTTTAAGTGGTTTGCCCAAACCTTTCTTTCATTACTTCACATGACTTTGCAGAAAGCAAGGTTGTTCAGTAATAGATATGTTATAGTAGAAAACACCTGAGCCCCTACCATAATAACTGTATTATTGAAACCTGAGCAGGCATTTAAGCTTGGTAAGACGGTTTGCTCTTCTGAAACATAGGGATAATAAAATGGGGTTCCTTTTTGATATAGTAAAATTATTGTGGGGACTAAATGGGAAAGTGACTATAAAAGTCTTAGCACAGTATCAGCATATAAAAAGTGCTCAACAAATTTATCAAATATTATTATTATTCTCCACTGACCATCTCTCACGTGGCTTGTCTGTGATTCTTTCACACTCTGTTGGCTCTCCTCTGGACACCCTAGTATTTGTCATCATTCCTCTGAAGGTATGGGGCCCATGTAACCAAGACTGGACCTGTGCATAGAGGAATAGGGGCCTCAACATCCCAGCTCTGTACTCAATGATTTTATTATTATAACCCTGCAGTAATTTATTTTCTTCCCAATACTTCCTTATCACCTGTTCACTGATAAGCCAAGTTTCCCTATCTCATACTTACATAATTTAAAAAGTTGATGTAAAGCTGAATGCTTAACTCACTAAATTTCATCTTGCCAGTCAGCCATCAATCTCGTCAGCCCAGATGAGACCTGATTCGTGCATATTATATTGCACCTTGCCCACCTCCAGGCCATCTGCATACTTGGCCAGTCTGGTTTCTCTATACTTATCCAAACCACAAATAACATTATTGGGAAGGATGACAGCAGAGTCATATACTGAATTTTAGGATTTTCTCCAGGTTAACATTTTGGGGTAGAGTTGTTCACCCAGGAGTAAATTCACCTAATTCTAATGTAATTTTCTCCACCTTTCTCCATCTTAGCAACAAACACAGCCGCCCTTAACTGCCTGCTCCTCCCCGCTAAATAGGACTGGAAGCCCCCTTGACCTATCACATCATGTTGGTGCCGCTGGTTTCCTTTCTGTGCTCCTCCCCCACCTTGAGGGTGAGACTGAGTGCTGTTCACTGTTGTATCCCCAGGGCCCCGCACACACACTTCATTGGATATTTAGTGAATGTTGAATGAATGGGTTAACGATTTTGTTAAATATGTAGCTGAAGTGAAGGTACACATTTCCGTGGAGAGTGTCCTACTCTGCCAGTCAGGCAGCTGAACAGGACATGAAGTCCACCCACAGGGCCAGTTCTTTGTGGGCGCATGCAGGCTCCCCGACTGCCTTCTGATGTTTGTAGCGGCCAGCAGTCAGGTTTTTAGCAATCCTTTCTAGAATTTTGCATCTGCGACAGTTATAGAAACCCCATGTGGGTGTTGCCATTCTGTTACACAATGTGCTTGAACTCTTTATTTGCTCAAGTGAAATAAAGGTTAATTTTCATTTTATCTTTTGATTATCAGGCACATGAATTTCAAGTGATTCATAACACCTTAAAGTCCAGAGACAGTCTTTTAATTTAGTCACTGTTTCCAACAATGAATCATGTTAGCTCTGCTTGAAAGAACTGATTAGGTTCTTCCTGGGTCAATGTAGGACAGCCTGCACAAGGAGGAGCGGGAGCCTCCCAGGGTTCCAGGTCATCGGGTAGAGGGTTCCTCGAGGACAGTGCCTGCTGCTCACTTCTGTCTCCAGGAGCACGGAAGCAAGATTGACATGGCATGAGCCTGAGCAAGTGAACCCCTCCAGCTCCTTCGCAGGCTCCTCACCCACGTCGCTCATATTTCCTATCTCAAGGCACCAGCATTACCAGCCACCAAAACAGGGATGAGGAACAGCTTAGATGCCTTCTCATCAACCACAAAGTCCAGTGGGGCCCTCCTCTCAAATACTATTCACCTCCAGTGGTGTGCTGGTGAATGTTTAACAGCCAACCCTTAGGGTAGGGGGAGAAATTCCCCAATTCATAGCGTTTGACAGCTTCCATGCTGTAAATGCTCCTAGTATGGCTAATGTCAAGCTGCGAACAAGAAGACACTAAACGTGGAGTTGGGAAGAGACGTGCACAAGCTTGTACACGCTGACTCCAGCACGTCACTGCACATCCTTCCACTCTCCCGACCCCACCTCCCCTGCACCAGATCAGGTTCTTGGCTTTCCAGGCCTCAGGGTCTGCTCCTGCTAATGGTTCCAGCCTCGTAGACCCTTGTTCCTAGAAGCTTTTCCTAGCACCCTTTTGCTCCTGCTGAGTCATTTAGGTGTCCCATAATGTCCTGTGTACAACTCTGTTCTCACATAGAATTGCCATGGTATGTTTTTATATCAGTTTTCTCACTGAACTCTGAATTTCTTGAGCACAGCAACTGATGGTAATGACAAAATGTAGTATTTATTGAGCTGGGAAGTATGTAAGCACCTTATAGGCATCCTCGCAATTAATCCTTCCATGCTGTGAGGTGGATGCTCTTATTATCTTCATTTCATAGAAAGTTATCATAATAACGAAGACACAGAGAAACTAGGTAATTTACCCCAGGGTGCAGCCAGTTTTGACCCCTGGGCTGATTGCAGAATCAGGACCCTTACCTACTAAGGCTCCTTTGTCTTTGAATCTCTAGCACTGTGTGTGGTCCATAGCAGGTGCCCTCTGATTGTGTGTTGGGTGATTTAATGAGGGAAGGCTAATGTTGGCAGTGTTCTTGACTAGTCTCTTTGCTCTAGTATTGCCCAGTTTCACTCCCAACAGCAGCAGAAAGGCCTTTCAAAAATATAAACCTGGCCCTGGCCAGGCAACTCAATGGTTTAGAGTGTCTTCCTATATGCCAAGGTTGTAGATTTGATTCTGGTCAGAGCACATATATGAGTCAACCAATAAGTGCATAAATAAGTAGAACAGCCCTAACTGGTTTGGCTCAGTGGATAGAGCATTGGCCTGCGGACTGAAAGGTCCCAGGTTTGATTCCAGTCAAGGGCATGTACCTTGGTTGCCGGCACATCCCCAATGAGGTGTGCAGGAGGCAGCTGATGGATGTTTCTCTCTCATCGATGTTTCTAACTCTCTATCCCTCTCCCTTCCTCTCTGTAAAAATCAATAAAATATATTTTAAAAAATAAAAAAATAAGTAGAACAACAAATCTCTCTCTCCAAATAAATCAATAAAATATATGATAGTGTCACTCCTTTGATGAAGAATTTCCAATGTCTTAGTAAATTTTAAGATAAATTCCTTACCTTGATACTTATGAATCTTCATGATCTGTTATCTGCCAGTTTCTCTAGCTACATGTCCCACCATTCACATTTATTCATTTAAATATTATTGCTCACCCAACAAATTCAATATTATTGAATAATCAGCATGTTATAAGCCTTTTTCTAGGTGTTCAGGGTCTGTACAAACACAGGCAGTTTCTATCCCAGAGAGGCGTAGAGCTCAGGAGAGACAGACACTCACCACGTAACTGCGGCAGTGGCTGAACTGAAAGCACACGCAGTGTGCAGGGCGTCCATGCGGGGCTGCTCTGTCTGCCGTGCTCTTCACCGGCCCTCCCTCCAGCCCTGGCCCAGCCACGGGCTCATTTCCACAGGAATCCTGCTGCTGACCAGTTAAATTCATTTGAACCATTTCCTTCCTGTTCCTAGAATGTTCCCCCCACCCTCTACTTACACTTAAATATTCCTCTCAAGTGTCACCTGCAAGAAATCCTTGACTCACTCCAGCCATCCTGATTGGTACCCATGTCTATATCCACCCTAACACTGAACACCCTGTGCTGTGAGCTGATTTACTCGTCCCTCTCGCTGGACTGTGAGCTCATCCTTGATTTTATTTATGGACACACAGTGGATGCTAAGTAAATGTTGAATAAATGAATAAAACAATTAATTAATGATTGGAAATGTCTCTGGGGAAATGTCATCTTTAGTGTCATCTAACTCTGAACTGGCTATGGCTCTAAACACCAACATTAGCTTTCCTCTCCCCCATCTCCTCTTTTCCCACCCATCCTCCTCCTTCTTTGGAGTATCCATTAACATTTCTGCTCCAATTTTTCATGAACACTGGCTATCAGAGGGAAACTATCTTTATGTTTAAATCCAAAGGGCAACCATTATGGTGATCCTCGTGGTTGCCTAATTTTGTCAACGTGTCTGTTGTCTGAATACTCTGGGCAGCATTGTTGTGGGACAAAGGATGTAAGAGTAGATATAGAAGGAACAGGAGCATTCAGGTTGGGGACAGTGAGGTGGAAAGGGACCCCATCAGATGTAAACAAGAAGGGTCTTCCCATAGGACCGGGGTGTGTGGATGGGCAGGCGGGTGTGGGGGGAGGCGGGGAGTAATGAACATCTGTGCAGTTTCTCCAAAGGCATATGTAGGTCTGTTAGTCAGTCCTTCGAATGCAGCATGGATTTGTCTGTGGCACTCACTCCCTGTGGATTGATTCTCATAACCATGTGCTTTTTTCTTGTCTGTCCAAGGCCAAGGGCAGCAGAGCGGGTCACCCTCCTGCCGCTGTCACTGTGTCTGGAAGAGGAGGCAGAGAGCTGGGGTGAAGAGGGGCTTTGCTTTCCGAGAGCAATAAAGAGTCAGTTCTCTGGTACTCCCAGGAGGCCTGGGCAGCCTCTCCTTTTGTGAGCAGGACTGTGACAGCCCTCCCCAGGTACAAACATAATGTAGAAAAGGGAACAATCGAGGTTTGAAACAGAGCCTCCCGGCGGGGTGGGATGCCCAATGACCCCCTCTTTGCAGGTTTGGGTGTCATAAGCCAGTGTTTAAGACATTTAGAGCTAAGTGATTATTTTTAAAAGCATGGGATTTATTTTCAGAGCCATTAGAGAGTGGCCCGGTGTGTGTAAAAGCCTCCTGGAAACAATTTCATCTGACACTGTGGATTTATCTTGTTGAGTAATTTCCTTTGGGTCTGGAAAGCACAGATGTGCTGCTGGAGTCCTAGTAAATGCTGGCTACCACAGGGATCATCTTTCCTTGTTTATTAAGGGGTTTGGACAAGCCACACACGGCAGGTCCTGGGAGCTGTGGACCATCTCCTATTTCTACCTGGGGGTGGGGGTGGGGGAAGGTGGTGATGTAAAGCAAGTAGCACATCACTCATCTATGGGCCGCCTCCTATTTGTTCCTGGGAAATTGTGTGTGTGTGTGTGTGTGTGTGTGTGTGTGTGTGTGTTGGGGAAGGGTGCTGTATAAAGCAGATGGGACACCAGCAGGGATTTCAGTGGGAAACTAAACAGATCCTTCCCTCCATCTGCTTCTCTTAGCAATCGGCTTGACCAAAGCCCAGTGAAGTGCTAGAAGCAGTTGCTTCTCTGCAGTTGGTTGGCATTGCTGGGGGAGGGGTGGTGGTGATGGAGGCTGTGCTAAGGGCAGGCTCAGGAACGAAGGCAGGCCTGGTTGGCTTCCCTGGGTGTTATTTATTAGCTGTGCGACCCTGGAAGTTACCTTCTCTGTAAACTGGGGATGCTATTGATGCCCACCTCCTAGGGCTGCTGTGAGGAGTAATGGGGAAATACAGGTGAAGTGCTTATCCTTTTGCTTGGCTCAGAGTACGAACTCGTAACTGAATGGCCCTGGACAACAGCGATTGTGTTCGATTTCATCTCCCTTCTTCTCTTCTTGTCCCCTTATAGTCCTTTCCCACAAAGCCACCGGAGTAACATTTTAACAATGTAAAGCACATCATGTCACCTTCCAAAGGCTTTCCGTTGCTCTGACCCTCTCCTCCCACCTCCCTGTGCTCATGTGCTCTGGCCGAGCTGGAATGATTGCCTCTCAAACATGCTGAGCACGGTCCGCACGGTCCAGCCCCAGGCTCTTGCCCTTGCCATTCCCCCGTAGTTACGTGGCTGACTGCTTTCTGAGCAAGGCCTCCACATCAAAGAGAGCTCTGCCCCCACTCTCTCATACCACTCCATTTTATTTTCATCACTGTCTGATAAATCCTGTTTCTTTATTGTTTTTCATAGCCATGAATATCCTCCCCGGACCCCGCTGTTGTCATCTTTTCCTCCCGTAGAATTCAAGCCCCCTAAGGGAGCTTGTCTTCCCCCTCCCCCCAAATGCTGTGTCCTCAGAATCTTGTACAGTGCTCGGCACATGGTAGATGCCTAATAAATGTTGGTTGAAGCAATGAAAGAGTGAATGAGCCTTGTCCTGCCCATCTCCATCCTATCCTTTCTTCAAAGTCTAGCTCAATACTAAACTCCACTATGAGGTCATTTTTGACCATCCCAACTTTTAGGAATATCTTCTATTTCCCTCTTAGTTCATGCCACTGAATGGAGTTGATGATCTCTCTTCTCTTTTCCTTTCCTCCTCTTTTTTCCTTCCTTCCTTCTACCTGTCTCTGGTACCCATAAAAATTTCCCATTTGTGAGGTGTTCAGGATTTTTAACATCTTATTTTAATG
This sequence comes from Plecotus auritus, assembly GCF_963455305.1. Taxonomy (NCBI): domain Eukaryota; kingdom Metazoa; phylum Chordata; class Mammalia; order Chiroptera; family Vespertilionidae; genus Plecotus; species Plecotus auritus. The sequence continues at coordinate 158,096,601 of NC_137772.1, read as the reverse complement.
ACTGTGGATGAGATAGCAAGCCAAAAGCTAAACATAAAATGGCCTTCCTGTGACTAGTGCAGTGATCTGAATGTGAAAGTACCTTGCCCCTGGGAACACAAGGCACTGGATTATGGGAGGGATTTTGGTGTGGGGGATAGAGAATTGAAGTATTACATATTTAAACTGCACCTGGAAATCCCCCCGTAATGTTAATAATTGGTGAATTTGAGTGAAGGGTATAAGTCCTCTTGTGACTTCTCTTTAAGTTAAAAATTATTTTAAAATAAAATGTTAAAAATCCTTTCCCCCCTTAAAAATTGTATAAGGTGAAATTTATCAGTCTCTTTCTTTATAGCTGTGGTTTTCATGCCATGCTTGGAAAAGCCTTCTTTATCTCAAGGTCATAAGAATATTCACTCATGTTTTCTTTTTATGGTTTCCTTTATTCATGTTGAAATATTTGATCTACCCTGAATTTTGGTGTTGAATCAGGAAAATATTACAGTTTTTTTCTTTTTTTTCTCTCCCAAATGTCTAACCAATTTTCTGCACAACTTTTATTGAATAATCAGTCTTTTCTCACTGGTATGAAAGGATATGTTTATCATGTGTTAAAAGTCCTTATATATTTCATTTATGTGTAATGTTTCTTGAAATGGCCTGGACTTGTTTGGGTTCCTTTGATGTGTCCATTTGTGTGTTTCTCAGCACTCATTTATCCCCATGCCCTTCCACAATTTTTCTGGCGATTTTTGGGTATTTATTTTTTTCAGAAGAATTTCAGAACACTTTGACTTGGGGATTATTTGATTTCAGGTAACATAATAACTAATTCAAAAGAGTATATCCTATATAATAAATAGGTAATATGCAAATTGACCATCATGCCCTCGCACAAGATAGCCACCCCCATGTGGTCACAAGATGGCCGTGCCCATGTGGTCACAAGATGGCCACCCCCATGTTGTCACAAGATAGCCACCACAAGATGGCCGGCAGGGGAGCGCAGTTGGGGGAGACCAGGCCAGCAGGGGAGGGCAGTTGGGGGCGATTGGGCCTGCAGCGGAGGGCAGTTAGGGGCAAACAGGCTGGCAGGGGATGATCAGGCTGGCAGGCAGAAGCGGTTAGGGGCAATCAGGCAGGTAGGCAGGCAAGCGGTTGGGAGCCAGCAGTCCTGGATTGTGAGAGGATCGGGCCTAAACGGGCAGTTGGACATCCCCCGAGGGGTCCCAGGTTGGAGAGGATGCAGGCTGGGCTGAGGGACACCCCCCCCCCCCGCCCCAGTGCACGAATTTCATGCACTGGGCCTCTAGTTGAGTATATAAAGAGTTTGTCATGTAATTAAAGCAAAAGTGGAACAACCAGGCTCAGTAAGGGTTAAAAATCAAGAAGGACCTAGGTACATGTGGCAGAACTATTTAGACTACCCTCTAGTCCTCTGCCTTAGCTATGACTTAATCCCAACCATCAGCTTTAAAGTCTATCAGTTCGAATTCTTGGGAGAAATCATTGAATTGGCCACTGGTCAACCAACGGATTGGTTCTCCCTGATTCAGGTGCCTGTAGAAGTTACATGATACAAATATAAGAAGAAAGTTCTCAGAAAATGAATATACAGGTTTGGTAGTTGTCCTAAAAGATATACAGTAGAAGTTTTGCAATATTGAGTCTTTTAGTCAAAGAACAATGTCTTTCCACTTGTTCAAATCTCTTATGACCCTTCATAGAGTTCCCTTACACTTTTTAAAAAAGTCCCCAAATATACATTTAAATAATTTGTGCTTTTTATTATTTTGAATGGAATTTTCCTTTTTTTTTCATGGTATTTATTGAAGTGCTTGACTGGGCTTTTTTATGTATAAGAAAGTAATTAGTTTTTATGTTTAACTTTAACCAACCACTCTTAAATTTTCTGATTATTTCTAATTGTCAGTTGTTTCTCTTGAGTTTGCTCGGTATGGAGTCATGTTATCTGCAAATAAAGATTGCTTTGTCTTCTCTATAGTATATTCCTATACTTTATATTTTTTTACAATTTTAACATTTTTATTATAAACAGAATAAACTGATGAGTTTATTTTCATTTATTTAAACTGAGAAAAAGGACAGAAATAATGTGTTATATTTTAGGAAGTCTAACGAAGTGTGAAGCAAGATATGGAACTCCTTATTGGTCTCAACTGGAAAAATTTGTCCAACCATCCATCCATCTATCCAATAAAAAAGTTTACACTATAGATTCTTACGGCTATAGTAAGAAAGATACAGCAGTCCCTACCCTTAAAAACTGTAGATAAATGAACAAACACAAAAGCAAATGATTATAATATTGTATGAGGCAAAGCACACGGTGTCAAAGGAGACACATAAAGAGGGGCACCAAACCAGCCTTGGGCAGTCAGGGAAGGCTGCTGGAAAAGATGACATCTAAAGAGATTTCTGAAGAACACATTTGAATGGAAAATAAATGCATTATGCCATTTAGTTGCTTTGAAATTCTTGGATGCAAGCATATCAATGTTTTTAGCTGTTAGCCATTATGAAATCTTCATGAATCTCAACATTTTCAATTGGTCTTTGCAGCTCAGGGGGCCAGCGACACCCTGGGAAACCTGGCCCTGGATACAAGTTTGCTGGAGGAGTTCTTGGGCAATGATTTCGATTTGGGGGCCTTGTAAGTAAAGAGAGCACTGCTCTCCATTTGATGTTTTAAAAATTATGAAATACTAAATGGTCTGGGAAGTGTTCCCTCCACTTTGTTTTCTAGAGGAGCTTGGGTAGAGTTGGTATTATTTCTTCTATAAATCTTTGGCAGATTTCACCAGTGAAGCCAGGTAGGCCTGGAGTTTTCTATAGAGGAAGATCCTCCCTTCCAGTTTAATTTCTTTAGTAGATTTGGGGCTTTTCAGGTTATCTACAGTAGTTATCAGCTGAGGCAGTTTATGTCTTTCAATGAATTTGTCCATTTTATCTAAGTTGTCCAATTCACTGGCCTAAAGTTGTTCATTATATTTCCTTGTTAGACTTTTAATGTCTGTAAAATCTATAGTGATGATCCTTTTGGTATAAGTAATTTGTATTTTTTTTCTTGATTAATCTGGCAAGAGTTTTAAACGTTTAAGGAAACAGCTTTTGATTAAATTTATATTCTTGTTTGTTTTTCATTGATTTTTTGTCCTTATTTTCTGATATTAATATAGTCACTCCAGCTTTCTTTTTTATTTTTAATTTATATGCAGAAAAATTCAATTATTTTCCTTGTGTATCGTTTTGTGAGTTTTGACAGATAGTCATATAATTACTACCATGATCAGCACATACAGTATCCTCACCTGAAACATTCTCTTATGCTTCCTCTTTGTGTTAAAACCTCCCACCCACCCTGAGCCCTTAGTGATCACTGATCTGTTCTCTGTCTCTATAGTTCTGGGTTTTTTTCCCCAAATATTTTTGTTGATTTTTAGAGAGGAAGAGAGAGAGAGAGAAGGAAGAAGAGAGAGAAACATCAATCATCTGCCTCCTGCACAATCCAGGGATCCAGGGATCGAGCCTGCAACCTGGGCATGTACCCTGACCAGGAACTAAACCAGCAATCTTTCAGTGCACCAGCCGACTGAGCCTCATTGCCCAGTTTTGCTTTTTTTGAATTTTCACATAAATGAGACCATATTGTATTTAACATTTTGAGTGTGGCTTCTTTCACTAAGCATAGTGAGTCTTTGATCAATAATTCATTTCTTTTTGTTGCTGAGAAAGACTGTTGCATGGTTATAACACAGATTGTTTATTCAGTCACCCATTCTCGAACATTTGGATTATTTTCAGTTTTTGGCAATTATGAAGAGTTTCTATAAATATTTATGGACAGGTGTTTGTGTGATTAAGATTTTTAATTTCTCTAGGTTAATACTTAAAGACTGCTGAATCATATTGTAAGTGTAAACTTAACTTTATAAAAATTGCCAAATTTTCTAGAGTGGCCATTCACTTTGCATTACTACTAACACTGTATAAAACATCCAATTGCTTTTCTTTATCACCAGTTCTTGGTATTATCAGTTAAAATTTTTTTATTATGGCCATTCTAATATGTTTATATTATGTCTAATATGTCGCATCATGTTTTAATTTGTATTTTCCTAAGGACTAATGATGTTGAGTATCATTTCATGTGCATGTTTGCTATTCATACATTTTTTTTTGGTGAAGTATCTCTTTAAATTTTTTGTCCATTTTAAAAAATTGGGACCCGACTGGCATGGCTCAGTGGTTCAGCATCTACCTATGAACCAGGAGATAATGGTTTGATTCCTGGTCAGGGCACATGCCCAGGTTGTGGGCTCAATCCCTAGTGTGGGGCATGCAGGAGGCAGCCGATCAGTGATTCTCTCTGTTCATTGATGTTACTCTCTTTCTCCCTCTCCCTTCCTCTATGAAATCAATAAAAATATATTTTTTTAAATGGGGTTGTTCTTATATTTGAGTTTAGAGAACTCTTTAAATGATATGGATATAAGAGCTTTGTTGGCTATGTGATTTGTGAATATTTTCTTCCAGGTCATAGCTTATGTTTTTATTCTCTTCATGGTGTTTTTCCCAGAACAAAAGTTTTAAATTTTGGTGATATCCAAGTTTTAAATTTTAGTGATGTCTAATTTATCATATTTTCTTATGTGGTTTGTACTTTATATCTAAGAAATATAGATATTGCCTAATTTAAGTTCTCAAAATTTTTCTACTGTTTTCTTACAAAAGTTTTATTTAGATCTGTGATCCATTTTGAATTAATTTTGTATAAGATTTGAGATAGAGGTTGAGATTTATTTTCTTATTTATGAACTAGAGGCTCGGTGCACGAAATTCGTGCACGGGGGGGGGTGTCCCTCAGCCCAGCCTGCACCCTCTCCAATCTGGGACCCTTCAAGCAATGTCCGACTGCCCGTTTAGGCCCGATCCCACCTCACAATGCAGGACTGCTGGCTCCCAAACATTCAGGTCTTTGTGGTCTTTTAGCTTTTTCTTATCTGTGAAGCTCTTTATCTTCCCTAAGTTGATAGAGTGGCTTTGTGTCCTATAGGGCCCAGTGGCTCAGCCTCCCCAGTTACCTGAGGTGGACACTCTTGGTGCACCCCTTTGTGGGCTGTGTGCACAGTCTTGTTGTAGTTAAGCCTTGATTGTTGTTGGTATCACTGGGAGGAATTGACCTCCATGCCAATTGGCTGTGAGGATCAGCTGTGTCTATTCTGGGAGAACTTCTGTGTTGGAGACACCCTTATGGGAGAAGACTTGCAAAAGCCTCTGTGCTCAGCTTGAATGGGACGGAGTCTCAGGGCAGAGCAGACAGTATTGGTTTCCCATCAGCCCTGCCCTTAATAGGCCCCTGTGTCTCAGTGTCCCATGGTAATCGCTGCAAGCACCTATGAGAGAAAGCTGCCCTCGAGTTCCACCTGCTGCTAGACAGTCCAGTTTCTCCCTGAATGAGTCTGTGTCCCCAGAATCTTGCCCGGAACTGGAGTTCAGTGCAGTTGGGAGCTTTTGTCTCCCTCCCGCTTGAGAAAGCCAGCTGTGTACTCAGTTGCCCACCCTCTCTGTGCTTTCGTCTCAGTACCTCTGCCTTCTGCAGCTCCTCTGTGTCTCAGTGTGCTTTTCTCTTTCCTTCTAGTTGTAGAATTTCCACTCAGCCAGCCTTCCTGTGGTTCTGGATGATGTCCGTTTTGTCTTTTAGTTGTAGTTTTGAAATTGTTGTGCGAGGCAGCAGTTTAGGTGTTTACCTATGCCGCCATCTTTTTCTATCTCTCTTATTTTTTCACACTTATTTTTTTGTACCAACATCTTTCTTTCCTCTTTCTAGGACTGCAAAGATACTAATGTTAGGCCTTCAATACTGTACACAGGCCCCTGAATCTCATTTGATTTTTTTCAATCTTTTTTCTCTCTGTTGTTTATACTGGATATTTTCTATTGTCTGTCTTCAAGCTTACTGACCCTCCTGTGTCATCTCCATTTTGTTACTAACACCCTTGTAAATTCCCTCCTTTTTCTCCCCATGAAAGATAGACAGTGAAACCAGACCTGAATGTCAATAGTAATGGTGAAACCTGTTTTCAGATGTTTCTAGTATCTGGGTGTTGTTGTTCTTTGCCAATAAAAACATCCTTACCAAATGACCGTGGGAAGAAGGGAAGCTCAACATTTTGCAAGCTAGTTACACACACACACACACACACACACACACACACACACACACACACAACTGGTAAGTTGCCAAATGTCTGAGCCCACATTTTGAGCCTGCTGTTCTGCTCCAGGCACTGCGTGTGCTGAACCCAGACACTAGTTGCCCTGTGCCTGCCCTCACATTCCTCTCACTCCACTCAAGCAGCAGGCGTGAATTCCTGTGGGGATGGTGGGCAGGGATATAACCTTACCATCGCTGGCCTGGAAACAATTTGCTAGAAGTTTTCTAATCACTCTCTCTCCTAGGTGACTTCTTAAGAGAAGATGCAGCTGAGTCCACCAGGGTTCTGTTTAATCATCTCAATCACTTTTATAACTAGTAGAGAAAACTTTAGCTGTTTTTTGGGGAAAGTGAACAAAAATCTTATTTGAAGAGCTGTCATTTTACCTGGGAGTTCTGAAATCTGCCATATAATATTCATCCCCAAAATAATAATAATTATCCTTCCTGCAGGACCAGTGATATCTCCCTATAGGCTTTCGCCATTAGTTTGCCCAACCAGCTTCACTCTCTACCTTTGGGGGTGGGGGGTGTGTGTAAGTGAACTAAAGGAGGGAGTTAATATTGTTGAGCACTTACAAGTGTTGCGGAGTGCTCTTTGCACTTGACATATTCTCTTATTTAATTACATATTTGATTTTACACCTCTCCCTCTTTTAACAAACTCTGCCAAATAGGCACGCTATTGTCCATATTTTACAGATGAGGAGGCTGAGGTTCAAAGAGGTTAAGTGACTTTCCATAGGCAAACAAGCGGCAAAGCTGGGATTAATATGTGTCTGGCTCTAGAATACGTGTCCTTTCTTCTACAGGCAGCTTTTATTCTCTCTTTTTTTTTTTTTAAATATATTTTATTGATTTTTTACAGAGAGGAAGGAAGAGGGATAGATAGTCAGAAACATCGATGAGAGAGAAACATCGATCAGCTGCCTCTTGCACACCTCCTACTGGGGATGTGCCTGCAACCAAGTTACATGCCCTTGACCGGAATCGAACCTGGGACCTTTCAGTCCGCAGGCTGACGCTCTATCCACTGAGCCAAACCGGTTTTGGCTACAGGCAGCTTTTAGATTAATTGATATTTTAAGTGATATTTTGGAGGGCAGTGAACCTTAGGGAAATATCCTAAATGTGTCTAAAGTAATCTGCCAAAAGGTGTGACTCAGGATGGTTCTGAGCCATACATAGTTTGCAATAATCGTCAGCGTTCGCGCCCATTAAAGAAAAGGCCTATGATCAGATAACCTGTCATTGCTTGATAAAAAGTGCTCAGGTGCATGCAGTTAAGTGGGGCTGCAATAAAAATGTGAGCAAGAACAAGTGGACACAGGCCCAGTGTAAGACCACAGTGCGGTTGGGCTGGTTCGGTGAGCATTACATCTGTACAGCCTATTCAAATAGCCAAGTGAGGAGTGTTTCTAAGGACCAGGCTCTTTTCGCAGGCTAGTTTCATTCTTCCCAAGAGCCCTGGGATGTAGGTTTTCTTGCCTCAGCTCATAGCTAGCAAGTAGCAAAGCTGGTCTCCACACCAGCTTTCCTACAAATCCTGATTACTTCTCCTCTATTATATTGCCTATAAATTGTGCTTTTTAAAAAATGTCTGTGACAATTCTTTCAGGGACCTAAGACACTGCTAGGCTGCAAATGTTATGAGAGCCAGTTGGAACCTCCTAGGCAGATCTTCAAATCTCAAACCTATTAAAAATGGGGTTCTGGGCTCTGTAAAATAGATGCCCCTACATGCATGCTCTGTGGAAAACTGGTCCCATGAAACGGGGGGTGAGGGTGGAGGATGAAAGTTCCATGATTCATCAATGAGCTTATGACCCACTGGATTAAAATTCAATGATCCCCTTTGCTGCAGCGCTTCCCAGGACCTTCGCTGTGCTAACGTGCAACTAGGAAGGCGAATGTAGTGCTCTTCAAACTTCTTTGGCTGGGAGCTCCTTCCGGGAGGCACGCACCCCTGGATGAGCACTGGGACACGCTGCTCAGGGCTTTCTCAGGTTTCTGTGTGAATCTGTGGGTGTGTTGGGCTGGGGCAGTCCTATTGGTGAAGGTTTCTGAAAATTACCCTTAAACCTTTATTTCCTGTGTGGCAGAGTGCAGGGCAGCTGTGTGCGCAGCAGGAGCAGGCCGAAGTCCTCTCTAAGTCCCTGGGTTCGCCAGCCAGTTGCCTGCTAGAGACAAGGGGAGCTGTGCTAGCTGGCACAGGGGGAAATGTCCAGGTGGAGAGCTGCTTGGAGGGAGGGAGGCTAGATATGTAGGGGATAGCATAAAACGCTGGAGGGTGCAGTGAAAGAGATGGTGTGCGTGTGTGTGTGTGTGTGTGTGTGTGTGTGTGGCTGGCACAGGGGGAAATGTCCAGGTGGAGAGCTGCTTGGAGGGAGGGAGGCTAGATATGTAGGGGATAGCATAAAACGCTGGAGGGTGCAGTGAAAGAGATGGTGTGTGTGTGTGTGTGTGTGTGTGTGTGGTGTGTAGCAGAAGGAAGACTCTGGAAAATAGACTAGTGCACCTTCAAAACAGATTTTGTTTCCTTCAAAAACTTGTGAGGTGACTCCTATTCACAGTGACTTCATAGGAGGGGCCTTAGAGACACATTAGGTCCATGAAGCATCAACTCCAGATTTCATTTAATTTCACTCCAATAGTTGAGCTTAAGCGCCTCATATTCTGGGGTTTACCTAGGACTTGGCTTATTAGGGTTGGATGGCAAAATGAGGTAGGAGTCAATGACCAGCTGCATGTTGAATTCTGTCCCCATAGCGTGGGGCTGATAAGCTCTTCACTGTGCTGTTGCGAAAGGCAGTGAGGTAATACATGTAGTTCTATGACAAGAGCTTGTTAAAGGCTGTTTGAGTTCATTGACCCGTCTGACTTCTGGTTCAAACTGATTCAGTGGGAGAAAGACTAAGCAGAATCTTGGGCTAAAACATTGCTGCTGATTTCTCTATTCTAAAAATATTTGTGGAAAATGAAATAACTTATAGTTTTGTGGGTTTTTAAAACTTACTTACCTACGTTATTTATTTACTTATTCTTCACTCAAGGATATTCTTTCCTTTGATTTTTTAAAGAAAGGGGGAAGAGAGAAACATCGATGTGAGAGAGACACACCAATTGGTTGCCTCCTGCATGCACCCTGACTAGGGCAGGGATCAAACCTACAACTCAGATACATGTCCTTGACTGGGAATTGAACTCATAACCCTTAAGTGTGCGGGCTGACACTCTAACTACTGGGTAACACTGGCCAGGGCCTCTGGTTTTACATTTGATTAGGAGTGCCTGTATTGAGAATATGTTCTTTAGAGCATGAACTCTGGTGATAGACCACTTGACTCCAGCCTGATTAGTGGCCAGACGAATAATCTCCTGAAGCCTCAGTTTCACTGCCTGTGGAATAGGCACAATAACAGTACCTTTCATGTGGTGGTAGTAGAGATCAGATGAATCAACACATGCAGAGAGATGGCTCTGTGTCTGGCCCAGAGTAGGTTCTTCAGACAGGTTATCTGTTTCTAAAGCAGCAGAGGAGGGTGGTGATGGGTCAGGGTCCTTGCTTATTTGCTAACACGGGGCCAGAGGGGAGGAGTGGCATCACACGTTATTGCCTCTCACTGCCCCGTCATGATTTTCTTAGGCTCGCTTATCCACTGATGCCACCTCTGCTATGACCCTTTCCTTCCCCAAGTTCTGGGTGGTGGGTACAAACCCTAAAGAAGCTGGTCAAAGCAATACAATCATAGTAGGAGACTTTAATACCCCACTATCACCATTGCACAAATCCTCTAAACAAAAAATCAGCAAAGAAACATCAATCCTAAATGACTCACTAGACCAGATGGAATTAATTGACATCTTCAGAACATTTCACCCCAAAGCCACAGAATATACATTCTTCTCAAGTGCACATGGGTCATTTTCAAAGATAGACCATATGTTGGTTCATAGGCAAAGTCTCTTCAAATTCAAGAATATAGAAATCATATCAAGCATCTTTTCAGATCACAGTGTCATAAAAATGGAAATCAACTACAATAAAACAATCCAAAAAAATCAAACACATGGAGACTAAACAGCATGCTATTAAACAATGACTGGGTTACCAGAGAGATCAAGGAAGAAATAAAAAACATCAAGGCAACAAATGACAATGAAAACACAACAATCCAAAATCTATGGGACACAGAGAAAGCAGTCTTGAGAGGGAAGTTCATAGCTCTACAAGCCTATTGCAAAAAAGAAGAAACAATGGTAATAAATTACCTAACCCTACAACTCAAAGAGTTAGAAAGAGATCAACAAGAAAAGCCCAGTGTAAGCAGAAGGAAAAAAATAATAAAGATCAGAGCAGAGATAAACGACCTAGAGACCAAAGAAACAATACAAAAGATCAACAAAACCAAGAACTGGTTCTTTGAAAGGATAAACAAGATTGATGAACCTCTAGCCAGGCTCACCAAGAAGCAAAGAGAGAGGACCCAAATAAACAAAATCAGAAATGAAAGAGGTGAAATAACAACAGACCCCACCGAAATACAAAGGATTGTTAAAAAATACTACAAACAACTCTATTCCAACAAACTGGACAACCTGGAAGAAATGGACATATTCCGAGGAAAATATAACCTTCCAAAACTCAATCAGGAAGAATCTAAACATCTCAGTAGACCAATAACTATGGAAGAAATTGAAGCAGTCATCAAAAAGCTCCCAGCAAACAAAAGCCCAGGGCCAGATGGCTTCACATGGGAGTTTTACCAAACATTCAAGGAAGTACTAAAACCTATCCTCCTCAGACTATTCCAAAAAATTCAAGAGGCATGAACACTTCCAAGCTCCTTCTATGAAGCCAGCATCACCCTAACACCAAAACCAGATAAAGACAACACAAAACGAGAATTACAGGCCAATATCACTCATGAACATAGATGCCAAAATCCTCAACAAAATTCTAGCAAATCGGATCCAGCACTACATCAGAAAGATCATACACCATGACCAAGTAGGATTTATCCCAGGGATGCAAGGACAGTACAATATCCACAAATCAATTAACGTGATACATCACATAAACAAACTGAGAGATAAAAATCACATAATCATATCAATTGACGCAGAAAAAGCATTTGACAAAATCCAACACCCTTTCTTGATAAAAACTCTCAGCAAGGTGGGAATAGAAGGATCATACCTCAACATAATAAAAGCTATATATGATAAACCCAGAGCTAACATCATACTCAATGGATAAAAACTAAAACCATTTCCCCTAAGAACAGGAACAAGACAGGGATGCCCACTCTCACCACACCTGTTTGACATAGTACTGGAAGTACTAGCCATTGCGATCAGACAAGAAGAAGAAATAAAAGGCATCCAAATTGGAAAAGAAGAAGTAAAGCTGTCCTTATTTGCAGATGACATAATATTGTACATAAAAAACCCTAAAGACTCCATCAAAAAACTAATAGACTTAATAAATGAATTCAGCAATGTAGCAGGATACAAAATTAATGCCAAGATATCTATGGCATTTCTACACACCAATAGTGAACTTACAGACAGAGAGACCAAAAAAGCAATCCCATTTACCATCGCACCAAAAAAATACCTAGGAATAAACTTAACTAAGGAGGTAAAAGACCTATACGCGGAAAACTACAGGACACTGAAAAAAGAGATAGAGGAAGACGTAAACAAATGGAAGAACATACCATGTTCATGGATTGGGAGAATCAACATCATTAAAATGTCCATAGTAGCCAAAGCAATCTATAGATTCAATGCACTCCCCATTAAAATACCAACGGCATATTTTACAGACCTAGAAAGAACTCTCCAAAATTCATCTGGAATAAAAAAAGACCCCGAATAGCCACAGCAATCCTGAGAAAGAAGAACAAAGTAGGTGGGATCTCAATACCAGATATCAAGCTGTATTACAAAGCCACTGTTCTCAAAACAGCCTGGTACTGGCACAAGAACAGACATATAGATCAATGGAATAGAACAGAGAACACAGAAATCGACCCAAATCACTATGCTCAATTAATATTTGACAAAGGAGGCATAAACATACAATGGAGTCAAGACAGTCTCTTCAATAAATGGTGTTGGGAAAATTGGACAGATACATGCAAAAAAAAGAAAGAAAAAGAAACTAGACCACCAACTTACACCATACACAAAAATAAACTCAAAATGGATCAAGGACTTAAACATACGACGGGAAACCATAAAAATACTAGAGGAATCCACAGGCAGAAAAATCTCTGACATATGTCGAAGCAACTTCTTTACTGATACTGGTCCTAGGGCAATGGAAACTAAAGAGAAAATAAACAAATGGGACTACATCAAAATAAAAAGCTTTTGCACAGCAAAGGAGACCATCAATAAAACAACAAGAAAACCCACTGCATGGGAGAACATATTTGCCAATAATATCAACAATAAGGGTTTAATCTCCAACATTTACAGGGAACTCATGCAGCTTAACAAAAAGAAGATAAACAACCCAGTCAAAAAATGGGCAACTGATCTAAATAGACACTTTTTGAAAGAAGACAGAAGACCAAGAGACATATGAAAACCTGCTCAAAGTCACTAATCATCAGAGAGATGCAAATCAAAACAACAATGCGGTACCATCTCACACCTGTCAGAATGGCTATTATCAACAAATCAACAAATGACAAGTGCTGGCGATGATGCGGAGAAAAAGGAAACCTTGTGCACTGCTGGTGGGAATGCAGACTGGTGCAGCCACTGCGGAGAACAGTATGGACTGTCAGATTGCCAAAAAACTAAAAATGGAACTCCCATTTGACCCAGTGATCCTACTTCTAGGAATATATCCCAAGAAACTAGAAACATGAATCAGAAAGGATATATGCACCCCTATGTTCATAGCAGCACAATTCACCATAGCTAAGATTTGGAAACAGCCTAAGTGCCCATCAGGAGATGAGTGGATTAAAAAACCGTGATACATCTACACAATGGAATACTACACTGCGCTAAAAAAGAAGGAGTTCTTACCATTTGCAACAACATGGATGGAGATGGAGAGCATTATGCTAAGTGAAATAAGCCAGGCAGAGAAAGATAAATATCACATGATCTCACTCATTTGTGGAATATAATGAACAACATAAACTGATGAACAAAAATAGATCCAGAGACAGAGAAACATCAATCAGAACATCAAACCTCAGGGAAGGTAGGGGGGTAAGGAGAAGAGATCAACCAAAGGACTTACATGCATGCATATAAGCCTAATCAATGGACACAGACAACAGGAGGGTGGGGGCATGAATGGGAGGTGGGGGGTAATGGGGGAATAAGGACACATATGTAATACCTTAATCAATAAAGAAAAAAAAAAAAAGCTGGTCAAGTATTTATTGAGTGTTTACTCATGTGCTCACAACTCGGTACTATGCAAGACACACACACACACAGAATATTAAGACATGCTCTTTATGTGAATGTCCATGTGGGAGGATAAATCACACACATGAAAAACTGAAGAAAATACTTTCAATAACAATTTTTATATTTGGGTAATGGGATACAACAGCGAACAAAACAGATGAAACCTCTGCTAAGGGCAGTGTGGTGGGAAGCCGTCTGCCCTGGTAGGGCACCCAGGCATTTTTCTCTGAGTTAGTGGTATATGTTGATAAAGTAGGATGATTTTTTGGGGTAAGTTTAAAGATTATTTTAAAATTCTCTACAGAGAATTTAAAAATAAATGGAATTTAAAAATAAATCCTTATTACCTCCTCTTCCCATTCCTTCACTGCTGGTACTCCATTGCCCGTGCGCCACTCTAGTGGGAAAAGAAAGACAATGGCATAGAGTAAGTCATTCAGTAAGATAAGAAAAGTAAGCATAAGGTAAGAGGGTGTGAGGGCTGGGGGAAGGCTACCATTTTACGGTGGCTGGTCAGGAAAGTCCTCTCGTGATACATGTATGACTCCATGTAGTGTAAAAAAGCAGTAATTCACATTTATTAAGTACCAGGCATTTAACTTTGTACCAGGCCCTGTGCTAAGTTGAGCTCACTGTGTGATAGAACTTGAAAGAAGAGGCAGTTGGTGGGCAGTCACTGAAGAAAACGGGATTGGACTGTCAGATTGCCAGTAGTCTCAGCTGGGTGTTCACATGAGGCCCGTGTCTTAATTCTATGTGCCCTGCATGGTGCCTAGTGGAGCCATAAGCACACACTAGGTGCTCAATACTTGCTCAAGCCTGGTTGCATTCTGGAAGAAATACTGGATGCTTTGGGGGCAATATGCTGATGTCACGGATATACGTGTAACCTCAACCAGCAGCAGGGTCAAGTCTAGTTTGCACCCTCTCTTTGGGTTTGCATGACATTCAACTTCCAAAAGACTGGATCTCCACTAACCCTTCAAAACAGGTTGTGTGTCTCAGATGAAAGGCTTTAGAAGGGAAATTATTATATTTTTTTATCAGCAGCTAAAATTCTTCTTATTTTCACAACTCTCTCCTACAGAAGCTAGAGACAGAGTTGGCCCCTCAAGGAGTGACTCATGGTGTCTGTTGCTTCCTAGGCCCACTTCTTAAAATCTCTTTGGCTTACTAGGTAAATTCAGAGCAGGAAGACAAAAGCCAGTCTCAGGAGCATTCCTGGGATTCCTGCCATGGTGCCTGTGATTAGGGAAGAGTTAGCAATTTAGAAACAGTTCCAGATAAGAGTGTTTTTCTTGAAGTTAATCATTGCCCTTGTTCTAACAATTTGCTTACTTATTTTAAATAACTTCCCTAGTTTGAAAGTAGCTATCATTAATTCTTTGCTCAAATTCTCTGAAAAGAACTGCCAAATTTCAATATGTTAAAATGCATCAAGCATGGAATGCAATGAAATAAAGGAGTAGTTGTGATGCCTTTTGGAAGGGACACTACATTTTAAGGAATGCATTTAAAATTTTAAAATTTTCATTTTAAAACCACCAACACACATTGCTGCCACTGAACACAGGGACCTTTGGTTCTCCACAAAGGAATGGAGCATGCATTCCTGCTTCTAATATGCCATGCCATATTTCCCGAGTAAACTTATAATTTACCTATGATTGTTAGTTTTTATTCATATTATTGAATTTAGTGGTGCTGCTAATGTAAAGATAACTTAACTGCCTAGAACCCGTGGTCGGCAAACTGCAGCTCGCGAGCCACATGAGGCTCTTTGGCCCCTTGAGTGTGGCTCTTCCACAAAATACCATGGCTTGGGTGAGTCTATTTTGAAGAAGTGGCGTTAGAAGAAGTTTAAGTTTAAATAATTTGGCTCTCAAAAGAAATTTCTATCGTACTGTTGATATTTGGCTCTGTTGACTAATGAGTTTGCCGACCACTGGCCTAGAATCTTGAATGTGGCATTTAAGATCATACAGTCAATCACCAAATTTAATTCGCAGATTTATAGGAGTGATCCATGTGCAGAATTTAAGAAGTCAAATGGTGCCATATATATGGCTTATAATGAAAACCAGCAATCTTCTGCCCTACTCCCATGTCCCTGAATTTGGCTCTCCCAGAGGCAGATACTTTTTAACCCTTTTAGATATTTCTACCACCTTTTATTTAAATGATGTTTTTTTAAAAAAAAATTTATCTTTATTGTTGAAAGTATTACAGATGTCCCCTTTTCCTCCCCCAGTGACCTTCTCCACCCCGCTCTCATGCTCTCCCCACCCCTCACCCAGGCCTTCAATGAACTATTGTCTGTGTCCATGGGTTATGCATATATGCATATAAATTCTTTGGTTAATCTCTTCCCGCCCCCTTCCTCTTTTATTGGTCTTCTTACTTTATACATTTTAATAACTTAATGTTATCTCAGAAATGTGGAACCTTCAACTGTATAATTCCATTTATCCCCCAATCCCTTCCTCTATACTATAGTTGTCCTAAGTATTATAACTACACACATTATAAACTCTACAAGATAATGTCATAACTTTTGCTTGCTACAGTCCTATGTATTTTTTAAAAAAATTAAGAGGAAAAGTAATTTGCATTCAGATATAGACCATTTTTTATTCTCTACATTTCTTCCTAAACTTTCAAGTTTTCATCTGTCTTTCCCTTTAGCTTGAATAATGCCTTTAGCATTTCTTATTGTACATATCTATTCATGGATTCACTTAAAAATTGTTTTTATCTAAAAATGTCTTTATTTTGCTTTCATTCTTGAGAGATAGTTTCATTGGATATAAAGTTCTAGATTGTCAGTTTTTATTTTCTCTAGCACTTTAGAGATATTGGACTGTCTTATTGCCCCCGGAGATTTTGATTAGAAGTCACTGATCATTTAATCACTGTTACCTCACATGTAATACGTTGTTTTTCCTTGGTTAGTTTTGAAGCTACTTTTATTTTTGGTTTATGGCTATGTGACTTTGATGACCTAGGTGTGGTTTTCTCATTATCTACTTTGCTTAAGATTGCTGAGCTTCTTGAACCTATACATTTATGTCTTTTACCAAGTTTGGGAAGTTTTGGGCCATTATATCGTTATTTTTCTGCTCCACTCTCTCCATAAGTTCCTGAGTCTCTTTTAATTCATTTTTTTCTCTGTTCTTTAGATTGGATGATATCTATTGATCTATCTTCAAGTTCTGTTATGCCACCAGTGATTTTTAAAATTTTTAAAGTTTCATATCTAAAATTGTCTTCAATTCTAGAATTTTCATTTAGTTCTATTTTTTAAAATTTCTTTATTGATTAAGGTATTACATATGTGTCTTCATCCCTCCATTAACACCCCCCCACACACTCATGCCCTTGCCCCCCTGGTGTTCATGTTCATTGGTTAGGCTTATATTCATGCATACAAGTCCTTTGGTTGATCTCTCCTCCTTTCCCCTACCCTCCCCTACCATCCCTCTGAGGTAGGGCAGTCTGATTGATGCTTCTCTGCCTCTGGATCTGTCCCTGTTCATTGGTTTATGTTGTTCATTATATTCCACAAATGAGTGAGATCATGTGGTATTTGTCTTTCTCTGACTGGCTTATTTCACTTAGCATAATGCTCTCCAGTTCCATCCATGCTGTTGCAAATGGTAGGAATTCCTTCTTTTTTAGCACAGCGTAGTATTCCATTGTGTAGATGTACCACAGTTTTTTAATCCACTTATCTGCTGATGGGCACTTAGGCTGTTTCCAAATCTTAGCTATGGTGAATTGTGCTGCTATGAACATAGGGGTGCATATATCCTTTCTGACTCGTGTTTCTAGTTTTTTGGGATATATTCCTAGAAGTGGGATCACTGGGTCAAATGGGAGCTCCATTTTTAGTTTTTTGAGGAAACTCCATACTGTTCACCACAGTGGCTGCACCAGTCTGCATTCCCACCAGCAGTGCAAAGGAGTTCCTTTTTCTCCGCATCCTCGCCAACACTTGTCATTTGTTGATTTGTTGATGATAGCCATTCTGTCGGGTGTGAGATGATACCGCATTGTTGTTTTGATTTGAATCTCTCGGATAATTAGTGACTTTGAGCATGTTGGCCTTCCTTCTGTCCTCCTTCAAAAAGTGTCTATTTAGGTCCGTTGCCCATTTTTTGACTGGATTGTTTATCTCCCTTTTGTTAAGTTGTATGAGTTCCCTGTAAATGTTGGAGATTAAACCCTTATTGTTGATATCATTGGCAAATATGTTCTCCCATGCAGTGGGCTTTCTTGTTGTTTTGTTGATGGTTTCTTTTGCTGTGCAAAAGCTTTTTATTTTGATGTAGTCTCATTTGTTTATTTTCTCTTTAGTTTCCATTGCCCTAGGAGCAGTATCAGTGAAGAAGCTCCTTTGGCATATGTCTGAGATTTTGCTGCCTGTGGATTCCTCTAATATTTTTATGGTTTCCCATCGTATGTTTAAGTCCTTGATCCATTTTGAGTTTATTTTTGTGTATGGTGTAAGTTGGTGGTCTAGTTTCATTTTTTTGCATGTATCTGTCCAATTTTCCCAACACCATTTGTTGAAGAGACTGTCTTGACTCCATTTTATGTTCATGCCTCCTTTGTCAAATATTAAGTGGTTTGGGTCGATTTCTGAGTTCTCTATTCTATTCCATTGATCTATAGGTCTGTTCTTGTGCCAGTACCAGGCTGTTTTAAGAACAGTGGCTTTGTAATACAGCTTGATATCTGGTATTGAGATCCCACCTACTTTGTTCTTCTTTCTCAGGATTGCTGTGGCTATTCAGGGTCTTTTTTTATTTCAGATGAATTTTTGGAGAGTTCTTTCTAGGTCTGTGAAATATGCCGTTGGTATTTTAATGGGGATTGCATTGAATCTGGTGATTGCTTTGGGTAGTATGGACATTTTGATGATGTTGATTCTACCAATCCATGAACATGGTATGTTCTTCCATCTATTTATGTCTTCCTCTATCTCTTTTTTCAGTGTCCTGTAGTTTTCTGCGTATAGGTCTTTTACCTCCTTAGTTAAGTTTATTCCTAGGTATCTTAATTTTTTTGGTGCAATGGTAAATGGGATTTCTTTTTTAGTCTCTCTTTATATAAGTTCACTATTGGTGTGTAGAAATGCCATAGATATCTTGGCATTAATTTTGTATCCTGCTACATTGCTGAATTCATTTATTAAGTCTATTAGTTTTTTGATGGAGTCTTTAGGGTTTTTTATGTACAATATTATGTCATCTGCAAATAAGGACAGCTTTACTTCTTCTTTTCCAATTTGGATGCCTTTTATTTCTTCTTCTTGTCTGATCGCAATGGCTAGTACTTCCAGTACTATGTCAAACAGGTGTGGTGAGAGTGGGCATCCCTGTCTTGTTCCTGTTCTTAGGGGAAATGGTTTTAGTTTTTATCCATTGAGTATGATGTTAGCTCTGGGTTTATCATATATAGCTTTTATTATGTTGAGGTATGATCCTTCTATTCCCACCTTGCTGAGAGTTTTTATCAAGAAAGGGTGTTGGATTTTGTCAAATGCTTTTTCTGCGTCAATTGATATGATTATGTGATTTTTATCTCTCAATTTGTTTATGTGATGTATCAGGTTAATTGATTTGCGGATATTGTGCCATCCTTGCATCCCTGGGATAAATCCTACTTGGTCATGGTGTATGATCTTTCTGATTTATTGGTGGTCTGAAGCTGTGGTCGCAGTTCTCTGTCCCCAGCGGCTGCAGGGTCCTGTTTGTGTCTGAGACCAGGATCCTAGTCTCAAGCAGCTCTGTTTCTCAAGATGGCGTGGTCTCTGTGCCCGCACCGTCTGCCCCTGGTGATTAACTTCTTTGCTCTGGTGAATCTTCTTCTCCAGATGTCCCTTGTTGAGGCGCCAGAAATGCTAGGGTCTTTTCCGCAGCCAGGGTTCAGGAATCTGGAGAAGGGCTGTGTGTAAATGAATGAAGAGACTAGAGAAGAAATATAAATTTGGGAGGCAGGGGGGAGCCAGGGGAGGCTCCACTTTCTAGTGAAGTGGGCTCCTAGTTTTTTTTTTTTTTAATAGTGTCTATATCTTTGCTGAGATTTTATATTTAAAATTTTTTTTACAAACACATTTTCTTCTACTCCATTAAGCTTAGTTACAATCACTGCTTAAAATTCCTTTTTGCTTATTGAGTATCTGAATCAGTTCTGGATTAGTGTCCACGGACTGTTCTTTCCCTTGAGGCTGGGCTACATTTTTCTGTTTCTTTATTGAGTAGTTCTCTGTTTGCTGTTGTTGGAATAATGAATTGTATATTTATGGATAACATTCTTTTAGGGGTTGTTTTCTCAGTTTGTCAACTTAGAGTTGGTAACCAAAAGATACTTATTCCTACTAAGTCATTGATGAATTCTTAATTGTATCCTGGACATGGTGATTCTCTGGGTTACTTTATATTCCTCTGAAGAGTATATACACGGTGTCCTCAAAATGTATACACACTTTGAATATTTATTAATTCCAATAGGTTAAATCTAAAAACCACCACAACAACAAACCATCAAATGAGCTATCAGCTGTTAAAGTGTGTATAAGTTTTTTGGGACACCCTGTATATTTTTGTTTTACCAGGCAATTACTTTGCTTAGACTCAATTTGTAAAGTCTATCTCTTGGGCAGTAGCTCAAATTCAATTTAGTCCTTTTTTCTTTGGCTGGGCTGTGTGAATTTAGCCCCACACATGGATGGCTCAGGAGTCAGCCAGACACTTGGGCAGAGTTTACCTGTAGAATCTGGGGTTTCTTCTCTCTAGATCTCTCTTTTCCAAGATTCCTCTTTCACTTTCAGCAACTGTGTTTGCCTCACACTCTGTTCTCTGGTTCCTTAGGCCAGAAAGTTTGTAGGTTTCTATGGGCATTTTAGCTGTTTGTGGTTCTGACTTCAACCAGTCCTAAAGCTAAGAGCTGTAAGCAAGTAACTCATCTTATGCCATTATCTCTGTCCAAGTTTCAGTGCCCCTCTAGAATCTTCTTGCTTTTGCCCACTTTTCATTGTTTTGGGGTAGATTACAATTTTTTCCCCCCCAGAGTTCATAGCTTTTATCTGTGGGAGGGTCAGGTCTGGTAGGAGCTCACCAGTCATATCAGAAGCAGAAGAGCTTTTTGTGTTTCTTTTGCACTCCTTATTTATCTAGCTGTTTGTTCTCTGTCCTTAACGTGAAAGGCTTTTTGAAAACGTCTGTTCCTTCCTTGTTTGTTGTTGTTTAAGATATTCTGTGTGCAAGCCATTCTTCTCAAAGGATGAGCTTCGTTGTAGAGTGATTGGGCAGGGACTGGCTATTTTCTTGGGTGACTTCAAAATATGATTGTTCCCCGCCCACTCCTCACCCCGCCAAGAACATCAGAATTTTCTAGGGAACAACCTTCCATTTCCACTGTGAGAAACTTGCTTGAATGCCTGCAAAGCCAAGTTAAGGAAAGGTCTCAGTTCAGCCTTTGGACTTTTAATTAATCTTTCCATTTTTATCCCAGTAGCTCCATAGTCTCCTGGGATTTATTTCTCCAGAGCGGAAGCTTTTTCAGCTTCTGTTGGGCGGATGGAGTTGGTTGCCTGGCTGTACAGGTTGGGGAAGATTATCTAGCAGGCGTCCTCAAACTACGGCCCGCGGGCCACATGCAGCCCACCGAGGACATTTATCTGGCCCGCCAGGTGCCGCTGCCTGTCCTGCCGACTCGTCCCGGGCCCGCAGTGGGCATAGGAATTTGTTCATAGTTTTTTTTTTTTAAAACTATAGTCCGGCCTTCCAACGGTCTGAGGGACAGTGAACTGGCCCCCTGTTTAAAAAGTTTGAGGACCCCTGGTCTAAGGGTCTGGCTGTTCCTTCATCTAATTTTCAAGGGATCCTTTTAGTTTCAGCCCCCGAATTCAGAGGCTCCTGGTAACTCCAATGTCTTGGGCTTTTCTGGATTTGTATTTGAATTAGATAATTTCCTGTTGGCTCCTACGTCCCCTCCGTCATCCCAGGAAGTCTTGTTTCGGCTTTTTCCATCCTGTGATTCAGTTCCCATCCACACTACTTCTGTCTGCACCAGTGCCATTAAAATATGTCCTAGTGTGGTCTCTGCTCATACGCTCTATGTCCTTTTGTGTTTATGTTTCTTTATTCCTCTACTTTCATTTGGGTGGGGTTTTTGGAGAACTTTAAAAGTATGTTTGTTCTCTCTTCCCTTATTAGAAGTGATTCAATTATAAAGGATCAATTTGAGGAGAAAGCATAACTTTCCTAGTAAATAATAAAAGCAGACTTTTCTCTTTATTGTACAAGCGTAAAATCTTAGTCAACCAAGAAAAACATGACGGCTTACTCTCCAGCTAGAGAATCAAGTGGAGGGTGGTGGTGCTTATGTATGACTTAGGATCACAGACCTTCTGAGCCATTAGGGACTGGTAGGCTTTTTGGAACAGAAGTTTTCACACTTTGTTAGTAGTGGTACTCATTTTTTAAAATAAAATTTTACTAGCACCTCAATATATAAATGTTATGGTCCCCCCCTGCCAAGGTATTAAAAATTTTTCTTTTATAAAACCCTGAGCTACTGCCAAGAACTTTGGGATCTCCCAAAGCACACCTGGAAAACTCTTGCTTTATTTGTCTTAGCCCAAACTGTATCTCTCTGGTGTCAGTGCTTTGAAAATGTTCAAAAGCGATAATAATGTTAATTGAAGTTTCCCGAGCACTCTCTAGGTTTGGGGCATTCTGGGTTTGCACACAGTATCTCATTTAATTCTCACAGTGAAGCTATGAGGAAGGTGTAATGAATATTCCCAATTTGTAGGCGAGGAACCCAGGAGAAGTGGAAGAGCTGGGACTCAAACCCAGGTCTGTCTGACTCAAAGCCCATTCATTTAATACAGGACACTGGGCGTGGTCCGGTGGGCTCTGGCCCCTGGAGCACCTGGAACCGTCTCTGGAGGTGCTGTACACTGAGGGCCGCCTCCGCTTGTGACAAAAATATAATGATGGAATAGTTACTACAAAAAAAGCAACGAATGTCTGGTTTATCCTCAGGCAACGCCAGCTCCCAGATACCCCACCCTACTCTGCATCAGACTCCTGCTCTCCTCCACAGGTCAAAGGTGAGTGCCCTGCGCCTCCTGCACAACGTGCACCTTCTTCAACTCTGGGTGGCGGGGAAGAGGCCCTTTTCACCTGTGTGTCCCCGCAGGTGCATGCTGCCCGACTGTGAGGACCCCAGCTGCTTTTCTCCACTCTGCTGCTGCACCTGGGACATTGTCTGAGCACCCCCCACAGAGCTCCTCCCAAGTGAGCGACCCCGGCCTTGCCCACCACGACTTTCCCAACTGCGGCCCAAACACCGGTCATCCCGCCACCGCCCTGGACCAGTCTGTGTCCTCTCATCTGGGGGCAAGTTGTTCCTACCATCAGCAGCCTCTGTGCCACAGCCCTGGGTAAAGAGCAAGATGCTTAGTTATGAAAGACCTCAGAGCAGCCCGCCCCAGGCAGTGCCAGTAGAGAGTGAACAGTGGCGTCCTGTCCAGGAGATGGCAGTGTTGAGACATATATTAGACATGGCCAGGCCCAGTGCTCTTGGCTTTACCATCTATTCATTTAAAACCCACTAACCCAGTGGTCGGCAAACTCATTAGTCAACAGAGCCAAATATCAACAGTACAACGATTGAAATTTCTTTTGAGAGCCAAATATCTTAAACTTAAACTTCTTCTAATGCCACTTGTTCAAAATAGACTCTCCCAGGCCGTGGTATTTTGTGGAAGAGCCACACTCAAGGGGCCAAAGAGCCGCATGTGGCTCGCGAGCAGCAGTTTGCCGACCACTGCACTAAACCCAAGGTCCTTCTCATTCAATGAAAAGCTGAAGTATCAGGAATGCATAGGGAGATTCATAGGGAGATTCTGGGTGGTGGAGAAAGCCGTTTGCTCATGCAGCCTCAGGTAGAGTACTCAAGGGAATTTGTGCCTGAGCTCTCAGAAAAATATCTCTCAATTAAACATTCACCAATATTCCTTTCTTCTTTTTTCCTTCCTCTCCCCCCTTTTTCCCTTTCATTCCAACTGTTGGGCAAAAAAGAGTAAAGGCCATAGAAAATTGTGGTAAAATTCCATGTGAAAAAAAATTTCAGATGTAAAACATATACCTGTATTTTAAGTCGGTATTTTCTCTGTCTCAATGAGTCCTCTGTCTTTGTCAGTTTTTTATTTTATTTTTCTAAAGAGTTTAAATTTAATTTTAGAGAGAGAGTACGGGAGAGGGAGAGAGAAACATCAATTAGTGCATGGCCCTGGGGAGCGAGCCTGCAACTCAGCCATGTGCCCTGACCAGGAATCAAACTGGCAGCTTTCTGGTGCACGGGAAGACACCCAACCAACTGAGCCACACGGGCCAGGGCTGTCAGTTTATTTTTCGAGTAGGTGAATCCAGGTCCATTGAGTAAGGGAAAATGAAGTTTGAGACCAGTAGGACGCACGGAATAGGGGCTTGCTTTGTCCACTCCATGCATAGACCTAGTTTTGCAGACTAGTAAGGGCTCAAGGAACATTAATTCATTAGAATTAGACTTAAGAAGGCGAAGAACAGAGAACTGGGACATTAAATTTTATTTTCTGTGACATGCAGAGCAAAGAAGGAGCCTAACTACATTTTGGTTTCTTGATTTTAGAGCCTCATTGCCACCCACAAAGAAGAGAAAGTGCACACAGACGCTGGAGGACTCCAGGGACTGTCGAATGTGGGCCCACGACTCCAGACCAAGTGAGCCAACGGAGGGGGGAGGGGGAGGAGGGCGTGGTGGGAGGAGGGGGGCAGGGTGTCGCTGCCCATCCCATTCAGTCAGGGCTTTTTTTTTTTTTAACTAGCCTTGGAGCAGCCCTACAAAATTTTTTCTCTCTCGTATAAGGACAGTGATTGACCCTGGGAGTTATTTCTTCCCTGTTGACATAATGTTTCTTGCCCTTAGGTGGGGTCGTACAGGAGCTCCTAGGAAGAGATGCCATTTGCTCTCTCTGCTGCAGAGGGCACACCAGTCCTTTTAATTGCAGGACAATGTGTCTCCGAGGACCCAGACCCCAGGCCTGGGGGAGCTGTACAACTGGCAGCACCTTCAAGAGCCTGCGGTGGGCTCACGGCTTTGCCAGTGCCAGTTCCTCCACTGCAGTGGGCACAGGTAGCAGGGGCAGTCAGAGCTGACGCAGGAAGCCTAGGTGGGGTCCCAAGTCTCATCTTCCTAACAAGCTCCCAGCTGTGGGTGCTGCTGCTCCGGCAGTTATTCTGAGAAGCACGACTTCAGAGGATTTCTCCAGGGGAGCAGGAAGGTAGACAGTTGAGTTTCCCTAACATTTATTTCAAGTTAGCAGGTTCCCAGTAGCTCTTCAACATTTTGTAACATCATTTTAGAAGTCTTTTAGCACAATCATCTGATGCCCAAGTGGTCAGCCTGCTTTGTTCTTTGTCTTCTATAACATATGAGACATTATGTTTTTCTTTGTCTTATGTAACATGTGACACATTGTGTTTTGAGCTTAGAGACGTGATCAAGTTGAGAAAAGTTGTTGTTTTTTTGTCTGGAGCCTTGAACTTCAGAATTTTCAGAGGAAATGCTATGGTACTTGCTAGGGAAACAGGTAATACCACACAGCAGTTCTATCAGCCACTGTAAATAACCAAAGGTAGGTGGTGTGAAAGCGCCACTGAGGTCACTGCTTCTGCCTTTCCCAGCTACGCAAGAGCTGGTGCTTCAGGGACCTCTGGCCTCAGCTCCAGCCTGGGGCCCGGGGTCCTTCAGTGGACGATGCCTTCACCCTCTCAGCCGACTCCCACACATGGCCACTTCCTGCGAGTGCTGTGGCAGAGTTGTGCTCGACATCCGGCCCTTGTGTGTCCAAACCTCCTACGGTCTTTTATTTTGCATAGATCCACTGTGGTCAGCAGTTGCTTGATTTTTCTTATTCCAACCCTAGAAATACAAAATGCAAAATAAGGGCCCCTTTCCAGATAATATAGAGCTCTCCATCCACCTTCCTAATTTCTGCAGACATCCTTGCATTCCGCCTTCAGCTTCAATATGATTCTCAAACACAAAAGGCTGAGTGCATTCCCAGCCAGACGAGAGGACCATCTGTTTGCTCTCCCACACAGGCACGGCTCACTGAGAGTACCAGGCGCGTCACCCAAACCTTCCAGGGGTTTCCTCATGTAACCAGATGCTGCTCTAATCGCCCTGGTCATGTCAGAGTTAAGCTCCATCCTGTGATGAGTTTCTGCTGTCTGTCCCCGGAAAGGGCATTGATTTGTCACCATCTCCAGAGAACAGCCGTGGAAGACTGTCTGAAATGTCCCAACAGATAGGAAACCTTGAATCCCTTGTTGAACACCCATTCAAAGGTCATTGAAAAGCTGGCTGAAGATAATTGGCTCCAGACAATGGTTCTAGAATAATAATGAGCAGATGGCAAAAAAAAAAAAAAAGGGATGGGGGGGCTGCAAAACTCAAGTAATTGCAAGTGCCATGTTTTCATTACAGTTTATATTTTCAGCAAACATTTTCTAGTGGAGAGCGTTGCTGAGGCCCAGGGTTTTTACCAAGGTCCTGGGGCAATGGCATATGGGTAGAGGAAGGGGGACCTTATGCTAGTCTTACAGGCAGGGTTTTGATGGGAGATAATATTCCGGTGACCTTCTTCCAAGCAGTTCACTTTGGCTAAGTTTTCCAAGATCCCCACTTATAGGGCTCACAGTGTAGAATTACTGGGATGCTTTGAGCATATGTAAAATCTTGCTCTGAGAGAAGGCAGGTTCCTGTTAGCTGGCTTTGACCCCATGTGGTCTGGATCCCAAATATGAGAGGGTTCCTGGTCCCACCTAATCTGAACCCCAAATATTAAAGGGTCCACGGCCTCATATGGTTTGCACATCAAATATAAAAGGGTTTATCAGCTCCAGAGTTGTGACCTTTGGCCCCCACTGAGAGGTGCAGTGGCTGAATTCACACTATAGAGTCAGAAGACTGTTTCATCTCTCCAGCAACTGGGAATTTTTAAAGCCTCACTTTTCTTGATTATCAAATAAGACTCATAAGTTCTACTTCACCGTTTCCAAGATTATTAAAAAAAGAATGCGTAAAAAATATTTTGAAAGACATTCAAATCTAAGCTACGAGTTTTTCTCCAAAAAGTTGGGACTTGGGCAGTTTGCTGCCGCCACATTTCTGCTTCTCTCTTCTGTTACATTTTCCTCAAGAAATCCTACGTGTAGCATGAAGGGAAGAGAAAGGTCTGAATCCCGCCTCTTCCACTTAAATGCTGTAACACTAAGCAAGTTATTTCAGGTCTTTGAACCTGTTTCCACAATTGTTGAGTGAGATTAAGAATCCTTTCTTCATAACCACTTTCTAAATCTGTTTGGTTGCATCTACTAAAGCACATCTTATGAACCAGTGATTCCACGCCTAGAATATACCTAACAAATTTGTACATAGGCCACTAAAAGACATGCACAAAAACAGTCATAGCAGTATTATTCATAATAGCCACAAACTGAAAAGAACGCAAATGACCATCAAGGGCAGGATAAAAGTGGTATAGTTGTACAATGGAGTACTATACAGCAACAAAGATGAACAAACAATTGCCATTTACAACAATAACAAGTGAATCTCATAAACACAATTTTGGGCAAAAGAAACCAACACATAAGAATACCTACCATATCATTCCATTTCTGTAAACTTCTCTATGGTGTTAGAGTTCAGAATAGTGATTATTCTTGGGCGGAAGAAAGCAGTGATGGGAAGAGGGCAGGGGGCGTGTCTTCTAGAGTGCTGGAACGTTCTATTTCTTTTTTTTTTTTTTAAGGTATTATATGTGTACATATCTTACCATTGCCCCCCCCCCACCCCACTCCCATACATGCCCTCATCCCCCAATGTTTTGCATCCGTTGGTTACTCTTATATGCATGCATATAAGTCCTTCAGTTGATCTCTTATTTCCCCCACCTCTCCCTAACCTTACCGCTGTAATTTGACAGTATGTTTGATGCTTTACTGCCTCTGTATCTATCTTTTTGTTCATCAGTTTATAATGTTTTTCATTATCCCCAAATGAGTGAAATCATGTGGTATTTTTCTTTCATTGACTGGCTTATTTCACTTAACATAATGTTCTCTAATTCCATCCAGGTGCCTACAAATGGTAGTAATTCCTTCTTTTTTATGGCAGCATAGTATACCATTGTGTAGATGTACCATAGTTTTCTGATCCAGTCATCTGCTGACGGGCACCTAGGCTGTTTCCAAATCTTAGCTATTGTAAATTGTGCTGCTATGAACATAGGGGTGCATATATCCTTTCTGACTCGTGTTTCTAGTTTTTTGGGATATATTCCTAGGAGTGGGATTACTGGGTCAAATGGGAGTTCCATTTTCAGTTTTTTGAGGAAACTCCATACTGTTCTCCACAGAGTCTGCACCAGTCTGCATTCCCACCAGCAGTGCACGAGGGTTCCTTTTTCTCCGCATCCTCGCCAACACTTGTCATTTGTTGATTTGTTGATGATAGCCATTCTGACAGGTGTGAGATGGTATTGCATTGTCGTTTTGATTTGCATCTCTCGGATAATTAGTGACTTTGAGCATGTTTTCATGTGTCTCTTGGCCTTCCTTCTGTCTTCTTTCGAAAAGATTCTATTTAGGTCCGTTGCCCATTTTTTTATTGGATCATTTATCTTCCTTTTATTAAGTTGTATAAGCTGCCTGTAGATGTTGGAGATTAAACCTTTATCAGTGATACCATTTGCAAATATGTTCTCCCATACAGTGGGGTTTCTTGTTGTTTTGTTGATGGTTTCTTTTGCTGTGCAAAAGCTTTTTATTTTGATGTAGTCCCATTTGTTTATTTTCTCTTTGGCTTCCATTGCCCTAGGGGCAGTATCACTGAAAAAGTTCTTTTGGCATATGTCTGAGATTTTGCTGCCTGTGGATTCCTCTAGTATTTTTATGGTTTCCCGTCTTATATTTAAGTCCTTGATCCATTTTGAGTTTATTTTTGTGTATGGTGTAAGTTGGTGATCTAGTTTCATTTTTTTGCATGTATCTGTCCAATTTTCCCAACACCATTTATTGAAGAGACTGTCTTGACTCCATTGTATGCTCATGCCTCCTTTGTCAAATATTAATTGCGCATAGTGGTTTGGGTCGATATCTGAATTCTCTGTTCTATTCCATTGATCTATATGTCTGTTCTTGTGCCAGTACCAGGCTGTTTTGAGAACAGTGGCTTTGTAATACAGCTTGAAATCTGGTATTGAGATCCCTCCTACTTTATTCTTCTTTCTCAGGATTGCTGTGGCTATTCGGGGTCTTTTTTTATTCCAGATGAATTTTTGGAGAGTTCTTTCTAGGTTAGAATGTTCTATTTCTTAATGAAGGTAGTTACCTGGTATAATTCATTCTATAAAAAAGTATCAAATTGTGTATTAATGATCATAATTCATTGTGTATATTATACTTCAATAGAGAAAGTTTATTAAAAAGGGGGTCCTTACCTTGAAGGCGAGTTACTGTTGATGAGAAACGGTGTCAGGTGTCTGGGACAGTATCCATGGTGCAGAAAACACACAGGAATAGTAGATTTTCTTAGTAGTATTAGTAAGCTCTTGAATAGGCTCAGGCTTGTGCCTGGAATTTTGGTGTGAGCTTGTGGTCCCAGATTCCCATCCCTGGGATTGACCAGCTGGTAGCCAGCTCCCAGAGAAGCCAGGCTTTGTCAGTCCTTTTGGAGTGGCTGCTCTGATGCCCTTGCTGCCAGGATTAGGAAAGGTGGGAAGTGCCATTATCCTTGAGGACAATGCCTTCTTCCCACTGCACACCCTCCCTACCAGCACCTCCAGGAGCAGAGCTGGCCTTGAGCTGCTTCCCCTGGCACCTTGCCCTTGCCACCATGCTTGAGTGGAAAAGGGCCTGAATTAGCTGGTATTCTCACATCAGATAACGTTACCATGGAGGCCAAGAAATGAAGTATTTACCAAGGCTTCTTGGGAATAAGTCACCTGAGCTGAAACAAGTACGTGTGATGATGACACCACTGTCTAAACTCTTACTGGTGACAGACACTATGCTAAGCACTTACAGACATTACTCATGGAATCCCTCCAATAATCCTGGGAGGTGTCCTAAGGTTACTCCCATTTTTCAGATGAAGAAACTGAAGCCCAGAGTCCTTAAACCATTCCCTAAGATCGGATAGCCACTGAGCGTAGAGTTGTGATCGAAACTCTTTCCAAACTTGAAGTTCTTGAACTTACTTACTTTCTCTTCATTGGAGGAGAGAGGAAGGAGAGCTGGAAGAACCAGTTTCTCCCTTTCTCTGAATTTGGTATAAACAGGAGGATATTAGAAAGGTTTGTTGTTGTAGTTTTGAAAATATTTAAGGCCAGATAACTTTTGGAGGAATGAGGACATAAAGAGCTCCTTGCATTGCTGACCTCCTCATTCACAGCTAGGAAAACATTTCTCAGGTTTTTGAGAAATCATTCCCAAATCCATATTTACAAAAAAACAAAAAAGTAGATGTGTCACTTAGGTGACATGTAATGGTGATACCCCAAGAAAAGCACATTTTCTGTGGCATTTGGGATCAAAAGCAACCTGAAGCAGCTCATTTATTTATTTTAGGAGGTCCTCAATCTATATATATAAAAGGCTTAGCAACCAGCCCACTGGCTGACTGGCCAACCGGCTGGTAGCTATGACACGCACTGACCACCAGGGGGCAGACACTCAACCCAGGAGCTGCTGAGCGACAGCAACTTTGCAGAGTGCCCCCTCACACTCTGGGACCTCAGAGGATGTTGAACTGCCAGTTTTGGCCCAATCCTCACAGGCCAGGCCAAAGGCCCCACCTGCTGGAGGGACCCCACTCACTCCACATATGCCCTTTGAGCCCTGGCCATCTAGGCCAGTCCAGCCTTGCTGGCCACCTTCTAATTAATTTCCTTTCAATGTGCATGAATCCGTGCACAGAGCCTCTAGTGAAAGTATAAAGAAAGAAAGTTGGGTGAGTGAAAGGAAACCCAGCCACACCCCCCTGCATGTTTTCTAAGCTGTGGGCTAAGTTCACTCTGTAGGAGCTAATGTCATATTTCTGCATCGTTCTTACAGCCTGCACCTGTTCTCATGAACAACCACTGTTTCCCTTTCACTCCTGATGTCAGGCATGAGTAATGGTGGAGGAGTTCAAAGAAAAGGGGAACAGCAAACGTGCCAATCGACTTTACATTAAAATTATCTGTGGTTGAATCGTACAGTTTGGAGGCACACTCAAATTAAGACAACGTGCAAGTTATGCAAAAACAGTTGCTTGCACGTGTGAAATCGCTGTCACTCTCTCCTGGTATCAGCTTCTGAAAGTGCTGTCACTATATTTTCTCTGCTGTGTAATGTTGCAAGTTGGGCAGGGCACCTGTTTTCATTTCTGTTTCACAGTTGAGGGAAGTAGGACGTTATGTGAAAAAATAACTCATCTAAGTTCAAAAGCTAGTTGGACCACAGAATCTTGGTGCCACCAGGGACCTGTAACGAATTAGAATATACTGTTTGCAGTGCACAAAAACAAGTAAACAAAAGACAAAAACCCAAACAAACAAACAGCTAGAGGATTTATTGACTTCTGGAACCCAAGAGTTTAAGATTGGATCCCAGAACTCAAATCACCCCATCAGACGGGGTGCCCTTCATTCTCAGTGTGCCTTCTACTGTGCTGGCTTCTTCCCAGACAGGCTTGTCCCTCATGTCCCCAGATGGTGCCAGCAGCTCTTGGAGATGTATCTCCCAGGTTCAAACCTCATGCAAAAATAGTAGCATCTTTGAACCTGCATTCCAGTGGTGCTGAAATCCACTCTGCTTGGGTTGGATTAGGCCAGGTGTCTCCCTGATGCAATTATGAACACACTAGTGGATGCTATACTTGGATTGGCCAAGCCTGGCTGGGTCTCCCACCCTCCTCAGGCTGGGATTGGACTAGGATCACACAGAATGGATGTGAGGAGATGCTGTGCAGGATGTACGGTAGGTAGATACTGAGGGCAATGGTTCCAACAAGTACTCACCCTGGCACCTTAGAGACCACTGACCTCAAGCTGCTCTGTCTATGGATGAGGAAACAAGGCTAGCTACATGCCTCTTGCCTCCCAACCCTGTTGCTTTCCACACAGTCACTCTGACTTCTAATGGCCTATTCATTAGCTCCATGCAGCTGTCTGTGAGTCTAGGAAAAGTAGCCTTGGGGGAAAGATCTAACATGCCTATTTCTTTGCAGTGACAAGTAGGAGTTACAGCAGCGAAATGCAAGACCATGACAGTGAGGGACAGAACATGATGCCTGCTGACCAGTGCTCCCCTGCTCTGAAGTGGCAGCCGTACCAAAGTGTTCCTTGGCATAGTTTATTAAATGGTCATTACGAAAAACTGTAAGTGGCCTTAGGAATCCCTTGTGGTGGGCTGGAGGGTGAGGGGAGAAAGGCAGTGCTAATTCTCAAGACTAAACCCAAGTATTTGGGATTTGATGCCACCTTGGCCAAATGGGATGGGCCAGTGAGAAGGTATGTCTTACTCCCTATGTTTTGCATTCTCACTAATGAGTAACTGGGACACGGGTTTCTGGCCTTCATGAATCCAGACTCATAATTCTAACTCCTTGTAATTTTCCCACTGAACAATGCAGGAGGAGGGAATCTTTCTCAGATCACATGCCCCGTTTTGTTTTTGTTTTATAATTGATTTCAGAGAGGAAGGGAAAGGGAGAGAGATAGAAACATCAATGATGAGAGAGAATCATTGATTGACTGCCTCCTGCAGGAGCTAATGTCATATTTCTGCACGCAACCCCACACTGGGGATTGAGCACGCAACCCAGGCATGTACCCTTGACGGGAATTGAACGTGGGACCCTTCAATCCAAAGGCCGGCATTCTATCCATTGACCACTTGCTCAGTTTATTTTTTTAATATTTTTATTAATTTCAGAGAGGAAGGGAGAGGTAGAGAGAATAGAAATTGAAACATCAATGATGAGAGAGAATCATTGATTGGCTGCCTCCTGCATGCCCCCCACTGGGGATCGAGCCTGCAACCCCGGCATATGCCCTTGGCCGGAATTGAACCCGGGACCCCTCAGTTCTCAGGCCAATGCTCTTATCCACTGAGCCAAACCGGCTAGGGCGGCCACATGCTCAGTTTAAACTAAAATCTGGAAAATGGAAATTTCCCAAATTACCAACATGTAATCCTGCAGTTATTTAAAAAATTTAGAGAATACATTTTGGGGTCATTATACATTTTTAGCTAGTGACACCTTCCTCCCCCAGCTTCTATGCTACCAATCAGTATTGTCAAGTTCACTTTTAACATACGCTGCAGTAAGCATAGTCACTAATGGCTTTGTATTCAGAGATGGAAATCAAAGCATACAGAATATCCTCACACTGGGAAAGTTACACCCTATTCTTATGACATTATGGTTTCAAGAAACAAACATGGACTTACACATTATTGCTCTTAAACATTCTTTAAGACTTTTCTATATTCCCTAAGATATAATTTACCCACCTATGTCTTCTAGAATTTTTGTTGATTATAAATACCTTCTTGAAACACTAGAAAATGTTAGTGGTTATAAAATAAAATTTTCAAGAAATAAAAATAGTATGAAATAAGAAATGTCGGCCTACAAACTTGAGGGCCTTCGTGGCATTTTTCAAATTCAAGTATAACTTCTTTAAGAGCAAAAATTATCCCTAGGACTTTAACGTAAGATGAACTAGAAGGAAGAAATATTTTCCTTAAAACAAAATCTAAGGAGTTAAGTAGAGGTAGAAGGGGGCATACAGGGGATAAATGGTGATGGAAAAAATAAAATAAATTATTTTTTAAAAAATCTAAGGAGTTAAACAGATTTGGGAGTTGGTATGTTTAATAGGAGGCAGAAAGAAGCAAGTTGCTAATTGTATCACTGAAATGTCACAGCTTTGTGTCTTTGCCATTGTGTGCACTTAGGAAAAGAAAGGAAGAGTCCATAGGTCTTGGTTTTGAGTCTTAGTCTTCATTTGATTATCTTTTGGGGGGTGTCCGGTATTCTATCTTAAATATGAGAACCAAGGTATGAAACTGTCACCCCATGCACAGTATTTTAATTGACACCTTTTAATTCTTCTTAATCTCTCTGCCTCTGAATTAATCAAGTTTTCCAGGTGACGTTATCTCTCTTCTTACTTGAATAGATCTACTCAGATCATTGAGAAAGAAAATCACTTGTGTCTTCTTAGATTATTATTCTAATTTGTTACAAAAATATTGTTTTCTTGAATTACCTAATTAATGTTAGGGGGTTGAAAATTTATCCGATCTCTTTTTTTCCTGGATAATATTTAAAACCTGTGTTAAAAGAGCTTTTAAAAAGCCAGTTTAGGTGACTTTATAATTAACTTTTGATATCAAAAACAGAATTGCTTTGCTTAAATAAACAGATTTCTTAACCAGAGATTGGTGTTTAAGATTCAGAATCATCTTCAACAGTATAATTACTGGTTGGTTCAGTTTCTGTTATAGCTATCCTTAAATTTCAGGCTCATATCTGAGCTGTCAGCCTTACCTGCTTCCTTCAGAGTTTTTGACAGTGAAACATGGAAGATCACAACAAGATATTTCCTTTTTTCTTAACCAAGACAGTTCTTATTACCCTCTGTCGGAAAATCTATACAATTCAATCCACGTAGCCTTTAGATGAGCAAATTAGCAGATTAGTTCTAGAAACCTGAGTCAATATAAAGTTCCCAGATGGCATAAGACACGTGGTCTTTATCAAATTCTTCCTTCAATCGATTTTCTTGCCTGCACTGTGATTGTGGAGCCTTTGACTGATCAGCTACTTGAGGGTAATCAATGACCCGGTGACTTGATCCACTGAGAAGATGCTTTACCTGCAAAGAACTAACACTATTTACCCAAGAGGCCCATTAATATTTTCTGTCTCTGGAATTAGAGGACAAATTAGAAAATCTGGGTTGTTCATTATAATGGCGGCCTTACAAATGAAAATCCCAGGATGCGAAAATCCACAGTAGCAGAGAGCGAGCGCAGCAGGAAGGACTGCCTCTTCAGCCCGGGGTCCCAGAAAAACCCACATTCAGAATCCTCGATGAATTAGAAGTCATGTTCCGTAGCTACACCATCCGTAAAAAACTCACCAAAGGAGTATTCAACCTTTATATTCTTTTCTCTACTTGATAATGTTTCACAATTAACACGTTTTATTTGGGGGAGCGGGCAGGTTTGAGGTGGAGGGGGCCAATGGAGGGGAAAAGGGACATCTGTAATACTTTCAACAATAAGGATAAATAAAAAATAAAAAAGAAGAGTATTTAAATATGTAAAGATGTTCAATTAATTAAGCATTTAATGAAACATGTGACATTCTATTGAAAATGGTTTGCTAAAACAAGGAAAGCAAGAATCTGGTCTTTTAGCCACTCCGCCACCATTGATGCCTTTCTGCAGAAATAACCAGCATAGTAGGTTTCTGGTGCAGTTACCAGATTGGGAGGGTTCTAGAGAAAGCAAGTTTTCAATCCGTAGGATGACTGGCTCTGGTTGGTCTGGTGGAAAGCTGTCCCTGGTATTTCTGACCTGCCTGCTTTACTCATAGGATCACCAGCGGGCAGAATATTCATTCATCTGAGTGACTATTTGAGAATGGTGTTGCTGATAAAATTTAGAGACTTCTTTTTTTAAAGGAGGAAAAAGATAAAATTCTATCCCAGATATTTCACAAGTCTGAGTAATGCGGAGACTTCCCAACATCTAGCCTATGTCTTTGTATCGTACGGTGGAGTGAAATCAGAAGTCTAGAAAGCACAAAGGGAAAGGCAGGCTGAGGAAATGATGCCTCCACTTGGCAAGAGTTGGGCTCCTTCCTGTGAAAAGATGAAAAGCTGCGAGAGAGCCAGCTGTGTTTTGAAATATCATTTTCATTTTCTCAGTAAAAATTCACAAAATTGATTGATTAAATACAGCAAAAGGAACTCCCTGCAATATATTTTCTTGAAATGTTTACACAAATAATATGGTTAATGAAAGAAAATGTGTGGAAAATGTTTGTAAAACTGGTTTCTTGTGTTTCTCTTTTCATAGACCCCATATAGGCTATCGAGTTGTCACAGACAAAGGATTTAATTATTCACCAGTAGATGAAGCTTTTGTTTGCCAAAAGAAGAACCATTTTCAGATAACCATCCACATCCAAGTTTGGGGAAGTCCAAAATTTGTCAAAACCCAAATGGGTCTAAAGCCAATAGAAATGTTTTACTTGAAAGCTTTTGGGGTTAAGGTAAGTCTATAGTTCCTTCCATTTAATTCAGCGAACATTTATTAAGTGTTCCAGTTGTCTGTTGCTGCATAACAAACTACCTCAAAACTCAGCAACTTAAAATACTGAACATCACTTATGTGGGTCACAATCTAAAACTTGGTTAGGGCTTTGCTCTGATAGCTCATCTCTGTTCAGGAGTCATTAGCTGGGGCAGTTCAACCGGGCCTGGATCCAGTTTGCAAGATGGCTCACTTACATGTCTGTCAAGTTTGTGCTGGCCATCAGCCAGGAGCTCAAAGGGACAGTGGCTGGGAGGCCATGGCTCATCTCTATGCGACCTCTCTATAGGATAGCTTGTGCTTCCTCACAGCATGGTGGATGGGTTCTAAGAATAAATATTCCAGGACATAGGAAGCGGAAGCTGCCAATTTCGTAACCCTGGACTCAGATACTGCAGCTTTGCACTTTTCAGTGTATAAATCTTGCACTTCTTCTCCTAAATGTATTCTTTTTTAAAATAAATGTTTTTATTGATTTGTAGAGAGAGAGAGGAAGGGAGAGGCATAGAGAGATAGAAACATCGATGAGAGAGAACGTCATCGATCGGATGTATCCTGCACACCCCCTACGGGGGAGCTAGCCTGCAACCTGGGCATGTGGCCTGACTGGGAATCAAACAAGTGACCTCTTGGTTCCTGGGTCGATGCTCAACTGCTGAGCCACATTGGCCGGGCACTAAATGTATTCTTAATTATTTTGTATTTTTCTTATGCTGGTTCATTTTTATATGGAGTAGATTCAAAGTTTTCAAGAAATTCTCAGAGGTCCCTGATTTAAACAAGGAACCACTAAGGTAGTCAAGACCTTCTCTTTTCCAGTTACAGAGAGGGGAGACTGAGACCCAGTATGTTACACAATTCACCCAAGATAATACATGGTAGAGCTGGGTTTAGGATGCAGGCAGAATGACTTCTGATTGGTCAATGCGTCTATTAAGTTATTACCTCAGATCCAGTGCCTTAATGGGAGGAGTAGCTATTGTCCACATATTTTATTCTGATCATTAACCTGGACTTAGCCTCCCAAACTGGAGCTAGACTGCTTTCTTCAAACTGAGCTCTTAACCAAACCAAACCAAAGAGAACAAAATAAAAACAAACAACAACAACCATACTTTTCTGATTTTGGAAGTAATAAATTTATTGTGAAAATTTTGGAACACAAAAAAAAATATGAAGAGAAAAGATTCATTCATATTTGGACCTACTATTTAGTAGCTTAATTTTTCCATTATTAAAATTAAGTTCATATTGTTAATATATTGTAAAAATAACACTATATGATATTAAAGACTTTATCATCTATTATTTATAAAGATGATATCAATTTCTATTGTATAGATGTACCATAGGAATTCCTATATTATTGTAAGTTTTACTTGTAATTTTTTGTTCTTGTTCATAAAACTGCAGTTAACATCTGCATATACCCATCTTTGCATGAGAATGAATTCCAGCAGAGGAATTTACACATCAAAAATATGAACATTATTAAAACTCTTGATGTAGGTTGCCCAATGGCTTTTCAGAAAGACTGTTACTGTGCAAATACCCACAAGCCATAGATGACAGGGCTGATCTCAACACATCGTTGCCAATATTCACTAATAATAACAGGAGTTTGTAGCAAGTAACAAATAAATGTCATTTCCGATATTTTATTTATTTTTATCATTTAAAAAAATTGATTCTAGAGAGAGAAAAGGGAGAGGGAGAAAGAGAAACATCAATCAGTTGCCTACCATATGTGCCCTGGTTTGGGATCGGGCGGAAACCTGGGTACTAGTATGTGCTCTGACTGGGAATCAAATCTGAGACCCTTGGATACATGGGAAGATGCTCTAATCATTGGGAAACACTGGCCAGGGCTATCATTGTTTTTTCTTATTAGAATGTAAGGTCTGCACACGGCTGGTGTGGCTATGTGGTTGAGTGTCGACGTATGAACTAGGAGATCACTGTTCAATTCCTAGTCAGGGCACTCCTCGGATTGCAGGCTCCATCCCCAGGAAGGGGCATGCAGGAGGCAGCCAATCGATAATTCTTTTATCATTGATGTTTCTACCTCTCTTACTCTCTGAAATCAATAAAAATGTATTTTTTTTTAAAGAATGTAAGCTCTGCAAGAACAAGGATTTCTGTTAATTTGGTCAAGTTTGCATTTCTAATGCTTTGAGCAATCCCTGATGCATAGTAGGTGCTCAACAAGTATTTACGGAATGAATGAATGAATGAATGCATCATTTGAGCTGGTTGCTCCTGTGTCTTGGAACTGATGTTCCTACTAGCTCAGCCTGTACTCACTGTGTACCTGAAATGCTCTGTGGTCTTGTGTTTTCACTGTGTAGTGTCACAGGTATCTGTTTTCCTCACCAATAGCAGCACACTGCTTTAAGGTCAGAGCCATGTCTTATATGTCTCTTCTGCCCAGTTCCTAAACGAACACCTTGGAAAACTTTTAAAGTACTTGAATATTATTTACTAATGAACATTTTTATTAATGAATTAATTTTCTAAATGATTAATTTACTTTACGTTGTTCTCCACAGGTGGAAGCCACCAATCAAATAATTGCTATTGAACAGTCCCAAGCTGATCGGAGCAAAAAGATTTTCAATCCTGTTAGGTAAGAATTTCTTTTCTGAATTCCTTTGGGAATGTTTAGGGAAGAAGACCTATTGCCCAATTTATTTTGCTTATTTTAAGTAAATCCTACTGTAAAAACTAAATGATAATATGCTAATGTTTTGAACATATGCTATAAAAAACAAAGTAGGTAAAATGCACTGACATAATTGCAAACAGTTTCTTATAAAAAGCTCCATTTTTATATCATTGTTATTTTTATAATCATTTGCTACTGACAACCTTGCTAACAAACTTGGTTTCTTGAGATAAATTACTGTTACATCTTTTAATTTTTAATTTAAATCGGTATGATGATGATGATGATGATAGAATTAATTTCAAGGCTCTGGATCCATCCTGTGCTTACAATACATTTTTTTCTTATTTTTTAAAGATATGTTGATAGATTGCTTAATGGGTTCCAAAATAGAAAGCATTCAGGATTGGGATTCTATAAAACAATACGGTGGTCCAAAGAGAGAGTCCCCAATAGAATCACTTTGGAGTGGGATTTGCTTTTCAACGGACTTGGCTGGGATACAGTTGAGAACTCTCAGTGTTTTGACCCTGAGTTAATCCCGTTGGGGGTGGGAAGAAGATGGCCCCTTAGCTGGGGCAGACCTGATGCTCAAGCAGGAGCCTCCTGCACAAACACAGCTCTAAACTTGCCTGGAGCATCTGGTCCTCCCCCGAGGCTGTGTATGGTTTCCTTAGGAGCAAACAGTCTCCCACAACCAGGCCTGGACAGGGCAGATACGTAAAGGAGCTGTGATGGCATTCACAAGGAACCTAGAGAAATTGCTCAGTCATGAAGTGATGCTATAGAGGCATGAATAAAATATGTCTTTCTCCTCATCGTGGAGGTAAAAGAACCCACATGTGGTCTAGAGAGCGTACAGCCCCATGAGTCAGACACTCTGGGTTTGAGCTCCTGCCGAGTGAGCATTTCCATTCAAGAGTTATTCTGTGGACTTCCCTGGCCCCCATTCCTGGCCATGCTATGGGTAGTTTATTAAAAATCAGCAACTAGAATAAATTGTCCTTCCCAGTGTGACAGGAACCGGGGACCGAACATGAGAATCTCAGAATGGTTACATATGCTCCAAGACTCTATGTTCTTTTACACTCTCTTGGTATTTCTGCTGTTTGTTTTAGAATTGACCTACTGGCCAACCAAGTCACCAAAGTAACGTTGGGCCGACTACACTTCAGTGAAACCACAGCAAATAACATGAGAAAGAAGGGGAAACCGAATCCTGAGCAGAGGTACCAGGCAGAGCCCTCCAGGGCCTCTCTGTCCCACTGGGCCCTATTAGCCTGAAAACTGGGCCTCCCTCAACCATTTCCCTCCCTTCTCTGACTCAGTTTATTAGCACATCTCCCTTACTGTTAGCCATCTTTCTTCTGCCATCCTCACCCCCACAATGCCCACTCTCCCACCCAGCCCCGCCCAAACCTGCTGGCCTTGGTTCCCTCCATGATTCTCTGGGGTGACCATACATTCATGTCTCATTGTCATCTGAGCGCCGAGGACTGACTGCATTTCTCAAACCTGTGTGCTGGTCACTAATATGATGCTCTGAATCCTGAAGCTTTGCTATAGTCTTTTTTGATTAAGAAAATAAAATACATTTGCACTGATAATTTAGACCTATGGTTCTCATAGTGTGGTCTCAGGACTATCAGAGATAATACAACCTTAACACTTATTAAAAATGCAAGTTCTCAGGCTTTACCAAAGACAGACTGAATAAAAAACTCTGGGGGTGAGGCCCAACAATTTGTGTTTTAACAAGCCCTCCAGGGGACTCTGATATATTCTCAAGTTTGAGAACCACTGGTCTTAGAATATAGGTCTTAGAGTTGGAAAAAATTGAATTTGAATATATGATACTGCCATTTACTAGCTGGGTGACCTTGAGCACATAACCTCTTTGAGACTCACTTTCCTATTCTGTAAAATGGGGAAAACAACCATATTCTACTCCAATAGGGTTGTTCATGGGATCTAAGTGAAAAAATGTAGATAAACTGCTTAGCCTATTCATGACTCATTGAGCACTCAGTAGATGATAGCTAATAATAATAATAATAATAACAACAATTATTACTATTCCTGATTTACTTTAGATACAAAGGAGGGCCCATTCTCTAGGGATTAGAGAATTTGTAGAGTGTTACAGAGGAAATTAGTGAAGTATTTTCATGCAGGTATTAAAGCAAAAGCTTCTCTGATTGGGATAGTTTTCATTTTGACTTTCAAGAAATGGTCTGATCTTAAAAATGTCTCATCAGTGGTATAGATGAAGAAACAACTGAAATAACTGATGAAACTGCCATTGGGAGCAATCGGAGGGGAGGGTCCAGATCTTTGACGAAAGTCATGGCTGGAGGGTGTGGAAGATACAGGGTACATGGCCAAAAACCATCTGAGGATGGGAAGGGTCCGCTGTGGCTGAGCAGACCCTGTTGAGTCACCCTCCATTGAGGCCTAGGACATGTGGCCTGGGTGACTCTGGACAAAGAGACCTCTAACGTGACTTCCTGTTGTGCACGTGTTTGTGAGCAGTGCTTGCTGAGGGCCTGGGAATGCGGCCTGTGCCAGGTCAGCACACATGGGCTGAGCCAGGCCCCCAGCGGATGTCTCCCCAGGGAAGGCTGCACAGCACACAGATACCTCAAACTGGGCAACAGGTGGGCCCAGAACAATAGCGAGTAAACCAAATGCTCTCTCATTTCACCGGAGGGGCAACTTAGAGCTGAGGAGTAAAATCTTTACACGTGCAAACTTTAATGCATAAACCCGTCTAGGCACATTCGCTGTTGACTAACTGTGGGGTGGTATTTGATTGCACAAATTATGACTCCGTTCCCTGATGTGTTGGCATTGGTCTGCTGTTTCTGAGTTAGATACTTCATGTTGGTGGTTGGACTGTATGCTGCTAACCAGGACCAGTTCCATCTGTTGTCTGCCCACATCTCTGAAAGGATCATTGTAAGGGTAAGCTCCGTTCTTTGACTTTTCTGGATCCCACATGCTTTTCTTGAGGATAGTAATAGCAGATGCTGTTATTTCAGTTTTTACGTAGTGATTCTCAATCAAGGGTCACTTGGCAATGTCCGCAAACATTCTTGGTTACCACAGGTCAGGGGTGCTGGTATCTAATGTGTAAAGGTCGGGGAGGCTGCTCAGCACTTTACAATGCACAGGACAACCCCCACAACAAAGAATGACCCTCCTAAAAGGCCAGTAGTGCTGCAGCTGAGAAACCACACTGGGCTAAGTTATTTAGATCTGACCTCAGTGTATATTGTTTTACTTTTGTATCACATTCTTTATTTTGTTAATCTTCACCCAAGGATTAAATTGATATAATTGGCTTAGAGAGAGGAAGGGAGGGAGGGAGAGAGAGAGAGAGAGAGAGAGAGAGAGAGAGAGAGAGGTTGGGGTGGTTGCCTCCCACATGCACCCCAACCAGGGATTGAACCCGCAACCTGGGTATGTGTCCTGACCAGGAATCAAACCCCAATCCTCTTGGTGTATGGAACGATGCTCCAACCAACTGAACCACAGTGGCCAGGGCCATTTGTATTACAACATTTACACCCAGAGGAATGGAGGAACAAGAGGGTCAGAAACTTACACAGCTTATAAATGATGGAGCCCGTTAACAACCCAGTTCTCTCTGACCCCAAAGCCCACAGGGCACAGAAAGTGACAGGAAGGCATTTCATGCCCTAATGTGATGGGTGACCCAGGGGCATCTGGGCCCCTGCCTAGCACATAGGAATGGTTCAGTATGGTTTGCTGGATGACTGATTGGTCACAGCTGTGGACAGAGTCTTGGCAGCGAGGAGAACAGAAAGCTGTTGGCAGCTGCAGCTGCAGCTGTGAGGCCAAGCTGTCCACTGCTGAGGGTGCCAGGGCCATGAGGGAACAGGTAACCAGGGGCATGGCAGCCCTGGGAAGGGGCGCTGTCATGGCTCTTTGAAGTGACACAGGGAAGACTGGAGAACTCCAATCAGGAAAAACGCTCACCATGGACACGCCCACACAGGCGGTTGTTAGCCTTAGATCTGGGGGCAAGTTCTGCCCACTTGGGGAATTGAGTCTTTCCTTGCTCACCTTGAGCTATTCTGAAACAAAGGGCCCTCTGTGTAATCCTTTCAGTCAGTTAAAAATAGTAAGCCACCTTTTAGTAGAAATCCTTAAACTAAATCTCCAAGTCTTCATGGAGGTGGAGTAATGATGGGAATGAGGTAAAACCCTGATGTCCCGAGGTGAGGGCTGGGCTGTGCACCCACCTGTGTGCACGCCCCAGGCCAGGTGTCAAGTGAGGATCCTCCCGGGAAAGGCAGGTGAGGCCCTCCCCTGCTCAAGAGCCAAGGACAGAGGTTCCTGTGCCCCCTCCGCAGCTTTCAGGGTGGTCCTCGACACCTCACTTGATGTATCTGGGCTTGCTTTGCAGCAATAACAAATCTGATTTGAAATAAAGTCTGGAAACTAGGTTGTTTATTGTTTCTGATTTCTCATAGGGAGGAATAAATTGAGAGGTAGCAGAGACTAGATATCATGAAAGTGCTGCTCTGAGCCATATAGCTCATATTTGAATCTGGCAGTCTGCCAGTCACTTACATACTTTGAAAAATGTACCTGGTGTCGAGGCTCCTCCATTTCCTGCTGGCAGCTCCTGTAAAGATGTCTCCTGGCTGCTGCGCAAGTCCACACGGCAGCAATCCGAGACGGAACTCCTCTGTCCAACATGCTGTTACCCAAACCCTGCTGACTGGTGCCTCCTCATATCCAAAGCAATATGATAGTTTAACTCATAAGGATGACTTTGAGAAGTTGAAAACTTTTTGTAATTCACATTCTGTATGA
Source organism: Plecotus auritus (assembly GCF_963455305.1). Lineage (NCBI taxonomy): Eukaryota > Metazoa > Chordata > Mammalia > Chiroptera > Vespertilionidae > Plecotus > Plecotus auritus. The sequence continues at coordinate 158,052,983 of NC_137772.1, read as the reverse complement.
ATACTAAAAGCATTAAATATGTACTCAGTATATGGGTGTCATGTCATTCACTGAATTAAAAAAAAATGATTGCACTAGCCTGGCCTGGGTTGCCCAGTGGTTGAGCATCGACTTATGAATCAGGAGGTCATGATTCCATTCCTGCTCAGAGAACAGGGGGCATGCAGGAGGGGCTTGCAGGAGGCTCAGTATCCAGTAGGGGGTGTGCAGGAGGCAGCCGATCAATGATTTTCATCATTGATGTTTCTAATCTCTCTCTGCCTCTCCCTTCCTCTCTCAAATCAATAAAAATATTTTTTAAAAATGATTGCCATAAATAATATGAACAAAATAGAAGAAAAGATATGATTACACTCCAAATTTGATTGCTTTCTTCTAGCCATAATTTTTGGTTAAAGAGAACAACCTATTCTATAAGTGTGCTGAGTAAAACAAGGGTTACCCCAACAAACATGAGACGAATAATGGTAATAACACAAAACCTCCCCATCCCAAAATAGAAATATATTACTGATATTTTTGTCCGTTCTAACCCCAAAATGCAGAAGTGAAAATGAATGTAGACTTTTGGATCTATTTGTGTAATATTTATGCCAACCAAGAGAAAAACAATTTCAGAAATGGCGATATTTTCTGAATCAGTGAGTATTAGAAATGTCCACAGGACACAGGTCCTGCCACTGAGATTCTAGAAGGCTCCATACAGGTATATGCATCACGAGTTGGCCAGAGAGCAGAGCAGCCTGCATTCTACAAAAAAACCAAATGTGCCCTCTTAGGATGTGACCTGGCTCTGTTAATTTGAGCTCCAGGATGAAGGAAGAAAATTTTGACAATTAAAGATGTTACAAGACCTGACCACATTAAATGGAGAACTGGGAATTGCATTTAGCAAATTCAGATTCATTTGGGGGCCTAAGAATCATTCCTCCCCATAGCAGAGATTCATGTAAGGGGGACTGTAAGAGGGTTGGAATAGGTGAGAGTTTGGGCCTCCAGGAGGGTTCAGGAAACCAAACTTGTCAGAATTGTCCTTGGAGAGAGAATGGTGAGATGACACCCAAACTATACTGACTCAGTCATTGGTCTTCCGGGTTGTCAATCAAAACAGCTTTAGAAATAGATTATGACCCCAGAGTGTAAATTGACCAGTTTAATGAAAATTAAGGTCTGCTCCAAAGAACAGAGTTATATCCCAGATGCCTGTTTTGGGAGCATTCCCCAGTCAAGTTCCTTCAGATTCTCCTTGTAAGTGACGAGGCTTTCCTTCGGTTCCACATTTCTTCTAAAATGCACCGTTCAACCTGCTTCACTGATGTGTAGCTGGCTGGAGGGATGATTACTTATGTCTGTCTTTCAAAGATGTGGCGGACACCTGGGTCCCATCCCCACAGTTTTTGATTCAATAGGTTGGAGATGCCCAAGAATATGCATTTCTTTCCCCTGCCGGCCTGGGGACCACACTTGGAGTAGCATGAGTAGAGAGCATTTTGAGACCCATTTTCCATAGCCCTTTCAAAAGATACAAATATTGCTTTCTTATGAGTTGCCTTCCTCAGCTCAAGCACTCCTATTATGCTCTTCAGCTATGGCTTTAGAAGCCCAAACAATGGTAAAGCAGAGAAATTCCAACTTTCCATTCCAACCTTAAAGCAAGCCTCCAATTGCCATTAATTGCTGTTTCCTATTCCAAGCACCCGCAGGGGGCACCATTTACATGGTATTCTTTGTATGTGGAATTTTCCCCCCTTGCCCTCAATTATGCAACTCTGCAGGTCTGTGGCTGAGGACAGCAGATTAATCAATTATATGTTGGATAGTGGTTGCTATCCACAGAAGAGTGTGTTGAGGATAAATTCGAGACTGTTTACCCTTATTTTTGCAGTGTTGGTGTATACATGATTTCAATAAATGTTCACAACCCTGTGAGATCTCTAAAGAAGACATCATTGCCTGGCCAGAGTGACTCAGTTGGTTGAGCGTTGTCTGTGTACCAAAGGGTTGCTGGTTTCATTCCTGGTCAGGGCATAAGCCTGAGTTGTAGGTTTGATCCCCACTCAGGGAGCATATGGAAGGCAACCAATAGATGTTTCTCTCCTTCTCTCCCTCTTTCTCATCCTTTCTCTCTCTCTGAGCATGTCCTTGGGTGAAGATTTTAAAAAATTTTAAAAAGACATTATTTTTTTATTCTTCAGAGGAGAAACCTGGTACAGAGAGGTTAAGTGACTGCCCCAAGGTCACACAGCCAGTTTGTGTCATAACAGACTAAAAGTTCAGTTCTTTCCTAAATATATGAGGCTGTGGGATAAATAATGACAGCATTTTAGAAACTTTAATTCATTTTGGTATTTGATACAATCATCCACTACTAAGCCACATGTGAATATAGCTTCATAATTACAGCACATTTTTCTATGATTCCATTATAGTTTGCTTTGACACATTAAGATTCTGGATGCCAGAAAACAAGTTCACAGACTTTATAATAACACTAGAGGCCTGGTGCATGAAATTCGTGCACGGGTGGGGTCCCTAGGCCTGGCTGGCGATCAGGGCCAATCAGGGCAGATCAGGTTCCCACCTCCCTGCCTCCCTGCCTTCCCCCTCCCTCGCTCCCTCTGTGCCCTACCTCCACCGCTGGTCACCTGCCATGATCCATGCTGCCCCCTGATGGCTAGCGTATGTCATAGCAAGCGATCAAACTCCCATTCTCCTGGTCAAACTCCCAAGGGGACACTTTGCATATTAGCCTTTTATATATATAGATTTCCATTAGGGATGAGGACTCCTCCTTAAGGTTCTATATTTAGAACATATAAGTCCGGCTGGTGTGACTCAGTGGTTGAGCATTGACTCATGAACCAAGAGGTCACCAGTTCAATTGATGGTTTTCTCTGGCCCTTCCAAAATAATCTGACCATATTTTAGGGGTTTGAGTCTTCATCCAATGAAAGCCAAGTGAGATTGTTGTAACAGTCCCAAAAAATTAAACCTACTATATCTGCTGTTCCAGTAACAGTTACCAACATGATAATAATTATCCCAAAGCTCATTAAGAAAACAAAAATCCATCACTGTTCTAGTCTGCTTCCTTGAAGTGGCTGGCTCATTATGTTCTGAGTAGAGCAAAAACACATCAACATTTTGTATGGGATACCTTTGGATTTAGTCGATTGCTTGCTCTAAAAGGATTTGAGTCAAAGCCAATTTGCCATTCACAGCCAAGGGGGCTCTAGGGATTTTGCAGAAAGGCTCTTTGTTTGAGTGAATTCACACAAAATAATCTTCAACGTTGCTACTTTATATTCTTTCACTGCTGTTGTCTATCAAGTATCAACGGTTGAGTCAGAGGTTAGTCAGGTAAGATGAAACAGGAAGTTGAAGACACCTAAAAGTTCTTTACCTGAACCCAAACAAAGCACTACACCTTGTGGTTTCTTGTAATTATTTATTTTTAAATTGGTAACATGTGCATATGGTAAAAGCATTCAAATCATACCAAAAGCATGTAGTGAACAGCAAATCTCCCTCCACCCCAGTCTCTACGTCTCCCAGCCCCCATCCTTGAAGAAACCATTGTTTTTGGTTTCTCGGATATTCTTCAGAAATAATCTGCGCATGCTCAAGTGCTGACTTTGCAATGTCTCCCGTAGACCGCCAGAAAGGCACAAAGTGAAGACTTTGCATTTGTGCTGATGATCAGGGTCCCTACTGTTTTGTCTGAATTTCTGACAACCTGCCTCAAACACACAAAAGCCAGATTTAGAAGGATAGGTCATAATTTCAAAAGCAAATAAATTTCGTTGTGAAGATTTTGAACGATTCAGAGATCTCTACTTAAAGATGTTTGGAAATATATTCACTGGCTACAGGGAACTGGGCAAGGGGGAAGGCAATACACTGGGAAATTTTTCAACGAAGAATTTTATTTAAGAGTAAAATCTTCAGAACTTTGTCTAAAGTTTCACTTGGATTTTCTTTGAAGACCACATTCAACCAGGGCTACTACTTCTAGACAACAGCATAAAAAGGCCAAGTTAAAGTCATTATTTAACAATCAAAGGAAGTATAAGTCCAGCTCTGGAACTTGTTAGCTTTGTGGCCTCAGGCATTTCTTTTTATCCTCTCAGAGTCCCAGTATCAGTAAAATGAGGATAATGGTACATGTCTCATAGAATTGGGGTTTGGATTTACACGACAAATGTAGCTATTATTCTTCCTTCGATATTATTTAGGGGACTAGAGGCCCGGTGCATGAAATTTGTGCACGGGGGAGGGGGCTGTCCCTCAGCCCAATCTGCACCCTCTCCAATCTGGGACCCCTCAAGGGATGTCCGACTGCCTGTTTAGGCCCGATCTCAGTGGGATCGGACCTAAACGGGCAGTCATACATCCCTATCACAATCCAGGACTGCTGGCTCCCAACTGCTCGCCTGCCTGCCTTCCTGATTGCCCCTAACTGCTTCTGCCTGCCAGCCTGATCACCCCCTAACCACTACCCTGCCAGCCTGATTGATGCCTAACTGCTCCCCTGCCAGCCTGTTTGCCCCTAACTGCCCTCCCCTGCAGGCCTGGTCACCCCTAACTGCCCTCCCCTACAGGCCTGGTCACCCCTAACTGCCCTCCCCTGCAGGCCTGGTCCCCCCCAACTGCCCTCCCCTGTAGGCCTGGTCCCCCACAACTGCCCTCCCCTGCAGGCCTGGGTCCCTCCCAACTGCCTTTCCCTGCAGGCCTAGTTGCCCCCAACTTCCCTCCTCTGCCGGCTTGGTCACCCCTAACTGCCCTCCCCTCCAGGCTTGATCGCCCACAACTGCCCTCCCTTGCAGGCCTGGTCCCTCCCAACTGCCCTCCCTTGCTGGCCATCTTGTGGCAGCCATCTTGTGTCCACATGGGGACAGGATCTTTGACCACATGGGGGCAGCCATCTTGTGTGTTGGAGTGATGGTCAATCTGCATATTACTCTTTTATTAGATAGGATAGTTGAGGTGTATTAAATATATTTGTATTGTCATTAGCTAGTCCAGTGGTTGGCAAACTCATTAACCAACAGAGCCAAATATCAACAGTACAACGACTGAAATTTTTTTTGAGAGCCAAAATTTTTAAACTTAAATGTCTTCTAACGCCACTTCTTCAAAATAGACTCGCCCAGGCCGTGGTATTTTGTGAAAGAGCCACACTCAAGGGGCCAAAGAGCCTCGTGTGGCTCACGAGCCACAGTTTGCCGACCACTGAGCTAGTCAATTGCATATGAAATCATAAATATGAAAGTGCTTTAAAACTATAAAAGGGCTAGCTAAATTCAAGATTTTTTTTATTTATCTGAAATTTTTAATAAGCTTGTAATATTTTCTGATGTAATGTTCTGGTTTTAAGATCATTATTATTATCCTTGAAAAGACAGTCTTTGTGAGTTTTTTTCTTCATCTTTCTCCCAGTACAATTGACACATCGTCGATTCCAGATGCATGCAATAGAGACTGGATGTTCCAAACCATGGCTAACTGAGCTCCTGCTCATGGCGGGCAGAGCAGTTAGGGGGCCCCTGGCTCTCCTGGGGCCACAGCTATAGGGATATGTCAAAATGTCCCATCCAACATATGAGTCTCAGATGAAAGACTTAGACACATTGTTTGCCTTTGCTATAAGGAATAAACTGATCATCTGTTTCTGCTACTGTGACTTTAATGGTAACATATTTATGCATGTTTTCCAGGCCTCTAACCCTGGGCAATTTGAAAATGACAGTGATGCATTATGGCAGCGAGGACAAGTTCCAGAATCTGTTGTCTGTCATGGTCGAGTGGGAATAAACACAGATGCACCGGATGAAGCCCTGGTTGTCTGTGGCAACATGAAAGTGATGGGGACAATTATGCATCCCTCTGACAGCCGGGCCAAGCAGAATATCCAGGAGGTGAGCACGGGGCCGGCCTTGGACACCTCTGACACCTGAGTCAGGTGTGCCGGGTGCTCCTGGCCTCTGACACGCCTTGCAGGGGGCATCTCTACATGTAGCCTGTGCTATGCGACTGCTTAACAATGATGAGTGCTGCAGCCGGTAGGCATCCCTGCTGGAATTGCAAAGCAGTCCTCCCCCAGAGGATGGCCTCACCTGACAGGAGCAGAGGGCGATGACAGCATCGCGCTGGCTGCCCACGCAGCAAGTCTCCAGCTGATTTTCCACAGGCCCTGGCCCTTCCTTCCACGCATTGTCAACTGCCCTTTCCTTCCCATCCCCAGATCTCCACCTCCCTGTGTATCCTCCGAGCACTGTCTCGGGCCAGTTCCTGCCCATACGTCTCCTGGACTCTCCAGGTTCCTCCTCCCAGAGTCCGGACACCGGCCCTGCTGGCCAGTCCGCCCCACTCCTCAGCTTTCTCCGAGGGGCAGCCAGGGAGCTCCTCCTGCTGAGCCCTCAGTGCCGGGTCTGGGTGAACTGGAAAGGGCAAGACTAAGACAGGGATGTGCAAGAGCCGGGTCAGGACCGTCTCCCTCGGTGGAGAGGCAGCCGCCTTGTGGAAATCGGAAATCAGGCCTAGAAGTCAGGAGGCTGCTCCTCCACTTTCGGCTCACCCAACAACGTGACCCCGGACAAACCCTTAGCCTCGCGGAAGCTCAGTGTCTTCATCTGTGAGGTGGGAACGGTGCCTCTCTGCCTGGCCCCGCTGAGTCCTCTATATGTTTTCACCCACTGGGATAAGCACTGAGTCATTTGGGGAAAGTCACAGCTGCTCCACAGACCTCAGGGATTAGGATGAAGATGCCAGGTTACTCCTGATTCCAGATCTTTTCACCGTTTAATTCTGTGTCCCAATCACTGCCTCAACCACTTCCCTGCCTTCTCACGGACACTGCTTCTCCTGTAAGCGTTTCTGAGGCCGTGGCAGAATGGTGTTTTTAAGTCTCTTATCCGTACCCTTCTTCAGTTAATAGGAGACTTTAATCTGTAAATCATTGGCCATTCTTCCAGACTGCATTCCTTTCCCCGTGCGAATCTGCGCTGGGTTTTCTAACCCAGGCAAGGAATGTCCTCCTGGCCGAAGGGATTCCAGAGGACGGCTGGAACTGTAGACTTTCATGCTGATTGTGGAGCTGCGGCTCCTGTTAGAAGAGCCGTGACCTACTAGCCGGATGGGAACTCCTAGGGCTAGAAAGTTCTCACAGACATTTTCAGATCCCAGCCCCAGATAGTGTGCCCTTTCCTTTTAGGGAGAGAAAACTGTCTGTGTTTCAGATCACACCAACTCACGCTTGCAATTGGCTATACAATTCCCTGCCAGGTCTTATCTAAATGGAAATGGAAGGTGACAGTTGGGGAAAGTCCCCCACACCCCCTGCTGCTGCCACGAGGCCATCCCTGGAATTTTAGTTACCTAACGTCTTGAAAGGGCGCTCCTTGGTTTGAAGAAAATTTATTGTCTTAAAATAGCAAACTTCCCTAGAGCTTCTCAAATTCCTTCTAGGAACCTTCTCCACAGAGTGAAATGCCGCCCCAGCCTCGCTCCAAGTGGGACATTCCTGTTTCCCCTTCCTGCTCTCAGCGGCATGAGGGAACACGGAGGGGCCTAGCCCAGTCTCCGGGGGAAGGCGAGAAATTTAGTCCCGATTCTGGCACCCACTGGCCCAGGAAATGTGGCCCAGAGACGTTCTATGCCTGTTTATTCTTCTGTGAACAAAAAATGCTTGTCTTTTTTTTTCTTTTAAATATATTTTTTATTGATTTCAGAGAGGAAGGGATGGCGAGAGAGCGAGATAGAAACATCAGTGATGAGAGGGAATCATTGATTTTCGGCTGCCTCCTGCATGCCCCACACTGGGGATCGAGCCGTGACCTCCTGGTTCATGGGTCGATGCTCAACCACTGAGCCACACCAGTCAGCAGGAAATGCTTATCTTCATTTTACCCATGGGCTTAAAAAAATTTTTTTAAAGGTGCAAATTATATGTCATTTATTTATTAAATTATTTCATAATAATGTATTAAATTATTTCATATTAAATTATTTCAAGATTTCTGGAAATCTTGTCTGTTCTATTGGCTACTTATTACAGACAAGAGAGGGAGTGGTAATGTTGATGATGGTACTGACACATGCGTGGGCTTCATCTTCACCTCTCCCTGACTTTGTTTTTCCAAATGTGCTGGGAAGGGATCGTTGGTTGATCTGGTTGCATGCACACTGGGGGCATGCATCCTTCATTCTTTCAGGTTGCATGGCAACTGGATGAGCTCTGGCAAAACATGTTACCGAGCACTGTGACAGGGAAAACGAATATGGGCTGCTGCCTTGCCCTGGGCCTCCTCCTTCTAGGCAGCGTAGGCTGCTTGCAGATGTAAAGCACAGGAGCTCTCTGCAGAGTCCTGGTGGAGGAGACCTCTGGTGCTCACCTGGATGCGTATCCAAGACACAGAGAAGCTGGAGCAGATGTGATTGAAGCCCGTGACACCGAAGCACTGGGAAAAGGAGGTTGGTCTGAGAGGAGCAGTTTAACTCACCTGGACAGTGGCATTGTGCTTACCGATGTGATTACAGACAGGGCAAGCAAGTGAGGCTTGGAAAGGGAACAAAATTAGGGTGGAAACGGTGTGCTGAAAATCAAAGGGGCATGAAGAACTTCAAAGTCAATGCAAAAAAAAAAAAAAAAAGAGGAAGTTGAAAGTTGGATACATCTGTCAAATTCTGCAGTGAAGGCTGGAAACAGGCAGCAAAAGACCCAAAAATAAAAGCCAGGAAAAAAAAAATCAATGAAGATGAAATGCTCAAAATGTTTTTCTCTCCACCGCACTGGCAGTTAGCTGGTTAAAGAGAACCGGGTGAAGAGCCGGAGGAAGGTAAACATGCAGTCTCTCCTCAGGCCACAGGCAAATGCAGTGGTTCCTGAGCTCTGAGGCCACTGCTCGTCCCGGCTGAGGGCCAGTGCCCTGCAATGAGATCTCTTTCCCTGAACCCACTGGCCTCCCACAGGCTGAGATGTCTTCTCCGTGGTGCAGTTCCTGGCTTAAGGACATAGAAACCTTGGGCATGAGGCAGCATGACAGTGATGGCCATTTGCATTCGAGGTCAAAACTTTCTAAAACTGCTTTGGGCAAGATCAAATCAGACACTATAATTCAGTTTCTACCTTCTTGCTCAACACACGTGATGAGCAAGGTGTGGCGTAAGTGCTGGTCTGTGTACGGTTCCTGGAAGAGGATTCCAACAGGGCACAGCCCTTGCCTCTAGGGTTCTCCCTAGCCAGTGCACAGCTAGGGAGCATGCAACCCAGGCAGTTTATATTTAGCTTTGGAAAGTCTGAGCCAGAAACCAGAAGAGTGTTTTCTTAGAGAAACATTGTTATAGGTCTTTAGATCCCCAAGCCAACCCTCAAAATTTTCTTTGGGCAAAAATCTGTCTGATACCTAATCGCTAAGTGTGGCAATATGTCTTTGGGAAAAACGCATCCAAGGATCCACCTTAGGCAGCAGGGGTCTTTTTCCCTTTACGTAGCCTGGACAGCCTGAGTGAAGGTGGTCGCCATGGGGACTCTTGCACGAACCCCAGGGATAATAAAAAGTGGGCAAAGCAAGGATGGGACTCCCGAGGGTGTGGGGAGTGGGGAACTGGGGAGGCCTGGCTAGCACAGGGCCAGGCCGGGCTGGCTCCTGATTGATCTCCATCTTCAATTCTGTTATGGTCAGGGTTGCTCTGCCATTGCACTACCTCTGTTCTTTCATTCCTTCTTTTCTGCAGTGAAGCTCTGTGTGCCAATTACATCAGACACTTTGCTAGGCACTGTGCAGTTCCTGAAATGAACAAGACATTGGCCTTACCCTGAGGAAAAGAACTTTTATCAAAATTTGAACTTCAGATAAGAAACACTCATTTAACTTCCAGGGCCTGGAATAGCATCTGGCACATAGTCACTACTCATTAAATACTTGTTGAATGAATGAAGGAGCTCCCAGAGACAGACGTATGAGATTGTGACTGCTCCTTCCCAGCATGGTCTGCAAGGCCCTCCCTGCTCTGACCTTATCTTTATGGTCTAGTAATGTCAAACTCTGCCGCGATTGTGCAGACATCACTTCGGGGACTTGCTGCCTTGGGACTTGGCTCATGGTGTTCTTCCTTCCAGCACCCCTGTCTTAGTCACCCCTTTCTAGTTGCCCCTTATCTACATTTTCCCACAGCTAACTCCTATCTTAAAGTTAATTTATTAAACAAGGATTAGTTGAGTGCCTACTACCTGGAAATTGGTGATTTGGTGATGATACCTAATGGGGATCAATGGCCTCATCTGTCCTCGCCCTCAGGAGGATAGCCCAGCGAGAAGACAGATAATAAGGGTGATACAACCACTGTCTGGTGATAACTCGATTAGTGCTACCAAGGGAAAGGACAGGTGCCGTTAGCACTTAAGCAGCGGGACACTTCCTAGTCTTGGGGGTCAAAAACTGCTTCTCTGGTGAAGGGATGTGTACGCTGGGGGAGGAGGTGGGAAGGGGAGGAATTGCTGTGGAGGCATGGAAAATGCTATGAGCAAAGGTCCTGAAGTGAAAGAAGCAGAACACGGCTGAGCACTGGAAGGAACCAAGGTCCCGGTTGGGCTTCACCATCTGGAGGAAGCCCTCCTTAGCTCCCTGAGAATTCTTAGATACTTGCTTGGAGCAGCCATGATTCTCCATTCATAATTCCATCACCACCCTGCATGCCACATCTAAAATAATAAAAGCGTAATATGCTAATTAGACCCTACGTCCTTCTGGATGGCCTTCCTTCCAGACAAAGCCACGGGGTGGGGGGTGGGGTTGCGCGGCAGAGGCGTCAGAGGCCCCCAGTTGCGGTGGCGGCAGGGGGGGGCCGGGGCCAAGGCCCTTGCATGAATTTTGTGCATCAGGCCTCCAGTTGTAATATAATCCATATTGATGAGTCTGCCTTCCTGTGTAGACCACAAACTCGTAAAATTTTTTGAATTTTATTTTAAATGACAGTTTACATTCAATATTATTTTGCATTAGTTTCGGGTGAAAGGGCAATCAGTTTTGAAGTCCCAGCACTTAGTGTAGTGCATGGTATGTGGAAGATGATTGGTAAATGTTAGTCGAATAAAACAATGAATGAACACATTGAATCAAGTTTTTCCCAAGAACAGTTATTAAAACAATAGTGAGCTCAAAGTTATACTCCCTGACAAATACCTGAAGTAGATAGAGCTTGTCCATTTAGCTAGGTAAGTGCCGAGCCACAGGCTTTCCCAATCAGCCCAACTAGGGAAGAGACTTGAGTGAGATTGGAGGCACAGTGGGTCCAGAGGAGCTGAGGGTCATGACAGGGTTTTCTTAAAACAGTAGCAGCAACAACAAAGCATTTTGGTTGTTCCAACACATGGATGAATGTCAAGACAGTATAATTTTGATTGTCAAGAGACCACTGGTTTCATAATCCAGTTATATTCTAAAAGAAAACCGGGGACCCACATAGGGCCGCCAACTTTTTACTTGTTGAACAAGGTCAATAAAAAACAATCTTGTTATGCCATCAATTCATTAAATAAAAACCTTCAAAGGGGAATGATTTGAATTAAAAACATTTAGCTTTAGGAAAAATGATCTCCATTGTTTTTATTGGTATTATTTTGCTGGGACCCAGTGCAATTTTTTTGAGGAATTTGCAGTGACCATTGGGAATGCCTTTAACAACCTGCAAGAGCAGTGAGCTCAGAAAACACTGACACTGACAGGCAGGTCTGGGGAGGAGCCATCTCCATGAGGGAAGTCTGGGTCAGGAGAGTCCAGCTGGTGGGCAACCTGCGTTTGCAATCTGCCCCCTGAAGAAATTTTCTCCAGCAAAATCATCAAAAGCAAATGATAGAGGATATATTCATACCTCAAAGTTTGTTACTTGAACTAAACATTGCATTTTCAATTTATAAATACAAGGTTGACCTGTATTTGTTTGGTATTTATGCTGTGTGTTCATTTGGAAATGGTACTTCTCAATCCTTCAGCAATTGTTTCTCTCCAAAGTGAGCAACCTCATTCTCAGAAGGAGGGTTTGCCTCTCAGAGGGAAGAAGGCAGGAGCAGTGAATGAGGGAGCTTTTGTCCTAGAATTTAGACATACTAGTAAAACTGGTTCAGTTTACAAATTGGTGAACAGAAGTCACTAACATGGAAGCTGAAACTTTGGCTTCTTCAAGGAGAGTAATATAACTTTCTCTTAAAATAATTTGAGCAACAGGAAAAAGCAATCAAATTTTCAACATGCCTAATCTCTCTGGGTCACTCTGGGCATTGATTTAAATAGCAAATATCTAAGTGGGTGAAATCTGCTCTTCTTTAATTCAATCAGGTTGACACAAATGAACAGCTGAGAAGAATAGCCCAAATGAGGATTGTTGAATATGACTACAAACCTGAGTTCGCATCTGCAATGGGAATAAACACTGCCCATCAAACAGGTACATACACAAGTTCCCTTTTTAATTTTGGATTGTCTCCTATTAAAATTTTAATTCCAAATTATTTTTTTTAATATATTTTTATTGATTTCAAAGAGATAGAAACATCAATAATGTGAATCATTGATTGGCTGCCTCCTGCATGCCCCCTACTGGGGATCTAGCCCGTAACTGGGACATGCGCCCTGACCAGGAATCAATTCGTGACCTCCTGGCTTATAGGTCGATGCTCAACCACTTAGCCACACTGGCCGGGCTTAATTCCAAATTCTTTACCTGGAGGTTGTGTGCTATGGCATTTGAAAATACCCTGTTGGTCTAATTCTTCCTCTGTGAAACCCATAATCACTAGAACAGGAAAGCTTAAAGAAATTCCTGTTGTCTTTATTCAATACCCACCCCCTTCCTGCACCCCAAAGTATTGGTGGAGTATTTTTTTTTAATATTTTTATTGATTTCAGAGAGGAAGAGAGAGATAGAAACATCAATGATGAGAGGGAATCATGGATCGGCTGCCTCCTGCAGGGTGGACCAAGCCCGCAACCCAGGCATGTGCCCTTGACCGAAATCGAACCTGGGACCCTTCGAACGCAGGCCGACGCTCTATCCAACGAGCCACACCGGCTAGGGCTGGGTGGAATATTTTTAATACTATATATGTTGTTTCTTTTCACTGGCATCCTCTAGCTCATGTGATGAGGGTTGAGGTGCAGAAGGCAGCTCAAACTGTTCGAGGGCAGTACTGGGATGGAGAGAGAAAATGGCATAGTAGACAGGTCTAGATTAGAGAAGGGCCAAAGTGGTGTTTATACTCCAATCTGGAATCCTAAAGAACGGATTAGGAGGCAAAGTCCTTCTGCAGGATAAGAAAACAAACTAACAAAACAAAACAAACAAACAAACCCCCACCCCAACTCCCAAACCAAGATAATGCCCCACCCTTGCTTCTATGTGAAGAAATTTTAAGGTATTTACTCATGCCTTCCAACATTTGGCCCTGAGTGTCAAAGAAAAGTAACAAAAACGGCACTCCCACTTAATCCTATAGTGGTGCATGGCTCAAAATTCCTTCTTTGCTTCAAATGCTTGTAGATCAAAGCAAAAGCTGAGAAGGGATAAGCATCTATTTGTCAAGACTTCCCCTGTGGCCCATGGCTGTCAGTGTTCCTTTCTGATGTAGGCCTGGGAGGATTTTCTCCAGAAAGGTCTTTTCCTGACTCAACCTGTTGGAGTGTTTTGTGTCTAGGAATGATTGCCCAGGAGGTGCAAGAGATCCTGCCCAGAGCCGTGAGAGAGGTTGGTGATGTCACCTGTGAAAACGGAGAGACGCTGGAGAACTTCCTCATGGTCGACAAGGTAACCACTGAATAGATACCTGCCTCTAGAGTCTAGAAGAGCTATAACCCCGAGGGGGACCCCCTTCTGTGACATCCACCCAGGAAACAGGAGAGTAGGAAGAATTCTTGTTCTAGCTGGGGAGTAAGTTGGTGTCAATTATCCCACACGGGACATGGGCACCCAAAACAAGTCCCATAGGCAAAAAGAAAAAGGAATATAACCGGCCCTGGGGAAATACATTTAAAACAAGGAAATCACAAGAAAGAGTGACACTTGGATTAGACTTTGTCTTGAGAAATGGAACTAAAACTCCCGAAAGTGACTTATCTCACATATCATTGAAGTTATCATTAAAACAATGAGCTCCTCCTTAGAGTGGCAGAAGTGTTCCGTGTTGTTTTTTAGCACAGTTTCCAACAAAATTGTATGTGTTTGACTTCCCCAGCACAGTCATAAAGTGGGTCATTTTACAAAGATGTTCATGAGCCACATCATTTTCCCCAGGAGCCTGTCTTCATTCTCAGATATTCACAGCGTTGTCCTTTGAGGGAATGTGACCATGCTTGCGGATTCACTCCTCTTGCCTTGTTCAGGGGTCCAAGGGGAATTTTATAGTAATTGGGAGAGATGTTTGAGCGATTTCAAAGTACCTAAGAGTCCGTGGGGGATCTTACCAAAATGCATATTCTGATTCAGCATTGGGGGTGTGACCTGAGGTCCTGCACTTCTCACCGGCCTCCAGGTGATGGCACTTTCACCAGCCCGGCTGGTCAGCAGGCCGCATTGGAAGGTGCATTTTCATGGTAGGCCCTTCCATTGTCTTCTATCTGCAAGTTCTCAGACAGCAAATACTTAGATAATGGGATCTGGATGGCCTGCTCAGCCCTGGGCTGCGAGGGCTGAGTGGCAGAAGCCAGGTTCCTTCCTCCTGCTTCCCAGGATCACGTCTTCAATAAAATAAATTTTTTTGTCTCTCTCAAACCTGGACTATCACTTCACTTGAGAGGTGTATCATGAGAAATTTACTTTTGTAAGCACTGAAGTTTTTAAATAATTTACTTAAATCATTTATATTTACTTAAAATATAAACTAGATCCAGTGGTATTCATATAATAAAGTCACCTCACTCTTCCATTTTCATAAGCTTCCTGGGCTGAGAGAAGAGAGCGTAGGCACAGCTGTCATCTCAGGATACAGCCTTCGGAGTGTGCCACTAGGCTGCCAAGGCGGGGGCTCTTGGGGTTACTCGTCCTATAGCAGCTATATCAGTCTGGTTGTGACCCTCCCCTACAACACGCAGGGAGGAGATTTCTGTGTTTCCAATGTAGATAATGTCTGCCCGGCGCCTTATGACTCTCATTGTTCAGTAAAATAATTAGTTCTCCCCCTGGCCCAGTATCTTCCCATTCCCAGTTGAGTTGAATGGGGACAGTTGGGATTATTAGCAACAGGAGTTCCAAGGGCCATTCCCCACTTCCCCCAGGAGAGGCTACAACCCAAGTCCATTCCTAAGAAGGCAAGTGCAGACTCTGGGAAAGTAGGGGGAGGCATTCTTGTTCCAGACAGCCGGGCTCATTTTTCACCTGAAGAGCAAACCATGCCCAGGCGGAAACAAGCCGGGGCTATGTGTCTCTATCCTAAAGACTAATCAGCTGTATCTCAGCACCAGGACCTCCCCTGACCACCTTATCTGAAGACTCCACCTCACTCGGGTTCAATTAGTGAGACTCAGGGCCACGGTGAGGGTGTGCCGTGTCCTTTTAGTAATTAGAAAAAGGTGCTCCCTCTGGCTGCTGGTGGGTATATGAGTATTTACACTTTCTTAAAATTTTCTGTATGCTGGATAATCTGTGTATATAAAAGCCTAAGTGACCATTTGACCATTGGACCACTCAACCGGTAGCTACGATGCGCACTGACCACCAGGGGGCAGATGCTCAACGCATAGAATTCATGCACTGGTGGGGTCCCTCTGCCTGGCCTGCAGGGCTCTTGCCGAAACTGCAGTCCGACATCCCCTGAGGGGTCCCAGATTGCGAGAGGGCGCAGGCCAGGCTGAGGGACCCCACCAGTGAATGAATCCATGCCCCTGGCCTCTAGTTTTTATAATAAAATGTTGGAAAAGGAAGTCATTGTTCAGACACTTAAAACTGCAATTTGAATATGGTGTCAGCAGGTGGTGGCAATGCTTTGTCAATCAGATAGGCCTATGGACGAGGACGTGTAATTTCACAAAATAGCTGAATTTATGCCAGAGTTTTCAAAGAGAATATGTTCGAGTCATCTGTGAAGAAGTAAAGTCTTTAAGTATAATTCAGTTCCCTTCTGGCCAATGCTAACTTCTCTCCATCTGTGAAGCCTGACGCCCAGGTCAGAGTCACTTGCTCCCAGTGAGCATACATAGCTTGCTTGGACTTCACCTGCAAAGCACGTGGGCTACGTACAAGGCTCTGCCTCCGCTGTTCAGTGCACCAACTCACATTCCAGCTACTCACACTGAGCAGAGCTACAGAGTATAGGAACTTTCTACAAGAGTGGTGTCTCTCAAGGTGCAAAATCCCTTTTATTCTCCCCCCAGAGGATTTGTCTTTATTGCTGAAGCTTTAGAGCTAACGTACGACAATCCTCATTTTACTGCTCTTTTACTTTATGGCATTCCCCAGCCCACCCCTTATCCTCATCTCCTCTTTCACCCAAACCTCCACAGCCATGGAGCCACTCTAACGTGTTTCATATATACCCTTAGATGTCTGGGCTTTCTGGAATATTATTAGTGTTGTTTTATGAATGTGTTTCAAATGTCTTTGAATTACGAACTTCCGCTCATAGTCTGAGGCATGGAATTCCTTGGCCTGTGTCTTTTCCTTCTCCTTCTCAAGTGTGGATTCCTCGACCACAACTATGTAACAGGCCCCCGGGTGAATCTGTGGCAGGTTTTCTCTGGGACCCATACCAGGAGTAGGGCATAGGGTACCCCCAGCCTTACTCTTATGGAATACTGCCAGAGAGTTGGTCAGTTCTAACGCATAACAGCAGTGCACGAGGCTTACTCTTTCTCTACATACTCAACACCTGACATTACCAGACTTTCTACATTTTGCAATCTGATTGGGGTAAAGTGGTATCTTACTGTTTTAACTTGCCTTTCTCTGACAATAAAGCTATGCATTTCTTTCTTATGTTAGCTACTGAGATTTCTCCTTCTGTGTATTGTTGGGCCCAGTTTTATATTGGGTTACCTGTCTTTCTCGGGATGAGACTACAACTTTCCACTTGAGGCCACTTTATTCTTTCCCAGGGCTCTTAAAAAAATAAAACTAATAGGCCAAAGCTGTAGTAATGCCTTAAGATAGGGACAATTATCTCCATTTCAGTGCCTTGTTGGCTTCCTTCCTAGTGCTAATTACGACTTAAAACTATATTATTTACTTGTGGTTTACTTGCTGTTGGCCAGTTTCCCCACTGGAAAATGTGCTTTATGAGACCCTTTCTGCCTTATCTAATTGTTTTATCCGTGCACCTAGAAAAATGGTTAGCACATCATAGCTGCTTGATAAAGAACTATTGATTCTGTCCATTAATTGAATATTAAGCGACATGTGCCAGGTATTTAGTTGGCCCTGGGGAGTCACAAGACACAGTGACTGCCCTCAAAAGGAGCTCACACCTCACCCAGGGAAGACAAGAAATCGAAGAATTGCAACAAACTGTGACATGTGCTAGTTCCATTGGGAACTCGTCTCAGCGGAAGGACTCAAGCCCTTCCACAGAAAATTCCACTCAGAGATAAATTAAGCAAGGATTCTACAGCACACATAAGGCAACAATGAAACATCATTTTAAACAGTTCTATAAAGCTGTGCTCTCCCCATATAAAGCAGAGGTCAAAACACAAACCCAGGGAAATGAACCCAGGACGTGTCCTCTTTGCAAGAGGAATATGCAGACCTCTCCTCTGGGGGCCTGGTAGACATTCAGCTGGAGGGCTGAGCTGCCTGCCATACCGTCTCAGCAGCCTGCTCTTCTGGTTTGGAGATTCTGTTTTCTTAAGGCCATGTCAGGGCCCGGAGAACTACCCACAAAATAAACTCCTGGACAGAGATCTAAAGCCGAGTTTATCCAAAGCCCAAACAATTGTCAGACACACCCATTGGCTGAAGACAGTTGTTCTCCCTTTGGCAATCGTTTTTATAATGCTCAATTACAGGCTGTTTTATTCCCATGATCTGATTATAAAACGTCAGTCCATGCAACATCAGATGCCGCGAGGAGAGATTTTCCAGTCTGTGACTCTCACTGGGAAAGAAATCAGAGCCTATTTCAACTTCTCCCAGCGTTCTTTGCCACCAGGCTTAGTCACCCCTCCTCAGTGTCGTTGACCGAGGACAAGCTGTAGTTCCTGAAGACAGGAGATCGATTGCACTGCCCGGCTGCTCCCCAGGGCTGTGGGCTCACTGACTCAGACCCGCATGGGCCCTGGGACCCAGGAGCTTGCAGCTGTGCACTGCAGAGTCCCAGGGCTTCCTAGCGAGTGAGGGGGCTGAAGGGGCATCCATCTCTCTCCTGAGCCAGTCTCCTCCCAAAGGGGAAAGGAACGAACCAGAGTGGAAACCAGTTTGCTGAGTACAAACGCACCACTCTCCCACTGCACTGGGAACTTTAAACACTAGTGTTTCTTTGCTTAATTCCTGCATTTTCATGGGCGTTTCCTAACACGGGGATTTGGACCTTTGTCTCCTTATTTTCTGAGAGAAACCTCAGATAAAAAAATAAACTGGAAGTTGGTCACTCTCTTCAATCTCATTAGAGAACAATGCTACGGCCTCTCAATGCCTCATAGCATGAACTGCCCTTGTAAGAATATATTCATATATTTAGTCAACAAATATATTCTGAGTTCCTGCTCTGTGCTGGAGCGTCGGCAGTGGACACGATGTGGGGCCCAGTCGTGGCGTGTTTGTAGCAAAGGTAAATATGACACTGAGTGTAAGGCAGGAGGGAGGGGGAGGGGGAGGGCAGGTGGTTTAGGTGAAGGGAGAAGCCTGTGTGAGTTCCAGAGACGAGACAGACCAGAACACGTTCTGTGAAGGGCAAAGGGCTCAGTAGGATTGGAGCACAGAGTGAGAGGGCGGCGATGGTGAAAGATGAAGCTTAGGTGAGGGACCCGCTCTAAGCGAGGGAACAGCTCTCATTTCACAGAGGCCTCCCTGTTGTTTACCCGGGCACATGTCCTTCTCACACTGCACTATGTGTCCTTTCAGAAAACGTGCTCACGCTGTGCATATGTACCCTCACCCCAAAGCCAGTGGTAACCAGCGGGTAGAAGGTTCTTGTGTGATGTGAAGCAGTTGCCACTTCCTCCCCAAAGTCTCATGAGCAATTTTGGTGGCAAGCCAGTTTCATCGTTTTTGCATCACAGCTGGAAAGTTACAATTCTGCTGAGGTAGTGGGTCCCATTTAAAATAGTCAATAATGCCCTGGCCAGTGTGGCTCAGTTGGCTGAGTGTCCTCCTATGCACAGAAAGGTTGCCGGTGTAATTCCCAGTTCAGGGCACATGCCCAGATTTTGGGTTTTGGGCTTGATCCCTGGTAAGGGGGTGTGCAGGAGGAAGCCAATCAATGATTCTCTCTCATCATTGATGTTTCTATCTCTCCCTCTCCATTTGTCTCTCTTTAAAAATCAATTTTAAAAATCTTAAAAAAAGAACATTGTCAATAATAAGGAGAAAGAGTTGAGTGATTAAATTAGGTTCAATTATAAAATAGTTTTTAAACAATAATGGGCATCAGTTGGGGAAGCTTTTCAAAATGTCTCAGCCTTATGCCCATCTCATGAATACAAACAAGCCTCTATGTGGCACCTGGGTGTGTGTACTTAGAAAGAGTCCCTCAGGCATCTGGGTGCACATTGTGGTTAAAATGAACTCACAAAGATCATTTACTTGCATAGAAAAGGACATTTTCAGAAAATAGGTTAATTTTTGAGCATATTTATACAGGGGTCGGGAAAATAGGTTTATAGTTTTAATACAAACAAGTATTTAATAAATCTATAATAATAAAAGGGTAATATGCTAATTAGACCAGACGTCTTCTGGACGTCATTCCGGGTGTCCTTCCTGAGGAAACTGGGGCTGGAGGGAAACCAGCCCGGGTCCCGGGTCCCAGGTGCCGGATGCCAGAGGGAAGCCAGTGCCGGCAGCTGGGGGAAGGAAGGCCTACTCTTGCACAAATTTTCATGCATCAGGCCTCTAGTAATTATATAAGAATAAACTGTTTTGCATACTCACAACTATAAATCTATTTTTGCCCACTCTGTCTTGGCTTCACCATGACAACAGAGGACAGAAGTCAGAGCATTTTAGTAAGAGTCAGTCCCCAGAAAACGTCCTAGAAAGTTACTTTTGGTAATTTTCCACAGGATCCATAATGTCTGGGCCTTCATTATAATCAGGAAGGTATGAGTAAATTTCCTCTCCACTTTTATTTCCTCCTAAATAGGAAAGAAAGCACATGAATTATTTCTGGCCTAGTGGACCCACTTGGTGCCAGCAAATTTGAGTTGGAGGAATCCGAGCTGGCTTTTTATCATTAGTGACAAGTAGCTGGACAAGGCAGCCATTGCTCTTTCCATGTGAGGAAGAATTAAAAGTCCTGGGGAGACCCTGCGGAACGATCATGCCGAGGTTTAGAGGGAATGTTAGCATCCTTCTCCATGGTCTGCTTTGGTTGGGGCTAAATCACAATTGAATGCATCAAGGGAACATTTTTTAAAAAAGAAGAAACCAGTTGCCAGTAAAAATAAAAACATACAGGGTGTCCCCAAAAATGTATGCAGACATTAACAGCTGATAACTCAATTTCGAAAATGAAATGTATTTTAATAAACACTGTCTATAAATATTCAAAGTGTGTGTATACATTCTTGGGGGAACACATTATATATATATGGTATGGTAGTGCCAGTGAGGATGCAGAGAAGTGGGTAGTTTCGGGAGGTTTAGGAGGTTGAGCTGACAGCACTGCCCGATAGCCTGCCTGTGGGGAGTGCCGGGCGTGAGGGGTTTGGGGGGAAATCAGACATGGCTGGGAATCTGATTTTGATTTGAGGGTGGACATCAACTGACCATCTGATCCACTAAATAAGATAGTTATCATTACAGCACAAAGCTTTCTGCAATGTAAACATACGAAATAGTGAAATGACATTTACTATGATTTAGAACTATAGAATATTATTCTTATCTTCACCATTTTTGCCTTATACTTATTAAAACAAATTTAGAAATAAAAGAACATCTATACCAGAGTTAGAACTTTTATAAGAGCTTTGGTCAGGAGATTTTTTTTTTTCAGTTTTTTTTCAGTTGGTTCATGTTTTGTGATTTATTTATTTTTAACAGTTTTAATGAAAAATTTCAAGCATATACAAAAGAGAGAATAGTGATGAAACCTATGTATATACATCACTCATTTCACAGTTATCAATTCATGTCCAATCTTATTTTTTTAAAATAAAGTATCCTCCCTAACAACTGGATTGAGAAATAATTGACACATAACACTGTTTAAGGTATACAACATGATTACTTGATACACACATATATTGCAAAATTATTACTACAGCAAGTTACATACACATGGCCTCACTTAATGACCTTTTTGGTGTGTATGGTGAGAACGTTTAAGATTTACTCTGTTGGAAAGAAAAAGTTTCTCCTCCATCCTTATAGATTCTTATGTCTGGTGTAAGAATTAAATTGACATGGGACAGATAACCAAGGAAAACCCAAATTGAATTTTGTATATATTGGGGCTCCTTAAGAAAATGAGGGCCCAGAGCAATCCAGCAATTGAGGCTTATATGCCACCCAGAGCTCTTGAGAAGGGGCTGGGAGTCTGAGACTTCCAAGGGGAGGAAGGCAATTTACATGGTGAAGAAGCAAATGTTTGATAAATGTTTGCTATGCCAAGTGGAGACAATGAGACACAGAGAGGACTTTGAACTAGCAGGTTCATGTCCCCACCCCTGCCCTCTAGTCACCACACCTGGATCGTATTCTTCGTAATCTAGAGTGAGAGCTTCCTGAAACAGGCCCTCTATCTAAATTGTTTTAGGCAGTGAAGGGGGAGGTAGAAAGCTCTTCCTGTGTCTTTTGTTTCTTTAAAAAAATAATTAGCCTAAAATAACCTTTATGCCAATGAGACATATTTTGGGGTGGCAAAGTCCTGCTCCCCTATAACTCTCCTAGCAATGATCAAGTATATAATATAGTGCTGTTCACTATAGTCATCGTGCTGCACATTATTAGATCCCCAGGACTTACTCATCTCACACTGGGTTTGAGTGCATATATATTTACCACTGTAACATCCTCTTGACGAATCCACTCCTTTATCATTATATAATGACCTTCTTTGTCTCTTGTTAGTTTTTGACTTAAATTCTATTTTATCTGATATAGGTATAGCCACCCCTGCTCCCTTTTGGTTTCCATTAGTAGCCTATGTGTGTCCTTAAAGCTGACATGAGCCTCATGTAGGCAGCATATAGTTGGGTTCTGTGTTTTTGTTGTTGTTGTTGTTTGTTTTTAACCCATTCAGACACTCTCTGCTTTTTGATTAGAGAATTTAATCCATTTTTGTTTAAGGCAAGGACTTACTAACACCATCATATTGTTTTCTGGCTGTTTTTCCCTTGTTCCTTTCTTCATCTTTTCCTGTCTTCCTGGGTGAATTGATGATTTTCTATAGTGAAATGCTTTGATTCTCTTCTCTTTATCTCCTTTTGTATCTCCTGTAAGTTTTTATTGTGTGGTCACCATCAAGCTTACATGACATACCTTCTACACTAATAAAAGAGAAACATGCAAATTGACGGTACCTCCACTACGCCCACAAGCCATGCCCACCAGCTAATCAGGAGCGAGTATACAAATTAACACAACCAAGATGGCTGCAGCCACGGAGCAAGCAGGAGGCTTGGGTTTCCCTGGCAATGGAGGAAGCCAAGCTTCCTGCCCACTCTGGCTGGCCCCGGCCTCTGCTCAAGGCTACAAAGTTTTAATTATAGAAGATAAATAAATTCCAGATACCAGGGCCTCCGCTTAGGTCACCAGGGGCCGTGGCTGGTCTGCAAACCACCAGAGGCCCCTCGCCCAGGCCGCCCCATGCCCCAAGGGAACCCCCACCCTGATCCAGGACACCCTTCAGGGCAAACCAGCCAGCCCCCACTCGTGCACCAGGCCTCTATCCTATCTAATAAAAGAGTAATATGCAAATTGACCATCACTCCAACACACAAGATGGCTGCCCCCATGTGGTCAAAGATGGCTGCCCCCATGTGGACACAAGATGGCCAGCAGGGGAGGGCAGTTGGGAGGGACCAGGCCTGCAAGGGAAGGCAGTTGGGGGTGATCAAGCCTGCAGGGGAGGGCAGTTAGGGGTGACCAGGCTGGCAGAGGAGGGAAGTTGGGGGCGACCGGGCCTGCAGGGAGGGCAGTTGGGGGTGACCAGGCCTGCAGGGGAGGGCAGTTAGGGGCAATCAGGCTGGCAGGGGAGCAGTTAGGCATCAATCAGGCTGGCAGGCAGAAGCAGTTAGGGACAATCAGGAAGGCAGGCAGGCGAGCAGTTGGGAGCCAGCAGTCCTAGATTGTGAGAGGGATGCCCAACTGCCCATTTAAATGGGCAGTTGGACATCCCTCGAGGGGTACCAGATTGGAGAGGGTGCAGGCTGGGCTGAGAGACACACACCCCCGTGCACAAATTTCATGCACCGGGGCCTCTAGTAGAGATATAATAGCCTATTTTTGGCAGATAGTAACTTAACTTCAATCACATATAAAAACTCTACCCATTTATGCCCCTTCCACATTTTATGTTTTTGATGTTATAATTTACCTTTTTTAATGTGTGTACCATTAGCAAATTATTGTAGTGATGGGGAAAATGAGACATTTTTGGGTGCTAGCAATCTAAATCTGTGCCATTAACCTAATACACATTCTTATTAGCCTATAGTCTAGCCCAGCCGTGGGCAAACTACAGCCCGCGGGCCGGATCCGGCCCGTTCGGCTGTTCTATCCGGCCCACGGAGCCGAAAGAGTGGAGGGTTCTCTTGCTCTCCCCTCCGCTCCTTTACTTTGAATTTATATTAGTTCACACAAACACTCCATCCATGCTTTTGTTCCGGCCCTCCGGTCCAGTTTAAGAACCCACTGTGGCCTTCGAGTCAAAAAGTTTGCCCACCCCTGGTCTAGCCACTACCCCTTTAATTGTCTGGTGCTGCAAGACCTGTTTACTCCCACTTTAGAGAGGCCATAAACCATCCCCAGACAGAGTTGTCAGTGCTGGCACCAGGCCAGGCCTTTAGTTGTGGTCTCAAGGCCCCAGCACATGGGGCTCTTTAAGAACTTGCAAAGGGGACCAGAGAACCCTTATTTGGGAGACAAAGGGCTAGAAAGATATAAAAAGGAAAAGTTTCCTCCATGTTTTTGCTCAGAATTTGAAATCTTTCTCTGAGCCCACTTGCATAATAAACAGTGTACTCCATTTCTCTGGACATTGCCTGGTTTTTCTCCAGTCTTCTGTAACAGTAGCTGTAGTTATTTTTAATACTTTTGTTCTTTAACTTTTGTGCTAGAGTTAAGTGATTTATATACCATCATAGTTCAGTAGTAGAGTGTTCTAAAACTGACTGTACACTTACCTTTACCAGTCTGTTCTGTAGCAGTGTGCATGTCTTTAAAATGCATGAACTAAGCCTTAAATTCATTATGTTCAGCCTTTGAATCCTTTCTGAGTAGTTGCTTTACAGCTTTTGAAACCCTTAAAACTTTGTTTTGCATGATGGGAATCTCAAAGACACACACCTTTTGGTTTGATTCCTCCAACCACAAAACAGTCTTTTTTGATTGGCCTCTAGCTCATTACAATAGTGGACCAGCTACTATGAGCCCCAAAGAGTTCTGTGGGTAAGGAGGAGAAGTATGGGATCAGGGTGTGAGTTTATGAGAGCTTTCTAGGGTTGTTGTTATGGCTGAGAGATAGACACTCATATTCCTATGACAACTGGAGTGTATTGGGTGGGGGAGGAAAAGGCTTTCTTATTCTGGCTTTGGTTGATTTCCCCTTTCTTGATCTTTCTGACCTGTCAGTGACTTTCTCTGAACAGAAAGAGTTAAGTATTGCTGTTATTTTAAATTCTGTTTGGGAGTTAGGCTGAAATATACATGATAGCTCATGGGATGTTAGGGCAGAAATTAACACCTCAAGAATTTTCCTCTGCTTCACAGATGAAGAAACTGAAGCTCAGAGAGGTTGTGTTTTATCTGGGTCTCACAACTAGTAAGTGGCAGAACTCAGAGAAGAGCCCAGGTCTTCATTCCTCCTCCTTCACCTAAGCAATTCGATGAACATTTTATCAGGAAGAACTGGAGTCATTTCTTAGGATGATTTAGTGATGCACACACACACAACATTCTTTTAATGACGTTTAAATATAGCACATGACCTTTGGAAATAATTCTTCAGAGTCCAAACTTGACAGTGTCCTCCAGCTCCATTCTCTCTCTTGGGTTACAAGGACATATTTCCATTTTATTGCAAATTGAACATAAGCACTTTTACTATGCGGCCAGCAGTTTAACAAAACCTCTTTAAGAGGCAAACCTCTACAGATTTATCTTGAATGAATTCAAGGTTGTGCATGACCATTTTCAGCAGTGTCTTCCAGTGTCTTTGAATGGGCTGTGGACAGTTCTCTGATGGTCTCGAATTTATGCACTTCATATTATTTTTATTTTTAGGACCAGATCTTTATGGAAAATGTGGGTGCAGTGAAGCAGCTCTGCAAACTAACCAACAACCTTGAAGAAAGAATAGAGGAATTAGAAATATGGAACCAGAAGCTGGCCAGGCTCAAGCGGCTCAGTAGTTGGAAGTCCTCAGCCAGTGAAGCGAGCTCCACCAGGTATGCCCAGGATTGCCACAGGAATTTGGAGAAAGGAGTGAGTCTTTACATAACTAGGTCAGGCAGAAACCCTTAGTTTCTGATCATTAAGTCCCTATTCTTCTTTTAGAATGTTTTGGAACACAATTGCCTTAAACGATCATTTTCTTATTTTTTTCTGTTGCAGCTTTAAAGATTAGACAAAACATCACCCATCTGTTTAAGAGCAGATGTTACAAGAAGTGTTACATTTTAGTAAAAGGGTCGCTTCTCCTTTAACTAGGCGAGGTGGCCATTTCTAAATTTAGAAAACCATGTTTGGTCCTCAGGAAAACAACTTTTATTATTTTTATTATTTAAGGAGGTAAAAGCACAATTCCTGGGATATAATTTAGAAAAAAAAAAAGAGAAATATAATGTAACGTTTAATGCATTCATTTATGTTTACTAAGGTTCTTTTCCACAAAAGGAACTCTCAATTGCCTTGACTTTTCCTTCTTTAAATTACCACTGCATTACAAAAAAAGTCATATTGTTGTGTTAGCTACAGCCTGGGTCTTTGTCATATAACTGCTGGAGAGGCATTTGAATAGTAATTAATTTTCTCTTTCTTTTTTAAAGCAAATTTAGCAGAATTGTTAGTACTCCAAGAAGGACCATTCCCAAAAAACACAACAAGGTAAATAAACTTACATTTATAATTAACAGAAATAATATTTTCTATGAAAAAAAAAAGTCTTTACAGAAATTTATCAAGATTTCTTTCTTCATTTCTTTGTTAATGAAGTCCCTAGTTTGCATCCTTATGCATTTAGGTATTTAAATACTAACCGTTTAATAGCTATTACCTGGTTTTTCAGAGAGGTTTGGAGAAATGAATACAGAACATACTCAGTTCAGAAATACTATTCCACCAGTTTTTATTTCTAGTGTTCCCATCAGGTGGAATTCGCTGGCCTCCACATGCATATGGTTCTGGGCTGTAAGATCTCAGTGTGGATGCCTTCACTCCACACAGTGCCTTACCTTTGACTTCAGAAGATCACAAAGGATGTCAGTTAATCCTCAAGCCCCTCTTCTCCCTTTGATATTTAGTACTATATATGCAAATAGAGAGTGGGTATTCACTTGCTTGCAAAGGTTAAAATGTGATGGCTTTATTAATGAACAGAGAACTTTCATCTAGTAGGATAGCATTTACAGTAAAAAGTGAAGGTTAACCATTTATTAATTTAGAGAACACCCCCTCTGTAAAAAGGAGTGTCAGGGAGGGAGAAGCTGCAATACTCCCTTTCTAGCTGCAGTTCATAGAGAGCTGTGAGACTCAGCTTGCCCCCTCTACCCCACCAGTGTTCCAAAGCTGGTCCTGCCCTGGGGAAGAGATTCATGACCTTATCCTGGTAAGGGATGACCTGATGTGAGGGCCATTGCACTGGTTTTCTCTCTACTCCTCATGTTATGCTACATTGAACTATGCTAAAAGGCCTAAAAAAAAAGCTTAATATTCTAAACTAAAAACTATTACAATGTTATGTTGCTGACACGCTTCTTGATGTACCGATAAATGTAAATACATAGATAAATACATATGTGAAAGTGTTCTTGGGCAAGTTACTTAATTGCATTAGGAAATAGAGATAATAATAGTATGGTACCTTACAAAAAATGCTGATAGGATTAAATGAGCTGAAGCCCTTAGCACAATGTCCAGCATATAGCAGGTACTCAATCAACACAAAACATTAAAAACATTGTGTAGGGAAGGTGCCCTATGTACTAACTAGTTTGCAATGGGATGGGCAGGATGGTATCTACATCCATAGCGACTCTAATAGGTGCAATTTGCTCATGTGCAACCTCTATAGCTTGCATCTTGCACCTAAAGAATCTCTTTATTTTGCAGTTAACTCAGAAAATTAACTAGGATTTATGGTCCATGACAGCAGGCCTGTGTCTGTCTTCTTCATGCTATGCCCCAGGCTCTGGCACATATTATTGGCAAATGAATGCATAAATGGAGAGTTCAGTCTGAAAATATTCCTTGAAGTCTCACAATCTAAATTAAAAACATTAAGTGTCTTGTATGTGTGGGTGGGTTGGGGGTTGGGATGTGAACACAGAGTCAGGAAATGATATAGGGGTTGAAGAGCACCCATTCGACTTGGAGACCTCTTGAAGTCAATGTGCTAGGCCTGTGGAAGGCAGATAAAGGTGAGACAGACCTCTTCAACTAAAGAATTTTAAGGTAGCCAGGGAAGATCAGAAGTAAAGGCAAAGAACAGTTGTTCCTGAATCTGATAAACATTGCAGGAGCTCAGAGTCCTGCAGGAGTATTATGGGAGCTGGGTCTTCAAGGAAGAGTGAGTGTTGGCCAGACTAACAGTGTTGGTTAGGAAGGAGAGTAGAAGATAAGGCTGAACATACAAGTTAGGCTCAGTTTCTGGATCACCAGGTTAAGGAGTTCATTTGGTAAGCCATGCGGACCTTTTTTTTTTTTTTTATCTAAAAATATATTTTATTGATTTTTTTACAGAGAGGAAGGGAGAGGGATAGAGAGTTAGAAACATCGATGAGAGAGAAACATCGATGAGAGAGAAACATTGATCAGCTGCCTCCTGCACACTCCCCACTGGGGATGTGCCCGCAACCAAGGTACATGCCCTTGACCGGAATCGAACCTGGGACCCTTCAGTCCGCAGGCCGACGCTCTATCTACTGAGCCAAACCGGTTAGGGCCATGTGGACCTTTTAAATAATAACAATTAATATCTAAGTTGTAGGGTATTTCCTTCTTTTACGTACAGAGAAAGGGAGGCAGCATAGCATTGTGATTAAGAGCACAGATTCTAAAGCCAAATGTTTTTGGTTCATATCCTGGCTTTGTGACTTACCAGTTGTATGATCTCGGGTGAGGAACCCAGCCTTCCTAGGCCTCATTATCCTCCTCTTTAAAATGGGGATAACAGTTCCTGTCTCAGAAGATGGTTGAGAATTTTTATGAAGATTAAAAATAGGATGTGCAAAGCATTCAGAGGAGTTTATGACACTTAATAAGGGCTGTTGATGTGTTCACCATTATTAGTACTCAAGGAATTCAAACAAAGACCAATTTTAAGCCATTTCTTAACTACCACCATCATTCAATTTCCTTCTGATCAAAAGCATAATTCTACCCTGTACTCTCTAAGAGGAAAAAAGCATAATACTCCCTATTGCGTTAGCAGGAAAACTCATATTTAAGAAGCACCTTATTTAAGGGCACAGCAAATCTCTCTCTATTTGGCCAGATTTCCCAGCAATTGCACAGCTGTCTAGCCTGCAGCTGTTGGTCCATTCCCCATATACAAGTTCCATACCAATATGTGTCAGTCCTAAATGTTTGTCTCTGGCGCCTTAGACCACTCGGCCATCCTGACACTGGTCTAAATGTTTGTCTCATTCGCTTCCTAGAGACTGTAATTTATTCATTTTTATGTCCCCTGTCATGTTGTACATATTGGTACTTTATGAATATTTGTTGAATGTATAAATAAGACACAGGCCCAGAACTGTCCTTAAAAAATAGGTGGTGGAATTAGATACCGATGTGTAAGATTTGAGAAGGCACAAAAATCTTTTCCATGGTTTGTCACGATGCCTAAAATCCTTCCCCTGGGATTTATCCTATCATGTCTTAAAAGCCTTTTGATTTTGAAAAGTATCCCATTAAGAGAAGTGGACATTTGGCTTCTGACAGTATCTTGTGTTGTAGGCCCTCTTCTCTCATCAAACTTCAAGAATAAGCACTAAATAAATGGCACAGATGATCATCTGTAGGACATCAGGGAAAAGCGAGTTCACTGGAGCCTGGAGTTTCAAGGGAAGGAGGGAACTGAAGTGGCTTTTGAGAGAGCTTTGTTTTCAGGGAGGTTCCGGAGGAGGGAGATGTAGGATGAAGGGAGCAGCGAAGATGCCCCACTGGGAGTGAGTCTTCAGGCGTCCTTTCCGCAGTTTGCTTTACCGCTTTATCATTGCTCGTTACTGAATCTTTTTATAGGTTTATTTTTCAGGAAAAAAACAGTGGTGTCCTAACTGGGTTTTTCAGACCTTGGTTATAACGCTCATTGCTGTGATGACATTTTGGTAAGAAAAACGTCAATGTTATGCTATGGGAGCTCCCGTTCTTCCCATCTTCCTTTTCTCACATGTGAATGGAGGCCTGACCTTTTATTTACTTTGAAGACAAGGAGCCCTTTAAACTGGGCTTTGACCTTTGATTCAGCTTAGAGGTGAGGGAGCCCTTTATAAACTCATACTTGGAAGAAAAGCAGCACAGGATTTCTGCACTTTAATGTACAATGAAAGATGAATTTTTTTCAGTCAACTGATGTTCTGTAACAGGTTACTGTGCCTTTCACGTGTGTGTGTGTGTGTGTGTGTGTGTGTGTGTGTGTGTGTGTGTCTTTTTCAGTCTTGCAAATGACTTTCTCAAATTCTTTGGCCTATGTGGGAGAAGACAGTGAGTAAGTAATCAGGTACAAACCACTCTACCCTGGACAGTCATCTTTATTAGGATTCTTCTAAATTCTTCTGTGGAGACTTCACCCCAAAGGGGCTGTGAGATTACCCCAAGATGTACAATATGATGAATTCATAGCCAAATTTACTAGTAGTTAAAGCAAGCAAGTACAGTAAGGACCAAAGTCTTTGCTGTGCAAGCTCCGGGTCCCTGTTGTCTGCCATCCCTCCTCTGCAGGGACGTGGAGTCACCCTCCCGGGATGCAGGAGTCTTCTGGCCTCTGGTCTCCAGGCTGCCACTGCTGCTGTGATGCCCCTCAGACGCTGAGGCCTGGTCATCTTGCCTCTGTCCTCCAGGGCTTCTTGTTCTTAGTCTAACTATTCACATGGTGAAAGGGGCATTTATCTATCCCTTGAAAAATGCTTTGTTAGTGTGGGAAAGGACCGGCTGCTGCCTCATCTCAGGGGAAACAGTCATTCTCAGAGGAACAGTAAGGGATGGAGCCAGGGTACTTGCACTCCTTTCATCTAAAGCAGCTTCCTGCTATAGAAGACAGTGGGGTCTCCATCTGCTTGTCTCCCCTTTCCATTTTAACTTCTCCCTTGCTCCTGCCCACTGTGAGAGCATCCCCATTATATTTGACACAGAATTCCCATTAGAAGCCATTCCCCTTTTCTCTCTCTCCTAAGTGTGCTTGTCTTCTGCTGAGATTCCCAGCTCAGGAGAGTGTGAGCCTCTCACCACTACAAACACACTCAGCATTCTCTAGGTTCACATATTGCTGTGAAAACCCAAGAAAAGGCTGTAGGAGCGCTAAATCTGACACAAAGAGGCTGCTTTTGAAACGTGCTCATGAGAGCTTATGCATTCCGATATTGTGGACTGCCAAGATGGTAAATGGATGGAATAGGGCTTGTTATCCTATTTCCGACCTGTGGTCTAACTGAGAAGGGTCAAAACCAGAGTTTGCCCCCAATGAAAGGAGCAGATGGCCATGTTACTCTAAGATTCTAGAAGTTCTCTGGATCGTGCATTGAAGCAGATGTCAGAGAAATCAGAAAGAATAGTTAGGGTTGGTCACAGGCAGATAGGAAAGGAGGGCTGTGGGAAAACAAAGTAAGGGAGACTGGACCACAGCAGGCAGTCACCAGAGGACACAACCAATGCCTGAGGCCTCAGTGGGCTCAGCACCACTCTCCCAGGCAGGGCCGTGCCTGCTGGGCTGTAACCAGATGCCGCTGAGAACGCACGGGGAGTTCTTTCCTCATGAGTGGCGTGCAGACATGTGGCACATACTTTGTATATATTTAATAATGGAAATCCACCACCTTTGATGGGGAACACAATAATGAGTTGAGTCTGCAGAATCAGGTGTCAAGTTGAACTGGCAGGAGATCAAGTTTGGTCACCCTGTGTCGGGCCAGCCCAGGGGGATTGTAAGGTCACCAAGCAGACTTTCACAGGAGAGTTCTAGACTCCCCCGAAGAGGAGAATGCTCAGGGCATGAGCATTGTTGGGAATGGTAGCTTCCCCCAGCTCAGAACCTTTAAGGAAAGCTCCCATTTGGATGTATTAGTTCTGATCACCACGGTCGGGGGAGACATACTCATTATTTTGAAGCCATGGAGTGTGGAAATGGGTGCTTTATTGAATGTCTTTCCTTCCTCTGTCCAATTTGGTGTATTGTGCTCTGAAGAGACAGGCAGCTGGAAGGTGTCAGCACTGGCCAAAGGGTTTGGCATCCACAACTGACTAAACTTGTGCCTCCTTTAAGCACCCCCCCCCCCCGCCCATCCCCACACCACCACACACCACAGTGTGGACGCCCTCCACTAGTGGATGTGAACTTTGCTCTGGCTTTTTCCTGCAAGGAGCAGAGGGCTGCCTCCAGCCCTTTACACCCTTCCTCTTGTAATCTTCCACCAGAGACAGATGCTTCTGAGACAGCTTGCCAGGGCCAGGGGCCTGCCCTGTGGAAAAACCCATCAGCGTGGACTATCCTAGGTGCCTCTGAGCTCCAGGACGACCTGGCCTTTTCTTACCAAAGCAGAGAAGCAGAACTGCTGGCTTCCATGGCACGCTGTCAACCAGGCCCGCCCTCCCCCGCCCCTCCCATCTGCGTGGCCTGTGAGAGGACATCTCTGGCCAGCTGGTTGGGTGAGATATATCTGGAATCAAACCTGCCACATAATGCTTTCTTTATTAATTTTTAAACAGTGCCTTGACGATAGTCTCCCTTTACATACTTAGTTTAAAAGATCAAGACCGACGTGCCCCAAATCTCCCTCCGAGGTGAGAATTCGTCTTGTTTTCCTTTGGGGAGAAGGGTCCTTGAGGGCCTCTTTCATAAATCATTTCATTATCCTTTCCCAGCAATATAACAAGCTCTCAGGAGCCGGCCCTGCCACCCACAGCCTCTTCCTCCTCAGGTAAGATCTTCACATTCCTCACCCTTAAACCCAACCTGTGTTTCCTAGGAATTGTCAACAGAAGAAGTAGCCTGTTAACCTTGTCTCTTCTCTCCTCTCTGCCCAATGCCGTGCAGCACCTAAAACGTCTCTGGCAACCACACAATCCTCGTTCCAAATACCAGAAATCACTTTCTGTGAGGTCCTGCCGTGTCAGGAGATTTATTGCTGCCCCATCTGGGGAACAAGAAGCATCCTCTCCAGTCCTGTGCAAAGAGTGTCCAAGGAAATGAAACCTCATCAGAGGCCATGGGCAGGTAAAGGATGTTCAAAGAGAAACAGCTAGAGCTTTGAACCTCAGGGCTTCCCCCCACCCCCATCTCCTTGTCAATATTTACATGAATAATCTCTTAATAGTTCCAGATAATTGTTACTCTTCTATTTGGGGTGGTGAGATCTTTAAAAACACAAAGAAACGAGCTTGCAGTCACTTAAAATAAAGTCATGCACTGCCTAACAGCGTTCTAGTCAACGAGTGACCACATATGCAATGGTGGTCCCATCCTATATAATAAAGAACTAATATGCAAATTGTCATCACACTCTCGCATCCTTGCACCAGAACTGCTCATACACTCAACACTGGGGAGAGAGGAATGGGGACCAGCCAGGCTGCAGCTTGGGAGAGAGACAAGCCACCCGCCCCGCAGTCCCAGGCTCCTGCGGCTGCAGCCCTGGCGAAGCCACCCACCCACGGTCCCCTGTGGCTGCAGCTGGCCTGGGTGAAGCTGGCCCAGGTCCTGGGTGCCTGTGGTCAGCCAGAGGGAGGGAATCCTGGGTCCCAGGTGTGGAGCAAGGCAGAGGCGGTTAGGGGTGATCAGGCCAGCAGGGAGCAGTTAGGGGGCAATCAGGCTGGCAGGCAGAGGTGGTTAGGGGCGATCAGGCAGGCAGAGGTGGTTAGGGGTGATCAGGCAGGCAGGCAGAGGGGTGAGGGGTGATTAGGCAGGCAGGTAGGCAAGCAGTTAGGAGCCAGCGGTCCCGGATTGCGAGAGGCAGTCGGACATCCCCCGAGGGGTCCCAGATTGGAGAGGGTGCAGGTCGGACTGAGGGGACCTCACCTTCCCCCCAACCCCCGTTCACAAATTTCGTGCACCGGGCCTCTAGTAAGATTATAATGGAGCTGAAAAATTCCTATTGCCTAGTGATGGGATAATGTTATAGGTCAACTCATTGTTCACATGTTTGTGGTGATGCTGGTGTAAACAAACCTACTGCCTGCCCACCATATAAAAGTATAGCACATACAATTATGTACAGCATGTAATGCTTGATATGATGACAAATGACTATGCTCCTGGTTTATGTATGTACTATACTACACTTTTTACCATTCTTTTAGAGTGTACTCTTCCTACTTAGAAAAAAATGTTTTCTGTAAAACAGTATGCCATGTTACACAGGCAGCAGCCTCATACATCACTTGATTGCATCATTTTCTCTTGTGCTGGATCTAATCTCATGTTTTTTTGTATAGTCACATGCTGTACAGGCTTGTGGCCTCAGAGCAATAGGCTCTGCCAGATAGCCTACGTGTGTAGGAGGCTGTACCATCTGGTTTGTGCAAGTGCACACTATGATGTTCACAATACGAAGTCACCTAAAGACACATCTCTCAGAACATATCCCTGTTGCTAAGCAGTGAGTGAATATATTGAACTCCCTGCCCAGGAATGAAATTTTGGTTGATCCAAGGGAAAGGGTCTCATTTGTCTGTTGACAACAAAGATAGTTATAGTTGCACAACTGAAGCAATTACATGTGGATGGTTGGATTTTTTGGCTCACTTAAAATTTTAAAAATGATGTAGTATCTGGGCTCTCTGCCCAAACCAAGTAGGGCAAATGTAAAAGGCTTTAGAAACTCTGAGTTCATGTAATCCTTAAGTTAGTGAAAAAACACAAGATTGGCATTCCACTTTCAGAACATCTTTTTCCTCTTAGAGACACACACACACACACACACACACACACACACACACACACAGATGTGTTTTTAAGTAACAGAATTTTATGTTAAAAAAGATGGAAAGTTGAACAAGGACTAAAAGTGTACTTATCTCTGTAAGATCAAATACAATATATCCAAGTGAATGATAATTTATCATTGTTTTTAGAAATCTTTTATACACATGTATTAAATGTCTAAAATTATAATGATGATGCTAATAATAGCAATAAATATGTATTAATGTAATTTATTAAGATGCTGTGGTAACAAAAGGAGATATTGGTCATGTCTGACTTGAAAATAGTTGGAGGAAGTACATACCTAACATACATTTGGAAGAAGATGAACCCAAATATTTTTGAGCAGTCCTACTAACTGACACAGAATATGGGCAGTGGTTGAAGTTTTGGGGTGGCAATGTACTTTTTTTCCCTTTTGATATTATTTCATATCTTAGTCTTGAATAAATAACATTTACAAATCATCATCATCTTCACATAGTGAAGTATCCTCCTATCTAAAAAAAAGAGTAATATGTAAATTGACCGTACCTCTGCTACATCCACAAGCCACGCCCACCAGCCACTCAGGAGCAAGTATTCAAATTAACCCAACCAAGATGGTTGTGGCCACGGAGTGAGCAGGAGGCTTGGGTTTCCCCGGCGATGGAGGAAGCTAAGCTTCCTGGCCAGCCCTGGCCTCTGCTCAAGGCTACAAAGTTTCAATTATAGAAGATAAATAAATCCCAGATACCAGGGCCTCCACTTGGGTCACCAGGGGCTTGGCCAGCCTGCAAACCACCACAGGCCCCTCGCCCAGGCCGCCCCATGCCCCAAGGGAACCCCCACCCTGATCCAGGACACCCTTCAGGGCAAACCAGCTGGCCCCCACCCATGCACCAGGCCTCTATCCTATCTAATAAAAGAGTAATATGCAGATTGACCATCACTCCAACACACAAGATGGCTGCCCCCATGTGGACACAAGATGGCTGCCACAAGATGGCCAGCAGGGGAGGGCAGTTGGGAGGGACCAGGCCTCCAAGGGAAGGCAGTTGTGGGCGATCAGGCCAGCAGGGGAGGGCAGTTGGGGGGAACCCAGGCCTGCAGGGGAGGGCAATTAAGGGTGACCAGGCCTGCAGGGGAGGGCAGTTAGGGGCAATCAGGCTGGCAGGGGAGCAGTTAGGCATAAATCAGGCTGGCAGGAGAGGGGTTAGGGGTGATCAGGCTGGCAGGCAGAAGTGGTTAGGGGCAATCAGGAAGGCAGGCAGGCGAACAGTTGGGAGCCAGCAGTCCTGGATTGTGAGAGGGATGTCCCAGATTGTAGAGGGTGCAGGCTGGGCTGAGGAACACACACTCCTCGTGCACGAATTTCATGCACCGGGCCTCTAGTTACTATATATAAGGCATTGTCATAAGTGGTCAACATAAATAAATCATTTAATCCTCACAAGCCTAAAAGATAGGCATTGTTATTATCCCCATTCTTCTAATGAGGAAGTTTATGTACAGAGAATTTCCCCCATGCCTATAGGAGGCAATGCTTGCACTATTTTTCTCATGAAAGCAGCTTCTGATTGAACTTGGAAACATGCATTACTATAGGGCAGTGGTTCTCAACCTTTCTAATGCCGTGACCCTTCAATACAGTTTCTTATGTTGTGGTGACCCCCAACCATAAAATTATTTTCGTTGCTACTTCATAACTGTAATTTTGCTATTGTTCATGAATCGTAATGTAAATAATTTTATGGTTGGGGGTCACCACAACATAAGAAACTGTATTGAAGGGTCGCGGCATTAGAAAGGTTGAGAACCTCTGCTATAGGGTGAGGATAAAGGTTCAATATGAAGAAAGTAATATATGCAAAGATCTATTGCTGTCACCTCCCCACCTCCGAAGAAGCCTTCATCCATTGTGAAAGCACATGTTGTGGCTGTTGAATCCTTTCCTTACCTTGGGAGTCCACTTTGGAGACATTTGGTGTCCCTTTTCTTTTCTTTTTTTCTTTTTTTTTTTTTTTTGTTGTTGATTAGGGTATTACATATGTGTTCTTATCACCCCATTGCGCCCCCCCCCCCCCCCGCCACTAATGCCCTCACCCCCCTGTTGTCTGTGTCCATTGGTTAGGCTTATATGCATGCATACGAGTCCTTTGGTTGATCTCTCTCCCCCTTACCCCCACCCTCCCCTACCTTCCCTCTGAGGTTTGACAGTCTGATCAATGCTTTTCTGTCTCTGGATCTGTTTTTGTTCATCAGTTTATGTCATTCATTATATTCCACAAATGAGTGATATCATGTGATATTTATCTTTCTCTGACTGTCTTATTTCACTTAGCATAATGCTCTCCAGTTCCATCCATGCTGTTGCAAATGGTAAGAATTCCTTCTTTTTTACGGCAGCATAGTATTCCATTGTTTAGATGTACCACGGTTTTTAATCCACTCATCTGCTGATGGGCACTTAGACTGTTTCCAAGTCTTAGCTATGGTGAATTGTGCTGCTATGAACATAGGGGTGCATATATTCTTTCTGATTGGTGTTTCTGATTTCTTTGGCTATATTCCTAGAAGTGGGATCACTGGGTCAAATGGGAGTCCATTTTTAATTTTTTGAAGAAACTCCATACTGTTCTCCACAGTGACTGCACCAGTCTGCATTCCCACCAGCAGTGCACGAGGGTTCCTTTTTCTCCACATCCTCACCAGCACTTGTCATTTGTTGATTTCTTGATGATAGCCATTCTGACAGGTGTGAGATGGTACCTACCGCATTGTCATTTTGATTTGCATCTCTCCGATGATTAGTGACATTGAGCAGGTTTTCATATGTCTCTTGACCTTCCTTATGTCCTCTTTTGAAAAGTATCTATTTAGATCTGTTGCCCATTTTTTGATTGGGTTGTTTATCTTCCTTTTGTTAAGTTGTACGAGTTCCCTGCAAATGTTGGAGATTAACCCCTTATTGCAGATAACATTGGCAAATATGTTCTCCCATGCAGTGGGCTTTCTTGTTGTGTTGTAGATGGTTTCCTTTGCTGTGCAAAAGCTTTTTATTTTGATGTAGTCCCATTTGTTTATTTTCTCTTTAGTTTCCATTGCCCTAGGAGCTGTATTGGTGAAGATATTGCTTCAGCATATGTCTGAGATTTTGCTGCCTGTGGATTCCTCTAGTATTTTTATGGTTTCCTGTCTTATGTTTAAGTCCTTGATCCATTTTGAGTTTATTTTTGTGTATGGTGTAAGTTGGTGGTCTAGTTTCATTTTTTTTGCATATATCTGTCCAATTTTCCCAACACCATTTATTGAAGAGACTGTCTTGACTCCATTGTATGTTATTGCCTCCTTTGTCAAATATTAATTGAGCATAGTGATTTGGGTCAAATTCTGGGTTCTCTGTTCTATTCCATTGATCTATATGTCTGTTCTTGTGCCAGTACCAGGCAGTTTTGAGAACAGTGGCTTTGTAATACAGCTTGACATCTGGTATTGTGATCCCTCCTACTTTGTTCTTCTTTCTCAGGATTGCTGCAACTATTCAGGGTCTTTTTTTATTCCAGGTGAATTTTTGGAGAGTTCGTTCTAGGTCTGTGAAATATGCCATTGGTATTTTAATGGGGAATGCATTGAATATATAGATTGCTTTGGGTAGTATGGACGGTGTCCCTTTCCTGAGAGCAGTCCTCAGAAGAGACCATCTCACCTATGAGAGAAGTACTGATAATGGATTTGGACAGGAAGAGGTCATGGACTGATTCAACTTTCATTTTCAAGGTTTCTTGACCTTTGTGAGCAAGTTCACTGCTGTAGCAACTAGCTCTTCTTCTGAAGGTTTTTGCTCTTTTCTCTGGGACAATGAACATCTGTTCAACTTACATGCCCTTCCTCTGGGAGACACTGAAGAGACTCCAAAAGAAGAGCTACTCCAAGGAGCCTGGCCATGCCCTGTAAGACACAACTATCAGCTTCTCTAGCTAAAAATGAAAGTTGAGTTCTGTTTTACCCGGGCCCCTGATACACAGGAAAAGTTCTTAATCAAATTTATTTTTTTGTTAATCTAACAGTGACATTTGAAAAATAGTACCAATCTATGGCAGAGATGTTACTTTTCAAGTGCACAGATATCAACGACCTTTTATCAAATCACCCGAAATTCCAAAAGTCCCTAGGCCAGGAGAACCTCTGACTTACACCAACCTGTTCATTTTATAGCTGATGAAACAGAGGCCCAGGAGGACCTTGCTTGAGCTTGCAGTTAGTTACCATCAAGTTAGAATTGGAATCTGGGTCCCCTGTCTTGGGTTCTTTCCCATTCTGCCTCTATTTATTTGAGCACGGTGTTGCTGGGATCAACTCTAGAAGATGCAGAAAGTGTTCACTCTATGGTTCTAGAAAGCCCTTTCAGCAACCCTCCCCCCAAGTTTGCCTATAGCCACTGAGATGGGTGTAGTGTGGGATATTTCAGAGGGCCTGAGGAAAGGCACCTCTCTTCTGCTGCTGGCCCATGCTTTCTTTCTGTTCAGGGAACCATATAACACTGGGGTTTCTAAATCCAAAAGAGGAAAAGAGGCAAATATTCATTTCAACCAGATGCTTCTGAAGCATTGAAGACCACTTAAAAATTAAGGAATAAAAGTTAAGAAAGAGGATCCGAACCAAAATGGCAGCATAGGTAAACACCTAAACTGCTGCCTCGCACAACAATTTCAAAACTACAACTAAAAGACAAAACGTCTATCACCCAGAACCACGGGAAAGCTGGCTGAGTGGAAGTTCTACAACTAGAAGGAAAGAGAAAAGAGCATTGAGACGTGCACAAGCGCTGAAAAGAGAAAAGAGCATTGAGATGGAGGCACGCAAATCAGGCTGGCGGCAGGTGACTGGGAGCGCTGCTTTTTTCAACCCGAAGGGAGACAAGCTCCCAATTACTCTGAACTCCAGTCTCTGGGGAGACGCTGGGGAGACGCTGGGGACCCAAACTCCTACGGGGAGAAGCTGGACTGTCTGCCATCAGGTGGGAAAGTGAGGGTGGCTTTCTTGCAGAGGTGCGCGCAGCAATCATTGTTTACTGCGCTGGGGCGTGGGACGCGGGGACTTGGAAACACGGAGATGCAGAGATGGCTGACTGGCAGCCATTGCTGTTTGCCACGCCCTAGCCTAGTGACTCCCTGAGACCCCGCCCCGCACAATCTACAAACCCACCCAAGCTCCACGCAGCAGCTTTTGCATATAAATGGTCTGCCCTATCAAGCTTAACCTAACAAACTGCAGCTCTGGTCAGACAGCTCCAAAACCTCCAAACCTCAAGCAAAGAGGAGAAAACTGTAGTTCTCGCTGTACCTCCTGCTGGGTGGCCTCAGACAGTAGCTGACCTGCACCTCATTGGAGATCCAGAAGCTAGTGTAACTAGTGGTCAGTGTGAGACAACACCAGATTTCAACTCCTCACATCCATAAGTGACACATTTAAGAGGCAGACTCAGTGAGCACCAAAGCCCCACTGAAGCAAGTCCTGCCCCATAAGCATGTCTCCAGCACGGCAGTTCTTCCATTATAGACACAGCGGGTACTCATAGCCAATTGGCCTGGAGGTCAATTCCTCCCAGTGTACCAACAGCAATCAAGGCTTAACTACACCAAGACTTTGCACTCAGCCCACAAAGGGGTGTACCAAGAGTGTCCACCTCAGGTGATAGGCTGAAGCACTGGTCACCTACCACAGAAAACCACTCCATCAACACAGGGAAGCAGCAAAATGTGGAGACAAAGAAACATGTCATGAGTGAAAGAAATGGAGGAAAGCAAACTACTGGACATAGAGTTCAAAACCACATTTATAAGGTTACTCTAAGAATCTTCTAAAAACTGCCGAGAAACTTGATGAGACCTCCGAGGAGCTTAGTGAGACCTTCAAGGACCTTAATGAGAATGCCAAAAAAAAATGGGAAAGGACCAGTCAGAAATTAAGCATACACTGTCTGAAATAAAGAATATACAGAAATTCAACTGGAGATCAACATGCCCCAAGAATCAAACCAAAGATCTGAAATATGAGGAAACAAAAAACACCCAACCAGAAAAACAAAAAGAAAAAAGAATCCAAAAATATGAAGATAGTGTAAGGAGCCTCTGGGACAACTTTAAGCGTACCAACATCCGAATTTTTGGGGTGCCAGAAGAGAGAGAGCAAAATATTGAAAACCTATTAGAAGAAATAATGACAGAAAACTTTCCCTACCTGGTGAAAGAAATAGACTTACAAGTCCAGGAAGCACAGAGAACCCCAAACAAAAGGAATCCAAAGAGGACCACACCAAGACACATCATAATTAAAATGCCAAGGGCAAAAGACAAAGAGAGCATCTTGAAAGCAGCAAGAGAAAAACAGTTGCCTACAAGGGAGTACCATATGACTGTCAGCTGATTTCTCAGCAGAAACTATGCAGGCCAGAAGGGAGTGGCAAGAAATATTCAAAGTGATGAACAGCAAGAACCTACAACCAAGATTACCCAGTAAAGCTATCATTCAGAATTGAAGGTCAGATAAAGAGCTTCACAGACAAGAAAAAGCTAAAGGAATTCATCACCACCAAATGAGGATTATATGAAATGCTGAAGGGTATTCTTTAAGAAGAGGAAGAAGAAGAAAAAGATAAAAATTGTGAACAACAAAATGACAACAAATACATACCTACCAACAAGTGAGTCTAAAAATCAAGTGAATAAAAAATCTGATGAACAGAATGGACTGATGAATATAATAGAATCATGGACATAGAAAGGGAGTGGACTGACAATTCTCAGGGGGAAGGGGGTGTGAGGGGTGCGGGAAGAGATTGGACAAAAATCTTACACCTATGGATGAGGACAGTGATGGGGGGTAAGGGCATGGGGTAGGGTGGGGAATCAGGTGGAGGGGAGCTATGGGGGGAAAAAAAGAGGAACACCTGTAATAATCTGAACAATAAAGATTTATTTTAAAAAAAAGTTAAGAAAGAAATTCAAAGGTTAAAAAAAAACTTGGGAAAATGTTCAGCAGGATGAAGATTAATATCTAACAGTTTACCAAGCTCCTAGAACACATTCATGAGCTTCCTCACTGAAAAGTAAAACTACTGGTAAAAGAAGTGAAGAAAAATCAGCATTTTTATGATATGCTGAACCCAAGCCATGGTTCTTCTTTTGAGCCTAAGTTGCTTGTGTCCATGTCTTTCAGAAAGGTTATCCCCTTACCTCTCATTGAATAAAAGGTTTGGGTAAGACTACTCAAGAAGTGGGAAGTGGGTGTTTTGAACGTTTACTCTGAGGAACCAACTGCATATTGCTAGCAGTGGCAAGAAAGCAATAGGGGTTACACTGGTGGAGTCAGACAGGACCTTGATTCAGCAATCTAAGTACTTGGGTTCTGGCTAGGAAAGAATTCAGAGCCAAGACTTAAACCATAAGAGAAACTTTACTTAGAAAGTCACAGAGGTAGAAAAAGTGAACCATAGAAGAAATGGGTTCAGGAAACAAGTAACAGAAAAAAAGAAGGGCCCTTGGAGCTTAGGAGAAGAAAAGAGGCAAGGAAAACACACCCGGGGGAAAGAAGAGGGGAAGGGGAAGGGGAAAGGGAGAAAGCACACTGGGTTCATAGTCCGAAGGGCTTTTAGGGAGGGGATTTTAGGGGAAGTCCCAGGGAATCTCAATAGAATATTGTTCATCAG
The DNA here is from genome assembly GCF_963455305.1 of Plecotus auritus. NCBI lineage: Eukaryota > Metazoa > Chordata > Mammalia > Chiroptera > Vespertilionidae > Plecotus > Plecotus auritus. The sequence continues at coordinate 158,010,630 of NC_137772.1, read as the reverse complement.
CTTTCCAGGTGTATCCTTTCAGGATTATGGTCTCCACTGATTGGTCAGGGCAGGGGGTCATTGGTGAACGCAGCTGGTCCTGATGTCAGCCTCTGCTGTTTTTCTGGGCCTGGAGCTGAAACACAACTGAGGCCTAGATGGAGTTGATGTGGGTCAGAGCCTCATTGTCCTGGGAGCTTAATGCTTAAGGGCTATTCTCCAGCCCCCTCTTTGGTTCCCCCTCTAAGGAGGGGATCTAACCTGCATGACCAGCAACATGCCAGGAAGGAAAGGTCAGTGGAGGGTCCAAACAGCATGGCCAGAGATTTGCTAAGGGAGGAAAGGTCACCCCGGGGCAAGGCCCCTGTTTTCCCAGTTTTATTTGTTGCTAGGCACCTGGGGCTATCCAACCTGGTGACCTTCTGTACCTGGCCTATGGTCCTTGCTTTGCTCATGTTTGTCCAACTGCCTACCACAAATACAGTGGACTAGATTTTATTTTATGGAACCAATAAAGATTTAAATAGACAGCAAAGTTAGATGTTAAAAAAGCAAAGAGCCCATGGCAGGGGACTGGGGGGAGGGAAGAGAATCTATGGAATTCTACAGATTTACAGAGATTTGGTAAATACATTTTTTTTTTTCAGTCTCACAAGGCAAAAAGGCATCTGGAATTCATACTTATTTGTTTTGGAGACCAGAACTCTAAGAAAAGCAAATTGCCCAAAGAAAATCCTTCGCTATGTTAAAGGACTCAGTCATTGATTGGTTGGGTTCATTGACTTTTTCTTGGCCTGAGTCTGGTTCAATCAGGAAAGGAAGAGATATCCAAGATGCTGTATTGGAGCTCAGCCATCAGTCCAGCTGTACAAGTAGTGCAATGTGCACATTCTACCACAACAGGAGAAGCTTTGGTAAACCTCTCCTCTCCAGAAGTTTCTAATTTAGCTTATTGAGAGATCTTATCCACCAACTATGAAATATATCTTCAACTTTACAATGACAACCACTGGGAATGTATATTATATTTAAAGTGAATATTGCTGGAAGGCATTTGTAAAATGAGAGCCACTCCTGTATGACAACAGGAAAATTTATGGTTTATCAATAACCAGCCTTTCAGAATTGAATAGTTTTGTCTCAAAGAAGTGACAAATTGGAGGTGTTTTATAGGAGACTTAAAATTTGGTATTTTCAATCCTGCTTTTCAAAAGCCATTTTTGTAATTCTAAATCTGCAGGATGATCTCTCCTCACCACCTTTTTATTACTGTTAAAAAAAAAATACTGTTATCAGATAGTAAATCCTAGCATTGGGTTCTAGTCTTCAGGAACCTGAAAACTCCTCCTGTGGAAGTGCGGCCACTCTGTAGTTCTATTTATAGAGTTTATAATGAGCCACGTTCCTGCAAATTCAGCAGGAATGTGGAACAAAAGGTAGGGGAAGAAGACAGAGGGATGGAGAATTCTGGTTTTCCCTTCTCTTTATGCCTCATTTGCCTTGTAAATTCACAACCGTCTGTGGAAGCCATCACAAGCAAAACTTACAGCAGGAGACACGTGCTTGAAAATTGTTATTGCAATAGCTGGAATCCAAGCAGTCTGGAGCCCTTTTTAGATAGCACATGTATTTACACCTAAAGGGAAATAGATATGCAGTTTTCTAGAAAATCCTCATATATCAAGATCATTTCTTCTTCATGGAAAGCATCATGTTGGGGCAGATGCTAAGGGTACTTGCCTTGCCTTTAATTTTTTTTAAATTTCTTTATTGATTAAGGTATTACATATGTGTCCTTATCCCTCCCCCCACCCCTCCCCACTCATGCCCTCACCCCCCTGTTGTCTGTGTCCATTGGTTAGGCTTATATGCATGCATACAAGTCCTTTGGTTGATCTCTCCCCCTTACTCCCACCCTCCCCTACCTTCCCTCTGAGGTTTGATGGTCTAATCATTTTGTCTCACTCCCATTGCTAATACTGCGAAGGGGATCAGCATCCCATGTCCACTTCTAGCATCCCTCTACACCCATCCCCTGGGGTTCTCCCCTTTGATTGTGTAAGAGGACATATTTTTCTAGAGAGTATTTAACATTCTCTCATTTCTTCCCTCCCCTCCCGATCCCCCCGCCCCCCTCCTCTTCCTTCACCCTTCCACAAATATTTACTGAGCACCTGCAATTGAGCCTGGTCTTGCCTTAGGTGGGATACAAGAGTGAGCAAGATGCAGTCTTCCAGAAGCTCACAGTCAGGTGAACGACAAGTACAGCAGCCCGTGTACCTAGTGTGGGAAGCACTAATCAGGACAGAAGGACTTAGGAGTGGTTGTCCCCAAGTAATGCCCACAGTCACTTTTGCTCTTTCTCCTGAAATGCCACACAGAAACTTGTTTTACATCATGCCTCTTTTTTCTGCCCATGAAAGCAGCATGTAATTTATGAACTTGTATCTCTTGTTAAATGAGGTCAATGTCTTTGTGTTCTGTACAAAAATTTTTTGAAAAATATAAAATTATGTTGTTTAATGCAAATGAAGGAATGCAATAAAAGTACAGAGACTTGGAAATAATCTTCAAATTTTAAAAAATGCATGCTGCAAAATTTTTTGAATTCTTTTGTTAGGTTTATGTATTTGACAACCCATTATGGAAACCCATTATGAAAACCCATAATGATTGTTTTCACTACTCACTTTAAAAAATATATTTTCTGTCATAGTCTTAACAACAATCATCTGAATGGTTACCTTTTCAAAACTGCACTTGAAATGCCTTTTTGGCTCTGATGGATCCTAACCACTTCTCCAGCTTCCCTTTTCACAGTCAACTTCGGGCTGCACCCCAGGGATCTGATTCCTCTCCTCAGTTGGCCACAACTCAGTCCTTACCTTAAACTCAATTTATTCCCATGTGGATCACATATGCAGGAGATACAGAGGATTGAAATAATGTAGTGCTAGCCAGTTGCTCCGTGGTTAGAGCACTGGCCCGTGGACTGAAGTTTGATTCCAGTCAAGGGCACATACCTCAGTTGCAGGCTCCATCCCCGACCCTGGTTGGGTGTGAACGGGAGACAACCAATCCAATGTGTCAACATCAATATTTCTCTATCTCTCCCCATCCCTTCCACTCTCTCTAAAAATCAATGGAAAAATATCCTTGGATGAGGGTTAACAACAACAACAAAAGAATGTTAACAGAGGTTTCCTACTGTGGAGTTGTGGAGAAAGGACAAAAATACATGAAAATTTAAATAATAATAGAGATAACATGCCCTTTGGTATAGTGACAGATATACCACTGATTGATCACCACATAGAAGACTCAGTAACAAATGCTATGGCATTAGAAAGGAGGGAGCTATGAGCTTCAATGATCTAATCTGGGCTGGTGTCTTACCCTGCTAGGACTGTCATGACCAAGTGACTTAAACAGCAGAAGTATAGTTTCTCAGTGCTGTGGGGGCTAGCAGTTCAAGATCAAGGTGTTAATAGGCCTGGCTTCTCCTGGTGGCACCTCTCTTGACTCACAGAGGGCTGCTTTTTCTCACGCCCTTGCAAAGTTTTCCCTCTATGCACACACTCTTTTTGGCCTAGTCTCAATTTGGATTTGGTCTCACTCTCACAGTCTCATTTCAACTTAATTACATCTTTAAAGGCCCTACCTCCAAATACAGTCACATTCTGAGGTACTAGCGGGGTTAGGATTTCACACATGAGAATTTTAGGTACACAGTTTAGCTCAAAGCAGATAACTTCTTGAAGAACAGTGAGAATCTACTGTAAGGGATATGATGGGTTGAAAGATGGGAGAGAGAAAGGTGGGGAAACGTTCAATTGACGGAGACAAACTGTATCACACACTGGATTTTTTTCTCATCCTGAACAGGCCTTAAAGACTGATAAACTTGCCCTGATTGGTATGGCTCAATGGTTGGCTATTGTCCTGTGCGCCAAAAGGTTGCTGGTTTGATTCCTGGTCAGGGCACATGCCTGGGTTGTGGACTCAATCCTGGGTAGGGGGCAGCTGATCAAATTGATGTTTCCCTCTCTCCACCTTCCTCTCTTTCTAAAAATCTATTTAAAAAAATTTTAAAAAGGAAAAGACTGACAGACTTCTTTTCTTTTCAGAAGACAGAAGCACATCATTCCTGGCAGGGGGTGTGCTAACCAGCCCCGACTGGGGAAGTGACTGTAAGTTCAAATTTAAGTGACTCGATTCTTTGACTTGCGGGGCCAGGCAGAGGGACTACAGGCTGTGGTTCCTAGAGTGAGGAACAGGACAAAGGCTGCACCCTGCCACACACCCATGGCAGTACGCTTTTATAATGGCAGCCAGCCTAACCATTAAGGGGAGCATCAGAAATGGTGGCTCATTACTAGGCAGGTGTGGTTGATCTCCATGGATTTTAATAATGTATTTGAACTTCCTACCATCTTCTATTTTTTATCACTATATTTTCATTTGTTTTCTGTTTTCTCATTTTTTAAAAGCGTTTTCAATAAATTTCAATTTATTAGGGCTTCCAGGATCCAGGAATTCTTTTGGATAGGATGAGGCTGTCTATTTAGTTTTCTTAAAATTTACTATAACAACAACAAAAACGCCTTTTTCCTTCCCTTCTCCTCCTCCTTTTTCTATCTGAACACAAGTGAAACCCATTGATCCAGGAAACTCTTGCTTTGCATTCTGAAATGTGGACACTGGGCTGAAGTACAGTAGTCCTCTCCTCTGCAGAAGAGTTTACCTTCTTTTCTCTATTTCTTCTCAACCCAGGGATTGATACAACCATCAGTTCTATTCAGATTATGGAAATCCAGCAAATAATAGATCGCCGGTATTGCAGTAGAAGCCTCCAGTGCGGGTGGGTAAGACTCCCCATTACACCCCAGTTGTTTCTGGCATTTACTCCAGGCTCTGGGTGTTTTGAATAAAAGCTAAACCACATGGTAAAATCAATGTGTGCTTACATTGCTCCTTAAGTGAAAACACATTTGTTACACGGTGGAAGAGGGAATCATAAAACGGTTGATATTAGCAAATGTCAATAAACCACGGCTCCAATGATCCCAGTCTCCTGGTTTTAATGGGTATGACCAAAGCACAAAGCTTAGTGGCAGCCCCGTGGCCGACTCTCTACGGGAACAAACCAGAGATGCAGAGGGGCTAGTTAATTTTATAGACAAGAAAGACATTGTTACCAATGGCTTCAATTTATGAGTGAGTTGAAATTTGTATATTTAAATAACCAGGGATATCATTATTTTAATTGCTGGGGAAAAATATAGCTTATCTTAGCTTTTTCAGCTAGGAGGGGGAAAAATCCAGATACTGAAAAGGTATCAGCAGCATCCACATCTAGTGCATGCTGTATATCTGTGTGGTGCTAATGCTGGGTCAGAAGCATGGAGAGCAAGTGGCTTCAGCAAGCACCATACACAAGTTATAGCATTAAGAACGGGAGCTCTGCCTGGCCACAATGTCTTAGTGGTTGAACGTTGACTTATGAACCAGAAGGTCACGGTTTGATTCCCTGTCAGGGCACATGCAGCCAATCAATGATTCTCTCTCATCATTGATGTGTCTATCTCTCTCATCCTTCCTTTCTGAAATCAATAAAAACCTACTGGAAAAAAAACAACACACACACAACCTATTGAGAAAAAAAAAAAAAAAGAATACGAGTTCTTTTTTTTTTCCCCTTTGATGAATATTTACCAGGTGCCTGCCAGCTTGAAAGCAAGGCTCTATATTTTTAAACTCGAGTCACAAATCCTTTGAATTCTCAGCCTTATTCCTTTTCAACCTGATATAACTTAGGCTGCAAGTTGATGGTCCCGAGTTTTAAAAATAAACTGCATGGTGCTTTATGCCTTGTTTATGACCTCTACATGTTCATCTCATTGAGTCCTCAGGACATCCCTGAAGGTTGGTGTTACTTATTTGCATTTTGTTGTTAAGGAACCTGAGGTTCAGTAAACTTGAAAAAGCCAGCGACAGTCATTAATGAATGTGGTAGGGTGACATAATGAAGAAGAGTAAGACAATTCAGGTTTAAATTCTAGAACTTTGACAAGATCTTTATTCTCCCTACATATCCTTTTCACATCCACTGAGTAGGGTTGCCGAGAAGTATACACATCTTGGGAGTCATGGGGTAGGGAATGAATTCCATTCATCTAAGCTTCATATAGTCGAACAAAGCTCTCCTGATTCCAATGCATATCTATTTCCTTCATTTTTGCACTCTCATTTTTTTAAATTTAATAGATCTTTATTGTTCAGATTATTACAATTGTTCCTCTTTTTTCCTCCCCATAGCTCCACTCCACCAGGTTCCTACCCCACCCTCTGCCCTTACCTCCCCCCGCACTGTCCTCATCCATAGGTGTATGATTTTTGTCCAGTCTCTTCCCACACCCCCCACTCCCCTTTCCCCCAAGAATTGTCAGTCCACTCCCTTTCTATGCCCCTGATTTTATTATATTCACCATTTAATACTGTTCATCAAATTCTTTATTCCCTTGGTTTTTAGATTCACTTGTTGATAGATACGTATTTGTTGTTCATAATTTTTATCTTTATCTTTTTCTTCTTCTTCCTCTTAAAGAATACCTTTCAGCATTTCATATAATACTGGTTTGGTGGTGATGAACTCCTTTAGCTTTTTCTTATCTGTGAAGCTCTTTATCTGACCTTCAATTCTGAATGATAGCTTTGCTGGGTAGAGTAATCTTGGTTGTAGTTTCTTGCTATTCATCACTTTGAATATTTCTTGCCATTCCCGTCTGGCCTGCATAGTTTCTGTTGAGAAATCAGCTGACAGTCGTATGGGTGCTCCCTTGTAGGTAATTAACTGTTTTTCTCTTGCTGCTTTTAATATTCTCTCTTTGTCTTTTGCCCTTGGCATTTTAATTATGATGTGTCTTGGTGTGGTCCTCTTTGGATTCCTTTTGTTTGAGATTCTGTGTGCTTCCTGGACTTGTAAGTCTATTTCTTTCACCAGGTGGGGGAAGTTTTCGGTCACTATTTCTTCAAATAGGTTTTCAGTATCTTGCTCTCTCTCTTCTTCTGGGACCTCCATAATTCTGATGTTGGTATGCTTGAAGTTATCCCAGAGGCTCCTTACACTATCTTCATATTTTTGGATTCTTTTTTCTTTTTGCTTTTCTGGTTGAGTGTTTTTTACTTCTTTGTATTCCAAATCTTTGACTTGATTCTTGTGTTCCTCTAGTCTGCTGTTAGATCTCTGTATAATATTTTTTATTTCAGTCAGTGTATGCTTAATTTCTAGTTGATCCTTTTTCATATCCTCGAGGGTCTCATTAAATTTATTGGCCTTTTCTAGGAAATTCTTGAAAAACCTTACAACCGTGTTTTTGAACTCTATATCCAGTCATTTACTTTCCTCCATTTCCTTCATTTGTGACCTGCCTCTTTGTCTCCGCATTTTGGCTGCTTCCCTGAGTTGATAGAATGGCTTTGTGTGCTAGGTGTCCTATAGGGCCTGGTGGCTCATCCTCCCCAGTTACCTGAGGTGGACACTCTTGGTGCACCCCTTTGTGGGCTGTGTGTGCAGTCTTGTAGTTAAGCCTAGATTGTTGTTAGTATCACTGGGGGGAGTTGACCTCCAGGCCAATTGGCTGTGAGGATCAGCTGTGTCTCCTCTGGGAGAGCTTCTGTGCTCAGCTTGGATGGGGCGGAGTCTCAGGGTGGAGCAGACAGCCTTGGTTTCCCGTCAGCCCCGCCCTACGAGGCCCCTGTGTCTCAGTGTCCTGCGGCAATGGCTGCGCGCACCTCTGAGAGAAGGCTGCCCTGAGTTTTGCCAGCTGCCAGACAATCCAGTTTCTCCCCGAATGAGTCTGGGTACCCAAAGTCTCACCCAGAACTGGATTTCAGGGCAGTCGGGAGGTTTTGTTTCCCTCCCAAATGAGACAGCTAGCCGCACACTTGCTGCCCGCCCTCTCCGCACACTGCGAGTAAGCCAGCCGCGTATTCAGCCACCCACCCTTTCCGGGCGTGGGCAGGTCTCCGCACCTCTGTCCCCCACAGCTCCTCTGGGTCTCAGTGTCCTTTTATCTTTCCTTCTCTAGTTGTAGAATTTCCACTCAGCCAGCTTTCCGGTGGTTCTAGACGATGTCCGCTCTGTCTTCCAGTTGCAGTTTTGAAATTGTTGTGCGAGGCAGCAGTATAGGTGTTTACTTATGCCGCCATCTTGGTTTCTCTGTCTGCACTCTCATTTTTAACAACATATTTTAGTGGTCAATATAGAGAATCTAAAACCACTGGCTATTTTTTCCATTTACCGGGTTTTAAATTGTTTCTATATATAATTTAAAAGATGGTCAGGTCATAAGAACTTAGGTCTGATATGCCTTTTTTTCTGGAGTTTTCATTTCAATATGAAATCAAAGGAACTCCCTCTTTACCCCCAGTTTCCCTCTTACAGGGGAACGGGGAGGACACTGTATAAGCATTTTTGTCTTGCAATTATCTCCATTATTAAGTGGTAATTAGGACTATAATAATTTTAGTTGGTTCAAGTTCTGAAAGTGCATAATATTTTCTGCTAATATTTTCTAAAAGGGAGTGATTTACGGTAGAAAAGCTGGTGTTTATTATGTCCAGTCCTCCTTCCAGAGGGGTTGTTAGTTTGAGGTCTTTGCCTCATTTGTTTTCTGAAATCTGTATCTCTTAGGGGAACTGAAGTCATTTCCTGTGTGCTTAGCTTTGTGCATTTGGCCTGGGATTTGACTTTCCATCACTTTGTCTGTGTGTTCTAACAAGCTACACATTTTGTGGTACGTTTTATATATTAAGACCTGAAAGAAATCCCTTTGCAACTTGACAGGTATGTATCTGAAAAACATAAAACTATACCATGTTAAATTTGGTTTTATATATTTACTATAGAATGTTTTACTTTACATAGTATATAATGAGCAGCAAAAAGCCTTCTGCATCATTTCCTGCATATTTTGATTTGTGGTTTGATTTTTTTTTTACAATTAGGTCTGGAAATTACAATTACAATATTCCTGTTAATCAGCACACACCCACCAATGTCAAATTCTCTCTGGAAATCAAGTAAGTGTGTAACTGTAAAAACCAGTTCTATTTTTATTATTATTTGAGTAGCAAGCCTGAATTTACAATTTGATCAGTAAGTCAAGAGGTAGAAACTTATTAGTCCCTGTTGACCAATGACAGTTGGGTTGAGAGGTGGACCAGTTTGGGAAAGGGGTTTTCAAAATGAAGGCCAAGATCTTCCAAGCTCCCTCCCTCCATGGGGCTGGAAAGGTCCAACTGTACACTCACACCTGCAAAATGGAAGTGACCTTGGGTTTGATGCTCGCTCACAAGCTGCAGACTGCCCCTGACTGTGCCCCTCTGAATCGGGGTGGAAACAAGAGCAATAGCAGGGCCCTGGATGGGGGGACTGCACATTTTTGTGAGCTCCTGGTAGCAGTGCTAATGCAGACACCACCTCCTTTCCCCAGAGGAGTTAAAAAAGGAGTCAGAGTTTGGAATCGGGCAGACCAAGGCTCAAATTTGTTTCTGTCACTTACTACTTCTGTAATCTTGGAGGAGCCACTTCTCCTCTCTGAGCTACTGTTTATTCATCTATAAAATGAGTTTGACATTATACCATAACAAGGAGCGCTGCTGTGGGAATCACTGTTAATAACAGTGAGATTAATAACTACCATTTGCCGAGCACAGACTATAAACTAGACACTCTGCGCTTTAGTATTGGGTCTTATAATCCTCACAATAACCCTCCGAGGTTGTTATTGTTTTTCTAGTTTCTGTTTTTCAGATGGGAACACAGGTTTTGAGAGGTCAGTAAACCCAACACGAAACTCAGAGCTCCTAAGAGCTGGAGCGGGGCTTTCAAACTCAGCCCATTTTTTAAACCATGCTTTCCCGCCTTCCCAATGAGAGGAGATATGTAAGAATATTGCCGCTCCCTGGCACATTATAGGCACTGAATACATGGTAGCTTTTATTATGACTACCTTTCCTCCAAAATCACAAAACTATTCTGATCAATTTTAATTAATTATGGTACTTTAAGACTTTTTACTCACTTCACTCAGAAAGTGTGCAATGAGCTACCTCTTACCACGAAGACAGATGGTTTTCATTTTGTATTTCTTGACTTTAGTTTCTCCTTTTCTCCTTCCTCCGAATTTCCTCTCTTCTCCCCTTCCTTTTCTCTCTCTTTCCCTTTCTCCCCTCCCTCCCTCTGCTTCCCCAGTTCTGTTGTTCCTCCTCCATCATCCACCCCCCAATCTGTCTCTTCCTCTGGTTCACTTGGGCTTCATATGCCTCCTCTCATCAACCTGCTTCTACAATGAGCTAATGACTCTCACCCCGACCACTTGCCTTGGAAAGGTCTGTTTCAAGCAGCTAATATCTCACGGCCCAGAAACCACAATAATTCTAGGCAGAGCAAAAGCTAAATGTACTATTCTTATGAGTTAAATGCACTACTGTTCTCCAGCACTTCCTGAGTAACCCGAAATGGTGTTTCCTTATTCATTCCTAGCTTCATGGAGGGAAATAAGCTTAAATGGTATATCTCCTGAAGTGGCAGCAGGTCCATCTTGAGCCACTAACTTGGCCATTTTTCTAATATGGGTGATTTTAAAATAACCCAGATACTCAACTGAGATTATAGGTTGTCTGTGCAAAATGATTGTTTCCCAACACATGAATCTCATCGTCTTGGTGATGATTAATGGGCCAGCCTCCAGGGAACAACCGTTCTTCCACTCTGACAGGTTTAAAGGCTGTTCATTTCCAGTGGGTCTCACCCCCACACCCCTACCTGTATTTGTTAGCCTTGCTGCTTCAAACAAAATCTACCCAGATCAGGCTTTTGCAGACTCTGAAATCCTGGAAACTTCAGATAGTTGCAAGTTAGTTTCAGTGAAAAGGGAAGGAATATAGCTCAAAATTATTTTAAAATCTATGGAGAGAAGAAATTCTAATGTCGGTGTAACTTTTAAATCAGGGGATTAGGTTTCAGAGACTGTCAAATACTATTTCAGTAGTTGTCTTAGTCCATTTGGTCTGCTATGACAAAAATACCATAGACTGGGTGGCCTAAACAATAAACATTTGTTTTTCTCTGTCCTGAAGGTCGGGCAGTCCAACATCAAGGCACCAGCAGATTCAGTGTCTAGTGAGGGTCTGCTGCCTGGTTATTAATGGTCGCCTTGCTGTCTTCACATGGCAGAAAGAATGGGAGTGCTCTCTGGGGTCTTTTATTAAGGGCACTAATTTCACTCCCCCCTCTGACCTAATCACCAAAAGCTTACCTCCTAACACCATCACACTGGAGGTTAGGATTTCAATAACTGGATTTGGGAGAACACAAACATTCAGTCCAAAGCAGTAGTCACCTGAGATTGAGTTTTCTTCTGTAATAATGAGATGTGAGCTAGCACACTGGCATCAGTGAGCTTTGGCTAATAAAATGCTTATTTTGAGCTTTGAATGGATTTCCACATTATGTTCCCATTATGTTTCTCCTTCTCCTTCTCCTTCTTCTTATTCTTTTTTTCTTAGGAGTAATCTGCTCTGTATTGTTCCAGTTTTAGTCTATGTGCTGCCGAAGCGAGCACTGCTCCCTCTTCATTAAAGTGTCGCCTGGTAGGAGATGATAACTGCTTCTCCATTTGCCCTTTATTTCTTTTGTCTTTTGAAGCACAACTGAGCCACTGATAGTCTTCCAGTGCAAATTCACCCTTGGAAATATATGTTTCCAGAGGAAAGGGAAAGACAAAGGGATGCAGAGCCACGGAGAAGCCTCCCAGGAGATGACACAGGTAATGTTTTCTGGCTCCTCAGCATCACGCCCCTGCTCCGGGAGACGTGTGTGTAAGACTGTGGTGAGCCTCTGCTCCCAACTAAGAGAGCGATGCCTTGTGCCGCATGCCAGGGTCTCCCCTGGCTGGCTCATCCTGGTTCCCGGGCTTTGCTCAGCCTCTTCCATGCGTCCTTCGGCAGCTGCAGTTCTGACAATCCTTATCAAAAGCTGTTGTCACAGACACCTCTCCTGCCGTGGGCAAGGAAATGCTTTCTCAGCCTATACTATTCCCAATTAAGTGTAAAATGTGGTTATGAAATGGATTTCTTTCATTCATTATTTAGGGATACCAGCACATCTGGAGCCTCCCGGTAGCTCCGTTCTTTGATAGCGCCTACCATTTCCGTGTGGCTGCACCGGTAAGCTATTCTTTAATTTAAGTTTTCTTTTCAGTGAGAAAAAAAAGAATTAACTACAGTCAATTCTTACATTTAATCATTCTCTTTTTTCTCCTGTTCTGACAGGATTTAGCTGACTGTTCAACGGATCCTTATTTTGCTGGAATATTCTTTACAGATTACTTCTTTTACTTCTATCGACACTGTGCCTAATTTATTCAAGTTTGGCTGGGGACTTCACCAAGGAAAAATACTCAGAAATACGGTTAACAGAAACTTAAATCCTTATATCCAGCTTCTTCCATCTTTTTGTCGAACACCCACATTTCTTGCCAAAGGACTTGATCAGGCTTTGGTTTTGAGACATCAATGAGGAGTATAAAGTGTTTGCTGAAACTTGAGATAATGTGGTGCTTGATCTTGACATGACTATGAAGAAAACAGCACTCTTGCACTTGAAAACACTGCTTCTGGTATTAAGGAAGCTCTGAGGTCAAAAGAGGCAGGTCTAGCTCTACTTTGTCTGAATGTATTTCAAAGCTTTGGAGAAAAACAAAAAGACCCATTAAGCCATGTCAACTTAGACCCACTAAACGCAGACTCGCGAGAATGTGTGCTATGGAATGTGTTGGCAGGAGGGGTGGGTGATGTCTGTTGCTGAGCTCATATTTAGGCAAACCATTGCTATGTGTTTGCTCGTGTGTGTGTACTACATACACTACACTACACAGAGTGGCTTGCTAATGAAATGAATTTAAGAAATTGTTGCACGTCTACTTTGTAATGTTTGATGGACACTAAACTTTCTGTGCGGTGGAATTTTCCCTCCTGTAAAGAGGGAAGCACCAGCTTGTGACAAGTTTTTAAAGTCTCCTTAGATGATCTAGGCCCAGGTATTAGCATTTGATCTAATTGTCATTGCCGTTTTTCCTCTACTTATGAGGGGTTCCCTTAAAGGGCATCAAGACTATCTCAGTTCTTTATAGCGAAATTAGCTTTGGAAATGTCTACCTGGCTTATGGGTAGATTTGTATGCTTTTCCCAAGTTAGAATGTCCATAACTCCTCTAGACATTCTATGTATTAACTATGTCTTTTATTTTCTGTATTCTGATGTTTTGACATCTCAAGGTCTTGCTGACCCTGGAGGGACTACACCTCCCAGGGTTAGCCAGTTCCTAGAGACAAAAAGCAAATTGCCCATGAGTCTTTTCAAATACAAAACAACCAATTCAGAGCCCATACCCCAGCCACCTTCTTTATCACACTATCACATCCACCTGTGCCAATCACCCCAGGGCCAGGGGCCAGGTGATAACTAGGCACAGCCCCTGTATCCCAGAGCCTTGTAAAATGAGCTAGTCCCGAGCCTGTTTACCCTGCTCACCTGTTCCTTCCTGTGGAAATTACAGTGAAGGCTCTTGCCCATAGTTCTTCCCTTTTCTTCTAACAACCATGGTACCTCCCAATGTGGCCCCCAGAGGCGTGTCGTGCCTCTTCCTTTTGGGAACCATGAGCAACAGATTATCTCTTCAATGCTGAACATCTCCTGAACTGTTGGTCTTCCTATACCTCAAATTTTCTATTAACACACTATATTTTATAACATGGAGCATAGAATCAAGCCACTCTTGCTCTGGTTCCAGGTGACAGGACTGCTGAATGACTGGCCTTCCCTTATCTTACTATTGGCCTTTAAATCAATTAGGATGAGACAATTTGATTTTTTTTTTTTTACCTTGACAATAATAATCAGTAGTAATAATATATCCTCCTCTTCCTTGTTTTCAAGTATTATTAAACATATGTCATGTGAATAGAAATTAATTGTGAGGCCCCAACACTTAAGAGAAGAAAGGTTTGCTAATGAAATGAATTTAGGAGAAATAGTTGCATGTCTACTTTGTAATGTTTGATGGATACTAAACTTTCTGTGAGAAAAACATCAAACAAATTCCAACTGAGGGGCATTCTCCCAGATGGCATTTTGAAATAGATTATTCACATAAAGATAGTTTAACCCAGTAGGAGCTGAGACTTGGGAGCCAAAAAGTCCTTGCTTTGAATTCAAATTCTGACTGTATCTGAGCTTTTTTAGGCAAGTTATTTAACTTCTCTACACCTCAATTTCCTCACTTATAGAAGAAGAAATTTACAGATAGGAATAAGTGGGATAAAACATATAAAACACAGATAAGTTGTTATTATTATACCTGCACAGAGCTGAATCATTATAAAGACTACCATGGGATTATAAAGGAATTGAATAGCTAAATACTCACAGATATTAAAGCATTTTCATCACCTGTAAAAAAACAAACAAAAAACACCCAGACAGAACATATGATGTGTACTAGATAATGTTTATATATTTTTCTATATTTGAAAAATTGTTTTCTCTTTTACTAACAAGCATAATCTTTGTGGAAAATAAAATAAGGTAGTTATTCTTGGGAGGAGTATTTCAGAATTCCTCCAGTTTCTTAGACTCCAGTTAAAACTGGTTCTTCTGCATTGTATCACCCTGTCCAGAATGACCTAGCTCTGGGTCTGCAGCTGCCACTCCATTTTATAATAGCATCCCAGGTGCTTGGTACCAGAAAGACTCCATTAACTTGACTCTTCTTCTGGTAAAGGAATCCTTGTCAGCAGCAGTTGCAAGAGTTCTCTTCAGCATACAAACCCCATGTCCTTACTCACGCACTTATGTTCAAGATGGTATGAAGGTTTCAGGTATCTAATGTGGTTCAGTCATGTTGCTTATAAGGGGATTTCTGTAAAATGAAGACTGTGTTCTTATTAAATTCCATTTAAAAACTGGAAGTCTTTTTCCCACAGAAAACTTAGTATAGAAGATTGTGTTGAAAGTCTTCAGAAATAAAGGATTGAAGAGAGTGGACAGACCTGTGGCAATCCAGGGCATCCTGGGATTAGTTAAACCTATGAGAAGAATAGACTTTGCTGGAAGATTCTCTTATATTTGTAGCACTTTTCCAATTGTGAGCTGTCCACTGTGGACCATGCTACTTCAGGCCAAATATTTTTTCTTGTGTCAGAGAATTACATGACTCTCCACTGGAATATTTCTAAATTCAAATAATTAAAATGTCTATATGAGTCTTCCTCCCAACATTCCATAGTCTAATCATGAGAAAAACATCAAACAAATCCCAACTGAGGGCATTCTACAAAATACCTAATCAGTGCTCCTCAAGATAGTCAAGGTCATCAAAAACAAGCCAAGTCTGAGAAAGTCACAGCCAAGAAGAGCTTACAGAAACAGGATTATTAAATGTGATGTGGTATCCTGGAACTGAAAAAGGGAATTAGGTAAAAACGAAAGGAATCTGAACAAAGTATGGATGTCAGTTAGTGGTAAGGTACCAACATTGGCTTATTTATTGTGACAGATACTCATAACAGGAAACTAGGTGTGAGGTTTGTTGAAACTCTGTGTACTAGCTTCACAAATTTCCTATAAATCTAAATCTTCTCCAAAACAAAACACTTAAAAAAAAAAAAAAAAGTCAGAAAAAAAATTTATTAAGAGCTGGGCTGCAGCACCAGATCCTGCCACCAGGTGCCATTTGTGATAATATAGGATAAGTTCAAGCCTGAAAATAGGTATTTTTAACGTTAGGCCAAAGTAGTTTATTTCTCTACTTTGCCAATTACTTGTCATAATCTGTATATCAATTGAATTAGTTCCCAAATACCATGGAAACTACTATAGAATTATAAAATAGAAATATATGCATACAATAAAATATATAATCATATAATATAGTTAAATAGAATTATAATAATTTTTCATGAGTGCTAACAGAGGAACTCAGACAAAATTTTGAAAGCTGTCAATTTTTTAAAGCAACCAAACCACAAAAATTCACTTAAAACAATTAGCATGTGTGTGTTCAATCCTACAGCACTTTTAAACAAAATCATTTTGTAGTGCTCTTAACTTACTTTTTTTTCTATACAATTTTTGGATTTAGCTTCAGTGGCAGATTCCCAACACTACATTGTTTGAATCACTAAACTAAAGATCTTCAAGAAAAAAGCAAAATGGCAATTCTTTTAGCCATTTGCAAAGCACTTTCATAAACCTCCTCACTGGATTCTCACAACAGCTTTGTGATATTGGGAGTGAGGGGACTTATTCATATTTCCCCGTTCTACAGATAAGGAATGGAGGACAGAGAGATTAAGCAAGGAAAAGAGGTGAGCCGGGCTTTCTGGTGCTAAATTATATCCCTTTCCACTATATTACATATCTCCTTTCATGTGGCTGCCATCGAAAAATTTAAGAGTTGATGGCTTAAATAACAGGAATTTATTTCTCAGTGTTCTGGAGACTGGAAGTCCAAGATCAAGGTGTCAGCAGGCTCAGTGCCTGGTAAGGGCTGTGTCCTTGAGTTGCAGACAGCAGTGTTCTCACTATGTCCTCACATGGCCTTCTTAAAGTGCAGGCAGGTGGAGAGAGAGATGGAGGGAGGAATCAAGTTTCTTGGTGTCTCTCCTTAAGGGCACTAATCACATCCTGAGGGCCCTCTCCCTCCTGACCCCATCTAAACCTAATTATCTCCCAAATGCCCCATTTCCAAATGCCCTGGGGACTAGGGCTTCCATATATGAATTTGAGAAAAAGACAATTCAGTCCTTAGCATTACATCACTTAGCCTTTGGAAATTCTTTACAACTCTTTGTAACTTTCGAGAAACCATCAACTCAGATATTGACCCACCAAAAAGGCACTGACAAGTTAATGGCTCTGGTAAGTGATATTTATGCGTACTAGGCCTTGTAAACTGATAAGATCTGTTAGAGATCATTTAATCGAAATACAGAATGGAGAGTGGGTTGAGGGACAGAGATGAAGCGCTCTCTGTCACCAGTCACTAAGTTCCATGTATTTACTAGTATATTGCACCAGGGCTTAAAAGCTCATGTAAGAATGCTAAAAATCAACCTCACTCCGAGGAACACTTAAGCAAAATCCTCACTTGGCAGAGCTAAAAGTGTTTTGGCTTTTATTTCTTCAGGGACATGTGTCATTGATTTTTGTGTCTGAGGCTAAAGAGCCAATTGAGCTCTTAAGAAGCATCCAAAGATTCAAAATCTAGTGCATTTCTGATGAGTGGTTGTTTAAAGCTTGTAGAGGACAGCCTGGGAGACCTCCAACTTACCAACAATGTTTGGTATACAACGTCTTCGCTTGGCTGTGTTCTGTGAATGGGGATGCTTTGTTAGTACTTAAGACATATAATTGGAGGAAGGGATGGGGGCCAAAAATCATAGTCTCAATCCTTCCATTTCTTTACGGCCCCAAACAAATATAAAATGAGGTCATATTTTAGAAAGACTCTTGATAACATGTCTTTGCCAGAGTTGAGTTCCCAAGCCATTTTTAGCTGCACTAGTCTGACCTCCTGTTTAAATGCGAATCACTGGAAAAAGAACCGGACTCAGAGCCAGGAAACTTTGTCCGGGACCTGGCTCAATTACTTGCCATTGGTGTCATCTTGGATCCTGCACTTCACTTTCCTGGTTGCAAAATTGGGTCCATAATGGTCCTGCCTATATGAGATGTTTATGTGAAAACTCTAAAGTGGATGGTGCTGCTTGAACACAAGAATTTTAAGAATGGTACATGGGAAGACATTATTTTGAACATGTAATAAGGAGTTGGAAATTCTTATTTCTTGTAATGTGTTTCATTCCATTATGCTCAGGGTCAGTTACATTTTCAACCACCATCTTCACCTGGAAGGTAGTTGCTAGCACACAACAGGTGCTCAATCAACATTTATTAAATGAAAGGTGGGTAAATAGGAACATTCCCTCTTATTTACCAGGGACTGTGGCATGATTGCATACTATAATAGATTTGAGTTCTTCTCACTCTGCCACCGTGAATTTTTTAAATTAGTATTATTTGGAATATTGCTATTCTTCTTTGTCTAAGCACGTTTAAAGCACCTCTAAATGACTTCCAAAAGAAACTAGAAATTCAAATGGCCTATTGTTTGGTAGAGGATTCTGGACCGGGGAGTCAGCTACAGCTATTAGTCATTGTTGATCTTTATACCGCTGAATTTCACACAGCACAACTGCGTAAGGATCTAACTTAATTGCAGATTGGTTATAAAGAACTTAATGAACGTTTCATAATATATCCAAACACTGAATGCATTGTGACAGTAATTAGGCTGCTGCAGTTTTCCCCTGAAGTGAATTGTAAGTCCTTGTCATCCTATACAACTCCTGGAAAACCATGTGTGGCTATTCTAGGCTCTCAGGAGCAGCCTCTGGAATCACCTGCAACAGAGAAGCTACTCAAGACTATGTTCAGAAGAAAAAGGCTCTCGGTTCCTTCATGGAGGGTCCCTTTGCCTCCAAGGAAACACTCCAATTTAGATGATCTTTCACATATTCAACCCCAGAGCTCTGTAGTAGTTTGTTCATTTTCACTCACTCACTTAAGCATTGGTGGAGGACGATCTATGTACCAGTCCGTGGCATCATTCCTGACCTTTTGGAGGCATCCACCATCTGGTGCACTAGCCACACAGACACACCATGAGCCGTCACACAGTGTGAAAAGCACGGTAACTGTGGCATTGGCATTGTGCTGTGAAAGTACAGGGCAGGGGTGCTAAGTCCGCTCTCAGGGGAATGAGAAAGAGAATGGAGGTAGAAAGGGGGAGGTTTCAAGCAGGAAGAGACATTGGAGCGATTTGGATCTAAAAGGCTGATAAGTGTGTGTTTTTCTTTGTGTGTATATGTATTTAAATAGAGAAATGGAAAAAGGTAAAAGTGAAATATGAATCCTTTTTTTTTTTTTTTTTTTTTGTAAGAAAGAATCTAATCTCAAGTGCCCCAGGAACTGCAAAGTGAATAATTACCCCTCTTCCCCACTGGAGGCAGCTCTTCTGCTAGCTTTGCTTATAGGAGAGGCACTCCTGTTTCTGGCAAATACCTCTTACCCTCAGTTCCAAGAGCCTGCCATTTGTCCCACGAGATTCACGGAGACTGTGGGAAAAGAAAATCACATTGGGTGGGGCATGGGATGACTCAGGAAACTGGCAGGGAACTTGTGGGTGGGGAGGCTGAGCCTCAGGACAGTGACTGACGCATCAACAGGTACCTGTCTCTTTGTGGTAGAGGTTTGATAAATATTTGTGCAAGGGTGAGAGTGGCTGTATATAGCATACACCTACAAGTTTTTGGGTCAGTCTGACCACTTTAAAATAAAAGAGGTTTTCCATTCTATGGGAAGTTTACTTCTTATTTTTCAGCCTCAGATGTTCATGATGAGAAGAGCTGGGAGTATCTCTTAAAGTCCTCCCAGCACGCCTTCCTCATTCTTTTGGAATCAGCAGCCCCTGATTTTCTTTTGGCAGATGATCTGGCCACAGCTCTCAGTCTCTATGAATCAGGTGAAACTGACACTCCTTCACTCCAGAGAACACGTCACCCAGTCCTGAGCAAAGAAAATATTGTGTGCCCTTGGCAAGGGTGGTTTGTTTAGGGGTAAGCATCGGATCCAACCCAGACAAATCAGAACCATCCCTGGGAGTCTGGCTGAGACTATAAGCAACTATGGACTCTCTGTGGGAGTCATTAAGCTGGTGGGAGTAAGCCTGGGGCTGCCATCTTACCACCATGCTGGAGCGCCTGCCTGAGAATGAAGCTAGCACAGGGAAGCAGAGATAGGAGGACAGATTTCCAAGCCAGATGTGCTCCGCCTCCCTCCAGGGACTGACTAGTAGCAGTTAAATGTGCTGTTTCCCTTTTGCTGTAGCCAGAGTGAATTTGGATCCGCCCTATAGCCAAAGGGATTCTGATGAATACCAGCCCTCAGCAGGAACCTTTGTACACCCTCAGGGGTACTGCACGGTGTCTTGCCTGCTTCTCTTGCGAGGCCGCTTCATTCTCCCTTCCCTACACCAGCTTCTCTGTTCACTCATTTGCTTGCACCAGTCGTGGCTCCCCCAAAATGTAGGCTTAGACCCCAAGTCTCCATCGACTTCCAACTTGGTTCTCCAGGCCACAGGCCTGAGTCTCTCAAATTTCAAATTCCTATGAAGGAGATTCAGACTGATCCAGCCTGGCTCAGTTGTCCACCTGCGATTTAATCAGTTGTTGCTAGGTAAGAGGGCTGTGTGGTCTGTAGGGCTGCCCCTGTAGACTGGGGTAGTGGTGCATAGATTATTTTTAAATATATATATTCTATTGATTTTTAGAGAGCTGGGAAGGGAGAGGGAGAGGGAGAGAGAGAGAGAAATATCAATGTGAGAGTGTAACAGATCAGCTGCCTCCCACACACCCTCTACCAGGATCTAGTCTGTAACCTGGACATGTGCCCTGAATGGGAATTGAACCAGCAACCTTTCAGTGCACAGGATGATGCCCAACCAAGTGAGTCACACAGGCCAGGGCTGGATAGATTCTTTAAGAAGGGGATGTGGGAGGGAAGGAAACGATAAGCATATTCAGTATAGCCTCTTTCTCTCATTTGATTCCTATATTTCTGAGAGATAGGAATTATTATCATCCTCATTTCACATAACTACGGATCTTGAACAAAGTGCTGCTATCCGTTAATGAAGAAGCGAATGAGACTGAGACTATTCTGTTGGGAAAAGTTCAAAGGGAAATGCAGTTGGAGAATGACAGGCCCTGTGCTTGGGCCTGTCATGTGGCTCCTTAGTAGCTGCAGAGGTTTGGGCAATAGCCGAGGTGGTTGAAGGTTTGATTTTTTTCCTTTCACATGATAATACTATATAGTATGATACTTTTTGTAATATCCATTTTATTTCAATTTAAAAATTTTTAAATTTATTTACTTATTTATTTATTTGAACTGAGGTATAATTGTCATATAACATTATCCCTGATGTAAGCTGTGCCTTGATGTCTGGAGGAGAAAAAGAATTAAAAATAAAATAGGGAGCTCTCCCTACTGGGAGCACGCCCTTGCCTTTCCCTTCCCTTCCCCACTCCCCCTCCCCCCGAAAAAATAGAACCCAACCACAAAAAAACATATACATAAATTTATAGGTTTAAGTAGTAAATGCCAACAAAAAGTGGTGTCTTGTTATGAAGTGTCCTATCTGGGCCTTCTATAAGCATCATGGGTGGCTGAATCTGATTTGTATTATGCTTCCACATATTTAGACTTTTCCATTCTGTCCTTTTTTTCCCATATCCCACTAGGCTTGGGGTGGGGGGAGGAAAACAAGAGTTAATTAATACAGTGGCAAAATTATACTTCTTTGCCTCTGATACAACCAGCTGTGCAGGACTTACCCCCTCCCCGCACCATGACTACCATCAATCCCGCCCTCTCAAATTCTACCTCAAACACTTCTCAGCGTTCCTAAGGGTATTATGTCATGTGGGCACAGCAGTCGCCCTTAGTTGAGATGTGACAGTTGCATTCTTCTTTTCGCTTTTGTGGCTCCTTGGGAAGTTCTCTCCGGTCACTACCACTGCCCTATTGAGTGACCACCCACCGATACCTGCGAGGATGCCACAGCAGCTGCTGAAGATGCTGCTATTACTGGCTGGCAGCATCTGCGTGCTGGCAGCCTCTGCGGGCCTGTGTGGATGGCTCTGTCTGCGCCACGGCCACCAGCGCTGCTGGGTCTAACCAGGCCAGGGCTTGTCCTCCATGGAGGCAGCTGGTTTTGGCAGCCTCCTCTGCCAAGGAGTTGGCCTTGTTTGAGTTCATGCCTCTTGGATCAGGGGATGATCTGAAAGACTTGACTTTATTAGAAACATCTCCTAGGAGGCTGCATTTGTCCTAGAGGCCTCTACTTGCTCCCTCTAGGCCCCCTTGGTCTCTTTTAAAAGACTTTGGGGACTCACTCCATGGCTAGGCATGCTTGAATTGTGGGAGAATGTAGATGTTAGAACAAAATGTATGTAGGTGAATACAAATGTATGGGCACCTTCTGCACTGTTGTCAGAGTGCTTTATATAATCCTACCTCTGAGGCAGAGTAAACCCAACTCATATTGAACCTTTTTTTTTGTTTGTTTTGTTACAAATGCAGTTGCATCCCAGCACACACAGCTGTCCTTCAGCTCCCGTGTTCCTGGGCCCTGGGGGATCTATGCCTTGTACCAGGTAGTTGGTGCTTGGCAGCTCACTTCCCAAGGAGAGGGTGCTTTTGGCCTTTCCAAAATGATGGCATCCTTTTTCTTTGTGGCAGGAGCAAAAACAAACAGAAAACTTAGAATAGCCTACTTCTGAGGAGCATAGAAACCCATCTGGGATAGTCTCCAAGTGAGACATTCTCCCTGGCAGATTTTCCCTTCCCTGACCCACTTCCACTCAGCCCGGATCGCTGACCTTTGAAGTTTTAGAACAATGCACAATTACTTACGTCTGTGCACTAATACTGCTTCAATATGTTTTAGTTTTTCATTTGTTAGTCATAGACTTTCTGGAACAGGCTGTTTCTTAAACAAACCAATGTAAGACATCTATTTAAAACACTTTTGAAATCCAAATAATTTGGGGGGGGGAGGGGTAAGTAATGATTTACAAATGGAGTCATTCCATTTCCATTAACACTTTGACAGGCTATTAATTAATTTTTGAGCAGGAGAATGGAAGATGGAGAAAATGATAAGAAGGAACGATGGTACATGTGTGTCTGGGCACGGAAAATGAGTTAAGTTCATGTAAGGGAGGAAAAGCTTCCCTCCACCCTTTTAGGGGCGGAAAATGAAACTGACCAAGACAGATTACCAGGAGAAGAGCATACAAATGTATTGAGCATAAGTGTTATGTGACAGGGGAGCCTTAAGGACATGAAGACCCAAAGAAGCAGTAAACCCTGAGCATTTTTGTGCTCTGTGTGGTGAAGAGCGGACAGCTGTGTAGAAAAGGGACAGGTCAGAGTGCAGGAGGTGAGTGTGGCCAGCTGGGGAAGTAAGAAAGGCCTGCTCGCTCAGGTTCCTCTCAGCGGTGTCTCTGTCTTCAGAGATAAGCACACTCCTTTCCTGCACGCTCAGGAGGGCACCTTTCACGTGGCAGTTCCAGAACCTGTTCTGATGAGAAGGCCAAGGGGGTGGGGGGAGGGGAGGGAAGAGGTCCTCTTTTGCTGTTTTCTCAAACTCCTGCAGCTTAAAGTATTTTGGGGTAGCATGTCCTGAACCTATCACTTGCCAAATGTAAAGGGTCCTTCCATGCTATCTGCCCAACCCCTGGTGTTCTAACAGGTTCTCAGTTGTATTAAAATTATTTTAACGGTTCGGAAGCTGATAGAGTATTCAACCCAGTTTAACAGTTATGCGGGAAGCACCTACTATGTCTCTCTCACACAGCAGGGATCTAATTAGGGACCTATTTCTGAGAGGAGCCCTCCCACTCTGAGATGCTGTCCTCAGGGGCCCTGAGCAGGAAAGATTAAAATCTACTCCAACTCCACCTCGATGGCTACTTACATGCAGTCTCGTGTTTACCTATCCTTCCCAAGGCCGGGACAGTTTCATATACGTGGGTTTGCATGTTATTGGTTCTCCTACCACAAAAATGGCCAAGGATTTTAGAAGGCAATGCCTCTCTCAAGTGGTCCTTTCCTGAGTAAAGGGAACTCCTCTTGAGGAATAACCTGCTTGGCCACACCTGGTGCACCCCGGGGACCCCAGGCAGGAGGGTATGGAAGCCTCTGAGGAGGCTCAGCCCTTTCAGTTCCACGTTCGATGCCATTGGCAACACATGAAAGGAAAACAGAACCCCAATTACAACAGGATGCATTTGTTCTGAGCCTCCGAGCAGGGCTTCTTGGACTTGAACATGCAGACCACTACCCTGGGCATGCTGGGGAAATGCAACTTCTAACTCAGCAGGTCTGGGTGGGGCCTGAGAATTTGTCTTTCCAACAAACTCTTGAGAGGCGTTGATGCTGCTGGTCCAGAGACACACGCTGAGTGCCAAGTCTTCCGTGTTGTTTTTCCCCAGGTCGTCCCATTCAGTCCTCATGACAAGCCGTGAGGTACTTGACACATCCCCATTTTACAGAAGTGAGACAGGCTCCGGGAGGGAAACAAACCTGCCTAGGGCTGTACAGCCGGTAAGCCCTACACTCAGCCACCAGAATCCAAGTCCTGTGCTTTCCTCCCACGTGACTGAGGCTCCTCTGCATCAGCCCAGGGCCTGTGACACCACTCAGGGAAATGGCATGTCAGGGCTTCAGCTCTCAGAGCCGACCGAGCAGCACACTGCTGAGTGCCCGCCTCGTCCTGGATCTCGTTAGATCTCCTTCAGGTTGCTTGCAGCATGTTTGGGTTGGTGATTTGGCCATCCAACTTGCTATTCTTTCCTACTTCATACTTTATCCACAGGTAGGTATACAATTCCTTGTTTCTCGTATTTGAATAGTAAATACAGGCTTTTCAATGATGATTGGAGGCTCAAGTATTGATGGACACATGGAGGACCAATCTATGAGAAGTAAAACAGATCATTGGAATAAGAGATTGAATATCTTCCCATGGATAATAACAGATAAAGTGGGAAAAGTGATAGAACCAGCTAGAAGTTGACAAAACGAAGTGTGTCAACACATAAGCTTGGGAGTTTTGAACCCTGGCCCTGCCTCTTACTTAACAAGTAATTTTGGGTCCGTTACTTAACCTCTCTGTGCATTGATTTCCTGCATGTTAAAAGGAGATAATGTGGTTCTTGTGACAACTAAGAGGTTCTGTTAATTCACAACAGTGCCCAGCATGTAGTAAGTGCTCAGTAAATATTGTAAGCATCATTATTATCAATCATACCAACCTCCTTATGTTTAATATAGAGCCATAGAGGCCCCTGAAAGCTTAAGTGATTTAAACATTCATTAACAAACAATTATAGAGCTCTTGCTATGTCGCCGACCTTTACTAGTTGATAACTAGACCAACGTTATGAGATGGAAAGTCATAGAGCTGATAACTGAACACAGACCCTCTGATTTCTAGTCTATTAGGATGAGTGCAAGTGCACGTTCACCCCACTCACTGTCACTCTGGGCTGTAATAGTTCTTGGATATTTCTAACAGTTCCATGGGCAGCACTGACGCAGTAGCCACCAAACGGAATCTTCTTTCCCCATTGTCTCCCTGGCCTGGAGGAGCCTGACAGCTGGACTGAAAGGCAAGGAGCCTTGAGTTGGGCCACAGGTGCTGCAGAGCCAGCGAAGGGAGCGCCTGGCACGCAGGTCAGCGGAGCTCCAGCGGAGCTCTCAGGCCAGTGCTCTCTGCAGGCATAAGTTTCCAATCTCGCCCGGAGACTGTAGGTTTTAGAATCAGCATCGTTTACCTGGCTGAAGTTAGTGCTCTTGGCATCTCTCTCCCAAGGATGATAAGGAATCTGGTTACTCTAGGCTGGGGGTGGGGTGCTGGTGCGTACCTGACTCTCTGCCACATTCTTCAATTCTCTTTTTCAAGAGGAACTTAAATGTCTTTGTCCAAAAAAAAAAAAGTCTTTGTCTCCAGGGAACTCTCTGGTTCTGAGCTTTTGGTCCTTTTGTTTGGAGCAGCCTCTCCCTAGTGTTCAAGTTTCAGGTAAGGCATCTGGTGTACAACTAAAGGATAAGCAGAGAGAAATAAAAATCTTTTATTATGTCTGTGAAGCCAGGTATGTGCACATAAACAATGAAGAAGTGCAACTGAATTCAAAAGTGGAATTATATGAACTCCAAGGGTCTATTACCCATCTTTACAAACCAAGGGCTGCTTAACGGCTCACCTCTTTGTTTTCCTCTTCATTTAGAATGCAAATTTATGGTCATTGGTTACAATTGAAGGAGTACATTCCCTTAAAAACGAAGCTTCTTATTGCAAGTGCTTGTCTCGTATTGCAAATTGTTTCAATGTTATCTAATAATTCTGCTTTCAACAATACTCAATAATATCTCCTGTATGTGAGGTCTGTGTGTGCTGAAACCCAGAGATGTTGAAAACAGAGCTTCACAGTCCCTCTAGCCCAGAGGAATTCGCTGCCCCAGTTATAGTGCTTTTGGATTGCACAGGATACAGGGCTCCAAATTGCGGAGTGTGCAGGATAGGAGATGCTGCGATCCTTTGCCTTCATACAGGGACTAAGAAGTTAGTAATACTGAGTTCCCCATGCACGGTATTATGAAATTGGACAAAGTTCAATATCTTAAAATGTTGTTTTGTTGGACTAATACATGCATGTGATTTCAGAAATTGAATGGGACTAGTAAGTTTATCACTGAAGCTATAGTTCTCTCCTGCACGCCGTTCCACTCTCCAGAGGCAACTGCTTTCTACTTATTTAGTTCTTTATTCTTGAGTTGGGTCCCTATGTCTAAATACTATGCATAGGCTGCTATTGTTCATCAATATTAGACATTAAAGTACATGAGGATTTTAGCTCTCTTGCCTTCTGTTCTATCCTGCAATATATTTATATCAAACTTTGTTAACAATTCACATTCTGTGTTTTCATTCATTTGAATGTAAATGTCATTCATAGGTGAGCCTAGAAGCATGATTATATTTTATGAAAATGCTTCTTATTGTTTTCTGGGCTCTATTTCCTGCAGCTGTTGGGACATTTTCCATTGGCCATACGTTCTCCTGACTGTATTAGGCTGATGATCAGAATCTGCCAGGTCTTGTGGTCCATGTCTCCATGACCAGCCCTCTTCTGGCAGCACATTTAGACTGATTCCCTCTAGCTTCTGCCCAACCTCGCTGAGCAGCAAAATGTGAGGCCCACAATGGCCTAAGAGTCCTAAGTAGGACTTAGAGGTAGCAAGAAGAGAGAACAATATAAAGGCAAGAGGCAATCTGGAGCATGGAACTGTCTAGAAAGAGTTTTCTGAGAGCTTTAGATGTGTGCTATAAAATTTCACCATGTGTGGATGTGGACACCGCAGCAGGAGTCACAGTGAGGGTTTCTGTTCTGTTTATACATGTGCTGAGTGCATTTAAACAGCCTAAATATTGAATTCATTCAGAAACATATTATTTGGCTCACAGAACTTGGAATCACTCACCCCATGTCTAACCATCAGGTCCCTTTTGACCATGTCCTCCTATTCTTCCTTGTCTTGTCACTAGTTGAGAAAAGGCAAGCATCGGCCTGCAATTACCATCTAACCTCTGTCATAAATCCCCAGAAGTGCCAAGCACAAAGGGAATCAAAACGTGTGCATGCATGTGCATGTGCGTGCACACACACACACATACTGATCTTTTCTGCATTTTTATTTCATCCTCTCTGATCCTTTTAAGACACAACAGAACATATTTTAAAACTTTGAGCTGGAGATGTGTGAGGAGACATCCCATGACATATATTATTTGCCAGACTATTTTTATTCCTGTCTATGAGGACGAGAACCACTCCAAAATGCCTCTTCCTCTGTTTCTTTGTGGCTAGAGACATAGAAAAGGCAATAATGGATGGAGAATTGGCAGGGAAGGGATGATGGGAAGCTTGAAGACCATGCCTGCTACATTTTTGCTTTCAAGCCCAGGATATAGGAAACCATCATTTACCATAACCAATGCAAGTTGCTCCAGATCATAAGCCAAGAATGTTTTAAAAAATGCTGGTAAGGAATTTTAATAAGAACTAAAAATGTCTATATTTCAGTTTCCCTGTTCCAGGTCCCTGCTAGGGATGGAACTAACTCTCAAAATATTAATGAAGTTATCAGTCTTCTCATGGACAATGGAGACCCCTTCACTTTCTTCCAGGCTTGTTACTGATATCTAGTCCAATAGAGCATCAACTGAAATTTTCACTTTAAAAGACATGAATTCCAAAGAGGGAAAACAAAGCCTAGAGTGCATTTAAATTTTATCTAAAAGGAAAAGAAATGTTTGACTAGTCATTGAAATTAATATATGTGACAATAGAATTATGATTCATAACCCAAATGGAGGTGGTCTACGGAAGATCCAAAGATTGAAAAATTGTCAGTGAGTGTCTAGCATTATTCTTAAGAGAAGCTACTGATAAGCTGGCATTGTAAGCACTAGGTCCACTTAGCAGGTGCATCCCCAAACCTGGAGATGGGTATCTGAGCATATCAACCTGAAGCATGGACCTTGCTCTTTTACTCCCCTTCCTCTGACTCCATATTTAACAAGAACACATCTGATTAAAATCTGGCTTTCCACATAGAATTTCTTTTGGGGAACAAATATTTGATCACCTGGCATGAACATCCCAGGCCTGGCAGCTTGGTTCTCATTGCAAATGAACTGGCCTTCTGTTTGTGCACCACTTGCTTGAGAGGTGGGTTTGCAGGAACCTCTCCACCAGAGAGCTAGTAGGTTATGCTGCATTAACAAAATCAATTTAATTAACTTGCAAACCAACTCACTTCCTTTTTCCCATACAGGCCTGTTCCTGCCATTGGCAGAGCCCAGGGCACAAGTACAAATGGAGGACCCAAGCCTGTGTCTTACCTCTGCTTTTCTTCCCATAGATGACTCTGACCTTGGGGGCTATGTGAGCATGCACAGGGTCTATCCCAGTCCCTGCCTACCGTATAGCCACTCCGTGGCCCTTTCTCAGGTCCAGGTGTGTTTACATGGAAATGGCTGTTTTTGGGAAAACATACCCAAGGAAAAAGCCCAATCAGGACCTGTTGGCAAAGATGGTTGGGGCGTAAGGGGTTGATCATAGGGCAGACGCACTCCTTGGCTTTATGACTCCTCACTGTGTAAAGAGGAGTTTGGCCAAAGAAAGGCTAGAGTGGGGCCCAGGGCAGACACCTAGTCACCCAGTTCTAAGAGTGATACTTCCTACATAACCATCTTTTCCCCGCTCTGGGGACATTCGGGAGTAACTATATTATTCTTGAGGTGGTCTTTCTATCTCAGCTCTTTAAAACGGCAATACTTCCTAGTTGAATGTAATCGGCCCAATTGTGGTCTAAGGGGGAATCTGACCTAAACCATTAGCAAAGCCTATCTTGTTTAAAATTGCTTCCCAGAGACCTAGAAGAAAATTTGGGGTCCTCTGTTAACATTTGTAGAGGTTCCTCAGGCAATCACACTAAATTCTGACCTATGTAGAAATGTAGTCCCAAGTCACAGCCTAGTCTGTCTTAATTACAGTGTCGGGCTCAGAGGAGATTTTACTTAACTGCTTGCTAATGGAAGTCCTTAATCTAAAGGATCCTGAACCATTTGGCCAGGACATGAGAATTTGGCAGGAACAATGTGGAACTTGCTTGTAAGTGTGCTTCAGGGCAGAATGGTTTCAAAAAAGTGATCATGTTTTGTTCCAAGATATTTCACTGCTGTTTCACAAACAGTCCATCCGGTCTTGCTTATAGAACAAAGCCACAGAAATGCATTAAAACTGGAGCAGGAGAGGATTTTAATCTGCTCAGCCAGCTGGTTTACCATTTAGATTATACATAAGGAGGAAGAGAAAAATGTAAAACATAATGTGATACACATTTCATGTCATTATCTGATAGAATATGCCTTAAAGGGAAATGAATGGGAAATCAATATTTAAAAAGATCTGGGCGGATTAAATTGTTGGCCCTTTCTGATAATATTGAAATGATTAAAGAGCTGTGTCCAAGAGGCGGAATGGCCTTCATGGCTGTTCGTTTAATTTTATTTCATGTCAACCATTCATTTGGCAAATATGTAAATACTAGCCAAATGCAAGGCGTTGTTCAACAAGAGACCGGTTCTGCCCTAGCCAATTTGGCTCAGTGGATAGAGCTTTGGCCTGTGGACCTAAGGGTTCTGGGTTCTGCCCATGGTTCAATTCTGGTCAAGGATACATACCTCGGTTGCAGGTCTGATCCCTGGCCCTGGCAATCAATTGATGTGTCTGTCTCACATCAATGTTTCTCTCTGTCTCTCCCCCTCTTTTCCACTCTCTCTAAAAATCAATGGAAAATATCCACAGGTAAAGATTTACAAAACAAAACACAAGAGACTTTCTATGGATTCCTTTCCTTCCCATCTTCTCTTATATTATATGTCTTCATCTACATCACCAGGGGGGGTAATATAACATAATAATTAGCTATGCAGGCCATGTAACCTTAAGGAAATAATTTCACATCTTTGAGTCTTGGTTTCCCCATCTATAAAATAGGGATAGTGATAGGGCTTAGCTTACACTGGTGGGTCAGCACACACTAAGCTACCATTAAATGTTAAATATGAATACTGCTGTGAAAAAAAATAATAATTTGCTTCATAGGCTGTTGAGCTTATAGGCTACCTTTAGGAAAAAGCAGCATTAGCCAAAAAATAAATCAAGGATAATGTTTTACCTTGTTTTATATTTCTTGGGCATGAAGAAACTACCAACATTTGTTAAGCATGTACCATGCTAAGATATAAGCAAAACTTTTTGAACATGGGATATTTATGGGGCGGTGGATTTTTTTCCTCTACCCTCTTAGGTTTAGTGGCTGAGACCCTGAAAAATAAGCTGATACAAGACAGATTGGGGATTTGAGTTTCTTAGGGGCAGTAAACTGTGGGAAGGTAAATATATGGGGGAAACTAAGGATTGTTAATTTTAGTAAAGTTTGTAATGAAGTTCCTCTCAGGGCCACCTCTGGGTTGATGGGAGTCTAGAGTTGTCTCCAGTGACTAAGAGTCACTCTGCTCTTCTTGATATGAGAGAGTGGGGCAGAGGGATACCTGAGCAAAGGGAAATTTATGTCCTGCTTTTCAGCAAATAGGGCAAAGGTAGAGACCTTTGTTCTGCTTCTGTTCTCAGTTGCCTTCATCTCAAAATAATTCTTATGCCGAAGTGGCATACCTTGGGTGGCATATCCTTATCCCCTTCACACTGTTTGATAATCCTTACACGACACCTTACAATTTGGGTACTAAACTGAGTTTAGAGGGGTAAAATACTTGCCATCTTTACATACCTGGTAAGTGGTGGGACTGGAAATCAGATCTCAGTCTCCCGGAGTCCAGAACTAGTGCCCTCAGCTGTCACCTCCCTGAAACGCTCTGTAGACACAGAGATCATGAAACAGCCAGAATTACAAATAAATTTCAGTTCTGTTAGATGAGGGAGAAAACTGTTTGTTCAGGAGTTGGTCATTATTTAAAGGAATTCATGCTATAGTACCAGATGACAGACTCTTAATACAGTAAGAAGGGAGGTATGTTCTGAAATTCTGAATTAAGCCTCTGAAGTTACTCTTAGCAGTGGTTCCATAGTGACCAATTATTCCTTCTCATTGGTTTGCCCCAGGTGGAGGTCAGGAATTGTGTCTTTGGCACTTGGCAGAGTCCTTGTGCACATAAGTGGCTCCCTATTTGTGGAATGAGAAAATTTTGGTTGACTGGTGCTCTTCTCTGTAGATGAGACAAAACTACTCTGTGACTAGAGAAAAACAATTAGGACCATTAAAAATCTTTAAGGCGGACTAATCTGGCTTTATTAGGTAATCAGTGTGTACAAAATGAGCAAATAGAAACTAGTTACAGAATCTTGTCATGTACAGTGGTTTGTTTTTTAATTCAACAAATCTAAATGCTCAAAGCCTAACTTCAACTCATCAAACTCAATTCTCAAGCAATTGGCTCTATTGTTTTGCCTGAAAATTTATCACAAGTCTTAATTACTTGGTTTGCCTTGCTACCAGAGGACCTCCAGGATTCATTGATAGGTCCTTTGGTTTCCCATTAAATGGATTTAAACATGTTTCTGCTTGGAGGACAGGATTCTGAAATCATTTTGGGTTGGCGAACCATTTGTAGATCAAGGCCTGGTCAAATAAGTTCAGTCCTCACCTACCAAAGTAGCTTGAGGCTGAAGCAAATGTAAAGGTAAGTTCAGAGTAATGAATACAGGTATTCTAATATTGGGGTACAGAAACACACACACAACTGATTTGTTACTTTCACACAAAAACTCCTCTCCTTGGGATAAAGTCCAAGCTCCTCTATGCAGAAGGAAGTCTGGTGCAGTGGGTAAGAATGCAGTCCCGGAGACTGTCAGCCCAGTCCTCGATGCTGCAGCCTCTTACTAATAGGAGAGGGCCAGCCTGAGGGCGGGGCCAACCAGGCAGAAAGCAGAGCTAAGAGACAGTGGGAAACCAGGTCCTGAAGATGCTGTGGGGGCTCAAAACATGCTCCCCCAAAGTATGCCACTTTGGCATGAGGGTTTTTTTGAGTTGGAGGAAAGTGAGAATCAACAGTTGCAGAAAGAAGGTTTCTTGGAGCTTTCCTTCTTTGACTCACAGCAGGAACTTCTGAGAGATGAGGACTGCCATCAATTCCCTCTGCTGGGGATGTTTTATGAAGAAGACGGAGAGTTGGTGCCGAGATGGACCTGCAAAAACCTTCCTCTAGCACTCTTCCCATATATTTATTTAGCTTCCCACAGTTTGCTGCCCCTTGGAGACCTAAAACCCTTTCCTTTGTCTTGTCACTTCTCTACAAATTTACTGTTCTTTGTTAAGACGCTATTATAAACCCCAAGCTCCAACCACCCTTTTGAATTATTCATCACTGAGTTTTTCCTATGTACATAAAAGCTTATTAATTATTTTTGTCAGTCTAATTTGTAGGGCTCTGGCTAGGGCACTGAGACGGGCAGAGGAAAACGTATTCTTTTCCTCCCTTACAATGCTCTCAGAGAGCCCCGATCAAACTGAGCTCAAAGCCAGAACTATCCCTAGATTTTTCAGACATGTAAGCCAAACATTTCTATTTTGCTGAAACCATTTTAGGTGGGGTTTTTCATCATTCACATTCTAGTCTCTATGTATTGAAATGTCCCTCAAGTCCAATTTAAATGCACCTCTCTGCAAGGCCTTCCTTATTCTCTGAGGCTTTCCTTATTCCCTCCAGGCAGAATGACATTTGCCTGCTTCTCTCCCTCCTCCTGCTCCCAGATGGTATTCAGTTGGCCCTTTTCTTAATGCCCTTACCAATTATGGCTGGGGACTCTGGAGCTGGATTGCCTAGGTTGGAGTTCTGGCTATAACACCTACTAACTGTCATATCTTTCCTAAGAGAATATAAGGGGTTCAAGACAGATCTTGGCTTGAGTCATTTTCCTGTTGGGCTACCATCTTGTTGTCCCATCCTTGATGAGCAGGGACTGTTTGTAGACCTACTTTAGGATTCATGCATTGCCCTTCTGCCCTCCCTCTCATCAGAAGACTGGTATTCGCTTGGCCTCCACAGTATGCTCAGACTCCAGATCTTTGGCTGGCCCTGCATATATGTTGGAATCCGGACTTCCTAAATCTTCTCCATTCTGTTGATGCCTGATCAGGGTTATGGTATAAACACTGATCTCAGTGACTGACTCCTTCTCCTTCCTGGAATCTGGAAACCACTGGTGCTTAAAGACAGATAAAGGTTGTTCTGATGGTCTATCTTGACTGCAAATGATTCATTCTGCAGAAATAAAACTAACTTCTATCCCATGACTACTAAAATAGGTCACTTTCAAATCTTTTCTGTCTTGCTTTTGCCTTCCTTAGAGGCAGTCCAAAGGGTTAACTGTTGGCAAAAATCCTTCAAACGAACAGACTCTGAAGAGTTTATGGAAAGAATATTAAATCCAGATGTTCTACTATGATGCTGTCCTTGAGTTAATGAGAAAATAAAAACAATATAATTTAATAGAGTCAAAATGCATATAAACAGAGAGCAGAAAGGATTAAAGGCTTTTAGACAATGGCCTGGGTTATGGTCCCATTTCTGCCACTTACTAAATACTGTATATGACCATGGGCAAATCACATAAGGAATCAGTGTTCCCTTCTGCATAATAGGATTACCATAACAAGGTACTTCATCTCTATTACACTGAGCAGTGCTTATAATCAAACTGCCTGGTGGGTAGTTGCTTTGCTACATACATAAGATATTATTGCTAGTATTACTATTACCAAGTGATCCAAAATGTGGATTCTAATTTCTTAGTGAGACTTTTACACAGCAACATTTGGTAATAATTGAAATCCAACATCCTTGGAAAACTCAAGTTTAATTCTTTATGAAATCACCACATTTATTTTGTGGGTAAAAAAAGCAATGTCTGAATTTCTGACGTCTATCCCTGCTATTTTCATGTTTAGAACTGACAACTATAACTAGATTAGGTAACAATAATGTATATTGCTACATAATTATGATTCATATGAAATAGAACAGAAGAGCAAGTGGGAGTATTGAACTGGAGGAGTCCAAGTTTGGGTGTTGGGTTAAGGTTCTTTTAGGTTTGCTGTTGCACATTGGTCTTGTGTTTACACCATCCTAATCAGCATTGGGTTTCCCTACTTTAACATCATAGAGCTTATACTCAGACTCCACAACATGGTGTGAATTTAGATTCTTAGGTGTTATGACCCTTGTCTCCCTATAGTACCCCATAGCAAGACCAATTTAGCTGAGGTTGGCTTGTAAATCGTCACTACGTTGACATTTGCACTGATGTTGCAAAAGCAATGTGGGTAAACCTGACAGTTCCTTAACACTAATCCAGGGATTAACACAATACCTTCCCAATAGACATTAATTATATTCCTCATCATTAGTAACTCCAAATCTTGACTCCCTGAACACCTGCATGTAAGCAAGACCTCACCTGGGATAGTCAAGGAGTGTGTTTGGGAGGCTGACCCACTGAGGCACTGAGTGCATGCAAAGATGCCCTGAGCACAGCATGACAGGGAAGCCAAGAATATCCGGACTTTGGTTTGGGCAACAGGGAACTGAGGAGGAGCCAGGACACAGTAGAGATTAGAGGACCTTCTCCCAGTTCTGGGTCCCAAGACTTCTCTTGCTTCCTGGTTTTCGCTCTGGAGCAGATTCAGGCTCCAATAACCTCTAAAATGAAACTGGTGGGATGGGAACTTACAGAAAAAATGAAGTTAATTTTAACAGAAATGATAAAATACTTGAATTTGTGGATGGAGATGAATATATGCTGCTACAATACTGGGCAGTGCATTTGTATTCTCCCATTTAGGGGACTGCTCATTTTATGGAAAATATGTCATTGAAGTATATGTCTGTTTGGCATTTCTTCTGTGCTAAGGCCAAGCTGAAGTTTATTATGCTCTGTTGATCCACTAATGACTTGCAGGGTAGAAGTGCTTTTAAGGCAATTGATGACACCACAAAAAAGAGAAGGGTCACAATTCGGAAAATCTTTGGCACATGCTTTGAAGAATGGACAAATATAAGCATAAAGGAATCTAATGGGGAAAGAAGTGATTTATTAAAAGAGGAAAAGTAAATTGGGTAGGGAAGATTGACTTTACATACAACATTACCCACTTAGTCGCTGGGTCAGAGGACAAACACAAATCAATAATTCCAGTTGACTCTTTGAATTCTAAATAGCACTCCTCTCACTTTAAATCTACTCAGATCAGAACTTTCCTTTGCTGCTGGAATCTACTTCATTCTAATGAACACACCGCATTTATTTTCTTCATTTGGAAAATATTTATTGAATACTTCCAGGTGCCAGCTATCATGATAACATTACACGATGTTTATTATCATAATGAAGATAACCCAATGCTGTACCAAACCCTTTTTCTTTCTTTCTAAATATACAGTTAGATGGAAATAGGTTAAGAAATAGGTTAAATAAGTTGCCCAAGATCACACAGTAAACTTCAAATGTAGATGACAGGCTCAAAAACAGACCATTCCCTGTACTTAAATGCCATGTCTATCTGAATTTCACAAAAGATTTCACTAAAAACTACAGTTCATGAGGGCTGGCAAGCTTCTCTGCAGTTAAGTAGGCCATGTGACTGAGTTCCGGCTAATAGGATATGGGTGGAAATTATCTGTATCATTTCCAGGCCCAACCCCTGGGCTCACCATCACCATCACCATCACCATCACCATCACCATCACCATCATCCATGGGCTCTAGTTTCCCTCATCTGCCAACCAAATGCTGATGAATTAGTGGAAGATCTGAGAACCTAGTGGATGAGGAAATCACAGGATGGGAGGAACTGGGACCCTGAATGTCTGTATGGAGTAAATCACCCCCAACTAACTCCCATTAGACCGTGACACAAGTGCTTCTTATACATATGATGCTTAAAACAGGAGTAAAAATGGTACATCTATGCTGCAGTAAAGAAGAAGTTCTTACCATTTGCAACAGCATGGATGGGACTGGAGAGCATTATGCTAAGTGAAATAAGCCAGGCAGAGAAAGATAAATATCACATGATCTCACTCATTTGTGGAATATAATGAACAACATAAACTGATGAACAAAAATAGATCCAGAGACAGAGAAACATCGACCACACCATTAAACCTCAGAGGGAAGGTAGGAGAGGGTGGGGGTAAGGGGGAGAGACCAACCAAAGGACTTGTATGCATGCATATAAGCCTAACCAATGGACACAGACAACAAGGGGGTGAGGGCATGAGGTGGGGAATAAGGGGGGTAATGGGGGAGTAAGGACACATATGAAACACTGTAATCAATAAAGAAATTTAAAAAAACAGGAGTAAAAGACAAATGTTTCAGGGGCCAGGTTTCTCATGCATAAACATGAGAATATGTGAAAAGCAGTTGAATGTGAGACAACAGGGAGTTATGGGAAGTAGGTCCAAACTAGAAAATGGCATGTCCATGCCAAAAAAAAAATCATATTGACTCTTAAAAACTGTACTGGCTCAATATAAATGTCTACAGGTAAATGTGTCCATCAGAGCCATAATTATCATGTGGGAGATTTCACCTACATGTCCATGATGGCCCATTCTAGCTCTGATTGTCAAGAAGTTCTTGGGTTTATAAGTGTTGTTGTTTTTTAATTTTCCCTTTGGAATACCACCTTAAGGATAACCTTCCAGTCTGAGATGCTAGTGTTCCTGGATCTTAGTGCTTTATTACTTTGAGACCTGAAAGTTTTGATCTCTAAGAATCCAAATTATTAGCCAAATACTTAATTATTGACAGGACTAGTTACCTAATTTGTGGGTCCTTTTGCAAAATGAAAATGTATAGTCACATTCAAAAGGCAGGAAAGAAGTGCAGTTAAAGGTACTGAAATATTAAACTTTTCTCTTTTGTGTAGTTTTTCTCTTAATATGTCAAGTTGTTTTGTATTTAATGTTTGTTTAATTATGTTAATTTAATTAGTTTCATTTTTCTATTTAATGTCATCCTTCTTCAGGTACAGGGATGCTCCTTGGGAATGGGGATCCTCACAGGTGCCTGGGGCTCCCCTATTTCATGACTCACTGTGTATCGCGATGCGTTTGGCCCTGGCTGGGAACAGGTAAGTCTTCCAAGGCACAGTAGCATCCACAGCAGGATGCACTGGGCACCTGGATCAGGTATGGACGAGGGGCTTGACGTGGAGGCGCCCACTGAGGGCACATGGAGCTGCCAGCCCAGGGAGCGCAGCTGCTGCCGTCCTTTCCAAGAGATCCTGCGGACCCAGCCTCCCCCCTTCAGCACCCGTGCCCAGACCCAGGCCAGAGTCAGAGTCCTCCTCATACCCACCATGCAATGTAGTTGCTACTCAGGCCAGGACGCATGAGGAGTGGGCAGTCAGGAACCCAGGGAGGCAGAAAGTACAGAAGTAGTGGAAAGTGGGACTGACCAAGGCTCCAACTACCCTGCCATGCTCCATTATCCCATCAGACTTTGCCTACAAAACACAAATTCAAAGATAAAATTATTAAGATGACAACAACAGAGCATTAACCCCAAGTGTGGTCCACTTCTAAAGTGGGGGCACTGTGCCACTGAGCTCGAAGCTGACCTTGATTATAGACCCTCTGCTCTCTACCAGGACGAGGGGTACAGTTATGATAAAATAGACCAAGTCCTTACCCCAGTGGAGTTTACATTCTAATAAAGTCGCTATTGAGATGCAGATAAACATGGGAGTGTCATACTTCAATGAACAATTTAATTATAGGGAAGGGCTAGCAAATGGTCAGCTTTTGAGCCCTCAATAAAGACTTGAACTTTGCACAGCCCTAGGTTTGGACCCTGCTCTTCCACTTTTACTAGTAGCGTGACATTGGGCAATTTACTTAACATTCCCTAAGACCATGTCCTCACCTGTAAAATGGGGATTAATAATACCCACATCTATAGGCAAAGCCTAGACAGGCACATGTTCAAGTTCACTATTGTTATTTTTTAGTAGTAGTACTGATTGCTCTAATAGCCATTAGTTTTAGCTTAAGTAAACAGAAATGAAATGTGTGGAATTGGAGACATGGGTGGGGAAGGAGACAATTCAAGTATAGGAAGCACTTTCCTCATCTAACTGCAGCTAATTGAGCAGACTTCAGGTATTTGTACTTATATAAAGGCAACTGAATTCATTGTCTTTTTTCCTTCTTCATTGAATTGACTGATGTGGTGCTGCGTGAAAAAACAATCTAATAGTATAGCTTCCTTTTATCAGTATTAAAGAAAATTTAGGTTTTAAAGTTAAGTGAAGCACAGCTTATTTCTGATTTCTCAAGGCAAAGAAATGATCACGTGTGATGGACTTCCCACTAAACTATGAGTCATGACATTCCACGTTTATGCTCACGTCCCCAGGGACCTGTTAAGTGCATTCTCTTTAATCTCTGGAGAAGTGTGGTGGTAACACTTGCCACATTTCCTACTGAAGCATTTGGAGGATTAGGTCAAATTCTTAAAATACTAGCAATTTAATGAAAGGCTCTTACTCACGGAGGAGAAAAAGCAATGCAATGCAGGAGCTCTGTTTCCTGATTTTAGAAAGAATCCAGAAATCATTTGAAATACAGTTGGATTTCTATACATCTTGATTGTGACCTTCCAGAAAGGCATTCATAAGTCTGGAATGTCCCACGATGCTTTGCCAGGAATTAGTGTTGAGTTACCAGAAAATCAATATGACACTTTGTACACACTTATCTAATTCAACACACACACACACACACACACACACACACACACACACACACACACACCTTGCATCGTTTGAGGAGCTCCAATTTTGGAGAAAAGGGAGTGTCCTAACCAGATTCGTTTTATAAGTAGTTCCACATCTGGAAATATATCTTTATTCATGTTAAAACACGTACTCCTTAGTATGCCTACTCTGAAAAATAGATTCTGTGTTTGCTTTCTGATTATTTTATTTTAGATTTATTTTCATAACTTGTCATGCAAGTCCCTTAATCCTGTCTAGTAGCTCACTAAAATGAACTGCACCCAATCTAAATCGTCTCCATTTTCCCCTCCATCTTTTCCTCTCCCGTCCAGGTGTGTGTGTGTGTGTGTGTGTGTGTGTGTGAGAGAGAGAGAGAGAGAGAGAGAGAGAGAGAGAGAGAGAGAGAGAGAGAGAGAGAGACAGAGAGAGGTTTCAGCATTTCCAATGAGCATGTCTTTGCTAGAGGTCCAATGTACCAGTAGTCCTTCCTGAGAGCATGGGGGAAGTCCCCACAAATCCGGTCAGGAATCACTCCACACTGTGTGAGGATTTCTTTTTCTTCCCTGGGTCTGCACATTTCCTCATGGTCAGAAGTCCTTTCTGTGCCTGGCTGAAAGCCCAAGATATTTAGACTATATTGTAAACTATATCCTTTCCATCTATAGTAACTACACTCCCTGAAAACCCATGTGCTAGGAAGAGATCGTAGGGTTAAAAACACAAAAAAATTTGGGGGAAAGGAAAAGAGAAGCAAGCCTGGGAAAAATGGATAGAGAATGTTTGGCTCTTCATCGGGACTGAGTTACTTAAT
Organism: Plecotus auritus; assembly: GCF_963455305.1. Lineage (NCBI taxonomy): Eukaryota > Metazoa > Chordata > Mammalia > Chiroptera > Vespertilionidae > Plecotus > Plecotus auritus. Next base: position 157,970,711 of record NC_137772.1, on the reverse strand, counting down.
CACTGTACCTTTAACTAGATCCCCAGAGAATTCCTGGACTCCCGCAGGAAACAGATTACTCCATCCAAGGGAAATCTTCCTTGGAAAATAAATTGCAGAGAGAGAGAAAAGAATGTTTCAGACTCCCATATGTCCATTTCAAATGATTTATCCTCTCTCAGGAATACTTGAGCTTCTTCATGCCTTGGGTTTATTTGGTTTAAAATGAAATTCCAGTGATTACCCAGAATTCAGCAACTTAGATTCTGCCTAATTTTGGATTCCTTTAGAAATTAAATTCTTAGTAGTTGTCAGATACCACAATAGAATTTTCCCATTATGATTCAGTATCTCCTAATTTAAAATCCCTCCTGTTTTAAACAAGGTTTATGAAACCCATGTCTGTTTGTTATAAAGGTTCAGAGTGCCCAGAAATAAGCTGGGCACATGCTGCTGTGTCTGTTTACAACACTTATGGCCTGCCTTCCACGTTTGACAGATATGTCTATAAGGGGTGTGTGTGTGTGTGTGTGTGTGTGTGTGTGTGTGTGTGTGTGCGCGCGCGCAGAGGACCATTTATATGCTGTCAACCATCACTGACGGTTCTGCCCACACTTGAAAGCCTTTATTGGGCTCCTCATTGCTAACTAGTCCTCAAGCAAGGAAGGTGGGAAGATGGGAGGTGGATGGGAAGAGGCAAACGTATTTATTCAGGCACTTCCCTCAGCATAAAGTGGGGGAGCTGAGGTTGTGCTTGATCCTGGACCTGCCACTTAGTAGACATGTGACTTCGGCTAAGTGATTTAACTTCTCTCAGCCCCATTTTCCTCATCTGTAAAATGGGAGTACTTATGCGATAGTAGCTAAGACTTTTTGAGCACTTTTTGTGCCAGGCACTGTTCTAAATGTGTACGTGCACACAAAACCCAAGGAGGTAGGTACTAGGGAGGAAAGACAGAATTTAAGCAAAATGTTTAGCAAGCAAGTGTCCAGTAATAGTTATTATCATGATAATAATACAAGGTGTGGCAAAAGTAGGTTTACAGTTGTGAATATGCAAAACAGAGTTTATTCTTGTATTATTAATTATTGTATTGTTTTCCATACGAACAACTGTAAACCTCCTTTTGCCACACCTTGTATATCTTCTTATATATCTTACATATTTGTCTTATTCCGTTTTCTCAAAAGTCCTATAAAGTTCATATCATCATCCCTATTTTTTACTCATGAGGAAACTCAAGGAGGTTAGGTAACTTGTACCTGGCCGCTTAGCTGCTAAGAGACAGAGCCAGGGAATTAAAATTCAGGTCTTTCTGATTTCACATTTGTTCTCTTTTGAAGATGCTGCAATTATGATCTAGAAACACTGTTTCCTGCTCTGTGGCTGCAGGATTTCTTATTGTCTGTGGCCCTGCTTCACAGGTTTGAACTCAGTCCCAACAATTTGTTGAGAAGGACTGACATTCCCGGGCACATGTGCCTGAGGTGACACGTGAGAGTCTTTCCGCCGGTGAGTTTAGTTTCTGTCATTATGCACCATTCCCAATCCCTTACCTGGGCGGGCGCCTGGTACCACCAGCACCCACCCCCACTCCCACCACATTCTGCCTAACCCTTGCTCATCTTCTGAGGCTTGGATCAAACATGTTCTTATGGAGGCCTTTCCTGAACTCTGACCTCCCATTCTTTTAGTCATTCATTCAGCAGCTATTTAACAGGGGCCAGCGGTGTAGCTGGTACTCTTTTAGAAGCTGGAGTACAGTATTGAAAACTCCTGCCTTTGTGGTGCTTTCATTCATGTTTAGGTAGGGTTCCCCAGAGCATCCTGAAATGCTCATTCATAACATCGCATGCTTATGGTTCTTTTTCTGCAAGAATTTGAATTAATGTCATTTTCCTCCACTAATTTCTAAGCACAAAAAGGACACAGACCATATGAAATTTTCTCCATTAGCACAGAGCTTTGTTTGCACGCACTCAATAAATATTTGTAGGATGACTGGCTAGCAGTGGAGCACATCAATCCATCTTTCTCTAGAGAGCCTTAGCAATGGGCATGCTCAGTATCAACTCCCGGGAGTTCCTCAGGTTCTGTGAGCTCAGGCATCCAGACTGGGCACAAGACACAGAGGTCCACAGTCTCAAAGCAAAGGGCTCTATACGGTGACCTCCCGCTTGTAAGTGCTTCTGTTCTGGGGGGTGTGAAGACAGGAATTTTCACATAGTGCTAATACAAGTATAGGATGGTGCAGCCATTCTTACAGGCAATCTTGTAGAATTTAGTCTAATTAAGTATACCCACATCCAATGTTCCAACAATATAGCTCCTGGGTCTATATCCCAGGATATTCTCATACAGGTCAAAGGAGGACATATACACTAATGCTAAGTGCAGTATTATTTGTGAGTGTCTGTCCATCACTGGGAAGACAGATGGGTGAAATGTTGTGAAGGCACATGATTGGACATTATTCAGCAGCTAGGAACAATGGATTAGGTATATGTGGAATCTAGCCACATATAGACATGCTCATGTTTAATGGAAAAGGTCGAAAACAGCATGAGATGTTTAGCATAACTATGTATGTAAGTTAAAAATCCATAAACACAAAACATAAAGTTTGCAAAAACACATGCAAATAAAAATATTCACACTAAACCCATTAAAATGATTGCCTGTGTTGAAAGGAGCATGGGGGTGGGTATAAATGAAAAGTAATTTATGTAATAATGTAATTTATTACATAAAAATTTATAAATAAAATAAGGGAGAGGACTTGCATGGACTACTGATGTCCCTGAACAGAAAGTTCAAAAGCAAACAAACAAAAAATGTTTTCCATAGCGTCTGCCCTGCTTGTGGCACCGCTTGCTAGGTCTGTCTGTCTGTTGTGTCCATTCCTGATACCACTTTAACGTCAGATGATTTGCAAAGTTGCTTTGAAGTGTCTTAAATTTTTTTCTCCTTTCATGATAGTCGCTCTTGTTCAGTTTTCCCCATAGTAGCTTTTTTTTTAAAAAAAAAAAATGTAATGATTTTTAGAGACAGAGGAGAGGGAAAGAGAGAGAAATATTGATGAGGGAGACACATTGATCGGCTGCCTCCTGCACGTCCGCTCCTGGGGATCAAATCTGAAACCTGGGCATGTGCCCTGACCGGGAATTGAACAAGCGACTTCTTGGTGCATGGGACGATGCTCAAACAACTGAGCCACATCAGCCAGGATACCCCATGGTAGCTCTTGAAGACTCTGAGTTCCCAGTGTCTGCTTTTGTCCATCTTACAGGGAAACTTGACAAAGCAAAGAGCATCATTGATGTTGGCTCAACTGGTTCTGCTCCAGGAAATCAACGTGAATGATCCCTCACTCTCTGCTGAGAATGCTGAAACCTCGTTGCTGTCATTCAGATGTGGTATCTGGCAGGCCTGGTCTCAGTCATGTGGAAATGTTGACATGACTCCTTTTAGTTTGGGGCTCAATGCCACATCAATGCAGCTGCAGTCTTGGGCTCTACTTGCAGTTTCCTGAATACAGTCAGGTGTCCGATAGTCCTTGGTCCACCCTAGCACTGTGATTCCCCATCATTGACACCATTGACTTGCCACAGCTCCTGAATCTCTGTTTCCAGAACTTTGGTTCTCCAAGCAACAGAGAAATCATAGCACTATGCGTGGTGTTGGACAGCCATATTTCTCACACAGGGCTTGACAGGCTCTCCAATGGGAAAGGCATTGGGTTAGAATAAGTCCAAGAAGCTCTTCCAATATATTTTGGGAGATGTAAGACCAGAGACTCAGAGTGTAGCCTAGGAAAGTTAGGATGAGGAGACAGTGGGGGTTGGAGAGAAGCATGCCATTGTACTGAGCTAGTCTAGCATGGGACAGAGGCAGAGCCTACTATAGGAATGTATGAAGGCCCACAGGACTCCAGGTACACTTCCCAAAGGGCCTCAAATTTTTGTGGATATTTTTATTTCCAATATTATTTCCAGAGGACATACAACCAGGCCTAGAAACATGCTGACAGAGCTGGAGAGGAAGCACTTCATCCTACCACTTTAAATGGTGGCCCAGTGTAGGACTGCACCATCTGTAGTACCCAGCAAATAATGCTGACCCCATGAATCCTATTTGTCAGGTAGAATTACATAAGATGTTTTCTTGATAATAAAAGCATTAATTTGTTAAACATAACTAGTATTAATAGACTAAATTTTGTAACCCTCTTGTCATTTCTTCTTTTAAAAATATATAGGCTAAGAGCCTCAAAAAAGTGAAAATGGCCTCAATAGCTCAACCTCTGAGAACCTTATATCAGTGGACTAACTAGCAGATGTAAAGAAAAAAACTGTGTTAGAATTAACTAGTGTTAAAACTGAAGGAGAAGGACAGCCAGATACCACCGGCTAGTTTTGGGGAATTTTAGTTTATGTAAATACTAGAGGCCCGGTGCACAAAATTTGTGCATGGGGGGAGGGGTGTCCCTCAGCCCAGCCTTCACCCACTCCAATCTGGGGTGACCAGTAGGATCAGGCCTAAACAGGCAGTCGGACATCCCTCTCACAATCCAGGACTTCTGGCTCCCAACTGCTCACCCGCCTGCCTTCCTGATTGCCCCTAACCGCTTCTGCCTGCCAGCCTGATCACCCCCTAACCACTCCCCTGCCAGCCTGATTGATGCCTAACTGCTCCCCTGCCAGCCCGATTGCCCCTAACTGCCCTCCCCTGCAGGCTTGATCGCCCCCAACTTCCCTCCCTTGCAGGCCTGGTTCCCCCCACCCAACTGCTCTCCCCTGCAGGCTTGGTCACCCCTAACTGCCCTCCCCTGCAGGCCTGGTCCCCCCCCCCAACTACTATCCCCTGTAGGCCTGGGTCCCCCCCAACTGCCCTTCCCTGCAGGCCCAGTTGCCCCCAACTTCCCTCCTCTACCAGCCTGGTCACCCCCAACTGCCTTCCCCTGCAGGCTTGATCACCCCCCACTTCCCTCCCTTGCAGGCCTGGTTCCCCCAACTGCTCTCCCCTGCAGGCCTGGGTCCCCCCCAACTGCCCTGCCCTGCAGGCCCGATCGCCCCCAACTTCCCTCCCCTGCAGGCTGGTCCCCCCCAACTGCCCTCCCCTGCAGGCCTGGTCCCCCTCAACTGCTATCCCCTGCAGGCCTGGGTCTCCCGCAACTGTCCTTCCCTACAGGCCCAGTCGCCCCCAACTTCTCTCCTCTGCCAGCCTGGTCACCCCTAACTGCCCTCCCTTGCAGGCTTGATCACCCCCAACTTCCCTCCCTTGCAGGCCTGGTCCCCCACAACTGCTCTCCCCTGCAGGCCTGGGTCCCCCCCAATTGCCCTTCCCTGCAGGCCCAGTCGCCCCCAACTTACCTCCTCTGCCAGCCTGGTCACCCCTAACTGCCCTCCCCTGCTGGCCTGATCGCCCCCAACTGCTCTCCCTTGCAGGCCTCGTCCCTCCGAACTGCCCTCCCCTGCTGACCATCTTGTGGCAGCCATCTTGTGTCCACATGGGGGCAGCCATCTTTGACCACATGGGGGTAGCCATCTTATGTGTTGGAGTGATGGTCAATTTGCATATTAGTCTTTTATTAGATAGGATTTTTCTAATTAAGAAAATAATAATACTTCTCCCTGCAAATTCAGAGAATATAGACAAATGTAAAGATTAAAGCTATGCTGATATGACTTAGAAATAACTGCTATATAAATTGTGCTATTCATATTTTTGTCTGTGTGTGTTTGTGAATACACATACACGGACACACACACACACACACACACACACACACATGCATACCCACCTCAGAGTCAGAGAACACATCATTTTTTTCCACCTAGCAATATGTAAATATCTCCCTTTTTATGTTTATAAATATAGATCCATATTATTCTAGTTAATGGCTTCAGGGTTTTCATTGTGTAGCTACACCATAATTATTTAATCAAATTCCTACCAATAAATATTCAGGTTATTTCAAATTTCTCAGTACCATAAACTCTCCCATAACTAACATCCTGTTTGTTCATCCTCACACATTCTTTCAACTATTTACTTTGGGTAAAGTTCTAGGGATGGGACTTCCGTATCAAAGACTTTTAAAGAGAGCTTTTCTCCATGTGCCCAAGTTTCTCTCCAGCAAGGCTGCGTTAACTTACACGCCGACCAGAAGAGCATGCATGTACCTGCTTCCCCAGACTCACCAACACTACACACCATCCGCTTCTTGATCCTCCCATTCTGACATCTGGTTCTCCTTTTGAAGCCTGGGCTCTATCATCAGTAGCTTGACCTTTTTCAAGGTTAAGCAGGCATGGCACTTGATTATTTAAAGAGCTAGCTTCCCAAGGGGACAAATCAGCTTTCTCCACCAGCCAGGGAATGTGTATTCTGATCTTCAAGGTTGAACTAAACTTTCCTTTAGATGTGTGCCTGGATTTCTGAGTCTTACTGGCAAGGATAGATTGAGCTTATTTCAAAGCTCAGTAAAATTAATGGCCGAGTATAGGGATCACTTGCAGTGAGGGCTGACCTGACTTGGAAAATCATTGTCAGGATAACACCCCTCACCACCCCTCTGGTTTAATCTTAGAATTCAAGCTAAACAAAGTTATTTATGTTCTTAAAAATCTCTCTTTTTTTCGTCATACTATTTGTTATAGGCATTTTTAAAAATTTGCTAGTAAAAAAGTATCACTTAGATTTAACAACACAGGATTAACAGTTTACATGTGTTTCATCATCTTTTTTATTAAAGTATATAGTAAAATTATTACAGAAATTATGACATTTTATCTCCTAGAATAATTTAACCTTACAATTTATGGTGTTTTTTTTTCATTTCTGAATATTCTGAATATCATTTCGTTCATACACAAACAGACACACACACACACACACACACACACACACACACACCCTCACACACCCCAAATGCAATTTTTTCCTGCTAGGAGTCACTGCGCTCCCAATAATCAATTTTCTGTGCCTTATTTTTTTTTATGGTCTGAAGCAGAACTCATAGCTTTGTCCTGCCAGCTCCGAGGCAGAGAAGGGATTTGTTAGCTGGCACTCACCCTTGTGTCAGTCCAGGGCAAAGTCCTGCCCGGGGACTCCTGTGCTACTCAACCTACTTCCATATTTTATGGAGTTCTTTTAAAAAGATAAAGTTGCAAATGTGACTTTACACATCTTATTATTCTTCTGAGGTAAGTTTGCTGGGGCTGTGAATTTTCTAGGGCCTGTGAATGGGGAGGAAGTAGGAAAAGAGTATCTGGCTGCGCATGATGGTGGGAGGAGGATAACTGTATGGGCTGGTGACAAATGCTCGAGATTATTTCCTGAACACAAGACCCAGGATATAAAACTGGGGTGGCATCGGTTAGTGTACAAGTTGGGCAAAGTGAGCCTAACCCTAGCCAGCTCTGCCATGTTCCCACTGTGTGGCCTTGGCCATGTTATTTTTCTTCTCTGAGCCTCAATAATGGTATTCATTTTGGATTGTCTTAAGGATTAAATGAGTGAATGTATATACAGCCCTTGGGATAATTAGTGCATAGACTACTCAACAATGAGAGTTGTTGTCACTATTCACTGAGACATGGGGACCATCTTTCCCATCTTTGACACTACTCAATATATTACACTCCAACAGCCCACGGGCCAAACCCAGCCCACTGCCTGATTCTGTATAGCAGTGAGCTAAGGATCGTTTTCACATTTATAAATGGTAGAAAGATCAAAAGAATAATAATATCCTGTGACATGTGAAGATGGTATGACATTCAAATTTCAGTGTTCACAAATAAAATTCCGCTGGAACACAGCCACAGCCAGTGTTTACATATTGTCTGCGCTTGTTTTTGTGCTGCGAAGCGGAGCTGAATAGTAGCAGCAGTGACCAGATGGCCTGCAAAGCTGAAAATATTGACTAGCTGGCCCTTTAGAGAAAGTTTGCCGCCCCTGCCTTAGGGAGTGTGGAGCAAGTGAGGACTTTCGTTCCTGCTCAGGATCAAGGAAGGTTTTGCTTTCTGTCCCCATCCACATGTCTCATCTTGGTCAAAACTGTCCCCTGCAACCAGAGGGATCACCCTTGGCAATGGTGTACTAGTCAATGCTTAACCACCAGTTCACAGAAGGAAGAGAAGCCCTGATGTGTACCATTGGCTGGTTTCTATGGTTTGAATCTCACACCATGATTTTTTTCAAACTACCAACATGTCATCGACAGCCCTGCAAAATTCTTAATACTTTGACCATTGGTTCTCGTGAGCCATGCCAGCCAGCATTGCCCTTGACCTTTATTAAGCACCTCACCACTGCTTTGCAACCTGGAACTCTGGGGGCCATGTCTTTACTGCACAGGGGGCCGTGATTGATTATTGAGCCACCAAATAGGGGGCTCAACTTACATTTCTATGAGGGGCTTATCTCAGAATACATGTTATTCAGAAATACTGATCACCTATGAGAGATTTAGCCCAGAGGAAAGCTGACACACATGTGGAGAGAGAAAGTGCTGTGAGTGAAGAAGTCAGTGAGTAATATGGTAAGCTATTTGGTACTTACTCCAGTCTTGATTGGAGGATCTCAAGGATAGCACACACCCTACAGGTTCACCCATCTTACCCTTGTCTCTCTGATGCTGGCCCTTTCTGAGCATGGCTGAGGGAGGGAGCCATGATGATATCTCAGGAGACAGCTTTCAACCAGAGAGAACAGCAAGTACAAAGGTCCTGGGGTGATGGTCTCTTAACTCACTTCCTCCTCTGTTATTCCTGTCAGTCCTGACCCTTCAACTCTGCTTTTACTTTTGGAAAGTAAATGAGTTGATTGTCTACATATGAATGAGACTGTGAGCTTCTGGAGGCTAGAACTCTCTTATTTGTCTTTGCATCCTCAGTGCTTAGCACAAGGCTAGTCCCATAGTAAGTGTGCAAAGCACAGGGCACATCATCTCCACACCTGGTGAGTCTAACTCCCTCAGCATGCCTTCTCTCTGTGACCTTTCCAGCAATTTGTTTAGGGTTTCTGAGGGAGAATCTTATTTCCGTGAAGCAAACACTTCGAGTGTCCCACTAAGTCCTTTACCCTCCTCCGATGCAGCCCAGACCTTCCCTTTTCCAACATTCTTACATGTTGGGGCTGAATTTTCCCCTTCAAGCCCCCAGGCAAAAATAGAAAGTTAAGACAGAGGCCCAGCAAGGGCTTAGGCAAGTCTGCCGGCAGCGCATGCAGAGCTTTAGAAGAGGCTCGAGGCTCCACTGGAGTTTTCTACCTTCAGATCAAGTCAGAGGATAGAGACGGACTGCAGTTCCTTTACGTGACCAGCCTGTGAAACTTAAAGAAAATGACCCTGGTCCAAAAAAACTGTCTAAAGAGTTTTTATTTCGTCTTCTTTTCTTCAAATGAATTGCCAATCAGTCTCACCCTCATCCTCTCTTGCTCCCTCATTCCTTCCCTCAACCAGTGATCTGTATAGCATGGAGTCAATTCCAGGCTTTCTCCCAATGCAGGCGGGGCTGTGCAAGGCCAGCTCTAGTAAGGACTTATTTGGGGCAGGGAATACACTGACTCATAAGGTGTTATTTTTGCATCGCTTGTGTTTTCTGATTACAACCATGCTCCAGAAACATACTTGGATGGAAGCTGACGCATGACGCATGAAAGCCCACAGAGTGTTCTGAACACGGGATAATTTTAGTTCAGACTACTGGTCATGCTAACAAGCAAGGACACTTTCTACTTTGGGTTCCCATTCCTGCTGAGTTGGATCAGAAAGCAAACTTCTGATTTACCCGTGGTTTGTGTGCGAGATTGTTTTGCTCAGAAAACTGGAAGGCTTTTCTGGGTGAGGGAGGTAAGTAAGCCCTTGGTTAAAACAGGCCGACTGAACCAAATGAAAGATTTATTTTGTGGGGGTCAACTTTCAATTGTTGGCTTCCTCAGAGACCCTCTAACAAGAATCTATATAGGGCCAGGAGAACTTTTCTTCTTCACCATTCCTGTGTGTGTGTGTGTGTGTGTGTGTGTGTGTGTGTGTGTGTGTGTGTGATGTTGGTACACTAGAGGAAGGGATAAAGAATGACCAAAGATCCATCCAAGGCTTACCTAAATTCATGGTTCAACGTAAATACTATACTTCATCAATTCTGAGACACACATCTATTTTCACATTTTGATATTTCTAATATCAGAATGAGCCTGACAATCTGTACTTGTACCATAGTTTGGTTGGTAGTGATTTTTCATTTTCTTAGCAGCAGTCAGTGGTGTCTTAGACTTGATGACATATCTGACTTGGAATTTCGGTGCCTGCAGCTGTAAAGGCAGAGCACACCCATCAAAGTCTTCAAAAGTCGTGAATCAAGGTATCGCTCTATGGACCCTAGTGCTGTCCCCCACAGGATGGCCTCTAAGAGTCCTGCTGTGTCTTTATGTTCATGGAGCTCGCAGTTACCAAGTTCTTACGATAGTCGGGCAACATTCTCAGCTCTTTACACATCTAGTCTCACGACTCCATGAGCAGGCGTTTTTATCCTTTCTCAGTCAGGGTCTAGGCAGGAAACAGAAACCAAACTAGTTGTTTAAACAGAAGAAATGGAATAGAAAGAATTGCTAACTAGGAACAAAGCTGTAACTATTAAGTAAACAGGTAAAGAGTAGGCTCTAAGGCATCGAGGAGGCAGCAGCTATAGGAAGCAGCTAGCACGGCGTGGGCTGGGGGAACAAGGGGAGGAAGCTGGACTTATTAAAACCTGGAAATGCAGAGGAGGGGAGCTCCAGCCCTAAGCCTCAGGCCTTGGCTGGTGCTGGGGTCTCAGGGCCAGGGAAGCTGGCTCTGCAGGTGCTGGAAAAACTGCAAACTGGGTTTAGTTGCTGCTGCAGAAAAGAACTGCAGAAGCCTTGGGGGAGTGATGCTCCAAGGAGCAGGAGGCAGGAGAGAGGAACAGGCCCTGCCTCCTTCTCAGCCAGTTGGCCAAGCCGAAAGGTGGTCTGCAGAGTCGCAGCTCCAGCATCCCAAAGCAGAGTATGGGAGGGTGGTTTGGAGGTACGAGAAAAAGAGCCAAAGATCTGGAACATAGCCCAATTTTCACATGTGAAGAAGCAGACACAAAAATATCAAAAGTAGTAGGTACATTACCCCAAATCACACAAATCTCAAGGTACAAAGCCAAGATCGGAATCTAGATTTTCCTGATTCCATATTCTATATTCTTAATAACTGCATAGGCTTCTTTCCTATCTGGTGCCTTCTATGGGTATCGTTGTCTCGCTTTTTCATTTATTCAACCAATAGTTATTTCTTGAGCATCTATTCTATGTCAGGCACAATGTTTGGCTCTGGAAAAAGCAGCAAACAAAACAGACACGGTACTTGTCCTCAGGGAACTGACAATGTAGCTCTGTTTCTGAGGATAGTTCTTTCTCTCCTCTTCCATCTATCTATTATCTATCTACCTACCTACCTATCTATCATCTATCTGTCTTAACATCCCCCCTCTCCCCACCCACCCTCTGACTTTCTCTTTTGTCTGCGTGTCTAGTCCGCAGGCATATATTGCTTTCTTTTTCCATTATTTAATGTCTACCCTTCTCTGCCTTGCTGTCTCAATCTCTTTTATATCTTTGTAATCTATCCTGGTCCCTTTCTCTTCTTATGTTACCCTCCTTTCCTTTCCTCATATTTCTCTTCATATTAATGGCCAAATCATAGACCCAAGTGTAGGTTCTATTTACATTTTCTTATCTTTTGACAAGTTTTATAAACTTTGTTCTTAAAAATGTTTATGTGAATGAGCAAAACAATTTGTATAGTTCTCTATCTTCAAACACAGACAAAATAAATCTAATTTAGTAGGCTTTTGCTCATTAGCCTTTCATTTTCTTACGCAGCTAGCTCCTCCAAGGTAATCAGTCATTGAGAGACCAAAGCAATAGATCAAATAAAGCACAACATTCATAATAGCTTTCATAAGCAGGATTTCCAACACATCAGTTGTGAAAGCAGAATCCTTCCCTTTAAGGAGTGACTGTGCTTGGTGGTTAAGTCTGGGGAACCAGATTACCTTGAGTCTGACCCCCAAATCTTCCATTTCTTAGCTGTATAGTATCAGGAAAAGTTATTCAACCTCTCTATGCCTCAATTTCCCTCCTCTGCAAGATGAGGACAATAACATTAGCACCTACTTCACTGGGTTTGGGGGAGGATTAAGTGAAATAATATGTAAAGGCACTCAGAAGAGTATCATGCTTATAATAGATATAATTAGCTATTATTATTTTTAACACAAATTTCATCATGGAAACAATGACCTCACTCCCACAGTCTTTTTGTTCTGTCTCTCTATACTCTAGACTACTATTCTCCAGCATTTTAAAAATATATTTTTTTATTAATTTCAGAGAGAAAGGGAGAGGGAGCAAAAGATAAAAACATCAATGAGAGAGAATCATGGGTCAGCTGCTTCCTGCATGGCCCCCCAATGGGGATCGAGCCTGCAACCTGGGCATGTGCCCTGACCGGGAATCAAACCATGACCTCCTGGTTCATAGGTCGACACTCAACCTCTGAGCCATGCCGTCCAAGCTGTTCTCCAATATTTTTTAGTGGTGAGCTCTCCTTTCTGTAGTTCTTCTCACACTGTACTGAGGAAATACATAATGTCAACACTATTGAGGCTGTCAGTTCATGCTGGTTGTATATGACAGAAAAATCAACTCAATTTAGTTCAACCAGAAGGTCACATAACTGGGAAGCCCAGGAGTAGAACAGGGCCTCCAATGAGGGGGTTCTCCCATTATTCTCTCACCTTGGTGTCACTGGCTTCATTGCAGTCAAGGCTTCTCCAGGTGGGGACAATGTGTCCTCTGGTTCCAGTTGCCCGGTAGCATCACTGAGAGTCTGTGGATATCTCTAGGGATTCCTGTCCTCCTGGGTAACTCCTGTCCCTGGGGATTGGGGCATCTAGGTCTCTTGTTTATCTGGAATGTAGAGCCCAGAGTTCTGGCCCAGATGGCAACGTCCCCTTCCCATTTCTCTCAGGAAGGGTTAGGTGTTAACATACATATAGGACTCTTGGTGGAAGGCTATGTTAACCCAGTGTTCCCAAGACTGGCCTGCGGGTATGGCCCACACCATGACCCACCCGCACAGCACCGGTACCACCTGCCTAATGGCTGACTGCATTACAGAGAGGCTCCACCTGGCAGCATAGGCAGGGAAGGAGTGCAGAGAGGTGAGAAATTAGCAGGCATTGGGCAATTTTTTGCCAGTTCAAATTCTAGCATCAGCAAACATCAGATCTCATTTCTTTCCTCTCCTCATTTCTCCTGTCATTCTGCCTTTTTATGATTTTTTTTTTTCCAGTTAAGCAGATGCTGGGCCTTTGGTGAACATATTTTCCACAGATCTGCTCTAATCTCTGAAGCTTTTTGATCACTGAGTGAAGCAATATGAAAAATTAGATTAAATGCCCAAGATGCCTAAAACTGGATAGAGATTTGCCAGAGGCCTCAATGGTGTCAATTGTTCATTTAAAAAAGTAGTTATTAAAGGGCAAGGGTTAGAACGTAAGTCTCTAGTCACAGCTCTTTGTGCTCAAAAACATCAGAGAAGTTAATGAACAGGCCACTACTGTGTTTCTAACCCCAAAAGGCTGCTTGGACTTTGGGGGCGTCTCCCCCGTGGGCGCGCGATTATTTTCTGTTCTCTGTTCTCCTCCTGGTCTTCATGGACGCAGCCTGCTCCCAGGGCCTGAGTCGCAGTCCTACACTCGCCTCACCACAGTGCTCAGGGCCCTGGGAAAGGAGAGAGGGCAGAATCGCTGGGAAGGATGAGGCTGGAGTGCGCAGAGTAGGACCAAGCACTGAGAATCTGGGTGGGACCCCCTCCCCCTTCCCGCCCCCCAATTTCCTGGTGGGACTCTAGGAGGGAGGGAGGCCGTGAACCGGCCAGCAGGAGTGGCTGGGCTGGCTGGGCGCATCTGATCCTTGCAAGGCTGGGAGCTGGGACACCAGAGGCAGGGAGCTCTGTGAAAGGCCTTCGGCCAGAGGAAGCGGGCCTGGTGGCCTCACAGCTGTTTGAGCGCTGCGCAGCCAGTGGCCAAGGCCTGCAGGGCGCGCTGGGCTGCACACGGGGCAGGCCTCCCACCCGGCCCTTGGCTAGGCTGTTTGGATGAACTCCTTGGCCCTGTGTCGGCGCTTCTGTGTTCCTTGCCCCAGTGGCTGGGCGTTTATTTCCTGTGAAGGTGGAGACTGACAAAGGCTGCTTGTCCCCAGAACGTCGCCCTTGGGGGGTCGGGAGTTGGGAGCGCTTGGTACAGGCAGAGGATCGAGGGGCAGAGAGCCCTGTTTGCTGACCCGCCTCCGCCACGCAGGCTGCTGCGGTGTTTACACACTGGGTGTGGGGGTGGAGGGGGAGGGGGAAGGGGGGAGGGGGAAGGGGGGAGGGGGAAGGGGGGAGGGGGGAGGGGGAAGTGGTGAGGGGGTGAGGACTAAGCCTGGCTCTCTGAGTCCCTTCTCAGGAGGTCGCAAAGGTGCCTGAGGAAAGTCATGTTTTATTTCTTGACAGAACTTGGCCGACAGCCACAAAAGTAATCCATTTTTGGTGGGATCTTTTTGGAAGGGAGAAATACAAAATGTTCTAATTCATCTGCTTTAAAATTAAAAGCAAGAACCATAGGAGAGTTCAGGAAAAAGAACAATTCATTAAAAACACATAGCAATTCCCCCATCTATTAAACTTTGGACAAGGATGGCATGTCCAAAAAATAATTTAAATGTTGCATAACATTTTTTTTGAGCTTTTAAAAACATGATGTATTTCTCTGCCTGCTGAACCAGAGTCTGTGGAGTACATTGTGACTCTGCAATGTCCTTACAGACATCAATTTCAGTAAACATCTCCAAGCTCTTACACTTTCCTAATTTTCCTTCCTTGTCCCTGTTAGACATTTACTTATGGCTGCTATAAATGTCCTCTTTTAGAAGCAGTTTACATTCCCTTTTTTTTTGTTTCAATTTTTTTGTTCTCAGTAGGCAGGAAACTAGATGAGCTGGTTAGAACTCTACCTAAAACAGAAGGCTGAGGAGGGTGGCCACTGGAGTCCTTGGATCCTTTTAGCTATAGGTACAGAGATACACAGGTATGCACTTTGACATGCCATTTTTTAAAATTTAGATTAAATTGTTGAATATTTATGGGACACCTTCTGCATGCCAGGCACTAAGTTAGACACTGGAAGTAAAAGGAAGTCAGTCCCAGTATTTTTCCTTGAGACACATATAATTCATGGGGAGACAGACACCTATGATGGCCCCTGACAAGACAATTAAATGTTGTAAGTTCCAACGAAATGCTACTGGTCTACCACGAGGGGCTCTAGCATCTGGGAAGGAGCACATAGAGACGTCCTTCTCCGTTCAAGTCTCTAAAGATTATATTTATAGGACCTGCAGGCCCTCCTTCCCTTTCCTCCCCGACCACAGCAATTTAATTTGAAATTCTGTAATGGAATTTTCTCCCTTTCACCCCTAAATAGTTGAAGTCTGCAGGCTTTAAATTAAAAGCAAGCTAATGCATTTTTAATATAACTTGACAGTTTGAATTTAGGCACAAAGGCCATGCTGGAAAACTGAGAGTGGAATTGGCATTTAATGAGATGAATGTAATCACAGCCCTTGTAGAGAAGGGTTAATGACTAAGGGACCAGGTGCTCAGACTGAAGAAACCCACCAAACCCATAAAAACGGTATTGTTAGATGCTGGATCCTTTTTCCTCCAGCCTGCTTGTTCCAGTTCTTTCTTTGATTCCGTGATCTCCACAGTATGAAGGCATTCATGTAAATTCTAAAAACACATCACCAAATACTGTATATATGTCTTGGAGCACAATGATGGAGCAAAAGATATAAATGGGATGGAGACACAACAACTTTAGAATAATAGTGTATCTGGGGAAGGGGCAGGAGAACAGGGCTAGCAAGAGGCTTAAAGGGGCCTATAATTCCACTTGTCATCTTTATTTCCTTACTAGAGGCCCGGTGCACGAAATTAGTGCACGGGAAGGGGTGTCCCTTGGCCTGGCCTGCACCCTCTCCAATCTGCAACCCCTTGGGGGATGTCTGACTGCCGGTTTAGGCCCAACCACCATGGGGTCAGACCTAAACCTGCAGTCGGACACCCCTCTCACAATCTGGGACTGCTGGCTCCTAACCACTTGCCTGCCTGCCTGCCTGCCTGATCGCCCCCTAACCTCTCCCCTGCCAGCCTGATTGATGCCTAACTGCTCCCCTGCCGGCCTGATCGCCCCCAACTGCCCTCCCCTGACAGCCTGGTCACCCCCAACTGCCCTCCCCTGCTGGCCATCTTGTGGTGGCATCTTGTGATGACATGGGGGCAGCCATCTTGTGATGACATCGCGCAATGCCACCTAGGCTTTTATTATATAGGATTTTTTTTAAAAAAAGAAATGAAGTAAATATGCCAAATGTTTAACAATCACTGAATCTAGGTGGTGTGAATATAGGTATTTTCTATGCTGGTGTCTATACTATTCAAAATGCTTCATAAAAAAACAAAAACAAAAAACAACACCTTTCTTTAAATATGTCTGTTCTTCTTCCACTATCAGGGACCTGGAACCTGCCCATGTGTTACACACATCTGAGCTGTTGCTGTGATGTGGCAAGCACTGTTATTTATATGTCTCTGGTTTTGCGGTGGGTTTATATTTGTCTGGACCATCTCTTCTCTCCTATTGGATTGAAATCCTTCAAAAGCAGGAAGCAGTACTGTTTCTGCACACAGTAGATAGTCTCCTTCAGAGCAGGTCCCCCTTTTGTCCCCAGAACTAGCAGAATCCTGCTCACAGTTGGAAGTGAATGAGTGAGTTCAAGTGGACTTTCATTGAGCTCTGCTACTTCAGGACACTACTGAGCTCACACACTAGAATGGAAAGAGACACAGGCACATAATTGGACAATAAGAGGATGACCTAGAACAGCAGGTGCATAACCCAGGTGATTGATTCTGACCAGGATGGCAAGGGGAGGGCACACTGCGATTAAATGTCCCACATATCAGTGTCCGTATTTGGGCTAAGAGATTGCTTGCCCTGGAGACTTAGTTAAAATAGAAATCTCTTACCTGGAGGGAGTAACTCATCATCCTCCATCATCACATCAGCAGGATGACTGTATCAGGTTGGCCCCAAGACTGAATAAGATTGAAACAAGGGAAAAGTATGGAAGTTCGAATAGAAGCTGGGAATACTAGCTGGGGGCAGGCTTTGGGAGATCCTGGCCACTGAAAGGCACTGTGAAGGTGTAGGGAGTGGTTATAGGGTTAGGCCTCGGACTGACCTGCTGGCAAAGCCGCAAACAAGTCCCAGTTTAGAGGGCACAGCCCTCTTAGCATAATTAAGCTTGATCTTGTGACTGCTCCCTAGATCTTTCCTGGGTAGCTAATGGGCTGTGGGAGGTGCAGCAAGTGCTGCCAAAACAAGTGAAACTTACAAGAACATTGTAAATTACCCTGTTTACCTCTGAGGATAAAATAAAGCATCAGCTTGCAGTCTGGATCTGTTCTGTGGTTTCCGTCAGGCACAGAAGATCCACCTAGACCCAGCTTATTCTTTTTGTCTGTTTTTTCTTCATCCTTCGCCGGCCCTCTCTCAGGCTCGCCGAACCCTTGGCTGTGCTGGCATGGCACATGAAGGCACCAGGTAGAAACCTGAGGGAAGGAGTGAGAAATAAGGTAGACAATAACAAGAAGTCTGGACAAGGCCGCACATTTAGGGAGCAAGGTGGGAAGACAAGCACTGGCTGGTTTACCCTGACTTACGCAACCTGATCCTCTGATCTTTGTACAAAGGCCTCCGTAGTTTACAACACAGTAAACTAGTAAATGCCCACACCCTGCCCAAAGAAGACGCTGGTGGCAGTGATGACAGCACTGCCCGAGGAAGCCTCTCAGTGTCTGCACTCCTCCCAGTTACAAAGAGGGTGTCCCTGAGGCGCCTTGGCCCTGCCTGTGCCACCCTTGGCTGCTCAGGCTCAGACTGAATGCTCTGGTTCTGTCTCCAGTCATCTCATTCCCTCTCATACCGCCCACCTTACACTGTCTTGTCCACGTAGTGGGTAAAACAGCTCTGTTGAGGATCAGCTAGAGGGAAATATAATCCTGCTCACACTTTGTAGAACACCCCAGATACACGCTTGATCCTTCCTTCCCTTCTTTTGCTTTACTCTTCAAGTCTTGGAGAGTCAGGTCACCTTCTCCAGGAATCTTTGCTGTGCCCCTTCCTGCTTCCTGGGGTGGGTTAGGAGGCGCCTTCCCAAGGCTCCCCACAAACCGTCTTTGTATTGCTACCCTTCCACTTGCAAAGCTGTAGAGTATTTACCTATTTGTGTGTCCGGCCTACTGAGAGCAGAGGGGCCTTCCCTTACTCATCTTCATCTCCACTGCATTTATAAAGCGCAGTGCTTACGCTATCAGCTCAATGGAAGCAAGCTGATAATTTGCTGGAGACTCCTGTTCTCTGTGTGTTACACTCTGACCCACTGATTTTCTTTTTTCTGTTTGTTTTTGCTGTGTTGAGTAGCTAAGCAATACTTGAAAGCATTCTTCTTATAAAAATTCAAGGAAAAAGTATATATAGTAAAAGAGACAAGTCTACATGTATTTAACCCCACTCACTGCCCTGGTCCCTCTCCCCTCCTCAGAGGTTGCCGCTATTATCACTTGGGTTTGTAGTCTCTCAAAAGTTACCTACGCATTTATAAATATATCCATACATGAAGAAATATGCTGTTTTGTCTGGTGATACTGCATTTTGCTATTATCATGTAACAATGTTTTGGGAATTTCATGTCAGTGTGTATTACCTATCTAATTCTTTTTAACTGCCACAGAGCAATCCACAGAGACTAAGTGAGAGACTAGTATTTGTTTAAAGATGAAAGAAGCATCCCTACCTGGTTGGGCTCAGTGGATAGAACATCGGCCTGTGGATTGAAGGGTCCTGGGTTTGATTACAGTCAAGGGCACATGCCTGGGTTGTGGGCTTGATCCCCAGTAGGGGATGTGCAGGAGGCAGCCAATCAATGATTCTCTTTCATCATTGATGTTTCTACCTTTCTCTCCCTCTCCCTTCCTCTCTGAAATCAATACAAATATATTTTTAAAGATGAAAGAAACGTATTAGCCAGTTCACAGAATTTGTGGGAGGGCAAGAGAGCTAGAGCCTTAAGCCACACAACGAAGAATGCCCACCACACTCTATGAGCATGGGGTGGGGGGAGGGCGGGGAGGTTCTGTAGTTAAGACCACACTGCCACCATGTCCCAGTCCCAGTGGTGCTCAGGGCTGCACTCCCAGAGCTCCTCCAATGCCACGTAGAAGGACGCAGCTACCTCTTCCCACACTTGCTAAAAAATTATCACCCCAATTCCTGCCTTCTCTGTCACCATCATGGTCATCATTCCGTAGAGCAATCTTTAAGAGAAGATTAAATATTGAGTTGCCGAAATAAGCCAAGCAAATGTAGTGGTATAGCAATAACCAGTTAACCATTAAATAGAAGAATAGATCTCATACACAATAGCAACAAAAATTGAAATATGAAGAACAAACCACAGATTTAATTAGAATCCTGGCTTTCGGTACCTAGGTGTCATATGGAGGCAGAGGGTGTAGAGTCAGTGTCTGCAGAGTTTGTCCTTTTTGTTAATATGTCAGGAAAGGTGAAATATAATTTCACTTCAACACTTTTTATAGGCACTAAAATTTATTGACAGAATCATAATTAAAATGATAGGTATGCTCTTGAATTAATTAAGTTCTTACTTTTATGGTAAATATACTACAACACAGAACTTATTTTACTGTCTAACTGCTCATGCTGGGTATCGCTCTACTCTCCTCCACCTCAATTAAACACAGAGAAATTGAGAGAGAGAGAGAGAGAGAGAGAGAATATGGCAACATGAATAAAAATTCAGTTGTAAGAAGCATTTTTGCTGCCTTCTTATTATCATACTAGTGGCCTGGTGCATGAAATTTGTGCACATTAAAAGGGAATTAATTAGAGGAAATATTTTAATATTGCTATTTGCCCTTTCTCTATAATAGAAGTGTCAGAAATGAAAGAAAATTAGTAAAATGTATATGAAAATCTCTCTCCTGTCAGAGTCTGGGGCATGCTGGGGGACCTAGAGTCAAGTCCCCGCCTACCACCCACATGCAGTTCAAAAATGCAGGAGACCCAGACCCGGCCAGCCCCACCCCCATCAAGCCCCTCTGGGCAGGGGGCACAGCTTCAGGTCCCCCAGCCTGGCACCAGGTGGGGGGGGGTGCAGTTTTAGGTCCCCCATCAAGCCCCAATGGGCAGGGGGTGCAGCCTCAGGTCCCCCAGCCCCGGCGCTGGGGTGGGGCCCTGGCCTGAGATCCGCTGGCCCAGCACTGGAGGGGAGGGACCACCTGAGGTCCCCCATTGAGCCCCGCTGGGTAGGGGGCATGACCAGAGGACCCCATCAAGCCGTGCCAGGTGGGGGGCGCAGGCTGAGGTCCCCCAGCACACCACTGTGGTGGGGGGCACATCCTGAGGTCTCCAAGCCTGGCACCAGGGCGGGCGGCATGGCCTGAGGTCCCCCATAAAGCCCTGCCAGGCGGGGGGCTCAGCCTGAGGTCCCCCGTCAAGCCCTGCTGGGGGGGGTGTGGCCTGAGGTCCCCCATTAAGCCCCGTGGGGCGGGGAGCACGGCCTGAGGTCCCTTGCCCCAGCTAGGCGCCATGCAGCCTCAGGTCCCCACTGTTTGATTGTGACGTTAGGGCGTCTTGGCTAATTTGCATATTTCCCTATTTTATATATATATATATATATATATATATATATATATATATATATATATATATTATATTTACAGTAATTTATTTTCTGAAACCTAACTCAAATGTATGGTTTAAGTAAAATATTTTGACATGTTTACTCTTTATTTCATTGGTCCTCCTTTCCCATAGCCCTGAGCTCAGTAATTTGGTCAGGATTATTTGTATTGAGTGCATTTTGCTGTCATATGCATACCTTTTTCTCAGAGCTCTTTAATCAAATAACCAAGTCCACAAGCAGAAGCAAGATGGAAGAGCAGGAAGGAGGGCTGGGAAGAAGGCTGTGCTGGGCAGAGGCCAGATATTGGGATGATATAGAGACAAGAAGCTGAAGGACAGAACACACAGACTGGTGCAGTGCTAGCCAGTAAACACACTGCATGTGCAATTGCACAGCCATCTCAGAGGCTCGGGCCCAGCAGAGCAACCCATCCGTCTAGAGGTCAGAGGCCTCATTCCCTCAACTCATTAGGGACCTTGTTGAAAAGTATTTTTCTCTCCTCCCATTCCTACTACCTTCCCATCACCTGTCACATAGCCAGCGTGAAAACAGGTTTGAGGTGGTGGGTCAGGTCCCACATAGGAGTGGTATTTGCTCCTGCATAGGCTGCCCACAGGCCACTGATTTGCCTAATGAGGGAAGCACAGCTAAAACAAGTTCCTGCATGAACAACAGAGAGGAGCAGGCTCACCTTGCTCAACACATTACTTAACAGGCCAATTAGAGGGAAGGAGTTCCTCTCTGGCCCAAGCTTCCCATGTAAATTTCTTATTAAGGTTCCACATTCAATCCAAAGACTCCACTGCAGGTATAAAAGAAGGGAATGCTCATCATACACTTTGGATTGAGAAGATGACATCATGGGTATGAATTTTTTTTTAATTAAATCTATTCCTAGAAGTGGAATCACTGGGCCAAACGGCAGTTCCATTTTTAATTTTTTCAGGAAAATCCATACTGTTTTCCATAGTGGATGCACCAGTCTGCATTTCCACCAGTAGTGTAATAGGGTTCCCTTTTTCCAAATCCTCACCAGCACTTGTCATTTGTTGATTTGTTGATGGTAACCATTCTGACAGTTGTGAGGAGATACCTCATTGCTGTTTTATTTTGCATCTCTCTAATGACCAGTGACTTTGAGCATTTTTTCATGTCTCTTGGCCATCTGTATGTCTGCTTTGGAGAAGTGTTTATTTAGGTCCTTTATCCATGTTTTAATTGTATTATTTATCTTCCTTTTGTTAAGTTGTATGAGTTCTTTACATATTTTGGAAATTAACCCCTCATCAGATGTATCATTGGCAAATATGTCCTCCCATACAGTGGTTCCATTTTCATTTTGTTGATGATTTCTTTTGCTGTGCAGAAGCTTTTTATCTTAAGAATGCAGAAACACCAATCAGAAAGGATATATGCACCCCTATGTTCATAGCAGCACTATTTACCGTAGCTAAGATCTGGAAATAGCCCAAGTGCTTACCAGTAGATGAGTGAATAAAAAAGATGTGGTACATTTATACAATGGAATACTATGTAGCTGTAAAAAAGAAGGATCTCTTACCCTTTGAGACAGCATGGAGGAATCTGGAGAACATAATGCTAAGTGAAATAAGCCAGTCAATGAAAGACAAGTATCACATGATCTCACTTATATGTGAAATCTAATGAACAAACTAAACTGATGAACAAAATGTATTCGGAGACATAGAAGCATGGAACAGACTGACAAATCTCAAAGTGAAGGCAGGTGGGTGGGAAGAGATCAACCAAAGAACTTATATGCATATATGCATAACCCATGGACACAGACAATAGTGTGATGAAGGCCAGGGGTCGGGGGTGGGTGTGGTATGGAGGGGGTAAATGGGAAAAAGGGAAACATCTGTAATACTTCCAACAATAAAAATAAAAACTTTAAAAAAGTTAACAATTTTAAAAATTTAAATCTAGAATTTTCTCATAAAGAACAATCATATGGTTCCTTTTTTGATGTTAAAGCATTAAATTGTTAAATGTAAACAATTACAATATACTATACTACTAAAAATCTTGTTTTGACATTGTTTCATTTTTTTATACAAAATCCTCTCTGAGACACTCAGCACATACTTTGGCTAACATCACTGTTTAAAATTAGAAAAGCAAGGAGATTGTTCATTTGTTCCTTCACTACTCTTAATTTTTAACATCTCTTCTATTTTCAAAGTCTATAATTATTTTATTAAATTTTTTACTTTGAATAATTTTTTTATTTTTCAATTACAGTTGACATACAATATTAGGTTCGTTTCAGGTGTACAACCCAGTGATTAGACATTCTATAACTTAGTAAGTGATCATCTTGATTAATCTAGTACCTATCTGACACCATAGTTATTAGAAATTATTAACTATATTCCCTATGCTGTACTTTACATCCCATGGCTATTCTGTAACTACCAATTTGTACTTCTTATTCCCTTCACCCTTTTTACCTATCCCTTCACTCCCCACCCCCAATATGGCAACCATCAAAATGTTCTCTGTATCTGTGAGTTTGTTTCTGGTCTGCTGTTTGTTTATTTTGTGTGTATGTGTGGGGTTTTTTTAGATTCAATTTATAGATACGTATTTTTTGCCATTTCCTCCTCCTCCTCCTCCTCCTCCTCCTCCTCCTCCTCCTCCTCCTCCTCCTCCTTCTTCTTCTTCTGGAAGACCTTTTAACATTTCAGATAATACTGGTTTGGTGGTGATGAGCTTCTTTAGCTTTTTCTTGTCTGAGAAGCTCTTTATCTGTCCTTCAATTCTAAATGATGGCTTTGCTGGATAGAGCAATTGGTAGTAGGTACTTGCTTTTCATCTCTTTGAATATTTCATGCCAACCCCTTCTGGCCTGAAAAGTTTCTGTTGAGAAATCAGCTGACAGTCTTATGGGAGCTCCCTTGTAGATGATGAACTGCTTTTCTCTTACTGCTTTTAAGATTCTCTGTTTGTCTTTAACCTTTGGCATTTTAATTATGATGTGTTTTAGTGTGGGCTTCTTTGGGTTCATCTTGTTTGGGACTTTCTGTGCTTCCTGGACTTGTATATCTATTGTCTTCACTAGGTTAGGGAAGTTTTCTGTCATTTTTTCACATAGGTTTTTATTTCCTTTCTCTCTTCTCCAGAGCCCCTGTGATGTGAATGTTGGTACACTTGAAGTTATCCCAGAGGCTCCTTATGCTATCCTCATTTTTAAAAAATTCTTTTTTCTTTTTGCTGTTCTGATTGAGTATTTCTGCTTCCTTATCTTCTAAATCCCTGATTTGATCCTCTGCTTCATCTACTCCACTGTTGATTCCCTGTAATGTATTCTTCATTTCAATTCATGTATTCTTTATTTATGACTGGTCCTTTTTTATGTTTTTTAGTTTCATTTTTATGTTTTCTATCTCTTTGTTGAAATTCTCACTGAGTTTATCTATTCTTCCCCTAAGTTCATTGAACATCCTTACAACCAGTGTTTTGAACTCTATATCTAGTAGATTGCTTGTCTCCATTTTGTTTAGGTCTTTTTCTGGAGTTTTGTTATGTTCTTTCATTTGAGACATGTTTCTTTGTCTCCTCATGTTGGCAGCCTCCCTGTGCTTGTTTCTATGTATTAGATAGAGCTGCTGTGTCTTCCAGGGTTGGTAGAGTGGACTAATGTAGTAGGTATTCTGTAGGGTCCAGTGGAAGAACCTCCCCAATCACCCAAGCTGGGCTCTCCAGGTGCACTACCCCCCCCCCCCCCATGTGAATTGTGTACACCAAGCATGTACACTCTCCTATTGTAGTTGAGCCTTGATTGTTGTTGGAACATCACTGAGCAGGATTTACCCCTAGGCTGATAGGCTGCAAAGACTGGTTTTGATCTCCATGGAGGATCAGCTGTGCAGGGGCCCACCCCAAGGGGCAGGACTAACTTAAGCAGGGCTCTGGTGTCCACTGAGTCTTCCCCTAAGTGTGTCACTTATAGAGGTGGTTGGGTGGTGCTTCTACCACATGTGCTGGCTTTGGGGCCTCCAGGAGGTGCAAGCCAAGGTTAGCCACTGCATGTGTTCTGCTTGGGGCCAGCCTGCATGAGCTACAAAGTGATCTACTCATGGCTGCTACTTGTGCTGGGCTTGGAGGTTCCTGGGGGGGGAGAGTGGGGGGGGGGACAACCTAGGAAACAAGGCCAGCAGCTGCTAGTGCCAGGCCTGGGACCATTTAGTGAGAGCCATAGGGCACACTGAGGCCAGATGCTATTTGTTTGAGAGATTTTAGGAAGTCTGAAGCATGAGTCAAGACAGACCATTTGTATGCACAAGCCACTGGAAACAGCTTGTGTGGGCTTGAAAGCTGGGTGGTGTGGGGACTCAGGGAATCACAAGGGCAGGGCAAAAGGTGTGAGCCAGGTTGATGGAGATTCCAATATGGTGCTAACCTATAGGCTCTGGGGGTGTGGGTCTCAGAAAGGGAACAATGGCCTCTGCCAGCTGTCTGGAAGAAAGCTGCTCTCCCTCCCTCTCTCCCCCAGCTCTGGCCCCAATGCCAGACAATTCAGTTCCCCCTCATATGTTCCTGGTGCCTTTCAAGCTGCTGCCCCCGAGTTGGAGCTTAGAGCAAGTGAGTCCAGTAAGTCTGTGCTCGAGCCCTGGAACTCCAGCAGCCCTCCATCTCACTCAGCCACAATCCCTGCTGGTTTTTACATCCAGAAGTTATGGATACTTCTCTTCCTAGCACTGGAACCCTGGGCTTGGAGGCCTGATATGGGGCTGGAACCTCTCGCTCCTCAGGGTGGACCTCACAGTCCAAATAACCCTCCTAATTTTTATCTGCCACATGTAGGTGTGGGACCAACCCTTGTCCCATTTCCACCCCTCCTACCAGTCTTGATGTGTCTTCTTACAACTAAGGGTAGGACTCCTGTTCAGCTAGAATTCAAGTGGTTCTGAATGATGGTTCTGTACTTTAGTTGTAATTTTGATGTGATTGTGGGAGGAGGTGAGTACTGGGTTTACCTACACCACCCTCCTTATCTCTCTCTCCTTATCTCCTTATTATTTTTCTTTTCCCACCTAAAGCTATCTCAGGCCATTTTCACATCCCACCTAGTTCAGGTGTGTTCTCAGTTATTAACTAGAATATATGTATTTAACTAACTTTTTAATACTCCCCCAAATCTTTTTGAGGTGTGGAGTTCCTCGGGGTCTTTGGGCTCTCACTCCATACACAACCAGGAGTCCTAATTCTCTCTCTCCCTCCCTGGTTTCCCACAGTCCCACCGGCCTTCCTTCTCTGGAGTCTAAAGCCTAAGTGCAGGGGAGAAAGTTATTTAACTTTGATTTTACTGCTTGTTTTTCCAGTTGAATAATCCCACGATGCTCAAAAGCAGCTCTGTCCAATATTTAGAAGCCATTGCATCACTCTTCTAGGAGGAGCAATCTGAGTTAATTAGCAGCAGCTGCCGTTAAACTGAGTGTGAGTACAAACATCTCTCTGGAAAGCAATCCAGGAGCTCTCGAGGAGAAAGGTCAGTGGGGCTGTGGGGAAGGAGTGACTGGGAGAGGGAGTCAGAATCCAGCTGTCTATGGAGTGAGGGCTTAGGGTGAGACAGCCTTAAGACCCTGCAAGATTTCTTATCTCAGAAAGGTTTGCTGGAGCATTAAAAATTAAATACCTACATCCTAATTAGCTTGCCCAGGACATAGCTGGAGTAGGTGGGAGAGAGAAAAGTGGCCTGGGCAGCCCTCAGTGGGAGGAGATAAATAATAAAGTGCTTGCAGATCTTGAAAGAAGAAGAGTTGTTAAAAGTTAAATAAGAGCAGTAAACAAACAAATGGCAGGTCTTCCTTTCCTAATTATAAAGTGGACAGTGATGTTAGCCAAAGTGTATGGCGCTTCCCAGAGGGGGTTTTTTTTGTATAAAAAAGTGAATTAATGCCAAAACAGAATTTCAAAAAGTATAGTGTATTGTATTGTTTACATTTTAAAAATGCTAACCTAAACAGGATGGCTACCTGCACAAAAGAAGATTAAAGAGGAAAGAGCCTCACAATGCAAAACCCACAATGTCCAGAATATAATTGAAATCACTCATCATTCAATGAACCAGGAAATCTCAACTTGAATTAGAAAAGATAACAAACACCAACAAGGAGATGACACAGACTTTGGAGTTATTTGACAGGATTTTAAAGCAGCCACCAGAAAAATACTTTAACAAGCAATTGTTAACATACCTGAAAGAAATTTTAAAAAATAGAGAATCTTAGAATGAAATAGAACATAAAAGGGAAACTAAAATGGCAACTTTACAACTAAAAACCACCATAACTAGTGTGTGTGTGTGTGTGTAAATAAACCAGTATAGCAAGCCTATTTTCTTTCCTGAGGACATGAATTCATGAATACACAAAATACTAAGACATAATGGGGAAGTAAGATGTACCAAGGCAATTCAAAGAATTACAAGGGAATTGTACTAGCTTTGGCTAGTATGAAACCTAAGTAAAATGGGTTAGTTTCTACGAAAATACAAGTTACCAACATTTTTCTATTGAAAAGAGATGGAAACTATATGAATAACATCATGGAAAATTGACAATTGTTTCAGATCCAAGAAAAAAATTTTCAGATGTCAATGTCAGTCTTCCCTTTAATGACTTTTTTTTAAACCTCCTAGTATCTAGCATAGTGCTTGCCATCTAATACACACACAATATCTGTTCAATTAATAAATGAATTCATAAAATGGATGAATAAAAAGAATCTTTTAAGTATGAGAAAAATGTGACATTGTGTTTTTTTCCATTTTATGATCTGGTTATGTAGCATATTTGCAAGGGCTGTGATTATCTATATATTTGTTATGGGGAAAGTTTGTCAAACTGAAAAGCTAATGGGGTCATAAATCCTTTCAACAAACATGAGATTTTAAAAGGCTGATAAATCTGAGTCCTGTTTGGATTAATAGTAGCTTCTCAGCTATTATTTCCAAATGTGTTGCTGCCACACAAGTGCAATGAGGCAAATGTTTTCATTGACCTAAATCCTATGGGAATTCCTCATAGTGGGAACAGCTTCAGATGTTCCCTATGTTATTAATGAGAAAGATTAATGTTAGTTTTGACAGGACCCACTCAACAAGGCTATGAGAACATTCTGGGAAACGTGAGGTTCTCTATTCTCAGTTGTTGGGGACAATATATGGTAGTAGTTTTACAAATGACATGGGTGTTGAGTTTCAGGTCAGTGAGAAAACCAACCAATATCAAAATTGTTCTTGAATCCCTTAAGTCACCCATGATTTGGGATAAATAACTATCTCTCTCTCTCTCTCTCTCTCTCTCTCTCTCTCTCTCTCTCTCCCCATATATATATTTTATGGTATAATTTTATGGAACAATAACATTTCTTCTCCTGACTTCAGAGCCAATTGAGAGAGAGATACAAAGTCCTTAGACTGATATCAATCATTACCTTACTATTAAATAGATATTTGAAAACAGAGTGTGTGATTTCAATGAACTTCCTAGTACATTCCCCTTAATTAGACAATGTACACACCTAGTCACAGGCAGGATGAACAACTGTAGGTCTCCCCACTGGGATAGGCCCCTAAATACGAGGTGGAGATAATTAATTAATTAATGCATCCCTCTTGTAGTCAAGCTGGATACAAACAAAGAGAGATGCCAGAATGTACAGGGCATGCCCAGTTCCTACAAATAAAATCTCCCAAACACATAATCTATCTTCCTCCTAAGGGAAGAATAAGTAAGCAGTGAGAAGAGAGGCCAGAAGTATTACTCTAGCCGACATTCTGTACATGGGAAAATTAGGCCAGGAGAGAGTTGGTTAGCCTTAATGGTTCAATATATAATAATTTCCCAGGTGGATTCTTTAAAAATTAAATAGTCATAGCATTTGATGTTTGCACCACTTTAGGAAATTGCTTAATGTTTTAACTTGCTGATTCTACCCATTTACAGTCATTATTGTTATTATCTGTAGACAACTGATCAGTCCTCTAACTTGTCCTTATGTTCCTCTTTGGTATTCAATTAATACTTTAAAAATGTCTTACTCAAACATAAATTACAAAAACATTTTTCAGGACTGAAGGAGCTCGAGTTTCCTGATTGAAAGAGTCAACTGAATGCCCAATTGCAAAGACTGAAAGAAGACACACAGCAACATGCATCCTTATGAAGAGATACAGCTAGGAGACAACGGTCTTTTTTTTTTTTTTTTTTAAATATTTTATTGATAATTTACAGAGAGGAAGGGAGAGGGATAGAGCGCTAGAATCATCGATGAGAGAGAAACATCGATCAGCTGCCTCCTGCACACCCCCCACTGGGGATGTGCCCGCAACCAAGGTATATGCCCTTGACCGGAATCGAACCCGGGACCCTTCAGTCCACAGGCTGATGCTCTATCCACTGAGCCAAACCGGTTTTGGCTAGGAGACAACGGTCTTAACATTTCTGATCAAAAATGATTTCTAAGCTGGAATTCTATACTTACAATGGTATTTTTAGACAGCAAAAATTCAGTACTTATCTTCCATGCATCATTTTTCCAGAGGCTGATCAGAGCATGAGCATGTGCTCCAACAAAAAGAGGAAATACATTAGAAAAAAAGAGAAACATGGTCTCCGGGACACGGGAACCCCAAATGGAAGCGTATAAAGCCCATGGCATTAGCTCTGCAGCAGACCTGGAAGTCCAGACTGGAGCAGAAGGAGGGAGAAGCTGGGTGTGAGGGGAATGGAACAGATATTTTCTGGCACGTACAAGCATTTGAAAAATTATATATTCAAGTATGTGACAGACATTTGAATGTGTAGAAAAAATTAAGGTCCATAAAAACTAAGCAAATGAATTTGTAAAACATTTATTAACTATCTGAAAAATTAAAAGTTGTACAAAACTGTATACTACTTGACTCAGAAGCAATTGACATTTATATTGTCGTAATAAGAGAAACACTAAGTGTTGAGTAAATTAAAATTACAATTATTCTGTGAGGATAAGAGGAAGAGGAAAGGGAAGAAAGTTTAATCTTCATCTTCCATGGTAAGCAGTTAGTAGATGACGTCTAACTCCAGCAAATCCAAAATAGCACCAAGCACATAATATTTAGATGTATGGTTGGAAATATCAAGTTCACCAGCTGGGAGGTGTCATTGTGATTATTTTGAAAATACAGCTGTTGGAAAAAATACAATGAAGGGCAACACTGTTCAGGCCAAACAAAATACATAAACAGCCCGTTTAACCTGTGGCCTACCGTTGTGACTCTACCCTCTTGAAACGGGCACACTAGGGCTTCCACCAAGACCTTCGGGTGCGTCCCTGACGAGGGGGCAGGGGATGAGGAGCATAGAGCTGCAGGGCTCCAGGCCCTGTCCCCGCATCAACCAGAGCAACTATCCTTTTATCTAGTTTACCGTTGGGGCTTCCATGGATAACATATGTGAAGAGTCCTATACTACCCTAACAAATAAGTGTTTGGGAAGTATTTGCCCACAGATGTAGCCTGGAGAACACTTCCAAAGCAAACATACAAGCCAATACACCACCCAGCGTGGACTGCTGCTTCTGGGTGTAGCTTTAGATTGGCTGGGAACCAGTGAGGAGAAAACACAGTCAGCTGCAGACAACACCCCTGGCATCAGGCAGGAACAGTCGCAGGACATGGGGCTCTGGTGAAATAATAGGCCAGCCCTCAGGGTTATCACCTCCCAGCAGGTTTGAAACTCTGGCTTTAGAAATATAGGGGAGCAAAAGCCTCAGGCCCTGGAATGCACATTTTAAAAACGGAGAAAGAATACACACACAAATACCAAGCATCCGCTGCATTTGGGGGGAAAAGCTCATAAATATAAGGGGTGCTCTGGGCAAAAAGAATGATCTTTGGAATCCTAACTCCAAGGACAGCGGGAAACATTTATATTCATGGTATAAATAAAAATGTTTAATGTAGTTAAAAGTATAAAAGGCCAATGTGTATATGGAGGTTAAGCCAGAAATGAATTGAAAGCCTATTTAAAACTTAAGGTAGAGGATTGGAAATTTTCTGAGATACTTGCAGTTTCATGTATGTAATTTACTCTTTTTTTTTTTTTTTTAAGCAAAGGTGGTTTGTTAAAAGTGACATAACATTATTTAATTTTTGTGCTTTTATGGGACTTTTCATATAAATAAATTCATGAGTTTTAGGGGCAGTCTTTTTATCAGACTAAGGGTTTGGATTTGGAGAAACTGGAACTTGAACATCTCCCGTGCATACGAAGGGTGAGATCCCACAAGGATGGGCAATAAAATCGGATACTGGTAAGGCTGCCAGATTTAGCAAATAAAAACATAGTTAAATTAGAATTGCAGACAAACATCAATATGTACCAACTGTATTTTACTGGCAACCCTAATGACTAGAGAATCAACTAAACAATTACCAGAGCTTGCATTTGGCTGGGAGACAGATGTTTCGGTTCCAATGAATCTGAGTGGAGAGGCACAGTGGATACCCAGAGAATCAGTCAAGACTCCAGAATATCCGCTTCCTAAAAACTGAACTGGTTTTAGAGTGAGTGTAGGTCCATCTGGACCACCCTAATGAAGCTTACAGAAACCAAATGAGACTGTGAAGGCAGTGAGTATAGGGAGGAAAGTGGGGAGGTCCAAAGACTGCGCCCTGGAGCCTCAATGGTAAGAAGTCTGAGAAAAAAGATGGAATCAGTGGAGGATAATAAGAAGTGACTAGTGACATGTGAAGAAAACCAAGAGTGTGTGGTGTCCTGGAAGTTAAGTGAAGAAGGTACATGAGAGAGAAGAATGAGGATAACTGTCAAATGCTCCTGAATGAGCCACTGAATGTAACCATGTAAAAGTCACTGATCAAGTGAAGTTGACCAGAGGAGTTCCAATGGAGTCGTGGGGTCAAGAGCTGGACTGCAGTGGATTACCCAAGACAGCAGTAGACAAGTACAGACAACTATTCTGAGGAATTTTGCTGCTAAAAGGAACAGAAATGGGGCAGTAGCTGTAGGAGGGACTGAGACCAAGAGAGAGTTTGTTTATAGTGGAAGAATTAATATAATGTTTAGCAGTTTATGGGAATAATCCAGTGAGGAAGGAAAATATAATATTGCAGGAAGAAGAGAAGAAATTTATTGGAAGAAATGTACTGCAGTGATGTCTTTGCATATATGTGACAGGGACTAGAGGTGCTGGCCTTAGATAGGTATGTGGATAGCTCATCTCCAGTAAGAGGCCGAAGGACCGTGCATGTGGGTGCAGATGCTACTAAAGGGTAAATCTGTAGCAGGAGCCTGAAGAAGTACTTTTCTGAGTGCTTCCATTTTCTTAGGGAAGGAGGAAGAAAGGTCATTGTCTGGGGGCAAGGATGGAGGAAGGAGCAAGTGTGTCAAGGATTTGAAGAGAAAGGAGACGGTAGAAAATAGTGTAGGAAAGCTGAATGGTGAATAGACCAAAGAAATATAGTGAGATTGCCAGGCAGCCTTAGGCCCGTTTGATGTTTATAATTATAAATTTTAAATGGGGCTAATCATAGGGTAGTGTGCTTTCCTTCAGCCACATGCCGTGCTGACTAGGTGGAGAGCTAGATTAATCAGGGTTGTGTTTTTCTAAATTGATACAAGAGAGAGGCAGAGGAATTGAGGGTGGTTGAGACCGTTTTTAAGATGGCAAGCGAGAGAAGTGAAAGGGGATGATGGACAGGGAAAAGGTACCAGGAACAAAGGACTGGAAGTCCTGATGAAGTCAAAGGATTGTTAAAAGTGAACTTTAAAAGGCCATTGGAAAAATCACACATGCTTATTATGGAACTACCAAGAATTAAGACGGGAGAAGTGGGAAAAATTACTCTGAGCCATGAAATGAGAGCTTTTTTAATCTGACCAATTTATTTTGTTAGATAGGATGACAATACACTAGTAAGTACTAGAGGCCAAGCCACCTGATGTGTTGGCAAAGACCCAGCCAAACATATTCTGACAAGATGTTCTCAATTCTAGCTGGTTCTCGGGGGCTTCAGGTTTTTTGCAGCAGTCAGGGGTAAAGGTTAATTTATCTGACACTACCCCCTGGCAGGCTTCCTAGAGTGAGAGTTGGCTTCCTGCAGGGCAGGACCATTTGGTAAACATCCCAAGAGAATACTCAGGTGGAGGAACAGGGCTAGAGGCCTGTTCCTGGAGGACTGGGACCTGAAACTGGAAGACTTGGACCTGAGCTCCTGTTCAAATCAGGAATGATCTGGTACTGTCCCAACCATGAATGCTGAGATGGCAGAAAAGGGAAGTCCATCAAGGTTCAGAACAAGGCACTTGTTACACCCGAGTTGATGCTGGCGCTTCCCGAAGCCTGCAGTATATTAGTGCACAGAGTTTGTCCTACATCCTGCTGGGTCATATTGCACTGTCCCAGAGAGCAACAGGCAAAGGAGGACGTGCATGCCTGCTTCCCTTCCTGCCTCTATGAGTTCCCCTGAATTAACGCTGCTCCAAGTCTAGTGTGTGGTATCAGGTCATTCATCCTCTGTGTGCTTCATCAGCAAACATGATTAAACTCCCCTCTTCTTCTTCATAGCTGTATATTTCAATAACAAAAATAAATAGAGAAAGAAAAAGGTAATGCTTTTGTCCTAATCACACAGCCAGTATCCTGTATTACAATGACCTGTTCTGTAAGGGTTTGAGGAACTAGCCTGGGAAGTCCAGTAGAAGAAGGAAACTCAAAGCCTTAAGGCATTTTTCAGTACCAGCAATGGGTTACTAAGGCAGGGATGGCGAGTATAAATTTCCCTATGCATTCATCATACTTCAAAGGCATAGCAGATGTCAAGGCTCTCTTTTCTGATTCACTCCCAAAAGAATTTTGCACAGTACTTCAGAGAACCACAGCAGTTAGTTGGAGTTAGCACTGAACACCTTCATATGTACCTTTTGTGATGAAGAATGAATTGATCATAATACTGGGTGGGGAAAAAGTAGGTTTACAGTTGTGAGAATGAAAAACACAATTTATTCTTGTATTATTATTTATTAATTATTGTATTATTTTCAATATGAACAACTATAAATCTACTTTGTCCACGTCTGTACTCAAAGAGGATGGATTCTGTGTATCCAACACCAGCTACAGATTATTGCAACTCATCTAAATTTTTATTTAAAAACAACAAATTCTTGAAATTCTATTCACTTCCCCAATAAATGCATTAATCAATAGGATCTAATAGCCTCTTGCTTCTACCTCATTGCTACTTGTCACATATCAGCAGTCTTGGCTCAACTACTGATTTATATTTAAAGCTCAATATGATCCAAACCATAGATTTGTAATCCACCATGAAACTGAGCTATTATGAGATTACTGACACACACACAAAAAAAGAGATACTATAGCATAGGACAATATTGTGAATCTTAAAGTCAAACAGATATGAATTTGTATCAAATTACCATCTTTCTTACCTTAAGTTTCATAATATTCTCAAACCTCAGTTTCTCTTCTACAGAGTGGAGGTGATAATACTAACAACCTTGAGGGAAATTTTTTTATACTTTTTTATTGAATTTATTGGAATGACATCTACACTAATAAAAGAGAAACATGCAAATTAACCATCACTCTGCTATACCAAGCCACACCCACCAGTCAATCAGGAGTGAGTATGCAAATTAACCCAACCAAGATGGAGGCCAGCCATGGAGCTGGAGCAAACAGGAGGCTTGGGTTGCCCCTGGCGATGGAGGAAGCCAAGCTTCCTGCCCACCCTGGCCGGCCCTGGCCTCCGCTCAAGGCTACAAAGTTTCAATTATAGAAGATAAATAAATCCCAGATACCAGGGCCTCTGCTTGGGTCACCAGGGGGGCGTGGCCGGCCTGCAAACCACCACAGGCCCCTTGCCCAGGCCGCCCCGTGCCCCAAAGGAACCTCCACCCTGATCCAGGACACCCTTCAGGGCAAACAAGCCAGCCCCCACCCGTGCACAAGGCCACTATCCTATCTAATAAAAGGGTAATATGCAAATTGACCATCACTCCAACACACAAGATGGCTGCCCCCATGTGGTCAAAGATGGCTGCCCCCATGTGGACACAAAATGGCCACCACAAGATGGCCTGCAGGGGAGGGCAGTTGGGAGGGACCAGGCCTGCAAGGGAGGGCAGTTGGGGGCGATCAAGCCTGCAGGGGAGGGCAGTTGGGGGGGCTCAGGCCTGCAGAGGAGGGAAGTTGGGGGTGACCAGGCCTGCAGGGGAGGGCAGTTAGGCATCAATCAGGCTGGCAGGGGAGCAGTTAAGCATCGATCAGGCTGGCGGGGGAGTGGTTAGACGGTGATCAGGCTGGCAGGCAAAAGTGGTTAGGGGCAATCAGGAAGGCAGGCAGGCGAGCAGTTGGGAGCCAGCAGTCCTGGATTTTGAGAGGGATGTCCGACTGCCCATTTAGGCCCGATTCTACCGGGATCAGGCCTAAACGGGCAGTTGGACATCCCTCGAGGGGTCCCATATTGGAGAGGGTGCAGGCTGGGCTGAGGGACACACACCCTTGTGCACAAATTTCGAGCACTGGGCCTCTAGTTGGTTAATAAAATTATATAGGTTTCCAGTGTACAATGCTATAATATATCATCTGTATATTGTATTGTGCATTCACCATTCCAAGTAAAGTCTCCTTCCAATACCACTTATCCCCTCTATACCTTTTTCTACCTCTCCCCACCCCCTTTTCCCTCTGGTAATCACCATACTGTTGTCTGTGTCTATGAATTATTTGGGGTTTTTTTTTGCTTAATCCCTTCATCTTTTTCACCCAGCCCTGCAACTTCCCTTTTCTCTGACAGCTGTCAGTATGTTCTCTATGAGTCTGTTTCTATTCTTTTTTTTGTGTGTGTGTGTGGGGGGGGGCATGGGGCGTGTATTTTGTTCATTAGATTCCACATATAACTTATCATATGTTATTTGTCTCTCTGACTGGCTTATTTCACTTAGCATAATACCCTCTAGGTCCATCTATGCTGTCACAGAGGGTAAGATTCCCTATTTTTTATGGCCAAGTAGTATTCTATTGTACCACAGCTTTTTTATCCATTCATCTACTGATGGACACTTGGGCTGCTTCCATATCTTGACTATTGTAAATAATGCTTCAATGAACATAGGGATGCATACATTCTTTCTGACTGGTGTTGCAAGTTTCTTCAGGTATATTCCCAGAAGTGGAATTGCTGGGTCATAAGGCAGTTCCATTTTTAATTTTTTAAAATTTCTTTGAACTTTTTTCTTTTTAATACTCACCCAAGGATATGTTAGTTGTTGTTTTTTTCTTTTGTTATTGTTTTGTTTTTTATTGATTTAATACAGAGAGAAAGGAAAAGAGAGAGAGAAATTTCCATGTGAAAGGGAAACATCAATAGGTAGCCTCCTATACCTGCCCTGATCAGGGACTGAACCTGCAACCTAGGTATGTGCTCTGACTGGGAATCGAACCCACAACCTTTCTGTGTATGGGACAATGCTCCAACCAACTGAGCCACCTGGCCAGGGCTCATTTTGGATTTTTTGAGGAAACTCCATACTGTTTTCCACAATGTTTGCACCAGTCTGCATTCCTACCAACAGTGCATGAGAGGATTCCCTTTTCTCCACATCCTCGCCAACACTTACTGTTTCTTGATTTATTGATGAATGCCATTCTAACAGGTGTGAGGTGATATCTCACTGTGGTTTTAATTTGCATTTCTCTGATGATTAGTGATGCTGAGCATCTTTCCATATCTATTGGCATCTGTATGCTCTCTTTGGAGACATGTCTATTCGGGTCCTTTGCCCATTTTTTAACTAGATTGTATTTTTGGTGATAACTTGTATAAGTTCTCTATAAATTTTGACATTAACCCCTTCTCAGATATATTATTGTCGAATATGTTCTCTCATTCGGTGGGTTGTCTTGATTTTGTTGATTGTTTCCTTTGCTGTGCAAAAACTTTTTAGTTTTATGTAGTCCCATTTGTTTACTTTTGTTATTACCCTTGCCCAATGAGATATATCAGAAAAAATATTGCTACGAGAAATGTCTGAGATTTTACTGCCTATTTACTGGTAGGATTTTTATGGTTTTGAGTCTAACATTTAAATCTTTAATCAATTTTGAGTTTATTCTTGTGTGTGTAAAAAGGTGGTCTGGTTTCATTTTTTTGCATGTATCTGTCCAATTTTCCCAACACCATTTATTGAATAGACTATCTTTATCCCATTGTATGTTCTTGCTTCCTTTGTCAAATATTAATTGACCATATGGACATGGGTTTATTTCTGGGTTCTCTATTCTGTTCCATTGATCTATATGTCTATTTTTATGCTAATACCATGCTGTTTTGATTACTATGGCCTTGTAGTATAGTTTGATATCAGGTAATGTGATTCCTCCAATTTTGTTCTTCTTTCTCAAGATTGCTATGGCTATTTGGAGTCTTGTGGCTCCATAAAAATTTTCTGGAATATTTGTTCTAGTTCTGTGAAATATGCCATTGGTATCTTGATAGAAATTGTGTTGAACCTATAGGTTGATCTGGGTAGTATGGACATTTTAATTATATTAATTCTTCCCATCCATAAACACAATATATACATCCACTTATTTGTATCTTCTTCAATGTCTTATAATTTTCCAAGTACAGGTCTTTTACATCCTTAGTTAAATTTATTCCTAGGTATTTTTTATGCAATTGTAAGAGGGTAATTTTGATTTATCATGAAAGTGTAATATATGTAAAGTATCTAGTACAGAGCTAGAACAGAATTAGTGCCCAATTAATAACTATTACTATAAATGTATAACTTACTTGCTATAGATCTCAGGCAATTTTCCTATGCTAAGGGTAGACTTTTCCACTCACTATCATTAGCAAAAAAAAAAAAAAAAAATACAGGCAGCTGCTTCCATGTGGATTTCTGATCATGTGAGTCACTGTTAAAAATCTTGGCTCCCATGACCAAAAATTTGATGGCTTTGCAAGCTGTTCCAGAAATGGGTCACAGTATTATTTTTCTCTTTTAATGGGAATATAGAAGGATGAAACTTTTATGTGTGAATTTGTTAACCTCCCTCCTTCTTATCAACTTACAACCTTCTAGAAAGAAGGAACTAGGTTGATTGTAATAATGACCACATTCCTGTGTACAGGAAGGT
This sequence comes from Plecotus auritus, assembly GCF_963455305.1. Classification (NCBI taxonomy): domain Eukaryota; kingdom Metazoa; phylum Chordata; class Mammalia; order Chiroptera; family Vespertilionidae; genus Plecotus; species Plecotus auritus. The sequence goes on along the minus strand of NC_137772.1, from coordinate 157,932,637 downwards.
GCCATTAAGCTGTAAAGAATGTCTGCAGTTGCTCACCTTTTAATCTCTTACCAGTCCCTTCTGTTGGCCAAACATCAAGAACCACCTGACAAGATAGCTTGACATAAGCTACAGGAGTAATACTGGCATACTGGGACCAGGGGCAGGGGCAGGAAGTAATCTAAGGACCAATGGGAAAACAACTGAAATTTTCTTTCAGTTTCTTGAAAAGGCCAAGCTCTTTCCAATGTCAAGATATTTACATATTCTGTGCCCTCTGTCTATAATTCTTTTCCTACCACTATTCACCTAGCTGCTTCTTTCTCATTCTTCAGGCCTAAATTTAAATATCACTTCCTCAAAGAGGTCTTCCCTGTTTATCTTCCCTATTATTTTTTTTAAACCTTATGTGCCTACAAACCTTATAATTGTGTAGATATCTGTGTGATTATCTGTATAATGTCTATTTATCCAGGGGCAAGACCTCTCTGTTTTGCTTCCTACTATATTGCCAGAATCTGGACAGTGCCTTGCATGTAGTCATCAGCACTCAATAAAATTGGTAGCCATAATTATTACTATCTATTATTTTTAGCAATAATTGAATAATCAAAAGGAGATATCACACTTTAGAGTATATATTAATTTCTTTCTGATGCCTCTCTCTATTTTTTCCTAATATTTAGTTAACACAAGTCGTAAGTTCCAGTTCTATAAATACTTTTTAAGCATTGTCTAGAATACCAAATTTCTACTTCTTAAGGCTTCGAAGTTCATTAGAGGAAAGTTGCTACATTCCTTGAACTGTCAAAACAAAAACTATGTTGGCAAACTTGGAATATATAAATTCTTTTCATCAAATTATCTGTAACTGAAATGAGAAGAATCTGTACAGAAGAGCCATTTATCATCTGTACAATCTGTTTATGCTTCACACATTCTGGTTGGGATCTTTTGATTTTTGTTCTTTAAAACTATTGAATGATACATTTTTTGGCACTTCCCAGAAGATCTTCATTATTTTTCTTCTACAACCATTTTGTTCCTCAACAAAATTCAGCTCCCTTTTTTTCTTAGCATTTTGTTCTAGTTGCTACATGTGGAGTGGAGGAATGCCCTACCCTTTGTAGATAAAATAAATCTGGAGTCTACATAAGGAGGGGCTGTTTTGTCTTTAGAGACTTTTAAAAAAATTGTTGACAGTACAGATGTCTCCCATTTCCCCCCCCTCCACCCAGCCCCTACCCACGCTCCCAGGATTTTACTACTCTATTGTCCATATCCATGGACTATGTATATAAGTATATAAGTTCTTGGTTTATTTTTCCTTGTCTCTCCACCTTCACATCTTGGTAGAGACTTTGTCTCTAAGATTCCCAGGCTTTCTTAACCCCGGGCTTCTCAACCCCATCTGCCACTATCTCCCATGTTATCATTTGCGCGCGCGCGCACACACACACACACACACACACACACACACAACTCTTGCAAGCTCGGGAAGGGAGGAGCTGGGAAAGTCAACAGGCTGGTTCTTTAGTCAGCAGGGGGAACTAAGGTGACCATCTTGGGCAATCAGCATGTATGGAGCTAAAAGCCCATTTTCAGGTTCATTTTTACCATCACTCTAAGACAGGGGTGGGCAAACTTTTTGACTTGAGGGCCACAATGGGCTCTTAAACTGGACCGGAGGGCCGGAACAAAAGCATGGATGGAGTGTTTGTGTGAACTAATATAAATTCAAAGTAAAGGAGCGGAGGGGAGAGCAAGAGAACCGGATAGAACAGCCGGATCCGGCCCGCGGGCCGTAGTTTGCCCAAGGCTGCTACTCATCGAATATTTATCGAATGCTTATTATGTGTTGGAAACCATGCTAGGGCTAGAGATTCAATTAGAGTAAGGTGTGGTTCTTGCTTTTAAGGAGCGTACTGTGTAGAACAGTGAGTCAGGCAAGTAACAAATATGTATGTAAGTATGTATGTATGTATTTCAACATACTCATTTAACTTTATCTATCAATGTCATTTAAAGTTTGATTTTATAAAACAAAAAGGTATTAAGAGTTCTGTATTACTGGAATTTAAACAGTAGAAATAGTGACAACTCTGTAAGTGTAAATTATATACATTAAAATAAAATAATTAGAGAGTTTTTCAATATGGGAGCTATACAAATGAAATAAATGGCAAAAGGACCTTCTAGGAATATTTTGTTATTGTAGATTATTAGAAACTTTAGGACCTAAACAAAGAATCTGAATATTCAGACTTCTTTTGCTGTTTCATATTTACCTATTTTCTGAGTCAAGCTACTTAACCAAAAGGTCTGATTTAGGAAAGCATTTAGCTTTATAGCAAAAGTTCCCCATCTCCAGTTACTACCTTCAAAGGAATTGACATTACAGTGCTGATATAATCTGCTGGTTCTCTCTGAACAGTGTGCAAAAAATGTCAACCCTATGGAAAGTCAAACAGGTACCAAAAAATGGTACAAAAATGTACAGTTCAATAAAGTATAACATTAGGTTTTCACAATCTAAAATCAATCAGTGAAGTAAAGCATGAACTATAGTTGACTTGGTTTCAGGAAACACATTTGAGAATTCATTATTGTTCTCTGCTCATCTTCAGCCATGGACAGGGATTTTTCGGCCACCAGGCCGTTTACCTTGTGGATGGTAGCAGTGAAGGAACGCAGATGGACTTGTTCAGAATTGATAATGAACTGTGGTCCCAACTCTTCCCACGTTTCATATACAACCAAAACTTTGTCTGTATAGAGCAACAGATCAAATGAACAAGAAACTTCCAACAGTGGCAGGAATGTCACCGTAGCTGTGATCTGTCTGATCACCCAGCAGATTTCATCTTGGATAGCTTTCTGAGATTGTTCTCAAGGTGTACTGTCATCTTTGGTGGTCTTGTCACAATTAGTATCAAACTGCCATCTTTCAAGGACCTCACCACCTTCAATATTCGAGATGACTACCACCAGTTTCCGCACTGAATACTTGTATAACCAATCTCTTAGTTGTTCCACCACATTGCTTTAGGTATTTCATGAGCTCAGGATCAGTGGTTATAAGCAAGGTGAGTCCACATTTCTGCACACGAGTAAAGGTTTCAGATGGATAAATGCCACCCTGATGTAAAATACTGTGGATGCCAAGTGAGAAGAACTCGAGCACGATGTTGGTGCTCCAGCGCGGGGTGATGCCCTGATCCCCGGAGACCTGCCCCAGGATGGCCAGGCCAACAGCCACAGTGCAAGCCCACCACACACCATGACTGCAGGCTCGCAGCAGCTACCCCCCACCTCACTTCAAAAGTAACCAAATAACAAATATTTAGAATTCATTATGTCAAATTCTCTAAGAAAAGGAAACACAAAGCACTATGGGAAGAGGTCACTAACTCAATCTTTAGGGTCAGGGAGAGGTAAGAGTAGGGATGCCACAGCAAAAGTTTCCTGGAGGAGGTAGTGCTTGAGCTGAAAGATGAGTAAGATTTTCCTGGACAAAGAGTAGAAGAATGTTCCAGAAAAAAAGAAACAGTATGTGCAGAAGTTCATAGCAATGTGTTATGAAGGAATTATTAGTAATTTAGGGCCAGGGCCAGGACAGGGAAGGAAGTGTGAGATGAACTAAAGAGGTAAGCACAGAACAGGGTGTTGACAGGTTTTATATCAGGTTAGAATCCATTTTCTATGATCAGGTCCTTGAACTAACTCAAGTTAAAAGGAATTGATGATCTGCATGGAAAGAAGATAGACTTTTGGAGTCAAGCAACTTGGGTTTGAAACTTGGTTGGGCCATTAGTTTTCGACCTTGGCAAAATTACTTAGCCTCTCTAAGCCTCAGTTGCTTCATCAATAAATGGACATCATATCTGCTCTAAAGGATTATAATTAGGATTAAATAATATAATACATATAGTATCCAGTGCATTACATGATAGAAAGTTAAATCTCAACTATTATAGAATAAACCTCTATATTCAAGAATATTCAGCCCCTGCCAGAATGGCTCACCCCATGCACCAAAAGGTTGATGGTTCAGTTCCTGGTCTCTCTCTCCTCTCTCTCTCTCTCTCTCTCTCTCTCTCTCTCTCTCTCTCTCTCTCCCCCTCACCCTCACCCTTCCTGTCTCTCTAAAAATAGATTTAAAAATCTTAAAAAACAACAATAACACAATATCCATGGAAAGCTTTGAGTCACGTAGTTAAGTGAACACAAACTAGTTCTGGTTTGTCTCCTGCAACCAAAGAGACATTTATCCTGCTTGGACTATTTGTATCCTTTTTTGTTTGGGCTCTTTGTTTCTGTGCTGTTTTTAAATATATGTTTGTATTGATTTCAGAGAGGAAGGGAGAGGAGAGATAGAAACATCACAAATGAGAATCATTGATTGGCTGCCTCCTGCATGCCCCCTACTGGGGATCGATCCCACAACCCGGGCATATGCCCTTGATTGGAATCGAACCAGGGACCCTTCAGTCCACAGGCCAATGCTCTATCCACTGAGCCAAACTAGCTAGGGCTGTGCTTCTTAAAAAAAATATATTTTTAGTGATTTCAGAGAGGAAGGGAGACAGAGAGAGAGAGAGATAGAAACATCAATGATGAGAGAGATACATCCCAAACTGGGGAACAAACCCATATCCCAGGCATGTGCCCTGACCGGGGATCAAAACGCAACCTCCTGGTTCATAGGTTGATGCTCAACCACTGAGCCATGCCAGCCAAGCTGTTTCTGTGCTTTTAATGGTAACCTATATATTTCACAATTTGGTGCTATTTTACTTCCTAATAAATCAGTTCTTTGGAAGTGAATTATTATATCCTCAGACTCATTCTCATATCCTTTATGTCACAGAATTTTTTGAGTTAAAAGTAGAACTCATCTCTGGAAGCTGGGAACAGACACCTATGTTGAAATAGAAACATGGCTTAATAACAAACAATTTGAATACCCCTCAGTCTGGAACTGGCTAAATAAATTTGTATCTTTATGCTGTGAAATACTATGCAGCAGCTAAAAGAGATAGCTCTCTATGCAGTAACATAACTAGGTCTCCAAGACCTATAGTTAAATAGAAAAGCAAGCTACATGAAGATGTTTGCAGAATGACACCATCATTGTTTATAGAAAAATATACACATACATAATTAACCAAAATTATATGCTAAGGTTATGTGTGTAGTGTATAAATGCATAAGAAAAACTCTGGAGGGATACACACTAAAATGATGAGGGGCTATATATGGTGACAAGAGAAGGTTTGTCGGGATGGGGAGGGGTGAGGAAGGACAGTTGTCCAAGGAGACATTAGCCTTTTCAGAAACACTTTAATTTTTTACAAGTAATACTCTCATTGTGTAATTCAAAATTTGTTTTCAAAAAAGAAACAAAGAAAGAACGAAGACTTAGAGGTTGGATGAAACTGGCTCAAATCCTGGCTCAGCAACTTGTTAACTGTATGACTTTTGGAAAGACCTGGCCCCTCTGTCTCAGTTTCTTCATCAGCAAAATCAAGATACCACTGCCTATCTTGTCTCGTTGTAAAGACTAAAAGTAAAACTCCCTGTACATGATCAGCACTCCCATATGTTAGTTGTTTCTTTCCCCTATTCTGATTTCAATGGTTCTTTCTTCCCAGCTAGAACAATTTTTTAAATTAGAAAAACCAAATACAAAGTGATGAGGTCACTTTATCAAGATCATACAGTTGGTTAATGTGAGAGTAAGGGCTGTCACCCAGGTCTTCTGCATCACAATAAATCAGCATTACACTCCACTAGAGAGTTGGATTGCTATGTGTTATGTGGCTGTTTCTGTGAGTGGTTCCAATGTTCAGATTCCACGTGGCAGGTTTGTTTGCAGAGCATCATATTCTGGGCTTGGGCAACTATTGGACAAACCAAGCAGGGAAGTGTTGGGTAGACCTGCAAGGTTATATCTGACATGATTTTGCTCTTTTGACTTTGCTACTTATCAAGGAAGTCTGGCAAAAACCAAGTAGACATGAGGGATGTAGTTATAAGGAAACCACTGGTACCGGGCAAAGAATCAGTCAACAGGAAAGGGAATGGGGGCAAAATGGACATCTGACATTCTCTTTGGCCACCTAGAATCGGAACCCTCTTCCTAAGTTTGGGTACTTCTTCCAATCCGTGAGGCAGAGATTGCCGCCCACTGTTAAAAATGACAGATACTTTCCCAGTTGCCCTTGGAGCAAGGTGGCAGTCAGATGACTTAGGCTTCCTTATCAGGACCCACTTTCCTTATAAATAGAGGGATTGCTTCCAGGCCTATGGATAAGTTACCCATCAAGGGCTCTCATCACTAATTTTTCACTGAATCCTTGAATTTTTATTTTAACTGAAACTAATTTTAACTGTCACAGACTCCGCGTGGGCTTGGGGCTGATAGTATCTTGCTGATAGTATCCAAAACAATGGGGATCTTACTTTCTGAAGCCATTGCATGGGAGCAAGACATTCTATCGGACTCTAAGCAGGTCGCTATGCAATGGCATTCTATCCAGTTCGACGGTCTTAATCCAGGTGCTCCGACCTAGATGAAACCACACCATCATTGTACTTCCTGCTCCAGGAAAGAGAATTCACTTCTCAGGAACCTCCAGAACCCCCTGGTTAACATTCTTGGAGGAATTAATAACAAGTAGCTATTTTATATTTGTACATTGTACTTTGAGCTCTTTTTGTGCTTTATTACTGCTGCTGGTCCAAGGTGCCTGAAGACTCTGCTTTCTGGACTAGAGCATGAGAATTCACTTCAGCGTCTACAATAGAACTCCAAGCTAGGCTTCTGCATCTTAATCATTAATAGATACCCCAGCCACTTATAACTTCTAGAACTGAGTTGAAAAGGAGCATATATATGTCCCCGACAGCTTTGAGGCAACACTGGATCCTCTCAGCCTCCCCCATCTCTTGTTTCCAGACCAGCAGCTCTTTATGGGCGTCTGCCAACAGTGCTCCACCTCAAGCTGCACCATGTGCCTCTCGCCTCCCATCCCAGGGAGGTATTAATGCCAAGATACAGAATGTCACCAGATTATGCTTCTGACCTACATCTGTGAAACCCAAAAGTACCAGGAGTTAATACCACATGAGTTGACAGCAGGCAGATAAATTCTTCCCCCTTTCTCTATCGGGACTATTTTGAGATGCAATTTACGTGACTTCCTGGAGGATGATCATGTGGACATGAACACTCAGTCTCACTTTGCAGCTGCCAACTTGATAACGTAGTCTCACATTGGCTCCCCCTTTTCTGCTACAAGTCTCCTTATCCCTCATGACTGGAAATGAATTCCCTAATCCAGGAGAAGTACCATAAACTCTTTGCCTCAGGCTCTGCTTATTGGGTAGCCCAAGCTAAGACAATACCACAAAATTCATAGTCAAAATTATGTCAATTTCACCATAATTGGTTGTAGGGAGAGTCTCTGGGGTCAAACATCAGACTGACCTGTGGGAGGGCCACAAACAAGTCCCAGCTTGGAGGGCAAAGCCCTCTTAGCATAATTAAGCTTGACATTATAGTCCTCCCCTGATCCTTCTTAGGTAGCTAATGGGCTGTGGGAGGTGCAGCAAGTGCTGCCAAAACAAGGTGAAACTCACAAGAACATTGTAAACATGTTGACCACTACCCTTGTTTTGCTTTGTGTGCTCTGACTATAAAATAAAGACTCGGCTTGCAGGCCGAGGTGCTATCTCTCCATCAGAGAAGCAGCGTCCGACTGAGCCCCAGTTGTATTCTCTTGTCTGTCTTCTTTAATCCTTCACTGCCCCTCCTCAGGCTCACCGAACCTGCCCATGCTGGATGTGGCACAATTAGTAGCTTTCCCTCACTTGGGAATCCTTTCTGGTTTCTCACTCAGTTCTATTCTCAATGTGTGACTTTGGGAAAATTGCTTTATCTCTGAGCCTAATATTCTTCAAGGTATTATGGAGATAATAATAATGCCTGGCTAGGAAGATGGCTGCCGACGGGAAGGCAGACTGCAGGATAGTGTGTGAGTGAGAAAACAAAGGAAGAATGTGTGGTCACACGGGGAGTGTTTGTTGGTGAGTTGAGGGACAGCTATACTCCAGGAGACTGTGGGGGACTGCTGAACGGGGCTCCCCTGACTGGGCAGCCCCCACTGCTGTTGGGTCCCTCCAGGAGTGACCCGCTCGAACGCGGAGACCGCGCCATCTTGAAGGGGAAAGTGGATGTTATCAGAAGCCTGAAAAGCACAGGGAATCTACAACTATGGCACCCACTGAACAGCTGCGAACCCGAGAACACCGGTCCCCAAGTGCCGCAAGCACGTGGATTCAGAGGAGCTCTACACTCCCTCACAAAAAGGAGAGAGAGAACTACATAACCAGACACCCAGAGAAGAGAGATCATGGGGAGACAAAGAAATAGCCCGCATATGAAAGAAAAGCAGGCATCACCAGAAAAGGAAGTAAACGAAATGGAGGCAAGCAACCTGTCAGAGAAAGAATTCAGAGAAATGACCATAAGGTAGATGAAAAGAATGGAAGACAAATTCGACAATATGTGTAAGAACCAAGAGGAAATGAAGAAGAACCAAGAAGAAATGAAAAAAATGACATCACTGCTGTAAAGAAGTCAATAGAAAGCATCAAGAGTAGACTAGAAGAAGCAGAGGACCACATCAGTGAGCTAGAAGACAAGATAGGAAAAAATACCCAAGTAGAGCAGCTTCTAGAAAAAAAAATTAAAAAGCAGAGGAGAGCCTAAGGGAACTTGGGGACAACACGAAACAAAACAACATCCGCATAATAGGGGGGCCAGAAGTAAAGGAAACTGAGCAAGGAATAGAAAACTTGCTTGAAGAAATAATTATAGAAAACTTCCCTGATATTGGGAAGAAAAAACCCACACAAATCCAAGAAGCTCACAGAGTCCCAAGCAAAATGAACCCCAAAAGACCGACGCCAAGGCACATTATAATTAAACTGGCAAACACCAACGACAAAGTAAGAATCTTAAAAGCAGCCAGAGAGAGACAGAAAGTTACCTACAAAGGATCCCCCATCAGACTAGCGACTGATTTCTCAACAGAAACACACCAGGCCAGAAGGGACTGGAATGAAATATACAAAGTCATGCAAAGAAAGGGTCTGAATCCAAGAATACTGTACCCAGCAAGGCAATCAATCAAAACTGAGGGTGAAATCAGGAGCTACACAGACAAAAAAAGACTAAGGGAATTTATTATCACCAAACCAGCAATGCAAGAAGTGCTAAAGGGTCTGCTGTAAAAAAAAGAAATAGGAAGCGAAGAAGGAACACAGAGGTAAAGAATAAAAATGGTGACAAACAAGTACCTATCAATAATAACTTTAAATGTAAATGGATTAAATGCCCCAATCAAAAGACATAGGGTAACGGATTGGATAAAAAACATGACCCATATATCTGCTGTCTACAAGAAACCCACTTCAGAAAAAAAGACACAGACTGAGAGTGAAGGAATGGAAAAAGGTTTTTCAGGCGAATGGAAATGAAAAAAAGAGCTGGGGTAGCAATACTTATATCTGACAAATTAGATCTCAAAGTGAAGGACATAAAAAGAGATAAGGAAGGCCACTTCATAATACTAAAGGGAGCACTCCAACAAGAAGAAATAACTCTGGTAAACATATACGCACCCAATACTGGAGCACCCAAATACATAAAAAACTCCTGGAGGATATCAAGGGAGAGATTGACAGCAATACAATCATAGTAGGAGACTTTAATACCCCACTATCACCATTGGACAAATCCCCTAAACAAAAAATCAGCAAAGAAACATCAATCCTAAATGACTCACTAGACCAGATGGAATTAATTGACATCTTCAGAACATTTCACCCCAAAGCCACAGAATATACATTCTTCTCAAGTGCACATGGGTCATTTTCAAAGATAGACTATATGTTGGTTCATAGGCAAAGTCTCTTCAAATTCAAGAAGATAGAAATCATACCAAGCATCTTCTCAGATCACAGTGGCATAAAACTGGAAATCAACTACAATAAAAACAATCCAAAAAAATCAAACACATGGAGACTAAATAGCATGCTATTAAACAATGACTGGGTTACAGGAGAGATCAAAGAAGAAATAAAAAAACATCATGGCAACAAACAACAATGAAAACACAACAATCCAAAATCAATGGGACACTGCGAAAGCAGTCTTGAGAGGGAAGTTCATAGCTCTACAAGCCTACTGCAAAAAAACAAGAAACAATGGTAATAAATTATCTAACCCTACAACTCAAAGAGTTAGAAAGAGAGAAACAAGAAAAGCCCAATGTAAGCACAGGGAAGGAAATAATATAGATCAGAGTGGAGATAACGACATAGAGACCAAAAAAACAATACAAAAGATCAACAAAACCAAGAGCTGGTTCTTTGAAAGGATAAACAAGATTGATGAACCTCTAGCCAGGCTCACCAAGAAGAAAAGAGAGAGGACCCAAATAAACAAAATCAGAAATGAAAGAGGAGAAATAACAACAGACCCTACAGAAATACAAAGAATTGTTTAAAAAATACTATGAACAACTCTATTCCAACAAACTGGACAACCTGGAGGAAATGGACATATTCCTAGAAAAGTACAACCATCCAAAACTCAATCAGGAAGAATCTAAACATCAATAGGCCAATAACTATGGAAGAAATTGAAGCAGTCATAAAAAGCTTCCAGCAAACAAAAGCCAGACGGATTCACAGGGGAGTTTTACCAAACATTCAAAGAAGAACTAAAACTCATCCTCCTCAGACTATTTCAAAAAATTCAAGAGGAAGGAACACTTCCAAACTCCTTCTATGAAGCCAGCATCACCCATTACCAAAAACAGATAAAGATAACACAATGAAAGAGAATTACAGGCCAATATCCCTCATGAACATAGATGCCAAAATCCTCAACAAAATTCTAGCAAATCGGATCCAGCACTACATCAGAAAGATCATACACCATGACCAAATAGGATTTATCCCAAGGATGCAAGGATGGTACAATATCCACAAATCAATAAATGTGATACATCACATAAACAAATTGAGAGATAAAAATCACATAGTCATATCAATTGATGCAGAAAAAGCATTTGACAAAATCCAACACCCTTTCTTGATAAAACTCTCAGCAAGGTGGGAATAGAAGGATCATAACTCAACATAATAAAAGCCATATATGAAAAACTCACAGCCAACATCATACTCAATGGGCAAAAACTAAAACCATTTCCCCTAAGAAAAGGAACAAGACAGGGATGCCCACTCTCACCACGCCTGTTCGACATAGTACTGGAAGTATTACCCATTGCAATTAGACAAGAAGAAGAAATAAAAGGCATCCAAATTGGAAAAGAAGAAGTAAAGCTGTCCTTATTTGCAGATGACATGATATTGTACATAGAAAACCCTAAAGACTCCATCAAAAAACTAATAGACTTAATAAATGAATTCGGCAATGTGGCAGGATACAAAATTAATGCCAAGAAATCTATGGCATTTCTATACACCAATAGTGAACTTACATAAAGAGAGACTAAAAAAGCAATCCCATTTACCATCACACCAAAAAAATTAAGATACCTAGGAATAAACTTAACTAAGGAGGTAAAAGACCTATACGCGGAAAACTACAGGACCCTGAAAAAAGACAAAGAGGAAGACGTAAACAGATGGAAGAACATACCCTGTTTCTGGATTGGTAGAATCAACATTATTAAAATGTCCATACTACCCAAAGTAATCTACAGATTCAATGACCCTCCTTTAAAATACCAACAGCATATTTTACAGACTTAGAAAGAACTCTCCAAAAATTCATCTGGAATAAAAAAAAAGACCCCGAATAGCCACAGCAATCCTGAGAAAGAAGAACAAAGTAGATGGGATCTCAATACCAGATTTCAAGCTGTATTACAAGGCCACTGTTCTCAAAACAGCCTGGTACTGGCGCAAGAATAGACTTATAGACCAATGGAATAGAATAGAGAACCCAGATATCGACCCAAACCACTATGCTCAATTAATATTTGACAAAGGAGGCACGAACATACAATGGAGTCAAGACAGTCTCTTTAATAAATGGTGTTGGGAAAATTGGACAGATACATGCAAAAAAATGAAACTAGACCACCAACTTATACCATACACAAAAATAAACTCAAAATGGATACAGGACTTAAATATAAGACGGGAAACCATAAAAATACTAGAGGAATTCACAGGCAGAGAAATCTCAGACATATGCCGAAGCAATTTCTTCACCGATACTGCTCCTAGGGCAATGGAAGCTAAAGAGAAAATAAACAAATGGGACTACATTAAAATAAAAAGCTTTTTCACAGCAAAAGAAACCATCAACAAAACAACAAGAAACCCCACTGCATGGGAGAACATATTTGCAAATGTTATCACTGATAAAGGTTTAATCTCCAACATCTACAGGGAACTTATACAACTAAATAAAAGGAAGATAAATGATCCAATAAAAAAAAATGGGCAATGGACCTAAATAGAATCTTTTTTTTTTTTTTTTTTTTTTTTTTTTACATATAGCAAGATGCATTTATTTCTCATGTACTGGTATCAGATAGGGTAAAATAGGTTATTCTTCTGGTCTTTGCTAGGATCTGTCACATGTTCAGGAGTTAACCCAGGCTGGCCTTAGCTAATGTGACTGAGGAAACTGAGTTCTACAACATGTGCTTCTCATCACAGAACAGGATAAATTGGGGATGTTCTTTGACAAAAGCAAAGTACAAGAGAAGGGACAAGCTATTCATCCAAGAAGATTTCAAGCATCATACATACAAATAATTATGGACAGAGTGAAATATAAGTAATAGACAAAGATGTTATTAAAAAGCACATTATTCTTGATAAAAATTTGGGACCATTTGACTGCATGATTCTTTTCTTTACATTTTATAAAGGATAAACTACATTGGTTATTATGTGTACATGGAAGTGTGAACCTTGAACCACACAGGAGTTAGAGCACTGACCTCCTAAGCAGTCAAAAATCTGCATATAACTTTTGACTCCCCCAGAACTTAACTATGAACAGCCCACTGTTGACCAAATAACATAAACAGTAGATTAGCACATATTTTGTATGTTATAAGTTTATATGCTGTATTCTCCCAAGAAAGTAAGCTAGAGAAAAGAAAATGTTATTTAAAAAAATACATATTCAGCCAAAACCGGTTTGGCTCAGTGGATAGAGCGTCAGCCTGCGGACTGAAAGGTCCCAGGTTCGATTCCGGTCAAGGGCATGCAACTTGGTTGCGGGCACATCCCCAGTGGGAGGTGTGCAGGAGGCAGCTGGGATGTTTCTCTCTCATCGATGCTTCTGACTATCAGTCTTCCTTCCTCTCTGTAAAAAATCAACAAAATATATTAAAAAAAAATACATTTTCAGTATTTATTGAAAAAATCTGCTGATAAGGGGGTACTGCAGATTAAACCATATTGTTTTTTTTTTTTTGTTTTTTTTTTTTCAAATTTTTATTAAGGTATTATATGTGTACATATCTTACCATTGCCCGCCCCCACCCCACTCCCATACCTGCCCTCACCCCCCAATGTTTTGCATCCGTTGGTTACTCTTATATGCATGCATACAAGTCCTTCAGTTGATCTCTTATTTCCCCCACCTCTCCCTAACCTTACCGCTGTAATTAGACACTCTGTTTGATGCTTTACTGCCTCTGTAACTATCTTTTGGTTCATCAGTTTATAATGTTTTTCATTATCCCTAAATGAGTGAGATCATGTGGTATTTTTCTTTCATTGACTGGCTTATTTCACTTAGCATAATGTTCTCTAATTCCATCCAGGTGTCTACAAATGGTAGTAATTCCTTCTTTTTTATGGCAGCATAGTATTCCATTGTGTAGATGTACCATAGTTTTCTGATCCAGTCATCTGCTGACGGGCACCTAGGCTGTTTCCAAATCTTAGCTATTGTAAATTGTGCTGCTATGAACATAGGGGTGCATATATCCTTTCTGATTGGTGTTTCTGGTTTCTTAGGATATATTCCTAGGAGTGGGATTACTGGGTCAAATGGGAGTTCCATTTTCAGTTTTTTGAGGAAACTCCATACTGTTCTCCACAGTGGCTGCACCAGTCTGCATTCCCACCAGCAGTGCACGAGGGTTCCTTTTTCTCCGCATCCTCGCCAACACTTGTCGTTTGTTGATTTGTTGATGATAGCCATTCTGACAGGTGTGAGATGGTATCGCATTGTCGTTTTGATTTGCATCTCTCGGATAATAAGTGACTTTGAGCATGTTTTCATGTGTCTCTTGGCCTTCCTTCTGTCTTCTTTCGAAAAGATTCTATTTAGGTCCGTTGCCCATTTTTTTATTGGATCATTTATCTTCCTTTTATTAAGTTGTATAAGCTGCCTGTAGATGTTGGAAATTAAACCTTTATCAGTGATACCATTTGCAAATATGTTCTCCCATACAGTGGGGTTTCTTGTTGTTTTGTTGATGGTTTCTTTTGCTGTGCAAAAGCTTTTTATTTTGATGTAGTCCCATTTGTTTATTTTCTCTTTGGCTTCCATTGCCCTAGGGGCAGTATCACTGAAAAAGTTCTTTTGGCATATGTCTGAGATTTTGCTGCCTGTGGATTCCTCTAGTATTTTTATGGTTTCCCGTCTTATATTTAAGTCCTGTATCCATTTTGAGTTTATTTTTGTGTATGGTGTAAGTTGGTGATCTAGTTTCATTTTTTTGCATGTATCTGTCCAATTTTCCCAACACCATTTATTGAAGAGACTGTCTTGACTCCATTGTATGCTCATGCCTCCTTTGTCAAATATTAATTGCGCATATTGGTTTGGGTCGATATCTGGATTCTCTATTCTATTCCATTGATCTATATGTCTGTTCTTGTGCCAGTACCAGGCTGTTTTGAGAACAGTGGCTTTGTAATACAGCTTGAAATCTGGTATTGAGATCCCTCCTACTTTATTCTTCTTTCTCAGGATTGCTGTGGCTATTCGGGGTCTTTTTTTATTCCAGATGAATTTTTGGAGAGTTCTTTCTAGGTCTGTGAAATATGCTGTTGGTATTTTAATGGGGAGTGCATTGAATCTATAGATTGCTTTGGGTAGTATGGACATTTTGATGATGTTGATTCTACCCATCCATGAACATGGTATATTCTTCCATCTGTTTACATCTTCCTCTATCTCTTTTTTCAGTGTCCTGTAGTTTTCCGCATATAGGTCTTTTACCTCCTTGGTTAGGTTTATTCCTAAGTATCTTAATTTTTTTGGTGCGATGGAAAATGGGATTGCTTTTTTAGTCTCTCTTTCTGTAAGTTCACTGTTGGTGTATGGAAATGCCATAGATTTCTTGGCGTTAATTTTGTATCCTGCTACCTGGCCAAATTCATTTATTAAGTCTGTTAGTTTTTTGATAGAGTCTTTCGGGTTTTTTATGTACAATATCATGTCATCTGCAAATAGGGACAGCTTTACTTCTTCTTTTCCAATTTGGATGCCTTTTATTTCTTCTTCTTGTCTAATTGCAATGGCTAATACTTCCAGTACTATGTCAAACAGGAGTGGTGAGAGTGGGCATCCCTGTCTTGTTCCTGTTCTTAGTGGAAATGGTTTTAGTTTTTGCCCATTGAGTATGATGTTAGCTGTGGGTTTATCATATATAGCTTTTATTATGTTGAGGTATGATCCTTCTATTCCCACCTTGTTGAGAGTTTTTATCAAGAAAGGGTGTTGGATTTTGTCAAATGCTTTTTCTGCATCAATTGATATGACTATGTGATTTTTATCTTTCAATTTGTTTATGTGATGTATCACATTTATTGATTTTCGGATATTGAACCATCCTTGCATTCCTGGGATAAACCCTACTTGGTCATGGTGTATGATCTTTCTGATGTACTGCTGGATCCGATTTGCTAGAATTTTGTTGAGGATTTTGGCATCTACATTCATGAGGGATATTGGCCTGTAATTCTCTTTCATTGTGTTGTCTTTATCTGGTTTTGGTATTAGGGTGATGCTGGCTTCATAGAAGGAACTTGGAAGTGTTCCTTCCTCTTGAATTTTTTGGAATAGTCTGAGGAGGATAGGTTTTAGTTCTTCCTTGAATGTTTGGTAAAACTCTCCTGTGAAGCCGTCTGGCCCCGGGCTTTTGTTTGCCGGAAGCTCTTTGATGACTGCTTCAATTTCTTCCATAGTTACTGGCATATTGAGCTGTTTAGATTCTTCCTGATTGAGTTTTGGAAGGTTATATTTTTCTAGGAATATGTCCATTTCCTCCAGGTTGTCCAGTTTGTTGGAATAGAGTTGTTCGTAGTATTTTTTAACAATCCTTTGTATTTCGGCGGGATCTGTTGTTATTTCACCTCTTTCATTTCTGATTTTGTTTATTTGGGTCCTCTCTCTTTGCTTCTTGGTGAGCCTGGCTAGAGGTTCATCAATCTTGTTTATCCTTTCAAAGAACCAGCTCTTGGTTTTGTTGATCTTTTGTATTGTTTCTTTGGTTTCTATGTTGTTTATCTGTGCTCTGATCTTCATTATTTCCTTCCTTCTGCTTACACTGGGCTTTTCTTGTTGCTCTTTTTCTAACTCTTTGAGTTGTTGGGTTAGGTAATTTATTACCCCTGTTTCTTGTTTTTTGCAGTAGGCTTGTAGAGCTATGAACTTCCCTCTCAAGACTGCTTTCGCTGTGTCCCATAGATTTTGGATTGTAGTGTTTTCATTGTCATTTGTTGTCATGATGTTTTTTATTTCTTCTTTGATTTCTCTGGTAACCCAGTCATGGTTTAATAGCATGCTGTTTAGTCTCCATGTGTTTGATTTCTTTGGGTTGTTTTTATTGTAGTTGATTTCCAGTTTTATGCCACTGTGGTCTGAGAAGATGCTTGATATGATTTCTATCTTCTTGAATTTGAAGAGACTTTGCCTATGTCCCAACATATGGTCTATCTTTGAAAATGACCCATGTGCACTTGAGAAGAATGTATATTCTGTGGCTTTGGGGTGAAATGTTCTGAAGATGTCAATTAATTCCATCTGGTCTAGTGAGTCATTTAGGATTGATGTTTCTTTGCTGATTTTTTGTTTAGAGGATTTGTCCAATGGTGATAGTGGGGTATTGAAGTCTCCTACTATGATTGTATTCCTGTCAATCTCTCCCTTGATATCCTCCAGGAGTTTTTTTATGTATTTGGGTGCTCCTGTATTGGGTGCATATATGTTTACCAGAGTTATTTCTTCTTGTTGGATTGCTCCCTTTAGTATTATGAAGTGGCCTTCCTTATCTCTTGTTATGTCCTTCAGTTTGAGATCTAATTTGTCAGATATAAGTATTGCTACCCCAGCTTTTTTTTCAGTTCCATTTGCCTGGAAAACCTTTTTCCATCCCTTCACCCTCAGTCTGTGTGCGTCTTTTTTTCTGAGGTGGGTTTCTTGTAGACAGCAGATATATGGGTCATGTTTTCTTATCCAATCCATTACCCTATGTCTTTTGATTGGGGCATTTAATCCGTTTACATTTAAAGTTATTATTGATAGGTACTTATTTGTCGCCATTCCTATTCTTTACACCTGTGTTCCTTCTTCGCTTCCTATTTCTTTTTTTTTTTTTTACAGCAGACCCTTTAGCATTTCTTGCATTGCTGGTTTGGTGGTAATAAATTCCCTTAGTCCTTTTTTGTCTGTGAAGCTCCTGATTTCACCTTCAATTTTGATTGACAGCCTTGCTGGGTACAGTATTCTTGGATTCAGACCCTTCCTTTGCATGACTTTGTATATTTCATTCCATTCCCTTCTGGCCTGATGAGTTTCTGTTGAGAAATCAGTTGCTAGTCTGATGGGGGTTCCTTTGTATGTAACTTTCTGTCTCTCTCTGGCCGCTTTTAAGATTCTTACTTTGTCGTTGGTGTTTGCCAATTTAATTATAATGTGCCTTGGCGTCGGTCTTTTGGGGTTCATTTTGCTTGGGACTCTGTGAGCTTCTTGGATTTGTGTGGGTTTTTTCTTCTCTATATCAGGGAAATTTTCTGTCATTATTTCTTTAAATAGGTTTTCTATTCCTTGCTCAGCTTCCTTTCCTTCTGGAACCCCTATTATGCGGATGTTGTTTTGTTTCGTGTTGTCCCAAAGTTCCCTTAGGCTCTCCTCCTGCCTTTTAATTTTTTTTTCTAGAAGTTGCTCTACTTGGGTATTTTTTCCCATCTTGTCTTCTAGCTCACTGATGCAGTCCTCTGCTTCTTCTAGTCTACTCTTGATGCTTTCTATTGAGTTCTTTACAGCAGCGATGTCATTTTTCATTTCTTCTTGGTTCTTCTTCATTTCCTCTTGGTTCTTGCTCATATTGTCAAATTTGTCTTCCATTCTTTTCAGCCACCTTATGACCATTTCTCTGAATTCTTTTTCTGGAAGGTTGCTTGCTTCCATTTCGTTTACTTCCTTTTCTGGTGATGCCTGCTTTTCTTTCATATGCGGGCTGTGTCTTTGTCTCCCCATGGTCTCTCTTCTCTGGGTGTCTGGTTATGTAGTTCTCTCTCTCCTGCGTCGATTTAAAGGCACAAAATACAGCACTACCAGGTACAACACACAAGGCACTGAACAGAAATGTATTCACGATATTAATAACCTCCAATAAAGGTGACCACCAGAGAGAGAAAGGCAAATTAGGGGATAGTAGAGAAAGAAGAAGAGGAAAAAGAAAGAAAGAAGAAGAAAAAAAAAAGGGGTGTCAAAATGAAATTGGGAAAAGGGAAAAAAAGAAGAAAAAAAAGTAAGAGAGACAAGAAAGAGACTAAGAGAGAAAGGGAAACAGACTATATATATTGAGGATAAAACTCCAATAGAACAATCACTTATCCCAGCAAATGCCAGCAACAAGTACCTGGGGATTAATACAGACTACAACACCAACTAATATTGAGTGAGGCAAGGGAAAACAGAAGCACTAAACAAACAAAAAAATAAACAAAAGAAGAATAAGCAAAACAATCTCACAAAAAAGCATAAAAATTCGATATAATCTACATTCAAACGAACAACAACAAAAGGACAGAGAGAAAAACAATTTTTTGGATAGTTAAGACAGCGAAGAGAGAGGTGTGTATGGACTTGGAGCAGGGGATTGGAGATTAGATATATAAGTAGGGTGAAATTTTAAAAGGGGGTAAACAGAAAGTATAGGGAAAATCTAAAGCAGGCAAGGGGTAAGATAAACAGGACACTGAAAAGGGAAAAGTGAGGAAGAGAGTGATGGCATAAAGGTAGATTTGAGATAGAGTAAAATGATGCTAAAGGAAAGATAAAAATAGAATGTAGAACATTAATCCCAAAACAAAATGAAGAGAAAATAAAATGACACTTAAAAAAAAAAAAAAAAAAAAAAAAAGATAAAATAGCAGTAGTAATAATACGGATTGAAAATAAAAATGTAATAATTAAAAAGGTAAAATCAAGTGAGGAAAAAAATTAGTTTCTTGAGTAAAAGATGCAAAAAATGAAAATAAAAAAATAAAAAATAAAAATAAAATGTGGAGTAGTGAAGGTCATTCACTTCCTCTGTTGTTCTGTTTGGCACGCCTGTTTCTCAGTCCGGACAGTATTGCAGTTCCCTGCGTTCCACTGCTCTTCAGTGATGTAAGCCAGTCCTGATTTTAAGCAGGCGGTGTGTCTTAATTCGTATTCCTTTATTTTTGATTACACAAGAGTCAATTTGTGATTCAGCCCCTGGGTGGCAGTGTTTCTGGATTGACTTCCGGGTTTATCTATGGCCTCTCTAGGGAGTGTTAGAGCCTTCTTTCCCCGGTTTGTGGGAGTGGGCTGCCTCAGAGCTGGCTCTCCGATGGTCACTCCCCGCTCCGATCCCCAGGTTCCAGAAAAACAACTTTCCCCTGCAGTCTCCCAGGGTGTCCCCAACTGGGTGAACCTATGAATTGGGCTTAGTAATCAGAAGCAAGAATTTCAAGAGGAAAAAGCCCAAGTGTGCGCACTCCGTGGCTGCGCGTAAGTCTAGCACACCCCTGAAATTCTTAGGGTGTCCCTGCACTTCAGATCAAAATGGGTTGCTTTTTAGAGAGCCCTTCTGTTAGCAGCTCTGAGGACCCCCTTCCACATTCACAGATCACGCCAGCCCCAGCAGCCACCGATTTTTCTAGGCACAGACTTCCCTGGTCCTCCAGCTCCCGCAAAACGCGCGTTCCTCTTTCGCGCTGGGACCAGAGATCTCACCTTATCCTAGGCGAAATCTGACCTTTCCGTGGTGGAGTGTAGAGCTCCTCTGAACCCGTGTGTTTGCGCCAATTGGGGAGCGTTGTTCTGGGGCTCGCAGCTGTTCCGTGGGTGCCGCAGTTGTGGATTCTCAGGCTTCCGATAAGCTCCACTTTCCGGTTCCAGATGGCGGCGACTCCGCGTCCAAGCCCGCAGCTCCGGGAGGGGACCCAGCCGCAGTGGGAGCTGCCAGGTCAGGGGAACCCCGTCTAGCAGTCTCCCACCTTCTTCTGGAGTTCAGCTGTCCCCCAACTTGCCAACAAACACTCCTAGTGCGACCCTCAGCTGTTCTTTCTTTCTGCTCCGGGACAAGGCTCGGAACACGTCTGTCTATTCCGCCGCCATTTTTCTCCCCTAAATAGAATCTTTTCAAAAGAAGACAGAAGGAAGGCCAAGAGACATATGAAAACATGCTCAAAGTCACTAATTATCCAAGAGATGCAAATCAAAACGACAACGCAGTACCATCTCACACCTGTCAGAATGGCAAACATCAACAAATCAACAAATCACAAGTGGTGGCGAGGATGTGGAGAAAAAGGAACCCTCATGCACTGCTGGTGGGAATGCAGACTGGTGCAGTCACTGTGGAGAACAGTATGGAGTTTCCTCACAAAACTAAAAATGGAACTCCCATTTGACCCCATGATCCCACTTCTAGGAATATATCCCAAAAAACTAGAAACACCAGTCAGAAAGGATATATGCACCCCTATGTTCATAGCAGCACAATTCACCATAGCTAAAATTTGGAAACAGCCTAAATGGCCATCAGCAGATGAGTGGATTAGAAAACTATGGTATATCTACACAATGGAGTACTACACTGCTATAAAAAAGGAATTCTTACCATTTGCAGCAGCATGGATGGACCTGGAGAACATTATGTTAAGTGAAATAAGCCAGGCAATGAAAGAAAAATACCACATGATCTCACTCATTTATGGAAAATAAAGAACATTATAAGCTGATGAACAAAAAGATAGATACAGAGGCAGAAAAGCACTGAACAGACTGTCAGATTACAGCGGGAAAGCAGGGGAGTGTTGGGGAGGGGGGAAAGAGATCAACCAAAGGACTTGTATGCATGCATATAAGCACAACCAATGGACAAAAGACACTGGGCGGGGGGAGATGAGGGCATGGGACAGGGGGTAGGGGAGGCTGGGGGAAGGTCAATGGGGAAAAAAAAGGAGATATATGTACTACTATATGTAATACTTGAAACAATAAAAAAAATAAAGATTGCCATTAAAAAATAATGCCTATCTCATGAAGAGTTGGGGGAATTAGAAGTAAATAATGATTTTAAATCACTTAGTATAGTTCTAGGCATGTAGTGAATGCTCAAAAAATGTCAGTTTTGTTATTATTATAATAAAAATCAGTCTTATTTGCAACATGATGGAACTCTAGGGGAGATGGAAAAAGGAAAGGGGGTTCACCTACAAATACATAGGGAAGAATGTTCACATACCTATGAACACATGTGATCATACTACACAATAAATGATTATTTTCACCATGGACACAAAATCTAACTCTGAAAGGAGAAGTAAACTTAGTATGTTTATACTGAATTAGGATCCCAGTGGTCCTAGTCTTTGTTGGACTTTTTCATCTATAGCTTCAAGGGGCTAGCACAGCTCAGGGATGGCCAGGCTTCTCTCTTCTGAAGCTCTGTCCATTGATTCTTAGTTGTGCCTGGGGTTCCCGACAGTAGATGGCCTTCCTCTCACATCTTGTCATTTTTTTAAAAATATGTTTTCATTGATTATATTTACTATTTTTTAAATTTATCTTTATTGTTGATAGTATTACAGGAGGCCTCTTTGTTTTTTTCCCCATTGACCCCCCTCTACCTCGCACCCTCCCTTCCCAGGCCTTCACCACACTATATGCATATAACTTTCCTGGTTAATCTCCCCCTACCACTGCCCTTGCTCTGAAATTCCTCAGTCTTGTTTTCACTGACATTAGAGAGAGAGGGAGGGAGAGAGAGTAACATCGATGAGAGAGAAATATCAACCTTGATCTCGGCTGCCTCTTGCACACCCCCTACTGGGGATCAAGCCCAAAACCCAGGCAGGCATATGCCCTGACCAGGAATCAAACTGGCAACCTCTTGGTGCATAGGTCGAAGTTCAACCACTGAGCAACACCCACCTGGCCCACCTTTGGTCTCATTGTCTCAATTGTGTCATTTTGGGCTTTTACTTGTTGATGTGGATTTAATTTTCTTTAGTCTCTGGTTGCCAAAGGTTTTGTTGCTTTTATTATTTGTAGGGAACTAGATCAACTACGACCATCTCTTTGCTGGGTGTAGGTTTTCACAGTAGTGGATGTGCTGCCGCTGCCTGCTGCTCCCCCGGTTGCAAGTCTCATAGGGCACTGCTGTGACAGAAGTCAAAGTACATGTCTGAGTGCACGTTGGCAAACTCGTGAGTTGCACACTGTAGTCAGTCAATTCCTGGGATTTTATGTGCTTCCAAGAATGGGTTGTTCCTGAATTTTGTGGTGCTGAATTCTGTCTCTGCCTTCTGGTTAGGAAAGAGTCTTGTTCCTCATATGTTTGTTCTGAGAGTTTCATGGCGTTGTCCTCCTCAGCTGCCCTGTTCTAGTTGTGGTGTCAATTTTCATTAAAATTATGGTAAAATGAGCTTTAGGGTCGTTTTCCAGTCAACTTTTCCTCCATCTTGGATTGATCTGTTTTTAGCTAGTTCTTGTTGTTGATTTCTATGACAACTACAGGAATTTCCTGCCATAAACTATTTCCCTTTGATCATGTGTGGGGGTGGGGGCTCTAGTTTGAGGACCTAGTAGCTTATCTGCCTGTGATGTCCATTCCTACTTCCTCATTCCACTTGTCAAGAGCCTTCCCTAACTTCTTTCTATCCTGCCTCTTAGAGTTCTGCCTATCACTATATTTACTAAAAGTACCTTGGTCAAAAGTAACTTGAATAAGTTTTATTTTCACCAGTACCTATATCAGTCTGGTTATGCTGTTCATATACAGTTCAGTGGGTTCATTTGTTTTTGTTTGCATTCAATTTTAAGGCATTCCCCCTACCTTTGTTGTTTCTTTTTAAATATAGGGTGGGGCAAAGTAGATTTACAGTTGTTCACATGGAAAATAATACAATAATTAATAAATAATAATACAAGAATAAACTATGTTTCATGTACTTATAACTGTAAACCTACTTTTGCCCCAACCTGTATGTATAACATTAGCATGCTTCTAAAAGTCAAAACTATACAAAACTGTGTACTCCAAAAAGTATTATTCACTCCTCTATCCCATCCCATTTTCCCCACCCTTAATTGGCAACCAATTTTATTTAGTGCCTGGCTTATCCTTCCTGTTATTTTTGCAAAATACTTGTAAAAACTATGAATGCAGGATGTTTTCTTATTTCCTCATTTCTTTTGTTTGTTTGTTTGTTTGTTTGTTTGTTTTGTTAATCCTCACCTGAGGATATTTCTCCATTAATTTTTAGAGAGAGTGGAAGGAAGGGAGAAAGACAGAGAGAGAATCATCAGTGTGAGAGAGACACATGGATTGGTTGCCTCCTGCAAGGGCCCTGACAACTGCCAGGGATCAAGCCTGCAACCAAGGTACATGCCCTTGACTGGAATCAAACCCAGGACCCTTCAGTCCACAGGCTGATGCTCTATCACTGAGCCAAACCAACTAGGGCTCCTCATTTCTTATAGTAAAGGTAGTGTACTATAGATATTCTTTTGTACTTAACATATCCTAGAAATCATATCAGTTCATAGAGATACGCCTCTTTTAAAAAACACATAGCTGTATAATACCACATTGTATATTTTTATCATAGTTTATTCAACCAATTTCCTCTGTTTTAAGCATTTAGGTGGTTTGCAATATTTTGCAACTACAAATAATGTTGCCAAGAATAACCTTTTGCATATGCATTTTCATATTCTTGGAGGTGCACCTTTAGGGACAATTCCTAGAAGTGAGGTTACTGAGTAAAAGGATAAAGGCATATGTAGTATTGTTAGATATTGTCATATCCTCCTTGGGATGTTTTCTGGCACCAACAACCAATTCTCTGATTCTCTAGACACCAACTGAGTGTCCAACAACTTATTTCAATTCTGACACTAACTACGCTCCGTGTAGACCCCACAGGTTAAGGACTTAGTCTATAATATTGCTCTCATTTCAGAAGCTAGTAGGAAGTCCTGGGCCACCTTCTGACCTAGTGGCTATTGGGGGTGTCCCACAACCCCCTCCTCAGGTTTGATAATTTACTAGAGTGTCTCCCAAGCTTAGGGAAGCACTTCATTTACATTTACCAGTTTATCATAAAGGATACAACTCAGGATCAACTAAAAGGAAGAGATGCAGAGGGCAAGGTATAGGAAGAGGGGCATGGAGTTTCCATGCCCTTCCAGGGCATCACCCTTCCAGCACCTCAATGTGTTTACCAACCCAGAAGCTCATGAAATCTCCTTATTCAAGAGTTTTAATAACCCTCAATCTTCCCCTCCCAAGAAGTCAGGAGTGGGGCTGAAAGTTCCAACCTTCTAATCACTTGGTGACCAGCCCCATTCTGTAACCATTTCGGGGTCCCAACCTAAATCACTCATTAGCATAAACTCAGTTGTGATGTAAAGGGGCTTGTTATAAATAACTAAGCACACTCCAGTCACTTGGGAAATTTCATGGATTTTAGGAGCATTGTGCCCAGAAACCTCGCACAAAAACCAAATATATTTCTTATTATACCTTACCCTCCCATAAGGATTGTACTGTTTTGCATTCCCACCAGCACTATGAGAGTGCCCAGTTTCTTCTCAGCCTTGTTACGTTCTTAAATTTTTGCCAATCTGATGATTGGATATAGTAACTGTTTCCTTTCAATTTGCATTTCTGTTATTATAAATAAAACTAGAGGCCTGGTACATGAAAATTCATGCACTGAAGGTGAGTCCCTCAGCCTGGCCTGCCCCCTCTCACAGTCCAGGAACTCTCAGGGGCGGGAGGTAACCAGGCGATCAGGGGAAGGTGATGGCCCCATCACACCTCTGCTGCTGCCACTGCCAGCAGTGCAAGCCTCAGTTGGCCCTGGTTACCTGAGTCTTGGGCAGCCCTGGGCGGCTGAGCAGCCAACATCCAAGGCTTGCCTGTACCTCAGGCCGGCCCTGGTGGCTGGGGGGCTGAGGGTGGGTCCAGCCGCACTATACACCTGCCACCTCACTACCCCCCACGGGGCTGAAAGGGGACTGGGTGCAGCCATCTTGTGACAGTGTGATGGTCAATTTGCATATTCCCTCTTTATTTGATAGGATGGTACATATCTTCATATATTTAAGGGCTAACATATAAACTGTATATATTTCTGTCCACTTTTTTCTGTAGAATTTTTGGTCTCATTTTCCTTCAATCGTTATAAGTTTTTTTTATATTAGGGAAATTAGTACTTTATCTGTGATATATATTGCAAATATTTATTCTGAATTTGTTGTCTTTTGACTTTGACTTTGCTTATAGTGTTGTTGTGGTGTTTTGGAGGTTTTTTGGTGGGTTTTTTTTTTTTTTTTTTGGCCATGAAAAAATTTTTAATTTCTGTGTAGTCAAATTTATCAACAAATTTTAATTGCAAAACAACAAAAACTATTTTAAAAAATAAAAATTTTATTTGCATTTGAATTCTAAGTCATATTTAGATAGCTCTCCCCTACCTCCCCACCTAGGCTATAGAGACAATCATATTTTCTCCTAATGTTGTATAGATCACTTTTTAAACATTTAGCTATCTGATTTATTTAGAGTTTATTCTTGTGTGTGGTGTGATGAATTGGTAATAATAATGATAATGACAACGCAAAAGAACGATACAAACATGTATGTTTAATATGACCCCTACAAATATACATAGAAGACACATTAGAAGAAAATGCACCGAAATGTTACACATTTACATCTGGTTAATAACATTATGTGAAATTTAAAAAACACTTTCCATATGCTTTTCATGTTTTTATAATAAATATGTATTACTTTATAACTGGAAAGAAAAACAGCACATTGTCTTTTAAATAGCAAAAAACTAGCCCTGCTATTTTTTTTTTCTTTTCTTTTTTGTAGTCTGAAAAAATAAGAGTTAAAATAACACATAGCTCGTTGAGGTAAAGAAGAAAGAATAGAATCAACGTACACTTCTCCCTCTTTGTATCTCTGCCTCTTCACATGTTTTTTCTCTCTACCATTTTCTCACTCCCCATGACTTACAGAAGTAAAATACATGCAGAAAATGAGCAAGCCTTCCACAGCATGTTATTTTATTGCTGCAAAAGCTACTTGGGATTAATTCTTTCATAAAACACCAGTGCAGGTTATGACAAGAAGTCAGAGAACACAGTGCTAATGGATCATGTAAAGCCTCTAGCATAGAGACTACCACTTCCCCCTTAGCTAACGGTCTGCAAACCAGCAACAGGGTAACCTATTACAAGGCTTTCTCTGTGTTATCCTGGAGGCTGTAAAATGCTAGGTCCTGCATTTTAGCAGTTGAGTGGTCAGAGGGGAATTATAGCTTCCTTTATTTTATGGCCTTAGTGATATGCAGCTTGTCCCCAGAATGTGCAGCTGAAAAATCAATGCCAGATGACTCAGTAGGAGATGGTCTAATGGTTCTGTGTTAGTCTCCATCTCCCCAAGAGGAAAGCTAGGCAGCAGAGGTACTCGGGATTGTCACTTGCAGTGGTTAATGAGAATGTGTTGAGTGCTCACAGTGTGCTGAGGTCTGCTTTGCATGCATTATCTCATGAAATCATCATAGCTACCTACAAGGGAGGCACTATTATTACATCATATATATTACACAGATGACAGGTGTTGATAAATAACTTCCCCTAAATCAGACAACCTGGAGGCAGCAGAATGAGAACCCGAACCCATGACTGTTTGGCTTCAAAGTCAGTAATTTAGAAGCTATTCTGATGCCACTGGATGAAGTGCCAGTATCAAGAAATAGCTTAACACATCTCAATCTATCATCAAAATCTACACATCCAGATAGGACAAGGCCTGCTTTGAAGAAATTTTCTAGCAGCCCTTCTCAATGCAGGTTCCATCAGCAAATTAAACTACCCAAAAATGACTTGAATATTATATTCTCACTTCTTTAAATGAAGGCTCTTGAAGTAGTTTGTTTCACTGGTGCATATTCTTTAAATACCAAATAACCAGAATTTCCTTTTTTTTCTCTCTGTCTTTCCCACTGTCCCTCAAATTTGCCTTTTTTTTCTTCTCAAAAGAGATTAATGTTTAGGTTAAGTATTAGCAGAAAAAATATTTCTGTTTGATACCGATGTCCCCATAACTTACTGAGTCTCATGGTTCTTGGCTAGATATCATGCTGGCAGTCATTTAAGCAAAACCAACATCGTTAGCTATCGATGTCTGTTTGATGGTCCAGAAAAATATCCTCATGCTATGTAGTTCTATGCCAAAGAACATCTTTTTTTTCAAAAAAAAGAGAGAAAGGTTTCAGTAATGTTTGTCTTTTTGTGGAAAAGAAAAAAAACATTACATTAATTTTTTAATCAGATTTATAGGTGTGTTTTTTTACATTCAATATTATTCTGTATTAGTTTCAGGTGTACAGCACAGCGGTTAGACAATCATGTACTTTACAGAGTGATGCCCCCAACCACAATGTTTCAAGTATCCACCTAGCCCCATTCATGGTTAAGATATTATTTACTATATTCCCTATGGTGTATATTTACATCTCTGTTACTATTCTGCAACTACCAATTTGTACTTCTTCAAAGAATAACATTCTTGAAGTGTTTTCAAGGAAGTTTACTTGTAGACTGCAACTTGTATTGAGTGGTCCAAATCCCAGTAACATTGGTAACATCAGAAAATTCTCGTTTTTCACTCTTGGGTACGTGATGTAGTAGAATGATGCCAGAATTCCTGAACTGTTTCTTTGACTCATCCTTGCTTAACCCTCCAGTCACAGTAGGACGGTGATTAAGAGTACGGGATTTAGTCAGAAGGACACAAGCACAGCTCCATCATTCCCAGGTCATAATACTATCACAGGGTGCTGGGCAGGTAGAGGAAACAGGGATGACTTAGCCCAGTACCTACACAATGACATGCTGATAATCATTCTAATTATAATCCTAATTGACATTTACTGAGTGCTCAGTAAGTGCCAGATATTACAGTAATAATTTCTATGGTGTGGCTCATTTACTATCATTGACAGCAATGGCCAAAGGAGGGCAGCTTGCGGAACTGCTGAGGAAGCAAGCTTGCAGAATGCCTTCATGCCAACAGCACACAGTTACAGTAGAGTCAAATGGCAATGTGGTGTGCTCAGCCAAGGAGAAAGCCTGGGCTAGCGCTCCCAAATTTTCACCAGCTCCTGTTTGACATGCAAGAGATCCAGAAGTTACTAGTTCCTGATGAGGATAAGAGGAAGGATGCCACCTGGGGTAAAGAAATATGATGTGACTTTTTTTTTTTTTTTTGGCACATCTGAGATGTAGTGTATACATTGTCAGCTCCAATATGCAGAGAATATTTGGTAATAATAATATTGAGTACAATAACAAAATAGACAAACTTCTAGGTAGACTGATCAAAATAAAAAGTGACAAGAAAGCAATATCAGAGATTACACATGCAATCATTTTAAAAATAATTATTATAAGTAATTTTATGCCAATAAATTTGAAAATTTCAAAAGAATAAGCAATTTTCAAGGAAAAAATTACCAAATTATTCTTCAAACATATCAGAAATGTTCTTGTGTTCCGATTGTTCAACTTCTGCTTCCTCTGCTTGGAACAGTCTTCACCGAGTTAGCTGCATAGCTGGGTCCTCTCACTTTCTACAGGCCTTTCCTCATGCACACTTTTGTGAAAACTTTCCTGGACACTTATTTTAAAGTCCAACTCTTCTCACAGATTTCACATCCCTTTTCTCTCTTTGCTCTTTAATAGTAATCGCTACCTAACATACTATATATTTTACTTTTTAATCCTGCCTATTGACAGCTTCCTTAAATATAATCTGAGGGCAAATTTTTTTTAAATTTATTTTGCTCACTGTTATACTTCTCTTGCCTAAATGTCTGGCACACAGGAAGTACTCAGTGAATATTTGTTAAGTGAATGATAATAATTAATTTAAAACTCCCAAAATTGCCATATTGTGTGTGTGTGTGTGTGTGTGTGTGTGTGTGTATAATGACCAAATACATTAATACTAGGAAGGCAATAAGGATTTCACATGAGAAAAACCTATCAATATGGAACAACCTGAATGTCCATTGATGGATAAATGGATAAATAAAATGTGGTTATACATACAATGAAACGTTACTCAGCCTTTAAAAAGAAGGAAATCCTGTAATTTGCAAAAAAACATGGATGAACCTGAAGGACACTATGCTAAATGAAATAAACCATTCACAGAAAGACACAAAAAAAACCATACCACCATCAAACCTATAAAATTAAATCACTACATTTACTGCATTAAGAGATTGACAGAGAATGCTATATGTACTTCTCAATAAAGTAGGGAAAAAAATTACTCAAAACGTGTGCATAGAAGGCAACTTCTGCCTGATTAAATGAAAAATTAACAATAGACATTAATCTAAATGGTGAAACTTTAGAATCATTTTCAGTAAAATGAGAAATATGACAAGAATGTCTGCAATAATTCTACTATTTAACATTAAACTGAACTTCTTACCCAAAGGAATAACATAAGAAAAAATAGGGGGGGGGGAACCAAGATGGTGGCATAACGTATACACCTGTATGTGCTGCCTCTCACAACCACACCAAAACTATAACTAAAAGACAAAACGTCTATCACCCAGAACCACAGGAAAGCTGGCTGAGTGGAAGTTCTACAACTAGAAGGAAAGAGAAAAGAGCATTGAGACCAGGTAAGACGTGCACAGGCATGGAAAAGCAGAGGTACAGAGGCATGCGAATCAAGCTGGTGACTAGGTGCGCTGTTTTTTTCAATCCAGAGGGAGACACAAGCTCCCGACTGCTCTGAACTCCAGTTTCCAGTGAGACTCTGGGGACCCAGACTCCTACGGGGAGAAACTGGACTGTCTGCCATGGGGTCGGAAAGTGAGGGTGGCTCTCTTGCAGAGGTGTGTGCAGGAATCATTGTTTACTGTGCTGGGGTGAAGGACACAGGACACGGAAATGCAGAGATGCAGAGAGGGCTGACTGGCAGCCATCACTATTTACCACGCCCTAATGATTCCCTGAGACCCCGCCCTGCCCAATTTACAAACCCACCCAAACTGTACACAGCGGCTTTTGCATATGAATGGCCTGCCCTATCATAGCTTAACCTAACAAACTGCAGCTGGGTCAGCTCCAAAACTTCCAAACCCCAAGCCAAGAGGAGAAATCTGAAGATCTTGCTGTAGCTCCTGCTGGATGGCCTCAGACAGTAGCTGACCTGCACCTCCTTGGAGATCCAGGAGCCAGTGTACCTAGTGGTCAGTGTGAGACGACACCAGATTTCATCTCCTCACATCCATCAATGACACCCTCAAGAGGCAGACTCAGTGAGCACCAAAGCCCCACTGAAGCAAGTCCTGCCCCATAAGGGTGTCTCCAGCATAGCAGTTCTTCCATTATAGACACAGCGGGTCCTCACAGCCAATTGGCCTGGAGGTCAATTCCTCCCAATGTACCAACAGCAGTCAAGGCTTAACTACAACAAGACTGTGCACTTAGCCCACAAAGGGGTGCACCAAGAGTGTCCACCTCAGGTGATTGTGGAGGCTGAACCACTGGGCCCTATAGGTCACCTACCACACAAAGCCACTCCATCAACACAGGGAAGCAGCCAAAATGCGGAGACAAAGAAACATGTCACGAATGAAAGAAATGGAGGAAAGAAAACTACCGGATATAGAGTTCAAAACCACAGTTATAAGGTTACTCAAGAATCTTCTAGAAACTTCCCAGGAACTTAGTGAGACCTTTAAGGATCTTAATGAGAATGCCAAAAAAATGGAAAAGGACCAGTCAGAAATTAAGCATACACTGTCTGAAATAAAGAATAATATACAAAAATTCAACAGTAGACCAAAGGACCCCAAGAATCAAATCAAAGATTTGAAATATGAGGAAGCAAAAAACACCCAACCAGAAAAACAAAAAGAAAAAAGAATCAAAAAATATAAAGAGAGTGTAAGGAGCCTCTGGGGCAACTTCAAGCATATCAACATCCGAATTATGGGGGTGCCAGAAGAAGAGAGAGAGAAAAATATTAAAAACCTACTAGAAGAAATAATGACAGAAAACGTTCCCTACCTGGTGAAAGAAATAGACTTACAAGTCCAGGAAGCGCACAGAACCCCAAACAAGAGGAATCCAAAAAGGACCACACCAAGACACATCATAATTAAAATGCCAAGGGCAAAAGACAAAGAGAGAATATTAAAAGCAGCAAGAGAAAAACAGTTAGTTACCTACAAGGGAGTACCCATATGACTGTCAGATGATTTCTCAACAGAAACTATGCAGGCCAGACGGGAGTGGCAAGAAATATTCAAAGTGATGAACAGCAAGAACCTACAACCAAGATTACTCTACCCAGCAAAGCTATCATTTAGAATTGAAAGTCAGATAAAGAGCTTCACAGACAAGAAAAAGCTAAAGGAGTTCATCACCACCAAACCAGTATTATATGAAATGCTGAAAGGTATTCTTTAAGAAGAGGAAGAAGAAGGAAAAGGCAAAGATAAAAATTATGAACACAAAGTGACAACAAATACATATCTATCAACAAGTGAATCAAAAAATCAAGTGAATAAAAAATCTGATGAACAGAATAAACTGGTGAATATAATAGAATTAGGGGCATAGAAAGGGAGTAGACTGACAATTCTCAGGGGGAAGAGGGTGTGAGGGGTGCGGGAAGAGACTGGACAAAAATCATACACCTATGGATGAGGACAGTGGTGGGGGGTAAGGGCATGGGGTGGGGGGAATCGGGTGGAGGGGAGCTATGGGGGGGGGGAGAGGAACATCTGTAATAATATGAACAATAAAGATTTATTTTTAAAAAATTAAAAAAATATGAACCCTTAAAAAAAAAGAAAAAAAAAGGTACAAGGATTGGAAAGAAAGAGGCAAAATTTTTATTTGTAGACTATATAATTATCTTCCTAGAAAATTCAAAAGAACCTTCATATAACTTGTAAAATTAAAGAATCCGGAATATTATCCAATCTAAGATTGACAGACAAGAAACAATACCATACTTAAACACTAGCAATACAATTAGAAAATATAGCAACAAAATTTTTAATTGGCTAACACATTTATGAAGAATATTACAAAACCTAGTTAAAGAATATAAAATAAATATACTAAAAGAACAAAAATATAATTGGGATACATACACTAGATGATGCTGACCTTTGGAAAGAGAAGAAATGGGTCTGGCGAAAAAAAAAGTAAATTTTAATGCTTTTCTTAAAAACAAAAACTGAAGGGAATAAGAGTTACAATTTGTTCATTTTGGTGGTGGCACATATTTATCATAGATGTTTATTACATTTTCTATATTCTGGACTCCCTCTGCCTGTTGTGGAGTGAGCGCGAGTGAACGACCACTGGAGTCCAGACCAAATTAAAATTTAGGGAGCCTTTATTAGCCAGCCAGCTGGCCAGCCAGTCGGCCGGCAACTGCTCTGCCTTTCTCCACGCAGGGAGTCCAGAGAGCAGCCCAGAGAGCAGCCCCGACCCTTTGTGCGGGACCACTTTTAAGCACATTAACCACATCTGTTTTTGCAGAGCAAGTAACCCAAGACGAAACAGTTTTTCCTAAGCAACGTCAGGATCATGCCATTGATGACCATGTTATTCACAGGGTCATCCTGTTCTTCAGAAAGCTGACAGTGTTCTATGAAAGAAGGCCTACGTGCTGGGAAGGGGCCGTGAGACCGTATCTCAAGGCCTGGCGTGGTGTCAGCACTGACAACTCTATCTGGAGCATAGTCCACGGCCTCTCTGGAATGGTAGTAGTAAGCATGTTCAAAAATTCCCACTCTCTAACACTGCCCAATATAAATAAATATAGAGGATCCCATTAATTTGTAAAAGGATCTTAGGAAAAAATATTAAGAAAGATTCTTCATTGATTACTGAGTCAATTACATTCTAGTTCTCATGGCCATTTATAAATATTTTTAGAAATAAAACAATATCTTTAAATACTCTTATCCTGGACCTTCTAGACATGATTTGCTTCCTGGGCTTCCTAAGCATTGGAGCCTGGCTGGCAAGACTCAGTGGTTGAGCATCAACTTATGAACCAGGAGGTCACAGTTTGTTTACCAGTCAGGGCACATGTCCAGGTTGCGGGCTCAATCCCCAGTGGCAGGGGTGCAGGAGGCAGCCAATCAATGATTCTCATCATTAATGTTTCTCTCTCTCTCCAAAATCAATAAAAAATATATATTTTTAAAAGCATTGGAGATAAGATGACATAAACTGCTTCAATGGTTCCTGGGCTTTATTCTAGTGTATCTGCAAAGTCTATTCTCAAGGGGGCTTTCTGAAGAATTTACACCCTGGCTTTTGAAGCTACACGTGGATTATGAGTATTAAATAGCCTAGCAGGACTTGGCACGCCTGAATATGGAGGAAGAACTTCCAAAGCTTGCATTTTTTGTCTTTTGTCGAGCTGTTTGGCAAGCAATCTATGCCCAAATATTAAAGAGAGCCTTTTATTGGAAATGATTCAAAATTCTATGGCACAGTGAGGCAGTTTTATATGCTTTCAGAATCTTGAGTTCTTTCTTCATTTTGAATTATGGAAAATTTTAGTATGTGGAGAGAGGTTTTTTTGAACCTACTTTTATTTTATCTAGTTGTTCCAGAGTTCAGGCACTGTTTAAAATACGCTTTATACATTAATTTATATGTTAATAACAACCACCCAAAGGGCAAGATTGCTATATAAATTATTGATTCAGTCTGTCTGCACATTCTGGGTTTTTTGTTTTGTTTTGTTTTGTTTTGACAATTACTTTTCCCAAATAATACCAGCCAATCAGCCAACCATAATTACTTTGTGCTCTCTAATAGAGGTCTCGTAGAGAACTAGCAGTCACAGGAATTCTTATTTGTGGCTCCAAGGAAGACTGTCCTTTGGAATGCCTTTAGACAAATGTTCCATTTAAACAATGAGAAAATTACAGAGTTTCTTCACCAGAGATTATAAATGTTTTGACCTAAAATGCAAACAATTTGGTTTATTTCTAATGCACTGATCTGCTTTCAAAACAGGCACCAACGTGGGGAGACACTCGGAGTGTCTTTCCCTAACTCTTCACTAACGGGGTTAGCCCGAAACAGAGCCACTGTTTAGCAAAACCATGAGAGAGACAAGCGGATCTGAATTCAGTGCCCTTCTCCCTTTTCTGGGCCCCTCTCCTTTTCCCTCTTACTTTGTAATCCAGATTCCCATGGCAGGAAGCACCGCCCTTCATAGTGTCCCACATAGAGCTGGGCAATGCCCAGGGTTTCAAAATGATGCTTCCTACCTCCCCCACGTCACAATCTTATTTCTGTAGTGCTGAGCCCTGAGGTGTTAGCTCTGGAATAAAGCAGTTCCTTACTAAATTGCGAAGGATGGGGGATGGCTACCTGGGTCTGCCTGCGGCGGGCAGAGCTGCTCCTGCTCCATGGGCTCAGCTCTAACCGCACACCTTTCCTGGTAACCGGGTCATTCCAGGGACCTGAGAGCCGGCAGAGTTACAAAGCAAATCCAAGACCAAACTCAGCCAAGAGCCAATTCTATCAAACCTAGTGTGCTGACTACCCTGACTAGGTGTGGGAGCCCCAAGTATTGGGAAGTGGGTACATGTTTCTGTGAGAGTGCCAAAGACCGGCTAAGTCATGTATATTTAATTTCACCAAACCCCTTGGTATCTCTCAAATTGAAAAGTGGGAGTGTAGCATTATCCAGCTTTCAGATCCAAGAACCAAACAAAAAGTACCCAAGAACATGCCATGTTACCTTTTTCTTCCTGATTAACTTAGAGGACATAGCAGTAAACACAGTACAGATAACTCACAATATTGGAAAAATGCTTTCTGTGTGTCAGGGCCCTGAGAACACTCTGACTACCATAACAATTCAGACCTTTTGAGGAGATAATCCTGGAATTTGGGGGACAGAGATGCAGTATAGTTACTGACAACCCCAAGAAGTCATTTCTTTGCAAATAACTTTAGACAAACCTTTCCAATATTTTTTCCTACTCACAATTTTTATTTTATTGCTAAAAAAAGGTAGGTTTTAGGGAAACTTAGTATTCAGTCTCTATGCAGTCTCCACTGTGGGTCCTTAGTTATCAGGGTTCTCTCCAGGTAGTCTTCAATTGATTATTCAGGATAGTGTTTCTGTAATTTAATTGGGATTCCAGTTTGGTCCTGGGAGCATGTTAGGGCAGCTTCCACTCCGCAACCATTTTGGAAAAACCTCCAATATTTTAAAAACAGATAACAATCAAGGAGAATATGGAAAATATTTTTAAAGTAGATATTGGAGTTGAGATGAGATGGGTCCTGTTAAAATTTAAAGCATAGAGCCTGGCCGGTGTGGCTCAGTGGTTGAGCGTTGACCTATGAACCAGGAGGTCATGGTTCAATTCCCCGCTCAGGGCACATGCCCGGGTTGTGAGCTCGATCCCCAGTAGGGGCTGTGTGTGCAGAAGGCAGCTAGTCAATGATTATCACTCATCATTGATGTTTCTATGTCTCTCTCCCTCTACCTTTCTGTCTGAAATCAATAAAAATATTTTTTTTAAAAATAAAAAATAAATAATATATTTAAAAGAATTTAAAGCACATGGAGGAGGCATCTCCCTAGAATTCAGAATAAAGCCTGGATGTCTAAAATCTATTCATTTTTTTTAAGCTTTAAAGACTTTAGAGTCTATCTTTGAGAACTAAATCCAAAGTAAATCCCGCAGAAGGATTATATGGTAAATACACATGTTGGAAATGAGGCTGTGTGAGTGTGTGTGTGTGTGTGTGTGTGTGTGTGTGTGTGTTGTTATTGTTGTTTGTTTGTTTTGGTCCTTAGAAGTAATTATGTACATAAAGAGGATTGACCACTAAAAGAACATGAATTTGATCTTACTACTATTAAAACTATCTGTGGAATATTTTAGCTTCCTCCTATAGTGTGTGTGTGTGTGTGTGTGTGTGTGTGTGTGTGTGTGTGTGTTAAACTAATGTACTGTGAAGTGAGTGGGAATTTTAAAATGTTTATGTGTCTTCATTGTCCTCCATTAAAAAGTCATAGTCACCCAGTTCCCACTGCAAACTTTCATTCTGAGACGTGAGTAAATAAACATATAACAAATTATCATTAGGGAGCATTTTACTATGTTTTCTACTGTTCCTTTTCAGAAAAGAGGATAGAGACTACAAATATAAGAGATTTAGATGAGAGCTCCAAGTTATCTCAGGGAAATTTTTTAAATGAATAAACTATGGATCCATATTTTTGCCCCCACAAATTTCTGACTTTATTAGTTATTCTTAGCTGGTGAAGAAAATTAATATGAACTAGCAAAAAGGTCTCACATAATTGAGATGTACAGTTTTTAGCCATTACCTGACCAAGGGGCTTAAAAACTGTCATTGGGGCTCAATCTGTCTGTCTTTCCCACTGATGGCTCTGCTTTTCCCCTTGGCTGGTTTTGCTCGCAGGCAGACTTTCCCTTTATGATACCCAGGTGGCCACCAACAGCTCAAAGCTGACATCTCTACCAGCACAAAGACCCTAAAGGAAAAAGCAATTCTATTTTTCAACTGTCCCTATAAAACTCCAGGATTGAGTCTTATTAAACCATCATGGAACCATTAAATGCCTCACTATATTCATCGGGGAATTACTGCAGTGACCAAGGTATGATACACACTGAGTGGCTTTTTCATGAAACTATAAAGTTAAATGCTAGTCCTTATTATGTGGCAGCACAAAGTTAGTTAATTGTCTGTTGACTCTTGGAATTCAGATAGTACACTTAATAAGACTGCACATTCAGACACTCAGAAGGACAAATCTGGATGTCAGAGTGTGTTGACTCGACTTGGAGCCTCAAGGAGGTTCCTCCAAGAAGGTGAAATTTCTAACTGAACTAGAAATGGAGAGAAGCACATACACTTTTGCTCAAAAGGCGTTTTCTTCCTAATGTCCAATATGAATGACAGTCTAGTAATCTGGAGATGTAAAGGACTGGAAAATATAAATTCTCTCTTCTACACTAGGGCTAGTGCCAGGAAAAGCGTGGAGGAAAAAACAACTTGGACACAATTTTGGAGAAAATCTGATTTCCCAGGACCTTCCTAAACATCTAATGTTGTTGTTGTTGTTTTTTGGTTTTGTTTGTTTGTTTGTTTGTTTTTGATGGAGTAAATATATGATTGAGAAGTTGGAAAATATTGTATAGATGACTATAGCTCCCCAAAGATGTCCCCATCTTAGTCCCCAGAACCTGTGAATAAGTTACCTTAAATGGTGATGGGGACTTTGCAAGTGTGATTAAAGTAAGGGTCTTCAAATGAGATTATCTTGGATTATCCAGGGTCCTTAGAAGAAGGAGACAGGAGGGTCAAGGTGAGAGAAGATGTGACAACAGAGACAGAGGTTGGAGTAATGTTGTGTTTGTAAGACAAAAGTGCAAAATTCAACATCTTTGCAAAAATTTAAAGTTTAGACAAGAGGTAGGATATGGAAACAGGATGAAAAGTGAAAAAAAAAATAGCTGCATTCATACCATCATCTTAAAAGAGGGGAGAGTTAAAAGATATTATTGAGAATTAATGGAACAAGAAATAGTGGGCTGTATATATGCATTAGAATTATAAAAATATACAGTAGAATAACTAAAAATAATATAAATATCAAACATGGAGGGCAGAAAGATAGGAATAATGTAAATGAGCTAACTTCTCATTTTTCTCATCAAGTTATAACTCATTTTTAACTTATCTATTTATCAACAAACACTGGTTAAGCAGCTACTATGCAAAAGAACTCAAGTCAGAGCTGGTTAAAACAGTTGAATTGTGATAAAGGACAAAAGGTGAGATCAGAAGGGGAGAAGCTTCGCTGGTGGATTCTACCTGCATTTCCAGGAGAAAAAGTGGAAATCCACAGAACATAGAAAAGTAAACACAACTCTTCTTATGAGGCCACATCATCCTGATACCAAAATCAGATAGACATTACAAGAAGAAAGGAGTAAACGTTTGAAACAAAATGTTTTGAAATTTCATCTAGTAATGTATAAAAACCTCAGTACATCCCAGTGTTTGTTCTAGGAGTGAAAGGTTAATTTAATATTCAAAAGTCAATGAATATAATTCACCAAATTAAAGTAGAAAAAGTGTATGGTCATCACACTAGATGCTGAATAAGCATTTGACAAAATTCCAGCGCTGTCATGATAATCTACGGAAAACCTAAAGCTAACATCATACTTCCTAGTAAAAGACTACACACTTTTCCCCTGTACTTGAGAAAAAGCAAAGATGTTTATTCTCACCACCTGTATTCTGTATAACAAGGCAAAATAGAGCACACACACACAAAAAATAACACCATACAGGTTGGAAATGAAAACCTTTTTCCCTGACATACATGATTATTTATATAGAAAATCCAGAATAATTTACCAAAAAAAAAGCTATTACATATCTTCAGGTGAGGATTAACAAAAAAATTAATCTTTGTAGTCTTTGGTAGGAAAACAAGGCAGTAGTTCTAGAACTCAGGTAAACTTCGCTTGACACTAAGTTTCATAACAGAACAAACTAATTCTGTCTTGTTCACCAAGTGTTTGGTACAGAACTTAACCTATAAGTCTATATTTTCTGATGAGATGAACTAAGCAGAAATGTGAATACAAAAGAAGGGGAGAAGCCTAGTTTTGAAAATCAAGACCCTAACACAGTAAATATTCTCTATCTGCCAGCATCTCCTTGTAAGAGAATCTACCCATGCCACCAAACCTCTTCCCACATAAAAACTCAGCAACAGAATTGGCTGCATAATTTCAGGACCCTCATTTGAAAATTAAGAATTTCATGACCATGACAGCGGAACATTAAAGCAAGTGTGCAAAGCTCTTCTGAGCCAGGACCCTGTGCAATCGCACAGCTCAAACATATTTTACAGTCCGAAAATATTTCTCTGAGTTTTTTACTTCTTGCTTTTATTTGGCCTTTATAACAGACAAAGAAAGTTGACAGGTAAGCGAGTACATGGTGGCACGGTATGTGATATCATAAGGAGGTTCTGATTTACTTTAGTTTTTTAAAGCTGATTCATGAATTGCCTCACCAGGTTGATTAATATTTATATGTCTCAAGGGAAATCACTTTCTCTGGTTTTTTGGAAGACAGTTTACCAGCTTTACTAGTCCTAATGTCAGGATGTAATGCACCTGTTTAGTTCTCCTAAGCAAATTTCTCTGTAAAAATGAGCTCAGAATATTGCCTTAATCGCCTTCAAAATATTTTTAAGCTTGAGTGATGATGTGCTATTGAAGAAAAATCTTCTTGTTTGGTTTGATTTAATTAAGTCAGAAGTCCCATTTTATTATTTAGATATGTAATCTTAGAATACAACCATTTTGGTTTATTATCAATTTGAACTGTCTTTAACATTTTTACTGTTAAAGAACCTGCCTGCCCTGGCTGGT
This sequence comes from Plecotus auritus, assembly GCF_963455305.1. Classification (NCBI taxonomy): domain Eukaryota; kingdom Metazoa; phylum Chordata; class Mammalia; order Chiroptera; family Vespertilionidae; genus Plecotus; species Plecotus auritus. The sequence goes on along the minus strand of NC_137772.1, from coordinate 157,892,557 downwards.
ATAGCTCAGTTGATTGGAGCATTGTCCCATACAACAAAGGGTCATGGGTTTGATTCATGGTCAGGGCACATATTCAGGTTGCGTGCTCGATTCCCCAGTTGCGGGTGTGCAGGAGGCAGCCAATCAGTGATTCTCTCTCATCATTAATGTTTCTATCTTTCCCTCTTCCTTCCTCTCTGAAATCAATAAAAATATATTTAAAAAATTTTTTGAGGATTTGTTTGCAAAAGCTATTTAAAAGAATAAAACCTCCTATGTGGAGGTTTGACTAACAGGCATAAAAATACATCAAGTAATAAGAATAAATATTCACAGCAAATTACAAATAACAATCCCACTTCACTGGGTATCAATAAAACTGAAAATGAGGATAGATTCTTTATCCCCCATGGTAAAGTACAATTTTCAAAAAAATAAAAGTATGACTCTCAAGAAAATATAAATTTAACACATGTAAAAGATTTTTATTTTACTCATTAACTAATGAGAGAACCAGTAAGATGTTATGGCAAGGTCAAAAAGCATTTAGGAAGCTGGGGTATTTATAGGACATTTAACAGAGAGATGTTAAGATAAGATTAATGAATTAGATATAAACTGGTAATGACTGATAGGCCATAAATCTGGAATTACCAGGCTCCAGCACCATTTTGACCTCACAAAGTCTTTGAATTACCTAAGTTTGGGCCTTTAATCAATAGTAAGCATTACTAGGAACTAAGTACATTCCCTACACAATTTTGTTGTTGTTGTTGTCGTTGACAGTATTACAGATGTGATTTTCTCCAGTTTCGCTCCCCTCCACCCAACCCAGCCCCACCTGAGGCCTTCCCCACATGATTGTCTGTGTCCATGGGTTATGCATATATGCATATATGTTCTTTGGTTAATCTCTTCCTGTTCCCTCCTACCCACTCCCACTGAGATCTGTTATTCTGTCCCATGCATCCATGCCTCTGGAACTATTTTGTCAGTTTTGTGAGTTCTTTGTATATTTTGGAAATAGAACCCTTATCAGATGTATCATTGGTGAATATGTTTTCCCATAAATAGGTTGCCTTTTCATTTTGTTGATGGTTTCTTTTGCTGTGTCCCTATACAATTCTTGAGTGGCCTTTACCCCTGTTTTATATTGGAAGACATACTGCCTGCGTGTGTGTGTCTGTGTGTCTGTGTGTGGGTATGTGTGTGTGTGCGTGCGCCTTATTTCAAAGTTTTGGGTAATTTTTCTGACATGTTTTTTCATTACTTAGCCTGTCTACAAGATCATAATCTAGGTGGGTCCTGGGGAAAGAGTGAAGATAGGCAATATATAAATTATTTTTTAATCTTCATTGTTGAGAGTATTATAGATGTCTCCCTTTATCTCCCCCATTGCCTCCCTCCACCCAGTTCCCACCCCACCCCAGGCCTTCACTACCCTATTATCTGTGTCCATAGGTAATGCATATATGCATATAAGATCTTTGGTTAATCTCTCCCTGCACCATATTCCCCCCTTCCCTCTGAGATTTCTCAGTCTGTTACATGTTTTCATGCCTGTGGTTCTATTTTATTCATCAGTTTATTTTGTTCATTAGCTTCCTTGTTCATTTATTTTGATTTTTAGATTCAATTATTGATAGATATGTATTTACTGCCATTTTATTGTTCATACCTCCTCTTCCTCCTCCTCCTCCTCCTCCTCCTCCTCCTCCTCCTCCTCCTCCTCCTCCTCCTCCTCCTCCTTCCTCTTTATAAAGAATGCCCTTCAACATTTCATGTAATACTGGTTTGGTGGTGTTGAACTCCTTTAGTTTTTTCTTATCTGTGAAGCTCTTTATCTGACCTTCAATTCTAAATGATAGCTTTGCTGGGTAGAGTAATCCTGGTTGTAGGTCCTTGCTATTCATTACTTTGAATATTTCTTGCCACTCCATTCTGGCCTGCAAAGTTTCTGTTGAGAAATCAGCTGACAGTTATATGGGTGCTCCCTTGTAGATAAACTAACTGCTTTTCTCTTGCTGCCTTTAAGAGTCTCTCTTTGTCTTTAACCCTTGGCATTTTAATTATGATGTGTCTTGGTGTGAGGCTCTTTGGGTTCCTCTTGTTTGGGACTCTGTGCTTCCTGGATTTGTAAGACTATTACTTTCCTAAAATCTCTTAAACAAGCAGCATGACCCATACCTATCAATATGAGACCCAAGACCCAGAACTAGCACCAGCCTGCCTTGCTTTACAGCTTGGCCTCACCTGGGCACTTATAAGCCAGAACAGTCATTCATATGGAAAAACCACTGCAAACTGCTTGGGTGCGGCTGCAAGTTGGATGGGATAGGGTCTAAGGGAATTACCAGGGTGGAGTGAACAGTGTGAGCCCTGCTGATGGAAACTCAGATATGGCTGCCAGTCAGCCCTGGGAAGAGAGAGGCCTCAGCACAGGAACAATGAACCCTGTGAGCACCTCCATCTGGGAGTAAGCCACACCCGAGTTCCTGACCTGATGCCAAACAATCCAGTTTCTCTCTGTATGTTCCTGGTTCCCCCAATGCCACCACCCAGCCCTGGAGTTCAGAGGGAGCAGGACTGTGTAAGTTTGTGCACTGGCCCTTTAAGAGGGACTGCCTGAGACTCCAGCAGCCTCCACATCATTCAATCACAATCCCGCTAGTTTTTACAGCCTGAAGTTATGGGGACTTCTCTTCTAGCTCTGGAGCCCTGGGCTGGGGGTTTGGTGAGGGGCTGGGACCTCTTGCTCCTCACAGGAGGCCTGTGCCCCAGAGATATCCCTCCTGATTAAAAACATGCCACACATGGTGTCTAGTCAGTCTGTTCCGCACCTCCGCCCCTCCTACTAGTCTCGATATACTTTCTTCCTTACACCTGTAGTCGTAGAATGGGAATACATAAAAATTTAACCAAGCTTCTAAGATTATTCACATGATGAAGGTTGAGGCATGAGGAAAGACTCCATTCTTGTTCTAACTAGCCTGGGAACTTAAACTGTTTTCTGAACTTTCCAGTCCTGTGTGAATGCCTGAATATACATCTAAACCTCCAGATAACCCTCTAATTGCCTCCTGAAGGACTTCCATATACAAACCACAAGACATCACCACCAGATGTGACCAGACTCCTTGCACCATCTTCTGGATCCCCTTGACATCCATCATCCAAACTGGCTGGCATCAGACTGATAACCATCCTGGACCAATCCTAGGCCTAAGAATGCAGGACTAATAATTCTCAAAAAGATATTCTTTATTATAGAAACTTATAACTTTTTTTCTCTTTAGGACACTTATGAGTATTTGCCTAGCTGTTTCCTATTTACAAACACTAAAACCTTTGAATAAATCTTTATCAGTTTTAGCCAAGGCCTCCCAATTCTTTTTGAGTTTGTTTGACAGTCCTAACCAGTCCATAGGTCAGGATGAATATTCTAATTGATCAAGAGTTTTTATTCTCTCTGCCTGCTTTATTTAATAGTCATTAAAAATACAATAAGTTTTAAACCCAGATACATAGGTTTTTGTCAAATATATTTTCTAATGACCTAGGTTTTCTGCTATTTCATTTTACACAAATCCATAGAATTAAGGAAATGTTGGGAATGTGCCCATTATTTGTGAACACTTTTTCTGGAAAATATCTGAGTGCCGTCTGCAATTGTATTTGGAGTAACCCTAAACCTCTCACTAGCTGGAGGAGGCATGGAGAAAATATCTTTCAGGCTAACCTCTAACCGAAAGACTTTCTCACATTACTCAAAATCCATTTCCTCTGTGGTTACTTCTAGTCTTTTCACTTTATATGTTCCCTTCCTACTTTATTTATTTGCTTTTTTCCAAGTACAACCCAAGAAGATCTGGCCAGTTTTCTAGAATTTCGATGGTCACCTATTTTATAACCTCTCACATATAAATCATTTTAAAAAGGAAGACACAGAGTGCTATTAAATAAAACTATAACTCAATCTGGAATCCCTCTCAGCCCCAAATGAAAGACTAGTAGAAATTTGAAAAGCAGTGAAAGAATCATTCTCACCTTGGCTATTGTGAATAATGCTGCAATAAACATGAACATGCACATATCTTGTTTTTCTTTTTCAATCACAGTTGACATCAATATTATATTAGTTTCGGGTGTAAAGCATAGTGGTTTGGTTGGACATTTATATAAGTTATGTAGTGATCCCTCTGACAAATGTTGCACCCACCTGACGATCTATAATTATTACAATATTATTGACTATATTCCATAAGCTGTACTTTATATCCCTGTTACTATTTTGTAACTGTCAATTTGTACTTCTTAACTTCTTTATCTTTTTTGTCCATCCCCAAACCTCCCCATATTTGGGTGCTAATTATTACTAAAATTAATAACATATTACAATATATTAATGTATCAAATTAACAAGTTGAAGACCTTAAATTTATGTTACATGTCAAATATATTTCAATTTTTAAAATGTACAAATAATCACTTTGTATTACATACCTAAATGTAAATGAAGTAGTTTAGCTTATGAACATTCTTTAATGCAAGAGATTTATAAAGATAGGCATTGCTTAATCAGATAGTATGCTTTTCTTCCCAAAGTAATGACAAATTAGATTCCTAGATATATAAATTATAGGAGTACATCACCCTCTTTGTCACTCAGCATTTAGATATTCTTCTCTGCATTTCTTTTAACATAGCCCAAACCTTTAGCAACCTCTAAGAAAATACATCAATGTAGAAAATCCACATGTACCTGTTTGAAATGCATGCTATAGTAAACGTGTTGGGTGTGGTGCTGGCAGAGCTTAGTTTTGCAAAACATATACTTAGTCCAATGACATACACAGTATTACTTCATAAGTCTATAAATCTGATAACATCTGCCCTCACTATCTATTCTTAGTCTTCTGGGAATTCCAGCTCACTTTATCAGAATAAAACTAAATAGATATTCTGTTCTCATCCCTTCTATCCTAATGAGAAATGTTCTTGTTATTCCTGCAACCTAATTATTTTAAGTAATCAAACTCTGAGGCTCAGATCAATCTTAAAGTCAAAACCAATGGGGAAGACAGTACCTTCAAAACTAAGGTAAAGTGGCCTAAATAATGGCCTTGAGTTCTAGATTGAATAGAAGCACTCAATTTGTGATGGAAAAATTCAGATGATCCTGCCCCCATGGCTGCTTTGCTTCCCACACCCAGCTCAGATCGGGACACAGGTGACAGACAGTGACTTGTCCCAGCTCAGATTGGGACCCAGGTAACAGACAGAGACTTGGCCTGACAGCAGCTGCCCTATATCTAAATCCAGCCTAGCACCAGGAATGCTCAGGGCCTACTCAAGAATGCAAATAATCCTTTCCACTAATATTTACAGGGTAAATTAAGATTGTTGGTAGAGTATTAAATTTGACAGTAAAATAATAATCAAGTTTTCAGATTAATTTAAATAGGCTAATTGAAACAAGTGAATATTCAAGAAAATTTAATTGTACTGGACAAAAAGCTATTCCTAAAGTGTTAACTAAAATTTCTATTGGTAGTTCATCTCATGGTAAAATTCCTGAACATGCAATGAAACTAAAGCAGTCATATTTTTGTCAAAAAATTAAAATTTAAAGTCATCAAGACTGCATTATAAAAGTTACAAAAGCCTCCATTAATCAAAAAAGGGGGGATAGAAGGGTAATATCATGTAAGAAAAAATATCCTATAAGTAAATTACATCTAGAAAACTTTTACTTTACAAAATTAGTTTTCATTTGTAATGCTAACAGCAAGACACCCATGAAAAACACACATGGTATCTAAATAAGACAAAGGAAAATCGTTTGGGCAAAAATAAAAAGGATCCCAAATCAATTATATAGAAAAGATTCCTTTATTAACTTTTGGTCGAGAATATGTTTGTATATTTTCAGAAAACAACTCCAAGACCATGTGGATTCCTGCAACAGAGAGGGATTGACAGGTCTGCTCCAACCACGAAGACAAGAGGAGAAATAGTCCAGAGATGGAAGACGCTGATGACGCCTTGCCACGCTAGCACTCAGCAGCTGTGCGATGCAGCAAGTTGCCTAGGACCAAACCAGAGAGGGTCGGACCTGCATTGCCACCATGTGCCCACCATCCAGATATCATTGCTGACATGTACACATAAGGAACTGTTTGACATTGAAATGGGGACTCAGAACTGTTGGACATGGAAATTGGGACTCAAACATTTTTTGTTATTATATGTTTATTTCTAGTCTGCAGAGGCAATATTTTTTAAAGGAATGAAATGGGGAAAAAATAGATACAGAGGCAAAGAAGCATTGAACAGACTGTCAAACTACAGTGGGAAGGCAGAGGAGGGGGGGGGGGCTGTAAGAGATCAACCGAAGGACTTATACGCATGCATATAAGCATAACCAATGGATAAAAAACACTGGGGGGAGGGGGCAGGTAAAGGCATGTACTGGGGGGAAGGGGAGGCCGGGGGAAGGTCAATGGGGAAGGAAAAAAAAAAAGGAGACATATGTACTACTATTTGTAATACTTCAAACAATTAAAAAAATAATAATAAAAATAATAAAAAAAGAAAAAAAAGAAAAAAGAAAAATTCAGATGAACCCTTCTAAGGTAGCATATTTGAGAGCAGGTCATAGGAATTCAAATTGATATAAATCTATATGCATCAATTTACCCTTTTATTTTCTACACTACTTGTTCCATTAAAACCACATGAAAAGACTGTGTTTTATACTGTTGTTTATTTGGGTATTCTTTGTACTTGCAACATGGAACTATTTCGGGCATAACATCTGCCTTAAGTGGTTCCATATAAATGAAAACAATACACAGGACAAATGGCACAGAAAAGTTTCACATGCAGATTTTTAAACTTAGGAATATGAAATAGTTGACCCTCATGTAATTCTGTTAGTAAAATATCAGAAAGATACAAAGCCCTGAGAGTAAACATTAGTCACTATGTGGCCTTGGCCTAAAAAAAACTGAGCCTAGAGAAAAATGACCTTGCAGGTGGAAAAGCAATGCCCTCAAAGTCCATTCAAAATTATTTTGTTTCACCAGATTGATATACATCATGAAACAAAGAGGCCTCAGTGTGATTAGAAAGCTCTAGACTGAGAGAATCAAGAGATTCAGATTCTAAGCCACATTCTATTACTGCTAAGAAACTAAACCTTCACTTCTCCAGGCCTGTGTTTTATTTTTCATCTGTAAATTGAAGGACTTAACTTAGATCATACTTTACTTAGTATAGCTGTAGAGGCCAGCTCTAATGTTCCAGAGGTCAATGTTCCCTCAGAATATCATAATGTTCAAACTATGTCACCCATCTTAACACAGAAAGCTCTTAATCAGAGGTGAGGAATGTCTGGCCCGCAGGCCATGTAAGGCCCTCAAAAATCATTTGATCTAGCCCTCCTAATGCATTAGGGGTGTGTTAATTAAATGTTTGACCAAATATAGCAGGCTAATTTTAAAATAAATAATTGTGTATGGTCCATGAATGATGTTATAAATATCCAAATGGCCCTTGGCAGAAAAGAATCTTCCCCATCTCTGCTCTTAATAGATACCCTTCATATCATCAAAAACTCCTTTTGCAAAGGACTCCTACTGGCTGGGGATTAAGAGCATTAAACACCAGCTTTTGTCTTTACAATTTTGTCTAGGCATGCATTTTCTCTGCCCTTATGTGGTACAGTAGCATAGTGGCTTTGGGATCAGGTAGACCTGAGCTGAAATGTCAGCTTTGCCAGTAACTACTTTATGGCCATCTTAAACTAGTCACTTAATTTCTCTAAGGTTTTGTTTCCTCATCAGTAAAATCAGCATATTAATAGTATCTTTATTATAAGGTTTTGTGAGGAGTAAATGAGATGACACATAAAAAGCCTTTGGTGTGGTACTTGCCACATGTGTTCAATTATTAGCTCCTATTTTGACATGTGCTATGAATTTGTGTGGATATGGGGCTTTTGGCATACACTTCAAGGTGAGCAGAGATTGGTACAGTGAAGTAAGTTAAAGCAAGCATGTCAAACTCGCGGCCTATGGGCCGCATGCCTCCTTTATTTGGCCCGTGTTAGCCTTTGAGTTTGACATGCTTGAGTTAAAGGGAGTGAGGTCAGAGGACGGTGGCAAATGTAAAGCAACATATTTAAGCTTCTAAAAGAAAATCTGCAGACAGAATATTATTTTAAAGGTCTATTTGTAAAGCTAAATTAACAGCTGCTAAGAGAACTCTTGCTTTTATTTAGCAAGCTGGCGACCAAATGCATGTTCAGAATGAAAAGAATTCTCAGACTAGGCTCAGTAAACCCCAAATATGGATTATTTCATTAAAAACATCTTCTGCAAATGAAAGGAAATACACCAAAATAGTTATAGTGGCTATCTCTGGGTGGTAAGAATATAGGTACTATTTATTTGCTACTTTATATATACTTCATTTATTTCCCAAGTTATTGTTTTCTAAAATAAAGGTATTTATTTTACATTCAGAAAATTAATCATTATAAAATATGTAATAGCTGTAGAAAAAAGGATCTGGATCTTTCATGGATTTGTATTTCAAAAGTTTTTAGGTTCTCCAGCAGCTGTTTAGTATTTGCACTCCCCCCTTCTCCTCCCCTCCTACCCCCCCCCCGCACCCCTCCTCCGTTAAAAATGTAATTATGTACCCCTCTTCTGAGTCTGTAGCATCAAAGTTGCTGCCTCCAAGACTGAAATTCTAAGATGATTTTAACACATCAAACACTCCCATTGGAACATAGTAGAAAGATTCAAGTTAGGTGTTGGGGGGGGGCGGCGAGCAAGGAAGCAGGCAGAGGAAACAAGATTTCATTTTAAATGTTTACACATTTACTTTCTGACATAGACACAGAAATATATACAAACATACACAGAAATGCATACATATACAGGCATGCACATATATACACATACTCTCCCCCTCCTCCCATCTTACTTCCTGTTGCTTTTTATACTGGAAAAGATTTGATCATTACTAATGACACCCAGCTGTGCCAATTCCTTGGGTTCTTTACCCATGTTTTCCTTTCTTTCAGATGTAATTTCTCTTGTCATCTAAATAGTCTTTCAAAATGAAGCCATCCTGACAGGCCCTGATCTAGCATATGGTTGGCAAATATCCAATGAGTTCAGGATGCTTAGCCAGACAATTCAGATATCACAGATGTGGCCTCTGCTTAAACGACCTTAAATGGACTCCAGGGCCTAAAAGCTGAAGGCACCCTAAGAGACCAAATCAGAAGTCACAGTTAATGGGAAAGTGCATTAGCTCCCAACCTTTGCATCTAGAAACAGACATACGTTCAGAATTATTGAAGACTTCTAAGGAAAGTTAGCCTTATATATTCATTCCTTTTTAGAGTTAGAGGAGAAATTAGAAACCATGTAGTCCAATCACTTCCTTTTCACACATAAAAAATAAGCACAGAGATGCTACTGGTGTTTCACAGAGAGTCATCATGTGTCCTGATACCTGGAGACATAGATCTTCAGCTGCAAGCAACAGAAGCCTCCTGCAAGCAAGAAGGAATGTGCTGGAAGATAATGCAGTGCACATAGAAATAAAGCAAAGTGCCAAGATCAGAAAGGACAAAACCCAGGCAGCGTCAGTAGCCTCAGGAATAGGAAATGTTCAACTGTTTTGTTGTTGTTTATTTGTTTTTTTGGTATATTTTTATTTATTTTACAGAGAGAGGAAGGGAAAGGAATAGAAAGATAGAAACATCAATGAGAAACATCGATTGGCTGCCTTTTGCATGCCCCGTACAAGGGATCAAACTCACAACCTGGGCATGTGTCCTGACCGGGAATAGAACCGGTGACCTCTTGGTTCATGGGTCCATGCTCAACCAATGAACCACACCAGCCAGGCTATTCAACTGTTTTGACAGAGAGACTTCATAAAACAAGGAGAGCCAGCTGATGTTTTCCCTTATCCCTTCATTCATACTAAAGTCAGAGAACCAGGAAGAAAGAGTCAGATTAACCCTTGGGTCATCTGCCCATTCCTCAGCAGGTACCTTGATTTATAGTCTCATCAACTTTTCATTTAATTGGGGAGAGGAAATTCCACAAAAGGAAATTGCAATACTATTATGCTATGTCTCAAAAAAGGAGAATGAATGAAGAAACCTCCTATGTTCACTACACTTATTCAGTGCTCATTATACCACATCAAATTGTCTTATTTAGGTGGAGAGAGCCATGTGTTCATTAAATACCTTCTTCATACTGCTTACAGATTCATACATTTCTAAAATGATTATTGAAATATTCCTCTGACTTTGTCCTATGTCCCTTGTTGACAAGAAAATGCCCTTGAAGGAGGTAATACATTTGTAAATTAGAGTTAATTTAACAGACTCTTCTCGGAAGGAGAAAGGAAAACACTTTTGAGTACCCTGTGTACCCAAGATGATAGGAAAGTGGAGTAAAAGGAGAGGTCAGAAACACCAAAGAAAAATATTGTCACTTTACATTTTTGTCTAGTTTTTACCCAAAAATCATCAGAAATTCTCCCCTCTATATTAAATTAGTTTAATATTCTTTATAAGCTTATATCTGTTCAGTCCATTTTCTATGCATTTATACATAACTAAAATAGGATTACCTATGTATACCATTTTATAAATTTGATTTTTAAATTACAGTATGTTATCAATGTCTCCTCACCATATTAGAATCATTTTCAAGGATGCATTGTATCCCATAATATGGATGCATTGCATTATTTATTTAATCAATATTTTATTGTTAGATGCTGATTTTTTCCATTTTTTCTTTCTTATTATCACTACAATGAACTTGTGCTACATATCCATGTGCACATATATAATCATTTACCTGAAATAAATTCATGAAGTGGAATTGCTGGGTCAACTCAATGAACACATTTTTAAGGTGTTTGGTTTTTTTTAAGGCTTTTGATACCTTGTACCAAATTGTCTTTGTGATGATGCCCATTTCTCCAAACTCTGACCAATAATAACTGGAATAAACAACCAATAGACAAATGTACCAGTTTGGTAAGTGAAAATGGTACCTCCTTTAAGTTGAATTTCATTGCTCTCTAGTGAGGTTGAATAGTCCATGTATTGGTCAGCCATGTTTATTTCTTGTGTGAATTGCCTGCTCCAGTATTTTACCCATAGCATTCCCATCTTTTTATTATTGATCTGTTAGGACTTTGAAAGTTAATATGAACCCTTTGTCACATGTAATAAAAATATTTTACAAATTATTTTTAATTCTTAACAAATTATAGCACAACATAGTTTTTATTTAATTTTTATGTTTTTATTGATTTGATTGCATGAGAGACAGAGAGAGAGAGAAACATTGATGGAGAGAAACATCCATTGGCTTCCTCTTACACGCCCCCCAGTCAAGATCGAGCCTGCAACCTGGGCATATGCTCTGACAGGGAATAGAACCAGTGACCTTTTGGTCCACAGGACAACGCTCAACCAACTGAGCCACACTGGCCAGGGCACAACTTAGTTTTTAAATGTAAACATGATAGAGAACATAAAATATAAATTATTTTAATTAGTAATATTTCCACAAGGATTAGAAAATGACACTACAGTGGAGAAATGACATATGGGAGAACGCCAAACATACACCTGGACCCAACCTACCTTTCCAGACTTCATTCCTGTCGTTTCCTCAGATGTCTTCTCCTGCAACATCCTTCAGGACTCAGCTGTGACCAAAAACCCCTCTGAGAAGTCTCCCCTGATCTTATGTGTTTGTTTGTTTAAATTAATAGATTTTATTTCTCAGAGCAGTTTTAGGTTTACAGAGAAAATGAACAGAGGAACACAGAATTCCCATATACTCCATCTCTCCTCTGCCCCTTGATCCTTAAAGGCAGAAATAGGCCCTCTCTTCACTGTGTGCTCATAATAGCATGTACATAATTCAGTATTATACTTGACCCACATGGCAGCTATAACCCATAGTAATCTGTAGATTTCTAGAGAACAGGAGTGATGTTTATTAACCTCTGTTTCCCCAAGCTTTACTAGTAGCACAGTTTCTACCGCATATCATGCATATGATTGCAAAATGGAAAATTTACCTAGCATTTGCCAAGACTAATTTATATATTCTCATTTAACATAACAACCATGTGTATGGGCTTGGTACTAGCATTAGCTCATATTTTATGAATGAAGAAATTAAGGCTTAGAAAGCTGAGTGCTTTGCCTAAGGTCAAACATGGCATAACCTGATTCTAATCAAGCCAAATTCTGAGTTGTCAAACCCACCTTTATATTCCCCACCTTAAAACACACACAGATAATTAAATAAATATTTTTTTGTTTGTTTTGGGTGTTTTTTCTTTATTATCTTTGTTGTTGAAAGTATTACAGATTCCCCCTTTTTTTCCGCATTGACCCCCTCCTCCCCGCTCCTGTCCCCTCCCCAGGCCTTCACTGCACTATTGTCTGTGTCCATGGGTTATGCATAAATGCATATAAGTTCTTTGGTTTTTACCCATAAACTGGGGCTAGATAAACACACACACATACACACACACATACACACACACACACACACACACCACCTACATACCTTGTTAAGGTGGTTGGGAAAATAGACAGAATGCTTTCTTTTTCCATCTATTTTGTTATTAACATTTTCAATTGGTGAATCTTTATCAGGTCCCTCATATATGTTATAGCCACTATACTACACATAGGAAATGAATAAATGAAAGAAATCAGAATGGTAGAGAGTGAAGCTACCAAAGTCCCAACACACTTAAAATATAATAAATGCTTTTATTGCAGAGAGCTTTATCAACAATGTGAGACAGGAGACTAAGTCCGCCTGCAAGACTCAGAGAAAGCTTCACGGAGGAGAAATGCTAGTTCGAAAGTGTCCGTGTTAGTAGGTAAGAGCTCCTGGCCTTGAATCTGAATGCTCTGGATATAAATCTGAGCTCTGTCACTTTACTACCCACACGGCCTTGAGTAAATTACTTAACCTCTTTGAATCAAACTATCTATGTCATGGGCCTATTGTGAGAATTAAATAATGTAATATATGTAAGATGTTGAGAGTAGTAAGCACTCAGTAAATATAAGCAAAAATAATAGCAAAAGGGGGGAAGCGTTAACCCACAACCCCTCAGGATTTAAAAATTATGAATCTTAATTAGCTTAGTCTAAAAATTACATGGAAAAAAATTATAAATATCATTTGGTTTTATAAAGAACAGCTGGCCGATGTAGCTCAGTTGGTTGGGCGTCATCCATGCACCGAAAGGTTGCAGTTTCTATTCCTGGTCAGGGCACATGCCTGGGTTTCGGGCTTCATCCCAGTATGGAGGGGGTGCAGGAGGCAGCCGATCAATCGATGTTACACCCTCACATCAATGTTTCTCTCTTTTCCTCTCCCTTCCTCTCTCTCTAAAAATCAATAAACTACTCTTTTAAAAAAATGAATGACAATAGGGAAGGGAATTTACCCTACTAGAAATTAAAACATACTATACCACTAGAATAAAACAATGGGATATTGATTAGCCTAGGACTAAATAAATAAAGGAGAAGAATAGTGTTTAGGGGGACAATTCTGAAGCAAATATCTACAATTCTACAGGATTCCCCAGAGGTTCTCCAACAAAATAATTAAGCTTCAATTGTCTACAGTAGTAACCCATTTATTAACACACTCCTTATTGGCTTTCTTCGCCTTTCCATCTCACTTTCTTCACTCCTTTACCTCCCAATTAAAATACCTGTTGTGATAGTGATTTATTATAAGAAATCTCTATATATTTGGTCTTCATCCTTATTCCTGGAACAAAGTCCCAAATCCTTGGAATTGCCTAAGTGAGAAGAGAAATAAAGATGTGTTTGTTACTCATAACAAGCTCTTTTCAATTACATTTGAGCTTATGTTAATGAGATTTTTGGAAAGCTCCAAGATAACCACAGGTTAAGAGCTGGTTGTCAGGGGAACCAACAAGTGATTAAGAAGGTTAGAATTTTTTGCCTCAACCTCTGAAGAGGGGAGAGGGGCTGAAATTTGAAGTAATCACCAATGACCAGTGATTTAATCAATCATGCATACCTAGTGAAGCCTTTGAGAAAACCCAAAAGGACGTGTTCGAGGAGCTTCTGGGTTGGTACACACATGGTAAGAGGGCTGTGAGCCTGGAAAGGCATGGAAGCTTGGTGCTCCTTCCCTCATACCTTGCCCTATGCATCTCTTCCATCTGGCTGTTCCTGAGGTGTAGCCTTTGTAATAAATTGGTAATCTAATAAGTAAACTGTTTTCCCTAGTTCTGTGAGTCATTCTAGCAAATTATCAAACCTCAGGAGGGGGGTGTGGGAACCTCCCATTTACAGCCAGTCAGTCAGAAGCTTGGGAGACAATCTGGATTTGCAATTGGCACCTGAAGTGGAACAGCAGTCTTAACTTGTGGGATCTGATGCTATCTCCATGTAGATAGTGTCAGAATTTAACTGAATTGTTGGACACCCAGCTGGTATCTGCAGAACTCTGGAGACTTGCTTAGTATGGGAAAATACCACACACACTGGAGTACAGAACATTTAGTGAGTGGTGAGTAGAGAAGAAAAACAAGGAGTTTCTCTCATTATACATAGCTATATTCAAGTCTCTTTCTCAGAATCTGCTTATGAGGGAAGCCCAACTAAGATAAGAGATACTTAAGCTTTTACTCTGCATGCTTCTGTATAGTATTAATTTTTCATAATCACAGCATATTCATGTTGGAATTGTATCATTCAAAAAATAAAATTAAAAATTATTAGCCTTGCCATGGCTGGGTGGCTTGGTTGGTTGTAGCATTGTCCCATACACCAAATGGTTTCAGGTTCAATTCCTGGTCAGGGCACTTACCTAGGTACAGATTTGATCCCCACTACCGGAGGAAATTAATTGATGTTTCTCTTTCACATCGATGTTTTTTTTCTCTCTCTCCCTGCCTCTCTCTCTAAAATCATTAAGTAAACAACAACCAGATATCCTTAGGTGAGAATTAAAAAATATATATGTTAGCCTGGCTAAATCAGACCTGTGAATTTAGAATACTGTTTTAGGGTTTTATGTTTTGGTTTACTAAATGTTTACCAGTGTCTTCATACTCTTATAAATCTCTCAAAATTTAGATTCAGAGTCCTATATTTCCAGCTCATTCTGCTCTTGGTCTTTCACATTTAGAGACTGATAACATAGAAGTATAGACAAAGATTCCTGAAATGTAATTTTATAGATTTATAAATCTACAAAGACCTGCCATTTATAAATCTGTTATCCCTCAACAGAGAACATTAATGGGATTTATCTCTCTCCTTTTAAAATGTTTGAAGTCTCATGCACTATAAAACTTTAACTAAAGGACATTTAGAAACATTATCTCTTAAAAACATGTGAGTGTTAATC
Source organism: Plecotus auritus (assembly GCF_963455305.1). Lineage (NCBI taxonomy): Eukaryota > Metazoa > Chordata > Mammalia > Chiroptera > Vespertilionidae > Plecotus > Plecotus auritus. Next base: position 157,877,096 of record NC_137772.1, on the reverse strand, counting down.
ACCAAAAAGAATACAGGGAAGTGTGCAGAGCTGGATATGTAATCCAGGGACTGACAGAAGCATGGTCTCAACAATTGATGGAGCTCAGGAAATACCACTTATTTCAAGTCTAAATTGAGAACTGTTCTCCACAGGAAGCAGGAAATTGAAGCTGAGGATTAAAGGACATAAGCTTAGAAACAGAAAGAGTGAAGTCTAAGAGGGATATGATACCAAGCAGAAAAGCTGGAGTTAAAAATGAAACTGGCCAAGGTATTGTATGGACAATAGAGAAAATCATTAGAAAGACCAGTATAATCCACATGCAGTGCCATTGCTGGGGTAAACCACACAAACCCCAGTGAGTCAGCAAATGGACAGCTTTCACCACAGCTGATGCTGATTGGAAAGTAAAAAAGGGATATTGATTAAACAATACACAAAATAACCACAGAATGGTAGGATTATGAGTAACAGAGAAAGAGTTTTCAGTAAAAACTCATGTCAAAAACTGACTACTCATCAAACTCCATTGGTCCTTATAAAACTATCAAAGTAGCAAAAAAGAAGATGCCTAAAAGGAGTTTCAGCAGGCATCCTTCTACAATGGAAGAATTATTCAGCCTGGATCTGTTCAGTATCAGAAAGGAATAAACATAGCCAATACAATAGAAAAACCAAAGAGATATGGTAATCAATGTCATCATAGCCTTCCAAATCTCAGTAGAGAGAAAGCAGTTGTTAAAGCCAGAGCTACATGGTACATTAAACTATTCATGTGGACTTCATTTTTCTTAATTATATCTTTACTAGAGGCCTAGTGTATGAAATTCGTGCATTGGGGGGTCACTCAGTCTGAATTGTGAGAGGACACAGGCCAGGCCGAGGGACCCCACTGGTGCACAATCAGGACTGGGGAGGGATGCAGGAGGTTGGCCAGCCAGGAAGGGCCCGGGGGAGGGCTCCAGGGTGTGTCCAGCCTGTCTTGCTCAGTTCCAATCAGCCAGACCCCAGCAGCAAGCTAACCTACCAGTCAGAGCATCTGCCCACTGGTGGTCAGTGCACATCATAGTGAGCAGTTGAGCGGCCTTAGCATATCATTAGCATATTACACTTGGATTGGTTGAACGGATGACTGGATGACCGGACACTTAGCATATTAGGCTTTTATTATATAGGATAATATATCAAATCAAAATCATCCTTTTAATTATTAATGATAGGTACTTGAAATACAGGAATCAACAAACAAATAGTAGTCAAGATTCTAGTGTTCAGGGCACTCTGTACTCATAATTGGTGATATATAAAGGTTCCTAAGCTGGGAATTTAGAGCATGTGCTAAAAGAAAACAGAAGTTTGGAACAGCGAGAAAGGACTCTGAATCCATCTGTTCAAGTTTAGTGGTGTCATCTGCCTGATAGAATCCTTTCTCTACTTTCCATTAGAAAGTAGAAATAACTTTGCAATTCTGCTGATAAACATATACTTAAAATGAAGTAATTTGAAAATGGATGAAAGCTTAGTATAATCCATTCTGGCACTATTCAAGAGACCTCTTGAAAAAGTATTCAGTCAGCACCTTCAAGGTCAAAGCAAGATGACATAAAGCCCGAAAGAAAGATCTTTGGAGTCTAGCTAGTTTCTTCATGATCTATTAGTGGCTTAAAATGATAACCATTTTATTTGCTGATAGTTCTGTGGGTCAGAAATTTGAGCTCGTTTCAAAGGGTGACTTTTCTGATGACCTCACTCATTCTGCTGGTTGTCACTCTTTGTAGATACTATCAACTGAAGACCATTAGGGATGCATGGTTCAAGCTGGCCTTACTCAAGTCTGGCAGTTGGTCATGGCTTTGGCTGGATCTCTGTCTCCTCTTGGTCTCTCAAACTCAAGGAGATTGCTGGGGCTTTTCCACATGGTGATGGCAGTGTTCCAAGAGGAAAAGAGCAGAAGCTTCAAAAGTCTCTTAGAGTCTACACAATGTTACTTCCGCTGCATTTTATTGGTAAAGCAAGTCACAAGGCCAGCCCAGATTCAAGGGTTTAGAGAAAGAATTTGACCTCTTAATGAAAGAAGTAACAAAGTCACAGTTGCAAATAAATGCTAGTACATAGATGAGAAGAATCATTGCAGATGTCTTCATGAACAATTACCACAGTTAGGAAACTGCCTTTTCCTTTAGGATCTTGGAAAGAAGCTGAGAAGGCCACAAGAGGCCACACCTGAGAGGCTCCAGGTACATTTATGGTGGGATCTTAGAAGCAGTCTGGACCGCTGAATACTTAAATACTAAAAGAGTTAGGGAAAATGCTTCACCAAGACAAACTGAAGCTCTTTTCATTCACCAAAATATTGCCAAACTTAGTCTAGCATATCCATATTTAACTATCAGGTCATTTCCCAAATATTTACCTTGTTTATCTGAAATGTTTTTCTGCCAGATCTTCAGATGACTGATTTCTTCACATTATTTAAGACCAAGTTAAAAAAATAAAAAGGAACAAGATTAAACTTTGCCTCCTTAGGGAAACCTTCCCTGACCACCTTAATTAAAGTTAATTTCCCTCATTTCACTATCACATTTTCATCATAACAATATCACTATCCAAAATAACTTTAATATTTGTCTACTGGTTCATGATGTGTCCTTCACTAGAATGTAAGCTCCCTGAGATTTAAGATTCTATTACTTTGTTTAGCATAGTAACATCAGTAAGTAATGAGTGCTTGCAAAGGTAACAAAGTGAGAACAAGATTTTGATAATTACTTCTCCACTACTATCCTAAGCTTGGCCCAAATCTTAATCTCTGCTATAAAGTGCAAAGTAGATAACACCATTTCATCATCCCTGGGCTAAGAGTTTACTAAGCTTTTCCTGTTGAAACATGCCTGCTTGGAACTTCCCATTTATGTTACAGATACTAGTCTTTGGAATGTATCTAATTAACTTCTATTTCCTTCTTTTGTAAACCTGAGAAAATACTCGCCTCACTTATTATGCAAATTAAATGAGATTCCACGTGTTAAATGCACAGTACAGTACCTGGTTTAGGTTAGATACTCAATAAATTCAATTGTGACTAACAGCTTGTATATATCTCAATCCCAATTAATATTCCAATGATTTTTGGGGGGTTTGTTTTAAATTACCAATTCTAGTCATCTATTTCCAAAAGATTCTCTGACCCCCTCAGAAGGTCCTAGAAAAAAGTCTGAAGATTGATGTTTGCAATGTCCAACACAGAAATACAAGACTACCAGGTACACCTACTAGCATTCATAGAGTCAGAATAACACATAGAGTACCACACAGGATGTTCTTTCACATGGGTCCATTGGTGTTCTTGACTCTTTTCTTAACCTTCTGGTATTCCAGCCAACCCTTTCCCCCTTCCCCACAAAACCTAGGTCCTCATTCACCTAAGCTTTTGTTGCTCATCTAGGTAGTGATGTCCCCACCTTCTCTACTCTTAGTAATGATATTTATTAGACTATAAGTGTCTCAGACATTTTATCATTTCATATTTATTAATATTATTGTAATGACTAGAGGCCCGGTACACGAAATTTGTGCATGGGGGTGTGTGTCCCTCAGCCCAGCCTGCACCCTCTCCAATCTGGGACCCCTCGAGGGATGTCCGACTGCCCGTTTAGGCCCAATCCTATCAATCCAGGACTGCTGGCTCCCAACTGCTCGCCTGCCTACCTTCCTGATTGCCCCTAACCGCTTCTGCCTGCCAGCCTGATTGATGCCTAACTGCTCCCCTGCCAGCCTGTTTGCCCCTAACTGCCCTCCCCTGCAGGCCTGGTCACCTCTAACTGCCCTCCCCTTCAGGCCTGATCACCCCTAACTGCCCTCCCTTGCAGGCCTGGTCCCTCCCAACTGCCCTCCCCTGCAGGCCATCTTGTGGTGGCCATCTTGTGTCCACATGGGGGGCAGCCATCTTTGACCACATGGGGGCAGCCATCTTGTGTGTTGGAGTGATGGTCAATTTGCATATTACTCTTTTATTAGATAGGATTTCTAATCACATTCTATAGTCACAGCATAAAGTCTTCATTAAACCAAAATTGCATTAATGTAACCCCTGAATCTGAAAAGCCTGCTGTTTGTTCTAGGAGGGTGTTTTCCCTAGAAATAAGAACATTAGTGTTTGCTCAAATCACAGGCTCTTTTTCATCCTGTTAAAATGCTTGCTGCTTATTCTTGTTAATATGTTAGATACAATCCCATTGGTGAGGACAGCATATGGTCATGTCATTGTCACCTTCCTCACTATTGGTTGGTCCCTCAGGCTTCCCAGAGCACCATCTTGAACTCATAGAGTCGTTTTTCTGCATTCATGTCTTATAACAAAGAGTCTTATTTACATTTCTCAACTGTTCCAAACAGTCCCTTTTAATTCTTTATTCATCTCTGTGAGAAGACAATTAATGGACAATTAGGTTCAGTTATGTCACTTAGCTGACATAAACAGCTAATGACAGGTTTAATGACATAAGCCCAGTCTTCTTAATTTCCCCACACAGGGCTCCTGGGGAAAGACATAGGACCTTGTTGACTCTATCAGAGGAAGGTAACGAAATAATCTATTAACCTAAGAAAAATGGGATATAGCAGTTACCAAAGTAAATTCTGACATTTTTCTCTTGATAAACAGGATTAGTAAATCTAGCATAGGGATCCTTAGGAACATGTACTGACTGTGTAATATGATAGTCGATAAGAAAACCCTGTCAGTGATATCATAGTTTAAATTAAAACATTGAAGAAATTATGGGACTTTAAAGCCTTAATGAAAAACATGATCTGCTTTAAAGTCTTTGGATTTTTTATAGGCTATGACAATTTTACAAACAGGTTTTAAAAACTCAGGAGTATAAAAAGCTATGTGACCTGCCCCTTATTGGAATTCATTTTGGTATAACACAGGGGTGAGAGGTGGTATCTAAGTTTCCTTTTAGCACAGATATAAGATTATTTTGCCTAACGGCCATATCCTTTTCAAGAAAAAATATTTTTAATGATATGTCTTGAAAAAGAAGAAAAAAATTAAATTGGCTAGAGACTTTTGTGAGGGATGCAGAAAAGATTTCTAAAGAAGGCCCATTCGTTCTGTTGAGAACTTCACTGGCTTTGTGTAGGCCAAGCTATACTCAAGCTGTGACTGGCAGTAGGTGACATAGCTAAATGACTCTGCCACTAAAGAGTGGGAAAAATTGGAATTTTGTTCCTTATATGAGAGGACAGAAAAGTGAGAAAAGTACAGAAAGCTAACATCAAGTTGAATTGTTTTCTGTTAATGTGATGTAAGAACCCCTGCACATGACCACCTTCAGCAAAGTCATCTCTGCACACACGTAATGCCTCTGCGAATGTTTTCAGTGGCCATTCAGGAAAAGACCAAAATTCACAATTGGCTTAACATAATATGAAACAGGCAATGTGAGCAGAATGATGCATGATCTATAAACTAGACTAAGTTAAATGGAAGCAGGAGCTCTGAGCCAGAAATGATTACGAGATCACAAGACCTCAGGGAATACACATATATCTTGAGGAAAATTTTGGACATCTACAATCCACAGGACAAGGGTGAATTAAGTCAATCTCACCCATGTCTTAGGTGGCCCAGGGAACCAAGAAGTCATCTGAATTATGCAAGTTGAGTTTGACAACTTCATGAAAAAGTATACTTCATTAAATATGTATAAAGTATTGCTTATAATCTGAAATACTACTCTTAAATGGAATTCTGAAAATAGTAAAATCCACACACATAAAGTGTCAATATAACATTAATTGTGTTCTTGATCTTTCTATCTCTGAAGTTAAATAACTGTTGGAAAACAGTTTTAAAAAAGAATGTCCATGAAAATGTCAAAATATTAAGCATTTTAAGCACGTTAATAGATAATTTTATCCTTTACATTTGAAATGTCAGCATGCCCTAGCAATCCTTTTACTTGTCCTTGACAAGTTTATACTTCCTCTCCTTACAGCTATTTTCAAATTTTCACTATCTTCAAGCCCTCTTCTTGGTTCCCTACTACCCATACTTTTTGCAGATGACTTAGCTTCCTGATTAATACAGAAACTTGAAGCCATCAGATATTATTTCCATAAACTTATTGCTGCTTCCTATAAATATACCTACATTTGCACAGATCTAATTTAATCTGAGGAACCATCTCACATCTTCCAGACCTTGCTATCTTCTTTTTCCTACATTCAAACTTTCCTTCTCTACTAGCAACATTTTCTCAGACTATAATCAATTTCTCTCACACTAAGAAATAAACTCTGTTAACTCATATTCCACCAAATACCATTCATTATCTATTTTCCTTTCTCATACAAACTCATTGTAAGTGTAGTCTTTATTTTCTATCTCATAGCACACTTATTCCCAATTCAACAAATATTTGTTTAACAGCGACTATGCATCAGACACCGTGCTGTGTGAAATTATTACAAAATTGCTCTGTCCTCACGATTCCACTGAAACTGTACTAGATTACCATGGCCCTCCTAATTGCCAAATACAAGGAGTATATTTTGATCCTTGTTTTGTTTTTTAAGTTTAGTTTTATTTTTTTAATATGTCTTTATTGATTTTATTTTATTTTTTAAATATATTTTTATTGATTTCAGAGAGGAAGGGTGAGGGAAAGATAGAGACATCAATGATAAGAGAGCATCATCTATCGGCTGCCTCCTGCACACCCCTTACCTGGGATCAAGCCAGCAAACCGGGCATGTGTCCTGGAAGGGAATTGAACTGTGACCTCTTGCTTCATGGGTCAATGCTCAACCACTGAGCCATACCAGCCAGACAAGTTTTATGTTTCTTGACTTGTCTGCAGCATTTGATAATTTATTCACTATTACCTTCTTGAATTTCTTGTAATCTGTGTGACAGCTCATTCTCCTCTTGGATTTCTTTGATGGTTTCTTCTTTACATATTCTTAGTGGGAAAGGCTGCAGAGAAAAATTGAATGAGAAGCACTATGGGGAAAAATTATTTTGCCACATTTTCCTTTGGAAAAAGAGTGGGAGGACCCCAATTTATGTACTGTCTAGGGATACAGGCTTAGATTCAATAGATACATCTCTTTTTGTAAGCTTTTTAAGAGCATGGGTCTAGATGTCTTCACTAAATTATTCCCAGCACTTAGAAGAGTTTTCAGCACACAATGAATTTTTTTTATAACCTCTTTATTGAGAAATAGTTACTATACCATAAAATCCACTCTTTTAAAGTGTAAAATTTATTTTAGTATATTCACAGAGTTATGCAACCATCACCACTGTATCATTTAATAATATTTTTATCATCTCAAAAAGAAATCCTTTACTCATTAGCAATCACTCTTCATCCTCTTTCCTCCTCTCAGCCCCTGGAAGCCACTAATCTATTTTCTACCTCTATAGGTTTGTCGATACTGGATATTTTACATAAATGGAATCATGTAACATGTGCCCTTTTCTTGCCTGTTTTCTTTTACTTAGCATAATGTTTTCACGATTCATCCATGTTGTAACCTGTATCAGCACTTCATTCCTTTTATGGCTGAATATAAGATATTCATATACCTATTATATGACTATATTTTGCGTATTCATTCATCAGGTGATGGACATTTGAGTTGTTTCCACTTTTTGGCTATTATAAAAATGCAGCTGTGAACAATGAAAAATAAGGTTTAGTTGGACATATGTACTCCATTCTCTTGGGTAGATTCCAAGAAGTAGAACTTCTGGGTCATATGGTAACTCTATGTTTACATTTTGAGGAACTGCCAAACTGTTTTTACAAAGGGGCTGAACCATTTTACAATCCCACCAACAATGAATGATGGTTCAAATTTCTCCACATCCTCACTTATACCTGTTATAGTCTTTTAAATTTATTTATATTTTTATTGATTTCAGAGAGGAAGGGAGAGGGAGAGATAGAAACATCAGTGATAAGAGAGAATCATTGATTGTTATTATCTTTTTTATGCTAGCCATCCTAGTATGTGTGAAGTGATGTCTTGTTGTGGTTTTAATTTGCATTTTTCTAACAGTTAATAATGTTCAGCATCTCCTCATGTGCTTATTGGCAGTCTGTATAGTCAATAAATATTTTATGAATGAGTGCATACAATCATAGACACTGAAGCAAGCTCTCAAGAATGCCATCTATAGCTATTCAGATAGTTACTGTTTAATAGAAATGAATGAATAGCATGTGGTAGGGAGTATATTATGGATCAGATAATGGAATACCCAACCACCTCACTTAGTTACTGTAGCTGATGTCTATGTTTGCTTTGTTCAATACTGACATTTGATATTTAAGTTGTCAAAGATGATCAGTGCCTCTCATTCTGATTCCAAATTCTTTCAAGCAAATGCAAAGAGAAGGAAAGGTCAGAAGTTACTGGTATATAGAAAAAAATATTGTCAGAGGGAATGATTGTCTTACATCATTTGGAGGACCAAGAGTCAGGAGTTATTATGGCTCTAAGGTATCTTGACTTACTTGTTCAAAATGCTAATAAGCAATATGTATAGAGAATCATTTTTGAGGTAACTGGTTATCTATCTTGATGTTAGAATATTATAGATCTCAGGCAATGGTTTAATAAAGAATCCAAAAAGCTCATATATATGTAGTAAAAACATGTTTTATTTATAATTAGAAGGTACCATAATATTTATTCTTTTGAAATATTAATCTTTTGAAAGCCTTATTTTTATTCTTATAAATATTAAGTGTTATCTTTAATTAGATACACATATTATTACTTGTAAAATCATTTAAAAATGTGTTAGTTTCCTAGCTAACTGAAGTTTAGAAACTTCTTTTGAATGGTCTTGCTTCTATGATAGGATTAATATACGTATATCACATCAGGACTATCTCAAATATTTAGGAAAGTTGTATTGTAATAAAAAAAGTAGTGGGTTTCGTCTGCCTAGAAGCCACTGCCCCATTCTGATAGCCACTCTATTTCCTTTTAGTGAATAATATCTAACCCTATGAACACAATCTGATGCAACTGTAATTCCCCTAACCAACAGATACCCCTGTACTCCACACTAGGCCGGTTGGAAATGTCTTTCCTGGAATGTTATGATTTTTAAATTAGACTTTTTTGTTATAACTTAAAGCACAGATATAAAGAACCACACAAAATAAGTGTATGAGTTAGTGAATTATTAAAAGCAAACACCCATTGTAACCACCGCCAACACTAAAAAAAAAAACAAAAACCTTTCCAACCACTCCAGAAGTTCTTTCTTATTGCCCATCACAAAGGCTATTTCTCTTGCTATAAAAATAATCATCATCCTGCCCTGGCTTAGTGGCTAAATTGCTTGGAATACACCAAAAGTTATAGGTTCGATTCCCTGTCAGGACACATGCCTAAGATACAGGTTTGATCTCCAGTCAGGCGGCAACCGATCCATGTTTCTCTCTTACATTGATGTTTCTCTCTCCCTCTCTAAAAAAAATCAATAAAATTGTGTAACATGTAATGAAACTAAAGCAGTCATATTTTAGTGCAAAAAATTAAAATTAAAAGCTATCAAGACTACATTATAAAATTTCCAAAAGCCTCCTAATATTTAAATCAAAAAAGGGGGGACAGTAGAAGAATATCATGTAAGGAAAAATATCCTGTAAGTAAATTACATCTAGAAAATTTTTACTTTAGAAAATTAACTTTCATTTGTAATGCTAACAGCAAGACACCCATGAAAAACATACATGGTGTCAAAACAAGCCAAAGGAAAATCGTTTGGGCAAAAAATGAAAAAGGATCCCAAGTCAAATTTATAGAAAAGATTCTTTTATTAACTTTTGGTCGAGAATATGTTTGTATATTTTCTGAAAACACTTCCAAGACCATGTGGATTCCTGCAACAGAGAGGAATTGACAGTACTGCTCCAGCCATGAAGACAGAAGAGAAACAGTCCAGAGATGGAAGATGCTGACGACGCCTTGCCATGCTAGCAGTCAGCAGCTGTGCGTCGCGGCAGGTTGCCCAGGACCAAACCAGAGAGGGTCGGACCTGTATTACCACCATGTGCCCACCATCCAGAACTGAAATATCATTGCTGACATGTACACATAAGGAACTATTTGACATTGAAATTGGGACTCAAAAGGACTGTTGGCCCAGAAAGAAACTCACTATAGACTGATTCATTTGCCTCTCAGCATAACCATTATTGCTTGTCTCATTTTCAGTTTTTATAAGTGTATTTCTAGTATCACATGATCTCACTCATCTAGGGGAAATAATGAACAACATAAACTGATGAACAAAAACAGACCCGGAGACAGGGAAGCATCGATCAGACTGTCAAACCTCAGAGGGAAGGTAGGGGAGGGTGGGGGTAAGAGGGAGAGATCAACCAAAGGACTTGTATGCATGCATATAAGCCTAACCAGTGGTCATGGACAACAGGGGGGTGGGGGCATACGTGGGGAGGGGTTTGGGATGGGAATGGGGGGATGCGGACAAATATGTAATACCTTAATCAATAAAGAAATTTTAAAAAATATCCTCAGGTGAGGATTAGGAAAACAAATAATAATAAAATAAATAAATAAATAAAATCTACAATAATAAAAGAGAAGCATGCAAATTAACCATCACTCCGCTACACCCACCAACCAATCAGAGTGAGTATGCAAATTAACCCAACAAAGATGGTGGTTAATTTGCATACACAGGCGCAGAGCGAAGATTGAAGATAGTGTATAAGGAAGAGGGAGGGAAAGCAGAAAGCGTGCGAGAGTGGCGGCAGCAGTGGGAAAGAAAGCGCAGGGGGAGGCGGCGGGAGGGAAGCCCGCCTCAGCAGGCTTTGCTCCCTTCTCTGCTCCGCTCAGGCCACAGGAAGCCCTATTCTTGCAGGAATCTTCCTGCAATGGGCCTCTAGTATAAAAATAATCATCCTGATTCTTATAGTGATCACTTCTTAAGTTTATGATTTAATCATTCAAGAAAGTGTCCCTGGATATTATAATTTTAAAAATCTGATATGTTTTTTAATCCACAGGCTCCCTCTCTACATTTCTCTTCCCTTAAGATACATTTGTTGAAGAACTTTAGGACCATTTGACCTTTAGAGTCTGGATTTTGCTGATTACACACTCATGGTGCAGTTAAACACGCTCCCTTCTCCTATTTTCTATAAAGTAGCAGTGGGATTCAGAGACTTAGTCATATTTGTCAGGAAGCATATAAGGTCTAGTTTTCTCTCTTTCCTTATGTAAGTTGCCATTGATGCTCAATGTATCGTTCTATTAAGTCATTGAAAATTTTAAAATGCTGATACTTTAATTCTGTCACTTCATTTTCATATATTAGTTGGAAAAAATTTATATTACTTGACTACCCAGTGAGACAATTCATATAGGAAATGCAGATTAAATACATAATTCTTTTATTTCCCTGGTTTTCAAGGTAATGAATTGGTTAGCTATTTACCTCAGAAAGTAACCAATTGGGATTTCCCCCAATATCATTCTGATAATTCAATATCACATATTTAAACTTATCTAATGGATTTCGATCCATTGTAATTCTTATCTTCATTGAAGCTCAAATCCTATCTAATAAAAGAGTAATATGCAAATTGACAGTCACTTCAACACACAAGGTGGCTGCCCCAATGTGGTCAAAGATCCTGCCCCCATGTGGACACAAGATGGCCACCACAAGATGGCCAGCAGGGGAGGGCAGTTGGGAGGGACCAGGCCTGCAAGGGAGGGCAGTTGGGGGTGATCAAGCCTGCAGTTGAGGGCAGTTAGGGGTGACCAGGCCGGCAGAGGAGGGAAGTTGGGGGCAATCAGGCCTGCAGGGGAGGGCAGTTAGGGGCAATCAGGCTGGCAGGGGAGCAGTTAGGCATCAATCAGTCTGGCAGGGGAGTGGTTAGGGGGTGATCAGGCTGGCAGGCAGAAGCAGTTAGGAGCAATCAGGCAGGCAGGCAGGCGAGCAGTTGGGAGCCAGCAGTCCTGGATTGTGAGAGGGATGTGCGACTGCCTTTTTAGGCGTGATCCTACCGGTATCGGGCCTAAACGGGCAGTCAGACATCCCTCAAGGGCTCCCAGATTGGAGAGGGTGCAGGCTGGGCTGAGGGACACACACCCCCGTGCACGAGTTTCATGAACTGGGCCTCTAGTTATCTCATAATTGACCAGTGGGAGCTTATTCAAGTTGTTTCCTGCATCCTATTGACATGATTTTTTTTTTTTTCTAGAAAGAAGATATTTTATTTTTGGTGTGTAAATTGCATATTTTATAGTTTAGTATTTTGGTTTTATTTTGAGTTACTCCTTGAGGGAGAAGCACCATAATATTTTCTGTTCATTGCTAGTGGGCCATAATAAAGTAAGACCCACACAATAACAAAAAGGCAAAATTGGAAAAAAACCTGCAGAGTTTAGTCAGTCTATACCATCCCACTCAACCCCACTCATGGAATTATGTAGATTGATAACTCAGGGACAATTCAGGGGCTATAATAAATTTGTGTGTCTGACAGTTTATGATTAGATTCAGGTTAGGATTTTTGGTAGAAATATTACAGAATATAAAGAATGGCATTTAAAACCAAATCTTGGCTCAGATATTCTCATTGCTACTAGCACTCACTGCTTTTAGACCCACTCAGTAGAAATCAAAGATTTCTAAAATGAATTCTGCTTCCAGTGATAACAGAGTAGCATATGAAGATATACAGGTGAAAATTTCCCAAGAGAAAGTGAAGAAGTACAGCACACTCCAGGTAAGAGAAATACTAACAGAATCTCAACTATGTTCATCATTGTCAAACTGCTGGAAAACAAAATTAAAGAAAAAAATCTTAAAAGCAGCCAGAGATAAGAAGAAAAGTAACACCCAGCAGAACAATGCTATAAATGGTAGATAAGTTTCATTAAGAAATTATGAAACCAGGAGTTCTTCCCCACTGAGAATCCCATTTCTTAAGAACATGGGTCAAAATAGATTTAGAATAATCCATAATTATTTACTTGTTTTATCCCACATTACACACACATTAGTCTCAGAATAACAATACTGAGACTATCACTGCCAATTGAGAGCACAGAAAAGTTAAAAATGTGTGTTGTGCCTGTTTTCTCCAAAGTATATGTGTACTATATTTATATTGTTGGATCACATAGGTTTTACATATTGGATCTTTTTTACCTGTGTTTAATATTCTTTTAACTCTCTCTTTCTCTTTTTCATTTATTTTTTCTTTTTAAACTTTGCATCCTTTTTATTTCTTTTTCAGTTGAGGCATTATTTGTTGTACTTACTCTTCTAGTTAGTCTTTATTTCTAAAATTATATGTACTTTTTGCTTTTAATTTTCTCGAGTCTGTCACCTCATTTTTAAGTTTCTGTAATTTTGATTTTTTGTTGCTGTTTTTCATACTTTGTATCATTTTAAATGTCTTTTGGTTTGTTTTAAAAGAGAATATTACAGTTCTGACCTTACATTTGTATGTTTTTTATGATTTTATTATCTACAAGGATTCAATCGTTCATTTTATTATCTACTAGAGGCCTAGGGCACGAAATTTGTGCATTGAGGGGGCATGTCCCTCAGCCAAGCCTGCTCCCTCTCCAATTTGGGACCACCAGGATAAGGCCTAAATGGGCAGTCAGACATCCCTCTCACAATCCAGGACTGCTGGCTCCCAAATGCTCGCCTGCCTGCCTGCCTGATTGTCCCTAACAGCTTCTGCCTGCCAGCTTGATCACCCCCTAACCACTCCTCTGCCAGCCTGATTGATGCCTAACTGCTCCCCTGCCAGCCAGATTGCCCCTACCTGCCCTCCCTTGCAGGCCTGGTTGCCCCTAACTTCCCTCTCTTGCCAGCCTGGTTGCCCCCAACTGCCCTCCTCTGCAGGCCTGGTCACTCCCAACTGCCCTCCCCTGCAGGCCTGATTGCCCCCAACTGCCCTCCCCTGCAGGCCCGGGTGCCCCCTCAACTGTCCTCCTCTGCCAGCCCAGTCACCCCTAACTGCCCTCCCCTGCAGGCCTGGTCCCTCCCAACTCCCCTTCCCTGATGGCCTGATCGCCCACAACTGCCCTCCCCTGCCGGCCATTTTGTGGTGGCCATCTTGTGTCCACATGGGGATGGCCATCTTTGACCACATGGGGGTGGCCATCTTGTGTGTTGGAGTGATGGTCAATTTGCATATTACCTCTTTATTATATAGAATTATATAGGACTAGTGGCCCGGTGCACGAAATTCATGCATGGGGGGTGGAGTGTTCCTCAGCCCAGCCTGCACCCTCTCCAATCTGGGACCCCTTGAAGGATGTCCTACTGCCAGTTTACAGGGATCAGGCCTAAACCAGCAGTAGGACATCCCTCTCACAATCCAGGACTGCTGGCTCCAGCCACTCACCTGCCTGCCTGATTGCCCCTAACTACTCTGCCTGCCAGCCTGCTCACCCCCAACTACCTCCCGTCGCCGGCCGGTTCGCCCCCAAATGCTCCCCTGCCAGCCTGATCACCCGAACTGTCCCCTGTGCCAGCCTGCTCACCCCTAACTGCCCCCCCTGCTGTCCTACTCACTCCCAACTTCCTTCCCCACTGACCTGCTTGCCCCCAACTGCCCCCCTGCTGGCCTGCTCACTCCAAACTGCCCCTCCCGCTGTCCTGATCACCTCCAACTGACCCCCACCGATGGCCTGCTTGCCCCCAACTGGCCCCCCTGCTGGTCTGCTTACTCCCAACAGCCCTGCCCCCCACCAGCCTGATCACCCACAACTGCTGTCCCATCCTGGCCTGATCACCCCCCGGCAACCCAAGCTCCCAGCCCCTCCTTTTTTTACTTTTCTTTTTCTTTTTTTCAACGTCTCCTTGAGTGGAGGCCAGGGCCAGCTGGAAGCAAGTATCTGGGATTTATTTATCTTCTATAATTGAAACTTTGTAGCCTTAAGCGGAGGCCAGGGCTGGCCAGGGCGGGTGGGAAGCTTGGCTTCCTCCATTGCCGGGGGCAACCCAACCTTCCTGCTCACTCCAGCTCCATGCCCACCACCATTTTTGTTGGGATTTATTTATCTTCTATAATTGAAACTTTGTAACCTTGAGCAGAGACCAGAGCCAGCCAGGGTGGGCGGGAAGCTTGGCTTTCTCCATCGCCAGGGCAACCCAAGCCTCCTGCTCTTTTGTCAGTTTAGCTCCAGCTCTGTGGCCGCCACCATCTTGTTTGGGTTAATTTGCATACTCGTTCCTGATTGGCTGGTGGGCGTGGCTTGTGGGTGTAGCGGCGGTACAGTCAATTTGCATGTTTCTCTTTTATTAGTGTAGATTATATAGGATGGTCTTTACTCTTCTGTCTTATGGTAACTTTGTAAGGGATTTGAATAATACTTTTCTGTTCATTTTTATATAAATTTTGTGTTTCAAACTCTAAGAAGGAGGGTTGTTGCAGATAGCTTTTCTGACTACCTGGAGCTCCTTCTGTTGTTTTTTCACATAATGTTTAAACACTTAGAAGTTTACTTCTCAGATTTTCTGGTTCCTCCCCCTCCCATTATTTTCTGGGTTGTCCCTCTTATTTACTTTTGTTTAAATATATTTTTTATTGATTTTAGAGAGGAAGGGAGAGGGAGAGAGAGAGAGAAACATCAATAATGAGAGAGAATCATCAATTGGCTGCCTCCTGCACACCCCAGCCCACAACCCACGCATGTGCTCTGATTGGGAATTGAATCATAACCTCATAGGTCAACGCTCAACCACCAAGCCACACCAGTCAGACTGGGTGGTCCCTCTTTTAAATCCATATTGTTCCTCAATATACATTTCACTCTCAAAAATCTCTCCTTCAGTGTGGAACCCAAGAGAACTAGGATAGACTATTCTAGCAGTACTTACACTATGCCTCATCATCTACTGTGTTGGGCAAAATTCCTCTGTTTCAACTGATATTCCCCAGTTAGTCCAGTGCAATTTCTGGAGGATATCTGTTGGCTATTTGAGTATTTTTCTGTTCTTAGGCTTACCAGATATCCTATTGTTTCCCCCAGGTTTCTTCCACCAAGATAGTAATAACACATAGGCCTGTGGACATTGGTGCTTTGGGGTTTGTGGGAACATCTTATAATTCTCTTCAGATAGTTTTCTATCTAGTTTGTTTGCTCTACTTTTATGTAAAAATTATAGAAAACTAAAATACTCTACTATACTCATGGGATCTTCTTCCAAGAATTCCTGAAATTTGAATCTTGAGCAGACTAATAAAGGAACTGAAAATAGTTGAAATCAGTGGAGATGTTCGAACCAAAATTTTGCTGATAAGACTTTTTCTATAGTTTTTATTAATTGATGCCCAGAGCTGCCTGAGTCTCAATATCTTTCTGACACATTCTTTTTTACTTAAATTAGCCAGAGTTAATTTATTTTGTTTGAAAACAAAGACTCAAACTGCAATGAAAATTTAAAAGTCAGTAATGAAACTTCTAATTCAGCTATGACATGTAAAAAGTATGGATGTTATCACTGCTGTCAACAACAAAAAAAAAAAAAAAAAAAGGAGGGGGGTCCTGGTACCATTGTAATGAACCTAGTTATTAATAACAGGAAAGGAGCAAAGGGAAGGCCAAATATTATAGGTATGTCTTTGGGGCAGCTTCACCAGAAAGCTAAAGCTTTACACTCCCCAGGGAGCTACCAGCTTATTCCCCATAGATTGCAAATTGCTGAGGGAAGGGACTGAACAGGAAGGAGAATAAATGCATGCCCAGTAAGGTTGGGGGTACTAGAGAAGGTGCTTGCTGTCAGTCACACCTGGGAACGGGTCATTGACCAGAAATGGCACAGCCACTGCAAGCACAGGAAGATTTGGGATACTTAATTCCCTGAACAAAGAAACTCATTCTCTTGGTTGCTCTGGGCTCTCTTGGGATTCTTGTTGCTTGGGGTGCTCTCTCTTGGCTCCCCTGCATTAGCCCATATGGCCCAGGGCCATATAGACTCTACCAGGGGTCCTCAAACTTTTTAAACAGGGGGCCAGTTCACAGTCCCTCAGACCATTGGCGGGCCGGACTATAGTTTAAAAAAAAACAAACTATGAACAAATTCCTATGCGCACTGCAGGCCCGGGACGAGTCGGCTGCTAAGCAGGACAGGCAGCGGCACCCGGCGGGCCGGATAAATGTCCTCGGCGGCACGCATGTGGCCCGCGGGCCGTAGTTTGAGGATGCCTGCTACACACAATGGACTATTGGACTGCACTAGCCTGATGCTGAACTGGACCCAGCGCAACATGGAATGGAAACTCTGGACACTGACTTCGCTTTGAGTTTTACTGAGACCCCAGCTACACTTCTTCTATGACTAGAATTGGACTTTAGAAACCCAAGGATGTCATTTCACAAAAATAAAGCTTTCTACCATATCTCATCCTCCCACGGGGGCCCTCTGGAAATGCTTATTCCAGTGGTACCCCAAAAACCCCACTCTCTCTAGCAATGGAGAAAGACCACCCACACTTTTCTCCAATATCAGTTATATGCAAAGTAACCTTACAGGGCGATCTGATCATAAATTCCTAACTGGGCAAGTCAGGGTGAGTAGTCATGCCCCAGGCATATAACTTTTTTAGTAAAAGGTTTCTCTTTGCCTTAAGCAAGCCCTGTCCATTGTTTCTGTGCATCTAGGTTAACACCCCTTTGAAATAAGTGTAACCACCCTCAAGAAAGCACATAATCTTGGTAATTATCCTGTAATCCAACCCTGGCCTTGATTTCTGCCACCCCCTTGTAATTTTCCTCACATTCCCTCCTTAATTTCAAATGCATAAAAGAAATTGCGAAACTTTCATTCTCCAGAGCATTTGAGATCATGCTTCCTGGCAATTTTTGTCAGTTTAGCTCCAATAAATTCTTATAAAAATTCTCTACAGTTTTAGATGATTTTATTCAACAAAGCTATTAATTAATAAAGGGACAGAAATACTTCTAAAGGCCACAGCCCCAAGGCACAGACCTGCTAAAAGACTGAGACTCAATTAGAAGATTATAAAATGTTCCTCCTCCCACACACTCTACCACCAATCCAGCAAGTCTCTAGTATAGTAACAGTGGATCACAGCTGAAGGAGCTGTCAAGGCACAGACTCACATCTCTTCAAGAGAGGCGACAAAACCCCTACAAGAATACTAGAGTAATGTGAAGCCTCTGACACAAAGCTACAAGAAACAGTAAACAGCACATCTCCTACCCAAATTAACATACGTCCTCTCTCTAAAAGCCTACTTGCCTCAGATACTATGACCTGATACAGTATGTCTGACTTTTAACATAAAACTACAATGGATGCTAAAAGGCAAGAAAAAGCACAGTCTGAAAATACAAAGCAACCATCAGAATATGATTCACATATGTCACAGATATTGGAATTATAAGACAGGGAATTTAAAATATACGTTAAGGACTATATTGGAAAAATGTGAAAACATGCAAGAATACATTAGTAATACAAGCAGAAAGACAGAAACATTCAGAAAGGATCAAGAGAAAATGCTAGGAATAAAAAACACTAACAGAAATGAAGAATGCCTTCAGTAGACTAAATGTGTCAATGTAAGAAACATTCAAACCTGTAGAGAATTTTTGTGAGTTTATTTGAGCAAAACTGACAATAATTGCTGGGAAGCAAAATCTAACAGATTGAGAAAATGCTCCAGAGAATGTCAGTTTTGCACCTTATTTTATACACTAGAGGCCTGCGGCATGAATTTGTGCATGGGTGGGGTCTGGCCAGCCTGCCCCAATTAGGGCCAATCAGGCCAGGCCGGCCGGGAGGAGGATCCCTGTTCCTGATTGGAGTGTGTGTGGTGGGGGGGTCGAGTGGGGGCGGGGCCAGCAGGGGGGAGCGGCCACAGCTGGCCTGGGGGAGGGGCCGTGGACAGTTGGCCAGCCGGCCCTGTCTCCTGGTTGAACTCACGGTTGAACTCCCAGTTGAACTCCCGGTAGAGGGGCCAATTTGCATATTAGCCTTTTATTATATAGGATTATAAAAAAAGAGAAGACATAAGTGGAGTGTATGAAATCCATTGGTGATAGATTAGGGAGGCAGGAGAAAGCAAAGCAGAGAAACCTCTGGGATTTGGATAAAAAGTAAAATAATAGTCGCATACTTCTACTAAGGTGGGTACAGGATAGTTAACAGTCAACAATTAACAAGATAACAATGAGGGGATCTGTGGTCTCTGTTCTGGTGTGCTACTTGTGCTTTGAGGGGACTGGAAAAAAATTACTTTGACATTCCAAATATATGTTATTGGAGATGTATAAAAATAACAGACAGGCTTAGTTAAGGTGAAAATTGACCTTTGTCATGGAAGAGTCTAGCCTAGGACATGACTACCCACCATATAGATTTTAGTTAAGAAAGTTTTAATTTCAGACCATCCTTTTGGTTATTTTAGGTTTCTGAGTTTGTAAGGTTGCCAAGCAGGCCTCCCCTGAGCTTAGTATATGGCGCCTTTTCTTCTACACGATTGGGAAAAGAATCAGTGAACTTAAAGTTAGGTCCATAGAAACTTTCCAAACTGAAATGCAAAAAATAAAAAGAATAAAGAAACAGATCAGAATATCCAAGAATTGTAGGACAACTGCAAAAGGTGTGACACCAGAAGTAAAAAAAAAAAAAAAAACAGAGCAGAAGAAATATTTGTAGCAATAATAACCAATTATCTTCCCAAATTAATGATACTAAACCACTTATCCAGGAAGCTCTGGAACATCAAGCAGTATAAATACAATTTAAAATAAAAGCAAACAAACAAAAGCCACACCTACGTATGTCATATTCAAATTTCAGAAAAATCAAAGGCTAAGAGAAAATCCTGAAAGGATCCAGGGTGGAGTGTGGGGGGAACCTTAGCTACAGAGGGATAGGCTTCTCATTAGAAACTATGCAAGCAAGAAGAGAGTGGAGTAAAATATTTAAAGTGTAAAAAAAAGTCAATCTAGAATTCTATATTCAGTGAAATTATCCTTCAAAAGTTAGAGAAATAAAAATGTCTGTAGTATGGCAATATAGGGGATTACAGGTCTTAAAACCTTCCTGCCACAGGATATCACAAAAGGAAACAAGCCACCAGAAACAAGAGTAAACAGTATCCCAGATAACCAGACCCTGGAACACCTCAGATATTATATTGGAATTATCAGATGATAATACAAAATAACTATGTTTAATATGTTTGCAGAAATATAAGAGATTAAAATACATGTGCAGTGAGAAAAAGACAATAGGATTTATTCAGAAGTTCTGAAAACTAACCATATACTAAACTTCTAAAAATAAAAAAGTAATAAATGAAATTTAAAAGTTAACCAAAGGACTAAAAAGCAAGTTAGATACAGCTGATTAGAATGAATCAATGGATTATCGAACTGGAAAAAAAAATCAGATTGCAGTTCAGAGAGCCAACTAGGTGTAAAACACTAAAGATGGTTTGGAAGGCAAAGTATAGAGTGCGAAGGGCTAATTAGAATGCCTGGAAGAGGCAATTCAAATGAGGAAAAGCAATATATAAAAAAGAATGGCTAAGAATTTTCTAAAATTGATGAAAGACATCAATTGTCACATTTAGGAAGCTCATTAAATCCCAAACAGTACAAATAAGTAGAAATTCACACCTGGAAACAGAGTGAAGCTGCAGAACAAAAAAGACAGAAAGATGATCTTAAAAACAACTAGAAAGAAAAGGCATTATCCACAAAGGAGACATTATTAAGCTGGCAGCTAATTTCTTAATAACAATAATGGTATCTAGAGAATAGTGGAATAATATATTATTAAAGTGACCTTCTGAGAATGAAAATGAAATATACAATGACAGAAACACACACACACACACACACACACACACAATCCTAAGAGGATTTATCACTAAAAGACCCTCATTGAGGGAACAACTAAAGAATGTATTCAAGGGGAAGGTTAGTAATTCCAGATGTACACAGGCTACAATCATATACTCTCAAGAAGGAATGTTGGAACTTTACTGAAACAGGACACTAGTGATCCTCCAGGCCACCATGTCTAAGAAAAACTCTGTTTATTTCTTACAAGCATGGTTTTAAATTTACAGTTGATTTTGTCAACAGATTGAAAAGCTTCTGTCAGTAAGACCTTAGAGTGCTTTCCAGGCAATATACTTAAAAAAACAAACAACAAAAACCCACATGGTTTTTTTAAAGGTTACTAACTGGGGTGAATTTTATATTGCTATGATCCAAGGCACTTGCTTTTGGCTAACAAGTACATTTCTGGAGCAGCTTGCTCTATCTGCATCAGAAAGCAGAGAAAATAAGCAGGTAAATAGGAAAAACAAATGTTTTAAGTGGAAGAAAATACAAGAGGATTGAACCACTGTAAAGGCAAGTGAGGACATTAGTTGTTCAGAACATGCACATAGTGAAATAGGGGGAAATATTCAATATTTGCATATGGATTTCCTGATACAAAAGAACCACTGATACAAATGCATAATATTGTCCTGAAGGAAATGAAAACCCATCTGAGTTTCACATTTCTAGAGAAAGGGTCTTTACTGGACTGTGGATCCTAATGATTGTTTTTGTTTGATTGCCTTCCCATTAGTCCAAAGCTGGGTGATATTAGAAAATTGGAGAGATTTGCTTACTAAAATGTCAGGTTATAAATCCTCATTAATGCAATCGATGGCAGGTTATTGTCAATCAAATTATTTAATTATTCAATTGGACAATAAAAATGTAAGAATTTTGTTTGAGGCAACATTGTGAAGAGGGCAATAGTTTCACCCACCTGTACCCTAAATTAACAATTAGTTTTTCTACTTTCATCACCTTCCCTTGGAAGATTTGATCTCCAGAGCCACAATTACTGACCTTGGCATTTTTTTAAAATACATTTTTATTGATTTTAGAGATGAAGGGAGAGAGAGATATAAACATTAATGTTGAGAGAGAATCATTGATTAGCTGCCTTCTGTATGCCCCACACTGGGGACTGAGCCTGCAACCCAGGCATGTGCCCTGATTGGGAATCGAACCGTGACCTCCTGGTTCATAAGTTGATGCTCAACCACTGAGCAACACTAGCCGAGCTGACCTTGGTTGCATTTCTAAAAGAATTCTTCTTAACCAGAATGAAGCATTAACTAGCAGACTGTCTAGCAATGTGGCAAATTTATGAACATCTATTATATCAAGGTGATATATATCAGCTCATTTAGGAAAGGGCATATTTTAGGGAAAATTAGCTAGCCACTTGAAGGAAAAGTGAAATTAGATCCCTACATAGACAACAAAATATTCAAGATTAATTATAAAGTTTAAAATAAAAGCATTAAATAAATAAATAAATAAAAAGTCAGAATAAGATATAGTAGGAGAATGTTTTTATTATTCTTCATAGTAAGCTTTTCTTAGTATGAAACAAAAACTAAGTAAAATTTTTTAAAGTATTGAAATTTGACTACATAAAATTTTAAATGTCTACGTAGTGAAAGATACCATACACAAAGTTAAGATGACAAATGGAAAATGGAGAAAATACTTGCAAAATATATAGTAGACAAAGCCAATACAGGTAATATCTAATAGCACAGGCTCAGGAATTAGGTTGCATAGGTTCAAATACCAGCTATACCACATTCTAGTCTTTCGACCTTAGGCAAGTTACTTAACACCTCTGGGCCTCAAGCTTCTTCATCTATTAAGTGGAGGTAATAAAATCTACTTGAGCTAGCTGAGAGCTATTTTTATGTAAAGGGTCAGTTAAATAGTAAGAAAAGGATAACCAACCCACTAGATATTCAACATCAATAAATACCTTTTTATCTTATTTTCACCTACTCCCTGGCAGCATTGCAATGTACCAAACTAGTCCTAGTCGATATTTTCTTTAGTTGGCTTTTTACCTCTTTGTTCCATGCCTTACTGTCATAGCTATCTCAGCCTAAAAATTCTCCATCCAGTCTCTGCACATAAAAATACTACCCATATTTTATTTCTTTTTCTTTTTTTTTTTTTTTTTGGTTTACTACCCATATTTTAAATCCTAACTCAACTCCTGTCTTCTCTATAGACTGTTTCTGACTAGTCAAGTCAAATAGTGCATTCTTTTTCTCTGAATTTCTAAGGTGCCTATAATACTACTTTCTATATATAATCAAACCTTGTGAAAGTTTTACTTCCTATAGAAATTTGTGAATTTTCACAGACTAGAGTGACTTATTCTACTTCAATGTCCTTATTATAGTGCATAGGAGGTATTGTATAAAAATGTTTACTGTTTTTGTTTGTTTCCCATAACATTTATCTACTACAGGGTAATCAGTGAGAAGATATATGGAATTCTCACATACAAAATCTATCCATCACACACACACACACACACACACACACACACACACACGAACATTTCCTAAGCAGCACATACTTTCTTTATTTACACTTAACTATAAATACATAAGACTGATTGATTTAATAAAAAATTGTGATATAACTCTACTGGAAGGATGAAGGTAGGAGAGAAATTACAAATATCTAAATGATAAATAAATAAATCCTCATTTACCATAATAGCAAGTCAATAGATGAAGTATAAAATTGTCGAATTAAGGAATAGGATTACAAAGTTAGAGGTGCTGCAGTCAGAAGAGCAGAGACGGCTGTGGCCAGACTAGGGGCCAGGTGGCTGCAGTGGCCCCCAGGCTGCCAGCTGTGGACCATGTGGCCATGGTGGCCTGTGGCCATGGAGGATCTTGTTCAAGATGGGGTGGCTTCACCAGCCACCTCTGGAAGTGGGAAACCTAAGGCAAAGAGAACACT
The DNA here is from genome assembly GCF_963455305.1 of Plecotus auritus. NCBI lineage: Eukaryota > Metazoa > Chordata > Mammalia > Chiroptera > Vespertilionidae > Plecotus > Plecotus auritus. Next base: position 157,853,243 of record NC_137772.1, on the reverse strand, counting down.
TGACTAGCAGGCTCCCTGAAGAGTGGAAGGCTGGAACATTGCTCAAGGAAGATCTTATCAAGATTGCCAAGAAGCAAATGATGCCAATACAGAAAGTAAGTCAAGATGTACTGACGGGAGAAAAAAACAGAAGTACTCAAATCAAAACCTGTGTCCGGAGGAACTGATGATATTATTAAGATGGACTGCTGTGGCAGGAGCCAGAGACAGGTCCTCCCAGAACCCACGGCTACCTCGCCTGTCCAGACAAACACAGGCGATATCCTGGGCCATGTGCCAGACCTTGGCCTTAGCCATGTTTTGAATTTTTAGTCCCATGAGAGGAAGTGCACTGCATGAGAGGAAGTATACTGCCTGCGGACTGGTGGAATATTCTTTTTTTCATATCATCTTGCACTTTGTGTCTGCCTCCATTGATCTGCCTGAAGTGAGCATTCTACACAAGATCACCTGCAGTCAACTGCTGCTTGTGTTGGACCAATCTAAACACCATCATGTCATGGAGAATCAGTATTGCTCTCTGTGTGAGGTCACTGTGAGCACAAAAGCCAAACACCGCAGCACCTGCAAGTGCACCGCTGGCTTTGTCCATCATAGCCAATGGCTCAAAACTGCACCAGGAGCAGGAATTACTAGTACTGGTGGTTCTTCAGCTCTGTGGCCTCTTCCTGGGTTACTGTGCTTGGTTATCATCCTCTTGTACATTTTCATCCAGTACATCAACCTGTGGGTGCTCCAAGGGATGCCCACAATGGAAATGTTGGCAAGCAGAACATGTGGCTGTTGTTCCTGCCATATTTTCACCGAAAAGCCAAGACTGCAGTGCTCATGACAATCGGGGTGTTTGTGCCAGTGTTCAGTCTGATCTGCCTCTTGCTGATTGAGTGCCTGTTCATCTTCCATTTTTATCTAGTGTTGAATGGGATGAGAACGTTTGATTGTGTGACACAGGGCCACAAACAACAGAGGTCAAGAGCCTCATCAAGGAACAAAAATAGGACCCTTCGAATATAAGTATTGCCACAGCAAAGAGATCACAGCCCAATTTGATCTGCACGTAGGTGCCTGAAACTTTGCTATATCAGCATCAAAGACACCTTGTGAGGAAAGGATCAAGCCAGCAGGTTCTTTCCTTTAGACCCAAGCATTTCTCCAGAGGAAATGAATGACAACCCAGTTTCTCTCCACCTGGCAGGATGCTATCTTCTGTAGTTTTGCCTCCAGCTCTGCCCCTTGTCAAGTCTGTGAGCATTACAGTGGTTCAGGAAGACTCCTCCTCACCAAAGGTTGCAAACAATCTCCTTCCTGTGGAGGGAGACAGTGCTGAAAATGAAGGCATAACTTCAGGAGCCACTGGGCCAGCACTGACTGAGTGCCCCACCCAGGAGCCCTTTTCTGAGATTCTGATCCTGGCTGTGGAGTCAGCCAGGGAAAACCTGTCACTCCCAAACTTGCTGCAAGGCAGCAGCCAGAATGTGCCATCTCAGGAGCCCCAGGACGCCCTCCCAGAAGCCCAGGAGGTCCAGACTATGCAATCTCCCACCATCATCATTGTGAAGGAGCTGGATGAGGACCAGGTCCTGCAGGAAGTGTGCCTCCTCCAGCCTGAACAATTTTCAGAATGTCAACAGGAGGTGACTTTGTGCTGGGCCCAGAAGTCTAGCCAGTGGGCCTCTGCTTCCCTTGGGACCAGGACCAACCTGTCCTCAGCTTGGAGCTCAGCAACTCCTCTAATGAGTCCATTGAGATAGAAGCATTCGTTCCTCCAGAGTCCCCCGTGACTATGATGCCCGATGAGCTGAAGCTTGGAAAGAAGACTGGTCCAAGAGCTGTTTAAAATAAAAAAAAATATGTAAACATCTCCCAGATCCATCTCCCCTCTTCTCTTCCCTCCCCCTATACCCCCTTCTTCTCTTTGCCCACCCCTCCAACTCCAGACACCAGTGCCCAGAGCCAGAGCCCAAGACCCACACTTGGATGGGTCTGCCAGCACAAGCCTCTTGCTCTTTCTAAGAGAGCCAAGAAAAGAAGGAACCAGAGTTCCTCCTCTGTTTTTGGCTACATGGGATTTTAATGAATTCAGCATTTAATCAGTTTGGAAGCCATATTTTAACAGACATTATTAGGTTTTTAAACATGTTTGTGTTATTCAAGGAAGAAAGTGAATTCAGAATGAACTTGGTACAATGTTTTTAGTCTTGCTCAACATTGATAAGTTTATGAGTTTCAGTAGCTTTTTAAGGAAATTCTTCACCATTTTCTACAAAACTTTATAGGAAATTATCCTATATAATAAAAGGGTTATATGCAAATCGACCGAATAGCGGAATGACCAGTCGCTATGATGCACACTGATCACCAGGGGGCAGACGCTCAACGCAGGAGCTGCCCCTGGTGGTCAGTGTGCTCCCACAGGGGAGAGCTGCTCAGCCAGAAGCCAGGCGAGCGCAGTGGCGGTGGCAAGAGCCTCTCCTGCTTCCAAGGCAGCGCTAAGGAGCAGCGAGCCGAGCAGGCCGGTGGTAAGGAGCAAGGGCTCCTGGACTGCAAGAGGGATGGAACAGGCCTAAGCCGGCAGGTGGACATCCGCTGAGGGGTCCCAGACTGATAGAGGGTGCAGGCTGGGCTGAGGGACACCTCCCCCCCCCCCCCCGAAGTGCACAAATTTTCATGCACTGGGCCTCTAGTAAATAATAAACATTAATTTTAATGGCAATATAAAAGAAATAAGATTACGAACAGTATTCAAGCATGGAGGTAAACACAGGGGATTAAGAAAAATAGTCTAAAAATGGTAGTCTATAGGGTAGGGTTTCTCAAATTTTAACCTAAGAATCATAGCTTACTGGGCACCCTTCTCAGAGATCTGAGTCAATAGGTTGGAATGGACCCCATGAATATGCATTTCTAACAAGCTCACTGTGATACCAATGCTGCTGGTCCTGGGTTCTAACTTTGAAAGTAGAATTAGTTAGGCAAAGGCCATCTGTTTTTCATTATAATTAATGCAGTATGTACAGTAGTACTCAAACTTGGCTGCTCATTAGAATCACCAGAGAGCTTTGAAAACTAGTGATGCCTAGGTCCCATCCCCAGATGTTGTGATATAATTTATCTGGGTGTAATCTGTTGTTGGTGGTTTTAACAGCTCTCTAGATGATTTTAATGTGTGTCTAAGATGGAGGAACACTTTGTAAATATAATTTTCTTTTTAATTATGTGCATAAATTACTTTAATTTTAATATAAAGGTAATTATCTGTATAATGTGCATGGGAGTGGGAAAAATGCAAGATTAAGAGTTAGAAGGTGTGGGATTGTGTCCGGTATGATCCTCGGCCATGAGCCAGCTCTGTGTCCTTGGGGACAATGCTTAATCTGTATGGGCTTTAGTTTCCTCAAATGTAAAACTAGAGGCCCAGTGCATGAAAATTCGTGCACTCAGGGGTCCCTCAGCCAGGCCTGTGCCCTCTCGCAGTCCGGAACCTCTCGGGGGATGTCCACCTGCAGGCTTAGGCCTGCTCCATCCCTCTCACAGTCCAGGAGCCCTTGCTCCTTACCACCCACCTGCTTGGCTCACTACTCCTTAGCGCTGCCTCTGAGGCAGGAGAGGCTCCTGCCACCGCCGCTGCACTTGCCTGGCTTCTGGCTAAGCGATGCTCCCCCTGTGGGAGTGCACTGACCACTAGGGGGTAGCTCCTGCATTGAGCGTCTGCCCCCTGATGGTCAGTGTGCGTCATAGCAACTGGTCGACCTGTCGTTCTGGTTTTTCCGTCATTCAGTCACTGGGCTTTTATATATATACCAGAGGCCCAGTGCATGAAAATTCACTCAGCCCGGCCTGCCCCCTCTCACAGCCTGGGAGCCTTCAGGAATGGGAGGTGACCTGGCAATCAGGGGAAGGCGAAGCCCCCATCACACCTCTGCTGCTGCCACTGCCGGCAGCACAAGCCTCGGCCGCCCCTGGTTACCTAAGCCTGGGCGGCTAGGCAGCTGACATCTGAGGCTTGCCTGCACCTCAGGCCAGCCCTGGGCGGCTGGGGGACTGAGGGCGGGTCTGGCTGCATTGTGCGCCTGTCACCCCCCCAGCTGGGCTGAAAGGACTGGGGGACTCCGGCAGGGCTGAGGGTACTGGGCGCTGCCATCTTGTGGTTATGGGTGCCACCATCTTTGTCATGGTGTGATGTTCAATTTGCATATTCCCTCTTTATTAAATAGGATAGATTAGGATGCTGCACTAGTTATTCTCAAATATTCTTTCCAACTTCACATTTTTGGGGTTATAGCTATAATGCCCTGTGTTATCTATAATAATAAAGGAGTAATATGCTAATTAGACCGGCCATCCTTCTGGACGACCTTCTGGATGAAGCTGGGGCTATGAGGGAAGCCTGGGTCCCGGGTGCCTGCCAGTGGCCAGAGGGAAGCCTGGGTCCCAGATGCCTGCTGGTGGCTGGAGGGAAACTTGGGTCCTGGGTGCCTGCTGGTGGCCGGAGGAAAGCCTGGGTCCCGGATGCCAGAGGGAAGCTGGTGCCGGCAGCCGAGGGAAGGAAGGCCTACTCTTGCACAAACTTTATGCATCGGGCCTCTGGTAAAATATGAAAGTTTAAAAAATATACAGCAACAAAAAGTTCTTCATATGAGTGTTTATTTTATTTAGGGAACTAAATCATACATATTTTCATTATTTCTTTTTAATTAATATTATTTTCATATAAACATGTCACTTTTCCCCATTATATATTTATACACTCAGTAAAATAACAAGTTCACCCTGGGAAATAAAGATGAAAACAGTTGAGATTAATTTATACTTAGTGGCAGAGCAGTACATCATTGTCATTTCTCAAGAAAATCATTTGCTAGATTGCATCCAAGATGACAAAATAGGCTACCCTTCTGTTATTGTGAATTATTTTCCCAAAAGTGATGAAAAGCAGATCCTGATCCTTCTATTGGCCCCAAACCTCTTTCTACAAGCAGCACCTACTTGTAGTATGTCTACTCCTGACTAACTTTAAGGGGGCAGTGTGTGGTCATAAATTCAGGCAAAACAAATAATTGATTAGAGTGGTAGCTAAGCTCCCTAGTGACTCCTCATTACTCAAAGGTCTTACCCTGATTATCTCAGAGGCTTAGTATAAATATGCTGTCAATTCATAATCATGAACACTAACAAAAGGAAATTTGGAGAATAAGGATTGATACAGATGATCCAAGGGATTTTAGAGTGACTTTAGAATGCACTACATAGAGGGAACTTCCAATATGCCTTCATAATTATATTTTCTTTAGAATACTTTAAAATTAGCTTTCATTTCTTAAATCAATACAGATAATTGGTATTGTAAAGATAGAGAAAAGAACCTATTCTGAAACAAACAAACAAAATCAGCTGCTCATAATTACAGATGGATTATGAAGAGAAAGCTACGCAGCTTTTTACAAAAGTACATATATTCATGTGCACATATGTTTGCCTGTGACTTTGAACTCCTCCCTTTTAAAGAAACTTTTTGCCCAGATGGAAATCAGAATCTATAGTAATCTAGTGCTGAAACAAAAGGTGAATTTCAAAATGAAAGGAGGTCACAGCCATGTGCCACGATTTTGCAGGTAGTTAAAAATGGACTGAGAAGTTACCATCTGGTGGGAGGCATCTTAGGGAAGCAGCCACCTTCTGTTGGACATAAATAGAATGAAAGCTTGTTGAGCTATTTATTCTTAGATGTTTGCCATCATGTTTTGCTCCTCCACTGAAATATACCCATCTTATGATCTCTCAGTTTTAGAATGGATGTTCTTAGCTAAGTCTGACCTAATCTAATCTATTGATTTATTCTGAGATGTTGTAAGAGTCCCCTCTCTCAGGTAAAACAGAAATGTTTTCAGAAGTTTGACTCTTCTTGTTTACCCTACTAAAAACACTAAGAGAAATTTCAGGTGAAGTAGGAGAGGAGCTCAGTACCAAGAAGAAGAAAGGTTGGTGGGCTAGTAGGATCTTGTTAAGCCCCTGCAATCACAGCATCTATGTAGTATAAGGGCTAGAAAATACACACCTACGTTTAGAAAGCAGTTTATATGTGAATGGAGTTTTCAGCTCTGTTTTCTTGAAGAAAAACATTGAGTGTCATTCAAAATCATTTGAAAGAGATTTACAAATAATATAAAAAGTAACCTATACAATAAACAATAATAATGCTAACTCATATTTATAGTTTTTTAAAAGTTAGAGTTGACACACAATATTATGTTGGAGGTGTATAACACAGTGATTTGACATTTATGTACTTTGGGATGTGATCACCACAAAAAGTCTAGCAATCATCTGTCACGGTACAAAATTATTACAATATTATTGATTATATTCCATGTGTTGTGCATTACATCCTGTGACTTAATTATTTTATAACTGGAAGTTTGTATCTTTTTCCCTTCACTTTTTCATCCATCTCCCAGGTCCCATCAGCCTCCCCTCTGGCAACCATCATCAGTTTGTTCTCTGTGTCTATGAGTCTGTTTCTGTTTTGTTTTATTTGTTCATTTGTTTTGTTCTTTTAGATTCCACATGTAAGTAAAATCATATTGGTATGGTATTTGTCTTTATCTGACTTATTTCACTTAGCATAATAGCCTCTAGGTCCATCCACATTGTCACAAATGACAAGATTTCATTCTTTTTTATTGCTGAGTAATATTCCATTATATATATATATATATATATATATATATATATATATATATATATATATATATATACCATATCTTCTTTACCCATTCATCTCTCAATGGACACCTAGGTTGCTTCCATACCTTGGCTATTGTAAATAATGCTGCAATAAACATGGAGATGCATATATATTTTTGAATTAGTGTTTTCATTTTCTTTGGATAAATATCCAGAAGTGGAATTCCCAGGTCATATAGTAGTTTTATTTTTAATTTTTTGAGGAACTTCCATACTGCTTTCCATTGAGGCTGCACCAATTTACAATCCCATGAATACTGAACACAAGTTCCCTTTTCTCCACATCATCATCATTATGTATAGTGTTTCAAAAGTGCTTCCACAAAAATGATCTAATTCCTCATAACAAAACAGCCCTAGCTGGTTTGGCTCAGTAGATAGAACACAGACCAGCATACTGAAGGGTCCTGGGTTCCATTCTGATCAAGGGCATGTACCTCAATTGTAGGCTGGATCCCCCGCTCTAGCCAGGAGGCATGTGAGAGGCAACCAATCGATGTGTCTCTCTCACATCAATGTTTCTCTCTCTGTCTCTCACCCTCCCTTCCACTCTCTCTAAAAATTAATGGGAAAATATCCTTGGGTGAGGATTAATAAAAACAAAACAACCAAAAAAAAAAACACCAAAAAAACCCAAACCTGTGTGTTAAGTATAGTAATTAAAAGCCCCATTTTACACATGAAGAAACTGAGATTCAAAGAAATTAAATGAAGTACCAATAATGGTATATAACTAGTACATGGTGGGAAGAGAGGAGCTAAAAAGGCTTGCATTCAAGTGACTATAATAACAACTACCATTTATTGGACACTTACTATGTTCCAGTCGTTAAGTACTTGTAAGGATATTATTGCATCATAAAATATTACTTCTTAAAACCCACAGATGAATATCTTCTAACAAAAGGGAAATAAAAATAGACTTATAAAAAATTTAATTTAATGTACACATATAATACCTTAATAAAAAAATTTTTAATTTGTAAAACAACTTAAGTCAGAAAATGATGATGACGATAACTATCATTTGCTGAACAACTACTATTTGGCAATGTGCTAGGAACTTAATCTATATTTTATCTAATTCTCACAACTACCCAACAAGGCAGATATTATCTCCTTTGCACATGAAAAAATATGTGGCACAGAGAGATTAAGTGACTTATGATCATACAGCTGGTTAAGTGACGGGACATTCTAAATATGTGTCATATGATATCTAATTACACTAAACTTTTCACTCTTTAAATGATTATTTAATGGTCATGAAAACTCACCTATATAGACGTAACTACATAACTGGTATTTAGAACAATTTATTTATGTTTCCCAATACTCTTTTTAAACTGTTGAATGTGAGTAGCCTTGAATTAGAACTCAGACAGGCTCCATATAATTTTCTGGCCACTCTTAGGTAAAGTTCTGTAATCACACTAGGTCATAAATACAGTGTGAGTACAGCTATTATAACTTTCCAATAACATAATAATAAAAATGCCAAAATTGTTGGAATGTTAAAAGCTTCCCACCGCTTCCAACGGGGCTTGCTGTAGGTTGGACACACACATGTTGGGAGTGAGGAAGTCTTTCTTTCCCTGCTCCTCTTTCCTTAGTTTATTAACTACTAGAGGCCCGGTGCACAGATTCGTGCACCGGTGGGGTCCCTCGGCCTGGCCTGTGAGAATTGGGCCAAAACTGGCTCTCCGACATCCCCCAAGGGGTCCTGGATTTTAATAATTTTTTTAAGCACCAGCTTTGAGGTTCTCTGAAATGCAACTTACTATTTCTGCTGTAGATTTACAAAGTCTCTATTGATATGAAATGCCCTATCTTTGGCATTCCTTGGAAGAAACCAGTCTCCGGGGAACTGTTTATATTTAACTAAATATAATCTCTTGTGCTGAAGAAGAGACCAATCTCAGAACATCACAATAAACATTATTTTGATCATGAAACTGGGCATTGAAAACCACCTCAATTTCATTAAGCTTCAGCTTAATTGTATCCATTGCAAGGATTCCAGGCAAACCTGCCTTTTGCAAAGCTGTATTTGGAGTGGGCATGTAAATCAGTGATATTGCTTCTGCTCTTTCCAAATCTAACTACATGACAAGATATTTTTAATGCTTAAATTACTCTTGGAAAGAAAACTCTGTGCCAAAGAAACCAATTGCTTTAATTCTTCAAATCAATGAGGTATAATCTATTAAATTACTATTAATTGATATACACAGAGAATATCTCATAATTTTATTTTTAAAAGTTTATCCTATGTTCCTTAATATTCCTTCACATTCATGTAACATTAAACTTGCAACACAAATACCAAAGTAGGTCATACACACATAAGTGAATTAGATACATAATTTATTTTATTATTCATAAAAAGTATAGTGCTACATATCCTTATTTACTCATTTTTATTTATACTCTGATTTTTTTCCAAAAAGAATTTTGATGGTTATGTAAAAATTTTAGTATATACAATATAAAGATTGAGAGCCAACAGTGGTAGATACTAAGCAAAACTGTTTTGCCATGAGTGGTTGTATTTTAAATTCTATCATATTGCTTTTAAAAAAGCAACCTCAGTGTACTAAAGAATAGGATGCTGAAAGGTAGTTTAATCAACAATATAATATAATGAGGTTAGTAAACAAACAATGAAGAAGTGACTTGGTATAATTTAGTTGCAATTTAGACATTTTTTAATATTTTTGTTTATGTTTTAATATTTATTCATACATTGCTTTATTTTTTTCTAAAACAATATTTTCCAAATGAAGTTTTCAAATATTTGCTAAAAATATTGCCTAACAACAGATGAAATAATAAAATAAAAACTGGCCTGGCCTCGGTTGATCAGTGGTTGAGCATTAACCTGTGAACCAGGAGGTCATGGTTTGATTCCCAGTCTGGGTACATGCCCAGTAGGGGGAATGCAGGAGGCAGCTAATCAATGATTCTCTCTCATCATTGATGTTTCTCTCTCTCCCTTCCTCTCTGAAATCAATAAAAATATATTTTAAAAACCCAATTAAATAAAAAACTGTATTAGTATACTCTTTCTTCTTCTTATGGGCCAATGTGGATAATTAGCCAGAAAGTAGCTATTTCCCCTATTTCCCCTATTTTGTCCATCTACCCATAATACTGAAGGGTTTTTTTGAATCTCAAAATTACTAGGCACACATACATGAATTATGTACAAATGGTTAAATTTATTTATTTAATTTTATCTTTCAATTTAAATTTTATTTATTCACATATTTAGTTTACTTTTTAAATTAATTTTTTATTTCAGAGAGGCAGGAAGAGGGTGCGAGAGATAGAAATATCAATGATGAGAATCATTGATCAGCTGCCTCCTGCACACTCCCTACTGGGGATCAAGCTCGCAACCCAGGTCTGTGTCCTGACCGGGAATTGAACCATGACCTTCTGGTTAATGGGCTGATGTTTACGTTCAACCACTGAGCCACATTTTTATTGAATTTATTGTGGTGTCATATACATGAGACATTTTTTAGATTGACACATTGTTAACTACTTAGAGGTTTAATTTTAATATCAGTTGGAAATATTACCACATATTTAATTATGTGGAAGAGCAGTCATGGGGCCAAGTGAAGGCCCTATGGAAAATTTAGCTTCCTCCACCCCATGAATAACTTTCTTCAACCCCCAAACCCCAAAGAAACATTCAAACTCAGCAAAAACATTTTCTATATAACCTTGCCTTCACACCTTCTTTCAACCAGATTGCCTTCTTAAACTCTTCCTATGTAGAAATTTTGGAATCACTACTAGCAATCTGCAAATTCATAGGTTTAAATATGACAGCTTCAGTTCACATCTCTATTTGCTACTGCTCTCTGTTTTCAAAGAGTAACTAAAAGAAGAAAAGCACTTCAAAGTTTAAAAAAATAAAATTCTGGTAATTACAAAGAGAGGAAATGGAGAATGCTTATTAATATTTGATAAGGACTAATATAAAGTCTAAGTAAGGTAAGATATAAATTTAACATAGATCCAAAATCATCACTGAAGTAAGATCTAATATTTTGCTGCTGGTATTTTTAAATAGCAACCTATATTTAAGGTTTGAGTTGACTCAAGGTTTTGAAGTTGTTATGTATATATACTGTATACTTTTGTTGGAATTCCCCTGGTTTGTATCCTAAGTTCATGTTCTAGCTCTACTTGCTCTTCCTGGGTGATTTTTTAATATTGTCATCATTTTAACCATTCAACAGCCTATATGCTGTTGACTACCAAATCTGGGTATTTAACAAAAAAGCTTCATTCTCATACCCAATTATCTCCTAAAATCTCCTCTAGATTTGTCATAGATTTCCTAAACCTCAACTTGACTAAAACTAAACTCATGATATACTTACTTCTCCTCTTATAATTACTTAATTGTTGGCACCCCATCCATCTGATCATCCATGTTAGAAACTCTGAATCTTTCCTATCCCTCACCTTCCCTACATTCAATCAATGATCAAGTTTTATCCACCTAACTTCCTAAACATTATTTTAATCCTTATCTTCCTTCTACTACCTAAGTGCAGAACCACATTTTTTATCCCCTGGAACACTGATCTCCTATCTGGTCTCTCTGCCATCAAATTTGTCCCCCTGTAATTGTCTCCTACACTGCTCTAGAATTCTGAAATGTTGCCAGTGTGTTCTAAAATGAAAATCTGTCCATATCATCCATCTATTTAAAATCCTCCATGGTTTCTGAGAGACCTGTGCATTACTTTCCAAAGTGCACATCTCAGAACTCCAGTCCCAAAAGATAGTATTTCGTTAAATGTTCCACGGTCAGAAATTATACAGTGTGTTCTTGTTTTGGAGAGTCACATTGCATATTACCATATTTGTTTCCAAGAGACTCTACATTAAAGGAATCTTTGGATCTAATGTTTCCCAAACTCCTCCCCTGACAATTCTCCTGCTCAAAACAAAATATTCCATCAAGAGTCTGCTAGGAAAGCTCCTTAACATGTCGCAAGAGGCCTTGCATTATCTGGACTCTGTCTGACTCCTCAGCCATCAATTCTCCCCACTCCCCACATCCTATTCTGTTCTCTAGTATCCCTGAAGTGTTGTTTCTCAGTTCTTGGCCCTAGCTCAAGCTACTGCTTCTTCCTTCTATCCTTCTTCGACTTATTTCAAAAGTGGCTTCCTGCAGAAAACCTTATGCTTTAATAGCCCTCCAAGCCTGCTTCTTTTGTTACATTTACCACATCTATTTATGAATCTCGCTCCCCTACTAGACTATGTGCCTCTTGAAGGCAGTGATCACATTTTATTCATCTTTGTATCCCCAGCATAACCACAATACTTGGCATTTAGCAAGACTGAAATGAAATAAATAGTGCCTGTCCTATGTAGCCAGTAACTGAAAAAAACTCCATACATGTTAGTTGAATCAGAAACAGGTTTCCCTCAACCAGTTATTTGAAGGTCTGTAAATATAAATCAGTTCTTTCAATGATGACTTTTATCTGGTCACAGACATTGGTGGCCCTTTTACTACTCTGACAGCACACACAATGTTGTTCTACAAATCTTTAGAGTTGTGGCCTTTGGTTCAGTTTCTTTTTAAGCCAAATCTTTCAGATACAGAGAACTGAATAGGCACAGGAAAGAGGATGTAGTTTAGAAGTCCCTGGACTGGCTCATGAAGAGATATAGTGAGGTAAATTAATGCTGACACAGTGCCCTCTGTCAAAATAGCATGCAGGTCTAAGAAAATGATCACAAGCAGCATATGTGCTGGTTGGGGAAAGCAAGCATTCCAGATGGCTATGTTACAGCTGAACTTTTTCAACAGACTTTCAGGACAGAGAGAGGAAAAATCTGTTATCCAGGTCATTCTTAATTCTCTGGGATGTCATCTAAAGCTATTTTTGTTTTGAAGCTCCTAAGAATCCTGACTAGTAAATATTGACTATTTCATTGTAAGGCAAATAATGCTCGTTAAATTGGAGGCTGGATGGATGTTTCCTAAAAATTATGCTAAAGAATCTTTTTATCTTATAATTCCATTCCCTTTTACTTACTATACACCAACTAGCATTACTATTATACTTTTGCAGAAAATCAAACCCATACTTACCTGTGGGTTAGTGAGAAATTATGTGTTTGATGTTTCTGGGTGAGTCACCCTTTCATTTAAATATCTCTTGCAATCTTTAATGGATGCCTTCTACCATGAAATAGAGGTATCTGCTGAAAAGGGCACCTCAGTCACTCTATACAGTTGTACAGGAAGATCCTCTGATCCAATGGCACATGATTTCTGATTCTCACTGCATAACAATCACATATGCTAAATTTCATCATGGCATTACACAGTGTGGAACAGACTTCTGTGTGTTCTTATAAAGACATTTTGAGGAAATTCTAACTCTACAAATTCCAAAAGTGTGGAAAAATAATAAAAATTGAGCAGCACTGGCTCTAGTCTCCTGAGACATAAAAAATGCTCAAAGGATTATAGAGGGAGCCTCAGATTGGCCACCTGGCCATAGGTTGTAGCTGCAGCCTGTCTATTCATTTTTAGACCTAGAAATTGGCAATGATTTATTAAGAAAAAAAAATTGTTTTCCTGACCGGTTTGGCTCAGTGGATAGAGCATTGGCCTACGGACTGAAGGGTCCGAAGTTCAATTCTGGTCAAGGGCACATGACCGGGTTGCGGGCTTAATCCCAAGTTGGGGACATGCAGGAGGCAGCCGATTAATGATTCTCTCTCACCATTAATATTTCTATCTCTCTCTCCCTCTCCTGTCCTCTCTGAAATCAGCAGAAATATATTAAAAAAGAAAAAATTGTTAGTTTTTTCTTAATGAAGCAGCAGAGAGAAAAGCATAATAGGCATATAACAAAGGACAGAAACAGAAATTTCCTTCTCTTTTTCAATTCTTCCTCTTATGTCTTCAAATGGGATGCTGAGGATTCTACCAACATCTTCACATTATACTCACAATCCCTTTTATTTATTGACTAGAGGCCCAGTGCATGAAATTCATGCACGAGTAGGGACCCTAGGCCTGACCGGCGATCAGGGCCAATCGCACCGATCGGGGGCCTTCTGGCTGCCAGCTGGGGGCCTTCCTTCATTCCACACCGCCTCCTGGTGGTCAGCGCACATCATAGTGAGTGATCAAACTCCTGGTCTCCTGGTAGAACTTCCGAGGGAACACTTTGCATATTAGCCTTTTATATATATAGATTTTTTAGAAAGAGAAAAGAAGGGAGAGAGAGTAAGGGAGGGAGGAAGGGAGAGAGAAGAGAAGAGAGAATGTGTGTGTGAGAGAGAGATCATTTTGACGTTCCACTTATTCACTTATTCACGCATTCATTGGTTGATTCTTATATGTGCCCTGACCAGGGATCGAACAGCAACCTTGGTTTATCAGTATGATGCTCTAACCAACTGAGCTACCTGGCCAGGGCCACAGTCCCTTTTATATGCAACTCATCTCTTTATTTGGTTATTTTGATACCATCTCTAACTCCACACCAAAAATGTTTATATTCTAATATAATAACAGAAATCTTTCTGAGATGGAAGATTTATATAAATGTATATAAGTTCATAGTTGAACCTTTTTGTTTGGGGCTATTCCCCCTCCCCCCACTTTTCCATATTGTAATCTTGTATCATTTTGCAAACTGTTATAATTCCCTTTTCTTTTTCAGTCATTATCATTTTATATGACTTTTTTATCCCTAGAATTTCCAGAACCCATTTCCATTCCAAGCTGTTAGGTTTCTTTTAAAGTCCCACTATATCTTCCTTGGCATATATGTCTAAACTGGTATTTACTTTATTTTATTTCTCTGTCCTCATTGGCATTGACAATGCCTTCCAATTTAGGTCACCAATGGACTTCCTTATCATAATGTCCTTTGCCTTCTTGGAGTCTAGATAAAGAATAAAATGTCCAAAAGAATAAATATGACCTTATTCTGATTCCTATGGCACTCAGCCAGGCATCTTCACACAACAGGCTCATTTTTACTTTGTCCATGGCTAAAAAGTATTGCCCAAATCAGTTGAAGACAGACTTCAAATGAGATACATCATTTTATATATTTTTTAAAAAGTATCATAGAACAAATAAGTAGCAACCTATATTCCTTTTTTTAAGCAATTTTAGGAGGAAGAAATGATTTAGTACCATTGATATAACCCACTTTTTTAAAAAATATATTTCTTTATTGATTTCAGAGAGGAAGGGAGAGGGATAGAGAGATAGAAACATCAATGATGAGAGAGAATCATTGATTGGCTGCCTCCTGCACGCCCCCCACTGGGGATCGAACTCACAACCTGGGCATGTGCCCTTGGCTGGAATCGAACCTGGGACCCCTCAGTCCGCAGGCCGACGATCTATCCACTGAGCCAAACCGGCCAGGGCTATAACCCACTTTTTGTAAAAGGTAGTATGGCTTGAGATTCTACTCTACCTAGTGTTTACACATTTTCTCCCAGTGTTTGATGTCAGACTTGCAGGATCTTGCTATTGGCTTTTGCTTGGCTTTGTTTGGTGTTTTTATGGGCTTTGAAGGTGTGTATCTAACACCTGGACTTGGGGCAACTTGATAGTGTGGGACACTCATTTAATTAGCAGCTAAGAGACCTGGGTTCTAATCCTAGCTCTGCTATAAGCTAGTTACAGTCAAGTTTCAAGACTTGCCTTTGAAAGGTTCATCTAGCAAGAACTTCCACAGATCTCCATCTTCTCTGATCTGGCTTTAAATTCCATCTTAAAAGTTGTTAGCATATGTGATAGTCAAGGAAAAAGAGGTACAGTCTCCAGGAGGCTCTGATTAACTAGTATACTTACCTATTTTTTCCCACTGAGTATGGTTCACTTGCCACATCCCTTTATTGGGTACTAGAGGCCCGGTGCACGAAATTCGTGCATGGGGGCGGGGGGTGTCCCTCAGCCCAGCCTGCACCCTCTCCAATCTGGGACATCCCTCTCACAATCCAGGACTGCTGGCTCCCAACTGCACGCCTGCCTGACTTCCTGATTGCCCCTAACCGCTTCTGCCTGCCAGCCTGATCACCCCCTAACCACTCCACTGCCAGCCTGTTTGCCCCCAAATTCCCTCCTCTGCCGGCTTGGTCACCCCTAACTTCCCTTCCCTGCAGGCCTGGTCACCTCTAACTGTCCTCCCCTGCAGGCCTGGTCCCCCCCAACTGCCCTCCCTTGCAGGCCTGGTCCCTCCCAACTGCCCTCCCCTGCTGGCCTGATCGCCCACAACTGCCCTCCCTTGCAGGCCTGGTCCCTCCCAGCTACCCTCCCTTGCTGGCCATCTTATGGTGGCCATTTTGTGTCCACAGGGGGGCAGCCATCTTGTGTGTTGGAGTGATGGTCAATCTGCATATTACTCTTTTATTAGATAGAATAGTGGCCTGGTGCACGGGTAGGGGCCAGCTGGTTTGCCCTGAAAGGTGTCCTGGATCAGGGTGGGGGTTCCCTTGGGGCGTGGGGCGGCCTGGGCGAGGGGCCTGTGGTGGTTTGCAGGCCGGCCATGCCCCCGGGCGACCCAAGCGGAGGCCCTGGTATCTGGGGTTTATTTATCTTCTACAATTGAAACTTTGTAGCCTGGAGCGGAGCCAAGCCTTCTGCTTGCTCCATGGCGGTAGCCATTTTTTTTTGGATTTATGTATCCTCTATAATTGAAACTTTGTAGCCTTAAGCGGAGGCCTGGGCAGGCCAGGGTGTGCGGAAAGCTTGGCTTCCTCCATCACCGGGGGCAACCCTAGCCTCCTGCTCTTTCCAGCTCCATGGCTGCCGCCATTTCTGTTTGGGTTTATGTATCTTCTATCATTGAAACTCTGTAGCCTTGAGTGGAGGCCTAGGCCGGCAAGGGCAGGTGGAAAGCTTGGCTTCCTCCATTGCCGGGGAAACCCAAGCCTCCCTCCTGCTCTCTGTGGCCGTAGCCATCTTGGTTGGGTTTATTTGCATATTCGCTCCTGATTGGCTTGTGGGCGTGGCTTGTGGGCATGGCTTGTGGGTGTGGCGGAGTGATGGTTAATTTGCATATTGCTCTTTTATTAGATAGGATTATTTTCTTCAATTACTTAGGCAACTCTGGAATTTGAAGGTGTGAAGGGCAAAATAATAAACGTTAAGGACTATAAATTTACATAGGATTTTTATGTCTATCTCAATGAAAGAGCAAGCAACAAGTAACCGTGGGAGTAAATGATCACTGACAAATGCCACTTAAAAAATAATACAAGCTGAATAACTGCTGAACTAAGCCTACTGTTTGAATAAATTTTGGTTGATTCCTGCATCCCCATTTGATATTCTCTCTTCTTTTTCTTTTTTCTTCTTCCTTTTACCCACCTGCAATTCTGTAAAGTGCCTAATATCCTCACCCTGCCACTGAACTTTCCCGAATAACCCACAGAATTCTGCAGAGAATTTCCATGCTCTATCAGCTTTATAGCTGTATGTCTTTACCAAAACTGCCAAAATATTCCTCATCAGAATATCCTGAGTCTGATACAGTAACCCATGGTTATATGTCAGTGGATGCTACCTTCCTAGATAAAATCAGATAGGTTTCATAGAAAGACAAAAGAGTTTTTTTAAAAAAGATGTTGCTTTACAGAAATTTTAAGGGATGATTCAGCCAGTCAGGGAGATACCTGAGATACTTAGGGAACTGTAACAATCTTTAAATCACATTGGAAAAAGAAAGCCTACTAAGCGAATAGGTTTATTAATATATTGAATAATGTATAAATTCATATACCTTTTGTCACAATTTGCTTATTACATTCATCCTCCAAACTTGTCAACTAAAGGCAGATGTTATCCTGAATTCAAGTTGATAAATATGTTTATGAAATTATTTACTCTTTCTTAAAAATATGTTTTTATTGATTTTTAGAGAGGAAGGAAGAGAAATTGAGAGACATCCCCCCTGCACACCCCCTGCATGCCCTCTACTGGGGATTGGGCCTGCAGCCAGGGCATATGCCCTGACAAGGAATTGAATAGGTGACCTCTTGGTTCCTGGGTTGAAGTTCAACCACTGAGCAACACTAGCCTGGCTGAAATGATTTATTCTTAATACTATGATTAACTAGTTTCAAAGATCCTGACTAGTGTTTCTATAACAAGACCTCCCTAATTTTTAATTCTTTCTCATAGTACTTTTCTTCTCATTATAAAAGGACATATATTTGTGGTAAGAATTCAGAATATACAAAAAAGTGTAAATAAGCAAAAGGCAGAAATCCAAACAAATAATTGAACTACTATTGATATCTAGATGTACTTCTTTTCAGCCCTTCTTCCCTAAAAATTATAACAATATTATATATTAATTATAATAATTATACATATATATATATGTCACAGCTAGCCAATATCCTAAAAACAAATGTGCTTATCCATCCTATGTATGCAACATAGTTTATGAACAGATTTTCTTAATTTTAGACATTTAAATTACTTCACATTTAATTTCTAAGAACCAGTGGAGAAAAACATGATTATAAAAATTTATTCCCAGCTCTAATTATTGCCATAAAAATTCCTCTAACTGCACTTATTAAAAAATACAAATGTTTCAAGATTCTTGATAGTTTAGTGAAATTATGCTAAAACAACGGAAATAGTAAATATGTGGGGAAATGTAAAAATTAATCAATATATATTTCTTTCTTTTCTATTTAAAAGACATGACTGTTTAAAACAAATATTTAGCTGTACTGATAGATTTATAACAAATAAAGATGTAATATATATGACTAGGGATAGGGATAAATGGAATTATCTTATTGTAAGTTTCCTACATTTTTATCTGGAGTTAAGTCAATACAGTTCTAAGTAGAGATAAGTTAAAAATGAATTTTTTAAACCCCAGATAAACTATAAAAGAATGAAAAGAGAGCTAATTAGAAAGTCAACAGAGGAATTAAAACTCAAATATTAAATACTTTAAAAACATTCAATTAACACAAAGGAAGGAAATGAGGAACAAACGAACTAAAATGGCAATGAGAGCCCAGCCAGTATGCCTCAGTGGTTGAGCATCAACCCAGGAACCAAGAGGTCACCATTTGGAACCCCAGTCAGGGCACATGCCCAGGTTGTGGGCTTGATCCCCAGTAAGGGGCATGCAGATGGCAGCTGATCAGTGATTCTCTCTCATCATTGATGTTTCTATATCTCTATCCCTCTCCCTTCCTCTCTCTCTAAAAATCAATAAAAACATCTTTTAAAAAAAGGCAGGGGGAGGAGAAGTACCCCATTCAAACAGTAAACACAAGAAAGCAGGAATTATGCCAACATCATAATCAATGGGCAAACACTAAAACCATTTACCCTAAGAACAGGAACAAGACAGGGATGACCACTCTCACCACTCTTGCTTGACATAGTACTGGAAATGCTAACCATAGCAATCAGACAAAACGAAGAAATAAAAGGCATCTAAATTGGAAAAGAAGTAAAACTGTCCTTATTTGCAGATGACATGATATTGTACATAGAAAACCCTAAAGACTCCATCAAAAAACTACTAGAGTTAATAAATGAATTCGGAAATGTAGCAGGATGCAAAGTTAACACCCAGAAATCTATCGCTTTTTTATACACCTACTAGTGGACCAGTGCACAGATTTGTGCACATTGAAAGGAAATTAATTAGAAGAAATATTTTAATATTGCTATTCGCCCTTTCTCTATAATAGAAGTGTCAACCAAATTCACGATCGACAATGACAGACAAAACACACGCGTGCGATTGGTGCCAGCAAGAGCTTTAAATGTATCGTGCATACATGAGTCAACTTAGCCTTTTTTTTTGTTTATAATTCATTTTTTAAATTTTTTTATTGATTAAGGTATTACATGTGCAACTTAGCCTTTTATATATATATATATATATATATATATATAGAATAAAATTAATTAGACCTTCTTTCTGATTTAGCTAAACTTTTTCCAGCCCAGTGAAGTATCCCAACTTCTCTTTCAGGTAATTGTCAGCAACACAGCTGTAAATATCAACACAAAGCAGATTATTATTGTAGATCACATAAGGAGAACAAAAGGTAAAATATTTAACTGCAGCAGTGTATGACTATATTCTGCGCAGTGTGAAAACCTTAAGTTATTTTCAAGGTCCACCATTTCTTACTTCTTTTCAGTCGGGTCAAGTTTCTAAACTTTCTAAATCTCTGTTTTCTGGCTAATGAAAAGAAAATAGGATTCTACTGAGTCTCCTATCTACCTACTCCAGGATTTCTGTGAGGATCAAATGAGATGAGGCAAGGGAAAATGCTTCACAGACATTTGGTTAAAGTGTAAAATGTTTGCACCTGGCTATAAAACAAGTATGTTTCTGGGCTGAAGAAACTGCAAGGAGGTTAGTTGCTAGGGAAAGGAAGCCGGGCGTTGCTACATGACACCATTACCTGGCACCCACAGCGACCGTTTCTGGGCTAGGCTGGGCTATGGGCCGCATTTTGCGCCATGGAGTCTCAGCAACATTGGCTGCGATTTGGTGGGCTGTCGTTCCAGGGTGGTAGCGAGGCCTGTGTCTCATTTGGGGGAAGCTGAGCGTTGCTTTGTTGGTGCCAGATCCACGGTGCCATTTCTTTGTAAATGGCTAGTGCGTGTCACGGCAGCTCCTGCATTGAGCGTCTGCCCCCTGGTGGTCAGTGCGCATCATAGTGACTAGTCAGATGGTCGGAGAGACACAGGATATTAGGCTTTTTAAAAAATATATACATGTTATTGATTTTTTTACAGAGAGGAAGGGAGAGGGATAGAGAGTTATAAACATCAGTGAGAGAGAAACATTGATCAGCTGCCTCTTGCACACCTCCTACTGGGGATGTGCCCGCAACCATGACTGTAATCAAACCTGAGACCTTTCAGTCCGCAGGCCGATGCTCTATCCACTGAGCCAAACCAGTTAGGGCAGCATATTAGCCTTTTATATATATAGATAATGAACTCACAGAAAGAGAAACTAAACAATCGCCTTTACCATGGCACCAAAAAAATTAAGATACCTAGGAATAAACTTAATTAAGGAGGTAGAAGACCTGTACTCAGAAAACTACAGGACATTGAAAAAAGAGATAGAGGAAGACATAAACAAATGGAAGACTATACCGTGTTCATGGACTGGTAGAATCAACATCATTAAAATGTCCATTCTACCCAAAGCAATCTATAGATTTAATGCAATCCCCATTAAAATACCAATGGCATATTTCACAAACCTAGAACACACTCTCCAAAAATTCATCTGGAATAAAAAAAGACCCTGAAAAGTGGCAGCAATCTTGAGAAAGAAGAACAAAGTTGGAGGGATCACAATACCAGATATCAAGCTATATTATAAAGTCACTGTTCTCAAAACTGCCTAGTACTGGCACAAGAACAGACATATAGACCAATGGAATAGAACAGAGCACCCAGAAATCGACCCAAGCCATTATACTCAATTAATATTTGACAAAGGAGGCAAGAGCATACAATAGAGTCAAGATAGTCTCTTCAATAAATGGTGTTGGGAAAATTGGACAGATAAATGCAAAAAGTTGAAACTAGACCACCAACTTACACCATACACAAAAATACACTCAAAATGGATAAAGGATTTAAAAACATATGATGGGAAACCATAAAAATCTTAGAAGAATCCATAGGCAGGAAAATATCAGACATATGTTGCAGCAATATCTTTACCAATACAGCTCCTAGGGCAATGGAAACTAAGGAGAAAATAAACAAATGGAACTACATCAAAATAAAAAGTTTCTGCACAGCAAAAGAAACCATCAACAAAACAACAAGAAAGCCCACTGCATGGCCCTAACTGGTTTGGCTCAATGGATAGAGCGTCGGCTTGTGGACTGAAAGGTCCCGGGTTTGATTCCAGTCAAGAGCATGTACCTTGGTTGCGGGCACATTCCCAGTAGGAAGTGTGCAAGAGGCAGCTGATCAATGTTTCTCTCTCATCAATGTTTCTAACTCTCTGTCCCTCTCCCTTCCTCTTTGTAAAACATCAATAAAATATATTAAAAAAAAAAAAAAAGCCCACTGCATGGGAGAACGTATTTGCCAGTGTTACATCCAATAAGGGCCTAATCTCCAAGATTTATAGGGAACTCATATGCCTTAACAAAAGGAAGATAAACAATCCATTAAAAAAATGGGCAAAGGATTTAAATAGTCACTTTTTGAAAGAGTACATATAGAAGGCCAAGAGACATATGAAAACATGCTCACAGTCACTAATCATCTGAGAGATGCAAATCAAAACAATGAGATACCATCTCACACCTGTCAGAATGGCTATCATCAACAAATCAACAAACGAGGAGTGCTGGTGAAAATGTGGAGAAAAAGAAACCCTCGTGCACTGCTGGCGGGAATGCAGACTGGTGCAGTCACTGTGGAGAACAGTATGGAGTTTCATAAAAATATTAAAAATGGAACTCCCATTTGACCCAGTAATCCCACTTCTAGGAATATATCCAAAGAAATCAGAAACACCAATCAGAAAGGACATATGCACCCCTATGTTCATAGCAGCACACTTTACAATAGCTAGGATTTGGAAACAGCCTACGTGCCCATCAGCAGATGAGTGGATTAAAAAACAGTGGTACATTTACACAATGGAATACTACAGTGCTATAAAAAAGAAAGAACTCTTACCATTCGCAACAGCATGGATGGACATGGAGAGCATTATGCTAAGCCAGTGCTAGGCAAACTCATTAGTCAACAGAGCCAAATATCAACAGTACAACGACTGAAATTTCTTTTGAGAGCCAAATTTTTTAAACTTAAGCTTCTTCTAACGCCAGTTCTTCAAAATAGATTCACCCAGGCCATGTTATTTTGTGGAAGAGCCACACTCAAGGGGCCAAAGAGCCGCATGTGGCTCGCGAGCCGCAGTTTGCCGACCACGGTGCTAAGTGAAATAAGCCAGTCAGAGAAAGATAAATATCACATGATCTCACTCATTTGTGGAATATAATGAGCGACATAAATTGATGAACAAAAATAGATCCAGAGACATAGAAGCATCGAACAGACCATCAAACTCCAGAGGGAAGACAGAGTGGGGAGGTTAAGAGATCAACCAAAGGACTTGTATGCATGCATATAAGCATAACCCATGAACACAGACACTAGGGGGGTGAGGGCATGTGCGGGGGTCATGGGGGAGAGGTCAATGGGGGAAAAAGGAGACATATGTAATACTTTAAACAATAAAGAATTTATAAAAAAGCAGGAGCTGTTATATTAAATTAGACAAAATAGACTTCAAGAAAAGGAGTATTACTAGGGACAAAAGGGATACTTCATAATGATAAAGGAGCAATATATTTAGAAGATATGACAATTATGAATGCATATGTAGTTTGTGATAGATGGTGAATTCCCAATGAAAACTCCATTCTGTGAAAGGAACATGAATTCTGGGTAGACAGCTAGCCTTTCCTGCCTCAGGTAGATTACTTACCTTCTGTAAAACAGTATAATACTTTATGAAGTTGTGAGAATTAAATGACTGCCCACAGTAACCATGTAATCAGGTGGGTTGTTGTTGATGCTATAGTTACTCTCATCTTGTGGAGACGGAACAATATTAAAAATATTTATAGATCAATAGTTCGGCTAAAATAGTTGTCCCTTTTTACAGGGAAAAGAATTACTGAAGAAGAGCTAAAGCAAACAGAATGCTCTTCCAGGTGTCACTATAGAATCAGAGATAGGAATGGGACCTCAAGAGAGGAAAATAATGTTACAGATGCTTGGGGATGTGATGGTGAGGTCTAAAGGGAATTTGGCTCTGGGAACAGACTAAAGAAAGGATCTGTACAACGAAAAGATTATTAATTGAATCGTTTAGTTAGTAAATCAAATCAGCACTTCTTACAATTCTAATAACTAGTATGTGTTTTATATAAAATTGGATTTTTCTAATCTCCCAATATAATTCTTAATTTGTGTGCCAAACACTATTAGACTCAATTTACCAGCCAGTGGCACTCCAAAGTAAAGTGGTACATACTACTATCCATCCTCTCCTATCCCCCACTACCCCCAAAAAACTATTTTTCACTGGTTATAGATTAATTAGTAAGTAGTTATTAGTGAGAAAAGTCTTGCACATTTTTCTTTCTGATAAATTCTTCACAATCTTAAGTGGCATTTACAGAATTCTTGTTACAGAAGGACCTAGACAAGCTCATGTGACTCAAGAAATTCTAAGGAAATAGTTAAAAGTAAAAAATTATATTGCATTCCAACAAAATTTATAACTAAGGAGAGCTGAAATGTAAAAACAAGATGAAAGGAAACAGCACATTGCTGTTATGTCTTTCCAAATCAACTTATTTAGAGATCAAACTTAAACAAAGTGATTGGCAATCTAGGTTATTAAATTAAAAGTTCTTCAAAAATAATTTCACTAAGACTTCCTATTACATCAGATGGTTAGAATGTTCCATTTTACTTATATCTATTATTATATTAGCTGTTTTACAATAATTATTTTCCCTGTAAAGAGGGACAACTATTTTAGCTGAACTATTGATCTATAAATATTTTTAATATTTTTCAGTCTGCCACAAGATGAGAGTAACAATAGCATCAATAGGTAAGTTTTACATACATATATGCCAAGTAATTATCACATATTAACTTTATGAAGCACTTAAGATTCATGAGCTTATTTCATATTTGATCTTCACACCAATCCTGTCAGTCATAGCAAATGTTTTATCCTCACATTGAAGTTGACTCAGAAGGATCAGGTGATTTAAGTGAGGTAACTAGCTAGTAAGTTGAAGAGCATAGAATAGAACCCAAAATTTTTGACAACTTCAGTGCTCAATTTTCTATGCCATATGAAACTTTCTTTTTATGTATCTAAGATTTCTTCTATAGTATTTCAGAAAGTTATAGATACAGCATTGACATTTTAGAAAGAACTTTTAAAAGTAACAGTTAATGCACTAATTAAAAAATTATGTGTTCAGATTTAAGGAAAAACAAAATCTCTCTATTCCACTTCCAAAAATCTCTGAGACTGCTTAGAATTCCCATAGTAGTCATTCTTCTAGTTTTAAGGTCAATTATAATACTAATAAGTTATATGAAAAAAAATTAAACCATTTTCACTCACCAATATTTTAGCAAGAAGTTGTTTATTACATCATCAACATTAATTACTTAGCAAAAGCTTAGGGAAATAAGGCAGAGGACCTGGCAATTTTGTTGGAGAAAGTATAACATGGTCATTAAAGGTGAGGGCTTTGGAAAGAAACAAGACACCAAAGAGCATATATTGTATGATTTCACATTTAGGAAGTTCAGGAATAGGCAAAGATATTAAAGATATTAAAATGGTGTTTACCTTTGGAGAATTATCTACTGGAGGGAGCATAAGAGAGCCTTCTGAGCTGAGAATATTCTGATCATTGTTACACAAGTGTATAACATCAGAATTAATAGGCTTATAGATTTAAGCCTATAGATCTTGGCATATTACTTTACTATATGTAAGTTACTCCTTAGTTCATAAAATAATAGCATCTACCTCCTGGAGTTGTTGTTTAGATTAGGAAAGCTGGCACGCATGGCGCTCAATAAATTAAGCAATCATGATTATCATCATAAATTATTACTATTATTATTAAGGGGAAGATAAAAAGTAGGAGACAAAATAGAGCAACTATGTTCAATAAGACTAGGTTAAGTGAAATATCATCAAAGGGCAACCTTGGAAGCCTGTGGACAGAATGAAATCATGATGCCTGAAGCTTGAGAAATAGTGCCATTGTAAATTTGGATTCTTGAAGCCAGATTATCTAAATTTGAATCTAGATGCTGCCACTTACTGGTGTGTGACACTGTTCAAGTTCTTTATTCGCTATATGGAAATTAATATCTACTTTATATAGTTTTTGCAAAGGAAAGGCATTTGTAGTGAGTGGAAAAGTAATGAATTTGTTTTAGAACTACTATTCTATTTTATTGTTAGAACTAGTAATTTAAACATCTGTAGCATATGTATCATTGAGATAAAATAACACCAGTGTTTTTTAACTTGGTTGGGTCATTCTGATCATTCATGTCTCTGTTTAAAAGTCATATCGTAAGAGAAGCCTTCCTAACTATTCTAGCTAAGGTAGTGCATTAGTTTCCTAGGGCTACCATAACAAATTAGCACAAACTGGGTGCCTTAAAACAAGATAAATTTACTCTCCTACAGTTCTGGAGACTAGAAATCCAAAATCAAGGCACCAACAGGCCTTGCTCTCTCCCAAGGCTCTACAGAAGAAACCTTCTTTGGCTTCCCTAGATTCTGGTGGTTGCTGGCAATCCGTGGTGTTCTTTGGCTTGTAGATCATCTCGTCAATCTCTGCTTCCTTCATATGGCTTTCTCCCTTGTGTGTCTGTGTCTCCATTTTTTTTTCTTCATAAAGACACTAATCATTGGATTTGGGCCTACCCAAATCCACTATGACTTAACCTTAACTAATTACATCTTTAAAATAGTATATTTAAAACTTTTTTCATTATTTCCAATAAGGTCACATTCTGAGGTCCATGGTGGACATGAACTTTTGAGGGATACATTCAACCCAATACAAGTAACTTTAAGCAATGGGACAAAAAATAAAGTAGTCCAGCATTCCATAACCATTGTTTATTAAAACATATATTTTCCTGCCCTGGCCGGTTTTGCTCAGTGGATAGAGCATCGGCCTGCGGACTGAAGGGTCCCGGGTTCGATTCCCAGTCAAGGGCACATGCCCAGGTTGCGGGCTTCAGTCCCAGTGGGGGACCTGCAGGAGGCGGTCAATCCATGGTTCTCTCTCATCATTGATGTTTCTCTCTCTCTCTCTCTCCCTCTTCCTCTATGAAATCAATAACAATATATTAAAAAACACACACATATATTTTCCTTATACCACAAATTGGGTTTTTTCACTTCCTTATTGTCTATTTTTCAAAACTAGAATCTAAGCTTCCTGAAGGTAAGAACCAGGATAGTGCCTGGCATTCAGATGAGGTTAAAAAAAATACTTGATAGATTGAATTGATTCTGCTTGGGAGAAATAAGGGAAGACATTACAGATAAAATAGAAAATTCTTAGCCATTGCCCCAGAAAGTTCTCCACCACTTTCAAGTCACATTTTTGTGATCGGTAGATAATCAAAATAAATTAGTTGAATATTACAAAAAGTGAGCTGATGAACCAAGAGTTCTAGCCACAACATGGGTTTTAAAACAGATTTCAAGTCCTGGGATTTATAAGTATTACTTCAGAGGTTATAAGGAGTGTTAGAGGAGAACACTGGGTAGGGAGCAAACAGAACTACAATCTCCAGCTCCCATTTGTACCCTTGCTTCAACCATTCTCATCTGTTTTATGTAGTTTTGTTTGGGAAAAAGAAATACTTCTTTTTAAAAGTTTGAAAATCACTGACCTAACGATAGCAAACAGCTTTTTTTTCCTCTTAGATATTTTGTCTGAGAAGGTAGTCTCTTATAGTAAAAATAATTAATTGCTATTTGGTATTGCCTCTTGATAATGAAAGCTAATTTATAAACTCACACTTACCTTGGAATGTTTACTTGAGTTTTAAGGGTAAAGCAATTATTTGGTTGGTTGATTATTTTTTAAATTTTAACTTCTTCTTTTTGTTTGTTTGTTTGTTTTTGTTTTTGTTTTAGAGAGTGAAGCAGGGAGAGAGAGAGAAACATCAATGTGAGAAAGAAATATCAATCAGTTGAATCCCATATGCACCCTGAGTGGGAATCGAACCAGAAACCTAGGCATGTGCCCTGTCTGGGAATAGAACCAGCAACCTCTCGGTGCATAGGATGATGCCCAATCAATTGAGCCACATCAGCCAGGGTTAAGTCATTTTTTTTTTAGTTTCTTATTTGCAAAATAGAGATAATAATACTTAAATCACAGGATTATTGTAAGATTTACATAAACTAATTATGTAAAAGCACATAGCAGGTACCAAATAAATGTTAATTTCTTTCCCTCAAATAGTATATTTAAAACTTTTTCATGGATTTGTTATAGCAGCTCTCCTAATTTCAATTTTCTCATGCTGAAGAAACCTGGTATTCTATTTATTACTTAGTAAAGTTAAAATTTTGTTTATATTTTTGCTTTCTATATATATCTAATTGGAAGTTATGTCCAATCTGTAAGTGGCTGAAAGTCTTCCTAAAAACAATTCAGATGTAAAACAGTCCTGGCTGGTGTGCTCGGTTGGTTGATTGTCGTCCAATGCACCACAGATTTGCAGGTTTGATTTCTGATCGGGGCACATGCCTGGCTTGTGGGCTCAATCCCCAGTAGGGGGTGTGCAGGAGGCAGCTGATGTTTCGCTCTCACATCAATGTTTCTATTTCTTTTTTCCTCTCCCTCTAAAAAAATCAATAAAAAACTTTTTTAAAAAGATAAAATAATAAATGATTTATATCTCAAATACACATTGCCTATCTTGATTTACACGTGATTTTTGAAACTGGCATAAACCTAATAAGTGGGCACCATGCCCTATAAACAGATGGATGTGAAAGCTCAGGTGCCAGAAATCCAGCATGGCCACAGTTCAAGTAGAATGTTAAAATAGTGACAGTCCTTGTAACTGGTCATCTGTCCCTAGCAATAATTACGTCTATCAGATATAAAAACAAATTCTGAAAAACATGAATGTTTATTTAATCTTGAGCAGGATTTATAAATATTTCATAATCAAATATTTGTGGTGCCCTTTAAACTCTATCAATGTGCATCTGATGTAGAGAATCCTTTTTCTATGATTATAGCTAAAAGGAAAAAAAATCTAAGTTGTTGGTTTATGGTAATAGTTCTGCTTTTCTAGTTTATGCCTTTCTAGTTCAAATTTAGCAGTCATTCCTAAAATCAACAGGCAGAGATTTCTAAATAATTAGTAATAATATTTGCAAAGACATAACAATGAGGATGTTCATTTTAATGGTATTTATAATAGAAAATATCCTGGAAAACTTAGATGGTCAACAAGAGGACTGATTAAATAAATTGTTCTATATAAACAATGGCTAAATTATGTTATAACTAAACTATACTATGTGTCACTAATATGTGCTGGGGAAATTTATTTTTAATTTTTTTCTTTATTTTTATGTGCTGGAGAATACTTAAAGAAATGGGAAATGATCATAATATTTTACCATGAAAATGTTATAAACAAACTGTTATAAAAATATTTTAATCAGTAACAAAGTAATTTGGGAGCTTTTTATTCTATATTCTGAATCTGACCATTTCTCATTACTTCCTTTGCTACTGCTCTGGTCCAAATCGCCATCTCCTTTCATCTGGACAAACTATTGCTATAGCATCCTAACTGGCCTTCTTGGCCTACTTCAGACAGATCTTTACAAAAGAGATCATGTCATCCCTCTCCTTCAGATCCTCAATAGCTTATTATCTCACTTAGAAAAAAAGTCCAAGTTACCAAAATAGCTTATAGTGACCTCTGTGATTGAAACTTGTACTTGTCTCCACAGGACTCCATTCTCACCTCATTACCCCTCTTGCCTTCTCTCTTACTGCACTCTCACTTGCTCACTCCTTTCTAGTCTTACTGGTCTTCTTGCTGGACCTTGAACACATGAAGGCTACCCATTTGCAGTGCCCTCTTGCCTGGAATGCTCTTCTCCCAGATATTCAATGGCTCATTCTTTCTTCTTCCAGGTTTCCATTTAGTCATCTTTCCAGAGGAAACTTCCTTCCATCCTATTTAGTATAGCAATTCCCCCTCTATTCCTTTTCTGTTTTCTCTTTCTCCCTAGTATTTAATCAAATCTAACATAGCAAAATTTAATTCATGTGTTTTTGTCTATTGCCTGCCTCACTCTCTATAGAGTTTAAGCTCCACAAGGCAGGGATTTTGGTCTACTTTTCTAACTGAGGTATCTGGCACATGGTAAATTGCTAGAGAGAAGAGACTTCATTCAGTGATCCAATTTCTCAAAACCAAGAGTAAGTTGTAAAGGCCAAGAATGCAATTTAGGAGAGTTGAGACTTAAATTCTGTACTTATATAGCCATTAATCTGTTTTACAAAGAACTGTCACAGTGAGAATTATAAAACTGTTTATCAATTCCACCCACTAATCAGGTAGCCAACTTAAAAACCCAAACCAGAAGTTTAAAAAAAAAAATCAAGTTATTTTGGCTTTATTAACTGTTGTAAAGCTTTTATGAAGAGGGCGATTGCCCTAACTGGTTTGGCTCAGTGGATAGAGCATCGGCCTGCGGACTGAAGGGTCACAGGTTCAATTCCGGTCAAGGGCATGTACCTGGGTTGCGGGCACATCCCCAGTAGGGGGCGTGCAGGAGGCAGCTGACTGATGTCTCTCATCAATGTTTCTAACTTTCTATCCTTTTCCCTTCCTCTCTGTAAAAAATCAATAAAATATATTTTTTTAAAAAAGAGGGCTATTTATTATATCTGTTATAATAGATTAGGTTGAAAAGTTCTTGGTCAAATTCCACTTTCCACATTATAAGAATATGTAAACCATGAAAGGAGACCTGACTTTGGGTGATGAACAAACAATATAATATACAGATGATGTACTATAGAATTGTACATTTGAAACCTATATAAGTTTATTAACCAATAAATTCAATAGACATTAAAAAAACAAAAACAATGGAAATTAGGAAAAATATGCAAACTAAACAAGCTTGATTAAGCAAATTGTAATTTAACTGTTGTACTTTTAAGGTTCTAAAGTCATAGGCTTGTCTGACAAATGTGAAATGTGTATGTCTGTGTCTGTTTCCCTAGTTATTTGTCTAGTGATTACTAATGATCAGGCTTTTGGGCAGTTATTTGGCAAAATACTAGGGTACCTTCATTAAAGCATAATTTTGTATTTATTTTTAAAATGTAATTTTTTATTAATGAGGCCAAAAGAATGTTGTACTGAAACTATAATTCAAGCTGATGCCATTGACTTACAGAAAATAAGACCTAAGACTGCTTATTAAAATTTCATTCTTTTATCAGAACTGAAAAAAAAACTTTTCTTCTTAGAAAGTCTGAATTTATATCTGTTATTTAACAAAAATTATGGTTCAACTAGTACTGATCTCTAAAATTTTAACACAGCTATACATTTTAATTTGTACTATGTGAAAATAAGCTAATAGGTACTCTTAAGAACTCTTGCAGAAGACAAGTTGTGTTACTTGCACTAGACTTCTAAGAGTTTCATTCTATTATCTTGCACTTATACTAAGGGCCAGGTTCATAGGCATGCAACCTGTGCAGGAACATAAAATTCTGTGCTTGGTTGTACTATCAAATCAACTACTTAAATATCCTTTTTAAAGTAGAGATTGCTTGACTTTGAGAAGATCATGTATAGAACAAGTAAATTTCCATGGAGAATGTTTATAGGTAGAGAGAAGGCAGGGTGAGGAGAAATATGGCAGCAAAAAATTCTGGGAAATTGGAAGCCAGTATGAACTCCACTTACAGTTGTGAACTTCAAAGTTAACATGAAGCTTCAGCTCTGTCCAAAGCTAATGGGTTAATGTTGTCCTTTCTCAGGAAAAATTTAGGAGCACAATCTCCACAGCTCATATTACCCTGCATCAAGTTAATTGACTAATCCTTCTCTGACTTTCAACAATATTTCTTGTCAAAGCTGTTGGGTCTCTAGGCCTTGATAACGTGTGCAGTACCCAATTTCTCTAAGAGGAGCCTGTCTCCTCCCATCCCCAATCTCCTCTGGATTTGGAGTACTGAAGCAAAGTACTGATCAGATATGAAGACCTAAAGTGAGCAAGGGATAGGTTGCAAAGATTAACTTGTTTTCATAAAAGCATCTTAGACACAACAGATCTGACACATCATCTAGTTTAATATCAGTAGTTGGGCAGAACCAGGGAACATGTTACCTTAGTTATTCAAAGATTAAGTCTATCAGGCCCTGGCTGGGTAGCTCAGTTGGTAAGAGCATTGTCCCCATATGCCAAAGTTATGGGTTTGATCCCCAGTCAGGGCACATATATAATACCTTAATCAATAAAGAAAAATAAAAATAAAAATTACAAGCTACACCCACCCTAAAAAAAAAAAAAGAACAATAAGTGGAAAAACAAATCCATGTTTTTCTCTCTCCATTCTTCTCTCTAAAATCAATGAAAAAATATTAAGTCTATCAGATGGCAGGGTTCTCATGCTGGTTTTAAAATATAATGCTTATATTTTAACTAGAGGCCTGGTGTACGGATTCATGCACCAGTGGGGTCCCTCGGCATGGCCTGCGGGGATCGGCTGAAACCAGCAATCCAGCACTGCCTGCTGCTCCTGTTCATCCCAGCCCCACTGCACCTGCCGCCACTGCTCGGTAGGCTTGCTGTCACTCTGCTGCAGTCTCCGGGCTGCAGCGGCCAGCCATGAGCCCTGTGTCTGGCACCCATCTGTCAGCTGAGGGCCCTCCCCCTGTGGGAGCACATTGATCACCAGGGGGCAGTTCCTGTGTTGAGCATCTGACTCCTGGTGGTCAGTGCGTGTCATAGCTACCAGTACTGTTAA
Source organism: Plecotus auritus (assembly GCF_963455305.1). Lineage (NCBI taxonomy): Eukaryota > Metazoa > Chordata > Mammalia > Chiroptera > Vespertilionidae > Plecotus > Plecotus auritus. Next base: position 157,820,831 of record NC_137772.1, on the reverse strand, counting down.
AGTGGTCACTTAGGCTTTTATATACATAGATGGCCAGAGTATTTCTACTGCTATATTTAATATTTGTACAGATTAGAAGATAAAAAATTAGAACATTGCCCTTTTATTTGCTTACCTTTTGAATTTTCAGACTGTATTGATATAAAAGCAAAAATATTTTGGCATCAATACAAAACAAAAACATCTGGGGGCTAAATTTATTTCTATCTAATATTCTTCATGACCAACATTTTATATTTAAAAGCTGGTGACTGCCAGTTCAGCTGTACAGTTTTTCAGATAATAGAATCCCAATTGCCATAGAGAAAGGAGGAATGATGCAAAGCTTGACTCTTTCTTCCCAGATTAGGGAAGCATTCTACATACACACTTTCAAACTCAGAGAGATTCCAATATGAGTATAGCATAACTTTGTACAATGGCAAATGTGGTTAATTTTGGCTCAAATAAACTCTGATAAAAATTCTCTACAGTTTTGGACATTTCCCACATTAACACCAGTAACAGCCAGATCAAAGAGATACACAGGGCAAGCAAGGTATGGGGGAAGGGACACGGAGCTCCCATACCCTCTCTAGAGGCATTCAGGAGCTCCACATGTTCACCAACCTGAAAGCTCTTCGAATCTCATTCTTTTGAATTTTTATGGGGGCTTCATCACAGAAGGCAGTCGGCAAATTGATTAAATCATTAGTCATTGCTGATTGATTCAATCTCCAGCCCCTTCCCTCTCCCTGGACATTGGGGTTGGTGCAGTTGATTTCCCTGGCAACCAGTCCCCATCCTTAGGGAAGGTCCAAAAGTCACCTCATTAACATAAACTCAAGTGTGGGTAGGAGGGTTGTAATGAGTAAAGTGCCACCTTTACAGCATTATCTCGCTTATCACTTAGGAAATTCCAATTAGGAGTCCTGTGCCAGAAATGAAGATAAAAACCAAATATATATTTCTTATTAAAAGTAACTATCACAATAGTGTACTATAACTTTGAGTTATACAAGTTATATTTATATCAATGGAGGAAAAATGCTAGTGAAAGTTACTTTGTAGAGAGAAACCAAGATGGTGGCATAGGTAAACACCTAAACTGCTGCCTCGCACAACAATTTCAAAACTACAACTAAAGAACAAAATGGACATCATCCAGAACCACAGGAAGGCTGGCTGAGTGGATTTTCTACAACTAGAAGGAAAGAAAAAAGCACACTGAGACTCAGAGGAGCTGCAGGAGGCAGAGGTACTGAGACGCGTGCATGGGGAGGACTGGCAACTGCGTGCGCGGCTGGCTTTCTCAAGCGGGGAGGGAGACAAAAGCTCCCGACTGCGCTGAACTCCAGTTCCGGGCAAGACTCTGGGGACCCAGACTCATACGGGGTGAAACTGGACTGTCAGGAAAGAGAGAAGCGCACTGAGACTCAGAAGAAGGCAGAGGTACCAAGGTGCGCGCGTGGAGAGTATGGGCAACTGAGTACGCGCTGGCTTTCTCAAGCGGGAGGGAGACAAAAGCTCCCAACTGCACTGAACTTCAGTTCTGGGCGAGACTCTGGGGACCCAGACTCATTCGGGGAGAAACTGGACTGTCTGGCAGCGGGCGGAACTCGAGGGTGGCTTTCTCTCAGAGGTGCTTGCAGCGATTACCACAGGACACTGAGACACAGGGGCCTCATAGGACAGGGCTGATGGGAAACCAATGCTTTCTGCTCTGCCCTGAGACTCCGCCCCATCCAAGCCAAGCATAGAGGCTTTTGCAAGTCTTGTCTCATAAGGGTGTCTCCAGCTCAGAAGTTCTCCCAGTGTAGACACAGCTGATCCTCACAGCCAATTGGCCTGGAGGTCAATTCCTCCCAGTGATACCAACAACAATCAAGGCTTAACTACAACAAGACTGTGCACTCAGCCCACAAAGGGGTGCACCAAGAGTGTCCACCTCAGGTAACTGGGGAGGCTGAGCAACTGGGCCCTATAGGACACCTAGCACAAAAAGCCACTCTATCAACTCAGGGAAGCAGACAAAATGTGGAGACAAAGAAACAGATCACAAATGAAATAAATGGAGGAAAGCAAATGACTGGATATAGAGTTCAAAACCACGGTTATAAGGTTTTTCAAGAATTTCCTAGAAAAGGCCGATAAATTTAGCAAGACCCTTGAGGATATGAAAAAGAACCAACTAGAAATTAAACATACACTGACTGAAATAAAAAATATTATACAGAGATCTAACAGCAGACTAGAGGAACGCAAGAATCAAGTCAAAGATTTGAAATACAAAGAAGCAAAAAACATTCAACCAGAAAAGAAAAAAGAATCCAAAAATTTGAAGATAGTGTAAGGAGCCTCTGGGACAACTTCAAGCATACCAACATCAGAATTATGGGGGTGCCAGAAGAAGAGAGAGAGCAAGATACTGAAAACCTATTGGAAGAAATAATGACTGAAAACTTCCCCCACCTGGTGAAAGAAATAGACTTACAAGTCCAGGAAGCGCACAGAACCCCAAACAAAAGGAATCCAAAGAGGACCACACCAAGACACATCATAATTAAAATGCCAAGAGCAAAAGACAAAAAGAGAATATTAAAAGCAGCAAGAGAAAAACAGTTAATTACCTACAAGGGAGCACCCATACAATTGTCAGCTGATTTCTCAACAGAAACTATGCAGGCCAGAAGGGAGTGGCAAGAAATATTCAAAGTGATGAATCGCAAGAACCTACAACCAAGATTACTCTACCCAGCAAAGCTATCATTCAGAATTGAAGGGCAGATAAAGAGCTTCACAAATAAGAAAAAGCTAAAGGAGTTCATCACCACCAAACCAGTATTATATGAAATGATGAAAGGTATTCTTTAACAAGAGGAGGAAGAAGAAAAAAGTAAAGATAAAAATTATGAACAACAAATACATGTCTATCAACAAGTGAATTTAAAAATCAAGTGAATTAAAAACCTGATGAACAGAATAAACTGGTGAATATAATAGAATCAGGGGCATAGAAAGGGAGTGGACTGATAATTCTTGGGGGGAAGGGGTGTGGGGGGTGCGGGAAGAGACTGGACAAAAATCATACACCTATGGATGAGGACAGTGAAGGGGAGATAAGGGCAGAGGGTGGGGTGGAAACCGGGTGGAGGGGCGCTATGGGGGGAAAAAAGAGGAACAATTGTAATAATATGAACAATAAAGATTTATTAAATTAAAAAAAACCTACTAGAGTTAATAAATAAATTTGGCAATGTAGCAGGATACAAAATTAACACCCAGAAATCTATGGCTTTTTATACACCAATAATGAACTCACAGACAGAGAAACTAAACAAACAATCACCTTTACCATGGCACCAATAAAATTAAGGAATAAACTTAACTAAGGAGGTAAAAGACCTGTACTCAGAAAACTACAGGACATTGAAAAAAGATATAGAGGAAGACATAAACAGATGGAAGACTATACCGTGTTCATGGACTGGTAGAGTCAACATCATTAAAATGTCCATACTACCCAAAGTAATCTATAGATTCAATGCACTACCCATTAAAATACCAATGGCCTATTTCCCAGACCTAGAACAAACTCTCCAAAAATTCATCTAGAATAAAAAAAGACCCCGAATAGCTGCAGCAATCCTGAGAAAGAAGGACAAAGTCGGAGGGATCACAATACCAGATATCAAGCTATATTACAAAGCCACTGTTCTCAAAACTGCCTAGTACTGGCACAAGAACAGACATATAGACCCATGGAACAGAACAGAGCACCCAGAAATCGACCCAAGCCATTATACTCAATTAATATTTGACAAAGGAGGCAAGAACATACAATGGAGTCAAGACAGTCTCTTCAATAAATGGTGTTGGAAAAACTGGACAGATACTTGCAAAAAAATGAAACCATACCACCAACTTACACCATACACAAAAATAAACTCAAATGGCTAAAGAAACTTAAGATGAGAAACCATAAAATTCTTAGAAGACTCCATAGACAGCAAAATAGCAGATATATGTCGTAGCAATATCTTTACCAATACAGCTCCTTGGGCAATGGAAACTAAAGAGAAAATAAAGAAATGGGACATCAAAATTAAAAGCTTCTGCATAGCAAAAGAAACCATTAGCAAAGCAACAAGAAAGTCCACTGCATGAGAGAACATATTTGCCCATGTTATCTCCGATAAGGGTTTAATCTCCAAAATTTACAGGGAACCCATACAACTTAACAAAAGGAAGATAAACAATCTAATAAAAAAATGGGCAAAAGATCTAAATAGATAACTTTTGAAAGAGGACATATAGAAGGCCAAGAGATATATGAAAACATGCTCAAAGTCACTAATCATCTGAGAGATGCAAATCAAAACGACAATGAGGTACCATCTCACACCTGTCAGAATGGCTATCATCAACAAATCAACAAACAAAAAGTGCTGGCAAGCATGCAGAGAAAAAGGAACCCTCATGCACTGCTGGTGGGAATGCAGACTGGTGCAGCCATTGTGGAAAACAGTATGGAGCTTCCTCAAAAAATTAAAAATGGAACTCCCACTTAAACCAATAATCCCACTTCTAGGAATATATCCAAAGAAATCAGAAACACCAATCAGAAAGTACATATGCACCCCTGTGTTCTTAGCAGCATAATTTGCAATAGCTAAGATTTGGAAACAGCCTAAGTGCCCATCAGCAGATGAGTGAATTAAAAAACAGTGGTACATCTACACAATGGAATACTACACTGCTGTAAAAAAGAAGGAACTCTTATCATTTGCATCAGCATGAATGGACCTGGAGAGCATCATTCTAAGTGAACTAGGCCAGTTGGAGAAAAATAAATATCACATGATCTCACTCATTTGTGGAATATAACAAACAACATAAACTGATGAACAAAAATAGAGCCAGATGGTAAAATAATAACATTTTAGAATATAATAGAAGTAATCCTGTTATTTGCCGATTTTTAATATTTCCTACATCTTTTGTGATATCATACTATGTTAGTACAGTTTTGGTAATATTAGTATACTTAAAATCCTTTTTTCTTGAAATATTAATGTTTATTGCATGTAATATTATTATATTTAAGATAGTTTTTCTTGAATAATTGGTGTTTACTGCATGTAACATTATTATATTTAAAATAATTTTTCTTGAGATATTGCTTGTTGCATGTATTATATTTTTGTTTTTCTTAAAAATATTAATTTTTATTGCATGTAACATTATATTTAAAATCATTTTTCTTGAATTAAAAAAAGTTCCCATTTGAAAAAAAATAAATTTACAAAAAAAAAGGAAGTAGACACTGATCTAAAATTATGTGAAATTCCATTTGATTTAAAAATGTAATCAAGGACAATGTAAAAAGAGGTAGTTCAGACTCCTTTGCTCTTTAATCCTACTTATCCATTTAAAATCTGGACTATGTGACCATATTAGGATTGAATGACCTAACTGCCTGTCTTTGTAATGTGTGGCAAAAGCAATAAGGAGCAAAACTTTTAAGAATATCATTCCATAAATGGTGTGGTGTTGCTTATTTTGTTTTTGGGGGGAGAAGAGGGGGTGGTGGGTAGCCTCTGAATCTTCACCAAAACTGTTAGTTATGGATACATCTCTAGAATACTTACTTTGCAAAGATGTTTTATATTTCAGAACTTATTAAGTTCACAAAGGAAACTGATAATGAATTATAGAAATCAAACTTTGAAATGAACAATATAACTTAAGCATAAATGTTTTTAAGTATTCCTGTCTTCTTTATTAAAATGTTTCAAACTGTTGAGTGCATAAAGAAATGTCCTCATTTTTTCAAATACCTCTCCCCAACAATACCAGGTAGAGCTTACTTTTTTTTCAGAGTGGTGGCTCCTTTAATTAATCTACACTAATAAAAGAGAAACATGCAAATTGACCATCACTCTGCTACGTCCAACAGCCAATCAGGAGTGAGTATGCAAATTAACCCAACAAAGATGGCAGCGGCCATGGAGCTGGAGCAAGCAGTAGGCTTGTGTTGCCCCCGGTGACAGAGGAAGCCAAGCTTCCCGCCTGCTCTGGCCTCTGCTCAAGGAGGGGCTGGGGCCTAGGTTGACCCAGGCTTCCATCCCGCCCTGGCCGCTGCTGAAGGAGTGGCTGGGGGCCTGGGTCACCAGGGGCGACCCAGGCTTACAGCCCACCCTGGCCCCTGCTCAAGAAGGGGCTGGAAAAAAAAGGAGGGGCCGGGAGCCTGGGTCGCCGGGGGGCGTGGCCAGCCTGAAAATGGCCCTCAGCCCATTACCCAGGCTGGCCATGCCCCCATGGAGTAAGTATCCTCACTGGGGGCCCTGGCCAGCCTGCAAACAGCCATCAGCCCCTCACCCAGGCTGGCCAGGCACCCCAGCAGGGACCCCCACCCTGAAGGGGATGTGGCCAGCCTGAAAACAGCCCTCAGACCCTCACCCAGGCTGGCCATGCCCCCATGGGGTGAGGGTCCCTGCTGGAGGGCTTGGCCAGCCAGCCTGAAAACAGCCATCAGCCCCTCACCCAGGCTTGCCAGGCACCACAGTGGGGACCCCCACCCTGAAGGGGTTGTGGCCAGCCTGAAAACGGCCCTCAGCCTCTCACCCAGGCTGGCCATGCCCCCCGAGCGGGGACCCTCACCCCATGGGGGCATGGCCGGCCTGCAAACCACCACAGGCCCCTCGCCCAGGCCACCCCATGCCCCAAGGGAACCCCCACCCTGATCCGGGACAACCTTCTGGGCAAACCAGCCAGCCCCCACCCGTGCACCAGGCCTCTATCTGTACTAATAAAGGGTAATATGCTTATTAGACTGGGAGACCTTCCAGACGTTCTTCTGGACAAAGCCATGGTGGTGGGGCCAAGGTAGAGGCGGTTAGAGGCCAAGAGGAAAGGGCAGTTGTGGGTGATCAGGCCAATGGGGGGGGGGGGCTGTTGGGGGTGATCAGGTTGGCGGGGAAGGGGGCAGTTGGAGGTGAGCAGACCAGCAGGGGGGCAGTTGGGGGTGAGCAGGCCAGTGGGGAGGGCAGGTGGGGGCAAGCAGGCCAGCAGGGGGGGCAGATGGGGGCAAGCAGGCCAGCAGGGGGAGCAGTTGGGAACGAGAACACTGGCACGGGGGGCATTTGGGGGTGATCAGGCTGGCGGGGGGGCATTTGGGGGCGAGCAGGTCGGCAGGAAGGGCAGTTGGGGGTGAGCAGGCTAGCAAGCAGAGTGGTTAGGGGCAATCAGGCAGGCAGGTGAGCAGTTAGGAGCCAGCAGTCCTGGATTGCGAGAGGGATGTCCTACTGTCGGTTTAGGCCCGATCCCTGTAAACCGGCAGTAGGACATCCTTTGAGAGGTCCCAGATTGGAGAGGGTGCAGGCCGTGCTGAGGGACACACACCCCCTCCCCGTGCATGAATTTCGTGTACCGAGCCACTATTCTTACATAATACTAGGGGCCCAGTGCACAAACTCGTGCACCTGCAAAGGAACTGTGGGCTGCGAGGCTGCAGTGGGCACATGGGTGGATCTTGGCCCATCCTCCATGCCCCCGCCCAGCCTCTCCTGCCGTGGCCCCCGGTCCCGTCTGCTGGCAGCCCCACTCCTGTTTCCACTGGTCCCATGCACTGATGGCGCCGGCCCTGCTCGCACCTGCTGATGGCGCGGAGTGATTTGGGCCGGTGCTGTCAGTGGGTGCGAGCAGTGGCTGCTGCCCCAATCGCCCCTCAGGAGCAGTGTGAGCTGGAGAAGCCCTCAGGGGCAATTGGGGCCGGTAGCCACCACCCGCACCCACTGATGGCACTGAGCGATCAGGGCTGGTGCCGGCAGCAGGTGTGAGCTCTGGGGTGGTGGGGGGAGGGACTGTGGTGCGTGGAAGCAAAGAATTTTCAGTAACCACCAGAGGCTTGCCCTGATTACAGGAACTGTTGACCTGCCTTGGTCTGGTGCCCTCACTCACCTGCTCCACCATCCTGCTGCAGCCAACACCCGCCATGTTCCGTGCTCTGCCACCTGCTGCCAACACCTGCCATGGTCTGCGTGCGCCCCCTGGTCAGCGCATGTCATACTAACCAGTTGTTCTGCTGTTTGGTCTATTTGCATATTAGCCTTTTATTATACAGGATATTTTGATTTTTCAGCTACTGTATTAGAACAGTAACAATCTAAGGTTAAAGAGTCAGTGAATCTTGAACTCAATTCAAAACTCTTCTTCCCTTTTCCTCACATCCATCCCCCACTAGTATAGGTAAAGCTCTAGTGACTTGGAGGCAGTAGCAAAAAATCTTGCTCTTAGACACTTGCTTCTCCTCCCTCTTCTAGGGTTAGGGCCCTTGGATTGTGGCAGAGAGAAGGGAGAGAGAAAAAGACAAATTCTTCCTTTCTTAAAAGAGAAAAAGGCAAAGCAGGCGGGGGGAGGTAGAAGAAGGTAAAGGGGGGAATAAATAGTGATTGGAGGAGACTTGACTTGTGGTAGTAAACATACAAAATAATATACAGATGATGTCTTTCAGAATTGTATACAATTTTATTAACCAATGTCACCTCAACAATTTTTAAAAAAAAGAGAGAAGAAAGGGCAAATGTTTCCTTCCTTGACTGGGTGAGGATGCAGTCTTCATTGACTGGATATTGATAACCTCTATGTGCCAGTGTACAGAAGCTGGTTCTCCAGTGAGGCCTCTTTGAAGAAGTCTGCAGGGCTTTACCATTACCTTGTTTGCTATTTTGGTGGTTATCTGGCTCCAGCTTACTACAGTTCTTTCATACCTCTTGCTACAGTGGTTCCTTCTTGATGGTGCCCTCATGCTGACAAAGGTGGCTCAAGCCCACCTACCTTCCCTGGTATTCACACCACCCATAGGAAACTCCATTATTTTGGGCACATTAAATGATGGGAATGGTGGCTACTTCCCTGCTATCCTGGCCTCTCTCTATCATGGTTCAAATTTTCTTTCCCATACTCAGCTCCAGAAGATCAGTAAGTCCTGCAGCTGAGCAAATATCCAAAAGAGAAAAAAAATTATCTCTCTTTTAAAAATAAATCCAGTCTTTAGAAGTGATTCTCTTCAAAACTCTAGCCTCCACCCCAACTACATGTTGGGAACAGTTTGTCCACAAACACTATTTTCTCCAACAGTCCTCCTTTTCTTAAGAGTGGATAGAAGTGGTAGTGGTGGTGGTTATAGGTAGTTGTGACACTACTCAATTAATAAATCCAGTTATTTAAAGTTATTTTAATTTATAATGTGGAGCATTTGGAACATTCATGTTCATCTTTAGGGCATAATCACAATTACAGGGCTATGTGGTAACTCCCATTCAATATGTTATAAATCTGGCTACAAGAAATATTCAGCTAAAAAAACTAGCCTTGTTATGATATTAAATGCCAGCGAGTCCTTACATAAGGTTTTGGTAAACCTTACTTTTACATGAATAAGATAAATGTTTCTTATTTGGTCCTATTCAAAACATTGGTGATATCCAATTCACATACCAAGTCAATTCCCCCTAACAAAGGTGGTGAAAGAAAATCCTAAATCTCTTATAGGAAGCCCAAATTCAGTTTTTTAAGTACAGTCTTTTCTTAAATGTAGTAGTTAGACAGTTCATGGTTTTGTGAGGTATTAGCTGAAATTGTCAATAAAAATGAACTATGGCACTTAGGGACACAAATATTGGCATATTAAAAATCCCATCCTATCTAATAAAAGAGTAATATGCAAATTGGCTGTACCTCTGCTACACCCACAAGCCATGCCCAAAAGCCACGCCCACCAGTCAATCAGGAGTGAATATGCAAATAAACCCTACCAAGATGGCTACGGCCACAGAGAGCAGGAGGGAGGCTTGGGTTTCCCCGGCAATGGAGGAAGCCAAGCTTTCTGCCTGCCCTTGCTGGCCTAGGCCTCCACTCAAGGCTACAAAGTTTCAATGATAGAAGATACATAAATCCAAACAGAAATGGCGGCAGCCACAGAGCTGGAAAGAGCAGGAGGCTAGGGTTTCCCGCGGCGATGGAGGAAGCCAAGCTTTCTGCACACCCTGGCCGGCCCAGACCTCTGCTTAAGGCTACAAAGTTTCAATTATAGAAGATACATAAATCCCCCCAAAAATGGCTGCCGCCCTGGAGCAAGCAGAAGGCTTGGCTCCGCTCCAGGCTACAAAGTTTCAATTGTAGAAGATAAATAAACCCCAGATACCAGGGCCTCCACTTGGGTCACCAGGGAGCGTGGCCGGCCTGCAAACCACCACAGGCCCCTCGCCCAGGCTGCCCCACGCCCCAAGGGAACCCCCACCCTGATCCGGGACACCCTTCAGGGCAAACCAGCTGGTCCCCACCCGTGCACCAGGCCTCTATCGTATCTAATAAAAGAGTAATATGCAGATTGACCATCACTCCAACACACAAGATGGCTGCCCCCATGTGATCAAAGATCCTGCCCCCATGTGGACACAAGATGGCCACCACAAGATGGCCAGCAAGGGAGGACAGTTGGAAGGGACCAGGCCTGCAAGAGAGGGCAGTAGTGGGCAATCAGGCCAGCAGGGGAGGGCAGTTGGGAGGGACCAGGCCTGCAAGGGAGGGCAGTTGGGGGCGATCAAGCCTGCAGGGGAGGGCAGTTAGAGGTGACCAGGCCTGCACGGGAGGGCAGTTAGGGGCAAACAGGCTGGCAGGGGAGCAGTTAGGCATCAATCAGGCTGGCAGGGGAGTGGTTAGGGGGTGATCAGGCTGGCAGGCAGAAGCGGTTAGGGGCAATCAGGAAGGCAGGCAGGCGAGCAATTGGGAGCCAGCAGTCCTGGATTGTGATAGGGATGTCCGACTGTCCATTTAGGCCTGATCCCATGGGCAGTCGGACATCCCTCAAGGGGTCCCAGATTGGAGAGGCTGCCGGCTGGGCTGAGGGACACCCCCCCCCCCCGTGCACGAATTTCGTGCACCGGGCCTCTAGTCTCTATATATAAAAGCCTAAGCAACCAGTTGACTGAACGACCTGTCGCTATGACACGCACTGACCACCAGACACAGATGCTCAATGCTGGAGCTGCCCCCTGGTGGTCAGTGCACTGCTACAGCAATAATACCACTCAGCTGACCAATGGGCGCCAGACCCAGGGCTCACAGCTGGCAAGTGCCGCTGTGGACAGCGCAAGCCGCTCCCGATCAGGCCTGACTGGGTGTCAGCCCAAGGCAGGTGCAGTGGGGCCAGCATGAACGGGAGTGGAAGGCAGGAGCGGCAGGTGGTGTTGGACTGCCTATTTCAGCCAGATCCCCACAGGCCATGCCGGTGCATGAATCCGTGCACCGGGCCTCTGGTCTATAATCAAACATTTACTTGGTTTAACTCATCATTTCCTATGCTTAATTTGTAACAAAATCCTTTTATCACAGAACTAGAGGCCTGGTGCACAAAATTCATGCACGGGGGGCGGGGTGTCCCTTAGCCTGGCCTGCACCCTCTCCAATCTGGGACCCCTAACCTCCTCTGCCTGCCTTGCCTGATCACCCCCAATCGCCTCTTCCTGTTGGCCTGATCCCCCCTAACTGCCCTCCCCTGCCAGCCTGATTCCCCCCAACTGCCCTCCCCTGCGGCCTGATCCCCCTAACTGCCTCTGCCTCAGCCCCGCCACTGTGGCTTCGTCCAGAAGGATGTCCGGAAGATGTCTGGTCTAATTAGCTTATTACCCTTTTATTAGTATAGATACTTACAAATATCTCATAGGAACAGTCCAAGCAATAGTTTGGATCCTCCCACCCTTTCTCCTTTTTGACAATTTTGTTTCAATAAGGAACCACACAGACTCATGCAAGTTCTTCAACTTTAAAAAGTATAATAAATATGTTTGCGGTTGGTTCATTCAAAATATAGGCTTTTTCCTCCTCTGCTATTACAGTAAGAGTGTTTTTTTGTTTGTTTTGTTTTTATAAGATTCCCTGACTTTTAGCAGGAAAAACTAGCTTTTGGGATGAGGCTACCAGAAAAAGTTTTCCCTACTTTTCAGAAATCTGATGTTTTATGATTTGTTTTTGTGCTATACTATCAACTCTCTTCAGTTGCAGCTGCTGGGTTTGTAAGTAGTCAACTGGCTGTTTCTCTGAGTTTTATCATTCATCTATTCTATGCCCACTCTTGTGGGTTCTGCTTATGAAGAGTTATTCCTAATTGTAGGCTGCTTCATTAAAAGAGAAAAAGGTGTGGAGACCACCTTCACCTGTCAGAGGTATAGCAGATATAGCAACTTTTAAGATCTAGAGCTAATAGGAACTAAATATACTCATTTTTTACTGATGAAATATGAGTCTTTATCTTTACTAAAGGCAGTGTTTTTAAAACACCTTGATTATGAACATAGGCTCCACAGAGATGACATCATATTAATAATGTAAAATTATTGCCGAAACCGGTTTGGCTCAGTGGATAGAGCGTCGGCCTGCGGACTGAAGGGTCCCGGGTTCGATTCGGTCAAGGGCATGTACCTTGGTTGCGGGCACATCCCCAGTGGGGGGCGTGCAGGAGGCAGCTGATCGATGTTTCTCTCTCATCGATGTTTCTAGCTCTCTATCCGTCTCCCTTCCTCTCTGTAAAATATCAATAAAATATATTTAAAAAAAAATGTAAAATTATTGAGAATTATTGTGATTATTTAGTAACTATCTTCTTGTAAACAATGTCTTTCTTTAAAAAGTAATGGGTCTGGCCCTAACTGGTTTGGCTCAGTGGATAGAGCATCAGCCTGCAGACTCAAGGGTTCCAGGTTCGATTCTGGTCAAGGGCATGTACCTTAGTTGCGGGCACATACCCAGTAGGGAGTGTGCAGGAGGCAGCTGATCAATGTTTCTCTCTCATCGATGTTTCTGACTCTCTGTCCCTCTCCCTTCCTCTCTGTAAAAAACCAATAAAATATATTAAAATAAAATAAAAAAGTAATGGGTCTGCCCAGCCGGTGTTGCTCAGTGGTTGAGCATCGACCTATAAACCAGGAGGTCACAGTTCGATTCCCAAACAGGGCACATGCCTAGGTTCAAGCTCGATCCCCAGTGGTGGTGGTGGTGGTGGAGGGGAGAGTGGGGGTGTGCAGGAGGCAGCTGATAAATGATTCTTTCTAATCACTGATGTTTCTTTCTCTCTCTCTCCCTCTCCCTTCCTCTCTGAAATCAATAAAAATATATTTAAAAAGAAAAAAAAAGTAATGGGCCTTTTAAAATCCTTCACAGGAATGGAAAGAGATTAGATAACGTTTATTTTATTTTAAAAATTATTGTTACAGTAGCCAAAAAAAAAAAAAAACACATAATGACTAATGATTACATAAATGTAATCATGTAAGAATATGATGTTTCATTTTTCAACAGGAAATATGTAAAAGCTAGCTAGCACATTTATGTTTCTGTTGTTGTTTTTAAATGGCCATTTATACAGTCCATCATTTTCTTGCATTTCCCTTTTTTGATGTTCCCTTAATAATTACGCTTTTCTCTTTACTTAAAATTCTTAGATTACCTGTGGTATTTCACATAAAAATATCATCATCATCATAGCAACTACTATTTTGTTGTGTTTGATTCATTTCATATATTATTATGCTAAGCATTTACATAGATCATCTCGTAAAAAATTTAACAATCCTGAATGGCCTGGTAATATTTCTATGTACAATTTTTAGGTAACAAAAATGAGGCTTAGAGAGTTTAAGTATCTTAACCAAGGGCACTCAGACTGCATGCTTTTTAGTTGGGTAAAATTGCAGGTCTGCGCTAATCTTAAACCCCAAACTTTTAACCTCTGCTTCTCAAATCTTTGATGATTTACTAACATATTCTTGAATATCTATGATTCCTCATCAAAAATTCTTACTTTTGAAATTTTATTTCAAAAATAATTTAAAAATTAATGTAACTATACTTTGGATGTCAGGAAAGATCACAATGTAAATATTGGGTAGGGCAAAAGTTTACTAGTACAGCTGTGAGTATTGAAAATTCAGTTTATTCTTATATTATTTATTGTTGTATAATTTTCCACATGAACTGTAAACCTACTTTTGCCCTACCTTGTACTTTCACCTGATTTGAATGCCCATATTTTTGTTTCTGTTTATAACTGAATTGGAGTCAGCTATAAAACTTAGTTGCCTTGGGCTACAATATTGTTATGTTAAAATTAATGTTTACTTAAAATATTATAGTTTAATTTTTTCCAGTGTAATAGTTAGAAAAGAGTTATGAGCATAGCTTTACACCAAGTTTTCTACTTGCACATAATACATATTAGGGTAACTTGGTAATAAAAATAGTTTATCACAATGGGCATACATAATTCTTACAAGGTGTGTCTATATTATTCAAGACTGACAAACAGTACTATATAATCTGTATGGCTGGCATATAATAGGAACTTGATAAATGTTAGTTGAATCAGAGTTTTAATTATCTAGTTCTCCATATTTATTCATTCGATTTACTCAAACTATGTCAGAGTTATTTTCTTCCCCATAATAAATGCACTGAATTCACAGTGAGTTTTAATGGTTCTTAGGCCTTTAACTAGGGACTCCTTAAAGAATCTTAAGAAATGTATTGACCCTGACCTCAGAAAAATAAATATATAAAAATTACATACAATATAAAAAATTACATACATTATAAAAAAGAGAGAAGACTCTGAAATTAGATACAATCTGTGAAATCTAAGGCAATCTGTGAAATTAGATACAATCTGTGAAATCTTAAAGCTTCCATTTCCTCATCTGTAAAATGCAAATACCACCTATCTCATGTTCTTCAGACTGAGTGAAATCTTGTTAATTATGGAGATTGCAATTTAGTAGATGCCAAATTAAGTGGTAGCTATAATTACTATCAGGCCAACATTGACCTCCTGTTTTATCTCTAATTACTGTAGTTTCAGGTTTTCTTGTGCTGATAAGTTTGTTGTAGCCACTTTCTAGTTTCCAAGGATATTTTTTTCTTTCCACTGCTTACCTCATTGATTTGGCTTTTCCTTTTAGGCTACCTATTTCTATAGATGGTAGTAAACCATTCTCCAATGAATAACAACATCTTTAATGTTGGGTTCACAATATTAAGCCAGTTTTAATACTGCTGTGATCAATTCCAAAGGTAATGAGTAATAAACAAAACGTCAATATAAGGACAAGGATCCTTGGAGGGCAAAATATGGCTCACAAATTTAAACTGGAGATCTGATGCATACTTGTGGCATACAAGAAAATGGGGAAAGCCCTGGCTGGTGTGGCTCAGTTGGTTGGGTGTTGTCCTGTGTACAGAAAGGTTGCCAGTTCAATTCCTGGTCAGGGCACATACCTGGGTTGCAGGCTTGATTCCTGGTAGGGAGTGTGCAGGAGGCAGCCGATTGATGTTTCCCTCTCACATGGATGTTTCTTCTCTCTCTCTCTCTTACTCTCTAAAAATAAAATTTTAAAAAAATCAATGAAAATATTTTAAAAAAGAAAATAGGAAAAATTACACTATACCTATATCACATAGTTTTTTTTGAGAACTAAATAATAAAACATAATGACTAGCACATAACTAAGATTCAGTCACATGTGAATAATGAATGATAAATAGGTATCAAGTCAGAACAGCATTGTATTACTATGAGGAAGCATTTATTTTACTATTCTCAAAACTGGTTATATTAAAAACACACTTTTTTATTGTTTAAAGTATTACAAATAGTAGTACATATGTCTCCTTTTTTTCCCCCAATTGACCCTCCCCCAGCCTCCCCAACCCCCCCGGCACATGCCCTCACCCCTCTCCCAGTATCTTGCATCCATTGGTTATGCTTATATGCATGCATACAAGTCCTTCGGTTGATCTCTTACCTTTCCTCTCCAACCCTCCCCAGCCTTTCTGCTGTAGTTTGACAGTCTGTCCGATGCTTCTCTGCCTCTGTAACTATTTTTTGTTCATCAGTTTATAATGTTTTTTATTATCCATAAATGAGTGAGATCGTGTGGTATTTTTCTTTCACTTACTGGCTTATTTCACTTAGCATAGTGCTTTCCAGTTCCATCCATGCTGTTGCAAATGGTAAGAATTCCTTCTTTTTTATAACAGCGTAGTATTCCATTATGTAGATGTACCAGTTTTCTAATCCACTTGTCTGCTGATGGGCATTTAGGCTGTTTTCCAAATCTTAGCTTTTGTAAATTGTGCTATGAACATAAAACTCAACCGAGGAAATAAAGGACCTGTACTCAAAAATTTCAGAACGTTAAAAAAAGAGATAGAGGAAGACATGAACAAATGGAAGAATATACCATGTTCATGGATTGGTAGAATCAACATCATTAAAATGTCCATACTACCCAAAGCAATCTATAAATTCAATGCAATCCCCATTAAAATACCAACGGCATACTTCAAAGACCTAGAACAAATTCTCCAAAAATTCATCTGGAATAAATAAAAGACCCCGAATAGCTGCAGCAATCTTGAGAAAGAAGAACAAAGTTGGAGGGATCACAATATCAGATAAGATATCAAGCTATACTTCAAAGCCATTGTTCTCAAAACTGCCTGGTACTGGCACAAGAAAAGACATATAGACCTGTGGAACAGAACAGAGAACCCAGAAATTGACACAAGCCATTATGCTCAATTAATATTTGACAAAGGAGGCAAGACCATACAATGGAGTCAAGACAGTCTCTTCAATAAATGGTGTTGGAAAAACTGGACAGATACTTGCAAAAAAATGAAACCATACCACCAACTTGCACCAGACACAAAAATAAATTCAAAATGGATAAAGGACTTAAACATAGATGGAAAACCATAAAATCTTATAAGCCATAGGCAGCAAAGTAGCAGACATATGTTGTAGCAATATATTTAACAATACGGCTCCTAGGGCAATGGAAACTAAGGAGAAAATAAACAAATGGGACTACATCAAAATAAAAAGTTTCTGCACAGCAAAAGAAACCATCAACAAAACAAACAACCAAGAAAGCCCACTGCATGGGAGAAAAACACACTTTTATATGTCCATATCTGGAAAATAGGTCAAAAAGGATATAGAACATTTACAGAGTCAGGAAGAGTGCTATGAAAATAATGCAAAGCTTTGGAAACTCCTAATTATATGAGAAATCCTATTCAACAAACTCTAAGGGACTGTCCAACATTTTTTTTTTTAATTTATTGACTTTTAGACAGAGAGAGGGAAGGGAGAGGGAGTGAGGGAGAGGGAGAGAGATAAGAAAACACCAATTCATTGTTCCATTTATTTATGCATTTATTGGTTGATTCTTGTATGTGCTCAGACTGGGGATCGAACCCAAACCTTGGCAGATCAGGACGATGCTTTAACCAACTGAACTACCTAGCCAGGACCAAATTCTTTTATTTTTCTTTATTTTTACTGTCATTTTGATACTTTTAAGTATCAAATATTGCATGAAATGTATAGTGACAGGTTGAAGATAAAAATATTTTGGTTATGTGTTTGATATAGCGTCACTGTAGTCATCATAATGAGATTTTTTGAAACATTGAGCTTAATCAAGATTCTCAAGCATTATAACATGCTGTATGAACAGTAACCTCAATCTGTGTGGAAGATCTCAAAGAGTGATTTTAAGAATATGTACAATGAAACATCTCCCCTTTCCCAAAATGATAACAGTATCAGAGATGGTGGACATTTACCATCACAATGACTCATTTTAGAATGGTGAATGCTTCATTTAAAGTACAGTTATGTTCTGTTTTTTCTTTAAAACATTTTTTTTAGATCTTATGCTCTTATGATTCTATGCCATTTCTAAAAATATGCATAGAGGCTGAGCCTGTGATCCAATTAATTTTTATTAGTTTTATTGAATGTAACAAACTAAGAAAGAGAACTAAAGACTTTATTCCCTTTATATTTTGAAAGATTTCAGAGTTCAACATTGGTATATTTAATCTGTTGCTGACGTAAGCCTTCGCAATGTAAGGCATCCTGGTATATGTGTTAATTAGTGGAATATTAGTTGTTCTTACCAGACTTATAATTGTTTTGTTTGTTTAAATGAAACCGCTATCATGTGTCCTCGCAGAAAATTTCTAATGTAGTTTTTGAGAACTAAATTAACTATTCATGGTGTTTTTTGTGTTTTGTTTTTTTTTTTCATTCAAACCTGGAGCTTTATTAATTTCTGGCTCTTCTAGCTGAGTGACCTAAATGGATTTTTTTTTCTTATAATAAGACTTTATAGACAGGTTTGTTTTGAGGGAAGAAGAAATAATACAATTAGTGCTGTACCTACCATAAATGTTCAGTAAGAGTTTGCAATAATTGTTCCCTTGTTTCTGAATTAAAACATAAGTACCTTGGCTGTTAAGTACTGTCAAGTCTAAAATAAGGGGATTCATGGAACAGACTGTCAAATCTCAGAAGGAAGGCGGGAGTGGGTGGGTGGGAAGAGATCAACTAAAGAACCAGTATGCATATATGCATAAGCCATGGACACAGACAACAGGGTGGTGAAGGGTTCTTTTTTCTCCACATCCTCGCCAGCACTTGTTTGTTGAGGACAGCCATTCTGACAGGTGTGAGATAGTACCGCATTGTCTTCTTGATTTGCATCTCTCAGATGATTAGTGACTTTGAGCATGTTTTCATATGTCTTTTGGCCTTCCTTATGTCTTCTTTCGAAAAGTATCTATTTAAGTCCATTGCCCATTTTTTGATTGGGTTGTTTACCTTCCTTTTGTTAAGTTGTACGAGTTCCCTATAAATGTTGGAGATTAAGCCTTTATCAGTGATAACATTGGCAAATATGTTCTCCCAGGCAGTGGGCTTTCTTGTTATTTTATTGATGGTTTCTTTTGCTGTGCAGAAGCTTTTTATTTTGATATAGTCCCATTTGTTTATTTTCTCTTTAGCTTCCATTGCCCTAGGAGCTGTATCGGTGAAGAAATTGCTTCGGCATATGTCTGAGATTTTGCTGCCTGTGGATTCCTCTAGTATTTTTATTGTTTCCCGTCGTATGTTTAAGTCCTTTATCCATTTTGAGTTTATTTTTGTGTATGGTGTAAGTTGGTGGTATAGTTTCATTTTTTGCATGTATCTGTCCAATTTTCCCAACACCATTTATTGAAGAGACTGTCTTGACTCCATTGTACGGTCTTGCCTCCTTTGTCAAATATTGAGCATAGTGATTTGGGTCAATTTCTAGGTTCTCTATTCTATTCCATTGATCTATATGTCTGTTTTTGTGCCAGTACCAGGCAGTTTTGAGAACAGTGGCTTTGTAATACAGCTTGATATCTGGTATTGAGGTCCCTCCGACCTTGTTCTTCTTTCTCAGGATTGCTGCAGCTATTCGGGGTCTTTTTTTATTCCAGATGAATTTTTGGAGAGTTCGTTCTAGGTCTGGGAAATATGCCGTTGGTATTTTAATGGGGATTGCATTGAATTTATAGATTGCTTTGGGTAGTATGGACATTTTAATGATGTTGATTCTACCAATCCATGAACACGGTATGTTCTTCCATCTGTTTATGTCTTCCTCTATCTCTTTTTATCAGTGTCCTGTAGTTTTCTGAGTACAGGTCTTTTACCTCCTTAGTTAAGTTTATTCCTAAGTATCTTAATTTGTTGGTGCAATGGTAAGTGGGATTGTTTTTTTAGTCTCTCTTTCTGTAAGTTCACTATTGGTGTATAGAATAGCCATAGATTTCTTGGCATTAATTTTGTATCCTGCTACATTGCCGAATTCATTAATTAAGTGTAATAATTTTTTGATGGGGTCTTTTGGGTTTTCTATGTACAGTATCATGACAGTTTTACGTCTTCTTTTCCAATTTGGATACCTTTTATTTCTTCTTCTTGTCTAACTGCTATGGCTAGCATTACCCTAATACCAAAACCAGATAAAGACAACACAATGATAGAGAATTACAGGCCAATATCCCTCATGAACATAGATGCCAAAATCCTCAACAAAATTCTAGCAAATCAGATCCAGCAGTACATCAGAAAGATCATACACCATGACCAAATAGGATTTTATCCGGGGATGCAAGGATGGTACAATATCTGCAAATCAATAAATGTGATACATCACATAAACAAATCGAGAGATAAAAATCACAGTTATATCAACTGATGCAGAAAAAGCATTTGACAAAATCCAACACCTTTCTTTATAAAAACCCTCCGCAAAATGGGAATAGAGGGGTCATACCTCAACATAATAAAATCCTTATATGACAAACCTACAGCCACCATCATACTCAATAGGCAAAAACTAAAACAATTTCACCTAAGAACAAGAATGAGACAGGGATGCCCACTTTCACCATTCCTGTTCAACATGGTTCTGGAAGTGCTAGCCATAGCAATTAGACAAGAAGAAATAAAAGGTATCCAAACTATTCATGTTTAACCAGATCATTGACACAGGGGTCCTTTTTGAAATAAAATCATTTTTATTAACCAAGTTACCTACTTTTGATTTCAAAAGCTGCTGTTTCTGATATGTACTGAACAAATGTGCATAATTGTTTGTGCCAGACTTTTGACTGTTTTCAAGCACTGTAATGTGAAATGGATGGTTAGAAACAATAATACATTAAGGCTTTTATTTAACCCTTTCAGGACTAAACCATTATCTCTTTAAAAAAATTTTTTCCCTGCCCTGGCCGCATAGCTAAGTTGGTTAGAGCATTGTTCTGATATGTCAAGGTTATGGGTTCAATCCCTCAGGGCACATGCAAGAATTAATCAATGAGTGCATAAATAAGTGGAACAATGAATGGACATTTCTCTCTCCCTTCCACTCTTTCTAAAATCAATCAATCAATTAAAAAATGTAAAAATATTTTTTTCGTGTGTTATGACAATGTTTGCTAGTATTCAGTGTTGTTGATCTGGATGTAAGCTTATATGCTCATTTTCAGCTTATTTCTTGAAACTTGCAACCTGCTCTACACACTCAGTCCTTAAGGGGCTTTACAAACTATACAGTAAGGTTTATTAGCAATCAGATGGAAAACTGAATAAGCTTATGCCATATTTTACAGAAAATCTGCTCCGCTTCATGGAATCTGTAATGTGAGCAATCTTAAAGGCTAAATAAAATTTTAAAAAATGTAAATATTTTAGCCCTGGCCAGTTTGGCTCAGTGGATAGAGCGTTGGCCTGCGGACTCAAGGGTCCCAGGTTCGATTCCGGTCAAGGGCATGTACCTTGGTTGCGGGCACATCCCCAGTAGGGGGTGTGCAGGAGGCAGCTGATTGATGTTTCTCTCTCATCGATGTTTCTAACTCTCTCTCCCTCTCCCTTCCTCTCTGTAAAAAGTCAATAAAATATATATATTTTTAAAAAGTAAATATTTTAGGTTAAACATAAAAACAGTGCCTGAGTGCAAGAATTAGTGAATTGAATAGGATCAGTTTGAAGTAGGGATTTTTAGATTGTTTCTTCTATGCTTAAGGTTTTGTTGAGATCTATAGACTTCATAATCTTTGTCTCATTGTCTTCATAATCACTTTCCTTTATACTGAATGTAATTTCACATTAAGTATAAATTGCTTAATTAAAAAACGTATTACATTCAACATTTGAATAGCTATCACTAAGACCATTACTATTTTTAAGAAACAGGTAATTCTTTCATCAACCAACTCTATGTACTTAAATTATTTTCATTCCTTCCGTCAATTTAGTATTTAATCCATGTTTCCCTCTTAAACAGGTTTCAGTTAATTATTCATTGCCAAGCAAAAATGTATTGGCTAATTATATGTGAGTTTTAAATTAATTTATTATTTTATATTCATTAAATCTGGTAATTTTGGGGGGAGTAACTTTTTAAGTGAAAATACCTTATAATTCATACATGGATAAAATAATTGGTGTTTTTATTTTTTATTTTTAAATATATTTTATTGATATTTTACAGAGAGGAAGGGAGAGGGATAGAGAGCTAGAAACATCGATGAGAGAGAAACATCGACCAGCTGCCTCCTGCACACCTCCCACTGGGGATGTGCCCGCAACCAAGGTACATGCCCTTGACCGGAATCGAACCCGGGACCCTTGAGTCCGCAGGCCGACGCTCTATCCACTGAGCCAAACCGGTTTCGGCTGGTGTTTTTATTTTTTAAAAAACAGCTCATGTAAACATTTTGGTGAGTTTTTTGCATGATGTGGGGAAAAAGAACTTTTTTATTGTATGAAATTAATTTGAATGGGTGAAGACATCACATTAGTTTTGAGATGACTCAGATAATTAAAAGTAATTATCTTGGAAAGTTGAGAATGACAATGTCAAGTGATAAAAGTGGATATGAAGCCCTGGCCGGTGCGGCTCAGTTGGCTGAAGTGTTGTCCCATTCACAGAAAGGTCTTGGGTTCAATTTCTGGTTAGGGCACATACCTAGGTTTCAGGTTCAATCCATTTGGGTGCATACGGAAGGCAACTGAATGATGTTTCTCTCTCACATTGGTGTTTCTCTCTTTTTCTCCTTCTCTTTCTTCCCCTCTCTCTAAACATCATTAAAAATATATCCTTGGGAAGAAACCAAGATGGCGGCATAGGTAAGCACCTAAACTGCTGCCTCGCACAACAATTTCAAAACTACAACTAAAAGACAGAACGGACACCATCCAGAACCACAGGAAAGCTGGCTGAGTGAAAATTCTACAACTAGAAGGAAAGAGGAAAGCTCACAGAGAATTGGAGGTACGGCAAAGAATCTTTGTGCGCGCAGAGAGGAAGGGCGGCTGAGAGCCTGGCTGACTTTCTCTGGCGGAAGGGGGAAGGAAGCCCCCGACCGCACTGAACCCCAGTTCTGACTGCACTGAACCCCAGTTCCGGGCGAGCCCCTGGGGACCCACGCTCTTACGGGGGGGAGTCTGAACTCTCGGGCGGAGACTCGGGAGCTGGGGAAGGCAGAGGTCTGAAGGCGCGCACGTGCCAGTGCGCACAAAGGCTGCGGAGGTTGCCACAGGCTTTCCCTAGTGGAAGGGAGTCAGAGGCTCCTGACTGCACTGAGCCCCAGTTCTGACTGCACTGAACCCCATTTCCAGGCGAGCCCCTGGGGACCCACGCTCTTGTGGGGGGAGTCTGGACTCTCGGGCGGAGACTCAGGAGCCGGGGAAGGCAGAGGTCTGAAGGCGCGCACATGCGCGCAAGAGCAAGGCTGACGGGAAGCCAAGACTGAGACTCCACCCCATCCAAGCTGAGCACAGAGGCTATTGCAATTTGGCAAGTCTAATCCTATAAGGCTGTCTCCAGCACCGAACTTCTCCCAGCATAGACACAGCTGATCCTTACAGCCAACTGGCCTGGAGGTCAATTCTTCCCAGTGATACCAACAACAATCAAGACTTAATTACAACAAGGCTGTACACACAGTCCACAAAGGGATGCACCAAGAGGGTCCACCTCAGGTTAACTGGGGAGGCAGACCCACTGGGCCATATTGGAAACCTAGCACACAAATCTACCTTACCAACTCAGGGAAGCAATGAAAATGTGGCATCAAAGAAACAGATCACAAAAGAAAGAAATGGAGGAAAACAAACGACTGGATATAGAATTCAAAACCACGGTTATAAGGCTTTTCAAGAATATCCTAGAAAAGGCCGATAAATATAACGAGACCCTCGAAGATATGAAAAAGGACCAACTAGAAATTAAACATACACTGACTGAAATAAAAAATATTATACAGAGACCCGAAAACAGACTAGAGGAACACAAAAATCAAGTCAAAGAATTGAAATACAAAGAAGCAAAAAACACTCAACTGAAAAAGCAAAAAGCAAAAAAAAGTTGAAGATAGTGTAAGAAGACTCTGGGACAACTTCAAGCATACCAACATCAGAATTATGGGGGTGCCAGAAGAAGAGAGAGAGCAAGATACTGAAAACCTATTAGAAGAAATAATGACCGAAAACTTCCCACAGCTGGTGAAAGAAATAGACTTACAAGTCCAGGAAGCACACAGAACCCCACACAAAAGGAATCCAAAGAGGACCACACCAAGACACATCATAATTAAAATGCCAAGAGCAAAAGACAAAGAGAGAATATTAAAAGCAGCAAGAAAAAAACAGTTACTTACCTACAAGGGAGCACCCATACGATTGTCAGCTGATTTCTCAACAGAAACTATGCAGGCCAGAAGGGAGTGGCAAGAAATTTTCAATGTGATGAATCGCAAGAACCTATAACCAAGATTACTCTACCCAGCAAAGCTATCATTCAGAATTGAAGGGCAGATAAAGAGCTTCACAGATAAGAAAAAGCTAAAGGAGTTCATCACCGCCAAACCAGTATTATATGAAATGCTGAAAGGTATTCTTAAAGAAGAGGAAGAAGAAAAAAGTAAAGATAAAAATTATGAACAACAAATACATATCTATCAACAAGTGAACCTAAAAATCAAGTGAATTAAAAACCTGAGGAACAGAATAATCTGGTGAATATAATGGAATCAGGGGCATAGAAAGGGAATGGACTGATAATTCTCAGGGGGAAAGAGGTATGGGGGGTTCATGAAGAGACTGGACAAAAATCATACACCTATGGATGAGGACAGTGCGGGGGGGGTAGGGCAGAAGGTGGGGTGGGTGGGTGGAGGGGAGCTATGGAGGGAAAAAGGAGAAACAATTGTAATAATCTGAATAAAGATTTATTAAAAAAAATATATCCTTGGATGAGGATTAGAAAAAAAAATTTAAGTGGATATGAAGAAACATATAATAAATGATTCTATTTAACTTACTTTCTTTTTCCTTTTTTGGTGCTGACTAAACCTTGGAATGAACTGATTAGCAGTGACTTAGCAAAAAAGCCATCCATTTCAACACTTCTCCCTGGCATTTAAAATACTCCAAAATTGTGCCACCTGATTCTAAGATAAATTCCACTAGCCCCTTCTACTTATCTTAGGCTGGGGTTCTAGTCACTGGCCCTTGTTCATTTTTGCTTCCAAGTTGGCTGACTTGTATTGCCCCAAAATTTATAAGGTTCTAACCTCCAGTGCTTTATTTAGAGATAGGACCTTTAAAAGGGTAGTTAAGATTAAATAGGTCATATGGGTAAGCTCTAACTCAATATGACTGGTGTTCTTATAAAAAGGGGAAATTTGGAGACAGACTTGAATATAGAGAGAACACCACGTGAACATGAAAAAGCCATCTACAAGCCAAGGGCAGAGGCCCTTGGAATAAAACAACCCCGTTTTGGGCTATTAGCTTCCAAAACTGTGAGGAAATAAATTTGTTTAAGCCACTCCGTCAGTGGTACTCTGTTATGGTATTCCTAACTGCCTTTGTTTATGTTATGCCCTTCACTGAAAACGTCCCCTTCCTCTCATGCACATCTATTCAAAGTGTCATTTAACATTGAACTTAAACAGCGAGTTGGTGAAGTTATCCCTGACACACCAGTCCTCTTACTTCCTTTTTCTAATCTAGCAGAGAATTTAGTCTGTACCACAGAACACATAAAGTAGAAATAAGAATTTCATGAGTTAATATAGGTAAAATGCCTAAAATAGTGCCTGATAAATAATAAGTCTTAAGTGTTACTTACTAATTACTTTTTTAAAATCAAATCATGTTACTACTAACTCTTTAGTATAATGCTGGGCATGTAAGTGCTAAAAACACTTGTTGATGTATAAACATTTAGGGGAAAATGAGACATAGTTCTTGCCCTTAAGAAGCTCCCTGGATAGCAGGGCAAAACCCAATTCTATAAGTAGCCTAAGTGGGGGGAAAAATGGGTTCAGAAAAAATTCACAAAAGATGAATCCTTGAAAGAAGATGTATTAGTTATCTATCACTGCGTAACAAATTAACCCAAACACAGCAGCTTAAAACAACAAATATTTATTATCTCAGATTCAGGAAGGGGATAGCTAGGTGGTTCTGGTTCAGGGTCTCTTATGAGGTTAGTTAAGCTGTTGGCTGGGCTGGAGTCATCTCAAGGAGGTGAAAGGATTTGTTTCCAAACATGCATGTGGTTGTCGGCCAGTTTCAGTTCCTTATTGGTTGTTAGATTTCATTTCCTTGGCACATAGGCTTCTCTATAGGCTGCCTGAATGTCCTATGACATGACAACTGGCATTTCTCAGTGATTCAAGAGAGTATGCATAAGGAAGTCCCAATGCCTTTTATGATCGTCTCAGAGTCATAGTCTCACTTTCATCTTTGGGAAGTCTCCAAAGATGTGCACTATAGAAATTTGTGGCAGTTTGGAAGACTGGAGAGAGGTAAAACTTAATAAAGAAAGTCCGGTTAAATAATCTCTTTCAAAAGTTCAGATAAGAGATTATGAGTGAATGATTAAGAGAATGGCTGAAAAATGGGAGAGGTAAGGATGGATCCTAGACTAATATTTACAAGGTAAAATATACAAGATCTGGTAATAGTTGTGTAGGGAAGAAAAGGTAAAAGATATCAGGCTTGACAACTAAGTATGTGGTACTATTTCCCCAAATTATCCATTTATTTCTTTAAATATAAAGATAGCCTTTTTTAAAAAATATATATTTTATTGATTTTTCACAGAGAGGAAGGGAGAGGGATAGAGAGTTAGAAACATCGATGAGAGAGAAACATCGATCAGCTGCCTCCTGCACACTCCCCACTGGGGATGTGCCCGCAACCAAGGTACATGCCCTTGACCGGAATCGAACCTGGGACCCTTGAGTCCGCAGGCCAACGCTCTATCCACTGAGCCAAACCGGTTAGGGCAAGATAGCCTTTTTTAAAAAAATGTTTTTATTGATTTTAGAGAGAGAGGAAGGGAGAGGGATAGAAATAGAAACATGTATGAGAAACATTGCTCAGCAGCCTCATGCACGCCCCACACCAGGCATGGAGCCTGCAACCCAGGCATGTGCCCAGACCAGAAATTGAATCAGTGACCACTTTATTCATGGGTCAATAGTCAACCACTGAGCCACACTGGCTGGGCTAAAGACAGATAGCCTTTTAATTAGCATTGTAAAAAAGTTTTTCTATGAAAATTTTAAAAACTATGAAATGAAATAAAAATAAACTGTAAAAGTCACTTCTGAAAAGTTGAATTAACATCTTGTACATATCCTGTTAGTCCTTTGTGAACTTACAAATTTTTACAAAATTGGAATTATATTTAAAAAATTTCTTCACACTTAATATATCTATTGATAAAATTTCCTCCACATCATTTTCAGAAGCTGAATACTGTTATGCTGTATGGATATAGCTTATTTAACCAATATTCTAGTAAAAATGCAGTAATGAACACTTTTGCAATAAAACTGTTACCCATATCCTTATGGTACATTTCCATTAGAGTAACTAACCTGTCAAATGCATATGCTCAAGGCTTTTGATACATATTGTTAAGCTATACTTTAGAATTTTGCCAATTTATACTCTCAGTAGTATAAGAAACCCTGTTTCTTTGAACACTTACCAGTATCATCAAGATTTAATCACTTATTAAAATAACACCTGAAGACCAAATTAATGTTACATCACTCGTAAGTCTAACTTACTATTAAACTTTTAGAATATTACTATTCAAAGCTTAAGATTCATGCATTTTAGCTGAAGAATCTGAGGTCCAGTAAGTTATATAACAAACCAGAATGCTATTTTGTGGGTGTTTCTGTAGAAGATAATTATATTGTAGTACTCTTTCTGATTTGCCACTCAGCCTCACCAATTATGCTTTTTCCTGCTCCCCCTGTAATGTTATAGGTTTCCCAGGAAAAGGTACGTATTTTCATTATCAAGGGCTGGAAGCTTGGCATAGTCTATTAGTTTAGCACTATTTTTCCTAGTTGTTTCCTAGCTTGGATTTCACACATGTTGAAGAAAACCTTTCAACATATTAACTTTAAAGTCTACCTAATCTTGGATAAGGATCTATTTAGTTCACTCAACAGCTCATTTATTCCCAGTCTCATACATTCAACAGTACTTCTCTAATGTCTTAGTGTGGGGGATAAAGCAGTGAATAAAACTTACATTTTTAGTAGGGCGAAGGGAAACAATCCTATCTAATAAAAGAGTAATATGGAAATTAACCATCACTCCGCTACACCCACAAGCCACGCCCACAAGCCAATCAGGAACGAATATGCAAATAAACCCAAGCAAGATGGCTACAGCCACAGAGAACAGGAGAGAGGCTTGGGTTTCCCTGGCAATGGAGGAAGCCAAGCTTTCCGCCTGCCCTTGCTGGCCTAGGCCTCCACTCAAGGCTACAAAGTTTCAATGATAGAAGACACATAAATCCAAACAGAAATGGTTGCCGCCACGGACCAAGCAGAAGGCTTGGCTCCGCTCCAGGCTACAAAGTTTCAATTGTAGAAGATAAATAAACCCCAGATACCAGGGCCTCCACTTGGGTTACCAGGGGGCATGGCCAGCCTGCAAACCACCACAGGCCCCTCGCCCAGGCATCCCACACCCCAAGGGAACCCCCACCCTAATCCGGGACACCCTTCAGAGCAAATCAGCTGGCCCCCACCCATGCACCAGACCTCTATCCTATCTAATAAAAGAGTAATATGCAGATTGACCATCACTCCAACACACAAGATGGCTGCCCCCATGTGGTCAAAGATCCTGCCCCCATGTGGACACAAGTTGGCCACCACAAGATGGCCAGCAAGGGAGGGCAGTTGGGAGGGACCAGGCCTGCAAGGGAGGGCAGTTGGGGGTGATCAAGCCTGCAGGGGAGGGCCATTAGGGGTGACCAAGCCGGCAGAGGAGGGAAGTTGGGGTGACCAGGCCTGCAGGGAAAGGCAGTTGGGAGGGACCCAGGCCTGCAGGGGAGAGCAGTTGTGGGGGGGGGGGACCAGGCCTGCAGGGGAAGGCAGTTAGGGGTGACCAGGACTGCAGGGGAGGGCAGTTAGGGGCAAACAGGCTGTCAGGGGAGCAGTTAGGCATCAATCAGGCTGTCAGGGGAGTGGTTAGGGGGTGATCAGGCTGTCAGGCAGAAGCGGTTAGGGGCAATCAGGAATGCAGGCAGGCGAGCAGTTGGGAGCCAGCAGTCCTGGATTGTGAGAGGGATGTGCGACTGCCTGTTTAGGTGGGATCAGGCCTAAACGGGCAGTCGGACATCCCTCGAGGGGTCCCAGATTGAAGAGGGTGCAAGCTGGGCTGAGGGACATGCCCCCTCCGTCCACAAATTTCGTGCACCAGGCCTCTAGTAAAAAAATAATGACAAATTATAAATGCTATTAAAATAGAGTAATTCCTCCTTTGGAAAACTGCTGTTTGAAAACTACTGTTTAAACTACTCTGTTATTCTTAGACAGTCTCTTATTCTGTAGGTCAAATCTGTTATTTTTAGATAGTCCCTTATTCTGTAAAGTAACTGTTTTAGTTTGAATAATAGAAAAAGATAAAAACTTAGCTGTCTGACCTTGCAAGCTAGCCATCTGACGTGACGTAACAGGCTAATACTGATACTGATAATAATTCCCATATTCTTATGCCAAGTATTGGTTCATTATGTATTCAAGGTTACAAATTGTCTGTGACAATAACCTACACAGAGCTCTTTGTGAAATCTGCAGACAAAGAAGCTCAAAAGGTATAAATAGGGGAAACTTCCTCTATGTCAGGGCTCAGAGATTTGGGAAACACCTCCCTCTGGGCCAGAATAAAGACTCCTAATTAATTGGCTCATTAAGGCGTCTCGTATCTATCTCGCTGACTTACAACAATGTGAGAGAGAATAAGTGAAAAAAGGAGCTACTTTAGATATGGTGGCCAGGGAAGAGTGTTAGAGATAATATCTGAGTTAAGACCTGAAGGATGAGAATGAGTTAGCCATAAAGACATAGAGAAAGCATATCTCAGGCAGAAATAAACAGTAAGTGCAAAGGTCCTGTGGAGGATCAGTTAAGTTGAATTGAGTACAAGAGACCCTAAATTGTAGCTTTAATGACAGTTTACTTTTTTCTTTATGTCAAAATCTGAATGTAAGGAGTATAGAGCTGGTATGGTACTCTACAAGGGTCTTAAGGCCTCAGGTTTCCGCCAGTTTAAGGTTTTACCATCCCTATGATGTGGGAACCTGCACCTGGCCCAAACTGGCAGCTAGAATTAAATGCTTCACATCTGTATTCCAGGGTGCAGGATATAAAAGGAAAAGCAGCAAAGAACTGAAGGTGTCTTTTAACATGACATACCTGCTTATTGGCCAGAACTACCACATGGCTATAGGGAGGCTGGAAATATAGTCTTTATTCTGGATAGCCATGTGCCCATGTCTATTACTATGAAAAAAATTGGAAAAATTTTAGGGGACAACCAACAGTCTCTGCTATAGACTGGAAAAAGCTTGATACATGACAGAGACAGAAAGGAAGGGTGAGAGCAAGATGAAGTTGGAGAGGTAGGCAGAAGCCAGATTATACAGTTTTAAAGGCCATGGTAAGGAAAATGAATTTTATTCTAAGGGTAGCCATTGGAGGTTTAAAATAAGGGAGTACCATAGCCTAATGAACTTTTTAAAATCATCACTCTAGCAGATATGTAGAGATGGTTTGAAGGGGCACAGGGAAAAGTGGAAGCAGATAATGTGGATATTGCTCTTTGAGAGATGTAGTGTCTTCTTGGACAGGGTGGTGGCATGAGAGGTGATGAGAAGTGGCTGAATTCAGAATACATATAAGGAAGAGCTGATGGTATTGGATGATCAGTTGGGGTGAGGAATTAAAGAATATTCCTACTTTTATGCCTGAGCAAGTAAGTGAACTGTTGTAGTATTGTTTATGGGAGGAAAGTTTGAATCCAAATGTTATTTCAGTACTGGTTACATTTTTAAAAAAATGTTTTTATTCATTTTTAGAGAGGAAAGGAGGATAGAGAGAAACATCCATGAGAAACATTGAGATACATCAATCGGCTGCCTCCCTCCTACTGGGGATTGAGCCTGAAACCTGGACAGGGAATCAAGCTGGCAATCCTATGTGAATGGGATGACACCCAACCAACTGAGCCACGGGGACAATAAAGTACTTGTTAAATTTGAGATACCTATCCTTTTTACCCCTTACCATAAGATTTTCAGTACTGTCTACATCTTTCAAAAATGTGAGGACTCCCTTTCCTATAACTAGTTATTTATAAACTCATTTTCTTCCCCTAGTGAGGATTTTTTTCCTCACTTTAAACCAGTAATTTTTCCATAAGGTACGCAAGAAATTTACCTACACACATTTCAACACACAAAACACATACAAGGTGTGGACTGTTTTTCAGTAAAAGCCATCAAAGTGAATAGTTAAAAAAAAACAAAACACCACCTATCTACAAAATGGGTAAATTTGATCAATATTAGTAATAAAAATGGACTTTTTGATGCAATAGGACAATTTTTAAAAATATTCTATTTACAGTGCTTACTAGAAAACTATGAACATAAGCTCTTAACAAATGTTAGCTTATTTAATACCTAGGACCAACCTCTATAGTAGGTATTCAACAAGTTTTACAAATTTCTTAACAGACTAGGGGCCCGGTGCACGAAATTTGTGCACTGGGGGGGGGGGGTCCCCTCAGCCCAGCCTGCCCCCTCTCTCATACTGGGAGCCCTCAGGGGATGTCCTACTGAGGCAACCGGGCTGATCAGGGGAAGACACCAGCCCTATCACCCCGCTGCTGCAGCCACTGCCAGTCACCACAGCCACCAAGGTGTTTTCATCAACACGGACTCCAGTCCCTTCACCATGAAAAAATGACAACTTTCTTCAGGCATTTTCAAGATGTGTCTTTCATAGGATATCACATTTCTTTATTTTTTTTTTATCCTCACCTGAGGATATGTTTCCATTGATTTTTAGAAAATGTAGAAGTGAAAGGAAAAGAGAAACATCAAAGTGAGAGGAACACTGATTGGTTGCCTCCTGCATGAGCCCTGACCTGGGCCCCAGCCAGGGAGGAGCCTGCAACCTAGGTACATGCCTTTGATCAGAATCGAACCGGACCCTGCGGTTGGCAAGCCTAGGCATTACCCACTGAGCCAAACTGTCTAGGGCAGGATATGACATTTCTTAGCCCTCCAGCAGCAAACCTTGTTTTTTTTCTCCAGAAGTGAGGTGGAAAAATCCTAGATCACTTTTTTGGATTCTTATACCCAAGTTACTAAGACTATTACCAGTGGCATACAGGGAGCTTAGCCAATGAGCGGTCAGAAAAGGTGTTTCCTCTGGAGTCACACGGATGGCCTCCGATCTCCGGCTCTACTCCTGCCAAGGCCTAATGCCTCTGGGCCTGGGCAGGGGACCCCCAGCTCCCTCTGATCGCCCAATTGCCCGGCTCACCCCTGCCCAGGCCCCAAGCCTCTGGCTGGGGCTTGGAGCCTGGGCAGGGGACCCCCAGCTCCCTCTGATTGCCCAGCTCCACCCCTGCCCAGGAGCCCCCTGGCTCAGGCTGTTCCCAGGTTGCTCAGGACCCACGGGGGGCCTACCTCGAGTGACCTGGGTGCTGAGAAAGTTCCCGGGACCCAGGCTGCTGGGTGCCTACGTATGGCAAATTAACCTCCATCTTTGTTGGGTTAATTTGCATACTCACTCTGATTGACTGTGGGTGTAGCAGAGGTACGGTCAATGTACATGTTTGTCTATTATTAGGCACTAGAGGCCCAGTGCACAAAATTCATGCATGGGGGTGTGTGTCCCTCAGCCCAGCCTGCACCCTCTCCAATATGGGACCCCTCGAGGGCAGTCGGACATCCCTCTCACAATCCAGGACTGCTGGCTCCCAACTGCTCGCCTGCCTGCATTCCTGATTGACTTCTGCCTGCCAGCCTGATCACCTCCTAACCACTCCCCTGCCAGCCTGATTGATGCCTAACTGCTCCCCTGCCAGCCTGGTCACCCCTAACTGCCCTCCCCTGCAGGCCTGGTCACCCACAACTGTCCTCCCCTGCAGGCCTGGGTCCCCCCCAACTGCCCTCCCCTGCAGGCCTGGGTCCCCCCCCAACTGCCCTCCCCTGCAGGCCTGGGTCCCCCCCAACTGCCCTTCCCTACAGGCCTGGTTGCCCCCAACTTCCCTCCTCTGCCAGCCTGGTCACCCCTAACTGCCCTCCCTTGCAGGCTTGATCACCCCAAATGCCCTCCCTTGCAGGCCTGGTCCCTCCCAACTGCCCTCACCTGCTGGCCATCTTGTGGTGGCCATCTTGTGTCCACATGGGGGCAGGAACTTTGACCACATGGGGGCAGCCATCTTGTATGTTGGAGTGATGGTCAATCTGCATATTACTCTTTTGTTAGATAGGATGATTGGACACTAGTAATAGTATAATTTAAAACTTGTTCAACAAAACCGTCAAATTAAACCTGTCCGTCTGGAAGTGATTTCTCCTATTTTACCAATGTTTATGCTATCTGAAACGTGTTTTGAATAAATATGGGGATGTTGAATATTAAGGTCCATCTTTTGGTATTAACAAAGTCCTATATATAAGTAAACTAATGGATAAAGTGGTAATACTTGATGCAACTATTTATAAATATATCTGTATATATACACATATATATGTAAAAAACCGTATCTCATTTTTATTATTCTAACTCAGTGGTCGGCAAACTCATTAGTCAACAGAGCCAAATATCAGCAGGACAACGATTGAAATTTCTTTTGAGAGCCAAATGTCTTAAACTTCTTCTAACGCCACTTCTTCAAAATAGACTCGCCCAGGCCGTGGTATTTTGTGGAAGAGCCACACTCAAGGGGCCAAAGAGCCGCATGTGGCTCGGGAGCTGCAGTTTGCCGACCACTGTTCTAACTTATGATTCTAAATATTAATAGTTATACTTATAATTTATTAATAGATTAAAATGCTCAGTAATATGATAAATGTACATACATGTATTTATATATCTGTATGTATTACGTTTAGAGGCGTATTCAGTTTTTTAACATGCCAACTTACAGAGCAGAAGAAAAAGTTCAGAAGACAGGCAGAACTGTTGGGGAAAAGGTAGGGAAGAATATAAAGAAGTGTTCTTCCTTGACCTTTCCTAACATAAAAAACACGGTGAAGCAGAATGTTTAGTGAAATGAATAACCATGTAAAACATTTCCCACTGGCTACATCAGCACCACTTGGAGTTTAATTTACACAGTATCTAATAATATTTCAAAATACATTGCACTCGGTAAAAAGGACAAAGACATCTTTTATTTTATGCTTATATATTTTTTATTTATGAGCGACAGATAACCCTTTGCCCTTCGATGGTATATTTTAAGTTGGATTACTGAGTTTTTTGGAAGAAAAAGTTGATTTTACAAAAAACAAACAAACAAGTAAATTAGGAATTTTATTTACTCCAAATGAACTGCACTTTACATTAATAAGTTCTATTACTCAAATAGAAATAACAATTTTCACATCCCCAAAACACGTGTAGAGGGTCTTTTTGAGTCCACAATGTCCAGTACTAACAAAAAGGGAAGAGTTTATCAATATAAATAGGAACAGGTTTATTACTTCAAAGAAAAAAAATTTAATTTCACTCTGACAATTATTTTTCTGGAAAGCAGAGACTTTTTATTCTCCTGAAGTTTCCACCAAAGCCACCATCATTTCAAACAGCCCTGCTGATAGCCCAGCCAGTCATTCGCGGCGAGAGAAAAATGCTATAAATCTAACAGCCTGCGCGAGTTCCCCCAAAAGTGCTTTAAAACCCTGCTCCCCAATATGTACCCTCCCACCAAATTAAAAAAAAAAAAAAAAAGGGAAGGAAGGGTGGTGAGTAGAAAATACCGGTGGTTTCGGCAGAGGGGCACTCACTTCTCAGGAGGCGATGTGACGCGCGGCGGGTCCCTGGAAGTGCGTGCAAAGGCACCGGAGGATGCAGGGCTGAGGGAGGAAAGCAGGGCCGTGATCAATAGACATCAGGTGCTGGGGCAAGGGGGCGTTCCAGGAGGACGTGGGGCGGGGTGTCCAACACGTACACAAACACAAACACGCTCCCCGGCCCCGGGAGGGCGGACCCACGCCACCTCACCACTCTTCATCCCTGGACCCCGCGGCCCACCTCGCACCCAGGGCCCGTGCCCAAAGTGAACCAACCCGCCCCAGGGAAACTGTAGAGGCCTCAGGCTCCGCTCGCTATAACGGCCGCGGAGAAGCTACAAGCCTCCCGGGGAGTCGGAGGGAGATGTGGTGGAGGCTGCGGACAGAGAGATGACGGAGTGAAGCGCCTCACCCAACCACTGTCCAACGCGCGGGAAGCGGTCAACCCACCCCCAACCTTGTCCGGTCGGCTATTGCCTCTCCCACCTTCCGCCGCCGCCTAAGGGAAGCCGGAACGACGGGGGTCACGGTGGGGGTCAGAGGGTAAAGGTCTTGCTCCCAGCAGCCTCCGCGGTGGATACGTCGCCATCTTGGATCCGCGGGACAAGAAAATTCATGCGGTGAGTTTTTGGCAAATTTTCGGAAGTCTGGCAGCGGGGCGCGCGGCTGGGGCGGCGGATTCGGGGCCCCCGCAAGGCGGGGGAATGCCTCGGGGCCGGTCCGGTCGCGCCTGGGGTCCGCGGGCAGCGTCCCGGCCCGCCGCTTCCCGTTGCTTTTGTCTCGGCTCCAATCGAGAGAGGGAGAGCAGAGCGGGCGGGGAGGGGGGGTGGCGGCGGTGGAGGGAGGGAAAGAGGGAGGGGGTGTGTATAGGGAGGGTGGTGGATGGGACGTAAAGCGTCGCGGTACTTGGGTCGTTGCAGCAGCAGCTCTGGATCGTAGGCCCGGTCCCCTCGGTGGGCGCTGGGGTTTTCCTCAGACTCCGCTCTCACGGGCTCCCGCCAGAGCGAGGAGCCTGCGCCGCGCTGCTTCCTGGGGAAGAAGAGAAGGCAGCAGCAGCGGTGGCCGAGGAGCCCGGGCCCTCTTTAGACGGCGCTGCCGTCTTCCCATAAGCTGCCGTGGTCCCGTGCTGTTCACATTCTCTCAGTACACGCACATCACCTGCAACTTTGTGTGTGTGTGTGTGTGTGTGTGTGTGTGTGTATAAAAGATGGGTGTTATTGGACTGACTAACGGGTCTCGGAGCCTCCAGGCTCTGGGATACCGAAGGATTTGGTTGATGGAAGGAAGAGTGCAGCTGTGATGCTTCCTCTTACCACCGCACCCGGAGGCTGAAGCTTCCGTGGTATGGTAGAGACTGAGTCCGGATAGTCCTGTGGTGGCGGAGGAACCCGAGACGTTTCTGTCTGTGAAGTTGCTAGCCCTGGGTTTCTACTTCCGTCGGGGCCTCTCCACCTTTTGCTGGCTTCGGTCTAACTTAAAAGTTTTACGGAAGAAATGAGTGGAGTTAAAAGAGGCCTTCCTAGTTCTTGTCGAGGTTGTGTTCGTCTAGGAGAAAAGCCCTATGACTCTTGGTGACTGGTGATCGTTTTTGCATGCAAGTTGAAGTTTCCTTTAGTAAAAGCATTGCCAAGGCTTTAGAATTTGCATTTATTCCAGGCCCTGTGAGTACGGTAGAACCTCCATAAAAGTCTTACATACGGGTACCACACTCTCGAAAGGAACCTAAACATCAACTTCCTTTGAATCCTAGGAGATGCCTTCAACATCCAGAAGACCGAATGCAACACTTTTTTTTTTCCATTTTCATAAAGCTCTTGGTCATAAAACTCCTTTCTTAGTCTTCAGGACAGTTTCTAATAAGTATAAGAAAATATACACTTATATGAACCCTTAGATTCTTGGTGGAATGGTAGACGGTATTGGGTTAAAATCTGTTCATGAGGGAGGCCGTACTTGAATTTAGTTCATAGTTGAACACATTTTCTGTCATGCTTGATATTAGGAATGTCTAGACTTCTGGAATAAGTGCAACTTTTGGTTTGCCCTTTGAAACAACATAAGTGGAAGTGGGGGGGGGTATAGAATTTTGAAAATATTTACGTATTTACATATCATTGTTTATGTTTAGTTATTAGGGAACACTTCCTGTTATTTGACCACATTTGTTTCCAAATGTCAATGAACACATTTCTTTTGCAATTATGGACGATGACTTTTCTAGATTTAAAGGGTTAAGAATCACAGTGGACTGAACTGTTAAATGTCTGTTATATTTAAAATGGTTAGATGTCTACATTCTGAGCTCTTTTTATTGAAATACTTCTAAATGGACCAAGATCTTTAGTAAGCTTTGTATGTTGAACAACTCTTTAGTTTGTAGTTCTTTTGTAATACTAAATCAGAAGGAAAAATTCACTGTAAAAAAGGCAAAACTTCTGCTGCTCTTCTTTCTTGACTTCTTAAGATCCTCATTTAATTTTAAAAAGTTCATTTTCTATCATTTTTTCCCGAGGGCTTGAATTGCAGTGACTTCTATGAATACTTCGTGTATTAGAAAGGAGCTGAGAAACTTTCATATTTTTTTTTGCATCCTAATTAATGCTGTATCAATAAAAGTGAATTAATGTAGGTATCATTTGTTGGCAGAAACCTTTTATTCTAAGTATACTATGTAGAGCTATCTGTAACACAATATGATAACTCTTGGGGAATGAGAATTGTCCGCATATTTAACCAAGCAACAAATACAACCTTTAAAACATTTTCAGTTTCTGTAATACTTTCGTTTTAAAGTAAACTTATGTGGTGGAAAAACAAGGGCAAAATTTATACATATGAGTGACTTATATCCCTTTCATTTGAAAAGCACTTGATCTTGAAGATAAAATAAAACTAGTTCTGCCAAAGAGAACTAATTACCTATGTTTATACTTTAGAACTTTGGATATTTAATTTACTTTATTATTATTGAGAGATACTTTACAGTTAGCGATAACCTGAAAATTCTGTTTACTCAAAAGTAAATAAGTACTTTAGATTTATGAGTAGATTTCTCTAGAAGTGCTTCTAACCCAGTTTTGGTTTTTATCTCTTCATTAGATATTGATGTTAAAAGTACTTGTATTTGGGAAAAATACTTACAGAATTTTTTTCACAATCCTTGGGGAGTTATAGTATTTCCCTTTTTAGTGACAAATTTGCTTCATAACATTTTCTGATACTATAGAAAAATAAAGAAAAGGTAGGTTTGCTTCATGTAGCATATGAAATAATAAGTGTAATAGACTAGTAAGGAAGTTAACAATTTTTTTGCTCTTTGTCTTAAAATTTTTCAGTCTAGAAAGTTCAATTATGATTACATAAAAACAAACTTTCTATGTGCTTGCTTAAACAACATGTGAAGACAACTTATGCAAATAGTGATACAGTCTTAGGAGAAGATACTACTAAATAAGATTTTATTTGTTACATAGACTTCTAGTGGATTTTGTAATACAAAGAAGCAAAAGAAACCAAGGTACCAAGTAGGGCCGTTTTACAGGCAGAGTTACTCTGAGTTACACTGTAATGTTTGAATAGAATTATATACAATATTGATGTCAAGGGATTCAGTACTATGATAGGAGTCATTCTGGTTGATTATACAGGTGACTGTCATTACTAAGGATGATTTCTACCTGTGATACTTAAGTGAATTTCAGTGTGGCTTTGACCAGGTATTTTAAAAAGAGCTATATACTAAAATTGATGTCTCTTGTAGAAAGTCTGTCTTTGAAAAGAAATAAAACAGACATTAGGATTTTAAGTTTTTAGAGTTACTTTATCATTTTATTACCTTGGTTCATTGAACCTTTTCTTCAATTTAAATAGTATATATATTTTTTCTTGTTACTTCGGTGTTTTGTTTTGTTTTTAACTTGGCTTCCTTTTTTTTAAAAAACTTTAAAGACTCCTTTCTTAAGACAAGCCATGCTGATATGGCTTGTTCATTTATTTACTTTGTCTATAAGGATGACCTGGAAAAATAATTTCTAACAGCTTCTTGTTTGAAATACAGATGCAAATTTCCAGATATCACTTGGGGGTATGCTTCATTTGGAACTAATAAAATAGTTTGTAATGTTATTTTTTTTGTAAGACCCATAACTTATATAATATGGAAATGTAAATGAATTATCCAGGAGGGAAAAGAAAATTTGCCTTCTCTGAATACACTTCAATATGTTATATATGCTTAGACTCAGGATCCAAGTCTGTTTATATACTAGACTAGATATTGGATATGTTTGCCACTTCTCTGAAAGTGTCCCTCTTTTTTTTTTTCTTTCAGGTGAATGTATTTAGGTGTGTATGGGGGAGGGATATTTTTACTATCACTTCTCTGTAGTTTTACAGACTTCTTATTCTTCAAAACTCTACTCTGGTGTCACTTTCTTTTTTTCTTTTTTTTATACTTTCATATGAATTTGTTTATTTTTTTATTGTTTGAAGCAGTGTTTCTCAACCTTTTTAATGCCGCGACCCTTTATTTTTATTTTTATTTTTTTAAATATATTTTATTGATTTTTTACAGAGAGGAAGAGAGAGGGATAGAGAGTTAGAAACATCGATGAGAGAGAGACATCGATCAGATGCCTCCTGCACGCCCCCTACTGGGGATGTGCCCGCAACCCAGGTACATGCCCTTGACCGGAATCGAACCCGGGACCCTTCAGTCCACAGGCCGACGCTCTATCCACTGAGCCAAACCGGTTAGGGCAATGCCGCGACCCTTTAATACAGTTGCTCATGTTGTGATGACCTCCAACCATAAAATTATTTTCGTTGCTACTTCATAAGTGTAATTTTGCTACTGTTAATGAATCATAATGTAAATATCTGTGTTTTCTGTGTTGCGACCCACAGGTTGAGAACTGCTAGCAGGGTCGCCTAAGACCATCAGAAAACACAGATATTTACATTATGATTCATTAACAGTAGCAAAATTACAGTTATGAAGTAGCAACGAAAATAATTTTATGGTTGGGGGTTACCACAACATGAGCAACTG
This sequence comes from Plecotus auritus, assembly GCF_963455305.1. Lineage (NCBI taxonomy): Eukaryota > Metazoa > Chordata > Mammalia > Chiroptera > Vespertilionidae > Plecotus > Plecotus auritus. Next base: position 157,780,997 of record NC_137772.1, on the reverse strand, counting down.
TATTAAAGTGTCGTGGCATTAAAAAGGTTGAGAACCACTGGTTTAAAGTATTGGTGTTGCTTTCTTAATGAAAATTTAGCTGACACCTATACTGCTTTTATTGAACATGTCATACTGTATTGTAATTTACTGTCCAACCCCATTATCCACTGTAAGCTCCACTGCAGTATAAGCACCTAAGAGGTAGTACTTTGTCCTATTTATCTTTACATTTCTAGAATTTTTCTCTAGTGCACAGTACTTAGTAGGTATCAATAAATATGCAATACGCAGAACAGGTGCCAGATTGTAATTTGACACTTAAGCTGTCAGAGTGCTCTGTTTCCCAGTCTACATATCAGACAGGTTGGAAGGGGTTGGGAGAAGGCCATCCTGCATTCCTTCACTTCTTTGAGTCCTTATATTTTTGTTTCTAAATTTTCGATGGAAAACGGATAACCAGCTTCTTAGAGAAATGTATGTAGAGTGCGTGCAGGACTAAGGGAAGAATGTTAGTAATAAAGTGCTTCTGGCAGAGTGTTTAGATCTATATATCTTGCTGTATTTTGTATGGCTAAGGTCACTAAGGTCATTGGTTGAAGGAGATATTTTGTATTTATAGTTACATGGTGATAAGTATTTACCATTGCTTAACTGTGTTCATATATAATATATATGCTATTTTAATTTTCTAAAATCTTAAAAATTGCAGTTCGAGAAAAATCTGGCCTTTAAGGGTTTGAATAAGATTATATACCAGGCTGAAACCGGTTTGGCTCAGTGGATAGAGCATCGGCCTGCGGACTGAAGGGTCCCGGGTTCGATTCCGGTCAGGGGCATGTACCTTGGTTGCGGGCACATCCCCAGTGGGAGATGTGCAGGAGGCAGCTGATCGATGTTTCTCTCTCATCGATGTTTCTAACTCTCTATCCCTCCCCCTTCCTCTCTGTAAAATATCAATAAAATATATTTAAAAAAAAAAAAGATTATATACCAGTTTTATGCCCCCCCTCCCCCTTTTTTTGAAATGTAGAAATCAAAACAGGGTAATGACTCCCAGTTGTATATAGAGGAGATGCTAACATTTAACTTAGATTTTAGAAATCATGCCTTTTGTTTTATTTGCTTACATGTTTTTCAGAGGCTTTATAATGACTAAAAACTACTAAAGATAGAGAGGGTATTTATGATTATTATTATTTTTATTTATTTATCTTAGAGAAAGAAACATTGATCAGTTGCCTTACACATGCGCCCCAACTAGGGATTGAACCCGCAACCTAGTTATGTGTCCTGACTGGAAATTGAACCCACAACCTTTTGATGTGCGGGATGACGCTCAACCAGTTGAGCCACCCGGCCAGGACAAGAGGGTATATTTTTTAAAAGAGAACTCGATTCATTGCTCAGGACACCAAACCTTTCTCTGTTTTTGCTGAATTGAAGTATCTTTCCTGATGTGAGAGTAGATAAGAATGCACACTTAGTAAAATTTTACTTTGCCAAGGAATGATAAAATAAGCAAGAGAAAATTATGTGTCCTGGCAATTTAGGTAGCAATGAGATCTGCTTTTTTATTTCCCCAAACAAATTGATATACAGTTTTTTAGTTTGTATATTTGGATGTTGAAATATAACTGCATTTTGTTTCAGCATCTGGACAAAATGTAATGACTGATTATGTAATACACTGTATTTGGGAGAGGAACATTTGGTTTTCTGTCATCTGGCAGGAGTGTGTATTTGTGTTACTTTTTACATTGTAAATTATAATGCTTCTACATACAATTTTGTATTTAATTTTTGGTTTGTAAAATTTTTTTTATAGATTGGTCAAATAATATTCCATAAGTTTACCATGCCATTCAAAGTACCTGATTCCTTTTGGCTTAATTTTAGTACTTAATATTTTAAAAATGATTTACAGCTTGCAAAATACTTCACTTCATCTCAATTTTATATGGTTGTCATTTTGATGTTAATTTTTAAAATAAGGCTAAATTATTATTTTTGTTTTGTGTTGTTCATCCTCGCCTGAGGATGTTTTTTCCACTGATTTTTAGAGAGAGTGGAAGAGAGGGGGAGAGTCGGGGGTGGGGGGAGGGAGAGAGGGAGAGAGGAATGTGAGAGAAAGAAATACAGATGTGAGAGAGAAACATCAATTGGTTGACTGGGGCCTGGATTGAACCTGTAACCCAGGTACGTGCCCTTGACCTGGAATTGAACCCAAGACCCTCTGTTACTTAGGCTGACACTCTAACCACTGAGCCAGTCTGGCCAGGGCAAAATAAGATTAAATTTTAACATTAACGTAAAGGTAAGATAATCAAGCTGTCTTGATTACTATGAAAATTCAAAACTGGGAATGAAGTAGGCTATTTTATCCTTAGACTGGACTCAGCATCTAATACCATTTTCACTTAATGCTACTCTAAGTAGAAGGCTTGTTTTTGTTTTAACTGATCATCTTGCAGATTCAGAATAATTAAAGTTATAACAGGAGTTTGAAAGAGGAGTAGTAGGAAATTTTTGTTTAAAACTTGACTTTCTAGCCCTAAGTGGTTTGGCTCAGTGGATAGAGCGTCGGCCTGCGGACTGAAAGGACCCAGGTTCGATTCCGGTCAAGGGCATGTACCTTGGTTGCGGGCACATCCCCAGTACGGGGTGTGCAGGAGGCAGCTGATCGATGTTTCTCTCTCATCAATGTTTCTAACTCTCTGTCCCTCTCCCTTCCTCTCTGTAAAAAATCAATAAAATATTTTTTTAAAAAAAGCTTGACTTTCTGGCAAAATACATCAGCTGTTTCTATACTTAAAGATATAAACATTTATTAAGAAACACCAAAACTTTAATAATTCTGTTGTAATGACAATAGGTAATCATACTCATGCCACATTTTCTAAATTTACTTGCCCAATTATTTTGCAGGTAGATTATGTGCTGAGCAGATATGCCTTAAGGTTTGCCTTGATTTGGTGCACAGAGTAGTGCTTCAGGAGTGGAGTTTTTATAATTTTAAGTGTGAGCATCTCTGGTTTTAGATTAGAAAAATTGAACTGTAACCTTTCTAACGTATACACATTTATGAGAAATTATAGAAGATTCGTAGACATGTCAGGCCAAACTTTATTTGAGGTCTATAGCAAAACAATTTAACCTGGCAGGAGAAATAGCAGTTTCAAAGTGTTTAAATTTAATGTACAGTCATGGGCTGCATTATGTCATTTTGGTCAACGATGGACTGCATATGTAGCAATGGTCCCATAAAATTATAATGAAACTGAAAAATTCCCACACAAATCCTAAAATCGTAGCACAGCGCGTTACATCACATGGTGATGCTGGTAGTCATATAAAAGTATAGTACATATAACTACAGCAGTGTGCAACAGTAGGTTTACAGTTGTTCGTATGGAAAATAATATAATAATAAATAATACAAGAATAAACTTTTTCATGTGCTCAACTACATGAACCTATTTTTGCCCACCCCTGTATGTACAGTACATAATACTTAATAATAACTGTGTTAGTGGTTTGTGTATTTACTATATTACGCTTTTTATCATTATTTTAGAGTTATTCTTTCTACTTATAAAAAAAGGTTTGCTGTAAAATAGTGTGCCATGTTATGCCAGCAGTAGTCTCATGTTTATTGCATCTTTTCATTGCATCATTTTCTCTTGTGCTTGATTTAATGTTGCATTGTTTTGTACAGTAACGTGCTATACAGCTTTGTAGGCTAGGAGTAGTAGGCTATATGCCATATAGCCTAGGTTTGTACCGTGTTTCCCCGAAAATAAGACAGTGTCTTATATTAATTTTTGCCCCCAAAGACACGCTAGGTCTTATTTTCAGGGGATGTCTTATTTTCCCATGAAGAAGAATATGGTACACATTTATTGTTAAATGAAAATAAAGGAAATTTATTACCTGTATACGGTAGTACGGTAGTTGTCAACACAAACCAGACAAACTGTGAATCCTACAGTATCAAGAATTTACTCATTTATTCAATGACAATCATGTCATCATTTTCTGGAACATCATCATAACAATCCAATTCCTGAATTTCTGGTGAATTTCTTGTGACTCCATTTCTTTCAGAATCAGTGGACCAAATCTCTCATGTTTAGCAATAGCACTGTCTTTAAATGAGTACTTCTTGTCAAGGTAGCCTGCTCGCAGTGCATTTGCAATGCAACTGTCAGTGATTTTCTCCCATGAATTCTTCACCCAAGTCACAACTTCTTGCAGTTTAGGTTTCACAAAGTTTCCACGCTGATTTCTCTCCATTCTATTTTCAACGGAGTCATTAATTTCCATGCACAAATTGTCTTTGAATGGCTTGTTTATTGCAATATCAAGAGTCTGGAGATAGGCCGCCATTCCTGCTGGAATCATTATCTGATCTATTTTTCTTTCGTGAAAAAATGTCTTCATGTCTTTAGCGCGGTGAGTGCTGGCTGCATCCCAGACTAGCAGACCTCTTTGGCTCCCTCGCATAACAAGCGGCAGCTTTAAATCGACCCACTTCCTTATAACTGCTTGTGTGGCCCAGGCTTTTTCAGTTTCAAGAATAAAAACGCCCAAAACACCTTCAATCTTTTCCTTCTTGCCCTTAGAAGTGATTAAAGGTGGGATTTTAGTGCCATCCAGACGAATTGCCAAAATACAGGAAACACGTGCACTTTCGTAAGCAGTGGAGGGAATGTATGCCAAGGAGGCACCCCGCTATTCAATTGTTGTTTGAGATGATTGGCCCATAAACACTGTAGTTTCATCCATAGCAATCATGTTGGAAAGATTGTATTTAGAGAAGTCAGCATCATCAATAAAGGACTTGAATGCAAGTGCTCGCTTAATAAGTTGAGTATCTTCCAACCTAAACAATGTTGTAGATCTTCTTAAAGACAGTTCACTTCGCTGAAGGAAATTATACAGCCAGTGTTGTGATGCTTTGAAGTCTTTGGGGCTATGTCAAACTGTGGTGCCATTGCAAGGGCAAATTCTTGAATCTGAGCCCTATTCACAACCAAAACCTTTGCTCTCCTGTCAACAACCCATTCACAGATCAGGTCTTCCAGCTTGGAAAATAATGGTTGCCGACCTGATCCACACTTGCGCTTTTTAGCATTTCTCTTGTCTACTTGTTCAATGAGGTTACCATACTCTGCTCGCCATTTTCGGACCAATCGGATACTCAACATCTTCTCTTTGCAGAAAGCAGTAAGATTTTGGCCCCAAGAGTCTTCCACGATTCCTTTCTTGTACTCCACGGAGTAGCTTTTTCTTTTTGCGCTCATTTCTAGGGGTAAAAAAAAAGGAATTGGGGTATCAAGGTGGGGGGAGGGGGATCACTCAAAATGACACAGGGGGGATCAGAGGGGAGAATCAAAATGGCACAGGAGAATCAGAGGGGGGATTACCATTTTAGTAACCCCTTTTGATCCTCCTGTGTCATTTTGATTGCCCCCTCTGATCCTCCTGTGTCATTTTAAGTGATCCCCCTCCCCCCACCCCTGTGCCACTGAACACCTTCACCAGACATCCCCCCTACCCCTTTATCAGACATTTACCCCCTGGGGCCTGCCTGGGGACTGTCACTGGGCTTGCTGGGGCCAGGATTGGGCTGGAGCAGGGTCTGCCTGCCACTGACTGAGAACCTTCAGTCATCATGAAGGCGGCCGCGAGCATCAGGTAGTGTCACCAGAGACAGACCAGCACTCACCACCTTCGCCGCGTCCTGTCCGCTCTAATCCTCCTGTTCTTCTACATGCATCTGCGAAAGTCTCCTCTCTCTAGCCCCGCGCTCACCGCTCACTCCGACCTCCGCTCCGCCTCCACACAGCAGTGATGTCAGGACTCCGCATAACGTCACTGGTTGCTAGACGCCAGTCCGGGCGGCCCTAGCGACCAGTTTACGGTAAATTAATTTTCATTCTGAGACATAGCCTGGGGCCTTATTTTCGGGGGATGCCTTATACTTCACTCAGAAGGAAACCTGTAAGTAGGTCTTATTTTCGGAGGATGTCTTATATTCGGGGAAACACGGTAGTAGACTATACCATCCAGGTTTGTGTAAGTAAACTCACAAAGATAATAGCCTAATGAAGCATTTCTCATAATGTATCCTCTTGTTAAGCCACACGACTGTATAAGACACTCTTTTTGTTCTGTATGTGTGTAAATCACACATTCTAAAATAGATGTGTATACAAATATAAAACTGTTATGGTCCAGTGCTTCAGGGAATTTGACCTCTGACTGCTCTTAGGGTATTTTAAAGCATAGTTTGAAAACCACTGGACTCGATCTCTAAGGTCACTTCCAACCTAAAATCTGTGTTTTTAAAAAAGAGTTGTTCTTTCTGCAGATGCAAAATTCATAGAATTTACTTGTTTTTAGTAGCATTTGGATACAGATTGTTTGAATTTAAATTTTAGGTTCTACTGGTTGGATGTTAGCTGTTTCCAACTAAATCCTTTAATAATTTGTTTATTCTCTTGTAGGCATTGTGGTTGTCCTGGGTATATATGATGGTGAATAAGACATGTCTGCCTTCATGGAGCTAAATATCTTAGAGGGGGAGATACAACATAAGCATGCAAACAAGTAAATAAACAATTTTAGGTAGTCATAATTGTGATGAAAAAAGTAGGGTAATAAGGGAAGACCTCTCTGGAGATTGCATGTGAGCAGAAACCTAAAAAGGAGAAAACCATGCAAAAATCTGGGTGATTGCTTTCCAGACAGAAAAAATAGAAGGCTCCGAGAGGGGGTCAAGTTTTGCATGTTTGATTGTTTTATAAACAGTTACTTAATGCTTTCTACCAAAATAGGAGTAAATTCTAAAGCGGGAAAAGAAAGATGATTAAGACATAATTCTTGTCTTAAAACTGCTGAAAATATTTTGGTGGATCCAATAATTTGTAATAAATTTTATGAGAGCTATAGGGAGGAGAGAATATTTTTCATTTGGAGTCTAAAATGTTTTCCGGATCCAGTGGAATTGAGGTCTGTCTCTTTTCATGGAAAATTATAAAGAAAAACAAACCAAGAGGAGAAACCAAGATGGTGGCATAGGTAAACACCTAAACTGCTGCCTCGCACAACAATTTCAAAACTACAACTAAAAGACAAAACGGACATCATCCAGAACCACAGGAAGGCTGGCTGAGTGGAAATTCTACAACTAGAAGGAAAGAGAAAAGCACACTAGACTCAGAGGAACTGCAGAAGGCCGAGGTACTGAGGCATGCGCATGGAGAGGGCGGGCAACTGAGTGCGCGGCTGGCTTTCTCAATCTAGGGAGACTAAAGCTCCCGACTGCTCTGAACTCCAGTTCTGGGCAAGACTGGGGACCCAGACTCATTCAGGGAGAAACTGGACTCTCTTAGCAGCGGGCAGAACTCGAGAGCGGCTTTCTCTCAGGTGCTTGCAGCGATTACCACAGGACACTGAGACACAGGGGCCTCATAGGGCAGGGCTGACTGGAAACCAATGCTGTCTGCTCCACCCTGAGACTCCACCTTGTCCAAGCTGAGCACAGAGGCTTTTGCAAGTCTTGTCTCATAAGGGTGTCTTCAGCACAGAAGTTCTCCCAGTGTAGACACAGCTGATCCTCACAGCCAATTGGCCTGGAGGTCAATTCCTCCCAGTGGTACCAACAACAATCAAGGCTTAACTACAACAAGACTGTGCACTCAGCCCACAAAGGGGTGCACCAAGAGTGTCCACCTCAGGTAACTGGGGAGGCTGAGCAACTGGGCCCTATAGGACACCTAGCACACAAAGCCACTCTATCAACTCAGGGAAGCAGACAAAATGTGGAGACAAAGAAACAGATCACAAATGAAAGAAATGGAGGAAAGCAAATGACTGGATATAGAGTTCAAAACCACGGTTATAAGGTTTTTCAAGAATTTCCTAGAAAGGATAAGAAAAAGGACCAACTAGAAATTAAGCATACACTGACTGAAATAAAAAATATTATACAGAGATCTAACAGCAGACTAGAGGATCCCAAGAATCAAGTCAAAGATTTGAAATACAAAGAAGCAAAAAACATTCAACCGGAAAAGAAAAAAGAATCCAAAAATATGAATTAGTGTAAGGAGCCTCTGAGACAACTTCAAGCGTACCAACATCAGAATTATGGGGGTGCCAGAAGAAGAGAGAGAGCAAGATACTGAAAACCTATTTGAAGAAATAATGACAGAAAATTTCCCCCACCTGGTGAAAGAAATAGACTTACAAGTCCAGGAGGCGCAGAAAACCCCAAACAAAAGGAATCCGAAAAGGATCACACCAAGACACATCATAATTAAAATGCCAAGAGCAAAAGACAAAGAGAGTATTAAAAGCAGCAAGAGAAAAACAGTTAGTTACCTACAAGGGAGCACCCATACGATTGTCAGCTGATTTCTCAACAGAAACTATGCAGGCCAGATGGGAGTGGCAAGAAATATTCAAAGTGATGAATAGCAAGAACCTACAACCAAGATTACCCAGCAAAGCTATCATTCAGAATTGAAGGGCAGATAAAGAGCTTCACAGATAAGAAAAAGCTAAAGGAGTTCATCACCACCAAACCAGTATTATATGAAATGCTGAAAGGTATTTTTTAAGAAGAAGAAAAAGATAAAGATAAAAATTATGAACAACAAATACATATCTATCAACAAGTGAATCTAAAAATCAAGTGAATAAAAAACCTGATGAACAGAATAAACTGGTGAATATAATAGAATCAGGGGCATAGAAAGGGAGTGGACTGACAATTATCGGTGGAGGGGGGAAAGGGGTGTGGGGGGGTGTGGGAAGAGACTGGACAAAAATCGTACACCTATGGATGAGGACAGTGGGGGAGGCGGGGAAGGGGAGAGGGTTGGGTGGAAACCGAGTGGAGGGGAGCTATGGGGGGATAAAAGAGGAACAATTGTAATAATCTGAACAATAAAGATTTATTAAATTAAAAAAAACAAATTGTTAAAAAAAAACATACTTTGCATAGACTCATAAAACTAAGAGTTTTTTTTTAGTTTTGCCAAGTTTTAGATACTTTTTTTCTTAGAAATTGATTAGTAATGATTTTCATGTTCAGTCAGATTTCCTTGAACAGTCCAATAAATGTTACTATGTGCCATTCATGATTATAGGTGCACTGAATAATTCTTCACGTTTAATTTTTAAGGTGCATGTTGTGGATATATATGCTAGATTAGAGCAGTCTTTGAGAGAGTTAATGTGTTGATTTTAGGGAAGTGGTATTTGAACTGGGTTTGAAAGGATGATTTGGAGTTCACTAGGTTGGCTAGTGTACAGAATCAGCATTGCAAATACAAAAAGCCTCGGATAATATACTGGATCTGGAGAATGGTTTAAGTAATTTGCTTTAATTTTTTTTCTTTGTGTTTTTTGTTGATAATCCTCACCTTAGGTTTTCTCGTTGATTTTTGGAGAGAGTGGGATGGAGGGGTGCTGGGAGAGGGGGGGAGAGGGGGGAGAGAGAGAGAGAGAGAGAGATGAGAGACACACATGGATTGGTTGCCTCCTACACGTGCCCAAGTCAGGCCCAGGATTGAACCTGCAACCCAGGTACGTGCCCTGGACTAAGAATCAAATAGGAATCACACCTCGGCCATTTGGTTCTTGGGCTGCTGCTCCAACCACTGAACACACTGGCCAGTGTGATTTGCTAAATTTTTGATAGAGTTCTGAGACCTCGTGAGAAGTTGGTTGAAGGAATGGATTTGCCATAGTGTGGGAGACTTCCTTAAATTACGAGTAATAACCAAATTTTTATTTTAACAGTTCACGTGATAATCAAATTTGTGCTTCAGGGGCAAATTTTAGATTCCAGAGTTAACTTATGATTAAAATTTCAAGTTTGATGGTGTAATATAGCGTATTTGTGAAATTCTTGAAGAATTATTTTCTCTCCATTAGACAGTGAGTATTTTATATTCATATTGGCAGGGGTTTTTTTATTTGTTAACTGTATAATTTTGAAACTCTAGTTTCTGTTTTCCAGAGAACTTGTTACATATATAAACCAGTGCTATTTGTTCAAAGTTTTACATTAATGGGTGGAATTCATTATGTAAGTTACAGGGCAGGCAAAGTTTGAATGTTGTTTTTTGACATTATTTGCAGACTTGAGATTTAACATTACTTGGGTAAATTAGAATAATGCCAAAAACTCTAAATTAACAACATAATTGTTCATAGGAGCTGATACTTATATATTACTAAAAGTGCTCATTTTGTAATGCTAAGGTGTGTACGTGTTATTCACAATACTATATAACCCTTAGTTATGCATTTATTTTAGGTTGCTAGCATTATTTGTTAATTCTGACATGCAAAAAAAGAGAACCCAAATGCATGTTTTTAAGTGAAAGGAATTGATTCCTTAAGAATGTAGTTTGAGCAAATTACTACTTTGAATAGCATGCATTAAAAAGCATTTTTTACTAACAAAAGTAAATGATTCTATCGTGATGACTTGGAGTTGCCCAGCTTGCCTGATTGTCTTTTTGGTTCCTTTTTGACTTAACAAAATGGAGCTACTTATAACTATTTCTTATTAAAGAGAGTTATATTGTGTTGGAATTTTACATTATGTTGTTAAAGTCTCCGTACCAGCTATGGAATTGGAATTACCATTGTACTGCTTTTAATTAGCTGTGTGACCTATCTTTTCTAAACTTGAGTTTTCTCATTCAAAAAATGTGGATAAACAACAATACTTAAACTCATAGAGTTGACTTAAGGAATAAAAGGCTATTGTAGGTTGTTGTGAGGTTTTCTTTATTTTATTATTTTATTTTATTTTATTTTATTTCATTTTATTTCTTTTTTTTTTTTTTTTTTTGAGTGGGACTTGCTACTTAAAGATGAACTTCTGAGCCAAATGAGAATTAGCCACAATTTATTTCATAGAGTGCACTGTGCTCATTTTTGGTTTCAAGTTTGTAAATGTAAGCAAGAAGGATGCAGGTTTGTTCTTAAGAACCTAGACATGTTTTTCCTACCAGGAATTTTGTTTAGATGACATTGTGTTAAGTACTATGTGTAGTATTTTGAGTAACATAAATACATCTTAGCATTACTCTCTGAAGCACTTGGCATGGTGCATGGCACATAAGAGGCATTTAACAATCTAATGGGGAGAGCATTGGCTTGGGATTCAGACAGACTTGTGTCAACCAGTTACAATCTGAGTTATATTGCACTATCGATAGCAAGTTTTTTTTTCTATGCCTCTTTTCCACATCCTTAAAATGAATACAACATCTTCTTTTAGGCTCTTTAGAGAGTTAAATACAATCTCATAAAACACCTGACAATAGGTTCTTAGCACACTTGGTTTCCATCTCTTTACCTTTATGCAGAATAAATATTCCAAAATTCTGGAGGAAGTTTAGAGGAAATTCTTAACATAGCTCCTATCACTTTATTTTTGAAAGTTGAGAAAGTTGGGTCATTTATTTACATTTGAATATATGCTCATTTTTAATGAAGAAATACTATATTATTTTGGAAAACTACCATACTTGGATTCAGAAGATGGTTTTTAGTTTAGACTCCATGAATTTATTAGCTATGTCCCTGGGCATATCTATATCTATTATCTATCTATCTATCTATCTATCTATCTATCTATCTATCTATCTATAATAGAGGAATATGCAAATTAGTCAAGATGCCATAACGTCATGACCAAACAGCAGGGACCTGAGGCTGCATGGCGCCTGGTTGGGGCGAGGGACCTCAGACTGTGCCCCCAGCCCCACGGGGCTTGACGGGGGACCTCAGGCCATACCCCCCACTTGGCCGGGCTTGACGGGGACCTCAGGCTGCGCCCCTCGCCCCAGTGCTGGGCTGGGAGACCTCAGGCCATGCCTTGTGGGGCTTGAACGGGGCCTCAGGCTGCGCCCCACCGGGCTTGATGGGGCACCTCAGGCCACGCCCCCTGCCCTGTGGGTCTTGACAGGGGACCTCAGGCTGCGCTCTGCGGCACTGGGGCTGGGGACCCGAGGCTGCGCTACACCCCCCCCCCCCACCTGGCGCTGGGCTGGGGGCCCTGAGGCTGCGCCCCCCCGCCTGGAGGGGCTTGACGGGGGTGGGGCCAGCCGGGTCTGGGTCTCACCCAATGGGGGTGGGACCAGCCAGGTCTGGGTCTCATGCGTTTTTGAAGTGCGTGCGGATGGTGGGCGGGGACTTGACTCTAGGTCCTGCGGTATGCCCCAGACTCTTGACAGGGGGGAGATTTTCATACACATTTTACTAATTTTCTTTCATCTCTGACACTTCTATTATAGAGAAAGGGCAAATAGCAACATTAAAATATTTCCTCTAATTAGTTCCCTTTTAATGTGCACGAATTTCGTGCACCTGGCCACTAGTCTGTTAATATTGAAGAACCTCAGCTTTTTAGTCATTTATACCTCATAGTGTTCCTGATGATAATTGAAGTAATGAAAGTAAAAGTGCTTGGTTAACTGTAAAGTATGTGAGATGTTATGGTGATGCTGCCTTATTATTAGTGGTTGTAATGAAACTAGTAATTTCTTAAGTTGTGTGATTCATTTATTCATTTTTTACCTTGTGCTACTGCTGCATTTATGTGGTTTGCCCTTTATTAAATATCTGGCTTATTGGATTTGGGGGAGGGGTGAATGTGAAGAGGGAGAAAATGATTCTGCTATGTTCATCAGAATAAGCCAATTGATATTGGATATTTTTGCTTGCTGAAGTCCTGATATTTTCTGTGTGTAAATATATATAGATAGGTATAGCAGGAAGTTGGCCTCATCTTCATTCTGTCATTAGGATGAAAGATTGTAAATATTCCTTGGGTTCTTCCAATTTTTTGTAGTGGTATTTGTGTGCTTTCTCTTTACCATTGTTAGCCAGACATTTTTTGTGACATCATTCCTGTTTTTCCTTACAAATGAAATTAATTTGTAATTTATAATTAGAGCATTGAGAATGCCAGTGCAATAATTTGAAACTATTCTTTGTTCTTTGTGTATGTAATGTGAATAACTTTTACTGTGTTGTTTTTTTTCCCCTCTCTTAAATCTCTTAAGAACTCATGCCTACTGAACCTTTTGAAGCATTAAAGTAAATACCATATTAGGAAAGCAGACTAGTACTAAGTAGCTGCAGTAGCAGAGTAAGGAAAGTGAATCACAGAGCGATGAATTTGGAAAATGATTGTTGTACATTGAAAGAACCCTTGTAAAATCTAGTTACTGATAAGTGCTTGTGAAGTCTGCTGATAAATCTCATATTATTTAAAAAAGCTGCTTTCACATAAAATACTTTTTTCTTCTAAAAACATACTAAAACTCTAGGAACTGGAATTGTGCTACCCTGAATCCTCAGGTGGTTCCTCCATTTTTTTTATATCAACTAAGGCAAATAATTTAAAATATAATAAAGACAACTCAATCATAGCTAAAACTTATTTATAAAACTTATATTTATAATATAAAACTTGTAACTTCTAGGAAATCTGCATATCCTGGTCAAGATATGCCCCTTTGTAATTTTTGATGGTTTTCATGATTGTCAGGCTCAGGTGTCAAATGTGATTTATGTTCATTATGTTGACAGTTTTTAGGAAAAGGATAATTTTTTAACACATCTGGAAAAGGCTTAATAAAGGCTTTTTGCTGAAATTAACTAGAAGTAACTAGAGAATTCATTCTTCAGAATAGTTTACATTCTAAATTGTATAGTTAAATGGCTTTTATTTTTAATTGTATATGCTAGCCTTGGGCCAATGTGTATGCTAAAATCTTAAGCCATGGCAAAGATATGAATTTTCGCTTTTACAAAATTGACTGTCAGCTTTAACACTATTTCAGAAATAGTTTATCTTTATTTCTGATATGTCAGCACAGAAAAAGAAGTTAAGTTCCATTGATTTATAACATTATTCAATTTTATTCTTCATTCCATTATTGGATCATATATAGGGATCAAATCAGTCTTGCTCACTGATGTGTATTTGAAGCCTCATATAGGGACTGGCAAGTATTTGTTGAATGTATGAAAGGTTATTTTCCAAAGCTTTTAATATTTATTTGCTTTTCTCTATACCAAGGCTGTGCCAATTTACATTCTCACCAGTTATGTGTGAATTGTCTTCATTTTATTGTCAATGACACTGATTACAGTTGTGTGAATTTTGAAGCTGTTTGTATTTTTTGTTTTTCTGAAGAGTGAATATTTTTTATTTGTGTTCTATGTGTTTTCTGTTTATATCCTTTATTTTCAACAAAAATAAGAATAAGAATAAAATGACAGTTACCCTTATTCTGATCTCCTCTCATATCATTTTGTTTCCTTTGGGGGAGGGGGGAGGGAGTAAGTATTTAATATCACACGAATATGAAGTGAGGTTAACGTAAAGAAGTACTACACCAACATTGAGCACAAAGCAGGTCAGACTGGATAAAATAATGTAAATGGTTAAGAGGATTTTTGCCTAATTTAATTTACTGTATCAACACTAAAAATGTAGCTAAGATGTTATGTTAAATTGGATTTATTTTTTTACCATTTTCTTAAGCATATGCTATCTGAAGGGCTTCAGTTTGATATTCATGGATGAATTTGTAAAGAATACGTTGTTTGCTAATGGGGGGTAGGCAAAATAATGTTAAAGTACTGTATTAGGTACTTTCTATATGTTATTAATTCATTTTGCAATTATTTAACTTCTTTGTACTAGGTACTGTTCTAAGAGAATATAGAGTGTACAGAGTAAAAAATAAAAGATGGTGTGGCAGATAGTGGTTAAGGGTATAGAGAAAAGAGACCAAGGGAGTATGAAGTATATACACCACGCATATTAAACTCAAAGGCTAACACGAGCCAAATAAACAGGTTTATGTGGGCCGCAAAAAAAAAGCTTCAGTTTTCATAGAAATGTAGGTTTATTTCGATAGAGACATGCTGAATACAAAGAGCTGAAATAAATGAGTAATCGTTAACATAAAATAATAGAACATTTTATTTTATATATTTTATTGATTTTTTACAGAGAGGAAGGGAGAGGGAGAGAGAGTTAGAAACATTGTTGAGAGAGAAACATTAATCAGCTGCCTCCTGCACACCCTACTGGGGATGTGCCCACAACCAAGGTACATGCCCTTGATCGGAATCGAACCTGGGACCCTTGAGTCCTCAGGCCGATGCTTTATCCACTGAGCCAAACCTGTTAGGGCTAATAGAACATTTTAATAAAAATTAATATTTTTTTCTTGGACATTAACTTACCAGACACCGAATAACTACACAAATTAACAAGCGTAACGCAAATCTATTTTTCTTGTTCTCCGAAAGCGAAATATTTCCTGTTGCGCACACCAAACAAGTCATTCCAAGACTAATGATGCGGCCGGCCATCGGCTGCTAAAGTATTCACTGCTAGTATTAGTGGAGAGAAATGCTGCACCTGTGCATAAGGCGCGTAAGGGAAATGAATGCAACACAATTATAGTAATCAGTCATTAGCTAACATAGTTCGTTATTAATAACTATGTATAATAGGATATTGTAAAAATTAAGTTATGAAATTTTTATTAAAACGTTTCATACCATTATATTGGCTGGGCTGCAAAAATATTTGTTGTGGCCCACGGGCCACGAATTTGACATGCTTGATATACACAGTGTGGCAAAAGTAGGTTTATGTTATTCATATATAAAATAACAGAATAATTAATAAATAATACAAGAATAAGCTGTGTTTCACATACTCACTTAAGCCTACTTTTGCCCCACCCTATATATGGGATACAGATTTAAATTGGCTGGTCATGGAATTTCTCCTCTAGAAGGTGATTGTGACTGTATTGAAGCAGCAATTCTGTGCATATCCAGGAGAAACGGGTTCCAGGAAGGGAAGACAACCAAGAGCAAATGTCATGAGAGAGGGTGTCATAGGATTTGATATCTTAAGATTGGAAAATCGCAAGGAAGTCTTTGTGGCTGGAGTGAAATGGGAAAGAAGGGGAGATGGGTATAGAAAAGGTAGGGAGCCAGAAGCAAGTCCGGAAAGATTTTGTAAGCCATCATAAGGACTTTGGCTTTTGCTCCTGGTAAAGTAATCTCATATATACTCTTCACTCTACAGAGTTAGCCAAATTCTTCCCATTTTAATAAATGTTCTGTAGAATAACTTGTACAAATAACTTCTCCAAGGTCATATAGCTAATGAGTGGCAGAACTAAGATATTTTTTTTAGGTCTTTGACTTCATAGCTTGTGATTTTGTGTGTGTATTTTTTTTTTTTCATTACACTATCATTTTTGCTCAAGCATATTTCTAGAGACTTTTAATTCTTTTTTTTTTTTTTTTTTCCTGAAACCGGGATCCGTAGTGTGGAGCCAGGGTGAGTTCATTCACTTGTGTATGACGGGGGAAAGGGCTCAGAAAACAATTAACTTACTGCAAGATTCGTTCAGCTATTTTATATTATACTAGTGTCCCAGTGCATGGATTCGTGCACATTGAAAGGAAATTAATTAGAAGAAATATTTTAATATCTCTATTCATGTCTTGCTAATAAAAAGAAAATAGGATTCTACCGTGTATCCTATCTATCTACTCCAGGACTTCTGTGAGGATCAAATGAGATGAGGCACAGGAAAAGGCTTCACAGACATTTGGTTAAAGTGTGAAATGTTTGCACCTGGCTATAAAGCAAGTTGTGTTCCTGGGCTGAAGAAACTCCAAGGATGTTAGTCACTAGGGAGAGGAAGCCGGGTGTTGCTATGTGACAGCATTACCTGGCGCCCACAGTCACTGTTTCTGGGCTGAGCTGGACTCTGGGCTGCATTTTGTGCCATGGGGTCTTGGCAGCCTTGTCTGCAATTTGGTGGGGTATTGCTCTGGGGTGGTGGCGGGCGGGGCCTGTGTCCCACTTGGGGGAAGCTGAGTGTTGGTTTGTTGGTGCCAGGTCCATGGTGCCATTTATTTTTAAATAGCCAGTGTGCGTCATGGCAGCTTCTGCATTGAGTGTCTGCCCCTGGTGGTCATAGCTACCAGTTGGACTTACTGACACTTAGCCATTTATATATGTAGATATCATGTTTTTAAACATGATAGTTTTGACCACTGGTTGATTTTATGACCCACTATTAGAGTCCATAGTTCGAAAATGACTGCACTATGTTTCTTTTGCAATGCCAGAAGTCCCCAGATTTATCAATTGCTCTGAATTATGATACTAAGAGTGGCTGCTTTCTTCACTTAAAAAAATCCTTATATATGTAGGACTAGTTCTTTAGTTGAGAATATATAATTAAATTACCAGATTATAAAGAGTATATACATAACATTTTCAAGTTCATATATAATTTAAATTCCTTGCAGAAAAACTACAACTTTGTAAGGAAACTTTAAATTGGTAGTAAGAGGGCAGGGCAGTGTTTGTCTACATGGTTTGAATACCCCTTCAGACAACAATGTAAATTTTGTTTTCAATTATCATACTTATTTTAAAGAATTTAAACAGAAGAGAATAGTCTGTCACAGGGATTGGCAAACTACGACTGCAGGCCAAATTTGGCCTGCCACCTTCTTTGGTAAATAAAGTTTTGCTGAAATACATTCACATCTCACCTGTTTATATATTGCCTGTGGCTTCTCTTGTGCTATAATGCCGAATTGGTTAGTTAACAACAGAGACTGTTTGGCCTGCAAAGCCTAAAAATATTTACTATCTGGTTGGCCCTCTATAGAAAAAGTTTGCCAACTCCTGATCTATTACATATATCCACATATTTGCTGTTTTTGATATTTTTTATTCTTGAAATTCTAAGTTTTCTACTGGCATTATTTTTCTTTGTCCAGAGCAATTTCCTTTAGAACAAGTCTGCTCATGATGAACTATTTTAGTTTCCTTTCATCTGAAAATTTATTTATTTCACCTTCATTTTTTTAAAGAATGAAACATTTTTTTTTAATGCTTATAAATTTTAGAGAGAGTAGAAGGGATGGGGTAAGGGGGAGAGAGACAAACAGACATCATGTTGTTGTTTTACTTATTTATGCATTCATTGATTCTTGTATGTGTCCTGACCAAGTGTTGAACCCACAACCTTGACCTATCAAGACCAATCAACTGAGCTACCTGGCCTGTGTGATTTCACATCCATCCATCCATCCGCCCATCTGTCCATCCATCTATCTATCTATCTTGATTTTAGAGGGAGAGGGGGGTGGGGAGAGAGAGAGAGAAAGAAACATCCATGAGTTGCCTCTAGTACCATGTCGACCAGGGATCAAACCCACAACCTGGGCATGTGTCCTCACCATAATCGAACCAGCGACCTTTTGGTGCATGGGATGATGCTCAACAGAGTCAAACCGACCAAGGCCACCTTCATTTTTGAAGGCTACTTTTGTTCCATCTAGAATTCTGAGTTGACAGTTCTTTTCTTGGTAGCATCTAGCTAGGTTTGAGTAGTAGCAACAACTTTCTTTATGCTGTTCACAGACTCTCCAGTTTTTCACAGTCCCTGCTTTCTGTTTCCTTGATATTGATACCAACTGTTATTTGAAACCAACACCTTACTATTGCACTTCTTATCGAAGATCAGGAGGAAAGTAAAATTTTCACTTTACCCATGTCTCTCTATAAAGTGGAAAAAAAAACAGATGAAGTGCATGTTTTAGGAAAAATTGGGAGAGACTGCTTATTTTAATAACATTGGGAATATTCACATGTTTGGAATGTTTCTATGGATTCAGTATGCAAAGAAAGTCTCACCTATTTGTTTTCTCACTAGTCTTTTTCAGCATTTGAATTGGCATGTCATGCTATAGAATTCATTTTCAAAATGCTTTAACACCTCAACCCATCATTTTCTTTTTCAAACTAGCTCTTTTTGTATCATTTATTTCTTCCCCTAATAACCTTTTGCCATCTATTTGCAAAGTTATCTTTGTCATGTCCTGCTTTCTTATAGCCAGATCATATCTAAGTTGATTTAGCTTTGTATTATGAGCCAAAAAAACTTGGATTCTGTTTTCTCTGGTTCTGTCACTACTAAGCTGTGTGAGTGACCTTGAACAAGGCACTTGCTTCCACCAGACCACAATGTGATCTGAGGCTTTTTCCAGTTCTTAAAGTACTGTGCTTTGTTACCCTCTACAAACAACCTAACCCATGAGCTGATATTCTAATCCAGGTGTTCTTATCCTATTTTGGGTCATGAACCCTTTAGGCTCTCTGGTGATGCATGTAGATCCCTTCTCAAAATAATATTTTAATTATGCAAAATTAAATACTTGTAAAGATGCCAATTATATTAGAATACAGTTTTTAAAATATCGAGTAAATAAATTCAGTAATGTGCATATCAGCAGAGCCAAGTGATGCAGTAATTTTTGAACTAGTAATGAGCCTAAATTAAAATTTGAAATTTAGTCACCAAACTGATATGAAAATACCTGTGGTTTCTAATAGTAACCAAATCACAAGTGCAGGTAATACCACTATTACATCTTATTTACATTTTACTTAAAGAAATATTAAATTTCAATTAGAGATTAATAAAATAAAGCTTTGATTATTTTCCTATTCAAATTCATGCACCCTCTGCATTCAATCAATAGACTGAGGATTTGTAGAAGCCAAGTTAAGAACTACTCATCAGTCTAACAACACATTCAATTTAGTACTTTTATGTGTTTTAGGTAAACATAAATTATGTTTAATAAATATTAAATACATTTTTAGTGAATTAATATTACTACTAAAGATGTGAATAATATTGCCATTTGTAACTTCGTGTTATTTAGTGTTTTATAACTATGGAGAATAATTAGGAAACATGATTTCTGACTCCAGAATATGTACAAATAGAGTTTTTATTTCAGAAATAAATTTTTCAGCTATGTGTTTCTTTAGGTTTTTATTGTTGTTTTTTAATCCTCACCTGAGGATATTTCCCCATTGAATTTTAGATAGAGTGGAAGAGAGGGGGAGAGACACAGAGAGAGAAACATCAGTATGTGAGAGACACATCAATTGGTTTCCTCCTGCACACACCCCAACCAGGGCTGGGGATCCAGCTTGCAACCGAGGTATGTGCCCTTGACTGGAATTGAACCCAGGACCTTTCAGTACACGGGCCAACCCTTTATACACTGAGCCAAACCGGCTAGGGCCAGCTGTGTGTTTCTTATGGGCATTTTTCATTGATTCACCTTTATTTACTACCTGGTATACAGTAGAGCTCATTAAGTATTTTTGGAAGGAATTTTAAAAGTATAATTAGTAGCATCAAGGATCTTAGGCTGTTTTAATTCTGAATAATTATTTCAAAATCTCTGGTGAATTTCTCTTTGAAATAATTTGTCTAGTTAATATTTCTTACAAGTATATACAACTATCCCATATAAGTAGCAAAGTGTTGTAGTTATCCTTAATATGCACATAATAAAATGGAATTTGGCTGTTACACAAATAAAGCAAATAGTACATTTTGTCTGTATTTTGTGAACATTTTGAACTGTGGAATTTTGTCAATATTCTCAACTCATTAGCAGTAAAACAATACATACTGGGTTATAGTTTTCATATTCTCTTTACCACTTGACTGGAGTTTAAATAGACTCATACTTGTTTGACTTTAGGTTTACTCTCATTTTAATTTAATTTTTTTCCTAAAATCATATGTCCTAAGTTTTTATAGTATTTATTAGCTGCCCCTCTGCCCACTGTAGACAAATATATATTTGTTATAGAGTCTATTATATATACAGAAGTGTGTTTGTGACTAATGTTTTTATTTTATTATTTTTTAAAAATATATTTTATTGATTTTTTACAGAGAGGAAAGGAGAGGGATAGTTAGAAACATTGATGAGAGAGAAACATCGATCAGCTGCCTCCTGCACAACCCCCACTGGGGATAAGCCCGCAACCAAGGTACATGCCCTTGACCGGAATCAAACTGGGACCCTTGAGTCCGCAGGCCGACGCTCTTATCCACTGAGCCAAACTGGTTAGGGCATGTGACTAATATTTTTAACAAACCTCCTATAGTCCAGAATATTCTGAGCACTTACAGCTAGTGAATAACTCTAGTTTACTTTTTCTTTTACCTTTCCCCTACCAGGTTAGTTATATGCCCATGAGTCTATTGTTTTCACACAGTGTTAACATGATTTTTAGTTTAAGTATGACCTAAAATAATGAAATATGAGTGTAGAAAGAACTGTTTTAATGAAAAACTTTGGAATGGCTTTACATAAAGTGCTTTAAAAATTACTAAAGGATTAGTTTTGGATAAGCCTAAAGGTTTAGGAAACTTTTAGTTCAACTGACTAAGCAGTAAAGAATATTTATTTTTTCACATATCTGGAGGAATGGCAGTTTTTGTGTTGGTTAATGCAGCAGCTAAGTAATTAGTACAGAGCCAAATTCTAGCTCTCATCCTGGTTACAAGATGGATATGCAGGGGGAAAGAGGGACTTCTCCCCCCCACACACACACTTTTTCTAAATCCTTAGCACCAGTTTTCCCCTCATGTCTCACTAACCAGAATTGGTTCAAATGCCATTTCATAAACCAATTACTGACAATGATGTGTGTGTGTGTGTGTGTGTGTGTGTGTGTGTGTGTGTGTGTGTGTGTGTCAGCATTATCATTTTGGCTTTGATCAGCATTTCCCCTTAATTCCTGTGGGAAAGGTTGAACATCTGGACAACTGTGGTGGTCACGAGGAAGGACTATTAGGGAGTCATCTAGGAGTGTCTGCTATACTGAGACAATTATTTAAAAATAAAACATTTGTAAAAATTCAGAAAGTTTGTGTTAAACCCCTTCCTTTTAAGATCTTGTTCAACTTAGATACATCATTGATGTGATTTATATAAAAAGATCATGTAAAAACCTAGTTAGTAATCTTAAACTCAAAGAAAAGGACTCCTGCATTAAAACATCAAGGGGAGTAAATGCACATTATATTTTAAAAATATGTGTTTTGGGGGAAAATATTTGCAAAGGCCATCTTTTAATAAAAATTAACCTTCTAGCTCTAACTGGTTTGGCTCAGTGGCTAGAGCGTCAGCCTGTGGACTGAAGGGTCCCAGGTTCGATACCAGTCAAAGGCATGTACCTTGGTTGCGGGTACATCCCCAGTAGGGGGTGTGCAGGAGGCAGCTGATCGATGTTTCTCTCTCATCGATGTTTCTAACTCTATCCCTCTCCCTTCCTCTCTGTGAAAAATCAATAAAAATATATATTTTTAAAAATTAACCTTCTAAAGTAAAAATAAACCTGATTATTGATCTTGTTCTTTTAATCATACAAGATGCTTCTGGTGCGGTCCTTTTAAGGAAAATGATGTTTTCATAAAATTAAAGTTAATAAGGGATTTAGTATATTTTATGTGGTTCATTTATTCAACAAAGAGTGTATATTATGTGATACTATTTTAGGTACTGAAATTAATAGTGATAAGCAGAATAGACATGGTTCCTCTTTTTCAGGGCTTACATTGTAAGTCGGGGGAGACAGACAAACAAATGAGGACAAAATTCAAATAGTGAGTTTTCAGGGAAGACCTCTTTGAAGACAGATAGTTAAGCAGAAAAGTTAATGTTAAGAAACTAGCATTTGAGATTCGGGGGAACATCTTTGAAAAGGAGCAGCAACTGTAAAGACTCTTAAGTTGAAAACTGACTTGATGTGTTTGAGAATCACAAAGGAAAGCCATTGTAGCAAGCAAATGGTAAGATAGGCCCTTACTGTTTTTCTTACCCATCATCATAATCACTACTTTGCCTATACCCTTAATAGCACTGCCTATCTCATGCTTAATTTTACTGCAAGCTTTGGTTAAATCCACCTCTGCTTAACACTGCTTTCCTCAAGCTACATGAGCTGGAAAAGAGTACAGCAACAAACATTGATCTCAAGTGGGCCCTTAGTGCTAGTTGGCACTATTTCCTCTGTTCTCTCCTACTTTCAGCTAATGACCTCATTTCTTATTATTTTAATAAGAAAATAGGAACAACCAGATGAGTACTTCCATACTTATGAGAGTTCTAGATATATCTTCCTACTTAAATCTATACTTATTTACTGTCTATTTCCATTGATAATGTCCTTTTGCCTAAGACCATTCTCTCTCATAAATTTCATCCACATCTGCTCAAAGTAATTCTTCACCCTCTATCTTGTATCATCAGCTTTCTCCTTTATGCTATAAGTTCTCTGATCTTGAAAGGCTTTCTTCACCCCCTCACCCCCACATTTTCCTTCAGCTGTTCCCCATTTTCCTCCTTTTATAAAGGCAAAACTCCTTGAAAAAAAGATCTTTATATTTTGTCTCTAGTTTTTCTATTCCTATTCTTTTGTCAACCCAATCCAGTAAGTGCGTTTATTTCTACATTCCACAAAAAAAATTACTCTTAATCAAGATTAACAAGTGGCTTCCGAATGGTTAGATTAAAAAATTCTCATTTTTATCAACAGCATTTGAAACAGTTTCAATATTCCTTGAACCACTTTCCCCCATAAACTTATAAGATGTTTACTACATTGTCTTTGGTTTTCATCTCCCACACTGGCTCCTTCTCTATTTCCTTTTGCTTGTTGCATCTAATCTTTCTGACTCCTAGATGTCAAAATGCCTTGGTACCTAGACCAGATTGTCTGTTACATAGTTCTTATAGGAAGGAATAGAAAAAGGGAGGCCAATTAGGGGAGAAATAATTAAGGATGGAATGAAGATTTTGGTAATAAAGATATAGAAAGTGGACTTCTGAAGGAATTTTGAAGCCCCCTTCTGAAAGAATTGTGTATAAATAAGATACACTGACTTTATTTCTGTGACTTGGATAGATACAAAAATCTTGATTGACAATGTAATCTGCCAGCCTTAAAACTAAACAAAACAATGTATCAAAACAATGTTTGCCTTGTGACACAATGCCCGTTTTTTCTCTGCTTAGGTTTTAAAGCTGTCTTGAAAGGATATTGTGGTCACTCTACATCCTTATCAGGTTCTTTCTGAACTTTGAATTTCTAGCTGATTAATGTCTGTAACGTGTCTCCCCTTTGCTATTTTTTTTCTTTTTGATAGCAGAGTAGTGAGACATTTAAGCAGAAGTACTTAGCTGGAATTTCTTGAAATGACTTCATTTTTCATAAAGCCATAATTGACATGATAGATATTATATGTACGATATATGTGAGATATCTAGCATACCAATATATGAGAGAGAGCAAAATATATGGCTAAGACTGGATTGAGGTCTGTGGACATGAGCTCAATTTTTGGCCCTGTTAATTCTAACTTACTAGTTCTTAACCTTGTATAATTTTCTTATTCTCAAAGTTTGTTTTCTCATCTTTAAAAAAGGGATAGAACCCTAGCTGGTTTGGCTCAGTGGAAAGAGCATTGGCCTGCAGACTGAAGGGTCCTGGATTCGATACTGGTAAGGGCACATGCCCGGTTTGTGGGCTCCATCCCCAGTAGGGGTTGTGCAGAAGGCAGACAATCAATGATTCTCTCTCATCATTGATGTTTCTATCTCCCTCTTCCTTCCTCTCTGAAATCAGTAAAAATATATATTTTTAAAAAGGGATAGTAATATCTACCTTATAGAATTATTGTGAAGAGTGAAAGAAACAAGGTAAAGAGTTTAGTGCACAGTGCCCAATACTTGGCAAATGATAGTTATTATTACATTTCTAGGAAGAAATGTTGAGCATGGGCATATTTTAAAGCCTAAGTATTGAACATTAGAGGAACTTTTTATTAGAAATTTCTTACAAAGAAGTTTTACTGTAATATTTGCACCTACTTTTTAATATTTTCCATTTCTGAACTTACAATGTATGTATTTCAACAATAGAGATCTTGTGCTTAAAAACCACTTTAAATATTAATGTTTAAGGCCTAGCATTATTTCTCAGGTAGAGTGAAGAAAAGGCAAGGAAAGGGCACATTGGCATACATAAAACATCAATTTATAAATTTACAGTGTTTCTTTTTGCTCACTACTTAATGCTGAGGTGAAAACATTTTTGGAATTTCACTTTCCTGTATAAACCTTGGAAGTTATACATTAGAATCATTGAAAGCATTTTAAAAAGAATCTGGTGAATTGGTTGCATCCTTGACCCGTTAATTAAAGTAGGGGCAATGAAGGGGAAGTAATATTTAAAAAACACAAGCTGATTTTGATAAGCATCCTGTGATAAAAATGATGTAAATTCTTTAGCCTATTTGTATTCTCTGTAGATCTGTCTATTGTCTCATCTCTGTGTTAGTGCCTTAGACAGGACAGTCATGTACCAGAGCTTTGCAGAGCATCTCTGGCCATTCCCATGTCCATCATGTAACATGTACCAGTTGTCCTTTTGTCTTTCACAACAACTAAACTTTGAGGGGTTGGGAAAGTGTCCATTTAGTTAGTGCTCACTGATTATTATGTTGTCTGCTTCAATGATAGCTATAATTATTCTTTTCTGCTTTTTACTTAAACTTTATTTTAATAGTCTCTTAGGAAAACTGTAAAAATAATTAATTTTGAGATATAAATGTATTTTAATATATAATTGACTTAAATTCATATTAAGAGCAACTTTTTAATTTTTAAAAGAAGCCACATTAATTTTCCCCCATTACGTGGCTATCATTTCTTCTGAGATAATTTGATAAGCATAATCAGTCATGCATTTGGTGAGTCTAAGCAGTTTATAGTCAGCTTCTAATATTATCTTATTGGTAGAACCAATAACTTATAGAAATTATTACGAGAAAAAATAGTACCTATAAAAATTGTTAGTATTAGAGTTGCAATTTTCAGATTTCTGGTTCACATGTGGTATGTTAATTTGCACGTCCTTTGTTGAATTAATAGAACCAGTATGTCCATTCCACAGTAGAATGTGAGGCTAATATGACTTGGTCTTATTTTAGAGTTACTGCTTTGGCAATAGCTACTTCAGTCTTTGGTAACACTTGTGAATTTTTAACTAATTGTAATTAAAGGTTCTAAAACATTTCATTAATTTTAATACTTTCTTTAGCTTTAAACTTGCAGAAAATTGGTACTAATGATTTGGCCGTTTACATTCAGATTGGTCACATCTGGTAGTCTCTTCTGATTAAATTAAGCAACTTTATTTAAATGAGATTTTATATATATTACTAGGGGCCCGGTGCACGAAATTCGTGCACTGGGGGTGGGGGGATCGCTCAGCCCAACCTGCCCCCTCTCACATACTGGGAGCCCTCAGGGGATGTCCTACTGACATCCGGGGAGCCCTCCGGGGAGCGGGCCTAAGCCGCAGTCTGGCCTCCCTTGGTGGGAGGCAACCGGGCTGATCATGGGAAGGCACCAGCCCCATCACCCCGCTGCTGCAGCCACTGCCAGTCACCACAGCCACCAAGGTGTTTTCATCAACACAGACTCCAGTCCCTTCACCATGAAAAAATGACAACTTTCTTCAGGCATTTTCAAGATGTGTCTTTCATAGGATATGACATTTCTTTCTTTATTTTATTTTTTTTATCCTCACCTGAGGATATGTTTCCATTGACTTTTAGAGAATGTGGAAGAGAAAGGGAAAGACAGAGAGAAACATCAAAGTGAGAGGAACACTGATTGGTTGCCTCCTGCATGAGCCCTGACTTGGGCCCCGGTCAGGGAGGAGCCTGCAACCTAGGTACATGCCCTTGATCAGAATCGAACCGGACCCTGTGGTTGGCAAGCCTAGGCATTACCCACTGAGCCAAACTGGCTAGGGCAGGATATGACATTTCTTAGCCTTCCAGCAGCGGACCTTCGTTTTTTTATTCAGAAGTGTGGTGGAAAAACCCTAGATCACCTTTTTGGATTCTTATTACCCAAGTTACTAAGAATATTACCAGTGGCATACAGGAAGCTTAGCCAATGAGCAGTCAGAAAAGGTGTTTCCTCTGTAGTTCACACCAATCGCTGACTGGGCCCTGCCCAGGCCTAAAGCCTCTGGCCGAAGCTTTAGGCCTGGGCAGGGGACCCCCAGCTCCCTCTGATTGCCAGCTCCAGCCCTGCCCAGGCTTAAAGCCTTGGGGCCTGGGCAGGGGACCCCCAGCTCCCTCCAATCGCCAGCTCTGGCCCTGCCCAGGAGCCCCCTGGCTCAGGCCCTTCCCAGGCTGCTCAGGGCCCACGCGGGGCATACCTCAGAGTGACCTGGGTGCCAGGATGTTCCTGGGACCCAGGTGCTGGGCGCCTATGTATGCAAATTAACCGCCATCTTTGTTGGGATAATTTGCATACTCTGATTGGCTATGGGTGTAGTGGAGGTACAGTCACTTTACATGTTTGTCTATTATTAGGTAAGATAAATCTAGTTCACAAACTTACTTGATTATAGCCATAAGCCAGACTATGCAGATATTATTTTCATATGAAGAAATTGAATCACACAGACGTTAAGCAATTTGCATAAACGTGTAAGTTTTTGGCAGCTGGAAGACTAGAAGGATACCCATTGTCTTATATTGGACCCCAATTTTATTGAAGATAATGAGCTTTGTTCAGATATTTTTGAACTTTTGTCATTTAAGTTCAGTAGCATTCTATTGTATTTTATTTTATTTAGGACTTTTTAAGACTGTTGAGATGTTGGACCTTTTAGAGAAATTTTCTACTTATAGTGAATTCTATGTATAAGGTGCCTAGAATCCTCCTTGAAATACTTGTGAGAGAGCTACACAGTTATATTAGAAGTAATGCTACCACTACAGAAAATAGAAGAAACACAAAATTAAGTTAAACTTTAAATTATGACAACCAGAGAGTAAATTGATTTCAAAGAATAGTATTAATTTATTTTCATTTGTAAATATAGGCTTCTTTTCATTTTACATGTTAATTATAGATCCATAAAGCCTGCATTATTAAAGCATTCAGAAAAACTATTTTTAGTTAATGTGGCAATTTTCCCAGGATAAGTTTGGTATGGAACTGAAATTGTTTGTTTTTTTAATATTTTATTGAATTTATTGGGGTGGCATGGATTTTGGAAATGAAATTCTTTTTAAAAAATATGTTTTTATTGATTTCAGAGAGGAAGGGAGAGAGAGAGAGATAGAAACATCAATGATGAGAGAGAATCATTGACAGGCTGCCTCCTGCACACCCCCTATTAGGGAGTGAGCCCACAACCCAGGCATGTGCCTTGATAAGGAATCGAACCATGACCTCCAGGTTCATGGGTTGACACTCAACCACTGAGCCACACCGGCTGGGCGGAAATGAAATTTGTTTCTTTTCATTCTGTCTGCCCGTGCTTCTTTCTTGCATGTACCTTAAATTATCAACACAGAATTTTGAAAACATTTTATCTATGTGATCAAACCAAAAATTAGTTCAAAAAATCAGTTCATAACATTTTTGTAATTATAATATACTTATTAAGAAAAAGTTGCTTGACATAGTTGTGGAATTTGAGAAACCCTGTGATTTTAAAGATAATGGCTAAGTACATTTACTTAGCTTTTACTGAGCACCATTGAAATTGGTCACATATGGTAGTCAGTTCTAATTAATAGCCAAATTGGAATATATTGTTCTCTTTATATTGTCTCTCTCATCAATAAACATATCCTCGGGAAAGGCTTAAAAAAATTTTTTTTAAAAAGAAAAACCTGTTCAACTGTCTTAACCTGTCCAAATTCCCAGTGTAGCTTAAAGTTGAGTCTGATAATGACTACTAAATTATAAATATTTTAGATACCATTCCCAAACTCCCAAAATATTTGGGCAGTGTTATAAGTAGTATTGAGTAATAAAGTGGGAGAAAAAAAACATGGGGGTCGGGGGAATCAGCTGTAATTGTTTACTTTTTATAAGTGAATTACCTTGACAGAATATTTAAAATATAAGATTATCAAAATATATTATTTTTCCATAAAATATAAAATGCAAACAGCTTGCATTTTAAAAATTCATCTAAATCCTTTTAGTTTACAGAGTAGGAAACTGAGGCCAGAGAGAAGAAATTAATCAAACTAATAGTTATATATTTTTGTATGATGATGCGACACCCAAAATTTAATAGGATTTGAAGAATAATTATTTCCCCTTTTCGATGAAGTATTTTCTAGATATTTTACTCATGATCAGCTGATTTCTTGTTTTGATAAATCTTTCTGAATGGAGAAAAATTGGAGTTCACGTATTATTTAGTAGGCCAGGTTAATATATGCTTAATTTTTATTAGGCTCTGACTTAGGGAACCATCCCGGATGAATAAGGCAGCTTGTTGTTTTTTTCTTACCCTAAGATTTGGTTTATGTTTTCCCCCTTATTGGCTTCTTGGATTTTAAGCTGATAGCATGACTAAATCTATTTTAAGGGTTTTCAACACAGAAAAGGAAGTATAAAATGTTTATTCTTTACCATTTATACTGATGCACTCAGAAGTTTATTCTAAAACTGTTCTCAATTTGAAATTATTGCTCATGAGTAGACACTATTGATGCATGTGTTACATAAATTACTTTGCATTCTTGAAATTTAATTGTTAGTCTGTTAAAAAGATTAAAGACAAATTTAACTTAATTGTTTGAAAATATTCAAAAAATTGGAGCTTTTTCTAAATAAGCTTTGTTTACAATGTAAAAAAATCTTTAAAATACCCTTTTATCAAACTTCTTTAAAATATAATTTTACATACCTGTTAATCATCTAACTAATTTTATCTTTTATTTTCAAGTGACATCAGTGAAATTATCTGTTCTGTAACAGTCTAAATGATTTACAATCTGTATTTAAAGTGCCTTGTAATTGAGAGCAAGCTGTTACCAGTAGAGCTGTCTCTCTAATCTAGTACCACATGCAATCATGCTCTGCATAATGATGTTTCAGTCAGCTATAGATTGCGTAGACTATGGTGGCCCCATCTTCCTATGTAATAAAAGGCTAATATGCAAATCAACCAAACAACAGAATGACTGGTCGCTATGACGCACACTGACCATCAGGGGGCAGACACTCAACGCAGGAGCTGCCCCCTGGTGGTCATTGCATTCCCACAGGGGGCGCACCGCTCAGTCAGAAGCTGGGCTCCACAGCTGGCGAGTTCAGCGGTGGCAGTGCTTGGATGTCCAACTGACGGACATCCCCCGAGGGCTCCCGGACTGCGAGAGGGTGCAAGCCAGTCTGAGGGACCCCCCCCACCACCCCTGAGTGCATGAATTTCGTGCACCGGGCCTCTAGTAGGATTATAATGGAGCTGAAAAATTCCTATCACTTAGCAACATTGTAGCTGTCCTAATGTCCTAGCACAGTGGTCGGCAAACTGCGGCTCTGTTGACTAATGAGTTTGCCGACCACTGCGTAAGGCATTACCCTAACCCAGAAGTTTTGACTTCAAGTTAAAGACATTAGTACATTATTAAAATGTTTTTTAAGTGTTTTTCCCTAAGGCAGTGGTCTGCAAACTCATTAGTAAACAGAGCGGCAAACCTCAGCGGCTCACAAGCCGCAGTTTGCCGACCACTGTCCTAGCACAATGCATTACTCAGTGTTTGTGGTGATGTTGATGTAAACAGACCTGCTATGGTCAGTCATATAAAAGTATAGCACATACAATTATGTATAGTACATACTATTTGATAATAAGTTATTATGCTACTGGCTTATGTATTTACTAGACTATACTTTTTATTGTTATTTTAGAGTGTACTCTTTCTACTTACCAAAAAGTATACTGTAAAACAGTTTGTTGTGTTATGCCAGCAGCATAACGTACACTGAGTGGCCAGATTATTATGATCTCTGAACACATAATAATCTGGCCCAGGGGTCCTCAAACTTTTTAAACAGGGGGCCAGTTCACTGTCCCTCAGACCGTTGGAGGGCCGGACTATAGTTTAAAAAAAAAACAACTATGAACAAATTCCTATGCACACTGCGGGCCCGGGACGAGTCAGCTGCTAAGCAGGACAGGCAGCGGCACCCGGCGGGCTGGATAAATGTTCTCGGCGGGCCACATGTGGCCCGCGGGCCATAGTTTGAGGACCCCTGAGCCACTCAGTGTACTTCTCTTGAGTACCTCATTTATTTGATATCAAAGATACTATAAATTGTGCAATTGATCAGTTTTCCCCTTTGCACTGGCTGATAGAAAGCTCAGGGCAAATAGGTGGTTGATCTCCAGCAAAAGTCTAGAATACTTTTGGTACCCATTTGAGATACAAATACACTGAGTGGCCAGATTATTATGCGTTCAGAGATCATAATAATCTGGCCACTCAGTGTTTATCTAGTGTTTATGTCATCTCTTGATTGTATCTTTGTCTCTTGGGCTTGATTTAATCTCATGTTGTTTTGTACAGTGACATGCCATACAGGCCAGTAGCCTAGGAGCAATAAGCTATACCATAAAGCTAGGTATATGGTAGGCTTTGCCATCTAGGATTGTGTAAAGTGCAATCAATGGTGTTCCTACAAAGATAATTGCCTAACAATACATTTCTCAGAATGTATCCCCTCATTAAGAGTTGCATGACTAATTCATTCTAGCCTTCCTCCTAGCTCAGTGGTTCTCAACCTTTCTAATGCCGCGACCCTTTAATACAGTTCCTCATGTTGTGGTGACCCCCAACCATAAAATTATTTTCGTTGCTACTTCATAACTGTAATTTTGCTACTGTTAATGAATCGTAATGTAAATATCTGTGTTTTCCGATGGTCTTAGGTGACGCTGCTAGCCGTTTCTCAACCTGTGGGTCGTAACCCACAGGTTGAGAACCGCTGCTGTAGAGCCTAAGACGATCGGAAAACACAGATATTTACATTACGATTCATTAACAGTAGCAAAATTACAGTTATGAAGTAGCACGAAAATAATTTTATGGTTGGGGGTCACCACAACATGAGGAACTGTATTAAAGGGTCGCAGCATTAGAAAGGTTGAGAACCACTGACCTAGCTTATCTGTAACTTCTCTCTTGGACTGGGAGAAACCTAGTTGGCACTAAGCACCATCCATTTTACTTATTCTCTTCAGTATATATGCATAGCAGTTTCAGAATTATTAACCCATAGCCCTGTGAGGAATTACTTTGCCAACTAGAATACAGTGTTTATATAGAGTTCCTTTTTTCCTCTTAATAGTTAACCGTCAAAACACTCTTTTCCAAAATTGCTTAGCTCAGCACCAGTTTCATACCTCCTTCAGGGTGGCTATGCAGTTCTGTATTTCTAACCTCTGGTTGATTTTTATAATTTGCATACATTTAAGTTTACTCTTTATGTTGTGAAGTTCTGTGGATTTTAATACATGCATAGCATCATACCCACCACTCTAATGTCATATGGGATAGTTCCATTTCCTTAAAAGTTTTCCTATGTATCCTCTTTTTCTTTTTGTTTTTATTTTTGGGGTTTATTGATCACAAATAATGGACTACAATAGAAATCCAAAAGAGAATGATAGAATATTATCCTATATAATAAAAGGCTAATATGCAAATTGACCGAACAGCAGAACGATCGGTTGCTATGACATGCACTGAACACCAGGGGGCAGATGCTCAACACAGGATGGCTTCCAGACTGCGAGAGGGTGTAGGCCGGGCTGAGGGACTTCCCCTGAGTGCCCAAATTTCGTGCACCGGGCCTCTAGTCCTATATAATAAAAGCCTAATATGCTAAGTGGCCGGTTGGCTGTTCAACCAATCAAAGTGTAATATGCAAATGATATGCTAAGGCTGCTCAACCACTTGCTCTGACGTGCAATGACCACCAGGGGGCAGATGCTCCAACCAGTAGGTTAGCTTGCTGCTGGGGTCTGGCCAATTGGGACTGAGTGAGATGGGCCAGACATGCCCTGGAGCCTTCCTGTGGTCCCTCCCTGACTGGCCAACCTCCCATATCCCTCCCTGGCCCCGATTGTGCACTATTGGGGTCCCTTGGCCTGGCCTGGCGCCCTCTTGCAATCCGGGACCCCCCGGGGGGTGTCAGAGAGCCGGTTTTGACCTGATCCTGCAGGCCAGGCCAAGGGACCCCACCAGTGCACTTATAGTGTAATTATAAGTGGAAATGTACAAGGATTCACTTGTAAAGCACCCATATTTATTAGACCACCTTTTCCATTTAAAATGTAACTTTTGGTAATAAACAAAAAGTAGCAGTGTGAAAAAATAGTAAAACCTAACAACAACAAGAATTCTAACTTTAAGGACATTTTGCAGTACGAACATTCAGATAATTCAACCTTTATAATATAACTAGGATCAGTTGAAATTATATTTTAAAGAAGTTTGATAAAAGGGTATTTAAAGATTATAATATACCTATAGTAGCCTGACTGCTACTATATTCTGCAAATGATGCCATTGGCCAAATTCAGCCTGCTACCTGCTTTTGGAAATAAAGTTTTATTGGAACATAGCCACATCGTTTCTGTATTTTTAATGGCTGTTTTTGCACTATAATAGCAGAGTTGAGTGGTTTTGATAGACTGTATGGCCTGCAAAGCCTAAAAAGTATTTACTATCTGGACCTATGAAGAAGAAATTTGACAACTTCTGAGTAATAAAAGAGCAAAAATATGCCTAGTGTTTATTTAACCATCTATTGCATTTACATTGTTTTTCTTAAGATAAATGATGTAGGTTGAAATCAGAAAACTATGATGTTATTATTTCAAATTAGCATGATGTTTGTGCCTAATTATATATTTCTAGGAATAATGTGCCTAAAAGGGAATAAAAATAATTTAAGTATTTTTTCAGATAAAAATATAGATGAATGAAACAGTTGGTTTTTGTTTAGCCTCTGAGACAAAAGGGCTCTGAAGTACATAGGAAACTTTTTCAGGAAGATGCTGAAACAAATTTGTTAAGTGTGAAATAAAAACCTCATAATTTTCATAATTAAGAGTTTAAAACTTATTTCCATATATGTTATTAACCAGTGTCACCTAAAAATATAATTTTCAAAACACATTTGCAAGATATGTTACTTGTGTTGAGGAAAAACTGTTATAAATACAGCTTAGTTAACTCCATTATGATGTGGGGTTATTGCCGTATCAATTATAATTTCTGTAATCTTACAAAGGAAAAATTGACACAGGTATAGTAAATTGAGGATAGAAAAAAAGAAAAAAGTTACTTATCCTTGGTTTTGCTAGATCTTTGACACTTTCAATTTCTCTATCAAATAATATCATGGAAATGAATAATACGACGTTTGTCCCGAATTTAGGATTCCAGTTTCCATCATGGTAGTGGCAAAAGAGTTTTTTCTATCTTGGTGGAGTCATTTTGATACACTCCCCACTGCACAGCATTTCTTACTTCTGTCTCTGGCAGGTAATATATCAATCCCTTTCTTCTTCAGCATGGTTTTCTGATCAGATTGGTCATCTGAAGCAGACTTAATGCCATCTTTTTCTTTAGCCATTATACAATATACTCAAAATATTTTAAATTACCATTAGCTCTCTGATGTTCAGGATCTAGTTCAAGAAGCTTCTTTGTAAGCAAAAGTGCCTTATTGAGGTCTGCCTGCTGGTACACATAATCTAGAACAGAGACTTTGTTAGTGGTTAGAAACCTCACCTTCATCCAGCTTCCTGAGTGCTTGTTCCATTCACAGTTCTGTATGGTAATAATCTGCTTCAGTATAGGCCACTTTACCCAACTCAGAACAGTCCTCAACTATTAGAAAAGATTTGTGTTTTACTCATGGAAGATTACCTTTCAGATAGTATCTGTATTCAAATTGTAGATGTCCTGGAGACACAATACAACTTTGGCTGCCCTGACCTGATCTTCATCATTAGGGAAGTACTGTCTCTGAATGGTTAGGTTAGAGCTAAAGCCATCTGACATATCCTTGAGGATTAGGTTCTCCAACTCACTCCACTCAGTGCTCAGATGTTTCATTAACTTGAATGCATTTACAGGGTGCCTGACAAATCCTTTTGGATCTTTTGTCGTTGTGCTAGCTAACCGATCTAACTTCTCTGCCCATTTTTATATTTCTTACTAATTTGTCGTTTTCTGCCTTAATAGAGTCTTTCAGGGAAGTCACCAGATCTTTCTCTGTATGGACCAAGTGAATTAAAAAAGCCTGGATGTGACAAAGACTGGGGAAATAGAATCCCTACAATTAAAATATACTATATCATCTTGGAAGTCATAATTTTACAGGTTCACACACCTGGGAAGTGGGATGGGAGTGCATTCTTCAGTCCCCAGTGGCCTGCACATTGGTGGGCTACCTACTCCCTACCCTCAGTCCGCTGGCAGTGCAACTCTGTCTATCCTCTTTTTCAATTGCTCCCTGTACCCCTCTTCAGTTCCCTGGCACTACTAATCTGTTTCGGTCCCCGTAGTTTTGCCTTTCCAGAAATTTATATGAATGGAAACATTTAATGTATAGCCTTTTTGATCTGGTTTCTTTCCCTTAGCAAAATGCATTTAAGATTTATCCATGTTGTATGAGTTAATAGCTTCTTGTTGTTTTTTTTATTGTTGAATAGAATTTTATTGTATAATGTTCTGTTTTGTTTATTCACCTCTTTCAGGATGCCTTTATTGGTATAAACATTCAGGTATAGATTTTGGTATGCACCTAAGTTTTTAGTTCACTTTGGTAAATACCCAGGGGCACAATTGCTGGATTGTATTTAAGTTTAATTTTATAAAAACTGCCAAACTCTTCCAAAGTGGCTACATTTGCCTTCACATTTGAAATAGTTGGGCCATTTGGATATTTATAACATCATTTGCGGGCCATACAAAATTATCAACTTGAAAATTAGCCTGCTGAATTTGGTAAAACATTTCATTAACTCACCCCTAATGCCTTGGCAGAGCCAGACCAAGTGATTTTGCAGGCCTTATAGGGCCCATGGCTGGACATTACCCATCCCTGCTCTAGATCAGTTTGAGCCTTTTAAAAATCTTTAACTTTAAAATAATTATAAACTCATAAGAAGGTACAAAAATAGTACAGAGAAGTCCCATGTACCTACCACCTATTCCTATAGTGATGTCATCTTACTTTATATAGTAATAATATGTCATCAACTATAGTACATTATTATAGCCAGAAATCAGCACAATATAATTGAGACTGTAAATCTAACATTGTTATGCTGGAGTGTGGTATGATTTTAAATACTAGTGGCCCGGTGCACGAATTTGTGCACATTGAAAGGAAATTAATTAGAAGAAATATTTTAATATCGCGGTTCGCCCTTTCTCTGTAATAGAAGTGTCAACCAAATTCATGATTGACAATGACAGATCGAAACACACGCGTGCGATTGGCTCCAGCAAGAGCTTTATATGTATCACTCATGTGCAAGTCAACTTAGCTTTTTATAGATAAAGAATAAACTTAACTTAATTAGACGTGCTTTCTGATTTAGCTAAACTTTTTCCAGCCCAGTGAAGCACCCCAATTTCTCTTTCAGGTAATTGTCAGCAACACAGCAGTAAATATCAACACAAAGCAGATTATTATTGTAGATCACGCAGGGAGAACAAAGGGTAAAATATTTAACTGCAGCAGTGTTTGACTATATTCTGCGCATGAGAAAACCTGAAGTCATTTACAAGGTCCACCATTTCTTACTTCTTTCCAGTCGGATCAAGTTTCTAAGCTTTCTAAATCTCTGTTTTCCGGCTGGTGAAAAGAAAATAGGATTCCACCGAGTCTCCTATCTACCTACTCCAGGACTTCTGTGAGGATTAAATGAGATGAGGCACGGGAATATGCTTCACAGACATTTGGTTAAAGTGTGAAATGTTTGCACCTGGCTATAAAGCAAATCGTGTTCCCGGGCTGAAGAAACTGCAAGGAGGCTAGTCGCTAAGGAGAGGAAGCCGGGAGTTGCTACGTGATGTCATTACCCGGAGCCCACAGCCACCGCTTCTGGGCTGGGCTGTGGGCTGCATTTTGCGCCATGGGGTCTCGGCAGCATCGGCTGCAATTTGGTGGGCTGCTCCGAGGTGATGACAGGGCCTGTGTCCCACTTGGGGGAAGCCAAGTGTTGCTTTGTGGGTGCCAGGTCTGCGATGCCGTTTCTGTGTAAATGGCCAGGCCAGTGTGCATCACGGCAGCTCCTGCATTGAGCATCTGCCCCCTTGTGGTCAGTGCACATCATAGCGACCGGTCAGACATTTAGCATATTAGCCTTTTACTAGTACATATATAGATTGTTGGGCTTTATTTGGGGGTACAGTTGTACTTAGAATTAGCTTATATATATATATATATATATATATATATATATATATATATATATACATACACACACTAGAGGCCATGTGCATGAAATTTGTGCACTTGGTGCGTCCCTCAGCCTGGCCTGTGCCCTTTCACAGTCCGGGAGCCCTCGGGGGATGTCCAGCTGACAGCCAAGGGGAGTGAGCCTAAGCAGTCAGTCAGAGATCCTTAGCGCTGCTGCAGAGGTGTGAGAGGCTCTCACTACCGCTGCTGCGGTCACCAGCCATGAGTCCAGATTCTGGCTGAGAGGCCCTCCCCCTGTGGGAGCACACTGACCACCAGGGGGCAGCTCCTGGGTTGAGTGTCTGCCCCCCCTGGTGGTCAGTGTGCATCATAGCGACCCGTCCTTCCCCCGTTTGGTTGATTTGCATATCAGCCTTTTATTATATAGGACTAGAGATCCGGTGCACCAGTGGGGTCTCTTGGCCTGGCCTGTAGGGATCAGGCCGAAACTGGTTCTCCGACATCCCCCGAGGGGTCCCAGATTTCGAGAGGATGGTTCTCGGGTGATGCATCCCCAACTTGGGCTCCCTCCTCTCTGGGTCTGGGGTGCAGGTGAAGCTGATTCAGGGCCAACAGTGCCCCAGCAGCAACCTAACCCACAGCTGATTCCACGAGGAATCGGGCTCCCTCCTCTACTGGTCGGAGCATCTGCCCCCTGTTGGTCATTGCACATCATAGCTACCAGTTGGACGGTCGCTTAGGCTTTTATACTAGTATATAGAGATTTTAGAGAGGAAGGGACAGGTAGAGAGTTAGAAACATCAATGATGACAGAGAATCATTGATTGACTGCCTCCTTCACATCCCACACTGCGTATCAAGGCTGCAACCCGGGAGTGTGCCCTGATGGGGAATTGAACCATGACTTCCTGGTTCAGAGGTAGATACGGTTTTAAGCTTTGTTAGTGCTGGTTCAGAACATCCTATTGTGTAAAACTTAATCATATAAATCCTATAAGGCATTAATCACCTTCTGATTAATGGAAACAGGAGCTCTGGGGATTGTTCTGACTCCTTTTTTTTTTTTTTTTTTTTTCCCTAATCCTCACCCGAGGGTATTTCTTCCATTGATTTTTAGAGAGAATGGAAGGGAGGGAGGAGGCAGAGAGAAACATTTATGTGAGAGAGACACACAGATTTGTTGCGTCCCACACCTGATCAGGGCTGCAGATCAAACCTGCAAACAAGGTATGCCCCCTTGACTAGGAATTGAACCCAAAACCTTTCAGTCCGTGGGCCGACACACTAACCACTGAGCAAATGGGCCAGAACCTGACTGCTACTTTTCAGAGGCTTTTTTTCTCCAGAGTCAGTCATTTTTTTCATATGCACACACAGATCATTACTCAGCCAAAACCTTAAGGAGAATCTCTCTCGATCTTTGGAGCTCTTTGCCCCTGCAGCTTCCTTCTCTTCATTAGTTCCGCAAATTCTAGCTGCCTTGGTGTCTCCCCTAACTCTGAACTCTTTTAATTCAGTGAGACCATTGGGCTCTTGAATGGGTCCCACCTCTCCCCTCCCTGTTTCATTCAGCCTCATAACTGCAGGCAATAGGGTTACTTCACTTTTTTTTTTT
Source organism: Plecotus auritus (assembly GCF_963455305.1). NCBI lineage: Eukaryota > Metazoa > Chordata > Mammalia > Chiroptera > Vespertilionidae > Plecotus > Plecotus auritus. The sequence goes on along the minus strand of NC_137772.1, from coordinate 157,742,143 downwards.
CTCTTGAAGATCTCTGCCCTGAGATAATGTCTGAAAGTTATTGTTTCACATATTTTGTCTAGTTTTCTGCTTTTTTAAGGTAGGAGGGTAAATGCAGTCTCTGTTTTGTTCTTGTTTTGTTTCTTATCTTAGAAAGCATCCCTGCCTTATAGATGATTTCATTTTGGTTTTATAAATATTTGTCTTTTCTGGCTTTTTGAATATTTGTAGGACTTTTGGGAAAACCAGTGTATAAACTTTAATAAATTTAGGCAGCTGGAGTGCATGTTCTCTCTCATGCTTGCTTCTTTTCACATACTGTGCTTCACATACATTCCCACATCTTCTTTCATCTATTGCACATCATGTCATTCCAAATATGACAAATATCAAGACAGTCTATTACTGAACATTTTTACTTAATGCAAGATAGTGGTGACAAATGTTAGCTGTCATGTTTACCTGGAAGAAAATAGAGTGCTTTTATTTCTTTTTCTCTTTGTTTACTAAAAGGAGATAATGAATTCTTAGTTATTTTTCAATATAGAATATCTAGTCCTGTATTGGTTAAAGCATATAGTTGATTTTGCTTGAAACCTTGAGCCATGAAATATTTGAAGTTATCCTAAGAGGGAAACAAAACACATTTCCCTTTGTATTAAAATCTATAGTATTCCAAAGTTATTTTTCATTTATCTGGTAAATTTATAGAATAAGTATTAACTTTTGTTTTTAATTAAGGTATTTAGCATATATGGTAATAATTATCTTTTTATATACTTAAGTTATACTGTTGAAAAATGCCTTACCCGATTTTAAATTTGCAACTTATCTTTTGATGAAACTAGCATAATTTGAAGAAAATGCATGGACTTTAAACTTATTTAAGAAGAAACACATTTTTATTCTTTAAGAAACAATGGAAAATTCAACTATTATACATTGACTTCATTCAGAGTTGCCATGAATACATTAATAGTAAGGCAAATACTGTTTTAAAGTCTATTAATACTATAAAACACTAACATTAAAACAGGGTTAATGTTGTTTTGAGAATGCATAGTAAAATGGTGTTGCTCTCATTTTGTGACAGTCATGAAAATTTAAATTAGAGTTGAATGTGTGTCACTTAACTATTCTTGGACATCCTATTTACTTGATATAATTTTTCTTTTAACCTAATTCCTTACTAGACGTTAGGGGTTACATTTATAGCAGTAATTATACTTACTTATGGCTTAAAAAAACAAACCTTTCTCCTTTGTTATTTTTGAGAAAGAAATACTTAATTCCAGTGGTACATTTAAATTTGGTAATGGGCTGTTTGTTACATTTTTGCCTTAGAGTCAGGCATCTTAAAATATACAGTGTAAGATAGTAAAAATTAAGTAAAAGCATAGCATTCACTAACTCTAATCAAACATAAAACAAGACGAAATATAGGTTTTCATTATGTGGATTCTTTTTAAAACTTTAATGTTAATTCTTAATGATTTGTTTTCCTTGGAAATGTTTCTGCCCATCTTATTAGATTGCTTTTTGGAGGTAATCCATATGTATGTGTACATATGTGTGTGTTGGTTTTAATAAAATGGATTCATACTTTTTATGAATTTAAAGTAGGTGTTTCTCTTCTCCCAAAGTATATTTCTTATGATGTTAAATAATTGCTCTAAATTTGAATGTATTTTTAATGGTTAGCAACTATTATTAGATCATTAGATATACTTACTACTTTCCTAGGGTAAACATTTCACTAAAACTTTGGTGAGAGATATTTGTTTTTAAAATTTGTGCTTCCAACTTTTTTGTATACACCATTTTTTAGTTTTTATCTCATTTTCAGTTTACATTTTTTAAGTTAACATCTCTAGCGACTATCACCTCTGCTACACTGAATTTTTTGTACCTGATGTGCACAGTGCTTAGTCATTTTGGACTTACTTATCTTTATTGAGGTTAAGACATGATCCCCATTATTTTTCTTCCCTATTGTAATAAAGCAAATTCTATTAGAATGTGTATGAAATTAGAGGATTGAAGGATAAAAGCTTCAGAAAGTTGACATATGTTACTACTCTTCATTGAAGTAAATTATGAGTATTGATTTGGGTTTCATTTACCAGTCATAAGAATATAGGATATATTTCATTATATGGCATAGGAATAAATATCAAACTGAATGAGTACTATATAAAGAAGTATTTGGAAGGAGAGGGGTTTTAAGTTAAATGACTAAATCTGAATTAATTGGATATTTCTGAGACTAAAAAAGAACATTCAAAAGAAAAAGTGTCAACTGAGGGCTGAACATTTTTGTCAACTCCATTTTTATTTATAAGTTTCTACCTTGTATATGAGGTCTGGTGGACAGTTTTAACTGTAGAGAGAAGTGGGAAGGAAGAGTTTTTCATATTTAATAATTTCTATCTCAAAGCATGTCTGCCAGTCTAGCTCTCCCCAAATAGTTAAGAGGAACATCAATTAGAATATTTGAAATGTATTTTTTGTTTTGTTTTCTATATATAATATTGGATATTTTTGTTACTGTTCATATATTTACATGTTAGTAATTTTGATGGCTTTTGGATAATTCCACTCTAGAGGGAGAACTGGTGGGCGGTCCTTCCTGTGACACGACCCTTGAGTGACAGTTCTGTTTGATTGCCTCCAGTACTGTGAGGAAAGGACACGACTCTATGGTGAGGACTGATGGACATACATTATCTGAGAAAAGAAACTACCAGGTAAGATTTATTTTCCTTTTTCCTTATTGGTCAGATAGCTACATTGAACTGATTAATATATTGTATTTAACTAGAACCAGCATACTGGTTGGATATACCTCAATTTGAAAAATGTGGGTTATAATTTAAAGTACATATGTAATGGGTTTGACAGTTTAAATAGTTGGGGACATTTTTCAAAATAAAATATGCTTCTAATAAATGTATATTCTTCTAATATTAACACAAATTTTCTGATGTGTGTATATATGTCAAAACTTATATTATCTGATACATAATTTATAACTTTATGGCTGGATTCAGAGCTTGCTTTTATACATATTATTACTGGAAGACTAAACTGAAGTCTTATGCTATATTCAGGGTAATGGAGAATTACAGAAATGTGGACAATATTGGTTAGAATATAGAAGAAATAGAAATGAAAATCCCAGGATGCTCAGAGACCAAAATTTTACTGAATTTGTCATTCACTTCTGTCCTTATGAGGCTAGAGTCCTGTTTCTCATTTATTAAGTTAGTTAGTATCCATCCTCTATGTAATCTGTAAGGATGCTGAAAGGATGGTTGAAGTGTAATATTACTGTTTTCTTTTTATTCTGTTTTATTTTTCTCCATCACCATTTAGGTGACCTATACCCTTTTCCACTTACCCCTGTCCATAATCACCACACTGTTGTTCCTGCCCATGAGTTCTTTCTTTTTTAACTTAATCCCTTCACATTCCCAGCCCCCAACCTACTGTTTTCTTTTTCAGCTTTTAAATGAAGGTGAATTTTAAAGTTGGTGCTTTTAAATAGTGATTAAAATAAAACATTTTAATTTAGCCAAAACCGGTTTGGCTCAGTGGATAGAGCGTCGGCCTGTGGACTGAGGGGTCCCGGGTTCGATTCCGGTCAGGGGCATGTACCTTGGTTGCGGGCACATCCCCAGTGGGGGGTGTGCAGGAGGCAGCTGATCGATGTCTCTCTCTCATCGATGTTTCTAGTTCTCTATCCCTCTCCCTTCCTCTCTGTGAAATATCAATAAAATATATTTTTTAAAAAAAAGACATTTTAATTTAATTTTTTCAAAGAAAATCTGCTTTATTCATTTAGTAATAATTCATTGTTAAGTTATTTAATGATTCAGAATACAGAATAATTAAAAGTTCAAAGCTTTAGGCTTTCTGCACAGATACATATCCAACCTCCCTCTAGAGCTCCCTTCCATCCACCAGTTTCATTTTCTCTAGGCGGTGACAGCAATTAATGTGATAGTGACAGCATTGGTTAATCTAATCGTTAATTTTAGCTCAAGTTTTTCTTCCCTCAACTTGGTAAAATGAAGAGTGGAGAAAATTTGTATATGGGTATTCATGTACAATTAGCAGAGAGTCTATGATTATAAGACTTGCTGGTTTGGGCACTACCCCTAATAAAAAAAAACAGTGTCACCTTGACTGGGTGGCTCAGTTGGTTCAAACTACATCCAAAAAGGTTGAAGTTCAATTCCTAGTCAGGTTACATACCTAGGTTTCAGGTTTGATCTCTGGTCAGGAGGTAACCAATCCATGTATCTGTCTCTGTTTCTGTTTCTATTTCGCTCTCTCCCTCTCTCCCTCTCTCCCTCCCCTTTTCTTTACCCCTCCCTCCCTTTTCCTTACCCTCTCTCTCTAAAATTAATAATAATAGAAAAAGGAAACATACCTTTGGGTGAGGATTTTAAAAAGCACACAAGACAGTGTCATATTTAACCTTTCTAGAGTTTCTCCTAACTTGATGCCTGAAGTTTCTTGCCTGATCTTTATGATTTTAATAAGCCAGAGTAAGGCATGCCTGTGAGAAATCAGTTCTTGTAACCTTTTCTGTTCTGAATTGTTCTCATAGACTTGACTAACATGGCCATTGCTTATCCTCTTATATAATAAAGAGATAATATGCAAATTGACCATCACTCCAACACACAAGATGGCCACCCCCATGTTGACACAAGATGGCCAGCAAGGGAGGGCAGTTGTGGGCGATCAGGCCAGCAGGGGAGGGCAGTTAGGGGTGACCAGGCCTGCAGGGGAGGGCAGTTGGGGGGGACCAGGCCTGCAGAGGAGGACAGTTGGGGGTGACCAGGCCGGCAGGGGAGGGCAGTTGGGGACGACCAGGCCTACAGGGGAGGGCAGTTAGGGGTGACCGGGCCAGCAGGGGAGGGCAGTTGGGGGCAACTGGGCCAGCAGGGGAGGGCAGTTGGGGGCAATCGGGCCAGCAGGGGAGCAGTTTGGTGTCGATCAGGCTGTCAGGGGAGTGGTTAGGGGATGATCAGGCTGGCAGGCAGAAGTGGTTAGGGGCAGTCAGGCAGGCAGACATGTGAGCGGTTGGGAGCCCGCAGTCCTGGACTGTGAGAGGGATGTCCCAGATTGGAGAGGGTGCAGGCTGGGCTGAGGAACTCACAAGCCACACCCCCGTGCACAAATTTTGTGCACCGGGCCTCTAGTTATTTATACTTGCTGTAGCTCCTGCCTCACCACAACTTCCAACTACCTTGACTCATAGTTTCAATTGGTCACACAACTTGGGCTTTTGAATCTTTGATAGTTTCTGGTAAATTATTTTAAGAATATTATGATTCTAGGTTATGTGGCTTTTCGTTATTCATAACCGAGCTTGAAAAGAACTGTGTATCATTACACAGTATGGTTAATTCATGAATCACATTAATATAGAATTCAAAAATATTCACATAAGAAGGAAATAAGATGAGGTTATAATTTACACATGAAGTTATTTCCTAATTCCTGCTCATTCTACTCTAAAAATAGTTTATATCTTCAGTCACATTATTTACAAATAATCCAGGTTTTTGAGATGACTCAAAAAAATTTATCCTTGGGTAGGGTTTTTCTGGCTGAAAATATTTTTCATTTTCTTATTTATTTATTAGAGGCCCGATGCATGAAATTCGTGCGGGGATGGGGGTGGTGGGGGAAGGGGGTCCCTTGGCCTGGCCAGCAATCAGGGAAATCAGGGCCAGCCGAGGGACCGTGGGAGGTTGGCTGTGGGAGTGCACTGACAACCAGGGGTAGCTCCTGCATTGAGCATCCTCCCCCTGGTGGTCAGTGCATGTCTTAGATACCGGTGGATCTGTCATTTGGTTGTTCAGTCATAACAGCCGCTTAGGCTTTTATATATAGAGATTTATTAAATCTTTATTGTTGAAAATATTACATATGTCTCCTTTTTTACCTCATTGACCTCTTCTAGCCTGCCTCCACTCCCCCAGGTCTTCCCCACCCTATTGTTTGTGTCCATGAGTTATGCATGTACTAGTATGCATATAAATTCTTTGGTTAGCCCTAACTGGTTTGGCTCAGTGGATAGAGCATCGGCCTGCAGACTCAAGGGTCCCAGGTTCGATTCCGGTCAAGGGCATGTACCTTGGTTGCGGGCACATACCCAGTAGGGAGTGTGCAGGAGGCAGCTGATCAGTGTTTCTAACTCTCTATCCCTCTCCCTTCCTCTCTGTGAAAAATCAGTGAAATACATTTAAAAAAAAACAACAAATTCTTTGGTTAATCTCTTCCCATCCACCCACCTTCCCCCACCTTCCCTTTGAGATTCCACAGTTGGTTCCATGCTTCTATGTCTCTGGATCTATTTTGCTCATCAGTTTATTTTGTTAGATTCCGCATATGAGTGAGATCATGTGATAATTGTCTTTCTCTGACTGGTTTATTTTGCTCAACATAATACTCTACAGGTCCCTCCATGCTCTCTCAAAGAGAAAAGATTCTTCTTTTTTAATGCTGTATAGAATTCCATGGTGTAAATATATCACAGCTTTTTTATCCACTCATCTACTGATGGGCACTTGGGCTGTTTCCAGATCTTACCTATTGTAAATTGTACTGCTATGAATATAGAGGTGATTACATTCTTTCTGGTTGGCGTTTCGAGTATCTTAGGATATATTCCTAGAAGTAGGATCACTGGGTCAAATTGCAGTTCCATATTTATTTTTTTGAGGATATTCCATACTGTTTCCATAAGGGCTGCACCAGTCTGTATTCTCATCAGCAGTGTACTAGGGCTCCCTTTTCTCCACATCCTCTCCAGCACGTATCATTTGTTGATTTGTTGATGGGAGCCATTCTGACAGGTGTGAGATGATACCTCATTATCATTTTATTTTGTATTTCTCTGATGATCGGTGACTGAGCATATTTTCTTTCATATGTCTCGGTATATGTATGTCTGCTTTGGAGAAGTGTCTATTTAGTTCCTTTGCCCATTTATAAATTTGATTATTTGTCTTCCTTTTGTTAAGTTCTCCAAGTTTCTTATATATATTATCAGATGTATCATTGCCAGATATGTTCTCCCATACCATGGGCTCCCTTTTCATTTTGTTTATGGTGTCTTGCTGTGCAGAAGTTTTTTATTTTGATGTAGTCCCATTTGTTTACTTTTTCCTTACTCCTTTGCCCTAGGAAATGTATCTATAAACATTGCTACAAGAGATGTCCGAGATTTTTCTGCCTGTGGTTTCTACTAGGATTTTTATGGTTTCATGTCTTATATTTAAATCCTTTATCCATTTTGAGTTTATTCTTGTGTATGGTATAAGTTGGTGGTCTAGTTTCATTGTTTTGCATCTATCTGTCCAATTTTCCCAACACCATTTATTGAAGAGACTGTCTTGACTCCATTGTATGTTCTTGCCTCCTTTGTCAAATATTAATTGAGGGTAACGGCTGGGGTCAATTTCTGGGATCTGTGTTCTATTCCATTGATCTGTGTGCCTGTTCTTGTGCCAGTGCCAGGCTGTTTTAATTACAATGGCTTTGTAGTATAGTTTGATATCTGGTATTGTGATCCCTCCAACTTTGTTTTTCTTTCTCATGATTGCTGCAGCTATTCAGTGTCTTTTTTGATTCCATATAACTTTTTAGAGTATTTGCTCCAGATCTGTGGAATAGGCTGTTGGTATTTTACTAGGGATTGCATTGAATCTGTAGATGGCTTTGAGAAGTATGGACATTTAGTGATTGACTTCTACCAAACAGTGAACATGGACATATTCTTCCACTTGTTTGTATCTTCCTCTATCTCTTTTTTCAACTTCCTATAGTTTTCCAAGCACAAGTCTTTTTTTACTTGGTTAACTTTATTTCAAAATATCTTAATTTTTTTGTTGCAACGATAAATGGGATTATTTGTTTAGTTTCTCTTTCTGATAATTCATTATTGGTGTATAAAAATTCCACGATTTCTGGGTGTTAATTTTGACTCCTGCTACATTCCCGAATTCATTTATTAACTCTAGTAGTTTTTTGGTGGAGTCTTTAGAGTTTTCTATGTACAATATTATGTCATCTGCAAATAGAGTTTTATTTCCTGCTTTCCAATTTGAATGCTTTTTATTTCTTCTTTTTTTAAATTTTATTATTTTTATTTTTTATTATTTATTTGTTGTCTAAAGTTTTACATATGTCTCCTTTTCCCCCAATGTCTCCTTTTTCTCCAATTGACCCCTCCCCACGCCCCAGCCATTCTCACACCTGGCAAGCCCCCACCGCCCTAGTGTCTGTGTCCATTGGTTATGCTAATATGCATGCATACAAGTCCTTTGGTTGCTCTCTAACCCCCATCCCTCTCTTGCCATTTGTCTCTGGATCTATTTTTGTTCATCAAATTATGTTGATCATTATATCCCGCATACGAGTAAGATCACGTGATATTTAACTTTCTATGAATGGCTTATTTCACTTTGCATAATGCTCTCCATTTCCATCCATGCTGTTACAAATGGTAAAAGTTCCTTCTTTTTTATAATGGCATAGTATTCCATTGTGTAGATGTACCACAGTTTTTTAAACCTCTCATCTGCTGATGGGCACTTAGGTTGCTTCCAAATCTTAGCTATTGAAAATTGTGCTGCTATGAACATAGGGATGCATATGTCCTTTGTGATTGGTGTTTCTGGTTTCTTGGGATACAGTCCTAGAAGTGGGATTACTTGGTCAAATGGGAGTTCCATTTTTCACTTTTTCAGGAAACTCCATACTGTCTTCCTCAGTGGCTACACCAGTCTGCATTTCCACCAGCAGTGCACAAGAGTTCCCTTTTCTCCACATTCTTGATAGCACTTGTCATTTGTTGATTTGATCGTAATATCCTTTCTGACAGATGTGAAATGGTACCTCATTGTTTTGATTTGCATCTCTCGAATGATTAGTGACCTCGAGCATGTTTTCATGTGTCTCTTGGCCTTCTGCATGACCTCTTTCGAAAAGGGTCTACTTAGGTCCTTTGCCCACTTTTGGATTAGATCAGTTATCTTCCTTTTGTTAAGTTATATGAGTTCTCTATAAATTTTGAAGATTAAACCCTTACCTGAAATAGCATTGGCAAATATGTTCTCCCATACAGTGGGCTTTCTTGTTGTTTTGTTGATGGTTTCTTTTGCTGTGCAGAAGCTTTTTATTTTGATGTAGTCCCACTTTTTTATTTTCTCCTAAGTCTCTCTTGCCCCAGGATCTGTGTCTGTAAAGATACTGCTACGACATATGTCTGCAATTTTGCTTCCTATGGAGTCATGTAGGATTTTTATTGTTTCCTGTCTTACATTCAAGTTCTTTAGCCATTTTGAGTTTGTTTTTGTGTATGGTGTAAGTTGGTGATCTAGTTTCATTTTTTTTGCATGTATCTGACCAAATTTCCCAGCACCATTTATTAAAAAGGCTGTTTTCACTCCATTGTATGCTCTTGCCTCCTTTGTCAAGTATTAATTGAGTATAATGGCTTGGGTCAATTTCTGGGTCTTCTGTTCTGTTCCATTGGTCTATATGTCTATTCTTGTGCCAGTACCAGGCAGTTTTGAGAACCGTGGCTTGGTAATATAGCTTAGTATCTGGTATTGTGATCCCTCCAACTTTGTTCTTCTTTCTCAGGATTGCTGTGGCTGTTTGGGGTCTTTTTTTATTCCAGATGAATTTTTGGAGAGTTTGTTCTAGATCTTTGAAATATGCCGTTGGTATTTTCATGGGATTCCATTGAATCTGGTGATTGCTTTGAGTAGTATGGACATTTTAATGATATTGATTCTACCAATCCAAGAACATGGTATGTTCTTCCATTTGTTTATGTCTTCCTCTATCTCTTTTTTCAATGTCCTGTAGTTTTCTGAGTACAAGTCTTTTACCTCCTTAGTTAAGTTTATTCCTATGTATTTTGATTTTTGGGGGGCATTGGTAAATGGGATTTTTTGTTTAGTATCTCTTTCTGTGAGTTCATTATTGGTGTATAAAAAGGCCATAAATTTCTGGGTGTTAATTTTGTATCCTGCTACCTTGCCGAATTCATTTATTAGGTCTAGAGTTTTTTTATGGAGTTTTTGGGGTTTTCTATGTATAGTATCATGTCATCTATGAATAAGGACAGTTTTTCTTCTTTTCCAATTTGGATGCCTTTTATTTCTTCTTGTCTGATCACTATGGCTAGCATTTCCAGTACTGTATCGAACAAGAGTGGTGAAAGTGATTATCCCTGTCTTGTTCCCGTTCTTAGGGAAATGAGTTTAGTTTTTGCTCATTGAGTATGATGTTGGCTGTAGGTTTGTCATATAAGGCTCGGTGAACCTGGCCAGAGGTTCATATGTTGAGGTATGATCCCTCTATTCCCACTTTGCTGAGAGTTTTTATCAAGAAAGGGTGTTGGATTTTGTCATGCTTTTCTGCATTGATTGATATGATTATGTGATTTTTGTCTCTCAGTTTGTTTATGTGATATATCACATTTATTGTCTTGCGGATATTGTACCATCCTTGCATCCCTGGAATAAATCCCACTTGGTCATGGAGTATGATCTTTCTAATGTAATGCTGGATCAATTTGCTAGAATTTTGTTGAAGATTTCAGCATCTGTGTTCATCAAGGATATTGGCCTGTAGTTCTCTCTTTTTTTTTTTTTTTTTTTTGTGGTGTCTTCATCTGGTTTTGGAATAAGGGTAATGCTGGCTTCATAGAAAGAGCTTGGAAGTGTGCCTTCCTCTTGAATTTTTTTGAATAGTCTGAGGAGGATAGATTTTAGTTCTTATTTGAATGCTTGGTAGAACTCCCCTGTAAAGCTGTCTGGACCATGGCTTTTGTTTGCTGGAAGATTTTTGATCAGTTTCAGTTTCTTCAGTGGTTATCGGCCTATTCAGGTTTTTAGATTCTTCCTGACTGAGTTTTGGGAGCTTGTATTTTTCTAAAAATAAGTCCATTTCATCTATGTTGTCCTTTTGGTTGGAATAGAGTTGTTCATAGTATTTTTTCGTAATCGTTTGTATTTCTGTGGGATTGGATGTTACTTCACCTCTTTCATTATGAATTTTGTTTATTTGGGTCCTCTCTCTTTGCCTCTTGGTGAGCGTGGCTAGAAGTTCATCAATCTTTTTTATCCTTTCAAAGAACAAGCTCTTGGTTTTGTTGATCTTTTGTATTGTGTTTTTTTTTGTTTTTTGTTTTTTGTTTTTTTTTTTGTCTCTATGTTATTTCCGCTCTGATCTTTTATTATTTTCTTCCTTCTGCTTATGCTGGGGTTTTCCTGTTGCTCTCTTTCTAATAACTCTTTGAGTTCTAGGGTTAGATAATTTATAACCATTTTTTTTTCTTGTTTTTTGAGGTAGGCCTGAGGAGCTATATGAACTTCCCTCTCAAGATTGCTTTCACTGTGTCCCATAGATTTTGGATTGTTGTGTTTTCATTGTCTGTCATTTGTTGCCATGATGCTTTTTATCTCTTCTTTGATGTCTTTGGTAACCCAGTCATTGTTTAATAACATGCTATTTAGCCTCTAGGTGTTTAATTTTTTTTTTCACTTTTATTGTAGTTGATTTCTAATTTTATGCCATTGTGATCTGAGAAGGTGCTTGATATTTCTATCTTCTTGAATTTGAAGAGACTTTGCCTGTGTCCCAATATGTGGTCTATCTTTGAAAATGACCCATGTGCACTTGAGAAGAATGTATATTCTGTGGCTTTGGGGTGAAATGTTCTGAAGATGTCAGTTAATTCCATCTGATCTAGTGAGTCATTTAGGATTGATGTTTCTTTGCTGATTTTTTTTGTTTAGAGTATTTACCCATTGGTGTTAATTGGGTTATTAAAATTCCCTACTATAACTGTATTGCTGTCAGTCTCTCCCTTGATATCTTTCAGAAGTTTTTTTATGTATTTGGGTGCTCCTGTATTGGGTGCCGATATGTTTACCAGAGTTACATCTTCTTGTTGAATTGCTCCCTTTAGTATTATGAAGTGGCCTTCCTTATATCTTGTTTTGGCCTTCACTTTGATGTCTAATTTGTCAGATATAGGTATGGCTACCCCAGCTTTCTTTTTGTTCCCATTCGCCTGAAAAACCTTTTTCTATCCCTTCACCATCAGTCTGTGTGAGTCCTTTGTTCTGAGGTGCGTCTCCTGTAGACAGCAGATATATGGGTCATGTTTTCTTATCCACTCAGATACCCTGTGTCTTTTGATTGGGGCATTTAATCCATTTACATTTAAAGTTATTATTGATAGGTACTTGTTTATTGCCATTTTTATTCTTTATGCCTTTTTTCCTTCTTCCCTTCCTATTCTTTTTATAGCAGACCCTTTAGCATTTCTTGCATTGTTGGTTTGGTGGTAATAAACTCTCTTAGTCCGTTTTTGTCTGTGAAGCTCCTGATTTCACCCTTAACTTTGATTGATAGCCTTGCTGGGTACTGTATTCTTGAATTCAGACCCTTCCTTTGCATGACTTGGTAAATTTCATTCCATTCCTTTCTGGTATGATATGTTTCTGTTGAGAAATCAGTTGATAGTCTGATGGGAGATCTGTTGTAGCCTTTAAGTTTCTTACTTTGTAGTTGGTGTTTGCCAGTCTATAATAATACAAGTGTAATATGCTAATTAGACCAGACTTCCTCCCCGATGACCTTTTGGACGAAGCCGGGGCTGCAAGGGAAGCCCTGCTGCCGGGTGCCTGCTGGCGGCCAGAGAGAAGCCTGGATCCAGGGTGCCTGCTGGCGGCCGGAGGAAAGCCCAGGTCCTGGGTTCCAGACAGAAGCTGGTGCCGGCAGCCAAGGGAACGAAGGCCTACTCTGCATGAATTTCGGGCATCGGGCCTCTAGTTTAATTATATAATGTGTCTTGGTGTTGGTCTTTTAGGGTTCATCTTGTTTGGGACTCTCTGAGCTTCTTGGACTTGTTTGAGTTTTTTCTTCCCCATATCAGGAAAGTTTTCTGTCATTATTTCTTCAAACAGGTTTTCTATTCCTTGCTCAGTTTCCTCTCCTTCTGGCTCAGTTTCCTCTCCTTCTGGCACCCCTATTATGCAGATTTGTCCCAAAGTTCTCTTAGGCTCTCCTCCTGTCTTAAGTTTTTTTTCCAGTTGTTTCTCTGCTTGGGTATATTTTTCTACCTTGTCTTGTAGCTCAATGATGCAGTCCTCTGCTTCTTCTAGTCTACTCTTGATGCTTTCTATTGTGTTCTTTATTGCAACGATGTCACTCTTCATTTCTTCTGGTTCTTCTTCATTTCCTCTTGGTTCTTACACTTATTGTTGAATTTGTCTTCCATCCTTTTCAGTATCCTTATGACCATTTCTCTGACTTATTGCTTGCCTCTATTTCATTTATTTCCTTTTCCAGTGATTCCTCCTTTTCTTTCGTATGGGGGCTGTTTCTTTCTCTCCCCATGTTCACTCCTCTCAGGGTTTCTGGTTATGTAGCTCGCTCTCTCCTGCGTTGACTTAAAGGGATAAAATAATACACAACAAGACAATACACAGGGCAGCAAACACAAATGTATTCACGATACCAATAACCCCAAATAACGACCACCAGAGAAAAGAGAATTAGGGGAGAGAAAAGAGGGCAAAAATGATACTGAGAAAAGAAAAAAATGTAAGAGAGGAACAAAAGAGAAGAAATAAAGGAGGGGGGAAATATATGTATATGGGGAGAAAATGCCAAAAAACCAACAACTGATCCAAAAAATACAAACAGCAAACACCCAGATGAATCTGAAGAGGCAAAGCTTATTTCTAGAAGGTAAGGTCAAGGAAGTGAATGAATGGGAAAAAGGCCACAATTCAGTATAGAGGAGGTAGAAGGAGAATGAGTGTATAAGAGGAAAAGTAAAAAGATTTTAAAAAATACATATTAAAAATATATATATATAAAAGAAAAAATATATATATATATATATAATTCTTTTCCTTTTCTTTATTTCATTATCTATGTATTCATCTATTTTTGGAAAGTGAGAATAGAGAGTAGATAGGCCTGAGTTGGTGATTGAAACTAAGCTATTAGTAGAAGAAGAGAACAAGCGAGGAGAGGAAAAACAGAAGCAAAAAACAAAACAAAAATAAACTAACAAACAAACAACAAGAACAGTACAGAAAGAAAAAGGAAAAACGGAAGGGAAAAAAATAAAAATAAATTTGGTTAGTGAAGATAGAGAGAAGTGTGCATGGACTTGGAGCAGGAGAGAGGGAATTAGATATATGAGTAAGATAATTTTTAACAGGGAGTAAAAAGAAAGGATAAAGAAAAACTAAAGCAGGAACAGGGAACAAGAAACAGGAAGAAAAAGGGGAACAGTGAGGAAGAGAGTGTTGGCATAAAGGAAAATTGGGATAGAGTAAAATAATGCTAAAATAAAAATAGAATGCAGAACACTAATCCAAAAATAAAATAAAGAAAAAATAAAATTAAACTTAAAAAAAATAAAATAATAGTAATAAAAATATAATTTAAAAAAGTAAAATAAAGTGAGAAAAAAATTTAGTTTCTTAAGTAAAAGATTCTATATAATAAAGAGCTAATATGCTAATTTGACCAAAAAGCAGAATGACCGTCCAGACAACCTTCCTGACAAAGCTTGGATGGCTGCAAGGGCCGAGGCAGCAGCTGGGTCAGCTGCGAGGGCCTACCCTTGCACGAATTTTGTGCATCAGGCCTCTAGTAAAAAATAAAGTGAAGTAGTGAAGGTCGTTCACTTCAGCAGGGCTTCAGTGACCCATGGGGGCATGTTTAAGACCCCTCTTAACAGTTCTGCCTGGCATGTCTCTTTCCTGTCAGATAGTCTGCACAGTGTTGACGTTCCCTGCGATCCAAAGCTGCTCTGTGTCATAAGCCACAACCTTGTTTTCAAACAGGCGGGATCTCTCTTCTCACTTTGTTTCTCTGCCTGCCTTCAGTTGTATTTTCACAAGAGTCAATTTCTGACACAATCCCTGGGTGGCGGTGTTTCTATATTAGTTTCCAAGACCAAGTGGCCCCTCAACCCAGGACTCTTTTTTCCCTGCGCACAAAATACTGCGTTGGAGTGACGGACTGACCCAGAGCTGGTTTCCTGCTTGTCTCTCCTTATTCTAATCCCCAGTTTCCACAAAAACAACTTTTCCCTGAAGTCTTGGTGAGTGTTTCTAATTGGAAGATCCTATGTACTGAGCTTAGCAAGCAAAAGCAAGGAAGTAAAAAAGATAAAGGAACCGCACCTACTCACATCTTTCTTCCCTCGGCACTGCGTGACCCGTGTATAACTTCAGGCTGCCTTTCTGGGTACAGTCTTCCCACGGCTGTGGGATTATATCTAGAGTTCCCCTCTGCCAGCAGCCCTGTGGACCTCTTCCATATTCAAGGGCTAAACTGACCCCAAGGGCCGCGGATTTGGTGGAGCACAGTATCCCTCTGAGTCTATAGTTCCCACTGTGCGCATTTCTCCCTCCAGCCCAGATCCCAGAACCCACCTCTCTCCAGGCTATCTCTGACATTTCCGTTCATGGATTGCCTCACCAGCTGTGTTTAACTTGCCAATTCGGGGTGAATGTTATTCAGTTCAGCTGTTTTTTCTATCTGCTCTGTAAGAAGGTGCAGGACCCGTTCACTTATTCAGCTGCCACCTTGTCTCCCCTGAACAAACTTTTTAGGCACCTGTGGCCAGGGAGGCTGGAGTCTCAGTGTTCGTGGGTTCATAGCTCAAGCAGCTGGTCCCTGGGCGTTGTGTTTGTAGCGTCCCGGGAGGTATCCAAGGTCTCCCTAATTGAAGGTAAGACTGGGTTTCTGATCATAGCCGGTCTCCCCTTCAAGATGGCATTGTCTCTGCAATAGAGCCCGCCACTCTGGGAGAGATTTCAGCAGTAGTAGAGGTGAGGGGAGCTTGGTCCGCCAGTATCCAACAATCATCTGGAATATAACTGTCCCTCACTCACAAATACAGACATTCCCGGCACGTCCACGCACTCTCCTTTCACTCACACACTATTGTGCAGCCTGCCATCCCGTCTGCGTCATCTTGGATCTCTCTATTTCTTCTTCTTGTCTGATCGCTGTGGCTCGTACTTCCAGTGGTATGTTGAATAAGAGTGATGAAAGCAGACAGCCTGTCTTGTTCCTGTTCTTAGACGAAATAATTTTAGTTTTTGCCCATTGAGTATGATGTTGGCTGTAGGTTTTTCCTATATGGCCTTTATTATGTTGAGGTATGATCCCTGTATTCCCACTTTTCTGAGAGTTTTTATAAAAAATTAGTCACGCAGTATATGGATTCGTGCACCGGTGGTGTCCCTTGGCCGGGCCTGTAGGGATCGGGCCAAAACCGGCAGTCTGACATCCCCCGAGGGGTCCTGGATTGTGAAAGGGTGCAGGCTAGGCCAAGGGACCCCACCAGTGCACAAATCCATGCAAGGGATCTCTAGTATGCATATAAGATCTTTGGTTAATTTCTTCCCACACTCTTGCCTCCCCCTTCTCTCTGAGATTCATCAGTCTGTTCCATGTTTTCATGCCTGTGCATTGAGCATCTGCTCCCTAGTGGTCAGTGCGCATCATATCTAATGGTTGAACAGTTGCTTAGGCTTTCATATATATAGACTAGAGGCCCGGTGTACTAAATTCATGCATGGGGAGTTCCCCTCATCCCGGCCTGCATCCTCTCCAATCCGAGACCCCTCGGGGGATGTCTAACTGCTGGGTTAGCCCACAGGGATTGGGCCTAAACCGGCAGTCGGACATCCCTCTTGCAATCCGGCACTGCTGGCTCCTAACCGCTCACCTACCTGCCTGCTTGATCGCCCCTAACCCCTCTGCCTGCCAGCCTGATCACCCCTAACTGCCTCTGCCTGCCTGCCTCATCGCCCCTAACCGCTCTCCTCTGTTGGCCTGATTGCCCCTAACTGCTCCCCTGCTGGCCTGATCGCCCCTATCCGCCTCTGCCTCAGACCCCACCACTGTGGCTTTGTCTGGAAGGAGGACTGCATGACCAGAAGATGTCTAGTCGACCCGGTCTAATTAGCATATTACCCTTTTATTAGTATAGATGGGTGTTGGATTTTGTCAAATGCTTTTTTCTGCATCTATTAATATGATTCTGTCTTGCAATTTTATGTGAGGTATCATGTTTACTGATTTGCAAATATTATACCAGCCTTCCACCACTGGCATAAATCGCACTGAGTCATGGTGTATGCTCTTTTTAATACATTGCTGGGGATTTTAGCATCTATGTTCATCAGGGATATTGGCCTGTAATTCTCTTTCTTTGTAGTGTCTTTATCTGTTTTGTTATTAGGATAATAATACTGGCCTCATAAAAAGAGCTTGGAAGTGATCCTCTTGGATATTTTGGAATATTTTGATGAGAATAGGTGTTAGTTGTTCTTTGAAGGTTTGGTAAAACTCCCCTGTGAAGCTTTCTGGACCAGGGCTTTTCTTTGCTGGGAGTTTTTTATTACTGCTTCTATTTCATCAGTTCCCTATTCAGTTTTTCTGATTATTCCTGATTGTGTTTTTAAAGATTGTCTATTTTATCTACATTGTCCATCTTGTTGGTATATATTTGTTCGTAGTTTTTTCTTACAATCCCTTGTATTCCTGTGGTGTCAGTTAGATTTTTTGTGTGTGTGTCACTTTTTTTTTCTTTAGCCTCTATGTCATTTACTCTTGCTCTTTATTTCCTTCCTTCTACTTTCTCTGGGCTTTTCTTGTTGTTCTCTTTCTAATACTTTGAGTTATAGGGTAATTTTTTCACTGTTTCCCATAAATTTGGGGTTGTTGTGTTCATTTGTTTTCAGGAAGCTTTTCCATTTCTTTTTTTTTTTTTTTAATATGTTTTATGATTTTTTACAGAGAGGAAGGGAGAGGGATAGAGAGTTAGAAACATCGATGAGAGAGAAACATCGATCAGCTGCCTCCTGCACACTCCCTACTGGGGATGTGCCCGCAACCAAGGTACATGCCCTTGACCAGAATCGAACCTGGGACCCTTGAGTCCACAGGCCGACGCTCTATCCACTGAGCCAAACCGGTTAGGGCTCCATTTCTTTTTTGATCTCATTGGTAACCCATTCATTGTTTAATAAATGTTATTTAGTCTCCACATGTTTGAATGTTTTTACTGTAGTTTATTTCTAATTTCATTCCATTGTGATCTGAGAACATGTTTGTTACGATTTTAATCTTCTTAAACTTTTAGAGACATTTTTTGTGTCCTGACATGTGATTTATCTTTGAGAATGCCCCATGTGCACTTGAGAAAAATATATATTTTGCAGCTGTGGGGTGAAATATTCCATAAATGTCAATTAAACCCATCTCATCCAATATGTCATTTAGATTCTCTATTTCCTTGTTAATTTTTTATCTAGAAGATCTATCCAGTGAAGTCAGTGGGGTGATAAAGTCCCCTATTATGACTGTATCACTGTCGATCTCTCCCTTAAAGAAGTTTTTTTTTGTGTTTTTTTTTAAAATATATTTAGGTACTCCTTTATTGGGTGCATATCTGTTTTCCAGGGCTACATCCTCTGGTTAGATCTATCCCTTTAATATTATACTAGAGGCCCGGTGCATGAAATTAATGCACTCAGGGTGGAGGAGGTGTCATCCCCTCAGTCCAGCCTGTGCCCTCTCACAGTCTGGGAGCCCTTGGGGGACATCCTTAGCACTGCTGCAGAGGCGGGAGAGACTCCTGCCACCGCCGCTGTGCTTGCCAGCCATGAGCCCGGCTTCTGTCTGAATGGTGCTACCCCTATGGGAGCGCACTGACCACCAGGGGGCAGCTCCTGCATTAAGCATCTGCCCCCTGGTGGTCATTGCGCATCATAGCGACCGGTCATTCTGTTTGGTCTATTTGCATGTTAGCCTCTTATTATATAGGATAGGGACTTTTATTGTCTCTTGTGATGGCCTTCATTTTGAAGTCTTTTTTGTCAGATATGAGTATTGCTAGCCTAGCTTTATTTTTCTCATTTCCATGGAATATTTTTTCCCATTCCTTCACTCTCATCTTGTTTGAGTTTTTTGTTCTGAGGTGAGTCTCTTGTTTACAGCATATAACTAGATTATGATTTTGTATCCATTCAGGTACCCTATGTGTTTTCATTGGAACATTTAATCCATTTATATTAAGGTTATTAGTGATAGGTACTTAATTTCTTGCCATTTTAATTCTCTTTTTTTAAAATATTTTTTTTATTGATTTCAGAGAGAAAGGAAGGGGGAGAGAGAGATAGAGACATTAATGATGAGAGAGAATCATTGATTGGCTGCCTCCTGCACGCCCCCCACCCCCCCACTGGGGATCAAGCCCACAACCTGGGCATGTGCCCTTGACCAGAATCAAACCTGGGACCCTTCAGTCCACAGGCCGACGCTCTATCCACTGAGCCAAACCGCTAGGGTGCCATTTTAATTCTTTATGCCTATGTTTCTCTCTCATATATATTTCTTTTTCTTCTTACCGCAGTCCATTTAGCATTTCTTGCAGTGCAGGTTTGGTGGTGATAAACTCATTTAGCCTTTTTTGTCTGTGAAGCTCATTATTTTATCTATTTTGAATGATAGCCTTGGTTTAGTAATTATAATCTTGGTTTCAGATCCTTGCTTTCTATTACCTTGAGTACTTCATGCCATTCCCTTCTGGCCTGTAGAGTTTCTAATGAGAAATCAGCTGACAGCCATATGGGAGCTCCTTTGTAGGTAGCAAATTGCTTTTCTCTTGCTGCTTTTACGATTCTCTCTTTGTAATTTTTGGCTTTTTAATTATGATGTGTGTGGCCATGGGCCTGTTTGGGTTCTTCTTGCTTGGAGCTCTTTGTGCCTCCTGAACTTGTATGACTTTTTCCTTCTCCAGGTTAGGAAAGTTTTCTGCTGTTATTTTTTCAAACATGTTCTCTATCCTTTGCTCACTTTCTTCTTTTTCTGGGACGCCTGTGACTTGAATATTTCTTGGTTTCATGTTGCCTCACAGCTCCCTTAAGCTGTCCTGTATTTTTAAATCTTTTTTTTTTTTTTTTTGGTTCTCTGATTGAGTGTATTTTTTTTTTATACTCTGTCTTCTAATTCACTGATTCAATCCTCAGCTTCCCCTAATCTATTGTGTATTCCTTCCATTGTGTTCTTTATTAGTCCTATGTCATTCTTCAGAGTTACTGTACCTTTTCTCATGCTGTTGAGCATCTTTGCCATCATTATTCTGAGCTGTATATTTGATAAATTTCTTATCTCCATTTCATTTAGCTCTTCTTCTGGAGAATTCTCCTATTCTTTCATTTGGGGCTTTTTTTTTTTTTTTTTTTTTTTTTTTTTTTTGTCTCCCCATTTTGGCTGCTTGTTTGGGTTTGTATCTGTATCAGGTAGATCTGCTATAACCCCCAATCTCTAGTGCAGGACAGTATCTGAGGCTGTTTGTGACTGGCACTGAGTACCCTGATTGGCGCTAAAAGCAATCCACAGCTTGTGGCTTCCTCTGCTGGGACTGGATGCCTTTGGAAAGGACCAAGATGTACACCAGAGTCTGCTTTTCCTAGCCCTGAGCTCCAAATTAGATCAGGCAAAGACTCAAAGCTTCAGAGACCTGTCTCTGCCTGCAGTCCTGTTGACACTCAGTCTTGATTAGCCTCAGGCTATTGACCACAGAGTGGGGCAAGAGGTCTTCCAACTGAGTGGGGCAACTGTCTCCCCCCCAGGCAAAAACCTTATGGATAACAAAGGTCTGCTGGAGAAAGATGTCCTCTGCAGTGTGAGGGAATGACTCAGCTCAGTAAACGGGGGTGTCTGCTTTCTGAGGTCTAACCCCATAACCCCCAACCCTGGCTTTTGCTCACACAGCTCCAGCCCACTCTGCCCTCCCTCTACAAGAGCCCAAGGTGAGTGGCTCCACATGAACTCTTAAAAGTTGGCCCTGTAAGAGGGTGCCTGCATTTCTAGTCGTCTCTCACTGGCAGACATCAACCCTGCTGTTTTTCACAGCCAGATGTTATGTGGCCACCTTTCTCAGTTCTGGTGCTCTGGGCTGGGAATCCCAGCTTGGGGTTTAGACCCCAGAGTTCTCAGGGAACCCCCACCCCCCAACCCCATAGCTGAGATACCCTTCCAGAACTTTAACTGCTGCCAGCCTGTTTGCACCTCTGCATTTCCTTCCAGTCTCTGCAGTTATCCCAGTTCTCTCCAGTTAGTCTTCAGTTAATTTCTCAGGGTGTTTTTTCTGTATTTTAGTTGTATTTCCAGTTATTTCCTGGGAGAGTGTCCATGTAGCTTCCAGTTACTCTGCCACCACTTTGGAATTAGATTTATTTATTTATTTTTAAATTGTTTTTTCGAGAGAGGAAGGGGGAGAGAGAGAAACATCAGTAGGCTGCATCCTGCACACGCCCCATTCAGGGGTTGAACCCGCAACCTGTGTATGTGCCCTGACCAGAAATCAAACCTGCCCCTTTTTGGTGTACAGGACCATGTTCCAACCAGCTGATTCCACATGGGCTCCCTTTCATTGTTACTTATTGACACTTAATGCATGTTGAAATATATCCTTAGGTACAGTGGTTTAATCTCCATTGCAAAAAAATTTTTTTGGCCGTAACCGGTTTGGCTCAGTGGATAGAGTGTCGGCCTATGGACTGAAGGGTCCCGGGTTCGATTCTGGTCAAGGGCATGTACCTTGGTTGCAGGCACATCCCCAGTGGGAGGTGTGCAGGAGGCAGCTGATTGATGTTTCTCTCCCACCGATGTTTCTAACTTTCTGTCCTTCTCCCTTCCTCTCTGTAAAAAAATCAATAAAATATATTAAAAAAAATTTTTTTGAAGCCTCTTCTGAAAAGTACATGTATAGAAATACGTGTTATTTCCTATATAGAAGAGCATATGGGAAATTCAAAGGAATATTAAATAACTCACTTAAAATTATATTGGTATTGCTAAGAGTTTGTATATGCTGAGATGAATTTATTTGGATTTTTAAAAGTTCTCTTGTAGAGTAATTTTATTTGCTGTTTGTTATGGAAAAAAGGACTCCTTTTGTATCCATGTTGATAATTTATTTTTTTGACTTGTTTTTGGAAAGCACTTGATGCCTTATAATGATATTTAAATCTACTGATATTCCCTAATTAAATAAGAATAATATTTCCCCAATTCTCATTTCATTATAGACCTGATTAAAGTCTTAGGAATTTAGTTTGGGAAGGTGCATTCCCTGTTTTGTGGTAAAAGCTAATGACTTTCAGGTGATTATTGATGGAAGTATTGATTTTTATTCAGGAATTTACTTTGTGTATTATATTTCTTATTATAAATTTAAAACCAGTTAAGTTTTTGGAGTTTGAATATAGTTGAAGTTTACTGAAGCACTTAAAACATCTTTTTGTGTGTGTCATAGGCAAAAAAAATTTTAAGTTGATTTTTATTTAATGAATTTCACTTGTTGTGATTACTTTCACTGCTTATCACCTTTATTCCTCCAAAGTTCGAATTACAGTGTTCAAGAGAGCCCATTTTAAAAGAACTTTTGCTTAACCTACAATTGTCATGTCAGTCCACACTTTTTTTAAGTGGGCTTTCTTGATCTCTACTTGAATATGGACATACTGATGACGTACATAATTGAAAAATTTTCCCCTTTAATCTTTGGGGTCCAATTTCTATATGCAGTTTACTTTAGGGCTACTTAGTGTCAGGTCGATGGATCTGGCTGGTTTTCAATTTCAGGCACCCTCTCAACATGAATAAACCCCTAAGCTATCATATTTTAGAATAATACATATCTTTAAGATATGTCAATACCCAACATTAAATTTTTTGATGATTAGATCTTTCATACATTTAGCATCTCTTGTTTTGTAGTTCCCACATATCTAACAAATAGTACTGTGAGTTAAGCAAACCACATATTTTACTCTGTGTTGCATTTCCATTGGTGTAGGCTTACAGAAGAACTCCCATTGGGATAGATCTAAACTGGAAAAAAAAAGTTTGTAATGCATTTTTGATGGTGAATTATTTGAGGCCTGTGTGTCTAAAATCTTTCAGTTTTTACTTTAGATCTTTTCTTCTGACTGATTATTGCTGACAAAAAGTCTGCTGTCATTCTTATCTTCAGTCCTCTACATAATACAACTTTTTCTCTCTGGCTACTATTAAGATTCCTTGTCATCGTTTTACTTGATTTTGTTGTATCTTGGTATAATTTTCTTCATGACTCTTATGCTTGAGATTCCTTGAGCCTCTTAAATGTATGTGTTTATAGTGTTTATCAAGTTGGAAATTTTTAATCTATTGTTTCTTTAAATATTCATTTTGTCCGTGTTACTTTGGAGACTCTTAATTATACATATTAGGTCGTCTGAAGTCATCACACAACTTACTGATATTCTGTTTATTTTTCTTTTAATTATATTTTTCTCTCAGTGTTTTATTTAGGGTAGTTTTTGCTATGAGATGATTTTTTGTTTGTTTGTTTTGTTTTAGAGCGGGAGGAAGGGGGGAAAGAGAGAGAGAGAGAGAGATAAAGGGGGAAACATCTATGTGAGAGAGATACATCGATCAGTTCCCTTGCATATGCTCCCGACCAGGGATCGAACCTGCAACATAGGTATGTGTCCTGACCGGGAATCGAACCTGAACCCATCTGGTGCATGGGATGATGCCCCAACCAACTGAGCCCCTTTATAATATTCATCATGCCCAATAGTCTACCTTTTACATACAAAATATAGTTACAATAACTGTTTTAATGCCATTGTCTATTAATGCTATTATCTGTGTCATTTCTGGGTCTGTTTCTGTTGGTTGTTGCACACCACCCCCCACCCCCATTGTGTGTTTTATTTTACTTCGTTTTATGCCTGGTAATATCTACTTGGATGCCAGTCCTTGGAAATTTTACCTGTTCAGTGCTATTATATATTTTTTGTATTTCTGTTAATATTCTTCTCTTTTCTTGGGGCAACAGTTAAGTTACTTAGAAACTGTTTGAATGTTTGTTTTTTGTTTTGTTAGACAGAGCCAATTAGCCTTTTGTCTAGGGTTAATTTTTCCCAACTACTGAGGCTGTATGTACTCTTCCGAGTATTCTACCTAATGCCCTGTGAATTACAATGTTTTTGTACTCTGGCTTTTGGGAATAGCCATGTGGGCCTTGGACATCATTTCTATGCCTCACATGCATATGCTAATCAGTACTTAGCTGAAGTCTAGAGTGATCCCAGATCTTTAGAACTCTCTCTCTTTGCAGCTCACTCCTCCTGTCTGTTACTCTAACCTTCTCACCCCAGCTACCTTGCCCTGCCTAGACTCTCAGCTGCATTTTCTCAAATCACAGAGATTTCTGGGCTCTACCAGGACTCCCTCTACTTGCATTACAATCTGGAAATTCCTTCAGTCTGTAAGCAAGGGCAGGTGTGGTACTCACATCAATTATTTCGCTGCTCTCAGCGATTATTGTCTTTCCCTGCCTGATGTCCTATGTCTGTAAACCATCATTTAATATATTTTGTCCCTTTTTAAGTGGGTTGGAAGTAAAAGTCCTAAGATTTCATTTTTTTAAATTATATTTTGGTTGAGAAGGTGCATGAGAATGCATTCTTGATAAAGAGAGTGAACTTTTGTGTCAGTATTCAGTCAAGGCTTGAATACTTTTTGTTGTGTAAGACACGATGAGTTGTGCAGTACACAGAAATATTAGACCTGTCCTCAGCACTTGAAAAGAAACATAAAAAGGACAAGTCAGCAAAAAGATTCCAGTTATGCCGAAACTGGTTTGGCTCAGTGGATAGAGCGTCGGCCTGCGGACTCAAGGGTCCCAGGTTCGATTCCGGTCAAGGGCATGTACCTTGGTTGCGGGCACATCCCCAGTGGGAGGTGTGCAGGAGGCAGCTGATCGATGTTTCTCTCT
The DNA here is from genome assembly GCF_963455305.1 of Plecotus auritus. NCBI lineage: Eukaryota > Metazoa > Chordata > Mammalia > Chiroptera > Vespertilionidae > Plecotus > Plecotus auritus. The sequence goes on along the minus strand of NC_137772.1, from coordinate 157,717,242 downwards.
CATCGATGTTTCTGGCTCTCTATCCCTCTCCCTTCCTCTCTGTGAAATATCAATAAAATATATTTAAAAAAAAAAAAGATTCCAGTTATGTGGACACCTCATAGTCTTGAATTCTGTTCCATCTAAAGCAGAAAACGGGGATAATTTCTATTGAATTCCCTCCCTCAAGATTTTTTGGAATCAAATAGATTCATAAATACAATAGCCATTTATCATCTCAGCTAAGAAATAGTTTTACTAATTACTATTCCTTACTCCATAGAATAGTACATTATCTCTTTAGTAGAGGCCTGGTGCACAAAATTCGTTCATGGGGGGAGGGTCCCCTCAGCCCAGCCTGCACCCTCTCCAATCCAGGACCCCTTGGGGGATGTCCGACTGCCAGTTTAGGCCCGATCCTGGGCATCAGGCCTAAACCGGAAGTCGGACATCCCTCTCATAATCCTGGACCGCTATTTCTAATTGCTCACCTGCCTGCCTGCCTGCCTGGTCGCGATTAACTGCCCTCCCTCCCTCCCGCCGGCCCGATTGCCCCTCACTGCCCCTGCTGCCAGCCTAATTGCCCCCAACCGCCCCCCTCTGCCAGCCTGGTTGCCCCTAACTGCCCCCCCCCGCTGGCCTGGTCGCCCCCAACTGACCCCCCCCCCCCTGCTAGCCTAGTCGCCCCCAACTTCCCTCCCTCCCCCCTGCCAGCCTGGTCGCCCCATGCAGCCTGCTGTTCAGTCGTTTGGTCGTCCCTCACTAACCCCACTGCCAGCCTGGTCGCCCCACACAGCCTGCTTGTTCAGTCGTTTGGTCATCCCTCACTAACCCCCTGCCAGCCTGGTTGTAGGCAGCCATCTTGTGAAGGCGTGGGGGTCAATTTGCATATTACCTCTTTATTATATAGGATTGTTTGACCTGGCTTAATGAATTAAAGACATTATAGTATATATCCTAACAAAAATGGGAAGTTATTTTTGCAAGGGCAGAAATGCTCAGAGGCTATGGGGCATGTAAAATTTTAAACCTATTTTTTTCTATTGGGATAAAGGCAATGTAAGAGAGCTGAAAGAATGTGTTTGTGAGAGTGAAGGACCCTTATTTTGAGACATTATTCTTTACTTATATCATTTTGGATCAGTTAGGTAAAGTCTGTGACACTCTATTTAAGAGTGAGATCTTTAAAAGATAATTTAATTTCATAAAGAAGCACTCAGTTAACAAATACAGAGTGGCACCAAAGTTGTTCATATGGAAGATAATACAATAATTAATAAACTAGTGGCCCGGTGCACGGATTAATGCACATTGAAAGGAAATTAATTAGAAGAAATATTTTAATATCGCTCTTCGCCTTTTCTCTATAATAGAAGTGTCTACCAAATTCATGATCAACAATGACAGATGGAAACACACGCGTGCGATTGGTGCCAGTGAGAGCTTTATATGTATCGCACATTGAACTTGCTTAATTAGACTTGCTTTTTGATTTAGCTAAACTTTTTCCAGCCCAGTGAAGCACCCCAATTTCTCTTTCAGGTAATTGTCAGCAACACAGCAGTAAATATCAACACAAAGCAGATTATTGTAGATCACACAGGGAGAACAAAGGGTAAAATATTTAACTGCAGCAGTGTTTGACTATATTTTGTGCAGTGAGAAAACCTGAAGTCATCTTCAAGGTCCACCATTTCTTACTTCTTTCCAGTCAGGTCAAGTTTCTAAGCTTTCTAAATCTCTATTTCCTGGCTAATGAAAAGAAAATAGGATTCCACCAAGTCTCCTATCTACCTATTCCAAGACTTCTGTGAGGATCAAATGAGATGAGGCACAAGAAAACGCTTCAGACATTGGGTTAAAGTGTGAAATGTTTGTTCCTGGCTATAAAGCAAGTCATGTTTCTGGGCTGAAGAAACTGCAAGGAGGCTAGTCATTGCTAGGGAGAGGAAGCTGTGCGTTGCTATGTGATGTCATTACCCGGCGCCCACAGTGACTGTTTTCGGCCTGGGCTGGGCTGTGGGCCACATTTTGCGCCATAGGGTATCGGCAGCATCAGCTGCGATTTGGTGGGCTGTTTCCCTGGGTGGTGGCAGGGCCTGTGTCCCACTTGGTGGAAGCCAAGTGTGGGCACCAGGTCCACAGTGCTAGTGTGCATCACCTCAGCTCCTGCATTGAGCATCTGCCCCCTGGTGATCATAGCATGTCATAGCGACTGGTCGGATGGTCAGAGGGACACTTAGCATATTAACCTTTTATAGATAGATAGATAGATAGATAGATAGATAGATAGATAATGCAAGAAGAAACTCCTTTGTGTACTCACAACTATAAACCTACCTTTGCCCCACCTTGTATAGTATAGAAGAAATGAAGAAAATTAAAAATCAGTTAGAACACCACAGTAATAAGTGCTACAGGAAATGCGCAAAAATTTAAAGACAAACATATATTTGCATGTTCTCAAAGTACTTATTTCAAAATATTGTTCAGAAAGGGAAATTAGTAATTTATAATGGAGAAAATTGGCAGATATGCTAGCTTTAGGAAGATCAAGGTTAATATCATCCTATATAATAAAAGGCTAATATGCAAATCGAATGGCAGAACGACCGGTCGCTATTATGTACACTGACCACCAGGGGGCAGACGCTCAACGCAGGAGCTGCTCCCTGGTGGTCAGTGCGCTGAGCTGCTCTCGGCTGGCAAGCGCAGTGGTGGTGGTGGGAGCCTCTCCTGCCTCTGCAGCAGTGCTAAGGATATCCGAGGGCTCCTGGACTGTGAGAGGGCGCAGGCAGAGCTGAGGGACATCCCCTCCCCTAGTGCATGAATTTTGTGCACCTGGCCTCTTGTCTGTAATAAGGCATAATATCATCACACTCACATTGGCGTAGAACCATCATATATGATGCACTTGAGAAGGACACATCACTTCTGTGATTATGTGGCTTCATAAAATTAATCTACTCATGAGAAAACCTCAGATATACCCAAATTGCAGGACATTCTACAGTGTAGTTACATTAGTGTAACTGATGACATAATTGTAAATGTTGTGAAAAACAAAAGACTGAGATAAAGTCTGATGCTGGAGAAGATTAAAGAAACATATAACTAAATGTAATGTGTATTCTGGAATAGAAAAAAGACAGTGGAATGACTAGTGAAATCTGTATAAAGTTGTTTAGTTAGTATCTAATTTCTTAGTTTGATACTTGTACTATCCTATATAATCCTATATAATCAAGAGGTAATACGCAAATTGACCATCACTCCAACACAAGATGGCCAGCAGGGGAAGGCAGTTGGGGGCAATCAGGCCAGCAGGGGAAGGCAGTTGGGGGGCACCAGGGCAGTTAGGGGCAATTGGGCCGGCAGGGGAGCAGTTAGGCGTTGATCAGGCTGGCAAGGGAGTGGTTAGGGGCACTCAGGCAGACAGGCAGGTGAGCGGTTGGGAGCCAGCAGTACTGAATTGTGAGAGGGCGGTTGGACATCCCTTGAGGGGTCCCGGATTGGAGAGGGGGCAGGCTGGGCTGAGGGACACCCCCCCACACCCCGTGCACGAATTTTGTGCACCAGGCTCTAGTGGTTATATAAGATGTTATCACTAGGGAATGTCGAGTATATGGGAACTCAGATATTTTCACAACTGTTCTGTAAGTCTAAAATTACTTCCAAATAACGAGTTTTTTAAAATTAGGAACAGGTTTTGTGGACAGTTTTTTAACATGTAGTTGAGTTAACCTTTTCATTGAAGAGGACCTCATTTTTATAGTGTGTGACATTTGTTTCTCAGGAGCCAATTCAGTTTTTCCACAGAAAACATACAGTTGACCCTTGAATAATGCTGGGGTTAGGGATGTCGACCCTCCAAGCAATAAAAATTCACATAAAACTTTTGACTCCCCCAAAACTTGACTACTAATAGCCTGCTGTTGACTGGAAGCCTTATCTATAATACAAATAGTCAATTAACATATGTTATGTATTACATACTATATTTTACAATAAAGTAAACTTAAAGAAGAGAAAATGTTAAGAAAATAATAAGGAAGAAAAAGTACATTTGTAGTATTTATTGGAAAAAAATCAAATGTAAGTGGTCCTGCACAATTCAAACCCATGTTGTTCAAGGGTCAACTGTAGTTTTAAGGTGCAGTAGAGGGGTGATTCTTAATCTGATTGATACTGTCTGTGAAACAGATTAAGGAAAGAAAGCTAAGGATTCCACAGTTCATAATGTAGGTCTTTACTTAATCCCTCACTTTTCAAGCCCATGCCTATCCACTGGGGGTTTCTGGAGAATAACCTTTAGTTTTGGAGTTGTGGGAGGCTGGGTAAACAGTTATCTCCATGATAAGTGTTTAATTTGACCAGAGCCTATAGGCTTTGCCCTTCTGTTTCTCATTTGAGGAAAAAGTAACAAGCTTGTAAAGGTTTTGCTAATGATTGAGGACACACACACACACACACACACACACACACACACACTGAGTGGCCAAATTATTATGCATTCAGAGATCATAATAATCTGGCCACTCAGTGTATATATAAAATGATTGAAGTCATACACACACACACACATGAGGCCTGGTGCAGGGAATTGTGTAAGGGTGTGGTCCCTAGTCCTGGCCGGCGATTGAAGTGTGAGCGTCTGGCATGGAAGGGCAGGTCCCAGCTGACCTCTGGGCCCTGGGCAGCACCTGGGCCCACAGGCCCCCATGTGCCCCCCTCCACCTGAGTCATGGCGCCCGAGTCCCCACGCTGAGATGCGGTGAGCACGGCTGGATGCTGCGGGCTGGGGCGCAGTGTGGGCCTCTGGGCCACCCAGCAGAGCCGCATGGAACCAGGCAGGTAGCACGTTCTCTCCTGGCCGGCCTCGCAGACCAGCTCCTGTGCGAACCCACAGGGAGCTGTGGTGTCCCGGGGGAGGGTAGCAGGGGAGTGAAAGCGAGCTCGGGCAGACACCCCGCATTCTAACTGCACCTTCATCCCCGTCACCCCCGCCCCCAGGTAGCCAGCGAGAGGTTGTAGCATGTTGCCAGCGCCTGCCATGTTCCGCGCCGCCCCCAGTCGTCAGTGCACGTCATAGCAAGCGGTCAAACTCCTGGTCAAGGGGGCAATTTTCATATTAGGCTTTTATTATATGGGATACACACACACACACACACACACACACACACACACACACACACACAAAGTGCTTTGAGCAGTACTTACTTGTCAAGTACTAAATACATATTAGTGCTTATTTGTACCAGGCTCGCTGTCTTTGAATATATAGGCTGTGCACTGTTCAGCTAACTCCAAGTACATATTCCCATGGACTACAGTGCAACTCAGTGGCTCTAAGTAGTATAATCCTTCTAGTGGAATTTTGTGATAGAAAAGAGACATATTGTCCCATCGTATTAAATTACAACTCTGAAATACTTGAAATACTCTCAAAACACTTTTTTTAAAAAATAAAAAGTAGTCTAAATTGAGGGGGAAAAAATTGGGAAATCAAAAGAAAATTGTTTTAATCTCCCAATCCTCATCTGGTACTTCCTATAGTTAGAATGAAGGTTTCTGGTAGTCCATTAGGTACTTTGGAAGTGGTTGTCAACTTCAGTGGAAAAAGGCATAAAACAATTTTTATTCACAAATGTTTCAGAACTATAAAATTTCACATTAATTTTTTAACGTAAGTCCAATACTTTAAAAAATAATTTATATACTCAAAGTTTTTGCGTGTGCTGCATTGGTCAGTTAGTGTCAAATAACATTCAGGTAATAGCATGCATGGAGTAAGATGAGGACACATTCATGTTATGAGCCTACTCCATGCCAGGCAGTTATTCTATTCTTATGGCGTCTTATGGAGTTGACATTTTATTTTATTCTGTTTTATTTGTGTGTGTGTGTGTGTGTGTGTGTGTGTGTGAGAGAGAGAGAGAGAGAGAGAGAGAGAGAGAGAGAGAGAGAGAGAGGGAGAATTTTTATAACAGTTCTTTGAGCCAAACCGATGACATGCTGGGAAGCAAGATCTCAAATGCTTCCATGGAACTGACATTTTAAAGCATAGAAAGACATTAAACAAATAAATAAAATGCATTATAAGTTATATGCTAATATATTATGCATAAAAAATTAAAGTAGAAAAGGGGATAGAGTGCCTAAGGGTTTAGGGAAAGGGGTGGTGTGATTTTAAATAGAGTAGACAGGGAAATCCTCACTAATATGCCTCAATATCTGAAGTAAGGAGATATAATTATCTAGAGGAAGAACAATCCTGAAGAATATAAGTACAAAGTCCTGGAGACAGTAGTATGCCTTATTTGTTTGAGAAACAGCAGGGGAGGGGCTCAGTGTAGAACACAGTAAAATAAGGGGGAAATGGTAGGAGATGACAGATAATGAAGGGTAAGTTCACTAAGGCCTTGGAGGCCATAGTAATGATACAAGAATCCATTGTAAATGTTTTGCCTCTACTCTTTTTTTGTTAATCCTCACTCGAGGATATTTTTCTATTGATTTTTAGAGAGAGTGGAAGGGAGCAGGGGAGAGAGAGCGAGAAACATGGATGTGAGAGAAACACATTGATTGGTTGCTTTCCACACACACCCTATGACCGTGCCTGAAACTAAGGTACATGCCCTTGACTAGAGTCGAACCTGGGACCCTTCAGTCTGCAGTGCATTATTGCTCTATCCACTGTGCCAAACCGGTTAGGGCACACCTCTCTCTCTGATTTGTAATGTTCCTTTAATCTGAGCATCAAATGAATAAAATATATGAGTACAAATGTAATATCTAGCACATTACATAGTAGATGCTCAATGAATGTTGATTGCATTAATTTATATGGCAAGATGTTTAGAAGTATTTTAAAAGGACCTGTGTTCCCTTGCTGAAGGAATACTTTTCATTTGCAACTGCTTCATACAGCATAATTCAGCATTCTGATACTCCTCTGTATTTCGTTTACTATATTAATATATTTTGCACCTTCATTGTGTTACTGAATAGATGCTATCTTTATAACTTAAATCTATTTTTATTAGTCTTAGTATTTATAATAGTCAGAATTTGTTTTTATTGGCATCATTAATTTATTATAAAACAAGTATTTACATTTTCACAAAAGTAAATAAATCTTATTTAAGTCCTATATTTAGATTTGTTTCTTTAAAAGTCTAAATTTTTCTCTATCATTTTGTGTGATTAAACTTTTGATTGTTGGTTGTTGTTGTTTTTAATCAGGAACACATTTAAGAAAAATTATTTTTCTCAAGGAATTTGCTTTTACCAAAAGTTATCCCTGTTTTTTAAAAAGTTTACTGGACTAATTTTAGGAATTTACCTACATCCACAAAGTCAGCTGCCATTCTGCTGGTTGGTGGTATTAACGAGAGTGTCTGATTTAATGTTGAGTACTTAGGAGAGCGAGGAAGTATATAAAGGAGTGGATAGGCATGGTATTTTAAATTTTTTGTCTTTGATGTTTTCAAAATGTTCAAGTAAGCCCTATCCTTTCATTTTCTGGAAAAATATGAAAGTGTATAGGAAGCTCTGCACCCTCCCCCACCTCCAGCCTCATTTTGATTCGTACTTTGAATCCATCTGAGATGTGAACCAGGGGAGTCATAGGATTGGAACTGGACATTCAGATCTTTATAGCATAATTCGCTTTTATTCATAGAGCAGAAGAATCCCACCATTTATCATGTTCTGGTTGGACTCCTTCTTTATGGTTTGCTAGAGTTTGAACTTCAGAGCTATAGTATCTCAGGGGAACTTCTAGTGTGGGGTGGGTGCCATGGCCCACCCTCCAACCTTTCCTTCTTCACTTTAGCCTCCTGCTCTGAGCTTTCCAATCCCCAGAGTAGCAAATGTTGAAAAAAGTTGCCCAGGTAAGTATGTGGTGGGAAAGGCTGGGGGGAAAATGTTACTCTCATCAGTACTAGTATGTTGAGGGCGCATTCTGGGCCATTTTCCCAGTGAGTTTTTTTGTTAGTTTATATATATGATGTTCTTATAAATTATTTTCCTCAGAAATTATTAAGTAAAAAAAAAAAAAATCCAGTGTTCTGAGAAATAATTTTTACTTCTTGTTGGTTAGATGTGAAATAGGGAAAATCTTAAACTGAATAAATCATTGATATTATAATGCAAAGGAGGGTGTTAGATTTTTAAAATTTATTTCATAATTTTTGCTCTGTATAGCAGGGCCAGAAAACTCGTTTTCAGAAAAAAAAGATAAGAAAAAAGGTGGGGAAGACATAAATCTGTATACTTAAAATTTTGCTACATGATAACTGGGTCTCAGAAGTTTTAGTTTCCTTCCACTAGCTGGTAGACGTGCTGTTTTTCTCTTTCCCAATATTTTAGATAGGTAGCTATATTTTTAATGTCTGCAGGAAGAGAAACTTTACTCATCTTTTTTCACTGGAACTTTCTATGTATCTCTAGGTTTGAGGTTAACAAAAATAAGTATAGAAGCAGAGAAGGCACAATATCTGGAACAAAGTTTAGCAAATATTTATTGAAGAAGTTACTGATTCGTGTGTGTGTGTGTGTGTGTGTGTGTGTGTGTGTGTGTGTGAAATGACAACACTCCAGCATTTTCTGCTTGTCTTGTAATGAAAATCATGATCTAACATCATAGTTATTTTTTTCTTTTCTTTTTTATTTACTTTTTAATAATTTATTGGGGTGACATTGGTTAATAAAATTATATAGGTTTCAGGTATACAGTTCTATAGTACATCATCTATGGTATTTTTCTTAATGCGTGCTTTTTAGAAATAATTTTTAGCAATGTATCCCTGGGTCTGCACTATTTCGCTTAATAATACTATTCTTTTAGGCTCTTGCTACTCAGAAAGCCTTCAAAAATTGATTCTTTAGTTCCTCTAAATCTATCCTGTATAATTCCTAGTCACAGGATTTCTAGATTCTTTTACACATAAGATATTCAAACTTATACCTAGAAAAAATAGACTTAATATGGCCTATGATTGTTAACATTTCTTCAGAGAAAATATGTCATACTTAAAGAGTTTGGGACACCAAGAATATCAGGTCTTAAAGCAGGTCCTCACAATATAGGAATCCTTAGCAGTTTATCTACCCCTTTTCTCTCTTAAGTTTTAGGGTTATTTTTTTTTGTTTTGTTTTGTTTTTTGTTGTTTTTTTTTTGTTTTTAAATATATTTTTATTGATATTTTACAGAGAGGAAGGGAGAGGTATAGAGAGCTAGAAACATCGATGAGAGAGGAACATCGATCAGCTGCCTCTTGCACACCTCCCACTGGGGATGTGCCCGCAACCAAGGTACATGCCCTTGACCGGAATCGAACCCGGGACCCTTCAGTCCACAGGCCGACGCTCTATCCACTGAGCCAAACCGGTTTTGGCAAGTTTTAGGGTTGTTTAGAGGGTTTTTTGTTTTATTTTAGTTTACTGGGAGCCTTATAGAAATATATATCCCCCAGCAAAGCAGGCCATACATTCAGTTTCTTCTGGATTCTCTCCTTCTTCATTAGACCACATTCACACCCTTAAGGATTGGTGGAAGATATTCACCTTCATTAAAAAATTTTCTTTATGCTTGGAGGATTTGTTTTATATCCTAACCTTATAGGTTTTTTACTGTCATATGTCCTTCCACCTGTATTTTATAAACTTATGTCCTAATATTTAAAGAAAAAGTACTGCTTATTTAATTTTAGTTCTCAACTCTAACTTACTGCTCATAGGCATACCAATTATAGTGGGTTCTATAGTTAATATATGGTTGTGTGCTTTTTTTCTATGGATTAGTATTTTCTGAGTTATTAGAGTTTTGGTTTTAGGCTAATGCACTTACCTTTTAAAGCTTATATATTAGTGATTCAAGTTTTAATCTGTATAAGGCGTGTTGATACAAGCAATTTTTAAATTTTGGAAAACCACAAAATCTGTTTCTTCAAGTTGAAATGTATACAATAAATATACTTTCCTGTGTCAAAGTCAAACTAATAGAGGCATTTATAGACTTTTTGTTAACACTCTGTAGAGAATTTTTAGATTTTGGGGATACATTTAAAGGGATGGTTTTGGGGGATATCATATGAGTAAAGCAGCTTCAGACTCCAGATTTCAGTAAATGGTCTTTGGATTAGGAAGAATGATGTATTCTCTTTCTTTATGTGCTCTCTCCATCTTTTTGTTAGATATGGTGTATCCTGTCCTTTTGGATGAGACATGTTACAAAATATTTCTATGACTCCTAGAACGGACTCTATCAGGATATTTGCCTACTCTCCAAAATAATGATTGTGAATATGTTCATATAGGCCCCTAGTTTTATGCTGAATCACATTTCCAACCAGAGTCATATGTTTCCTGTGCATCTACTTGTTAACTTCATTTTTAGTATTTATTAAGGCTTTTCTTGCTCATTTATTGGGCATTCTGCATTTGCTAAGAGTATGAAATTACTTAACTTTTATTTCCATGCTATCAATACAAGTTGATGAATTTATACTGTATATTCTACCTTTAAAATTTAAACCTTCACTTTTCTTAGATCCAGTCTAAGCAGATTCATAAACTATTCATTATACATTTTCATATTGTAAATATCAAGCCACAGTATTCTAGAACTAGTAGGACTTCAAGAGTAATATGGTTCTTACATAAGGAGTGGAAGATCTTTTGTTCTTTTTCTAAAGATTTCCGGATATTAAGTTCTTTGTTCTTTGAGAAACTAGATTTCTTTTTCCTGTCCACTCTATGTGCCCTTTTCTTTTTTATTTAAGCCTATTTCTTTTTTATTTTACTTTAGTGTTTTTCTATAATGAAATAAAATTAGGATTATTTATAATAGTTGTGAAACATGATTGGTAGCTCAGAATCCTAATACCAAAAAATACTACCAAAACAAAAATTCCTTGGGCTATAAATATTTCTAGGTGATATTATTTAATATTCGAATAGGAATATACTAGTTCCATAGACTATGGGCAACCTCTCAGTGAAAGACCTATCAGCCTTTCCCTCTAAAGGGCAATAATAAAAATACCTGATTATCTTCAGATATTATGGCTTCTCATGATTTGTTTCAAATGTTGATAGACTACATCTTGATAAAGGCAGATAAATGTTAATGGCAGTTGGCTGTGATTTTTATTAAATTGGTTTCTGCCTACTTTGTAGACAACAGAGAACGTGTGTGTGTGTGTGTGTGTGTGTGTGTGTGTGTGTGTGTGTGTGTGTGTGTGAGAGAGAGATAGTAAATGGGGTATAGGGAGGGAAAAGGAAGCAGTAAGTCAAATTGTCTATTCAGCAATCAGAGTAGAATCTCCATTAGAAAAGAGTAAAAAAAAAGGAACAATGCAGCCTTCCCCCCCACCTTCCCTGCCCCTTCCCCCCCTCACACACACAAACACTGTCTGTTGGTACTTTATCCCTGATAGTACAAGATGAGTACAAACTCTGTTACTAGAAGTGAAAAAATTGTGGAAAAGTCTTCCTATATTAGTGTTGTGGAATAGTTGATTTTATTATGGCTCACATGTGTCAGCATATTAACAGTAAAACTCCTGGCTACATTAGAGAATCCGTAAGAAAAAATTGCCATTAGGAATTTGTTATTCTTTTAACTAGTTTTTAGACGTATCCTACATATTTAATGCTACAATATCTATTTTGGTAGTTTATAATGAAATTTAGAGTTTTAAAGTTTTGTTATAATCATCCTAATTCCTTGAAGGATTAAAATATGTCCTCTGTATTTAGAACTCAAAAATATTAGTTCATGTGGAATATGGAAACAGTAATTACCTTTTTTTTTTATATCCTCACCCAAGGACATTTTTCCTATTGATTTTTTATTTATTTTTATTTTTTTAGAGAGAAAAGAGGGGAAGGAGCAGGGGGAGAAAGAGAAACATCTATGTGAGAGAGACACATTGATTGGTTGCCTCCCACACCTGCCCCTACTGTGTCTGAGAACTGAGCCTGCAACTGAGAGACAGTCTAACCACTGAGCCAAACCAGCCAGGCCAGTAATTACTTTTTAATTGGTGTAATAGTGTTCTTTTCAGCACAATTTTAAAAAATTAATGTATCTTTTTCTAAAGTAGATACAATCAGTCTGGTAGAGACTGGCTTTTGTTTCATACAATTCTATCCAGTCCATTCTCATTCTTTTACTATAGAGATCTTTTTAACATGCACAAATATTTAATTGTGGCCTCCTACTTACCATTGTTCACTACAAAATAAGCCCTGTCCCTCCCCCCCATGTTTGCCCCCTACTGTTTCTCCCTTCTTGAAGCTTAGAGTTTGGGGAGAATACATACATTAATTATTAGTTGCACGAGTGGGAGTCTCTGTACTATAGCGGCTAAAGAGGAGGACTCTTAACAGATTGTCTGGGTTCACATCCCATCTCTGTCACTTACCAGATATGGAACCTTGGGCAATATACCCAACTACACTGGTTCTCATCTAAAAATGAGGACTACATATGTGAAATAACTGTAAGTGATTATTCATGGTTTTATTTTCTATGGTTTCAGTTACCCACGGTCAACCATAGTCAAGAAATATTAAATGGAAAATTTCAGAAATAAGCAATTTATAAGTTTTAAATTGCATGCTGTTTTGAGTAGCCTAATGAAATCTCAGGCTGTTTCATTTCATCCTTCCTGGGATGTGAATTATCCCTTTGTCCAGCATATCCACACTGTATATGCTACCCAACTGTTAGTCACTTAGTAGACATCATGGTTATCAGATCAGTTATGAGAGAGAGGCGAGAGAGACAGACTACATTTACATAACTTTTATTGCAGTACTAGAGGCCCGGTGCATGAAATTGGTGCACAGGGTGGCGGGGGGAGGGTGTCCCTCAGCCCAGCCTGCACCCTCTCCAATCTGGAATCTGTCTCACAATCCAGGACTGCTGGCTCCCAACTGCTCGCCTGCCTGATTGCCCCTAACTGCTTCTGCCTGCCAGCCTGATCACCCCCTATCCACTCCCCTGCCAGCCTGATAGACACCTAACTGCTCCCCTGCCAGCCCAGTTGCCCCTAACTGCCCTCCCCTACAGGCCTGGTCACTCCCAACTGCTTTCCCCTACTGGCCTGGTTGCCCCCAACTGCCCTCCCCTGCAGGCCTGGTTCCCCCCAATTGCCCTCCACTGCAGGCCTGGTTCCCCCCAATTACCCTCCCCTGCAGGCCTGGTTCCCCCCAGTTGCCCTCCCCTGCGGGCCTGGTTCCCCCCAGTTGCCCTCCCCTGCAGGCCTGGGTCCCCCCTACTGCCCTTCCCTGCAGGCCTGGTCGCCCCCAACTGCCCTCCTCTGCCCACCCGGTCACCCCTAACTGCTCTTCCCTGCAGGCCTGGTCCCTCCCAACTGCCCTCCCTTGTTGGCCTGATCACCCACAACTGCCTTCCCCTGCAGGCCATTTGTGGTGGCCATCTTGTATGTTGGAGTGATGGTCAATTTGCATGTTACCTCTTTATTATATAGGATATTTAATGGTTCTATTTTATTATGTTAGTGTTAATTTCTTACTGTGCCTAATTTATAAATTAAACTTTATCATAAGTATGTATGTATAGGAAAAAAACAATATGTATAAATTTTGGTACTATCCAAGGTTTTAGGTATCCATTGGGGGGGTCTTGGAGCATATTCCCTGTGCGTAAGGTGGGAAGGGCTACTGTACTAAGTAAATTATGAGGATTGCTTATGAGTAAATTCATTTTAAAACATTTAGGATATATTGCCTGGCACATAGTAAGTGATCAAGAAAAATTATTTCTTATTATAGTTATGATAAAGTATTTTCAATGACTGTGTAAATCAGGGGTCCTAATTTAGAGTGAACGTTTCTGAGAATGGGAGACAAAGCATTCTAAGTAGAGATATCAGGATTATGCAAAGGCCCTGAGGTGAAATGGAACTTGTGTTTGATTTACTGAAGGTGTGGCAGGAGACCTGTGGAGAGAGTTAAGGTCAAAGAGATTACCTAGGGCCTTGTAAGCAATATTATTGATTTGACAAGCTGTTGAAGCATTCCAATCAGTAAGGCCATGACAATTAAATTATTTTAAAAATTCACTTTGGCTGATATGGGAAAGTAGATTTTAAGGGGAATAAGAATGGATAAAAAACTGTTCAGAGGATATTGGAGATGGTAGGAAGTGACAAGAGATGGAAAGATATGGATGATTTCAATAAATATTTAGAATTAGTCTGATCAGCTTGGAGTTTTAGTTTTTGAAGATCACAAGGGTTACATATGGCATTTTTCAGGGATATGAATAGGAAAAACTAGGAATAACCCAAATTTTAAACTGAGGCATAAGGTTTGTGTTTGATTTTCAGATTATTGTTGTTGCAAAGTTGTTTTAAGGTCATGACCTCAGGAATCTTGGTCTGTATCCTGTAGGTGGGGGAAATTAACAAGACATAAGATAACAGGAAAGTGACAAAGTCAATGTAGTAATTAATATGGCAACACAATAAAGTTGGTCTCTTAGTTCATCATCTAGATTTTTGTACCTGGTTTGTCTGCTAATACTCTTGCCCTCTTTTAACCTGGCAAAAGTTTGACCTTCTTTTCCTTACCTAGTTATCACTGTCCTTGCAGACTTCTTCCATGTTGGCTATATTGAAAAGTTTTGTTGTTTCTTGGGCTTTCTCTCACTTCTGAGTACTTGTGCGAGCTGTCTCATGCACTTTTATTTTCTTTTTTATCAAGGGTTTGTTCACCCAAACATTACTTATTTTATAATAAAATCTTTCTGTCTGTTTCCCTCAAAGTTAGGTATTCCCTTATATGTGTTCCCAAAGCACCTGTATAGATTTTTATTTGTAATTGTTTATTCATAGGTCTGTCTCCTAGCTAGACTGAGTTGTTTTAAGACTTGGGACTGTTACCTATTAGTTTTTCTCTCAACACAATTTCTAGCATAATCCATATGGTAAATCCTCAGCATGTTTGTTGAAATGTGAAGGAAGACCAGTCAGAAGGCTAGAAAAATCTAGTCTAGAATTTAAATTAAGATGATGATAGGAAGAATGTCAAAAACAGATGTGAAAGCTACTCTAAAGAAAGGATAGAACATGATGGATGTGCAGAACAAAGCAGGAGAAAGTAATCGGGAAATAAGTTTTAAATATTGTTGATTTAATTTATTAAATTGTACTTCTGAGGTAGAAATGTTAGCAGCACTTTAAAATGTGCTGCTAGAACCTTGAGTTAAGACTGAAGATAGATTTTGGAAATCAAGCTAGATTTGTTTGCTATCAGGAAAAGGACCACTCCATCATGAGGTGTTGTATCTCTCTCTCTCTCCTCAATCTCTCTTTCTCTCTCTCTCTCAATATATTTATTGATTTTTTACAGAGAGGAAGGGAGAGGGATAGAGAGTTAGAAACATCGATAAGAGAGAAACATCGATCAGCTGCCTCCTGCACACCCCCTACTAGGGATGTGCTTGCAACCAAGGTACATGCCCTTGACTGAATCGAAACTGGGACCCTTCAGTCCGCAGGCTGACACTCTATTCACTGAGCCAAACCAGTTAGGGCTCTCTCTCTC